>NC_073224.2:212040833-213257500 GCF_029281585.2 Gorilla gorilla gorilla
TTTTGAGACAGGGTCTCTGCCAGGCTGGAGAGCAGTGGTGCATGATCACAGCTCACTGCAGCTTGGACCTCCATGCCTCAAGTTATCATCCCACCTCAGCCTCTCTAGCAGCTGGTAATACCTATGTTCACTGTGGTGTCAGGCTAATTTTTGTGTTTTTTTTTTTTAGAGGTGGGGTTTGGCCATGTTGGCCAGGCTGGTCTCAGACTCATAGCCTCAAGCAATCCACCCACCTCAGCCTCCCAAAGTGCTGAGATTACAGGTGTGAGCCACCATTCCCAGCTGAGTTTGCATTTAACAACTGCAATTTCATTTTATAAATGTGAGGTTAATTTGACTTCTCTTTAGGAGTCACTCAGATGTGTTAAGATTCAGTGTAAGCAAGTTAAAAAACTCAATGATATTCTGGTATATTTGGGCATTGCTTTATAACTAACTTTTTTTTTTTTTTGAGATGGAGTCTCACTCTGTCGCCCAGGCTGGAGTGTAGTGACACAATCTGGGCTCACTGCAACCTCTGCCTCCTGGCTTCACGCCATTCTCCTGCCTCAGCCTCCCGAGGAGCTGGGACTACAGGCGCCCGCCACCACACCCGGCTAATTTTTTGTATTTTTTTAGTAGAGACGGGGTTGTACCATGTTGGCCAAAATGGTCTTGATCTCCTGACCTCATGATCTGCCCGCCTCGGCCTCCCAAAGTGCTGGGATTACAGGTGTGAGCCACTGTGCCCGGCCGCTTTATAACTTTCATATAAATTATTTTATGTAATTCTGTAAGGAATTTATTGTTTATTCCAGCATACTAACAGAGACTCAGGTATATTAAGGGACTGCCTAAGCTTACATAGCTAGTAAGGAACTAGAATCAGACAGTACGCACATGATGCTGAACAAATCCAACATCTGATGAGCAGCAACTTCTCCCTGTTGTAGTTTTCTCTTTCCTAGAAGATCTCAAGGGACTTTAATTCTCTATTTTGATTTTCTTGAGGTTGTGAAGGAGAAAACAAGGTAGATGATTGGTTCTCATCTTTTCTTCCCAAGCTTAACTATTTTTCTCCATTCTGGTTGTTATAATTTTTATCTCAGAATTCCTAAAAGCTGGGTATTAAGATAGCTTTTCAGAGAATAATGCTTGTAAGTTGGAGACTCAATCCCAGTCTCTGAATTTTTTTTTCTTTTTGTGGAGACAGGGTGTCACTATGTTGCCCAGGCTGATCTCAAACTCTTGGGCTAAAGCAGTCCTCCCACCCTTGCCTCCCGTGGTGCTGGTATTACAGGCATGAGCCACCACACCTGGACAGTCTTTTTGTTTTTATTTTTATTTTTTTTTTTGAGACAGTCTCTCTGTTGCCCAGGCCGGAGTGCAGTGGAACAATCTCAGCTCACTGCAACCTCCACCTCCTGGGTTCAAGCGATTCTCCTGCCTCAGCCTCCCGAGTAGCTGTGACTACAGGCGCATGCCACCATTCCTGGCCAATTTTTGTATTTTCAGTGGAGACGGGGTTTTGCCACGTTGGTCAGGCTGGTCTCAAACTCCTGACGTCAGGCAATCTGCTCTTCTTGGCCTCCCAAAGTGTTGGGATTACAGGCATGAGCCACTGTGCCTGGCCTTGTTTTGTTTTTAAATCTAGTATTTTCCACAGTGAAAAGTTAGGTAAACGCCCTATTCTTTTTTTCTTTTAAAATTGAGACAGTCTCACTTTCACCCCCGCTGGAGTGCAGTGGTGCAGTCATAGCTTACCACAGACTCTTAACTCCAGGGGCAAGGGATCCTCCCACCTTAGCCACCCAAGTAGCTAGGATTACAGGTGTGCAGCACCATCCCTGGGTGATAAAAAACTCTATCCAAAATGTTTCCTGTTGATTATATATTTGTTCAATATGATTGAACCATGTGAAATTTCAAATAGTGACCCAATTTTAATCTGTAATGGTACTTTCCTGAAGTACTGTCAGAGTAGTCTGTGGTTCATAGTCAGCTATGAAAATTTTTTTAGTTTGAAAGTGTTTTTGTTTTTGTTTTTCCAAAATTAAGCATATTTTTATTGACACTTTGTGAACCTCTTTGGAGCAGACTAGGAATTCCTTGTGATCAATTCTTACATAAAATATATGCTCAATAAAAAATAAATACTTGATTTGAGATGAATTTGAAGGCATTGTTAACATCTCAACTGTTACCTATATGTAACATTTTTACCTGAGAGGTAATAATATTTGTCAAACATCTACTACATGCAGAGATTGGTATTAGCACTTCATATATGTTATGTGTCTCATTTACATACAACTTAAGAGGTATATATCCCCAGTTTTCAGAAAAGGTGGTCATGTGTCCAGGACTTTGGAGCTGGGATTTGAGCATGGGTCTACAGGACTCTCTGGCTCCAAACCTCATGTTCTTGCCACTTTACCTTACTGGTTCTTAAGTTTTCTTATGCTGAAGATACAATGAAAATCTCAGCTGTGATAGGTAAAAACAGAAATATAGTAGTTTGTGAGAGGTAAATCCTGGGACCCCTGCCAATTTTAAGACTATAAATATTAACATAGCATGTAACTTTACCTATAAAATACCATAAAGTAAAATTGAAAAACAGTTGATCCTGTCAACATTGTTATTAAAAGCTATTGCAAATGTAAAGAATGAGGAACAATAGCTAATATAATAATAGCTAACATTTGTTATTGAGTGCTATGTGCTGGGTAGTATTCTGAGTCCTTTACCGTGTAATTTTTATAATATAATTCCTAGTTTTGCAGATGAGGAAACCGAGGTACAAATGAGTTAATACATGTGACCAAGAGCGACCGCTCTTTCTTTTTTTCTCTTTTTGAGGAGAGTCTCTGTTGCCCAGGCTGGAGTGCAATGGTATGATCTCGGCTCACTGCAACCTCCGCCTCCCGAGTTCAAGTGATTCTCCTGCCTCAGCCTCCCCAGTAGCTGGGATTACAGGCATGCGCCACCACACCTGGCTAATTTTTTTTTTTTAATTTTTAGTGGAAATGGGGTTTCGCCATGTTGGCCAGGCTTGATCTCAAACTCCTGACCTCAAATGATCTGCCCGCCTCGGCCTTGGGATTACAGGCGTTAGCCACCACGCCTGGCCGAGCAACTGCTCTTGAGAATAGAGCCACAATCTTAACCCTCAAGCTTGGCTGCTGCCTTTTGTGGCATATGTGCCAGCGGTTGACTGAGCTTACTTTATCCTGTTGTGGCAATACTCACCATTCAAAATCATGCTTCAGCAAAATGAAATATTGGCAGTGTCGTGGATGTTCAGGTCAGAGTTGCGACTGCTAAATCCATGAAGGCCAAGCAAGAGTCTACTGTGTTCTAAGTCTTCCATGTAGTACAGGTATTGGTCCACTTCCTCTTGGCTTCTGACAGGAAGAGCTCTCATCGTTTTTGTGCCTTGTACATACTCCCTCTAGGAGACTGGGAGTACATACTTGCCCTCAGCCTGTTACCTGCTACTTTTTCGCTGTGGAAATTCTCGTGCTTCAGAGTTCAGCCTAAAGCCTCCCTCTTTTGCCAGTAAGCTTTTCTGAGGTCCCACATGGCATGTTTCATTTTACAGTGTATCAGGATCAGGTTGTTTACCTTTGTACCCCTAGATTAGGAATATGTTGAGGGTAAATCCTGTCCCATCGTATTCATCTTCATGTTACCCAGACTACCTCTTGCCACTGGTAGGCAAAAATAAGTTTACACTGTTGTCTGGCTGGTTTAAGATATGATTTGGGCCTGGCACGGTGGCTCACGCCTATAATCCCAACACTTTGAGAGGCCGAGGTGGGCAGATTGCCTGAGGTCAGGAGTTCGAGACCAGCCTGGCTAACATGGCAAAACCCCATCTCTAGAAAAAATAGAAAAATTAGCTGGGCATGGTGGCGTGCACCTATAAACCCAGCTACTCGGAGGGGGCTGAGGCAGGAGAATTGCTTGAACCCAGGAGATTGAGGTTGTAGTGAGCCGAGATCGCGCCACCACACTCCAGCCTAGGCAACGGAGTGAGACTCCATCTCAAAAAAAAAAGATATGATTTGAGTGTACTCACTGGATACTGTTCTGCCTACCCTATCCTGCCTTTTCCCCCTAAGACGTCCAACATGAGTCCAGCACAGTGGCTTATGCGTGTAATCCTAACACTGGGAGGCTAAGGTGGGAGGATCACTTGAGACCAAGAGTTTAAGACCAGCCTGGGCAACATAGCAAAACCCCATCTCTACAAAAAAAAAATGTTTTTTTAATTGACTGGGTGTGGTGGTGTGCCTGTAGTCCCAGCTACTCAGGAGACTATAGCAGGAAGATTGCTTGAGCCCATGAGTTTGAGGCTGCAGTGAGCTGTAATGCCACTGCACTCCAGCCTGAGTGACAGAACAAGACCCCATCTCAAAACAAAATTGGGCCGAGAGCAGTGGCTCACACCTGTAATCCCAGCACTTTGGGAGGCTGAGGTGGGCAGATCACCTGAGGTCAAGAGTTCCAGACCAGCCTGGCCAACATGGTGAAACCCCATCTCTACTAAAAATGCAAAATGCTGGCACATATAGTCCCAGCTACTCAGGAGGCTGAGCCAGGAGAATCGCTTGAGCCCGGGAGACGGAGGTTGCAGTGAGCTGAGATCACGCCATTGCATGCCAGCCTGGACAACAGGAGCGAAACTCTGTCTCAAAGAAAAAAAATTTAAAAAGATGTCCAACATGGCCAAGCTCTTACTCCATTTCTCCAGGAGCTCCATTTGATTGTCAAAAAATCTGTCCTACAAGAAGCTATTCTTCTACTTTTTACAGTTCATCACAAGACTTACAAGCAATTCCAAAGTCCTGTCTCCATTAGTCATTTCTCAAACCTTTTCCCAATACCATCTCATTTTGTCAGTAACCTGAACAGCAGCACCAGCCTGTCTACACCCTAAAGCTGGGGTTTCCTCTTGAAGGTCTGTTCTGGCAGCAGCAGGTCATTCTTCCTTATCCTGTCCCCCACTCTGACCTACTCATTTTGGTGAATTCTCAGAGCAACATGTGTATCTATTCAGCAGGAGCTCTGGAGTTAGACAAACTCCAGAGTTTGGGTTTGGGTTTGGATTCTAAAAGTGTGGTATTGGTTTGCTATATGACCTTGGTTTCCATCTCTCTGAAGCAAGGATAATGAGATTTGTTTTGAAATTCAATGTTCTAATATATTTAAAGTACTTGGCACATGGCAGGTGTTGAATGAGTGGTAGTTATTACTTTCTTAATTGAATTTTGCATGTTTTTTCTTTTCAGAGAGCCCGAGCCCAGCACATTGTGCCCTGTACTATATCTCAGCTGCTTTCTGCCACTTTGGTTGATGAAGTGTTCAGAATTGGGAATGTTGAGATTTCACAGGTATGTCAAATAATTTGTGAAAGAATCACTTACTCATAATAAAGAATGAAATAAGACTTCATTAAAAAATACAAAAATGTAGCCTTGGTTTCAGGGGGAACCAGACCTTTTTTTTTTTTCTTTGTTTCTTCTAACCTAGGTCACTATTGTGGGGATCATCAGACATGCAGAGAAGGCTCCAACCAACATTGTTTACAAAATAGATGACATGACAGCTGCACCCATGGACGTTCGCCAGTGGGTTGACACAGATGTAAGTGGCTTTTTTTGAATCATGATGGGGTTACTTTGGAACTGTGGAGATGTTGAACTTTTTTAGTCTTTTTAAAGTTTTTTCTTATAAAAATAACACAAAAAGACATCAAAGACAGATACTCTAAAGTGAAAGGTTAGTAGATTTGATTATATACCTTCCCAATATACCAAAAACAGAATTAAAAGTCAAATGACAGGAGACAGTAGAATGTTAAGTTCCATTAGAACAAAGTTTTTTTTGAGACAGAGTCTCACTCTCGCCCAGGCAGTGCAGTGGTGGAATCTCGGCTCACTACAACATCCGCATCCTGGGCTCAAGTGATCCTGTGCCTCAGCCTCCCAAGTAGCTGGGATTACAGGCACCTGCCACCACGCCTGGCTAATTTTTGTATTTTTAGTAGAGATGGGGTTTCACCATCTTGGTCAGGCTGGTCTTGAACTCCTGACCTTGTGATCCACCTACCTTGGCCTCCCAAAGTGCTGGGATTATTACAGGCTTGAGCCA
The DNA here is from genome assembly GCF_029281585.2 of Gorilla gorilla gorilla. Classification (NCBI taxonomy): domain Eukaryota; kingdom Metazoa; phylum Chordata; class Mammalia; order Primates; family Hominidae; genus Gorilla; species Gorilla gorilla. The sequence goes on from NC_073224.2 coordinate 212,046,972, forward strand.
CCACACCCGGCCCCTGCTTTTTTGTTTGTTTGTTTGGTTTTTTTTTTGAGACAGAATCTTGTGCTGTCACCCAGGCTGGAGTGCAATGGCGCAATCTCAGCTCATTGCAGCCTCTGGGCCCCAGGTTCAAGCAGTTCTCCTGCCTCAGCCTCCCAAGTACCTGGGATTACAGGCACCCGCCACCACACCTAATTTTTTGTATTTTTAGTAGAGTTGGGGTTTCGCCATGTTGGCCAGGCTAGTCTCAAACTCCTGACCTCAGGTGATCCACCCTCCTCAGCCTCTCAAAGTGATCGGATTACAGGCATGAGCCCTCATGCCCGGCCTAGAACAAAGATTTTTATCTTGGTCACCACTGTAGCCTTAGCACCTAGAGCAGTGCTAGTCACATAGTGGTCCTGGAATAAGTATTGTTTAAATGAATGTGGAAAATATTTGCAACATATTACAAACATTTAAATTTTTAATTAATATAAAGCTCCTTTTTGGCTTGGCATGGTGGCTCACGCCTGTAATCCCAGCACTTTGGGAGGCCAAGGCGGGCGGATCACTAGAAGTCAGGAGTTGAAGACCATCCTGGCTAACACGGTCATCATAAAAATGGTGACCTAATGCCGGGCGTGGTGGCTCACGCCTGTAATCCCAGCACTTTGGGAGGCCGAGGTGGGCGGATCACGAGGTCAGGAGATCAAGACCATCCTGGCTAACACGGTAAAACCCTGTCTCTACTAAAAATACAAAACATTAGCCGGGTGTGGTGGCAGGCGCCTGTAGTCCCAGCTCCTCGGGAGGCTGAGGCAGGAGAATGGCTGAAGCCGGGAGGCAGAGCTTGCAGTGAGCCAAGATTGCGCCTCAAAAAAAAAAAAAAGACAAACAATGGTGACCTAGCAGAACTCCACAGCTTAGGAGTTTACATCAAGGAAAGAATTAAAGACAGGTACAAAGATTTAGGCCAGTGAAGTGGCTCACGCCTGTAATCGCAGCACTTTAAGAAGCCAAGGCAGGCAGATCACCTGAGGTCAGGAGTTCGAATCCAGCCTGGCCAACAGGTGAAACTCCGTCTCCTAAAAATACAAAAATTAGCCGGGCATGGTTGTGCGCACCTATAATCCCAGCTACTCAGGAGGCTGAGGCAGGAGAATTGCTTGAACCTGGGAGGCAGAGGTTGCAGTGAGCCGAGATCATGCCACTGCACTGAGCTTGGACGACAGAGCAAGACTCTGTCTCAAAATGAATAAATAAAAATAAAGCAATCTCAAAATACTAGCAATAAAGGATTATTAAGTAAACCATGACACATTTATAACATACTACAAATGATACAGGAAAGCGTGTATTGCCACAAAGAAGTGTTTGCCATAAATTGTTGAGAAAAGCATATTACAATGTGGTATGCAGGATTTGACCCAATTTTTACAAAGCAGCATATATATAAGTGTCTTTATAAACATGGATAAAATAGACTGAAATACAGTATATACTTTTTATCCTTTTATTTTTCAGTTGTGCAGAAGGCCTCTTGGTGTTTTGTATTTTGTTTTTGAAATACATTCATTACAGAAAATTTGGATAATAAAGACTGTTTTAGGCTGGGCATGGTGACTCACGCCCGTAATCCCAGCACTTTGGGAGGCCAATGCTGGCGGGTCACCTGAAGTCAGAAGTTTGAAACCAGCCTGGCCAACGTGGTGAAACTCCATCTCTACTAATGATACAAAAATGAGCCGGGTGCCTGTAATCCCAGCTACCCAGAAGCTGAGACAGAAAAATTGCTTGAACCTAGGAGACAGAGGTTGCAGTGAGCCAAGATTGCGCCACTGCACTCCAGCAGATTGCGCACTGCTCTGTTGCTCTGGGCAACAGAGCAAGACTGACTCAAAAAAAAAAAAAATACGGTTTTCCTTCAAAAACCACAAGTTATCTATAGAGAAATAACTTGGTAGTTATGTAATTTTTTAATTTTTTCCTTCTCAGAAAAATAAAGGATAATTCATTCAGCAGTTATTGTTGGAGTACCAATTCTGAACTAGACTGTGCTTGGTTCCAGGTATAAAAAGAATGAGGTAGACACAGTCCCTGCCATCAAGCAGGGAGATAGATACTATGGATACCTAATACTACTTGTTCATACAAAATGCACTATGCTTGCTTATAAACCATTTAAAAAATCACCTGACATCTCATGTCTCTTAGAGAACTACTATTATGACACATTTTGGAAAATACCCTTTCAGACATCTGTCTTTGCATATATGTACATACAGATGTCCACATACCTCTTTTACTGTAGAAGGGATAATATGCTATGCAACTGCTAAGTAATTTGCTCTTTTCACTCAAAATTATGTTGTGGAACTGATTTTTTTTTTTTTTTGAGATGGAGTTGTGCTCTTGTTGCCCAGGCTGGAGTGCAATGGTGCGATCTCCAGCTCACCACAACCTCCGCCTCCCAGGTTCAAGCAATTCTCCTGCCTCAGCCTCCAGAGTAGCTGGGATTACAGGCATGTGCCACCACACCTGGTTAATTTTGTATTTTTATTAGAGACAGGGTTTCTCCATGTTGGTCAGGGTGGTCTCGAACTCCCAACCTCAGGTGATCCACCCGCCTTGGCCTCCCAAAGTGCTGGGATTATAGGCATGAGCCATCGGCCTTTTTTTTTTTTTTTTTTTTTAAATAGAGACAGGGTCTTGGCTTGCTGCCTAGGCTGGCCTCAAACCTGGGCTCAAGTGATCCTTTGGCCTTAACCTCCCAAGTAGCTGGAACTATAGGCTGATGCCACCATGCCTGGTGAGGAGCTGATTTTTTTTTTTTTTTGAGACTGAGTCTCACTCGTGTCATCCGGGCTGGAGTGCATTGGTGCAATCTTGCCTCACTGCAACCTCTGCTTCTCGGGTTCAAGCGATTCTCCTGCCTCAGCCTCTCGAGTAGCTGGGACTATAGGCGTGCACCACCACACCCGACTGATTTTTGTATTTTTAATAGAGACGGGGTTTCAACATGTTGGCCAGGCTGGTCTCGAACTTTTGACCTCAGGTGATCCTGCCTCAGCCTCCCAAAGTGCTGGGATTACAGGCTTGAGCCACCATGGCCCAGCCAAGAACTGATTTTTTAATGTTATCTGTAAAGATTTATATCTATCATTTTAAATGACCACCGATTCCATTATAAGAACACATCATCCCTTACTTAACAGTGGACCCAGTCAGGGAACAACATTTAACTTCTTTTCAGTCGTTTGCTGTTATACACAATGCTCCAGTGAGTATCTTTGCATACATTTCTTCATGATCATAAAATAATCGTAAGGCCAGGCGTCGTGGCTCACGCCTGTAATTCCAGCACTTTGGGAGGCCAAGGCAGGTGGATCACCTGATGTCAGGAGTTCAAGACCAGCGCCGCCAACGTGGTGAAACCCCATCTCTACTAAAAATACAAAATTAGCCGGGCGTGGTGGCACACACCTATAATACCAGCTACTCGGGAGGCTGAGTCAGGAGAATCAGTTGAAGCTGGGAGGCAGAGACTGCAGTGAGCCAAGATCGTGCCATTGCATTCAGCCTGGGCAACAAGAGCAAAACTCCACCTCAAAAAAATAAAATAATCATAAGATGTATTCCTAAAAGTAGGTTTTCTGGGGGGAAATACACACTTGACATTTTTTTAACATCTTAGTTTTTGCATTTTTGTACTGTCTTCTCTAAAGGTACCAGTTTACGCTTCAGTCATGCATGAGAGTGCCCAGTTAGTTTCCATACCCTTAACATTTTTTTTTTTTAAGAAATAGGATCTCACTCTGTTGCCCAGGCTGGTCTCAAACTCCTGGGTTTAAGCAATCCTCCCACCTCAGCCTCCCAAAGTGCTGGGATTACAGGTGTGAGCCTCTGTGCGCATCCTCCATACCCTTTATAACAATGGGTTTTTGTCTTAAATTTTTGCCAATATGATAGTTGTTTTAAAAAATAGTCTTTTTGACTAGGTGCGGTGGCTCATGCCTGTAATCCCAGGACTTTGGGGAGGCCAAGATGAGTGGATCACCTGAGGTCAGGAGTTTGAGACCAGCCTGGCCAACATGGTGTAACCCCATCTCTACTAAAAATAAAAAAATTAGTCTGGCATGGTGGTGCACGCCTGTAGTCCCAGCTAGTCGGGAGGCTGAGGCACAAGACTCGCTTGAACCCAGGAGGCAGAGGTTACAGTAAGCGGAGATCTTCACACCAGTGCACTCCAGCCTGGGCAACAGAGCAAGACTGTCTCAAAAAAAAAAAAAAAAAGAATACGTAAAAATAATTTAAAAAATTAAAAAATTAGCAGGGCATGGTAGCCCGTGCCTGTAGTCCCGCTTTCGGGAGGCTGAGGCAGGAGAATTGCTTGAGCCTGGGAGATGGAGGTTGCAGTGAGTCAAGATTGCGTCACTGCCCTCTAGCCTGGGCATCAGAGCAATATTCCATTTCAGAAAAAAATAGTCTTTTTAGTGAAAATTTTGTCATTTTTTTATGTGTATTTCTTTGGTTTTAGCCATATATATATATATATATTTTTTTTTTTTTTTTTTTTACTATGTTTAATGTCAATTTGTGGGGTTTTTGTAAATTTTCTCTTTGATTCCCCTTCCCCTAAGAGTGTTTTTGTTTGCAAGAACTTGAAAATGATTATAATGACCTCTTATAATGAGGCCAGGCACAGTGGCTCACACCTGTAACTTTAGCACTTCAGGAGGCTTAGGCAGGAAGATCACTTGAGGCCAGAATTTCAAGACCAGCATGGGAAGACCCTATCTCAAAAAGAAATAATTTTGAAAAATAAATTGTGCAGTTTTTTCTAGTTTACCTTTCGGAAGCTTCTACTAGTCCCAAAGTTTGTTTTTTTTGTCTGTTTGTTTTAGTTAAAAAATACTTTATGGTGGCTGGGCACGGTGGCTTACGTCTATAATCCCAGCACTTTGGGAGGCCGAGGCGGGAGGGTCACCTGAGGTCAGGAGTTCAAGACCAGCCTGGCCAATGTGGTGAAGCCCTGTCTACTAAAAATACAAAAATTAGCCGGGTGTGGTTGTGGGCACCTGTAATGCCAGCTACTTGGGAGGCTGAGGCAGGAGAATTGCTTGAACCCAGGAGGTGGAGGTTGCAGTGAGCTGAGATCGTGCCATTGCACTCCAGCCTGGGCAACAGGAGCGAAACTGTCTCTCAAAAAAAGAAGAAAAAAAAAACTTTATGGCTAACAAATTGTAATAATCAGTTATCCGAACCCTCAGCAATTCATAATGTTTTTGCTAGTGGACATTCTTGCCTCAGTGTTGATGGCTGCTGACTGAGGAGGGTGGTAGTTGGCTGAAGGTTGAGCTGGCTGTGGCAATTTCTTGAAATAAGACAACAAAGTTTGCCTGAGTAACTGAGTCTCCTTTTCACAAAAGATTTCTCGATATTATATCATGCTGTTTGATAGCATTTTACTTACAGTATAACTTCTTTCAAAATTGGATTCAATCTCAAACCCTGCTACTGCTTTCTCAACTAAACTTATGGAGTAGTCTAAATCCTTTATTGTCGTTTTAACAATGTTCACAGCATCTTCACTAGGAGGAGATTCCATCTCAAGAAACCAGTTTATTTGCTCATCCATGAGAAGCAACTCCTTTGAGAGGCCTAGGCGGCCAGATAGATCATTTGAGGTCAGGAGTTTGAGACCACCCTGGCCAGCATGGTGAAACCTCGTCTCTACTAAAAATAAAAAATTTAGCTGGACATGGTGGTACATGCCTGTAATCCTGGCTACTTGGGAGGGTGAGGCAGGAGAATCACTTGAACCTGAGAGATGGAGGTTGCAGTGAGCCAAAATTGTGCCACTGCCCTCCAGCCTGGGTAACAGAGTGAGGCTCAGTCTCAAAAAAAAGGAAGCAACTTCTCATCCACTCAAGTTTTACCATAAAGTTACAGCAGTTCAGTTATATCTTTATGCTCCATTTCTAATTCCAGTTCTCCTGCTATTTCCACCACATCTGCTATTACTTGCCCCACTGAAGGTGGAGGTAGCGGTGAGCCCAGATTGTGCCATTGCACTCCAGCCTGGGTGACAGAGCGAGACCTTATCTCAAAAAAAAAAAAAAAAAATCTTAAGCAGCCACCCAATATATACTTCAGATTAAAAAAGAGCCGTTGGCCAGGTGCGGTGGCTCATGCGTGTAATCTCAGCACTTTGGGAGACTGAGGCAGGTGGATCACTTGAGGCCAGGAGTTTGAGACCAGCCTGGCCAATAAGGTAAAACTCCGTCTCTACTAAAAATGCAAAAACTAGCCGGGCACAGTGGCGCATGCCTGTAATCCCAGCTACTCAGGAGGCTGAGGCAGGAGAATCACTTGAACCAGGGAGGCACAGGCTGCAGTGAGCCGAGATCCCACCATTGTAATCCGTCCTGGATGATAAAACGAGACCTTATCAAAAAACCAAATAAATAAATCTCAGCTGGGTTCGGTGGCTGACGCCTGTAATCCCAACACTTTGGGAGGCCAAGGCGGGTGGATCACCTGAAGTCAGGAGTTCAAGACTAGCCTGGTCAATGTGGCAAAACCCTGTCTATTAAAAATACAAAAGCCGGGCACCGTGGCTCACGCCTGTAATCCCAGCACTTTGGGAGGCCGAGGCAGGCAGATCATGAGGTCAGGAGATCGAGACCATCCTGGCTAACAGGGTGAAACCTTGTCTCTACTAAAAATACAAAAAATTAGCCGGGCGTGGTGGTGGGCGCCTGTAGTCCCAGCTACTAGGGAGGCTGAGGCAGGAGAATGGTGTGAACCCAGAAGGCGGAGCTTGCAGTGAGCTGAGATCCCACCACTGCACTCCAGCCTGGGCGACAGAGCGAGACTCTGTCTCAAAAAAAAAGAAAAAATTGTTCATATTATTTCTATGGTTTCTTTTATTATAATTAAACCTGTGATCTACATGGAATATATTTTGATAAAAGGAGTTGAGGTAGAGATCTTTTCTCAAGTGGATTCAAAATGTTGTATATGGGAATACAATTGTTTTGTTTGTGTGGTTTTTTTTTTTTTCTTTTTTTTTTGAGATAGAGTCCTGGTCTGTTGCCCAGCCTGGAGTGCAGTGGCACAGTCTCTCACTGCAACCTCTGCCTCCTGGGTTCAAGTGATTCTCCTGCCTCAGCCTCCCGAGTAGCTGGGACTACAGGCACCCACCACCACACCTGGCTAATCTTTGCATTTTTAGTAGAGACAGGGTTTCCCTGTTAGCCAGGCTGATCTCGAACTCCTGACCTCGTGATCCGCCCGCCTCAGCCTCCCAAAGTGCTGGGATTACAGGCGTGAGCCACTGTGCCCACCCTTTTTTTTGTATTATTAATAGAGGCAGGGTTTCACCACGTTGGCCAGGCTGGTCTCGAACTCCTAACCTCAAGTGACTTGCTTGCTTTGGCCTCCCAAAATGCTAGGATTACAGGCATGAGTCACTGCACCTGGCCAGAGTTTTTATTTTTAAGCATATATTTTCTAGTTTTTTGTTTGTTTTTAGAGACAAGGTCTCACTATGTTGCCCAGGCTGGTTTCAAACTCCTGAGCTCGAAGGATCCTCCTGCCTTGTCCTCCTAAAGTGCTAGGATAACAGGTGTGAGTCCACATACCCCGATATATTTTCAATTTTTTTAAAGTAATACATTTTATGTAGTCAGAAAAGAACTTTAAAAATCAGCTAATGGGCCGGACACGGTGGCTCACGCCTGTAATCCCAGCACTTTGGGAGGCCGAGACGGGTGGATCATGAGGTCAGGAGATCGAGACCATCCTGGCCAACATGGGGAAACCCCGTCTCTACTAAAGATACAAAAAAAATACAAAAAAATTAACCGGGTGTGGTGGCAGGCGCCTATAGTCCCAGCTATTCGGGAGGCTGAGGCAGGAGAATCACTTAAACTTGTGAGGCAGAGGTTGCAATGAGCCGAGATCGTGCCACTCCACTCCAGTCTGGGTGACAGAGCAAGACACTTCGTCTCAAAAAAAAAAAAAATCAGCTAATGTATTTTTCTTATAAATAATGTGTGCATATTCTAGGAAACTGATAAATATTAAAATCGTTTTTAATTATCCTAGTCAACCATTATAAACAGTTTAGTGTGTATTGTCCCAAATGGGAAATCAGCTTTTTTCCATGTATCATTACTTGTTTTTCCAGGCAGTAAATAGAATTCTATGTTATCATTTGCAACAGTGTGGAGTATCCTATTATATAGAAATGTGTACTTTATGTTGGATATTTAGGTTGTTTTAAAATTTTTAATATTCTATACTATGATAAATCTAAATCTTAATGCATGTTCTTAATTACTTCCTTAAATTCCTAAAAGTAGAATTGCTTTGCCAGTAAGTATATCCACCAGAAAATTGTGTGCCTGCCGGGCGTGGTGGTGGGCGCCTGTAATCCCAGCTACTGGGGAAGTTGAGGCAGGAGAATTACTCAAACCCTCCCTTGGGAGGCGGAGGTTGCAGCGAGCCAAGATCGTGCCACTGCCCTCCAGCCTGGGCGACAGAGTGAGACTCCCTCTCAAAAAAAAAAAAAAGAAAAAAGAAAATTGTGTGCCTAAGAGCTTGAACAAGAGTGTCACAATTGTTTGCTTTTTTATGATGTGCTACAGAACTTTGGAACTGATAATTACCTTTAGAGATATTTTTATTCTAATTCCTGGTTTTACAAAATAAGTTGTAAAAGGCAGGGCAAACTACTTAATGCCATTTTAGGATCCTTTAACTCTTCTACTTTGTAACTTTCTCTTTCTATACATAATATAGAAATGTTAAAGAGGCTTTTACCAGCATCACTAAAACTTTAATGACATGTTTGTATTTTATGTTAGGACGCCAGCAGTGAAAACACTGTGGTTCCTCCAGAAACATATGTGAAAGTGGCAGGCCACCTGAGATCTTTTCAGGTAAAGTCAGAATAAAATAAAAGTTAAAGTGTTTTTGCATGAAGCAGTTTCTAGATTCATGTCATGGCTTTTGGATAGTTAAAATACTTAAGTCTCCCTGTTTAATGGGAAGTTATTTCTTACTCTCTTCAAAAGGAAATAACTTTTCTTTTTTTTTTTTTTTTTAACCTTAACATGAAATTAACAGAATGGTAAAGAAAGAACAGAATCTCCTTCTACAATTGCTATCTGTGGCGTTCATTAGTTGGAGAAAGGAGAACACTAGATTCGGAGTCAGGAGTCTAGATTTTGCTTGGTTATGCAACCTTGGGAAAATTATTAATGTCCCTTAGCTATTAGTTTTAGTTTTTTTCTCCTCATGTTTGACCATATTTGGAATACCTCTGAGAGTATATAACATTTTTCTCATATTGGTGAAATATATTATAACCAAGGAAAGAGCCACAATGTTGACCTAAAATTAATGTATGTTCATATTTTATTCACATTTTTTTTCTTCATTTTAATAGAACAAAAAGAGCCTGGTAGCCTTTAAGATCATGCCCCTGGAGGATATGAATGAGTTCACCACACATATTCTGGAAGTGATCAATGCACACATGGTACTAAGCAAAGCCAACAGCCAGGTGAGTAGCCTCACTTTCCTAGCTTTTTCTCTTCCCTGGAAGAACACAGGCTACTTTTGTGTTCCAGCTTTGATTTCCTTGATATTTTGAAGGCCGAGCCAGAGAAAGACATCACTAAGTCCTCAGAACACTTTCTCCATTAGCTTTGTCATTGTATTTTATTCCAGATGAAACATTCATGTTTCTCTCAGAATTAGGAGTTCCTCTGACTCCACTGGCCTGGACAGCTGAGGCCTGTGACAACCCTCAGGTGTAGACATGTAATTATAGGCTCTTAGCTCTTATATAGCTCTTAGCTCCAGGATTGTCAGTGCATATTCGGAGAGTAGTCCCCTTCAGGATAGCATTTTGCTGTCTTCCTTCCAACTTACTGGCTAAGTAGGAAAAATTATGTATTATTATTTTTTCCCTGAAATTATATTTCTTGGTTCATATTGAAATTTCTCCCTAGTATTTTCCATTGTGTGAATTCACTTTGACAAGTCCATCTAGGACCATGCAAAACTAGAGTTGACTGTAGTATTAGAAAGCCCTCAGGGCAAGGTGTGGTGGTTCATGGCCTGAAATCTCAGCACTTTGGGAGGCTGGTGTGGGGGCATCACTTGAGCCCAGTTCAAGACACCATGCTGGGCAACATAGGGAGACCCTGTCTCTACAAAAAAAATTAAAGAATTAGATGGGCTACTTGGAAGGCTGAGGTTGGGAGATCACTTAAGCCCAGGAGGTCAAGGCTGCATTGAGCTGTGATCATGCCACTCACTGCAGCCTGGGCAACAGAGCAACCTTGTCTCAAAAAAAAATAAAGAAAAAGAAAAATATTTATTGCGCCTACTTTGATTTGATAGTCCCAATTATTCTAGTCTGCATTCGAGTATAGCAGTGAACACTATATACTTACATTCTTGGGAGAAACAAGTAATAAACAAAAATATATGTATAATTTTAGGTAGTTATATAGGTGCTCTGAAGTAAATAAAACAGGAGAAGAGGCTGATGGAGGGAACAAGAATGGTACAATTTTAGATGAGGAAGAACATTCTAAACCAGAGGGACTAGGATGTGCAAGAGCCAGGAGTGTGGAGTAAGCATGACATCTCTGAAACCAGCAAGGCCAGTGTCTGGAGTGAAGCGAATGACAGGGGAGAGGGAGAGGGTTGTAGGCAAGGAGGCAGGGCCCAGATTATATGGGGCTTTGGAAGCCATGGTAAGGATTACCTTTACTCAAATTTTTAAAATTTTGTTTATTTGGGTTTTTTGTTTTTGTTTTTTTTGAGACAGAGTCTCGCTCTTTCGCCCAGGCTGGAGTGCAGTGGTGCGATCTCGGCTCACTGCAAGCTCCGCCTCCCGGGTTCACGCCATTCTCCTGCCTCAGCCTCCCGAGTAGCTGGGACCACAGGCGCCCACCACCACACCTGGCTACCACCACACCCGGCTAATTTTTTGTATTTTTAGTAGAGAAGGGGTTTCACCGTGTTAGCCAGGATGATCTCGATCTCCTGACCTCGTGATCTGCCCGTCTCAGCCTCCTTTCAAAGTGCTGGGATTACAGGCATGAGCCACCACGCTTGGCCCTTTTTTTCGAGACAGTGTCTCACTCTGTCACCCAGGCTGGAGTGCAATGGCATGATCTCGGCTCACTGCAGCCTCCGCCTCTCGGGTTCAAGCAATTCTCCTGCCTCAGCCTCCCCAGTATCTGGGATTACAGGTACGCACCACCACACCCAGCTAATTTTTGTATTTTTAATACAGGCGGGGTTTCACCATGTTGGTATCCGGTTAGCAGTCCGGCTGGCAATGAGGATTTGTGGCCTAGGAGGCGGTCTGGGATGAAATCCTGGGGACACTGTCAGCTTTTTGGGAGACAGATAGAAGAGGCTAATGAGGGATACTGAGAAGGTTCAGTTTGAGAGGTAGATGGAGAACCAGAAGAATGTGGTGTCAAGAAGCCCAGGGAGGAACACATTTCAAGAGGAGTGTGGTCAGCAGTGTCTGCTTCCGAGAGGTCAAGTATTAGGAGGACTGAAAGAGACTTTTGGATAATTGGTTGAAAAGTCTTTGGTGACTTTGGTGAAAACAGTTTCAGAGGTGTACTGGGGGACAACCCAAATATGGTGGACGGAGGAGTGACTGGGGAGAAAGGAAATGAAAATAGTGATTGCAGAGCATTTTAAGAATTTGGTGGTTAAAAAAAAGAAAGAGAGGACGATAGGGACTGTGTCTCCTTTTCTCTGCCTGTGGTGCTTCATGCCTATTGACACTCAGTGAATGCTTGAGTGATTGGGCTCCATGGATACCAAAATAGCAGACTCTGGGTAATTTTCTTCTTGCTGCTACTCTTCTCTGGTTCGTCTGACATCACAAACAAAAGGAGCCAAGAGTATCTTTCTCTTTTTGATATTTATGTGCTTCGGGGAGTTACTTTATCTTCCTGTGAAATACTCATTAGATAATAGCTGTCCACTCCAATGTAAGCAGTGTTACTGGGAAACTGTTTATAAATTGTTTTTTGTAAGCTGCTTAATGAGCTATTTTAAGTAGTAAAGACTGTTTAACTTGAGGGATTTTCTAATATTGTTAACTTATTTCTTAATTCAGCCCTCAGCAGGGAGAGCACCTATCAGCAATCCAGGAATGAGTGAAGCAGGGAACTTTGGTGGGAATAGCTTCATGCCAGCAAATGGCCTCACTGTGGCCCAAAACCAGGTAAACTCCACCAGAGTGGCTTCAGAAATACAAAACACAGATAGTCTTACATTTTGTTACTTCCTTAATGAGCTACGACTGTTTAAGTACCTGGTTCATTTCTTTTCTATAAAGGGACTCAGGTTTGCAAAGGGGAGGCTGATCCAAAATAATTGCTAAAATCTTTCTGATTTGAGTCTTCAGGTGTTGAATTTGATTAAGGCTTGTCCAAGACCTGAAGGGTTGAACTTTCAGGATCTCAAGAACCAGCTGAAACACATGTCTGTATCCTCAATCAAGTAAGTATTTGATTTTCATGAGCTCAGGCTCTGGCATTGTACCTATTTCACCTCACAAGGGTTTCCTGATAGTGAGAAGTGGGTTTAAAAAGTAAAACTTGGCGGCCGGGCATGGTGGCTCACACCTGTAATCTCAGCACTTTGGGAGGCCGAGGCAGGTGGATCACCTGAGGTCAGGAGTTCGAGACCAGCCTGGCAAACATGGTGAAAACCCTGTTTCTACTAAAAATACAAAAATTAGCCGGGCATGGTGGCACGCAACTGTAATCCCGGCCACTCCGGAGGCTAAGGCAAGAGAATCGCATGAATCCAGGCGGTGGAGGTTGCAGTGAGCCACCATCACACCACTGCACTCCAGCCTGGGTGACAGAGCGAGATTCCATCTCAAAAAAAAGTAAAAGTTCGCCAGGCACTAGCTCATGCCTGTAGTCCTAGCACTTTGGGAGGCTGAGGTGGGCAGATTGCTTGAACTCAGGAGTTCAAGACCAGCCTGGGCAACGTGGCGAAACGCTTGTCTCTACAAAAACAATAAAAACAAATTAGCCGGGCACAGTGGCGCATGTCTGTAGTCCCAGCTACCCAGGAGGCTGAGGTGGGAGGATCGCTTGAGCCCAGAAAGTCAAGGCTGCAGTGAGCCATCATTGTGCCACTGCACTCCATCCTGGATGACAGAGCGAGACTGTCACACACACACAAAAAACTTAACTGCAACCCTGTTGGCACAATGGAAATCGTTCAGCTGTGGAAAAATAGGAAAAAGACTATGGGCCAAAATGGTGCTACCCATCACATCACTCATTCAGCAAACACTAAGGACCATTATATGTGAGGGATATATAATAATTCTGAGCAAAAAGTTGACCTGATTTCATTATGGGATTTAGACTGGAGGAAGGAAGTCCTTAGCTCCTGGTCGTCAGGTGTACAGTCCTGTTGCTGTTACTGTCCCCATTGTGGACATGAGTGTATTAGGCTATCTGTACCTTATTAAACAATCAGTCCTTCCAACACCCTTGTCCTGATTCCATCTTAGACAAGCAGCCTCCTGATTCCAGTGTAGTAAACCAATCAAACAAACTGACTTATGGTGCTTGTGATAGTTATTTGTTACTATAAATCAATTGACCTGCCAGGCCTAGATAGATAAGAAATGCTCAGGGCTGATTCCATTTCCTGTCCTGTAAAATTAGGATAATAATTCCTATCTCAGAGTTGCGTGCTGTTGAGGTAGAGAACTGCTGTTACTTAGGTGCTCTGTAGATTGTGGCTATTAAATACGTTACTGACACTAACCCTGAGGACCTTGAAGGGTTTGAAGGTTTCAGAGTGTTTTCTTTGCTTCCCACAACTTTACTTCCCTGAGAGGGACCAACGGGGTTTCAGTGTGTGGCTGGAAAAGGGGGACTTTTAAAGACAGTGGTTTCTACTAGGAGATTTTGTGTGCAAGTGTGACTACAGCTTTAGATCCTTGTTTTCCTGCTTAGACTGTATTTAAGTGAGGCCCTGTTGTCTTTCCTTTGCACAATTTGGGAGAGGGATCCAAGACAGCCCTAATAGCCATTGTCTCCATGAATAAGCTCTGTTTTGCTATTTTACTGGCATTTCTCCCTGTGAGAGCTTTCTGTGTGCAGAATACTTGTGAATTCTTAGCTAAGGTAGAAAGTTGGGAGATAAGTGAAGTTTGCATATTTGGCCATATCCAAAAGGCAGTTTCCTTCTGAATTGGCCTGAAAATGACCTTTTTTTTTCTTCTTTCTTTCTAGGCAAGCTGTGGATTTTCTGAGCAATGAGGGGCACATCTATTCTACTGTGGATGATGACCATTTTAAATCCACAGATGCAGAATAACTGGATCTAACTGGGTACCTGAGATATTTTACAGCTGGACCTAGTTTCACAATCTGTTGTCTCCAGCTCTGCATATGTCTGGCCAGGGGGCTTCTAGGAAGTAGGTTTCATCTATCAAAGGTCTCCTCTGACTTCCTTTTGAAACTTACTGCTCTTCTGTTTTATTTTGTTTTGTTTGAAGCTCAGAGGGAGATGGGCAATTGACAGGGATGCAATCCAGGGTGGGATTTCTTGAGGAAGTTACAAATAAGCTTGTTACAACATCAAGATAGATGGAATTGGAAGGATGCTACCAGGAGAGTACTTACATAGTGCTCCGGAGTTTCTCTTCTTAAAATGTTTCCTGCTGAAAGATGAGCAGGACCAGGGCGTTGTAGGCAGAGCCCTAGCCGAGAAACCTGCTGGCCTCTGCCTGTTTTCATTTCCCACTTTGGTTGTGTGGCATTACTTTCAGAATTGCACTTTCCTGCTTGTCATGACTTTTTGACACACTTGTCATGACGTGTGTTTCTGTGAACATGAAGTTCTGCGATAGTGCCTCCGGGGCAGAGGAAAAGAAGAAGTGTTACTGCGTTTTGTACAAAATAAATACATTCATATGTTTAATAAAACAGTTCTATTGTAACTTGTAAAAATTCTCATTTTTCTTTCTGAGCAGTGTAATGACTACTTTATCATCTGAGGCAGTGTAACATAGTGAAACTTGGATTTGAATTCTGGCTTTCCCACTTTTTAGTTAGAATCTTGAGCAGGCTATGTCAGCTCTGAGAACCTCCATTTCCTCATTTACAAAAAACATTATTTCCCCTGGGTTTGTTGTGAAATTGAAAAAAACATAGTCTGTAAAGCGTCTAAATCTAGTATTGCCATTTAAAGGGATTATAGAATGGACTTTAATGTTGACTCTTTGGCAGTGTGTGATCATGTAACCGAATCGAATAGCTACCCATTTGGCCTCAAGATGAGACTTTCCAAAAGCCTATGGTCATTTTTTGGCCAACTTGATTGGCTGTTTCTTACAGAAAAAGAAACTAGCTCAGTGATGTTTTTGACAACTCCTGAAAGTAATCTACATCTTGAATAAAAGAACCAATTTTGAGATAAAGTTAGTGAGATGTAACATCCAAATAAGAATTCTCTGGCCGGGCGCGGTGGCTCACGCCTGTAATCCCAGCTCTTTGGGAGGCCGAGGCAGGCAGATCACAAGGTCAGGAGATCGAGATCATCCTGGCTAATTCGGTGAAACTCCATCTCTGCTAAAAATACAAAAAATTAGCCGGGCAAGGTGGTGGGCGCCTGTAGTCCCAGCTACTCAGGAGGCTGAGGCAGGAGAATGGCGTGAACCCAGGAGGCAGAGCTTGCAGTGAGCCGAGATTGCACAACTGCATTCCAGCCTGGGCAACAGAGCGAGACTCTGTCTCAAAAAAAAGAATTCTCTGCTTTAACTCTGTTTCTAAATGAGATCTAGCAGCTGTGTAGAGAAGGCTCCACCTACTTGGTTTCTAACAGTGGATGAATGTATGGTTGTTTTCTATACATGCAGAGTTGTTAACATCTGCGGAACTATGCAAATGTGTAAAACTCAGCCAGCATGTTCATTTGCAAGTGTGTTCGTTCTTGGTTATTTTCTCAAAGAACAATGACTAAAAACAAGTAAAATCGTGTATTTGAATTTGGAATATATGACGGGATACTTTTATGGTTGGTAAACTTCTCTTTCTAGTTATGAAGCTGGGTGCCCTCAAATGGGCAAAGTGGTAGCAGTACTCCTAGGTGGAAGTGGTTTTCTTTTTTCTTTATTTTTTTATTTTTTTTTTTTAGACAGAGTCTTGCTGTGTTGCCCAGGCTGGAGTGCAGTGGTACAATCTCAGCTCACTGCAAGCTCCGCCTCCCATGTTCAAGTGATTCTCCTGCCTAAGTCTCCCGAGTAGCTGGGACTATAGGCGCATGCCACCATACCCAGCTATTTTTTGTATTTTTAGTAGAGACAGGGTTTCACCGTGTTAGCCAGGATGGTCTCGATCTCTTGACCTCATGATCCGCCCACCTTGGCCTCCCAAAGTGCTGGGATTATAGGCGTGAGCCTGACTGGTTTTTTTTTCTTTTGATAAAAATCAGATGACGACTTAGCAGTTAACAACTGCTTGTTAATTTAGTGCTTATTGGATACCTGCTGTATCAACCCGTAGATCAGGTACTAGGAATATAAAGCACAATAAG
Organism: Gorilla gorilla gorilla; assembly: GCF_029281585.2. Taxonomy (NCBI): domain Eukaryota; kingdom Metazoa; phylum Chordata; class Mammalia; order Primates; family Hominidae; genus Gorilla; species Gorilla gorilla. The sequence continues at coordinate 212,063,574 of NC_073224.2, forward strand.
AGATTGGCGTCACGGGACAGGCTGGTTCAGCATTCCCAGCAGCACAGAATAGTTGCTCAGTGGTGCTGGATTCCCTGCCATCTTGCCATTTCCACAGTCTCATGGGAGTTGTGTGATTTCTGACCGCTGCTGGGACCTGTGGGATGAGCACAGGCAGGAGAGCCAGCCAGGCCACTTCTCAGAATGAAACTCCAGGCTTTGTAGAGCTTCTGCTCTGCTCAGGCAGGACAAACTTGCATCTTGGGCATTTGTGGTCCACCTGATAGGTCATATGTACAGTGTTCTCTTGGCCCATTGTTGAGATAGCTGTGTGACCCAGGTTCTTAGAAACCACCAGTGTCACGGCCTAGCAATGGGTCCAGCCTGCTCGTGGGAGAATCCCTACATATACAGGTGGGAAATGAGGCTCCTTGGAGAATAGTACTACTTTATTGGGTTTAACTAGAGGAAGGCCACTAAGAATTAGTATCTGGTGTGGATTAATATATTTGTTTTTAAAAATGCAGTTGGCGGAAGGGAAGTCCAACCCATTGATAAGTTTTTGAGCATCCATCTCCAGGTTATAGTCATTTGTTTAGCAATTATTTATGTCTACTACTGTATTGGTATGTTAAATATAATCATTCAAAGGTAGAAATGAGAAAGAATATTAAAAATCAATATGGGGCCAGGCACAGTGGCTCACACCTATAATCCCAGTACTTTGAGAGGCCAAAGTAGGAGGATCACTTGAGGCCAGGAGTTTGAGACCAGCCTGGGCAACATAACAAGACGTGCCATCTCTAAATAAATTAAAAAATGTGAAGGGATGTGCTAAAAATTACTTTCTGTCTCCCAGTGATCATCTTGTGTTTCCTTAGGGCTGTGTGCTCCCCACTTTGGAGACCACTGCCTAGGGGGAATCCCTAGTCCCATTATAACAACCCACCACCCTGTGGCTTATTCCAGGGGTAAAGAAAATAAATGCACCCTGAGGCTGGTATCTACCTCTAGTTGGATCCCTGCTAATCCTCATTGTTCTGACAAAACGGCCAGACCCAGTGGCTCACGCCTGTAATCTCAGCACTTTGGAAGGCCGAGGCGGGTGGATCACCTGATGTCAGGAGTTAGAAACCAGCCTGGCTGACCGGGCGTGGTGGCTCCTGTAATCCCAGCACTTTGGGAGGCTGAGGCGGGAGGATCACCTGAGGTCAGGAGTTCAAGACCAGCCTGACCAACATAGAGAAACCCCATGTCTACTAAAAATACAAAAGCAGCCGGGCATGGTGGCTCATGCCTGTAATCCCAGCTACTCAGGAGGATGAGGCAGGAGAATCGCTTGAACCTGGGAGGCAGAGGTTGCGGTGAGCTGAGATCGTGCCATTGCACTCCAGCCTGGGCTCAAAACTCCATCTCAAAAAAAAAAAAAGAAACCAGCCTGGCCAACATGGTGAAACCCCGTCTCTACTAAAATACAAAAATTAACTGGGTATGGTACACACCTGTAGTCCCAGCTACTTGGAAGTCTGAGAATCACTTGAACCTGGGAGGCGGAGGTTGCAGTGAGCCGAGATGGTGCCACTGCACTGCAGCCTGGGCCACAGAGAGAGACTTCATCTCAACAAACAAGAGAAAACAGTCACAGGTGTGGCTTTCAAGCCCAGCGTTCGCTGCTGTGAAATTTTTCTCACTGCAGCATTTGGCTACTCAGCCCTTTTTTTTTTTTTTTTTTTTTGAGACGGAGTCTCACTCTTTCACCAGGCTGGAGTGCAGTGACGTGATCCCGGCTCACTGCAACTTCCACCTCCCGGGTTCAAGCGATTCTTCTGCCTCAGCCCCCTAAGTAGCTGGGAGTACAGGCACGTGCCACCACGCCCAGCTAATTTTTTTGTATTTTTAGTAGAGATGGTGTTTCTCCATGTTGGCCAGGATGATCTTGATCTCTTGACCTCATGATCCACCTGCCTCGGCCTCCCAAAGTGCTGGGATTATAGGTGTGAGCCACTGCACCTGGCCTACTCAGCCCATTTTTTATAGGAACTGGTAGCCCTCTTTTACCCCTGCTTTTGTGGCTTTGTTACTCATCTTGCTCAATTTTGTGCCAAGAGTAAATGCAAATGTGGGAGTGAAAACTATTGGCATTTTGTGCATCACCCTAGCCCCTCGGGATTCTGTGCCAAGGAGGAACTTTCTATCTGACGACTTTCTTGCCTGTTGCTTCTCCCTATGGTACTCTCTTCCTCAGGGTCCTCCTTTGCAGCGCAGGTTGACTTCTCTGGAGAAGGGCATGGGAGCTGGTAGGCAGATGAGGTTGGGATGTCAGATCCTGGTGACTGGCCCAGCAGCCTGTAGGAGCCACTCAGTAGTCACCTGGAGAACTCCATACTGGAGTATGGAGGCCTGGAGGCTAAAAAGTGCAGCGAGTCCAGGCAGCCCAGGGAGATGTTAAGCAAAGGAAGGACACACCCAGGGGCGATGCGTAGAAACCAGGAAGTGGGCATCTCACCCTCTTTAGGCTCCCATCTCAGCTGGAGTCTCAGATCATCTCTTTGTCTGTTTCCTGTCTTTGCTGTCTGTGACTGCATCAGTCCATGAACCAAAGTCCCACTACTTAGAGGAAATGTGGCCTGTGGTCTTGTCTCACTGAACAGGCCTTGACTGCCTCTGAAAACTGGGTTAGTCTCTGCACGGACAAAGGCTTGTATTATCTCCACTAAAGACAGGGAGGCCCGCCAACCAGTCAGTATACTCTATCATCTCCACAGTCTAGGGATATGGTATATTTTTAACACTGGGATGTATTCCGTGACTAGGAAACATTGTGGAGGGGTGGAAAGAGTATAGGCTTTGGAGACAGAACAGCTACACGATCTTGCTCAATAATGATACATGTTTGTTGAATGTTTACTATGTGCTAGGCACTGTACTAAATGGTTTACAAAGATTATCTCATTTGATCCTTAAAACAGTCAGTCTTCTGGGGTAGTAACTATAGTTTCATTTGACATGTCAAAAAACTGAAACTTAGGTTAAAATAACTTGCTCATAGCCCTGGCTGGTAGGTAGCAAGCTGGGATCCTAACCCAGTCTCATACTTTCCAGGTCCTCACCCTTAACTGCAACTTGTCAGCGTCCTAAGGTACTTGACCATGCATCCTGTTCCCTAATCTTTAAAATCAGGCATTCTGGAAAGTTGAGGATTTGGATATGGTTTGTAAGTGCCTGGCACGCAGTCAGAACTTAATAAATGATACCGTTCTCATTCATAGAGAAGCTCAGGTGTCATTTTTATTCTATGGTTTTAAAATGAAATAATCTTGGTTAGTCACTTACAACTTTGACGACTTTAACCACCTGATGAAACCTACCAGTTTTCTGCAGCCTCAGGTCTCCATAAGGGTCTTCTTAAATCGGCTCCTCTCATTTCACCACCAGCTTTTGGGGCCCAAGGTCCTAAGGTTGTGTTCTTGAAGCCAAGTTCCCACATTAATCCATGTTAACCACATGTGGTTAAACCCCTGTTTACCATATACAGATCTATCAGGCTAGGTGCTACAGAGATGAGGAAGACAGTCCAGACCTCCCGGGGGCTTAGAGCTTGGGGGTGAGAGTGGGGGTGGCAGACGTTAACAAAATCTCCCATGCAGTGTGATCAGGATGGAATCCCTTTTACTGAGAGGCATTGGCACTGCGCTGCTATCACCAAGGTTGATGGCCTCGGATTCCCCTCTGCATCCACCGGTGGGACAGCTGGGGTTGTAGGATTGAGAGGAACCCTGCCAGCTGCTCTGCATCCCAAGGCTCTGAGGCTGAGGGAGTCACGTGCGAGATGTTAGGTCCAAACCAGCCCGCCCTAAGTAGCAAGAATCTAGAACCTGAAGGAAGCTGGTGCAGTGTCCATCAAATCAGTTTCCACAAAGCTACTCCCCGTCTGCAGCTCAGTTTCTGTGAGACCTTGCCCGAGGTCTTTTAGAGGCTTAAAATGGTTGGCTGGCGTCGGATTCCCTGAGAAGCAGCAGTTACGAAGCGTGGTTCCTCCAGCACTTAGATGGTTTTCTGAAATTGCTCAAGTATTTCTTCATAATCATGTTCATCATCATCTGCAAAAGAGTCCGAGTCAATGAGGATCTTTAGCGTTAGGCAAGTTCCTTCCCTTCTGTAGGGCAGTTTCCGCATCTGTGCAGGGAAAGAGGTGGCCTGGATGCTCTACGGTCTTTGCTAGCCTAGAAACCATGATTTGTTCTGTCTCAACACTTTGCAACCCTTTCATTTTCCTGTATGCTGCAGGGAGGGTAGTATGTTGGGGACTGAACTCATTTTCCTTACCAAAGCCCTAGAGCCCATGGGAAAGACAGTAGGAACCTTTCTACCTGAGCCCACCCCATAGAGGCCTGTCCATCAAACTGGGACCATAGAAGGGTCTGTCCCTGGACAGGGCCACCAGAGGCAAAGGAAGCAGCAAGGTAGGGAGGGGAGACACAAGGACAAGGGTGAGCAGCGCCCACAGGGACTCACCTAGATCCTGCCTTTGGGGCTTAGCGGGCCTGTGGCCCTTCCTGTGGGCAGGAACCTTGCTGTACATACTGGAGCCATCCTTGATGAACTCTGGCAAGGTCTTCGCCTTGGGTTTGGGCAGCCGAGCGTGTTGCTGCAATCCTAAGACTTGAGAAGACTTTGGGAGAAAAAGCAGAAATCATCAGGGTCTCAAGAAATGGGGAAGCAGAGTCCACGAAAAACAGTCATTCACGTTAAGTGTCACTTCCTCTGCTTCTCTCTCTACTTCCTTTTCAGGCTATGACCTCTCAAGAGCCCTGGTGTTTTGCTACATGCATGTGAAATATTCTCTGGCAAGGGAGAAAGGGATCAGGGTAGAAAATGAGGATAGGGTTGGGGGTTGGAGACAGGGTGTTCCTGGGATTCTCCACTTAGGAATTTGGTCAATATCCTTTAATTCTCTTGCTGAAGGGGAAAAAAGCAAAGTGGGGATACCGTAAGAAAGGAGCCACAAAGCCTCGTGACGACGCCTGAGCTGAGGTGGCCCAGAAGAAAGAGGACTTCCACTGCGCTCCCCCATGTGCCAGATGCTACATGACGTCTGCTCTTTAATCCTCAAGTCACCCTCTGAGTGGTTTCAATTCCCGGTTTATGTAGGAGAGAAAGTGTGCCTTGTCAAAGGTCACACGGGGATCCACAGCAGGGCCAAGGTTTGGACCCAGAGCCACGCCTGTGACCTGTAGAGGCAGCGGTCTTGGCGCCCCACCATGCTTTACAGAGTGTGCGGCACAGCTCCCTGATCAGCACCAAGATTCCAACGCACAGAGGGGAAAAGTTGTGGTTCCAGGGCGACAGCAGTGACCGGGCCCAGAGTTCCTCCATTGGGAGCCAAGACACGGGCTAAGGTCTGTCGGTTCTGGAAAGTACCCTTTTCAGCACTGGCAAAAGGCCTGTGTTTCGGATGTTTCAGTCCAGCCATTGTCAGAAAATGACTTCCCACGCTCACCCCACAGATAAAAGCCCCTGCTGGGGCTGAGACCACTCAGGAGTCATCTTGTAATTTCCACTGCCCTGCTGCCTACCACACATGATTAAATACGAGTCACCCAAGATCCCAAAACAAGAGCTGGGGATAGTAAAGGACTTGATCTGTCTCATCCCCTCCCGTTCTCAGCAGACCACGGTAGTTAGAAGCTCAGGCTGTGTGGTCAGACCCAATTGCAAGCTCTGGCCCTGCCACTTGTTGGCTGTGTGATCTCAGGTAAACTATTTGACCTCTCTGTGCCTCTCACCTTCTCAACTGTGAAGCAGGACACCGGTGTGTAACTCAGAAGCACTGTGAGAATTGGTTGGGACAAAGCATATCAGGGGCCTGCCACAGAGTAAGCAGGTCACAGAAAGCAGCTGCAGAGGATATCACAGGTCTACTGGTGAGAAAAAGGACGCTCGGAGGAGTACCCAGCACAGGCAGAGTAAGTGAACCGGAACGTAAACTTAGTCTTTCTGACCCCATGCCTGGCTCTTTCCCGCTCATCTGTGATTCTGTTTGGCCCCGTTTAGCAGGTCCTCTCTGGCCTTGGAGCAGGTAAGGTCCCTGCCCCCACAGAACTCTTTTCAACCAGAGACTCAGGTAGGACTCACTAAAAACAACATGTCCTGAGCTACGTAGAGCGTGCAGTGGGAGCACAGAAGAGGAGGCAGGACCACCGCTGCTGAGTGAGAAATCTGAGTCCCACCTTGCCTGTGAGCCTGAAGGAGGAAGAACACTGCTGGCAGAAGGCCTGGGTGTGGGGCTCTGAAGCAGGAGTCCCGGCGCCATGAGGGAGCTGCGGGCACTTCTCTTGCTGGAGCGTGGACAGCAGAGTGAGTGGAGGAAGATGGGTCGGGGAGGTGCGACAAGTCAGCTTATAAAGGACCCTGGATGCCATGTTAAGGGGTTTGCATCATCCCATGATGATGGGCAGCCACAGAAGGTTCCAGAAGATGGAGCTGAGGCCCATCGATGACTAAGAAAGGAGTTAGGAGGCCTTTCTGACAGCTTTTGTAAGAGCCTGCTGAAGCAGTTTAGGAGAAAAATGATGAGGCTCGAACTACGGAGTGAAGGCAGCAGTAGTGGAGAGAGGAAAGCACCATAAACTTGGAGTTAGACTGTCCATGGCCAAGTTCAGTCCTCCCACTTATTAACAGGGACCCTGGGCGAGTGTCAGGGTCTCCAAGTCCTCGTTTTCTCAATCATAAGATACTGATAATCATGCCAACCTCAGGATTAATCGCGAGGTAGAATGAGAATAATGGGTGCAAAGTGTGCAAGTTTATAAACTACAAGTTTACACAGTTGCAAGAGAAACATGACAGACAGACGTGACAAAGAAGCAGTGATCCCAATAGGTGACCCCTCCGTGCCCTCTGGGATTATACTGGTACCTTGACGCCTCCCTCACTGCTGTGTCTCCTCTGCTTGCTGAGGCCCTGACTTTTAGGGGGCCTGGGTGGGGGGGCTTGGATCTCACAGGCTGGTAACTTCCGAAGACGATAATAGAAGGTGTCTGTCAGCTCCTCCACTGTGGCTATGGGGAGAGACCCCTCTGGCAAGTCTGGCTGCCCCTTGGCCTCCACGACAGTCAGGTCCAGCCACCGGGGAGGGATCTCAAAGCACATCCCAGGCTCAGAGTCCAGGCTCACCACCAAGAATGGCTCTGTGATCTTCTCCTCCAGCCGCAGGCCCAGGAAGGAGGTCAGAGGGTCAGTGGGGTGGCTGGTGTCCTTGGCCACCACCTTGACCTCACAAGGCAGTGAAAACTGGGCAATCAGATCCGCCAGGCTGTAGCGCCGGCTGTCACTCATCTCCTCCACGAAACTGCCAGGGAAGTGGAAGGGCAGCAGGACCCGCTCTGGGCTCTCTGCCTCCTCTTTGCACTCTTCCTCCTCATCCTCCCCAGCCTGGTCACTCAGCCGCTGACAAACCAAGACATCCGCGTCACTGCCCTGGGCCCCATGGGCCTGGCCAGGCCCCAGCACCTCCAGCCGGTCACCCACAGCCAGGGACGTGAACTCGGGATTCTCCTCCCTCTCGCCCTCACAGTCCTTTGTGGCCACCACCCGGAGTGGCCGGCCTGGCTGGAAAGCACCTAGGAGGTCATAGGCCGTGGGGAACTCCCTTGGCCGCCGCCGCAGCTTGCCTTGGTAGCCCCCTGACACCAGGAAGTGCCTGGGCACCTTGCGGCCCTTGCTTGAGGCCAGGACCCGCCAGGGTGGTGAGGCTAGGCCATAGATGCAAAGCCTCTGGCCTTTTTGCAAGGAGCCCACCCACGGGCTGAGGAAGATGGGGCGGCCCTCAGGAACCTCCAGGATCTCCATGGACAGGGGGAAAGGGCCTTCCCAGGCCAGGACCTCGCTCAGCAGCAGCGGTTTGATAAAGTGGACGTGCCGGGAGGAGGCGGTGACGTCCTCCACGTCGACCTCCAGGGTAGAAGGGATCTTGACAATGGTCCTGCGCACTGTGGAGAGGGGCAGCTCAGTGGCACTGCATGCCACCCCAGGAGTGGCCCCCACCCCAGGCATAGAGCATTGGCTGGGCCGGCTGGCCTCCCTCCCGCTGCCGTCTTTTCTTTCTTTTTTTTTTTTTGAGATGGAGTTTCACTCGAGATGGAGTGCCCTTGTCGCACAGGCTGGAATGCAATGGCACAATCTCGGCTCACTGCAACCTCCACCTCCCAGATTCAAGCAGTTCTTCCACCTCAGCCTCCTGAGTAGCTGCGATTACAGGCGCCTGCCACCATGCCCAGCTAATTTTTGTAGTTTTAGTAGAGATGGGGTTTCACCATGTTGGCCAGGCTGGTCTCGAACTCCTGTCCTCAGGTGATCCTCCCACCTTGGCCTCCCAAAGTGCTGGGATTACAGGCATGAGCCACCACGCCCGGCCCCCGCTGCCATCTTTTCTTTCCAATCAGAATCTTCCAATTTACACTACGCCACATTCCCACACATGCTTTCCCTTCAACCTTCTTTTTTTTTTTGAGATGGGGTCTCGCTCTTGTCGCTCAGGCTGGAGTTCAGTGGTGCGATCTTGGCTCACTGCAAGTTCTAGCCCCCGGGTTCACGCCATTCTCCTGCCTCAACCTCCCAAGTAGCTGGGACTACAGGTGCCCGCCACCACGCCTGGCTAATTTTTTTGTATTTTTAGTAGAGATGGGGTTTCACCATGTTAGCCAGGATGGTCTTGATCTCCTGACCTCGTGATCCACCTGCCTCGGCCTCCCAAAGTTCTAGGATTACAGGCGTGAGCCACTGTGCCTGGCCCCAACCTTCTTAAAAAAATTATTATTTTTATTTTTTTTCCTCCAAGTATTAAGAAAAAAGAAAAATAAATTTTAAAATTATTATTTTTAGGCTGTGCTTGGTGGCTCACGCCTGTAATCCCAGCACTTTGGGAGGCCGAGGTGGGCAGATCACCTGAGGTCAGGAGTTCCAGACCAGCCTGGCCAATACGGCAAAACCCCGTCTCTACTAAATATACAAAAAAATTATCTGGGCATGGTGGCGGGCGCCTATAATCCCAACTACTAGGGAGGCTGAGGCAAGAGAATCGCTTGAACCTGGGAGATGGAGGTTGCAGTGAGCTGAGATCAACCATTGTACTCCAGCCTGGGTGACAGAGCAAGACTCTGCTTCAAAGAAAAAAAGAGAGAGATGAGGTCTCGCCCTGTTGCCCAGGCTGGAGTGCAAGGGTGTGATCATAGCTCACTACAACCTTGAACTCCTGGGCTCAAGCGATCCTCCTGCCTCAGCCTCCAGAGTAGCTGCTACTACAAGCATTAAGCCTAGCTAATTTTTAAAAAAAAATTTTGTAGAGATGGGGGTCTTGCTATGTTGCCTAGTCTGGTCTGGAACACCTGAGATCAAGCGATCCTCCAAAGTGCTGGTATTACATGCGTGAGCCACTGCACCTGGCGTAGCCGAGATAATTTGAGTATCAATAAGAATAACTGGCCAGGAACGGTGGCTCACGCCTGTAATCCCAGCACTTTGGGAGGCCAAGGCGGGTGGACCACCTGAGGTCAGGAGTTCGAGACCTGCCTCGCTAACATGGTGACACTCCGTTTCTACTAAAAATACAAAAAATTAGCCAGGCATGGTGGTGCATGCCTGTAATCCCAGCTACTCGGGAGGCTGAGGCAGGAGAATCGCTTGAATCTGGAGGGTGAGCCAAGATCACACCATTGCACTCCAGCTTGGGCAACAAGAGCGAAACTCCACCTCAAAAAAAAAGAATAACTTCAGTGTAACACAGAGGGAGCAACCCGAAGTTCCAGCTGATCCTCAGGGATGGGGTGGGGGTGTCTTCCATCAGAGCAGCTCCCAGGGGCACCCCTCTTTCTCTCCCCCAGCAGCGCTCATCCATCTGCCCAGGCAACTCACTGTGCATGATGGCTTGGATCTCATACTGGGGCCGCAGGATCAGGGAATGCCAGGGCAGGGTGGGGCAGGTGAGGACGAGGTCTTTCAGGGCTGGATCCTGTAGGACCTGGAGCAGAGTTCGAGGGGCACTAGGCTCCCATGTCCAGAAGGGCCCCTTCTGGGATAGGGGCAGGTGCAGGATGACCTGCTGACCCTCCATGCCCAGGACACAGCGCGCAGAGCGGATCCCGAGGTGCATCACCACAGCCTGAAGCATGAGGAGCTGGTCCTCAGTCACCACCCTGCCCTCTGTGACAATCCTGTGGGTCGACATGAAGCAAGTGGGCAGCTGCTTGGAGCTCTGAGTTGTGGCAGAGACCAGCTCCTCCAGGGTTTCATAGCTCTGTGGGGTGTTGAGGGGGGTGAAGTAGCCTGTGGGGGACAGCAGAGAGCAGGCAGGTCACTGTGGGGTGTCAGGGTGGGGCAGGCCTTTGCCAGGTCCAGACCCCAGTCTGGCCCTGCAGATGACCCAGCCAGAATCCCCCAGGGACAGGTGTCAATGACAGATTTGCATCTGGACATCTGGGCTGCAGGGCTGAGGGACACAGGGCAGAAAGTGGCAGTGCATGAAGGGACAGGGAGAGACAGGAAGTAGGAACCGAGAGAGACATGTCACCAGAGACACAGAGAATGGAAGAGGGACACATTCCCTGACAGACACACTAGACTTCCACACTCTCCAAGCTCCTGACGCTACCTGCCTCTAACTGCCATCTTAGCCTTTCCTCCAGATGCCTCTCCACAGGTCTGATCCCACTCATCCAAAACCTACCGTCCCTCTCTCCCAAACGAACATCCCAGGAGCTGCTGGCCAGAGCCACCTCAGACCACCCACTTTACCCCTGCATCCTGGCTGCCAATACTGACTGCCCGACTGTCCCTGCACCCCCTCCCTCCAGCTCCCACCCATTCCACCACCAGCTGGCCTAAATACCTCGCTTCCAGACATGATACCGCTTTTGGGAAGCAGGCTTTTCCTGCCCCAAACCCACAACCTGAAGCTAATCGAGGAAACACTGCACAAGCTGGGACTGAGGGATATCCTACATAAGTACTGGTCCAGATGCTTCAAAATGTCAACGTCAAGACAAAGGCAGAGGAACTGTTCCAGTCTGAAGGAGAATGAAGAAACAGGACAACTGAATATGATGTGTGATCTAGGACTGGACTCTCGATTGAGGGGAAAAACTGCTATAAAGCATATTATGAGGATAGTTGCTGGAATTCAAATACAGCCCGTGGATTAGGCAGTAGTACTGTACCAAAATTAAGTTTCCTGAATTTGATCATTGAACCATGTGAATGAATGTCCTTGTTTTGGGGAGACACTATAATATTTAGGGGTAATATATAGATGTAAAAGGGAACATGTCTGCAATTTACTCTCAAATGGTTCAGAAAAAACACATCCATATATACACATATAGTAATACATTCATGTGTGTGTGTATGCATGGAGAGGGAGAGAAACACATGTAGCAAATGTTTAACACTTGATGGGGGAAAGAAAAAAGGAAACCTGAGGCCGTTTTTGGCTGGGCACACTGGCTCATGCCTATAATCCCAACACTTTGGGAGGCTGAGGCAGGAGAATTGCTTGAACCCAGGAGTTCCAGACCAGCTTGGGCAATATAATGAGACCTCATCTCTACAAAAAATTTAAAAATTGGCCAGACACATTGGCTCACACCAGTAATCCCAGCGCTTGGGAGGCTGAGGCGGGCGGATCGCTTGAGCTCAGGAGTTGGAGACCACACTAGGCAATATGGTGAAACTCTGTCTCTACCAAAAATACAAAAAAACGCCAGGCATGGTGGTTCACGCCTGTAATCCCAACACTTTTTTTTTTTTTTTTTTTTTGAGATGGAGTCTCACTCTGTCGCCCAGGCTGGAGTGCAGTGGCGCAATCTTGGCTCACTGCAAGCTCCACCTCCCGGGTTCACGCCATTCTCCTGCCTCAGCCTCCCGAGTAGCTGGGACTACAGGTGCCTGCCACCACACCCGGCCAATTTTTTGCATTTTTAGTAGAGACAGGGTTTCGCCGTGTTAGCCAGGCTGGTCTCGAACTCCTGACCTTGTGATCTGCCCGCCTCGGCCTCCTAAAGTGCTGGGACTACAGGCCAGGCGTGGTGGCTCATGCCTGTAATCCCAGCACTTTGGGAGGCCGAGGCGGGTGGATCACGAGGTCAGGAGATCGAGACCATCCTGGCCAATATAGTGAAACCCCGTCTCTAAAAATACAAAAAAATTAGCCGGGTGTGGTGGTGCGTGCCTGTAATCCCAGCTACTTGGGAGGCTGAGGCAGGAGAATTGCCTGAACCCAGAAGGTGGAGGTTGCAGTGGGCCAAGATCGCTCCACTGCACTCCAGCCTGGGTGACAGAGCGAGACTCTGTCTCAAAAAAAAAAAAAAAACAAAAAACAGAAACAACAACAACAACAACAACATTAGCTGGGCATGGTGGCACAGGCCTGTAGTCCCAGCTACTTGGGAGGCTGAGGCAGGAGGATTGCTTGAGCCCAGGAGACGGAGGTTGCAGTGAACTGAGATCATGCCACTGCACTCCAGCCTGGGCAATAGAGCAAGACTCTGTCTCAAAAAATAAAAAAATAAAAAATTGGCTGAGTGTGGTGGCCCACACCTGAAATCCCAGCTACTCAGGAAGCTGAGGTGGGAGGATCACTTGAGCCAGGGAGACAGAGGTTTCAGTGAGCCGTGATTATACCACCGCACTCCAGCCTAGGTGACACAGCAAGACTGTCTCAAAAAAAAAAAAAAATTTAATGAATCTGGATAAAGGATGTACAGGAGTTTTAGCAAATTCTAGTTCTGTAAGTTTCAAATTATTTCAAAAGAAAAAAACTCAAAATATAAAATACATCACTTCCATATTAAAAACCGTCATTGGGGCCGGACATGGTGGCTCATGCCTGTAATCCCAACACTTTGGGAGGCCGAGGCAGGAGGATCACATGAACCCAAGAGTTTGAGTGAGACCAGGCTGGAGAACATAGCAAGACCCTGTCTCTACTAAAAACGAAACAAAAAACCCTCATTGGCTCCTCATTGCCTTCGAAATAAAGAAGAAACAGTGTCAGCACACCACATAGCCCCCAGGTGGTGTGGCTCCTGCGGCTCCCCACACAACTTGCCCCTAACCTGGAAGCCACACTTTCCTGCATCTGGCAGGCAGTCACATAACAGCCAGTCCTCAGAGTGTGCCTGCTTTGTACCAGGTGCCCCCCCGCCACTTTTTTTTTTTTCTTTTTTTGAGAGACAGAGTCTCTCTCTATTGCCCAGGCTGCAACCTCCACCTCCCAGGTTCAAGTGATTCTCATGCCTCAGCCTCCCGAATAGCTGGGATTACAGGTGCCCCCCACCACCCCTAGCTAATTTTTGTATTTTTAGCAGAGATGGGGTTTCACCATGTTGGCCGGGCTGGTCTTGAACTCCTGACCTCAGGTGATCCACCCACCTCAGCCTCCCAAAGAGCTGGGATCACAGGCATGAGCCACCAGCCACTGCACCCAGCCTGTCCCAGGCCCCCTTCTAAGTGCTGTATACATATCAGCTCATTTCATCCTCATATCAAGCCTAATCGCCCTCATTACAGAAGAGGAAACTGAGGCCCAGGGAGGTCCCAGAGAGGCCCAGAGAGGAACTTGCCTAGCTTGCCCAAGGCCACTGGGATTCAATTCCAGGCCACTGGCTTCAGGGTCCAGGCCATGGCCCACCACACTACATGCCTCTTAAAATAATTGAGCTCTGGCCGGGCACGGTGGCTCATGCCTGTAATCCCAGCACTTTGGGAGGCCAAGGCGGGCAGATCACGAGGTCAGGAGATCTTGATCATCCTGGTTAACACGGTGAAACTTTGTCTCTACTAAAAATACAAAAAAAATTAGCTGGGTGTGGTGGCGGGCGCCTGTAGTCCCAGCTACTCGGGAGGCTGAGGCAGGAGAATGGTGGGAACCCGGGAGGCAGGGCTTGCAGTGAGTCCAGATCATGCCACTGCACTCCAGCTTGGGTGACAGAGCGAGACTCCATCTCCAAAAAGTAAAAATAAAAAAAAATAATAAGAATTGAGCTCCTTGGGGTTTCCTGAGCACCAAATGTGCACATGCTACTCCCTGTGGCTGGGATCTTTCTTCTGGTTCAGATGCCACCTCCTCCAGGAAGCCCTCACAGATCCTGAGGCAGGTTACTGTTGCTCAGACCCCTCTCTAAAGCTTATGACTCCTTTTACTGTTGCCCTCCTCTCACTGTCATCCCGGAAGCTCCCCACTGGAGAGGGTGGCACCTGATTCATCCTGACCCCCATACCCACAGCTCCCCACATGGAGCCTGGCACACATGGGTGTCTGCAGATGTTTGGGGAGTGAATGTGTGAGTGAACTCAGAGACAGGCACCTGGACAGGGCTGGGAACAGAGGCAGGTGTGACCAGAGACTGAGAGGGAGAGGGTGCAACCTCTCTGAGTCCAGGGCATTGCCGACCCTCTGAGGACATCCCCACCCTTGAGGCTGGGTTGTGGTGAATGTGAGGGCCTCGGGAGCAAACCCCGAGGGGAGGAAGTGACTGCTGGACGTGGCAAGCCCACGAGCAGCCTGTGGGTGTGCCAGGAGAGTGCCAGGGCACATGGGGAGGCAGAGGTGCCCACCTTACCCTGGAAGTTGGGGGCGAGCTCCATGGTCTGGCTGGTCTTCGGGTTCTCACAGACCACCTTCTGGAGGCGGACCTGGGTGACCTTGATCAGGTCCCCCGTGGAGAGGCAGCACTCATTCCCAGAGATCTCATAGATGGAGCCTGCGGAGACAAGGACTCCATTTCCCCACTGGACAAGGGCCAAGTGCTGGGCAGCCTGTGCCCTGGTGCCCAACAAGCTCTGCTCTGCCATGCCTTTGCACATGGTGCCTGCTGCCTGTCATGCCCTGCTCTGTCGTTCCTGCCTCATGCCCACAGGTTCAGTCGCCCTCAGCTGTCCTTGCCCCTCCTGGCATCGGTGCACCCCACTGTGGCACACTTCTCTGGCCTTTTTCACATCCCCGTGCCTCCTCCACTGAGTTCACAGGCAGGGCTGATCCATCTCAACATCACTGCAGCCAGCACAGGGCTTGGCCTCTGAGTATGTGGTAAGTCCACAAATCAGTAAATAACCCAGTGAATCCCCTTCTCTGAGTCTGATTTTGTAGCTGTACACTAAGGGAGTTGGGATTCCCTTAGTGTACAGCTACAAAATCAGGCTCAGAGAGGGGTCAGTGGCTCCCTGGAGATCACCCGGAGCCAGGGCTGGTACCCAGCCCTCCTAGCACCCTGGAAAATAGAGGGGCACTGACAGAGTGAGGCCCAGTGGGCAAAGTTCTGCTTTCCTGGTTTAAAGTGTGTAAGTGAGGGTTGGGCGCGGTGGCTCACGCCTGTAATCCCAGCACTTTGGGGGGCCAAGGTAGGTGGATCACGAGATCAGGAGATCGAGACCATCCTGACTAACACAGTGAAACCCCGACTCTACTAAAAATACAAAAAAAATTAGCCAGGCATGGTGGCGGGCACCTGTAGTTCCAGCTACTTGGGTGGCTGAGGCAGGAGAATGGCATGAACCCGGGAGGTGGAGCTTGCAGTGAGCCGAGATCACGCCACTGCACTCCAACCTGGGTGACAGAGTGAGACTCCGTCTCAAAAAAAAAATAATAAATTAATTAATTAAATTAAATAAAGTGTGTAAGTGGTGTCGAGAACACAGAAGGTGCTCAATAAAGATCTCTCATGCACACACGAGTGCACAGTCTCTCCATCCAGCTAATGGAGGACAACAGACCACGTGGCAGGACCTTGATGCCACCTGAACCCAGCCCCACCCACAGGGCAGCTCCAACATCAGCCCTGAGAAACTGATGAAAACCTCCCCACGTACTGCCAGGAAAATGCCCACCAGTCATAAACCACAGTCTGTTTACAATGTCAGCGCATGGGCCTTCCAGACTGGTGAGAACAGCTGCTGTGGCACTACAGATACCCGGCACTGTGCCAAGGGCTACTGATGCGTCACTGTATTTAAGACCCATGACTGCTCTTGCGGAGACAGGCAGTTTCAATTTCCTAAATAATGAAACAGCTGGCCAGGAATGGTGGCTCATGCCTGTAATCCCAGCACTTTGGGAGGCCAAGGCAGGGGGATCACCTGAGATCAGGAGTTCGAGATCAGCCTGGCCAGCATGGTGAAACCCCGTCTCTACTAAAAATACAAAAATTAGCCCAGTGTGGAGGTTGGCGCCTGTAATCCCAGCTACTCAGGAGGCTGAGGCAGGAGAATTGCTTGAACCCAGGAGGTGGAGGTTGCAGTGAGCTGAAATCAGGCTACCGCACTCCAGCGTGGGTGACAGAGGGAGACTCCATCTCAAAAAAAAAAAAAAAGAAGAAGAAAAAGAAACAGCCTCTCAGGGGCTGAGTAGGTTGTACATGATGATCAGGTAATAGGAAGCAGAACTGGAAGTTATGGCTGGGTGCGGTGGCTCACGCTTGTAATCCCAATACTTTGGGAGGCTAAAGTGGGAGGACTGCTTGAGGACAGGAATTCAAGACCAGCCTGGGCAACACAGACCTCGTCCTTTTTTTTGAGACAGAGTCTCACTGTCGCCCAGACTGGAGTGCAGTGGTGTAATCATAGCTCACTGCAACCTCAACCTCCCAGGCTCAAACAATCCTCCCACCTCAGCCTCCTGAGTAGCTGAGACTACAGGCATGCACCATCACACCTAATTTTTTTATTTTGTGTAGAGACACGGTCTCAGTATGTTACCCAGGTTGGTCTTGAACCCCTGAGCTCAAGTGATCCTCCTGCCTCAGCCTCCCAAAGTGCTGGGATTACAAGCATGAGCCACCACACCCTGCAATTTTTTATTTTAAAATTTTTTGTAGACATGATGTCTCACCATGTTGCCAGGGCTGATCTCGAACTCCTAGGCTCAAGCAATCTTTCCACCTCAGCCTCCCGAAGTGTTGAGATTATAAGCATGAGCTATCACACACAACCTATGTTCTATTAAACAAAAAACAGGGCCTGGTGTGGTGGCTCATGCCTGTAATCCCAACACTTTGAGAGGCCGAGGCAGGCAGATCACTTGAGTCCAGGGGTTTGAGACCGGCCTGGGCAACATGACAAAACCCCATCTTTACAAAAAATACAAAAATTAGCTGGACGTTGTCCTGGTGTGTGCCTGTGGTCCCAGCCTCTCAGGAAGCTGAGGTGGGAGGATTACTTGAGCCCAGGAGGTTGAGGCTGCAGTGAGCTGTATAGTGCCACTGCACTCCAGCCTGGGCAACAGAGCCAGACTCTGTCTGAAAAAAAAAAAAAAAAAAAAAAAAAAAAAACCTAGGTTGAACCCAGGGTGTTTGCCTCCAGAGCCAGTGCTCCTAACCAACCATGCAGCCAGCCCCTTTCAAGTGCCCTGTAGACTCCTGCCCCTATTGGCATGGCCATCTGTCCTCCGCACTCACCCCATCTGCACACCCACACCCTGTCAGGGCCTTCTCTAGTCACCATCACTCTGACTTTCACCATTTCCACCATCCCGTGTCAGGCAGGATGAGGAAACAGGTGTTGTAACACTAGCAGGCAAAGGGTGCTGGGAGGACGGAGACGCTTGGTCCTGGGCTGGGGGAAGAGCAAACAGATCCCAGGCGCCTGCCTGCAGAAAGCCCCTGGAGGTAGAGTCAGAATTTGAACCCAGATCTGCCAGATTCCCAAGCAGACCTGGAGAGACCCACTGCGAGGTGGTGGCCCCCTGCGGGACCCTTCATGCAGGACCTCCTTGGTCTAGAACCCCACTTGGGACCCCAAACACTCTGCTGGAAGCTGCTGCGACAGAGCGTTTTTCTGCAGCCAGGGAACAGGATGGGGCAGGGCCCTCAAGCCTCAGTTCGCTCTCTAAGGAAGGAACCCGCACCCCCACACAGCATCTCTCTCCTCCACCTCCGTCTCCCCTACTCGGTGGCCCACGGGTCCTCCCTGCCCACAGAGCAGCACTGGCCACCCATCCACTGTGCTGTCCTCCCCTGCCCTCCACTGTCTGTTATTCCCTCACCGCTTGCTCCTTCAGGCAATGACTAGTGACTGTGCGCCTGCTGTGTGCCCATCCCTGTGAACCAGGCCGCTGCGGGCAGGCGGCAGATGTACCGGGGCGTGCAAGGAGCAGAGAGCCAGGAAGGCTTCCGGGAGGAAGCGCCATTTAAGCTGAGAACTGAAGAGCTGATCAAATCAAGTACTGCCCATGGTCAAACAGAAGGCCAAGGTGGACGCAGGGACTGAAGGAAGGCAGTGTAGAGGAGGGCCAGGGGGAGGAGTGGGAGGACACAGACGGGAAGACTGACCCTGCACTTCAGAATCAAGACGCAGCCACGACCACCAGCGGCCTAATGTTGCGTCCCGGCGCGGTCGGAGCTCTGTCCCATGCGCACCGCGGGGCCACCTAGGAGTGGCCCGGCTGCATCCACCTCCCGCGCCTCAGCCCACTGACTTTTCATCACTACCCTGCGGGGCAGGTCAGCGGTCCCCGTTCCACGAAAGCAAAAGCCGAGGTCCAAAGAGGTTGAGTGAGGCCCCAAATCACACAGCTTGGCCAGTGGCAGCGTCGGGATTTGAACCCGCGGGCAGTTTCCCCTGATTGCTAACGTCTTCTCCGGATCTCTGCCCCCGCCCCACACCAAGGGAGTGCTCGGAGGGGTTCCAGCCCCCGCTCACCCTCGAAGTAGACCCCCGAGCAGACCCGCAGCACGCGCGGGAGGGAGGCGGGGTCCAAGGCGCGCACGAAGTCCTGCAGCGGCACCGGCTCCATGGTCCCCGCGGCTCTCTGGGCTCAGACTGAGGGGCGGGCGGGCGGTCCCCAGGAGCCCTGCAGCCCCGCCCCGCCGATGCCCCGCCCCGCACGCCGAAGCCGCCCCGCCAGCCCGCGGGAGCCCTGCAGCCCCGCCCCGCCGAAGCCCCGCCCCCCGCCCCCTGCAGTACCCTATGGGGAAGGGGCGATGATGAAGATGAAGAAGTCCCAGACGCCCCCTCAGCAGTGCTCCCAGTTAGAAAAAGGGGACGCGGCCCGACTTGTTCTGCGTCTCATAGGAGGGACATGCCTCTGCCCTTTGGGTTTGAGGAGGGAGATGTAGTGTCAGGGCTCCCGAATGTCCCTCCAGGACACTCCATGGTCCTCTATCGGAAACCTCCTGGTGAAGGGGATCTCATTACCTCTCCAGAACTCCCATACTCTTTCGATAATTATTGCCTACGTTGGCCTCGAACTCCTGGACTCAAGTGATCCTCCCACCTCGGCCTCTCAAAGTGCTGGGATCACAGGTGTGATCCACCTGTGAGCCACCACGCCGGGGCTCGCCAATTCTAGTTAAAAATTCTTCCTAAAGCTAAAGAGAAATCTGCTTAGGAGCCGGACCAACCACTTATCCTGACCCCACAGGCTCGGGATAAGCCTTTTCCATTTCCCTGTCCCTCAGGAGTCAGACCAACATAGGTTCAAATCCCAGGTCTCCTCTTGCTCGTTGTATGACGTTAGGCAAATCACTTTGACTGTCTGAACCTCAGTTTCCTACTCTCTAAAACAGGGAGAAGAGGGCCGGGCGCAATGGCTCACGCCTATAATCCCAGCACTTTGGGAGGCCGAGGCGGGTGGATCACCTGAGGTCAGGAGTTTGAGACCAGACTAACATGGTGAAAACCCGTTTCTACTAAAAATACAAAAAAAACCTAGCCAGACGTGGTGGCACACACCTCTAATCCCAGCTACTCGGGAGGCTGAGGCAGGAGAATCACTTGAACTTGGGAGGCAGAGGTTGCAGTGAGCCGAGATTGTACCATTGCACTCCAGCTTGGGCAACAAGAGCAAAACTCCGTCTCAAAAAACAAAAACAAAAACAAAAAAACAGGGAGAAGAAGCTGGGTGTGGCCTGTACTCCCAGCGCTTTGGGAGACTGAGGCAGGAGGATCGCTTGAGACCAGGAGTCCTAGACCACCCTGGGCAAACTAGCAAGATCCTGTCTCTTAAAAAAAAGAATAAAATAAAATAAGGCCAGGCGCGGTGGCTCACGCCTATAATCCTAGCACTTTGGGAGGGTGAGGTGGGCAGATCTCCCGAAGTCAGGAGTTCAAGACCAGCCTGGCCAATATGGCAAAACTCTGTCTCTACTAAATATACAAAAAAATTACTGGGCACAATGGCTCACGCCTGTAATCCCAGCACTTTGGGAGGCCAAATTGGGCAGATCACCTGAGGTCGGGAGTTGGAGACCAGCCTGACCAACAGGGAGAAACCCTGGCTCTACTAAAAATACAAAAGTAGCTGGGTGTGGTGGCACATGCCTGTAATCCTATCTACTCAGGAGGCTGAGGCAGGAGAATCGCTTGAACCCGGGATGTGGAGTTTGCAGTGAGCCGAAATTGCATCATTGCACTCCAGCTTGGGCAATAAGAGCAAAACTCTGCCTCAAAAAAAAAAAAAAAAAAAAAATTAGCTGGGTGTGGTGGTGCGTGCCTGTAATCCCAGCTACTCGGGAGGCTGAGGCAGGAGAATCGCTTGAACCCGGGGGGCAGAGGTTGCAGTGAGCCGAGATCATGACACTTTACTCCAGCCTGGGTAACAGAGCAAGACTCCATCTCAAAAATAAATAAATAAATAAATAAATAAATAAATAAATAAATAAACAAATAAATAAATAAATAAAATATCCAGGCATGGTGGCATGCACCTGCACTCTCAGCTATTCAGGAGACTGAGGCAGGAGGGTGGCTTGAGCCCGGGAGGTCGAGACTGCAGTGAGCTATGATCATGCCACTGCACTCCAGCCCCAGCCTAGGCAACAGAGTGAGACCCTGTCTCTAAAAAAATAAAAAATAATAAAATAGGAGAAAGAATTATATCTCAGCAGATTGTGAGGATTGAATAAGATGATATAGGTATTGTGCAAAATGCCTTATTTCGTTTTTTTGTCACTATAAAAGTAACAAAAGACTTTCAATCAGAGATAATAACAAAAGTTTAAAATACAATGAATAAATTCTAACTCAAGAACATTTGATTAATAAAAAGCGGGCATTCTTTACCCACCACCCAAAATACACTAACTACTACTATTTTGTTGTGTTTCTTTCTAGTTTTTTTTTTTTTTTTTTTTTGAGAGGGGTGGGCAGTCTCATTCTATCACCCAGGCTGGAGTGCAGTGCTGCACACACAGCTCACTGTAGCCCCCAACCTCCTGGGTCAGGCTTCACAAAAGTGAAGGGTCTTGCCTAAGGTTATGCCAAGTGGAGACACTGGGATTTTAACCCGGCTCTGCTAGGCTCCTCCTGCAGGCCAGAGAAAATGACAGTTCTTCATTTCTTTCCCAGGTGTTTAAGCAGATTGTGGAAGTTTGATGGATTTCTGCTCAGCCCAGTTATGTCTAGAATTTCAGTAGAGGATGGGCTTTGGAGATAGACAGAGCTGGGCTCTAACCCTGGCTCCACTACTTCTTAGCTGTGTGACCTTGGGCAAGTTCCATACCCTCTCTGAGTCTCAGTCTCCTCTCTCTCTTTACAACCAAGGCTGGCAGGAGACAGGTGTTGGTAAAAATGTTTGTGTAACCCAGGCACATGGGGACATGCCCAGTACCCCATATCTACAATCATTACATGATATTGTTCTTTCCCAAGACCTCCTTTGCGTCTGTCAAGAGTTCTCATCTCCTTTATTTCTCCCAACACTCTGCTTTCTATTTGAGGAAATAAGACACTCAATGGGAACCTGACTTCCTTGCGGTTGCCCGTGTAATGGAGGAACTAAAATCTGAACCGAGCCTGCAGGTGGTCACGGCCCAAGCCCTTTTCACTTCCCCAGGTTGGGAGCACCAGCCTGGGGATCTGTCCTTGGCTCCTCAAGAGCTGAATGGGGCAGAGAAAGAAGCTCAGGTTCCCACAGTAGGACAGGGGCAGAAAGGAAGTCCCCCCGCCCCCACCAGCTGTGAGGAGGATGCCTCCGGCCACCGGGAACAGAAGTTCCTCATTTCATCAACCCATCTCTGTCAGCTTTTGGACTCTGAAGGTGGATGGCTCAGGACCTCCTTTGGACAGTGCAGGAGGCAGCTGGCCACAGCGGCAGGGTGACAGGATGGGGTCAGACCCGTGCCTGCTGTGTGGCACCACACACTCCGGTACATGATGTGTCACGTGACTTGGTGTTTTTCAGCAACTTGTAAGGCAGGATGTGGGGTCCTCCCTCTCCTCCCGTGTTTCCTCCCACTGTAGAGGAAGGTAAGGGCCTAACACTGACACAGCACTGGGCAGCGGTTGTTAAGGTGTCCTGCCATCCACTTCAACACCCACCGGCGTGGCCCACTCGCCCAAAGCGGTGGGAAACATCCCAGCAGCCAGCAGCGTCAAGGGCAGTGTGGCAGGGACAGGGACAATGCCTGTGCTCTGAGGGCAAGGGATGGAGGCCCAGCACATCCCTGAGCCTGCAGAAGGGCTGGAAGCCCTCCGCATGCTGGCTGGAAGTTACCAGTGTCCCTACCGTGTGATGCTGCCAAGCAGTTTGCCACTCAGTGATACTCCAGGCACCCACGCTGCCCACCAGAGCAGATACACCCCTGGCCTGTGGGTCCCGAAGTTGTCCTCGAGTTGCTCCCTCCCTGGGAGAGCGACATCCACCCGCTGGCCCAGTGGCTTCATGGCGCCCTTCCGCAATGACCACAATACAAAGACGGCACCACAGCAGCCCACAGGTCTCCTGCAGAAATGCTCACAGTTCCCAGGCGCGACGGTGGCAAAAGGGCATGTCTTGTCTTGTAACTGTTTTCTGGATTTTCCAGAACACAGTTTGAGTACTTAAAAGAAATTTTTTTCTTCCAGTCTGGAGCCTTGTCTTATTTTTAATTTTTAAATGTTTTTTAGAGACAGGATCTGGCTATTTTGCCCCCTCTGCCCTTGAATTACTTTCATATTAACAAAAACAACATGAACGGACCCTGCATGGCCCCTCTGAGACAACTGTGGAGATCATGGGTGAGGGGTTCTCCCCCCAGTGCAGGTTTTCACAGGAGTAAAATAGGTCACTTTCGGGAAAAGATGCTCAGCATATCTTTTTTTTTTTTTTTTTTTTGAGATGGAGTCTCGCTCTTTTCACCCAGGCTGGAGTGCACTGGTGTGATCTTGGCTCACTGCAACCTCCGCCTCCCGGGTTCAAGTGATTCTCCTGCCTCAGCCTCTCGAGTAGCTGGGATTACAGACGTGCCCACCACGCCCAGCTAATTTTTTTGTATTTTTACTAGAGACAGGGTTTCGCCATGTTGGGAAGGCTGGTCTCGAACTCCTGACCTCAGGTGATCCACCTGCCTTGGCCTCCCAAAATGCTGGGATTACAGGCATAAGCCACTGCACCCGGCCAATGCTCAGCATATCTTTAAGGAGGCAGGCGTGTCTGCTTGTAAAGCCTCAGAGGGCTGGCTCATGCTCCTGTGTGGTGGAAAATTAGTTCGACTCCCCTCTTGGCTTTTTTCTTTTGTTTTCTTTTTTTTTGAGATGGAGTTTCACTCTTGTTGCCCAGGCTGGAGTGCAATGATGCGATCTTGGCTCACTGCAACCTCCGCCTCCCAGGTTCAAGCAATTTTCCTGCCTCAGCCTCCCCAGTAGCTGGGATTACAGGCATGAGCCACCATGCCTGGCTAATTCTGTATTTTTAGTAGAGACGGGGTTTCTCTGTGTTGGTCAGGCTGGTCTTGAACTTCCAACCTCAGGTGATCCACCCGCCTCGGCTTCCCAAAGTGCTTGGATTACAGGCATGAGCCACCACACCAGCGCAAAACCCTTAATTAAAAGAAATTAAGGAGTGTGTAAGCAGAAACTCAGTTGTATGTAAGAAAACCCAGTTCCCCCTGAGGAAGAGAAAGAGCTGGAGTCCTTTAAAAATTAACTGCCTGTGTTTCTGTGGCTAGTGAGTCTTATCTCTCCCTTTCCCAGGCATTGTGACGACCCTGTTTCTCTAGCTGTGCAGCTGCAAGGTCACTAGGCAGATAAACTCAAGTCACAAAACGTGTTTTTCCTTGAAAAATAAGAAATGATGTAATACATGTCTCAATTGATTAAATAACTGCCTTTGTTTCTCGCTTCTGTAGTATGCTTCCGCCTGCACAGATCTCCCCCCGCCCCACGAAATGCTTAAAAGGTAACTTAACTCTTTGTTCAAGGCTCAGTCCTTTGGATGTTAATCTGACTGGGCCGGTGCACCTAAATAATTAACAAATATCCTCCTGAACCCCATAGATCTCTCTGATTCCTTATAAATCCAGCAACACTGTCACCCAGGCTGGAGTGCAGTAGTGCAATCACGGCTCACTGCAGCCTCAACCTCCCAGGCTTAAGCGATCCTCCCACCTAAGCCTGGTGCATGCCACCATGCCCAGCTAATTTTTTTGTTGTTCTTGTTGTTTTTTGAGACAGAGTCTCACTCTGTCGCCCAGGCTGGAGTGCAGTGGCGCGATCTCGGCTCACTGCAAGCTCTGCCTCCTGGGTTCATGCCATTCTCCTGCCTCAGCCTCCTGAGTAGCTGGGACTACAGGCGCCTGCCACCATGCCCGGCTAATTTTTTGTATTTTTTAGTAGAGATGGGGTTTCACCGTGTTAGCCAGGATGGTCTTAATCTCCTGACCTCGTGATCCACCGCTGCGGCCTCCCAAAGTGCTGGGATTACAGGCATGAGCCACCATGCCCGGCCCATGCCCAGTAATTTTTAAACCTTTTTTTATAGAGAAGGAATTTTGCTATGTTGCCCAGACTGGTCTTGAACTCCTGGGCTCCAACAATCCTCCAGCCTCAACCTCCCAAAGTGCTTGGATTACAGGCATGAACCACCATGCCCGGCCCATACAATGAATATTATTCAGCCTTAAAAAGGTATAAAATTATGACACATGCCACAATATGGAGGAAACTTCTGGACATTACGCTCAGTGAAATAGGCCCATCACGAAACGACAAACACTGTATGATTCCACTCAGATGAGGAATCTAGAGTCATGAAATTCATAGAAAGTCAAAGGGAGGCCTGGTGCAGTGGCTCACGCCTGTAATCTCAACACTTTGGGAGGCTGAGGCGGGTGGATCACCTGAGGTCAGGGGTTCAAGACCAGCCTGGTCAACATGGTGAAACCCGGTCTCTACAAAAAATACAAAAATTAGCTGGGCATGGTAGCGGGTGCCTGTAATCTCAGCTACTTGGGAGGCTGAGGCAGGAGAATCTCTTGAACCTGGGAGGCAGAGGTCGCAGTGGGCTGAGGTCAAGCCACTTCACTCCAGCCCAGGCGACAGAGCAAAACTCCGTCTCAGCAAAACAAAAAAAGAAGAAAGTCAAAGGGTGGCTTTTCCCCAGCCACTGGGGGAACGGGGAAATTGGGAGTTGTTGTTTAATGGGTGAAGAGTTTCAGTTTTGCAAGATGCAAATGTCCTAGAGATTGGTTGTTTGCACAATGTGAACATACTTAACACGACTGAATTATACACTTAAAAATGATTAAGGGCCAGGCACGGTGGCTCACGCCTGTAATCCCAGCACTTTGGGAGGCCGAGGCGGGCAGATCACGAGGTCAGGAGATCGAGACCATCCTGGCTAACACATGAAACCCCATCTCTACTAAAAATACAAAAAAATTAGCCGGGCATGGTGGCGGGCGCCTGTAGTCCCAGCTACTCGGGAGGCTGAGGCAGGAGAACAGCGTGAACCCGGGGTGGGGAGCTTGCAGTGAGCCGAGATCGCGCCACTGCACTCCAATCTGGGCAACAGAGCGAGACTCCGTTTCAAAAAAAGAAAAAAAAAGAAAAATTAAGGGCACATTTCTCAAGGTCTCCTGAGGACTGTGTCATGAATTTTTTTTTAACTGTTAAGATGGCAATTTTTTTTTTTTTTGAGACAGTCTTGCTCTGTCACCCAGGCTGGAGTGCAGTGATGCGATCTCGGCTCACTGCTACCTCTGCCTCCCATGTTCAAGCAATCCTCCTGCCTCAGCCACCCGAGTAGCTGGGATTACAGGTACCCGCCAGTATGCCCAGCTACTTTGTGTATTTCTAGTAGAGACGGGGTCTTGCCATGTTGGCCAGGCTGGTCTTGAATTCCTAACCTCAGGTGATCTGCCTGCCTCGGCCTCCCAAAGTGCTGGGATTACAGGGGTGAACCACCATACCCGGCCAAGATGGTAAATTTTATATTACGTGTATTTTACCACATTTTTTTTTTTAAAGACTGCTTCTAACCCTAAACCCAAAGTGTAGCATTGTTTATTCTTCAGCAGTGGTCTGGCTGGTATTGAGTTCCCGGTTGAAACAATGTTCCCCGCAAATTTGGAAGCATTGGTTCCATGGTTTTGCAGTCCTTTTTTTTTTTTTGGAGACGGAGTTTTACTGTTGTTGCCCAGGCTGGAGTGCAGTGGTACTATCTCGGCTCACCACCACCTCCACCTCCCAGATTCAAGCAATTCTACTGCCTCAACCTCCCGAGTAGCTGGGATTACAGGCATGCGCCACCACACCTGGCTAATTTTGTATTTCTAATAGAGACGGGGTTTCTCCATGTTGGTCAGGCTGGTCTTGAACTCCTGACCTCAGGTGATCCGCTTGCCTCAGTCTCTGAAAATGCTGAGATTACAGGTATGAGCCACCACGCCCGGCCCAGAGTTGAATCTTCACACATGCAGAGGCAATGGGAAGGCCTGGGACTCTGGGAAGGGGAGCTGTAACTGGCTGGCTCATTAAGTTCACAGAAACCCTGAAATGCGGGTTTATCTGGTTCTTTCCATTTTATATATAGGAAAAAACTGCACCTAGAGAGGTTAAACTGTGTGCCCGAAGTCCCCCAGCCAGGAAAAGACTGAACCAGGGTTTAGTCAGGGTGGAACCCCACACCCACAGTGCTCCTCAGAACAGGAAGGCCTGGGGAAGTTCCTTTTCTCATGGGGCCTCTGGAACCCTCCCCATATGAACTCCCTGCTTGTATCTCCTTGCTGCTCTTACTTGCCCTAAGGGTTTGAGAATTTTGTTGAAACATGACTTCAGTTTGGTGGCCCCACTGTGTCACTGGGTTCAAGGTTGAGACCATGTGGGTAGCACAGATGAAGGGACAGCCTCTGGATTTTGGTTGCTCCTTCTAGCTAGGAGGAAGAGGAGGGTGTCTTAGTCTGTTTCCTGTTGCTGTAATAGAATGCTGCTGACTGGATAATTTACAAAGAAAATAAATTTATTTCTGGCCAGGCACGGTGGCTCATGCCTGTAATCCCAGCACTTTAAGAGGCCAAGGCGGGTGGATCACCTGAGGTCAGGAGTTCGAGACCAGCCTGGCCAACATGGTGAAACCCCGTCGCTACCAAAAATACACAAATTAGCTGGGTGTGATGGCTTATGCCTGTAATCCCAGCTACTCGGAAGGCTGAGGCAGGAGAATCGCTTGAACCCAGGAGGCAGAGGTTGTAGTGAGCTGAGATTGTGCCATTGCACTCCAGCCTGGGCAACAAGAGTGAAACTCTGTCTCCAAAAAAAAAAAAAAAAAAAAAAAATTATTTCTTACAGTTTTGGAGGCTGGGAAGTCCAAGGCTGAGGGGCTGCAGCTTGTGAGGACCTTCTCACTGCATCATAACATGGCAGAGGGCATCACATGGTGAGAGGGAAGAGCCTGTCAACTCAGGTGTCTCTTCCTCTTCTCATAAAGCCACCAGGGTGACCATGGGGGCCCCACCCTGATGACCTGATCTAATCCTAAATACCTCCCGAAGGCTCCACTTCCAAATGCCATCAACATAAGAATTTGGGGATTAAGTTTCCAACACCTGAAATTTGGAGGACACATTCAAACCACAGCAGAGGGTAATAATACCTGCCCACCTAATGGGGCAGGATCCAAGGACCTGGAGAGGAAAGGAAGAAGGAGCTTCTTAATGCATTTCAATTCAACTCTGTCCATACTGCTGGCCTGCCTGTTTAGGGCACATTGTGGGGTTGCCAGGAAACAGTGGTGAGTGTCCTCCCAGCACTCACACAGGGAGGACACAGGGTGTGAGGATTGCTCAAGCAGATCTTCTTTCCACAGCTTGAGGACTAGGGAAGCATGCCCAGAGGAAGTCATGGGTGAGTCAAGGGTGAGTGGGACACAGAGCGAGAGGGAAGAACAGAAGACAGCATACTGGGGAACTGAAAGAGATTTCGAGTAGGAGGCAGAGAGCAGCCAGGCATGCAGGACCCCAGAGGCCTCAGTAAGGAGTTTGCTCTTTGGGGAAGAGTTCTTGATTGATTCAAATGAGTGACGTGGTGTGAACTGCATTTTAGCAAGACTCTACTGAGGTGTGAAGATGGCTTGGCAGGGCAGGGAGGGGCAGCTAGGAGGCTGGTGAGGTTGCTCAGAGGAGAGGATGGAAACCCAGCCTGGAAGGCTGAGAAGAGAGGCAGGTAGGACGCAGAATGGAGTGAGGGGCAAAGCCTGTGGGGTCTAGGTGAAGGGGCTCATCTCTCCTGTCTGGGCAAGGTGCTTCTCGCTCTGCTCAGGGTCCAAGGTGGGGGTTGTTGAGGGGCCATGTGCGGGGAAAGGAGCCCACCAGGCTGTGCTGGACTTGCTTGCAGCCCTGCTGGGACCATGTGAACTGCGACATGCCTCAGGCCCAGTCCTGAGCCTTACCAGAATAACTAGGGCCTGAGTCCCAGGTCCAGGCTGTCATCCCCTCCAGGTGGGTGCTGGGTTCCAGAGGGGCTACTGCTGCAGCCAACTGTGCAGGGGGCCTCCTCCCTGCTTTCTAAGGAAGCCTGGAGCAGTGAGCTTAGAGGTCTCTCTCCAAGGGAGTGATTCCAGCCACTGGGGGCTGCAGGGGCCAGTGGAGACCTAGAGACTGCCCAGAGGACAGAGAGAGGAGGAGAGGTGGGGAGTGGGCCACCCTCTGCCCTTCCCTGAAACCCTGCCACCTGAGCCCCCTCTTCTTACAGTTTTGTAAGTAGAAGTCCTCAGAATCATCCTCCCCGATGTGGGGTATGTGGCCTCACCCTGTCCTGCTTCCAAGCCTGTGTCCAGGCCAGCCTTGAGCTCCAGGTGTGCACACATCTGCCCTGATTTCTACGGCATAAAGGGCCTCAATCTCAGCACCTTCCCCATAACCTGCCCCTCTCCTGTGTTCCCCTCCACAGTGAATGACACCTCTAAACCCTGGATGCCCAGCCAGAGTCCCCAGAGACACCCTGGGTCTTCTTCCTTCTCCCTAGGCTCTCCAGCGTGGTCCAGGCCACATTGTCTTGCCCTGAGACCATCTCACTGCTAGTCTTCCCACCTCCAGCCTCACCTCCCCGGGACTGTCCCCTCCCTCCCATCTGCTCTTCCTTAAAAAAAAATTTCATTCTCACATTGTGGTGACACTAAATACGATTTGCACAAATTCTTCCACAAATATCAAATATGATTTTCCTCTCTGATCTCCTTGCACAACATATTGGAAATTACAATTATTATTAAAACAAAAAATACATATATATTTATTTACTTGTATATTTATTTATTTAGAGACTGAGTTATTAGACTGGTTAATTTTTGTATTTTTGGTAGAGATAGGTTTTGCCAGGTTGCCCAGGCTGGTCTCGAACTCCTGGATTCAAGCGATCCTCCTGCCTCGACCTCCCAAAGTGCTGGGATACAGGTGTGAGCCATGATGTCCGGCCCCTCTGCTCTTCCTAAATGCAGCTCTGACGTGTCACCTCCTGCTTCAACACTTCCAGGACTCCCCATGGCCCTCAGGTGAAGTCTGAGCTCCTGATGACGTGGTCCTTCGTGTCCTGGCCTCTGACAACATTCCAGCCTCATCGCTTGCCTTCCTTTTCCAGAACATTCTCTCCGGCCACATCAAAGCACTTGCATTTCCTCAATCCTGAAACACCTCCTCGCTTCCCCAGCCTTTTGCACATGGCTGGAATACTCCTCCCACTCTTTCTTATTTATTTTTTGTATTTTTAGTAGAGGCGGGGTTTCACCATGTTGGCCAGGCTGGTCTTGAATTTCTGACCTCAAGTAATCCACCCACCTCGGCCTCCCAAAATGCTGGGATACAGGTGTGAGCCACCGCGCCCGGCCTCTCCTCCCCACTCTTGTGCCTGGATAACCTTTATTTATCCCTCAGATCCCAGCCCTCACAGCCCTTTTCCAGCAAAGCCTTCTGGTGGCCAGGCTGGTTAGGCGCTTCCTTGGTTTGCTCCTGTCCCAACATTGATTCATTCATTCAACAAATTTTTATGGCGTGCCAGCGATGTGCTAGGCCGTCCAGCCATTTTGAATACACTGGGAATCAAAACAGACAACAGCCCCTGCCCCTAGTGGAGCTTACACTCAAGTGAGGGGAGGGGAAAGGCAGACCATAAACAATATGCAGTCAATAAGTAAAGGATACCACCGTAGGGTGGTGTGTGGTAGAGGGGATGGTGCTGTGGGAACAGTGGAGCAAGTGGGAGGTCGGGGATAAGGGGCTGGGAGTGAGGAGGGGTGGCCTCATTGAGATGTTAGCCTTGGGGCCAAGACGTTGTCAATGCCCTCCAGCCACAGACTCCTAGGAACACAGGGGCATCTGAGTAAGTTGGGTTTGTGACTATGTGCTATCATAGGGATAGCACATGCCATGGGAAACTGTGGGGCAACTCAGTAAGCTGTGTTAGAAAGGACTTACAGGATTTGGGTTAGATGACTTTTGAGTGCTTAAGAAAGCAGGGCTTCGGGCCGGGCATGGTGGCTCACGCCTGTAATCCCAGCACTTTGGGAGGTTGAGGAGGGTGGATCACTTGAGGTCAGAAGTTCAAGACCAGCCTGACCAACATGGTAAAACACCGTCTCTAATAAAAATACAAAAAGTAGCTAGGCATGGGGGTGCGTGCCTGTAATCCCAGCTACTCTAGAGGCTGAGGCAAGAGAACTACTGGAACCTGAGAGGTGGAGGTTGCAGTGGGCTGAGATCATGCCACTGTACTTCAGCCTGGGTGACAGTGAGACTCCATCTCAAAGAACGAAAAAAGAAAGCAGGGCTTCACTCTGGATTGTATGCTGTGCAGAAGCAAGGGTATTTCTATGGCTGAGGACATTAATACATTTTATCTAGAGGGAGGCAAGACTAGACCAAAGCTAGAGCTGTGATCAGTAAGAAGCAACAGCGTCTCCTATGAGCCAGGACAGGGGCATTATATTCGTTTCTGGGTCCACTGTAACAAATGACTACAAACTTGGCAGGTTAAAGCAACATAAATGTATCCTCTCACAGTTCTGGAGGCCAGAAATCAAAGTGTTGCAGGGTTGGTTCCTTCTGAAAGCTCTGAGGCAATCCTCCTGCTCCTTGGCTTGTAGACAGATCATTCTAACCTCCGCATCTTCCCATGGCCTTTCCTTCTGTGTCCCCGTCTTCTCCTTTTCCAGTTTTTTTTTTTGTTTTTTTTTTTTTGAGATGGAGTCTTCCCTGTCGCCCAGGCTGGAATGCAGTGGTGTGATCTTGGCTCACTGCAACCTCTGCCTCCTGGGTTCAAGCAATTCTCTTGTGTCAGCGTCCCAAGTAGTTGGGATTACAGGAGCACACCACCATGCCCGGCTAATTGTTTCGTATCTTTAGTAGAGACAGGGTTTCACCATGTTGGCCAGGCTGGTCTCAAACTCCTGACCTCGTGATCCACCCGCCTTGGCCTCCCAAAGTGCTGGGATTACAGGCATGAGCCACCACTCCCGGCCTCCTTTTCTGTCTCCTATTAGGTCATTCCTGGATTAGGGCCCATCCTAATGCAGGACGATCTCATCTGAAGATCCTTACCTTAATTACACTTGCAAAGATCCTACTTCAACTGTGACATTCTGAGGTCCTGGATGAATGTTTTAGGGCCTACAAGTCAACACCCACTGCAGGGATGATTGGTCCTTTTTGTGGCTTGGACAATGTTCATGTTTTATTTGTGCTCAGACATGACAGTGGAGTGGCCCTGTTTGTGTCGTGATCCATCGTGGTCCCAGGTGGTTTGTCTGTTGCTGATGTCCTGTGAAGTCATTTAGGTTCAGCCGGAGAATATCGAAGCCCCGCTGGGCTCCAGGCGGGCTCCAGGAGGTCAGGGCCTGCTTTTCTCTTTCTCAACGTAGGGACAGGGAGCGAGGGAGCCCTGCTGATGCCTGGGAGAGAGGCCCAGCCACAGGGGCAGGGCAGGCATGTGCCCTGAGGGTGGAAGGAGCAGCCAGAAGCCCATGGGCTACAGGGGAGCGAGCAAAGGGAAGCAGAGAGGTGATGGGAGGGTGACGGCGTGCAGGGCAGGGTGAGGCTGGCTCTCACTCAGAGGGAAATGAGGGGCCGCAGAGAAGCAAACATGACCAACTGTGGAGGGAGCGAGTGTCGGGGGAAGAGCCTGCCTGGAGTAGGTTCAACAGCAAATGGAGGAGAAGAACTAGGGACAGAAAGTGGAGCAGAGAAATGGGAGGGCGGCTGGGGCAGCTGGCGGGGAGTGGAATCAAGAGGGTTTGCTTCATTTTCCATGAAGGAGAGGACAGTAATGGTGAGTCTGGATGCTGCTGCCAGTGACCCAAAGGAGAGGGAGGACTGCCGCCAACAGGATGGGGCACAGTGGGAGCAGGTGCCTTGATGGGGGAGGCGGGGATGTGGGGGCTGCCGAGGCAGGCAGGCTGGGAGCCGTGGTGAGGGGCTCAGGGGTGCACTTCCTGCTGGTAACCCTGCCCCTGGCTATGGGCGCCAGCCTCTATGGGGAGCTGCCCAGGCCCAACCTGGCACAGCTGTGGAGACTCAGTAGTACTTGAAGGCCCACATACCACAAAGGGGACAGAGATAGAGACAGAGGGGACAGGAACTCGAGAAGGAAAAAAACTCAGAAAGGGAACAAAATCCAGAGCCTGTCACAGATGTGGAAAGAGCAGGGGAGGAGCCTGGGCTGGAGACTCCCCTGCACCGTCCCTGCTCCAAAACCTCAGGGCCGGGCTAGAATCCCCACTGCATGGCTTGCCAGGGCTGTGACCTGGGTCTGTGTACCCTGAGCCTCAAGTTCCCCATCTGTAAAATGCGGGCACTGCCAACCTCCTCTCAGGGCTGTGCCCGGGGGAATTAAGGAGGTAAGTCACACAAAGTGCCCGGCAGTGAGCCAGATTATCTTCCCTCCCTCTCTCATCTCATGCCCCACAGCCCTGAAGGTCTTTCAAAAGTGGGCACAGGGCCCAGCCTGCTGGCGGAGGCTGGAACTGCACCCATGCCCCTGTTAAAGGTAGAAGCTTCAGCATCCAATTCCCTCCAGGGAACAGGCAATGGTTTTATTCCCTCTCCACAGAGAACATCCAAACTCCACAGGCATTCAAGGACCTTCCCTCCACCCCGGCATATGCCAGACTTTAGTCCACTCTGCCCCATCTGTGCTCCCACAGTAGCCCCTGCGTGGAGCACCCTCCCCTCCACCACGTGGAGACATCCAATGTCATGCTCTTTGAAGCCCCCCCTCCCCTCCCACAGGCAGAACTAACAGAGAACTCTCTCTCCAGTCTTTTTTTTTTTGTGATAGACTCTCGCAGTGTCACCCAGGCTGGAGTGCAGTGGCACGATCTTGCTCACTGCAACCTCTGCCTCCCGAGTAGCTGGCATTACAGGTGTGCGCCACCATGCCCGGGTAATTTTTGTATTTTTAGTAGAGATGGGGGTTTCGCCATGTTGGCCAGGCTAGTCTCGAACTCCTAACCTCAGGTGATCCGCCCGCCTTGGCCTCCCAAAGTGCTGGCATTACAGGTGTGAGCCACTGAGCCCAGCCGTCTTCAGTCTTCTTGAAACACCTGGACTTTTCTCTAGATCTGCTAAGCTGTGAGAAAGAGAGCACTAGAACACCTGCTTGTCTCCCTGCGTGGAGAGATTCATGAGAGGCCAGGGACCCCCTTATTCACCTGCTACCCCATGGATTTTCTATCATCTGAACCTGACCATTCACTGCCCGTGCTGAGACCTTCCCAAGGAAGCCTCCCCTGCTCTAGGTGAGGGTGTGTGTGATGTCAGTTTCTCTGCATTTTCCAAAATATCTACCTGAGCATGTCTTTTTTTTTTTTTTTTTTTTTTTAAGAAAAATATCCTTCAGTGCCTTCCTGGTAATTCCCTAGCAAGGCTTACAGGGTAGGCTCTCCTCCCCGCTCCCACTCACCAGCCACCCCCATCCCATGTCCTCTTTCCACACCCCTCTCATGGTGGCCCCTCTGCTGGGAAAACCATGGTCCACATGCCTCAGGTAATAAATTCCTATTGCTATTCTCGCCGGCTCCATCCTTCCACTCGAGCTGTCAAGGGTCTAGACAGCATCTGAGTGCGTGACTGTCTCCCTCTAGGTGAGCCTCTTGTAGTAGCTGGGGTAGCAGGGGTGGTGCACTTCCATAGGCCCAAGTCATGGACGTCTGATCCATCCAAGTTGAATGAAGCAAGTCCTCACTGCCATAGTTTGCTCATTTGCAAAATGAAGGGTCTAGACAGAACCTCCCAGGTCTCTTTTGACTCTGAAATTCTGACCTATATTTAGTAGTGAGCAAATTTTAGGCAAACAGTCATCAAACAGCTGATCCTGGGCCAGGATCCTCTGGGGAACGGGCTGTTCAGTCAGCAGATGTCTTTCTCCACAGGATTTACCACCGTCTCCCACCCTGGGGAGGGGAACGTGGGTCGACCTTCCCTCCTTAGCAGGTGGCCCATCAATGGGCACAGGATTTCGGGGAAACCAGCAGTCACTTCTCATCTGGGGTGGGCCTGTGTCCCAAGATAGGGACAGGCTGTGTCCCTCAGCAGCACTGTGCTCACATGAGTATGAGGCCACTGCTGATCCTGGTAGTGAACAGAAGGGGCTCATCCATCTGTATTGTCATCCAGAGCTAATTAGGGTAAGAGGCAGTTGAGCCCCATCTTGGAGTGCTTATCTCTGAGGGCACCTAAAACATAACTGGAATCAGAAGTATGGCGCCAGCTAAGCCAGGTTTCCACACATACATGCCTCCCCAGTTCTGCTTCCGCTTAACTGGGCCCTTAAAGTACATGAAATATCAGCCGGGGGCCGTGGCTCACGCCTGTAATCCCAGCACTTTGGGAGGCTGAGGCAGGCAGATCACCTGAGGTCAGGAGTTTGAGACCAGCCTGGCCAACATGGCAAAACCCCACCTCTACTAAAAACACAAAAATTAGCTGGGCATGGTGGCTGGTGCCTGTAGTCCCAGCTACTCGGGAGGTTGAGGCAGGAGAATCGCTTGGCTTGAACCAGGAAGCAGAGGTTGCAGTGAGCCGAGATCGCACCACTGCACTTCAGCCTGGGGTACAGAGTGAGACTTTTGTCTCAAAAAAAAAAAAAAAAAAAAATCCTTGCAGGTATGTATATTCTGTTGTGCCTTCTTTGAAATGCCAATCCAAGTTTCACTCTGCAACTGATTCTGAAAGCAAGAATGCATGGTGGCTCAGTGGCTCACGCCTGTAATCCCAGCACTTTGGGAGGCCGAAGCAGGCGGATCACGAGGTCAGGAGTTTAAGACCAGCCTGGCCAATACAGTGAAACCCCATCTCTACTAAAAATACAAAAATTAGCCAGACATGGTGGTGCGTACCTATAATCCCAGGTACTTAGGAGGCTGAGGCAGGAGAATTGCTTGAATCTGGGAGGCGGAGGTTGCAGTGAGCCGAGACCGTGCCACTGTGCTCCAGCCTGGGTGACAGAGCAAGACTCCGTCTCAAAAAAAAAAAAAAAAGGAAAAGAAAAAAAAAATGCATGGCATAACCTTCTCATCAGGAAGGACTTTATCTCAGCTATATCTAACATACTTTAACACACTTCCAGTAAATTGTTCAGTTTGGACATCTTTTAAAGAACTACAAAACAGGCCAGACTCGGTGGCTCACGCCTGTAATCCCAGCACTCTGGGAGGCCAAGGCAGTTGGATCACCTGAGGTCCGAAGTTCGAGACCAGCCTGGCCAACATGGTGAAACCCCGTCTCCACTAAAAATACAAAAACTAAAGTGTATGCCACCTATGGACCAAGCATATCCCCACCTTAAACTCTGGATTCAGACTAGAGTTTCAATCCTGTCTTCAGTACAGGGGGCTCATAGGGAAGTTTGTTTAGTCTCAGTCTGTTTTCTCATCTATAAAATGGGGATAAAAACAGAATTCCTCTTGGGGCTATGAGAACTAGATGACATGCTGTAAATGGATACACGGTAGATAGGTAGGCAGGTGCTCAGTGATTGTTCACCACTACCAACAGTACCATCTTCACTAAAACGAGAGGAAGGTATTGTCCTGATGAGGACACTCATTTTTACAGACCCTGTGGGGAAGTCAACTCTTTGCACAGCTGATGTTATGAATTTCTGTTCTTCAGAACGTTGCTCCTCCTACGAGTCCGCACTTGACCCAAGGATCTGGAACCTAGCTGGCATCTTCATCTCAAAGCCACATGTAAGTCTCACAAACACAGTATACTTACTGCAAATGAGATTCCGTATGCAGGCATATTCCTTCAATTCAAATTCTTGCTGAAATCCCTCCTAAACTTACTTACCTTTAGCTTCCGTTTGCTCCTGTGTCACCAAGCTATGGCTCAAATGCACAGAGCTCTAACCACAGGGTGGGTGATAGGGCTTATGCAAATGCCCTAAAGCCCGGTCTCCCGTCATGAGGTCTCCTGATGAAGGGCACCAAGCACTTCAGAACCAACGCTGCTTTGTAAGGCTTCAGTCTGGGGACTAGATTCTCTCATTAGAATTTCCACACTCATTTAGGGCATCTTTATTTGTAATATAATGGGGATGGAGCATTGCCTCCCAAGCCCAGTGACTGTGCCTTTAGCAAACATTTCCAGATGGCAGTGGCAATCAGTGACTGAGAGACAAATTCACAGCCTGCACCCAAATGACAAAAGTTACGTTTAATTTACAATGTAATAAAGGTTACAGGTAAAAAGCTACACATAAAGCATGAAAAGGCCTATTACACAAATGTACAAATCTCTGTACAAAGCTTGTATCAATGTTTCCTAACTTTGTCTCCTATGTTTGTTAGCCAGGTCTAGTCTTGGAGCTCTGAATAACAAGAGCTCTCAATTGAGGGGGGAAAGAGCCTCCAAACTGACATCTAAAAATTCCTCTTAGAGACACCAGTTACTTCCAAACAAATCTTTTCCTTTTTAATTTGAATTACCCCAACTGGTCATATCCTTTGAAAACTGCCTTCATAATACACTTAAAAGTAATGCCTTAGAGTAGAGGACAGTACTCTGGAATTAAATAAGAAACTTCAGCAGGAGGAGTGCTCAGGTTTGACAAGAAAAACAGGTAAATTTCAAACAATACTGTAAGTTAAAACTATAAACCTGTGTCTATGGCACCAGTCACAGATGAAGGAAAATCGAAATGTTTTCATTCCAACAGGAAGGACAAAAGAGAAAAAGCCTAACTACTGGACCTCAAAACCACTGACCCAAGGAAACATTTTTTAGTTTAAACCTCAGCTTAACTGCAGAATTCTAAGCCTTCTTTTTGATCAAACTGAGATCTATGGCAACCCTTCTGCTACCTGGGACTTGGAAGGATAGTGAATATAAATTAGGCCCTGGACCCCCAAGGCTGGTGATGCTACTGTAACCTCTACAGCTCTGGATTCAACCTGAGGGCCTGGGATATGTGACTTTACATAAAAATGATCCTAGAAAGTGGGAGAAAGAAAGGAGGTAGTGGAAGGCCTAGGAAAGAGCCAGGGCAGTCTATTGAAAAGGATATAAGAAGCCTTTCTCTACACTGCAAGTGTTGTGAAGACAGGTCTTTATGGGCTATTTCAACCCCACCCCCAATTGTCATATTACATGGTTAGGATGCCAGGAGACATTCTGAAAGACGATACCGCACACATGGAAAGTTTTTCTCCCTAGTTCATTAGCTCCCCATCACCCTTCCACCCCGTTCCCACCCAATCCCACCCTTCTCCATGACCAAAAACATCAAATCAGCAAGGAAGGTGTGGGCTTCTTGCCTGGCCAAGCCTCTTTTGCATATTTCTTCTTCTTGGGTTCATTTACAGCTTCAGGGTTATAGACTGCAGGGTTTGGTGCAGGGTTCATGTTCACTGCTGACGGCACAACAGGAGTCAAGTCCACATCAGGGGCAAGGTTTGGGTATGGCATGGGCAAGCCACCGATGAGTGCTGTCCCATGGATGCCATGCGGCTGAGAGCCTGCTTCACTGTGTGTGGGGGGCAGGCCCCCGTAGAGTCCTCCGCTGAAGGCAAAGTTCTGCATGCGCCTGCTCCCTGATTCCTCCAGGCCCAGGGAGCCAGGGCCCTCCACACGCTTCTTCTACAGTTCACGATGAGGAGAGGGGAGAGATTGGAGAGAGAAGACAAGAGGTGAAGCCCAAGAGTGGTTAGCTTTTTCTATTCCAGCCTTAAAAAAATGGCTTTTGGGAAAGGTTCCTAACTTCTAGCCTGTTCTCCTTTCCAGACAACCTATTTCATGATGTTGAAATCTTACGGTTTGAAGAGACCTTTCCAGTCATCTACCATGGTTCCCAAACACTGCTCCATAACAAAGTTTTCACCATCCTACATCAGCCAAGAAGGATGGTGTTGTGAGTTTTACATAAAGTAAAACATATCAATTTTAATGACCATTCTTTATCCTAAAGTTACATAGCTCACTTTCTTATTTCATATTAAAATGCCCTTTTAGGAGGAACACATGAGATCAGGAGTTTGAGACCAGCCTGGCCAACATGGCAAAACCCCATCTCTACTAAAAATACAAAAATTAGCCAGGCGTGGTGGCGGGTGCCTGTAATCACAGCTACTCGGGAGGCTGAGGCACAAGAATCACTTGAGGCAGAGTTTGCAATGAGCTGAGATGGTGCCACTGCACTGCAGCCTGGGTGACAGAGTAAGACTCTGTCTCAAAAATAAAAAACATTTTTAAAAAAATCCCTTTTAGGAAATGGAAATGATAAAAGATGGCAATAGATATTTTACCCTTTTTTGAGGGGGAAAAAATGTGGTATGTCCATGTTTGGTGTGCAATTTTTTTTTTTTTTTTTTTTTTTTGAGACAGAGTTTCGCTCTTGTTGCCCAGGCTGGAGTGTAATGGCTCGATCTCAGCTCACAGCAACTTCCGCCTCCTGGGTTCAAGCCATTCTCCTGCCTCAGCCTCCGGAGTAGCTGGGATTACAGGCATGGGCCACCACGCCTGGCTAATTTTGTATTTTTAGTAGAGACAGGGTTTCTCCATGTTGGTCAGGCTGGTCTTGAACTCCAGACCTCAGGTGATCAGCCCGCCTCGGCCTCCCAAAGTGCTGGGATTACAGGCGTGAGCCAGCGTGCCCGACCTGGT
Source organism: Gorilla gorilla gorilla (assembly GCF_029281585.2). NCBI lineage: Eukaryota > Metazoa > Chordata > Mammalia > Primates > Hominidae > Gorilla > Gorilla gorilla. The sequence continues at coordinate 212,102,885 of NC_073224.2, forward strand.
GTCCAATTTTTAAACATTAATCTGAGAGCAAAACCAATCTACAGTGAAGAAAATATTTACTGGCTGCCTGGGCCTGGGAGTGGGCTGCTGCAAAGGGCTATGAGGCAACTTTTTGGAGTGAGAGAAATCTTCTCTATCTTGATTATGGTGGTGGTTACACATATATTTGCCAAAACTACACACGTAAATGTGTAGATTTTATTATATGTAAATTATACTGCAATAAAATTGACATAAAACTATACACCTGTTGATTTTGTACTTTAATGACAAGAAAACATTCCAAAGGAATAACAAACAAAAAAAAAAGCTCAAGGGGCATTATGGAGTCCCACAGAAAAACATCTACTTTTCCATACTAGACTAAAGCTCATGAAACATCCTGCTCACTCCTATACTCCTTTTGGATTAAACAAAGTCTAAGCAGGAACTCTGACAGATCTTACTTAGTCTAATATATTTTAGAGATTTTTTTTTTATAAAAAGTAAAACTTTCTATATCATTTCTAACCAGCATTTTCTAATCACCTTCTGAATATTAACAGGGATCTCACTACTCTTAAGGGGAAGTTTGTTGCTGTTTGGACAGTTCTAGCTATCTGGTAGTTCTTCCACATGCTGAACGATCGGAGCATCTCTGTAACTTCTACCTCTTGGTTCTTCAACATACAATCTTTTTTATTTAGATGGAGTCTCGCTGACGACCAGGCTGGAGTGCAGTGGTGTGATCTTGGGTCACTGCAAGCTCTGCCCCCCGGGTTCACGCCATTCTCCTGCCTCAGCCTCCCGAGTAGCTGGGACTATAGGCGCCCACCACCACGCCCAACTAATTTTTTTTTGTATTTTCAGTAGAGACGGGGTTTCACCGTGTTCGCCAGGATGGTCTCGATCTCCTGACCTTGTAATCTGCCCACCTCGGCCTCCCAAAGTGCTGGGATTACAGGCGTGAGCCACCGCACCCAGCCAACATATTTATCTTTAAACTTAATCCACATCTGGGCTGACATTCCTATCTGTGCCATTGCCACTCATAAAATAAAGGCATGACAAACTGTGTGGTATTACAATAATGCATCTCCTCCACCTAATAGCTTACTTTGAGTCCGAAGAGAAAGGCCAAAAGAAGGTGGGCCTCTCTCTGCACCCCTCTGGAAAATGAATTTACAGATTCACATTGCACATTATTTACATGAAACATCAAGCTGGCTAGTTATCTATAGCCTTTCTGTGGTACTCCAGGATTCCCTAAACATTGATTTCATTTCCAAATGAGAAATGGGAGAGGAGCATGGTATGTATTTTAAAATTAAGCACTCACTCAACAGCACATAAAGAGCAGGTTATTTTTTTTTTTGAGATGGAGTCTCGCTCTGTCACCAGGCTGGAGTGCAGTGGCACCATCTCAGCTCACTGCAACTTCCACCTCCCCAGTTCCAGCGATTCTCCCGCCTCAACCTCCCAATTAGCTGAAACTACAGGAATGCGCCACCACACCCAGCTAATTTTTGTATTTTTAGTAGAGACAGGGTTTCAACGTGTTGGCCAGGATGGTCTCAATCTCTTCTTTTTTTTTTTTTTTTTTGAGACGGAGTCTTGCTCTGTTGCCCAGGCTGGAGTGCAATGGTGCGATCTCAGCTCACTGCAACCTCCGCCTCCCAGGTTCAAGCGATTCTCCTGCCTCAGCTTCGCGAGTAGCTGGAATTACAGAGACCTACCACCACGCCTGGCTAATTTTTGTATTTTTAGTAGAGACAGGGTTTCACCATGTTGGCCAGGTTGGTCTCGAACTCCTGACCTCAGGTGATCTGCCTGCCTTGGCCTCCCAAAGTGCTGGGATTACAAGTGTGAGCCACTGTGCCTGGCCTCGATTTCTTGACCTCTTGATCTGCCTGCCTCAGCCTCCCAAAGTGCTTGGATTACAGGCATAAGCCAACGCGCCTGGCCTAAAGAGCAGGTTTTAAAACACAGACTGTATAGCATTTCATGTGCTTCCTACCTTGACTGGGACCACTGCAGTTTGCACCATGTTCCTGAATCGACCAACTGAGGGATCCACATCCTCTGCAAAAAGAGAAGAGGGCAGGGTTGGGTTGGTACTTTACTGGGAGGGATAAGGGCACAGGAGTCACTGCAAACAAACCATCACAACAACTCATATTAAAGTTGTAAAACACAGAGAGTGCTTCCTGGGTGCTGGGCATTGTGCTAAATCCTCACAAAGACCCTGTGATGTAGCTACTACCACAATCAACATGTAGTAGATGAGAAAGCAAACTGAGGCTTGGAGGAGCAAAGTGACTGGCCCAGTTGCTCTGGTGGAGAGTACAGGAGCCAGGACTTGAGTCCAAGTAGTTCAAAACAGGCCTGTGATCTGCACCACTGTGCTGTGCTGCCTTCCCCCAAGTTCTTTCCCATTCTGTATAACTCCCTCTTTTGAGGGGAAAGAAAAGAAGAGTAGACATTATCAGTTCCATATCAGTGACAAAACAATGACATGTCAAGAGGTCACATATCAAATGCCTTGCTAATGCCTGCTTATTAGCAAAACAACAGATTTTGGTTTCAAAGCCAGGGCTTCAAACTGAACCTGGCCTTTTGACTTGAATGGCCTGAACTGTATATAAGCAAGACTTGCACTAAAGGCTCTGATGCCCCCGTCTACACAGGAAATGAAGAGCAAGATACTGTCCCACCCTTGAATTCACAGTCACAGAGCCAGATAGGCTACAACACAGAGGTGCTTCAAGAGAAGTGCACAACAGTGTTTCTGGAGCACAGAGGGGATGACTGGGCTGGATCACCAAGGATGGTGGAGTTTTCTCACTGAAGGTTGAATGTGAGTGGAAACAGGCAGAGGCACCAACTTATGTACCACTACTAGAGAAAACTACTGCAAGCCCCAGTTAACTTAATATAGTGATACAGAAGGAATCATTTCCCTAATAGATGTTGTCATCTTATTTTCAATGAGGTTGCTTGTTATTGAAAGACACACTCCTGGCCGGGCACGGTGGCTCACGCCTGTAATCCCAGCACTTTGGAAGGCCGAGGCGGGCAGATCATGAGGTCAGGAGGTCGAAACCATCCTGGCTAACACGGTGAAACTCCGTCTCTACTAAAAAATACAAAAAATTAGCCGGGTGTGGTGGCGTGCATCTGTAGTCCCAGCTACTCGGGACGCTGAGGCAGGAGAATGGCGTGAACCCGGGAGGTGGAGCTTGCAGTGAGCAGAGATCGCGCCACTGCACTCCAGCCTGGGCGACAGAAGGAGACTCCGTCTCAGAAAAAAAAGAAAGAAAGAAAGAAAAACTCCCAGAAATCCCTTTGGAAAACAAAGAATCACTATTTAATTTGAGTAATTATAATTAGCCCCTGGTTTATTTGCTTTAAGTCTGGATTTTCACATATTAGGATCCATGCCTTTAAAGAGGACACTCTGGTATTATATTCACCATCAATCTATGCTCAATGAACAAATGGCTTCTATATAGAAGAGAAAGGACAAAAATATCCAAGCTGATTAAGAAAGAGACAATGTCTCTAAAAAGGTATCCCAAACTTCTCTCATGGCCCCTCTGGTTTCAGAGCCTGTGCTCTTAACCACTATGCTATACTGCCTGAACACATTTCCCTAAGAAAGCTCGAGGGCACTAATTTTCTTTCTTTCTTTTTTTTTTTTTGAAACGGAGTCTTGCTCTGTCGCCCAGGCTGGAGTGCAGTGGCACCATCTCGGCTCACTGCAAGCTCCGCCTCCCAGGTTCACGCCATTCTCCTGCCTCAGCCTCCTGTGTAGCTGGGACTACAGGCGCCCGCCACCACACCCAGCTAATTTTTTGTATTTTTAGTAGAGATGGGGTTTCACCGTGTTAGCCAGCATGGTCTCGATCTCCTGACCTCGTGATCCGCCCACCTTGGCCTCCCAAAGTGCTGGGATTATAGGGGTGAGCCACCGTGCCCGGCCGAGGGCACTAATTTTCAGTGAGAAAAACAGAGCAGATCAGATCCTCACTCCTGAAAGAGACTTAAGAAATTTGTCAGGCCGGGCATGGTGGCTCACGCCTGTAATCCCAGCAGTTTGGGAGGCCGAGGCGGGCAGATCACGAGGTCAGGAGATCGAGACCATCCTGGCTAACACGGTGAAACCCTGTCTCTACTAAAAAAAATACACACACAAAAAAAAATTAGCCGGGCATGGTGGCTGGCACCTGTAGTCCCAGCTACTCGGGAGGCTGAGGCGGGAGAATGGTGTGAACCCAGGAGGCGGAGGTTGCAGTGAACTGAGATTGTGCCACTGCACTCCAGCACTCCAGCCTGGGCGACAGAGCGAGACTCTGTCTCAAAAAAAAAAAAAAAAAGAAATTTGTCTAGTCCAGTGGTTCCCAAATTGCTGGCTGTTGTACAAACAGGAGCTCATTAAAAAATATAAATTTTGGGCTGGGCGCGGTAGCTCACGCCTGTAATCCTAGCACTTTGGGAGGTTGAGGGCAGATCACCTGAGGTCAGGAGTTCAAAACCAGCCTGGCCAACATGGTGAAACCCCGTCTCTACTAAAAATACAAAACAATTAGCCAGGCGTGGTGGCAGAAGCCTATAATCCCAGCTACTTGGGAGGCTGAGGCAGGAGAATCACTTGAACCCAGGAGGCAGAGGTTGCATGAGCCGAGGTTGCGCCACTGCACTCCAGCCTGGGTGACAGAACGAGACTCCATCTCAAAAAATAAATAAATAAAAATAAAAAATAAAAAATAAAAATTTCAGCCAGGCATGGGGACTCATGCCTGTAATCCCAGTGCTTTGGGAGACTGAGGCAGGAGGATCGCTAAAGCCCAGGAGGTCAAGACCAGCCTGGGCAACATGATGAAACCCCATTTCTACAAAACATATGACAATTAGCTGAGCGTGGTGACGTGCACCTGTTGTCCCAGATACTCAGGAGGTTGAGGTGGGAGGATCACCTGGGCCTGGGTGGTCAAGGCTGTAGTGAGCCGTGACTGTGCCACTGCACTCTAGCCTGGGCGACAGAATGAGATCGTGTCTCACACACACAAAAAAAAGAAAAATTAAAAAATATATAAATTTCTAGGTCCAACCCTGGAAACTGTTTTTTGGAGACAGCCTCACTCTGTCACCCAGGTGGGAGTGCAGTGGCACAATCTCGGCTCACTGCAACCTCTGCCTCCCAGGTTTAAGCGATTCTCCCGCCTCAGCTTCCCGAGTAGCTGGGACTGCAGATGTGTGCCACCATGCCTGGCTGATTTTTGTATTTTTTGTAGAGACAGGGTTCTGCCATGTTGGCCACCCTGGTCTTGAAATCCTGGCCTCAAGCAATCCACCAACTTCAACCTTCCAAAGTGCTGGGATTACAGGCATGAGCCACTATGCCTGACCAACCACAGCTTTTTCTTTCTTTTTTTTTTGTCACCTAGGCTGGAGGGCAATGGCACAATCCTGGCTCACTGCAGCTTCTGCCTCCTGGGTTCAAGCAATTCTCCTACCTTAACCTCCCAAGTAGCTGGGACTACAGGCGAGCACCACCACGCCCAGCTAATTTTTGTATTTTTTTTTTAATAGAGATGGGGTTTCACCTTGTTGGCCAGGCTAGTCTTGAACTCTTGACCTTAAGTGATCCACCCTCCTCGGCCTCCCAAAGTGCTAGGACTACAGGAGTGAGCCACTGCGCCCGGGCCAACCACAGCTTTTTCATCAGAATAAACTAGCAAGATACCTCACCTGGGTTGATGATCTCATCATCCTCACTGAATGTCACCCGTGAGTTCTTCCTCTTCCTCTTTGGTCTTTGAATGTCCAGATTTCCCTCCTCAATGGTAAGGGTAGAAATCCGCTTGTTGTGGGCAGTGTTGAACTCTGTCAGGTTCTAAGCCAGGGTTCATACAGGAAAGACAGCAGTCAGTACAAAGGGAATCTGATGGAGAAAATCATACTAAATAAAGGTCAGGAAGGCATGAGGGGCTAATCTTGACCTCCAAAGGGAGTTGAGATGCTTCTGCATTTAGAGAAGATTCATACTGTCCCGAGACTACGAATACTAACAAGTCTCAAGTCTCATTAGAAAGAAAGTGGAACATCCTCATTGACTAGTGGGGCAGTGATATTCAAGAGGTAAAGGGCCTTGAGCTGAGAACAGGTCATCTGTGCAAATATCCTTGAGTTGTGTTTTTTGTTGTTGCTGAAGAAAGGCTATCATGTCTTCATGCCCACAATAAGCTAAGAATTAAAAGGAAATGTGGCTGGGAGGAATGCCAATAATTGTTTTTAAGTAACAAAATTGAGATGAAAAAGGACAACTGGCTGCTTCCTTCCTAGTAGCTTTCTCCTTCAAAATTAAGGACACTGCTAGTGCACTTAATTTTTGGCGTCAATATTTTGTCATGCCCCATCCTGTGTCTGGCCCCAATTCTATTCATAACTATCTCAATAATTAACTTGGCTGTAGCTCTGTTGCTTGCCTCTTCCCAATCCACTGAAATTATTCCTTTCTGGTACAAACCACAAGTTTGAGATATTCTAAATGTCTTAAGAATGAAGATCCAGGGAGTACCTAATATACTGAACTAAAAGCCATGGAAGTATAGCAGCAGCCTGGATAAGGTGGCCTAAAGGGGAAATGGGCAACAGCAAGGTCCCTGGCTATGAAGCCACTTCTTCAAAAGAAAACGACTTCTTAATTGTACAATTTCTCTTTTTTCGTTTGAGACGGAGTTTCGCTCTTGTTGCCCAGGCTGGAGTGCAATTGCGTGATCTTGGCTCACCACAACCTCCACCTCCTGGGTTCAAGTGACTCTCTTGCCTCAGCCTCCTGAGTAGCTGGGATTACAGGCATGCACCACCACACCCAGCTAATTTTTTGTATTTTTAGTAGAGACGGGGTTTCTCCATGTTGGCCAGGCTGGTCTCGAACTCCTGACCTCAGGTGATCCGCCCACCTCGGCCTCCCAAAGTGCTGGGGTTATAAACGTTGAGCCACTGTGCCCGGCCTAAATTGTACAATTTCTATCGTGCTTTTCTTCCTAAGGGCCAGGAAACTGCCTTGGTGTACAGGAATAGTAAATGCAGGTGGGTGGTTAAGGACATGATTGCATTTGGTCTATTTGAACAGACCAATCACACCAGTGCAGTGACGGCTATGTAAAGGACTATAGCCACACCAAACTACTGGGGTCAGCCTCAAAAAAGGAAAACTTCTAGCACCTTAAAATTAAATCTTATAAAATTCATGGCCCTCAGGACAGCGAGGTCCATGGAAGAACAAAAGCAGTCTGGCTCTATTCAGAAGATTCCTGGGCTGTTGAGATAGCACCAAAAAAAGCTACATGAATGAATGAAAATTCAGTCTCTCTAAGCCAGTGCTGTCTGACAGAACTTTCTGTGAGGATGAAAAGATTCTCTCTCTGCACTAGCCAACATAGCAGCCACTAGCCATATGTGACTACATAATACTTGAAATATTGTTAGTGGCTACCATATTGGACAGCATTAGCTCTAAGCAGTCAAGGGACAGAGAAATGTAGCTTCCAGTCTTAGCTTCTAACAGCCAGTGAAGGTGCACAAAACAGCTCAAGGAGACTAGTGGCTGGGACTCAGCCTCCTTGTTAGGCCTGGTGATACACAACCAAATCCATACAATGTGGCTCTCCGAGAGCTGTCACAGCTGGCCACACCAGATTGCCAAAGGCCCATTACTGGACTCAAGAGAACCCCCTGCTGCTAAGTCACTGGCATTTCCAGCTACATAGAACAGCTATATACTGCAAAAACCAGGGTCCCCAAAGACAAAACAATGACATAAACAGGGAATTACATCAAGCTCAGTTTCCTCCTCTGGAAGCCCCAGTAAGCCCTTGAGTTCATCATCCTCTCCACCCATCTTCTCATCTCCTTTCACAGCCGATGGCAACGTCTGAGGCTTCTCGCGCAGAGTGTATGCCCTTGTGGATGCGCCAAATGAGACTGTGGAATCGATGGGAATTTGCTGAGGCTTGTGAGGTTCCAACCGAATGTGACCCAAGAAAGTGCCGTGTGCTGGGAATAACCAAATCAGAAACGTAAGGGGGAAAACAAAAACAACCTGAGTTTTAGAAGGAAGAGTATGATCGCCAACTCTCTTATCAGGTCAGCTTCCCCCCAGCATATCAGTTTTGCCTTTTTGTCTGTTTTTAATTTATTTTAAAAATGCCATAGTCAGGATCATGGTCAGAAACTCCAGCTTTTTAAAAAATGAAAATGGCACTGGGTCCACCACATCCATCATGTGTTACAGTGAGAAGGAAACTCCCTCACTGAGCCTTGAATCTCCTCGGTGGGTTTCTTATATCCTCAGACCTGTTGTTCCCCCAAATAACAAATACCACTGCCCGTTCTCTGCTGCCATACAGGCTTGGCTCCATTCTGGGTCAAATAAGAATGGCTCCAACCCAGCAGAAGCCATGCCTCCCAAAGCAGGAGCTGGACATCACTGTAGTTTTCCCTCTCCAGCTCCAAGTCAAAAGAATATAGAAATTGCTGGCCTGGTGGCAGTTATGCTTAGGTTTTCCCCAGGACAAGAAAGAGCTTGGCTGAAACAGGTGCAATATCAATGCCAAAGCAAGCCAAAATCCTACTATAGATTCTGAATATTTTCCCCTGTTGGCATTCTGCATGTTATAAAATGAGAGAGAAAAGATAAGTATTTGCGAGACAAAGCTCTCCAAGACCCTTATATAAGCAGATTAGGGTGATGTGTGAGTGTATGTTTCTGCGTATGGTAGTAGGAGAGTGGTGGAGTCCAACATGATATGCCCAGGAAGCAGGACCCTTTACATTTTACACTGTATTCACACATGGGCAAAATGAACAAACTTCAGGGCCCCATGCAGTTAAATCTCAATTGCATTTCTGTGGATTATCTTAGGTGAAGTTTAAACTCTTATTAATTGGTGTATGCTTATGGATACTTCAATTAATTAATACTTATGGAGTATTTTATTTTTATTTTTTTGAGGTAGGGCTTGCTTCGTCACCCAGACTGGAGTACAGTCATGCGATAATGGCTCGCTGCAACCTCCACCTCCTGGGCTCAAACAATCCTCCCACTTAAGCCTCCCAAGCAGCTGGGACCATAGTGCACTCCACAATACAGGGCTACTTTTTATATTTTTTTGTAGAGACGCGGGTCTCATTACATTGCTCATGCTGGTCTTGAACTCCTGGGCTTGAGAGATTCACTGACATCGGCCTCCCAAAGTGCTGGGATTACAGGTATGAGTCACCATGCCTGGCCTTGCTTATGGAATTAAAACTGGTATTATTCATAGTCAAAGCAAAACAGAGATGGGATAAAGAACCAGAATAATGAAATTTTCCTCAAGACAATCATTCTTAAAACGCCCTATATTGCTGCTCTATTACATTAATGGAGCTAATCATGGCTTCTGCTGAAACAGAATCACAATTTATTATGGTCCTATAAACACTTGAACACACATGGTCCCTAGTTCCTGGGTGCCTTTCTCCTTTTCTTTATTTTTTTGAGACAGAATCTTGCTGTGTTGCCCAGGCTAGAGTGCAGTGGCACCATCTCAGCTCACTGAATCCTTCCACTCCTGGGTTCAAGCAATTCTCCTGCCTCAGCCTCCCGAGAAGCTGGAATTACAGGCACCTGCCGCCACACCCAGCTAATTTTTGTATTTTTGGTAGGGGCGAGGTTTCACCATATTGGCCAGGCTGGTCTCAAACTCCTGGCCTCAAATGATTCGCCCACCTCGGCCTCCCAAAGTGCTGGGATTACAGGAGTGAGCCACTGCACCCAGCTCTTTTTTGTTTGTTTGTTTTTAAGAGATGGGGTCTTGTTCTGTCACCTGGACTGGAGTGCAGTGGTGTGATCATAGCTCACTGCAGTCTTGAACTCCTGGGCTCAAGTGATCCTCCCGCCTCAGCTTCCTGAGTAGCTACAGGTGTGAGTCCCCACATCCAGCTTATATTTGCTTATTGATTCCTCCAGGACAGTGCTCCCCAAACCCCTCTTCTCTCCACAGTCAGTTAGCAATTATCTCAGGAAAATAGAAAAATCACAGAAATAGAGAAGGGTGGATTTAAAAACCAAACATTAACTTTTTCCATAAAACGTAATTTCCAAACTAAAGAACCCAAAGAGTATTTTCATACTGCCTAAAGGTAACATGTGAATTGGGAGGGAGTTACTTACTACTGTTGAGATCTATCAGGAAAACTCTCTTCAGATGCTTGTGGTAGACAAGTGCAGCATGGACCCGAGAGCAAGACTGGTGGTCAATGGTAAAGTCACACAAATCAGGGTTTCTCCCAAATAAGTAATACTTCTTCTCATCAATAATCAGTTTCTAAATAAATATTAAATTAAATATTACTTAAATCTTGTTTCAACAGCATTTACCAAAAACTCTCCCAAATAGAGAATCTTGAGTAGATAAAATTCCTTTCCATTAGATTGAGTAAAAACTCCATCTCCTCGCATCAAAAAAAGAAAAATAAATCCTTTCCAAGGAGAAAAAAAATCTCCCATTATTCTTCAACATAAAGTACTCAGAATAATTTACTAAAATAACATTTTTTGGAGAATGGATGGTAATTCATCTCCTCAATGTAGTGTTTGTCTAGTGTTGGTATGAAAATAACTTTTCTTTCTCTTTTTTGTTTCTGAGATGGAGTCTCGCTCTGTTGCCCAGGCTGGAGTACAGTTGCATGATCTTGGCTCACTGCAACCTCCGCCTCCTGGGTTCAAACAATTCTCCTGCCTCAGCCTCCTGAGGAGCTGGGACTACAGGTGTGCACCACCACGTTCAGCTAATTTTTTTTTTTTTTTTTGAGATGGAGTCCCACCCTGTCACCCAGGTTGGAGTGCAATGGTGCAATCTTGGCTCACTGCAACCTCCACCTCCTGCATTCAAGCAATTCTCCTGCCTCAGCCTCCCAAGTAGCTGGGATTACAGACACGCACCACCATGCCCGGCTAATTTTTTGTATCTTTAGTAGAGACGGGGTTTTACCATGTTGGCCAGGCTGGTCTCGAACTCCTGACCTTATGATCCACCCATCTCGGCCTCCCAAAGTGCTGGGATTACAGGCGTGAGCCACCGAGCCCGGCCTACTTTTTGTATTTTTTAGTAAAGACAGGGTTTCATCATACTGGCCAGGTTGGTCTTGAACTCCTGACCTCATGATCTGCCCACCTCAGCCTCCTAAAGTGCTGGGATTACAGGTGTGAGCCACCACGGCTGGCCAACTTTTTTTTTTTTTGAGACTAAGTCTCGCTCTGTCGCCCAGTCTGGAGTGCAGTGGTGCGATCTTGGCTCACTGCAACCTCCGCCTCCCGGGTTCAAGAGATTCTCCTGTCTCAGCCTCCCAAGTAGCTGGGATTATAGGTGCCCGCCACCACGCCCAGCTAATTTTTTGTATTTTTAGTAGGGGTTTCACTGTGTTAGCCAGGATGGTTTCGTTCTCCTGACCTCGTGATCTGCCCTCCTCAGCCTCCCAAAGTGCTGGGATTACAAGCGTGAGCCACCCGCTGCGCCCGGCCCAACTTTTCTTAATTCTATTAGATATAAGTGGCCTGCCCTCAAAACAGTAACAATTCTTTTTTTTTTTTTTTTTTTTTTTTGAGACGAGTCTCTGTCACCCAGGCTGGAGTGCAGTGGCGTGATCTCGGCTCACTACAAGCTCTGCCTCCTGGGTTCACACCATTCTCCTGCCTCAGCCTCCCGAGTAGCTGGGACTACAGGTGTGTGCCACCACGCCCAGCTAATTTTTTGTATTTTTAGAAGAGACAGGGTTTCACCATGTTAGCCAGGATGGTCTTGATCTCCTGACCTCATGATCCACCCGCCTTGGACTCCCAAAGTGCTGGGATTACAGGGGTGAGCCACCGCGCCTGGCCTGAGATCAACAATTGTATGAAGAGTAGCTGTCTTCTGAAAAAAGGTTCTGTTGGATCTTAATTTTAGATCAATTAGGAAACAAGAAGCACAATGCATGTCTATAAAGTAACAAGATTGCTTTTAGCCTAGTGAAACCAAAAAAAATTGTAATAAGATTGCTTCTCAGAAAATAAACATTCAAATGTATATTTGGGAAAGGAATGAAGTATAAACACCTATTTCTATTCTAATCATGCTGCCATAGTCCCAAAGTATTTTTGTTTGTTTTTGAGACAGTCTCAAAACAAACAAGTTTCACCATGTTGCCCAGGCTGGTCTCGAACTCCTGACCTCAGGTGAATGGCCAGCCTCAACCTCCCAAAGTGCTGGGATTACCGGTGTTAGCCACCGTGCTAGACCTGAGCTAAATTTAGCTTTATAAAAAGCTTGCTGGCCGGGTGCGGTGGCTCACACCTGTAATCCCAGCACTTTGGGAGGCCGAGGCAGGCGGATCACAAGGTCAGGAGATCAAAACCATCCTGGCTAACACAGTGAAACCCCGTCTCTACTAAAAATACAAAAAAAAAAATTAGCCGGGCGTGGTGGCAGGTGCCTATAGTCCCAGCTACTCGGGAGGCTGAGGCAGGAGAATGGCATGAGCCCGGGAGGCAGAGCTTGCAGTGAGCCAAGATCGGCCACTGCACTCCAGCCTGGGCGAGACAGCAAGACTCTATCTCGAAAACAAAAACAAACAAAAAATAAAAATAAAAAACTTGCTATACCTGTCCTTATATTTCTTTTAATCCTGGATCAGTAAAGCCTTTGCCACAGATCGGTTATAAACTGGACTGTTATAGATGAAGGACTCTAGATGAATTATTGCTAAAGCTTCTTCCAGTGCTAGTGGTCTAGTAATCTAGTGGGAGCACTTGAGGAATAACTCTCCTTGGGGTATGTTGTGTTTTTCCTTTAAACATGAGGTCTCATTAAACTCTAGTTCACATTTCACACTATACTCCTAAAATCCCTGAGAAAATACAGCATAAAGCTGAGTAGAGTATAGTCAAGTTAGTACCCGGCTGGGAATCAAGAAGCTTATATTTCATTCCTGGCTAAGTCCTTTAACTCACAATGGGCTACCATTCTACCCTTACAAACCCAAAAGATACACCTCATGCAAGCACACTTTCAGCACTGATTACAGTAACAACTGCTAGGCGCTTCTATGCCACACACTATGCTATGAGTTTTACGTTATATCATTTCATCCTCACAACCACCCTATGAGGTGGGTAATACTATTCTCTTCCTATTTTTATAAATGACAAAATTGAGGCATAAAGAAATTAACATACTCAAGTTCACACAGTTAGATACTTGTGGGCCGGGTTAGAAATTCAGATTTGTCTGGCTTCAGAGTCTAAGCTGTTTTAACCACATTATATATTTTCTTCATTCTACTTACATCAAAAAATGCACCATATGGCAAGGAATATTTTAAGGAGGGAATAAGTACTGTGGGTCACACTCTTTTCCTTAAACAATCACTTAGCCAGTTTCTTTCAAGCTCAGCCTTAAGGTTCAATTAATTCAGGCTAGCTTGGATATGTGGGTCACCTCTGGGAAACCCTATCTGGCAGTGCCCATCTGCTGCTGGAAGAGCTTGTTCTGGGCCCACACTACTATGGAGAACCAAGATTCAACAGCCTGACAGCTCAGTCAGTCACCTTCATGTCTGCTTTGACCCAAGGTTTTTAAGATTTGAGTTAAAAATAAGACATTATTTCAGGATTAAGAGAGAGCCCAGAAATTTCAACAACTTGTTCTCTCTAGGTAATAGCTATTTGGGCTGAATCTCATTGCACTTCTCATTCATATTTATATGCACATGGATTATGCTGTCACAAACTTAAATTTGCTAACCACAGTGCTCACAGATTGTGCTGAAGGAACATGAAAGACCACCAGCTCTTGGGTTCTAAAATAACAATGACTAAATTTCTATGAATCTAGGGTGCCAAAAGACATACTAGAGATTTAGGGATTTCTTTGAGAGGAAAAAAAAAGAGGGCCTCCAAATTAAATGTACACATTCAGTATTAAAGGCACCCCAATTACAGAAATGTTAAAATGTATGAATTTTTTTTTTGAGATGGAGTCTTGCTTTGTTGCCCAGGCTGCAGTGCAGTGGTGCAATCTCCACTCACTGCAAACTCTGCCTCCTGGGTTCAAGCGATTCTCCTGCCTCAGCCTCCCAAGTAGCTGGGATTATAGGCGTGTGCCACTGCACCTGGCTAATTTTTTTACTTTTAGTAGAGACGGGGTTTTGCCATGCTGGCCAGCCTGGTCTTGAACTCCTGACCTCAGGTGATCTGCCCGCCTCGGCCTCCCAAAGTGCTGGGAGGCCAGGTGTGAGCCGCCACCGCGCCTGGCCAAAATGTATGGAATTTTAACAGAAAACAGTATGTCTTAGAACCAAGGAAATGTGTTAGATGTTGAACAATGTGCTGCTTCTGTCCAAGTGAATGAAATAATGCACCGGCTTTCAACAGTCACTAAAGCCGTAGCTTCTTCACTAGCTATGGCCAGTACCGCTATCCAGTTGTGCCTCTGAGTTATAACTCAGAGTGTATCTTTACACACTGGGCTTAAAAGACTCATGGCTTTTGTTTTAATATTGCACTTCTTAAACCCAGCTATCACAACACATCACAAGCCTTTGACACAAGGCTAGGATATAGACAGCTCGGTTAGTATCAAGTGCTGATCAAGTTTAAATCTAAAAATAAGCACATCTCAGGTCTACGCCTCTCAAGAATACAGTGATGTCTAAGGATTGTAACTTGACAACTTTGTGGCAACTCAGCACACTTAACAACATCGAAAGAGAACGTTATCAGCTAATAGGCACCAATGATCAGAGGAGTGTCTGGAAAGTTAGAGTGTTTTGAAAATGTAATACCAATTATTCCACAAAGGAATGTGATGTTATCATTAAGACTAGGCAACCCTGTCTGTTTCTTCCTGTTGCAAACTAAAGATTTGCTAAATTCTAGTAATAAAACAGATCCCTATATGTCTTCAAGCTTTGTGCTATTTAGCAACAAATATTTTGTAACTGTGGAACAATCTATAGCAAAAAAGGTTTTACGGATATTTTAGCTAAATTATTTCTTTGAATAATCTTGAGGTTTTAAATCTTTAAGAGAGAAGAACCCATGACAAAGGGGCTCTCTGTGACTGGCTGAGTCCATGATGTATTCATAACAGGAGAAATCATTAAAACTCGTGCATGCCTTAATACTTTGCAAAATACCTGGTTATCTCTATAACATCTCAAAAGTGACAACAATATATTTACAGAGTAACCTTCAAAAGATCTCAGATAGCTTTTCAATCTAGCAACCGTGGAACTGCAACATTTTTATTAAATACCAAAAAACCACAATGAAAAAACTGCATTCAATAATGGGGCCTTGAACCTAAATTCTAGCTGAGCAAGCAAATATAAAATTGGTCTAATACAGGGAGACTCACAGCTACATGGTCATAGTGGGCTTAATATCCATCTCTTGGTAAATAAATAATACCGTAAGGATTATAAAAAATTTATGCAAAGTAATAGCTAATAAAAACTCATGTTCTCTTGAACCCCTATGTGATGTTCTCTCTAGAGGCTTGTATAAAAGCTGGAATTCTGCTAAACTTTTATAGTACTTAATTCAAATATAATTATGTAATTTTTTGGTGTGATTCTGTCTCTCCCACTGGATGACTTGAGGAGAGAAATCATGTTGGTTTTGCTTACTGCTGCAATCTGTATGCCAAGCACAGTAACTGGCACATAGTAAACACTCAATACATGTTTTGAAAGAATCAATTAATGAATTTCACCACAATTCCATTATCTTTTTGAGTAAATGTCTTAGTTTACCATACTTCTTATAAGGAGTTGGGCCTGAATCTCTTAAAATTAACTTAGAAGTTAAACTCAATATATATCATTCACTTTCTTCAGTTACTGCATACCTTGCACGGTTTACACAACTCCATGTACTCAGGGAGAGGGAATTGACCAAGCTAACAGGGCTTCCAGTTTGACTGGGGCCCACAGGACCCATGACCTATTAAAACCCTTCATTTGAGAGAAGTCACAAAAAATTGAGTATCTGTGGTAGACATAAGCTTTAAATGTGTGATGTCACCATGTGCTTTTAACAGAAAAAAAAAATCAGGATGAAAGAAAGTAGCATTGCTGGAAAACAAAGCACAGGAGAGGGGGTGGAAAAGTGAGTCACTGGCAAAAATCTTTAGTGTGGTGGGCAAAAAAGTAAGACATGTATTTCCATACCTCAATTAGTTTGTCTCCTTTGACTACATCCAGATGTAAACCGGGAGGGGGCTTACCTGCCCTGAAAAATAAAAATAGAAAAAAGCATTTTCAGGATGAGTTTATAAATGCTATTTACAACCATTGTCCCATTCAACATTGCAGCTCTCCTACCAGCCTATAATTAGTTCATGTTCAAGCAGAAATGTCATCCACTTCACTGTTATTACAGCTCCATTCTACGTTTGACACTTACTTCCCTAGTGATTCAATTGCTCTGCAACAGATTTTAGTAGATCTGTATTTAGAGCAGCACCAAGAAACCTATATTTTAACACTGGATCTTCACCTCAGAGAAAGAACTGCATAGCGAGTGCAAGTACGATAGCTGGGGTGGTCTAGTCACCTGGAGTTTGAATCTGAAATCTACCCCTACTCCAATATCATATAAAGATCGAATAAATTAGTTGCTGTTTGGGGCTGATCAAGATTAGTCTCATCACAGAGTAAGCAAAGAGTACTGTCCTGAGCTCTGAAACCAAATCAGAGGTGCATAATTAGGGAACTAGGGCAATTCAAAATCATGCCCCATGAAACCAGGTACCAAATGAATACGTTACCCTTGAAACAGGTCTTTCTACAACAGCATGATTAGGGGACGTTTCCTCTATATCCTACAGCCGTACCATTCAAGGAAGACTCACATATGTCAAAGCACCTAACGGTGCCTGGTACCTACCAGATCCTAAGGAAAGGGTAGGTGATCTCAAAAACAGTGCTTTCTAACTATGTTTGCTGTCTCGGCCCAAATTTGAAATCAATACAGCGAGGGATCAAAATGGATACAGAATTTGTAGACTGAAGCAACTACTACAAAAGTGCAAAGCGATCCAGAAAATAGCCACACATTTGCTTGCTTTTTGGGTTTGCTAATTTGAAGTTAGAAAAAAGAACCACCTCACTAGAACGTTTAGATTTGCACATGAAAAAACGTATCCTTGTCTAGCTAACTGAAGATGCAACACAGTCATCTCACAATCCTGCCCCAACCCCTCCTCTATGGAAAGGACAATGCACCGGACAAAAGGCCATTTTGTCCAGGAAAAAGGAGGAATGTTACATCCAAAACATACTTTCTGAATTCCTACTATGTGCCTGACTCAGGCCTAGGAGCTGGGAATACAAAGATGCAGTCTTTGCCCTTGAGGATGGCAATACAACGGGAGACAGAGACAAGCAACAAACAATACACTGCGATGAGCTACAGCAGAAAAAAACTCTTAATTCAGAAGCGTTTCCTTGTAAGGTAATTCATACTTATTCAACTTGTACCCTACTCAAAGACCAAATTAAATTATTTCATTATTCCCAAGAACTTTCGAAGGGATAAAAAAGGTTCATGCCAACCATTACTAATGCCTACTAGTGCCACAGACTGGGAGCTCCCTGAGGGCAGCGATGGCGCTAACCTACCCTCGTGTTCTCTGTGGCAGACAGACAAGTGCCGCACGAGAGATGCAGCAACCACAGAGGGATGCGGGGCTTGGAGGTAGGGTTGGGGCCGGGGCTGGCTCGAGCGCGCTCGGGACGTACAGGAAGGGGCCAGATGCGATGCTCCACGAGAGCACCAGGCACTCAGTCAAGAGTTGGGCGTAAGTTCGGGCCAAGGCCTCGAAGCGCTCCGGCGACTGGCTAATCGCTCAAAGGGGCTGCCTAAGTGAGCGCCTTTGAGCCCCCAACCCCGGGTTTCTTCAGTTCCTGGGCCTGGGCTCCAGGCTCTCGGTTCTTCAACACGTCGCCCGGCCCGGTGCAGCAAACAGTTTTTCCTCAACCATTCCAGGGTTTCTGAGCCGTTCGGCTCGCAGCAGAAAAGTAAAAAAAGGGCCGCCCTTCCAGCCCAGGCTAGCTCCGGCCGGGCCACTCTAGCCCTGGCCGCCCCGCCACTCACCAGGTTGGGCAGTCGAACAGCGGGAGGCTAGAGCCGGAGTTCGCGGCTGCCGCCATCTTGCGTCTCCCCCTCCCATTTGGCGCGCCCGAAGCACGCCGGGAAACTGGAAGACCTAGAAGGGAAAAGCGACATCCCAGCAGCCTGTGCGTACGCACGCTCACGCACGCCCGTACGGGGGGCGGTGCTTCTAGTGGGGACAGAGGAGCTTTTGGGATTTTTTGTTTTCAGCGCTTGTGCGCGTTGGCCGTCTCTGGAAGTCTCCAGTGGTTAGGGTTTTCCTTGGCCAGGAGGTGTCAAAGGAAAACGGGCTTTGTAGGGAGGGGAGTCAGTCTTTCCCTACGTCCTCCTGCAAACGCTTCTTGGCTCTAAAATCTTGGGACTAAGCCGTGCGCGATGGCTCACGTCTGTAATCCCAGCACTTTCGGAGGCTGAGGCGGGCGGATCACTTGAGGTCGGGAGTTTGAGACCAGCCTGACCAACATGGTGAAACCCCGTCTCTACTAAAAATACAAAAATTAGTCGAGCGTAGTGGCACATGCCTGTAATCCCAGCTATTTGGGAGGCTAAGGCAGGAGAATCGCTTGCACCCGGGAGGCAGAGGTTGCAGTGAGCCGAGATCGCGCCATTGCACTCCAGCCTGGGCAACAGAGCGAGACTCCGTCTCATAAAAAAAAAAAAAAAAGGAAAGAAAGAAAAAATCTGGGGACTACATCCTCCTCCAGAGTTTAGGTTAAGACCGTCAGCCTTTTGCCCTCAAAGGGGAGAAGCTAAAGGGCAAAACTCGGAGATTGGAGTGATTATTGTTTCTCCTCATCCAGCCCTTCTCCAAAAAGTGGCACCCTACTCACTTTTTTCTAATTCATGTTTAGGCCTGTAGATTATCAGGGAATCTGCATTAGGGGTCCCCTAGTCTGTTTATGAAAACTCCGGACAAGCAGGAGCCAGGAGCAGGTCCAGTCAGAAAGCAGGGGTCCAAATCATCACTGTGCTTGGCTCAAATGGTTAATTTTTTTAAAAAGGATTTTTTGCTTTTGGTTATAGTGCAAGGAAGCATAAGGATTGCTCGCTTGCCCTAGATCACCAGCTGGCTTTAAGAGACCATTAGCAGGGCCTCTGGGTTTTTATTTTTTATTTTTTTATTGATCATTCTTGGGTGTTTCTCGCAGAGGGGGATTTGGCAGGGGCATAGGACAATAGTGGAGGGAAGGTCAGCAGATAAACAAGTGAACAAAGGTCTCTGGTTTTCCTAGGCAGAGGATCCTGCGGCCTTCGGCAGTGTTTGTGTCCCTGGGTACTTGAGATTAGGGAGTGGTGATGACTCTTAACGAGCATGCTGCCTTCAAGCATCTGTTTAACAAAGCACATCTTGCACCGCCCTTTATCCATTTAACCCTGAGTGGACACAGCACATGTTTCAGAGAGCACAGGGTTGGGGGTAAGGTCATAGATCAACAGCATCCCAAGGCAGAAGAATTTTTCTTAGTACAGAACAAAATGAAAAGTCTCCCATGTCTACTTCTTTCTACACAGACATAGCAACCATCCGATTTCTCAATCTTTTCCTCACCTTTCCCCCTTTTCTATTCCACAAAACCTCCATTGTCATCATGGCCCATTCTCAATGAGCTGTTGGGTACACCTCCCAGACGGGGTGGTGGCTGGGCAGAGGGGCTCCTCACTTCCCAGTAGGGGCAGCCGGGCAGAGGCGCCCCTCACCTCCCGGACGGGGTGGCTGGCCGGGCGGGGGGTCTGACCCCCCCACCTCCCTCCCGGACGGGAGGGCCTCTGGTTTTAATGGCATTGTCTGTTCAGCAGTTACCTGGGCAAGTATGTATTTTATATGGATCATCTCACTTAATCCTGACAACACTCTTGAGTTAGGTATTATTATAATTCCAGAGGAGAGGCTCAGAGAGATTGAGTTGCCCAGCTTCACCCTAGAACAAGTGGTGAGTGGGATCAAAAACCTAAACCTATATGATGCCAAAGGCCATGCTCATGAATCACTATTCTCTCTTACACTTTGATGTTGGTATAATTATATATATTATTAGCATGCAACTGATGCCCCTCTTTTTCACTTTTGTAGACGCGTTGGGAGGATTATCTGACCGATTTTTCCTTTTTTAAATAAATCAATTGCTAAGTTCCTGTTCATCCAGAAAGAGGCACTGCTCAGCAAGTTGAGGAATCTATGATGAAAGTAGTTCTTTTCTTGCTTCCATGCTACTGGTTCTGTAGAAAATCAGCCTATTCAAAAGATTTTTGCCCTTGATGAAGTCTCCAGCCCTCAAGATTTAACTGCAATATAACTTAGAAGGAGTGAGAAGATCAAAAAAGTAACTGCAATATAACATTAACTTGGATTTTAAGATTATCAACTCTTAGGTAGATTGGAGAAACACCTTTTCCTCTGGCCTTTAAAGCACAATAAACTTATCCAGCAAGGATGGCGACTAATCAGATCACTTATCAAGTGGCCTGTTAATATCCTCCTTTTCAGCCTTGTGATTCCAAAGTAAGACTAGGCTGATTGGAAAAATTCAAATTCTAAACTTGGTTTCAAGAAAACAGAAATAATCCTATGTCCCTCTCTTCTGAATACAGGGCATGATTTTTTAGAAGGAATTAGTCCCAAAAGTTTTTGAGTCTAACAGAAAAGAAGAAGATACTTTTACCTACAGAAATTGTGTGGGCCTTTGAGGTTCTATGCTCCTTTTAGGCATAACGTGGTGTTGAAGCCATTTCCAGTTAGCAGTGACCTGATAGCATCTTATGGCAACTTTGTATTTCAACTTCTCAGCTTGTGTGATCCTTCTATTGCTGACTATAGACCCAGGAAACCTAAAAGCTACATCTTACCTTTCTAATTCTTTACTCCTTGGCCATGTTCTGTTTCTAGCACAGTAGATATTCACACGTGGCACCTTATGCTTACCTAGGCCCTCATAAAGCAAAATGCTCTTTGTTTGGGCACCAGTGATGTCAGTATAGACCAGCAAACTAGAGGGCAGCAATCTAGGTCCTTAACCTTTTAAAATAGACTGATGTACTAGCTGCCTTTGGATTTTGGTATCTCAATAAAGAGATTAGTATGTTGGCCTTTGATAGATTTCCTTAGAATAAGATCTAAAGACATTAGGAGCATATTGAGGTCAGAAAACTTTAAAAAGTTTTTAAATTATTATGTTTTGAGACAAATCTTACTCTGTCACCTAGGCTGGAGTGCAGTGGCAGGATTTCGGCTCACTGCAGCCTCCACCTCCCAGGTCCACGCAATTCTCCTGTCTCACCTTCCCAAGTAGCTGGGATTACAGGCATGTGCCACCATACACGGGGTTGCACCATGTTGGTGAGGCTGGTCTCGAACTCCCAACTTCAGGTGATCCGCCTGCCTCAGCTTCCCAAAGTGCTGGGATTACAGGTGTGAGCCACTGTGCCCTGCCAGAAAAGTCTTGCTTTTGTCTCCCAGGCTGGAGTGCAATGGTGTGATTTCAGCTTACTGCAACCTCCACCCGCCAGGTTCAAGTGATTCTCCTGCCTCAGCCTCCCGAGTAGCTGGGATTACAGGCACGCACCACCACACCTGACTGATTTTTGTATTCTTATTTATTATTTTATCATTTTTTTCTTTCTGAGATGGAGTTTCGCTCTTGTCGCCCAGGCTGGAGTGCAATGACACAAACTTGGCTCACTGCAACCTCCACCTCTCAGGTTTAAGCGATTCTCCTGCCTCAGCCTCCCAAGTAACTCGGATTCCAGGTGCCCGCTACCATGCCCAGCTAATTTTTCTATTTTTAGTAGAGACAGGGTTTCATCATGTTGGCCAGGCTGGTCTCAAACTCCTGACCTCAGATGATCCACCTGCCTTGGCCTCCCAAAGTGCTAGGATTATGCTGGGATTACAGGCACAAACCACCATATCCGGCCTAGTTTTTGTATTGTTAGTAGAGACAGGGTTTCACCACGTTGGCCAGGCTGGTCTTGAACTCCTGACCTCAGGTGATCCACCCGCCTCAGTCTCCCAAAGTGCTGGGATTACAGGCATGAGTCACTGTGCCCGGCCATAACTATGCTTTGAAAAGCGGGGAAGCAGCAGGTGATTCCCAGACTTAGGGAACAGGATGGACTGAGATCTGAGGTGGGCTCTGGTCTGCAATTAGTGACCAAAAGCAAAAGCTACGTTTCCATGACTGAGAACAGTCTCTGAATAGAAAAAAAAAAAAAAAAAAAAAAACCTTAATAGGCGTGGCTCAGAATGTTTTACTTTGCATAGACTGAACAGTAATTTCATTTTGATATTTTGCACTGCGGTGGGTGAACCCTCCCATCCCTATCCCTTAGCAAAACACACACACACACACACACACACACACACACACACACACACACACACACTCCCCTGGGAGTATCTGTCTAGCATCTAGCAAGTTCTTATTCTGGAACATTCTCAGATTAAGTAGCCACAGTAACATTTCTACTTTACCTTATACCTTATACAGTATCATAGTTTTTTATTTTTCTTTTTTCTTTTTTTTTTGAGACAGAGCCTCTGTTGCCCAGGCTGGAGTGCAGTGGTGCTATCTTGGCTCAATGCAACCCCCGACCTCCTGGGTTCAAGCAAAGCTCATGCCTCAGCCTCCTGAGTAGCTGAGATTACAGGCGTGCACCACCATGCCTGGCTAATTTTTATAATTTTAGTAGAGGCAGAGTTTCACCATGTTGTCCAGGCTGGTCTTGAACTCCTGGCCTCAAGTGATCCACCCACCTCGGCCTCTGAAAGTGCTGGGATTATAGCTGTGAGCCACTGCGCCCAGCCCATAGTTTTATTAATAACTCATTGGAAGAGAGAATGCTAGATCTACCCAGTACTCCTAGGATATTTCATAAAGGAAGTAGAAAAGGGGATGATGGCTCACGCCTGTAATCCCAGCACTTTGAGAGGCTGAGGCAGGTGGATCACAAGGCCAGGAGATCAAGACCATCCTAACAAACACGGTGAAACGCTGTCTCTACTAAAAATACAAAAAATTAGCTGGGCATGGTGGCGGGCGCCTGTAGTCCCAGCTACTCGGGAGGCTGAGGCAGGAGAATGGCGTGAACCCAGGAGGTGGAGCTTGCAATGAGCCGAGTCACGCCACTGCACTCCAGCCTGGGCAACAGAGCGAGACTCCATCTCAAAAAACAAAAAAAAAAAAGAAAAGGGGATGAGAAAATGAAAGGAAGATAGAGGTAAAAATACAATTTGTATGTTCACACTAAACTGCCGTGGGTCCTTATAATCAAAAAATTTTGTAGCTGGAAAAGAGCTACCAAGAAAACTTGGGGCCTAAAGGTTAAGTTACTTTTTCTTTTTTCCCCTGAGACAGAGTCTTGCTCTGTTGCCCAGACCTAGAGTGCAGTGGCATGATCTTGGCTTACTGCAACCTCCACCTCCTGGGTTCAAGCAATTCTCTTGCCTCAGCCTCCCAAGTAGCTGGGATTACAGGTGTGTGCCACCACGCCTGGCTAATTTTTGTATTTTTAGTAGAGATGGGGTTTCACCATGTTGGCCAGACTGGTCTTTAACTTCTGACCTCGTGATCCACCCGCCTCAGCCTCCCAAAGTGCTGGGATTACAGGCATGAGCCACCGCGCCCAGCCATAAGTGACTTTTTCAAATACCCTCAGCAAGTTAACGGCAGAGCTAAGGTCTTTTGTACCCCAGTCTAGCTTCTGACATCCAAACCAATGCTTCTCAACCACAGTTACAGGTAAGAATTACCTGGGGCCTTTAAAAATCCCTATGCCCAAGCTATACTCCAGACTAAATTAAAATCTTGGAGTTGTAGGACTGAGGTATCAGTATTTATTTTTTATTTTTTAGCAAGAAGAGGAGCACAGAGAATATTTTTTTAAAAATATAGAGCACTTCGGCCAGGCGCCAGTGGCTCAGGCCTGTAATTGCAGCACTTTGGGAAGCCGAGGTGGGCGGATCACTTGAGGTCAGGAGTTCCAGACCAGCTTGGCTAACATGGTGAAACCCCATCTCTACTAAAAATATATTTTAAAAAATGAGTTAGGCATCGTGGTGAGCACCTGTAATCCCAGATACTTGGGACACTGAAGCATGAGAATTGCTTGAACCCAGGAGGTGGAGGTTGCAGTGAGCTGAGATTGTGCCACTGCACTCCAGCCTGGGCGACAGCGTGAGACCCTGTCTCAAAAAAAAAAAAAAAAAAAAAAAGTATATATATACATACACACAGAGAGAGAGAGACAGAGAGAGAGAGAGAGAATTCATGAATTTGCAAGTCATCCTGGTGCAGGGGCCATGCTAATCTTCTCTCTATTGTTCCCATTTTATATACGTGCTGCCAAAGTGGGCACTGTATTTTTTTAGTTTCTAATGTGAAGCCATGTTAAAAACTGCTGTCCTAGATTGTGATGCTCCCAATGATAATCAAGGCACAGATAAGGAGAATTCTGTGAATAGGTTTATTAAGACCACCTAGGAGAACCTCTTTGGCAACTACCACAAATTCTAGGCCATTTAAAATCCAGGCCAAGTTCATATTTGCTCTCCATGATCACCATTACAACAACCACAGGTCACACAGTATTACAGAACAAAAGCATGGTCACTTTATTTTACCCAAATGCAAATCGTTTTTCACAACCAAGACTTTTTTCTTTCCTACAATGTTACAAATGATGTATCCAAGTCCGACTGTAATTTGGAGTTAAACAGGGATCATAGAACCAAGGAATTCTCTGAAGCTGCTCTTTGGGCCACTGTGCCACCCCAACAGCTCTATCCTGTTGTTCTTTTTTTAAATTAAAAAAATCATTAAAAAAAAATGGAGATGGGGTCTTGCTATACTGCCCAGGCTGATCTTGAACTCTTGGGCTCAGACATACCGATATACTGATCCTCCCGCCTCAGCCTTCCAAAGTGTTGGGATTACAAGTGTGAGCCATTGCACTCAGCCATCTCTACACACTGTTTTTCAAAGAAAGGCAGCTACACCTATTCCGTCTCCAAACCAACCCTCACCTGGTGTCCAGTTTTCTTGGAAGTCTCAATTTTTCTCATGACAGCACATTACCTAATACCTACCACATTAGGAGGTTAACTCATAAAAACATACTATAAAAGCTTTAAAAAACATTTATTTGTATTAAGTAAGTGCAATAGTGCAAATAAACTTATGCATTTGGGCCCTTGTTTCCCTACTGTTCACATTAGTTTAGTTTAGAAGATTAAGTATAATAACAGAAGGAGAACAGAAGAAATGAATATAAATATACTCAGGGTAGCCAAATCCTCTAATTCACTAAAGGATGAACCAAAGTTGTTGGCCAGATTCACATTTATGTGGGAGCCTAAACAAATTATGTTCCCTTTAACTGTTCTAGGCCTGTGGAAAAGGGAAGTGGACAACATTTATATTACAAGACAGTAATTTTATTGAAACATCTTTTTTTGTCTAAAACTATGCATGGAGATATTAATCTCTTGTTTATAAATTAGGTTAAGTCTAACATCACTATTTGAAACCAGTGTTATTTACAAAAATGAACCTCTTCTTTGCTTTACTGTTGGGTCACAGGAATAATTTTAAACCAACCTCAATCTATCTTTAAAAATTTTCCTGCCTTCAAATGCCCAGCAACCCTTATAAGGTAGGGGGCAGCCCTTTGACAGCAACATTCATCATTCACCAGGAATGTAGAACCACAAGTGAACAACAACAACAACAACAACAAGATTAAATCATTCCCAACAATTCCTATTTGCTTTTCCAAAGCATGCTATGTCTAATTCTGCCTTTCTATGCAGATAGGTGGGAGAGGGAGCCCATAGAGTATATTAATGTTAATTAAATTAACTTCCTTTAAAAGCTAACAGGATGGCTTAGTGTGGATGAGGATGAACTGCTGTGGATGACACTAGCAGATAATGAAGTAAACTTTAAACCCAGATTACTAATATGTACTCCAGTAACTGACCAGCTCAGATAGAGACTTCTCATTTACTCTGGATCACATGTACAATATTTTACCTTCCAATTAAATATAGTGCCAAAATCTTTCAAAATAGATAGAGAATAGGCTTCTTAGAAATTCAAATAAAAATGTTAAATAATAAAAACTGGTGGCCTATTATAGAGTTTCTGACAGACTCCAATATACTGGGTACCAGAAAGTAACTGTCTCAGATGCTAGTAAAAAGGTAAATTTTGTATATACATAAAAGACAATATTACGAGACTGTAGTGTCATTTGTCAAAACAAGAATATCTAGAATGGAATTTTCAGTAAACACTTGGGATGAAGGGCAATCAGAATACAAGAGGAAGCAAAATCCACATAAGTTAATTCCTAATTTGAGAAATCAATAGAATCAATAAATTGATAAATACTGTCTCCATAGGTCACGAATTCCAAAGACTAGTTAGTAGTTAGTTTCTAACTAAATGATTACAGGACGTTCTGGTATATGCTGTCTTCTTGTGATCAGTTTGTTCTGGCAAGACTTCAACAAGCACTTGCCCTTGAAAACAGCTCAGCGGGAGAACGATCGGAGGCAATCACTTCGTTTTATAAACTAGCCAGATAATAAGTCCCAAGATTAGAATAATCACTGACAGGACAAGCACCAGGATACACATCTTCTTGCGAGATTTTTTCTGAGGAAAGAAATATGTAAACAAGACACTCATGAAACAAGTAAAATTTGTATGTGTAAGACTCTAAGAATGCTTCATAAATCTGCCTCCTTGTAATTAAAGATTAACTCTATCCATGCAAAATTATGCAGAGACTTTCCCAGAAATCTTAAGTCAGCAGCACTAGGTAGTAGTGCAAGTGTTTTTTGTTTGTTTGGTGTTTTTTTTTTTTTTTTGAGACAGAGTCTCACTCCGTCACCCAGGCTGGAGTGCCGTGGTGCGATCTTGGCTAACTGAAACCTCCACCTTCCAGGTTCAAGTGATTCTAATGTCTCAGCCTCCTGAGCAGCTGGAATTACAGGCGTGTGCCACTATGCCCAGCTAGTTTTTGTATTTTTAGTAGAGACGGGGTTTCACCAGTGTTGGCCAGGCTGATCTCGAACTCCTGACCTCAAGTGATCTACCTGCCTCGGCTTCCGAAAGGGCTGGGATTACAGGCGTGGGCCACCACACCCAGCCGAGTAGTATAGGTTTCAAAGTTTTAATTCCAAGTCCCCACATACAATTTTGCAAAGGAGCTATACCTGTGCTGCCAGGCATTATTTGCAATAAAATAAGTTATTTGTGCATGTGTATTTTAATAACATTTTATAATACGTATAAAACTGTTATGTTCATTGTAAAAAAAAAAATACAGCAAGCGGAGGGAGAAAAAAAAATCACCCATAGATAATACCGTCAACATTTTTGTATTTCTTTCTGATTTGTTATCTATGTATATTATTTGACATAACTGGGATCACATTGTATGATGTTTGATGTTTTTCCTCATTTAATGTTTAGTATAAACATTTTTCTGTTTAAACTCTTCAGAAACATCTCTTAATTCCCATATGCAACAATGAGTGAATATATATAATTTACTTAATTATTCCTTTACTGTTGCACACTAAATTAATCACCTAGTTTTTAAAGGAAACACTATTATTAAATACGAATTTCTTTACGAGCACTCCCAGGTAAAATACAGCTATCCCAGGAACACGGAAAACAACTGAAATGCTATTTCTTTCTTTTTTTTTTTTTTTTAATTTTACTTTAAGTTTTAGGGTACATGTGCACAATGTGCAGGTTAGTTACATATGTATACATGTGCCATGCTGGTGCGCTGCACCCACTAACTCGTCATCTAGCATTAGGTATATCTCCCAATGCTATCCCTCCCCCCTCCCCCCACCCCACAACAGTCCCCAGAGTGTGATGTTCCCCTTCCTGTGTCCATGTGTTCTCACTGTTCAATTCCCACCTATGAGTGAGAATATGCGGTGTTTGGTTTTTTGTTCTTGCAATAGTTTACTGAGAATGATGATTTCCAATTTCATCCATGTCCCTACAAAGGACATGAACTCATCGTTTTTTATGGCTGCATAGTATTCCATGGTGTATATGTGCCACATTTTCTTAATCCAGTCTATCACTGTTGGACATTTGGGTTGGTTCCAAGTCTTTGCTATTGTGAATAATGCCGCAATAAACATACGTGTGCATGTGTCTTTATAGCAGCATGATTTATAGTCCTTTGGGTATATACCCAGTAATGGGATGGCTGGGTCAAATGGTATTTCTAGTTCTAGATCCCTGAGGAATCGCCACACTGATTACCATTCAGGACATAGGCATGGGCAAGGACTTCATGTCTAAAACACCAAAAGCAATGGCAACAAAAGCCAAAACTGACAAATGGGATCTAATTAAACTAAAGAGCTTCTGCACAGCAAAAGAAACTACCATCAGAGTGAACAGGCAACCTACAAAATGGGAGAAAATTTTCGCAACCTGCTCATCTGACAAAGGGCTAATATCCAGAATCTACAATGAACTCAAACAAATTTACAAGAAAAAAACAAACAACCCCATCAAAAAGTGGGCGAAGGACATGAAATGCTATTTATTTCTAAAAAGCCATGCAACACCAAATTGAAGGGAAGTGAGAAAGACTTCATTCACATTATTTGTACACTGAGATAAAGACTTGGATAAGTAAAAAAACCAGAGTTTCAACTAACATGTAGAAAGATTTCACTTTACAGGAACAGTTCCAGAATGATTATCCTTATTTATTCATATATAAATAGCAGTCGAAGTTGATTCTATGTCCATCCTCTATGGCAACAGTCAACATAAAGTATCTATGAAGTCTTCTACTTTAACTGTACTTCTTACTATCCTAATTGAAATACATTCAGCTGTTCGGGATATAAAACAGCCTCATAGCAGATTTAGGTATCATATTAGTGTACAGGGTTAGCTTTGCAGTTACTAGCCTTCTGATAAGTTTATTCAAGGTGTGATTATTTTTTGTAGATCTATCTGCAAAGGAAAATAATAAAAATGGAACTGGGACTGCAATTATGACTACTTTCCTTTAGCTTAAACCTAAGCAAAGGCTGTAGCTGTTCTCAATATGTCAATGTACTCTGATGGCCTAAAAAGTCTGCAACACAGAGTGACTTTCTTTGGTACCCGCTTTTACCTGATAGTAAGCAGCTCGCTGTAACTGTTCAGTGGCTCTTTCGACGTGCACCTCTGAGCTTTCCACATTGGCTTCTATGCTATCTGCAAAAGGAAGGACAGAGGATGTTTTAACACACTCAGATGTTTTAAGACTGCAAATTGAACAGATTTTTGATGTTACGTGTCCTGGTTTCACTACCACTATCCAAACTATCCAGCCATGAAATCGAGTTACTACCTTGGTAAGAGACTAGCCCTATTCTTTGGAGAAAAAACAATGAATTTTTGGGGGCTATGAAGTATTTAACTTACCCATAAATGATTCATAAAAAATTATGTAGATACACATAGAGAAAGAGAGAAAGAATACATAATAAAGCAAATGGGGTAGAATGTTAACAAGAGGTAAATCTGGGTAAAAGGTATAAAGAAGGTCCTTGTAATATTTTTATTTTTGCTACTTTTTTTTTTTTTTTTTTTTTTTAAAGAGACGGGATCTCACTCTGTCACCTAGACTGGAGTGCAGTGGTACAATAATAGTTCACTGTAGCCTCCAACTCCTGGGCTCAAGTGATCTTCCCACCTCAGCCTCCTGAGTAGCTAGGACTACAGGTGCATGTTACTATGCCTGGCTAATTTTTTGGTAAAGACAGGGTCTTACTATGTTGCCTAGGCTAGTCTTGAACTCCTGGCTTCAAGTGATCCTCCCACCTCAGCCTCCCAAAGTGCTGGGATTACAGGCGTGAGCAACCATGCCCAGCCTATTTTTGCAACTTTTAATAAACTTGAAATTATTTCCATATAGAAAGCTTTAAAAAAAGAGTTACTGGCCAGGTGTGGTGGCTCACGCCTGTAATCCCACCACCTGGGAGGCCAAGGCGGGCAGATCACCTGAGGTCGAGAGTTCAAGACCAGCCTGACCAACATGGAGAAACACCGTCTCTACTAAAACTACAAAATTAGCGGGCGTGGTGGCACATGCTTGTAATCCCAGCTACTCGGGAGGCTGAGGCAGCAGAATTGTTTGAACCCAGGAGGCGGAGGTTGTGGTGAGCCAAGATCGCACCATCGCACTCCAGCCTGGACAACAACAGCAAAACTCCGTCTCAAAAAAAAAAAAGGGTTACTAACCCCATAATTTTGCAAGTTTGTTGAGATGAAAGCTGGGAAGCTGAGAGCTATTTCTCTAAACAAAGATGTACAAAGAAGTCAATGGGACAGAGTATTCATGAGGCCTCATTTAACTTCTACATTTGATAACATAAGAAAATTGCTATGAAAAATAAATTTGGTAATTTTTAAAATGGCATTCCTAAACATACTTTAACTCTATAGCTGATATGACTAACTCCATTTTTTTTTTTTTTTTTTTTAAATTGAGACGAAGTCTCATTCTGTCACCCAGGCTGGAATACAGTGGCGCAATCTCGGCTCACTGCAACCTCCACCTCCTGGGTTCAAGGGATTCTCCTGCCTCAGCCTCCCGAGTAGCTGGGACTACAGGTGCGTGCCACCAGGCCTAGCTAATTTTTTGTATTTTTAGTAGAGACGGGTTTCACCGTGTTAGCCAGGATGGTCTCCATCTCCTGACCTCATGATCTGCCCGCTTGGGCTTCCCAAAGTGCTGGGATTACAGGCCTGAGCCACCACGCCTAGCCTAACTCCTTTTTCTTTCTTTCTTTCTTTTTTAAGAGACAAATTCTCATTATGTTGCCCAGGTTGGCTTCAAACTCCTAGATGGTGCTTCAGCCTCAGCCTTCTGAGTAGCTGGGATTACAGATGCATGCCAAATACTATCAACTCACCTTGAGGTTAAAGGTATCAATAATACATACCAATCAGATCACCCTGGTCATGGATCATCATGGCCAAATCTTTAAATATCTGATTGACATCCAAAATGTCAGCCTAAGGAAGACAAAAAACAATTAACTAACATTAAGCAACATGTTAGAAGATTTGTTTCCCTCACGTACCTAAAGTTTTAGCTATTAACACGTGTGTTTTTAAGGCTCTATAAAGCATGCTTTCTCCATAAACAGAAAATAATCTATTGCTGCCTACCCAATATTGTAAAACAGAAGGCACATAAACTCACCCTTCAAGCAACATTAATGGGACATGCTACATGAGAACCAGTAAGAGTGCCCAAGTCCAAACAGTACAGCAGAAGGCTGGAGTGCTGATATAGACAAATTCTGGGTGTGATAGCCCTATGTGGAGACTGCTAGGCTTTGTGACAAAAGCCTGTTGAGTGCCTCCCGATGACAACCACTGGGACTTTGGACTACAGAATTTAAATGTTTATACAAGATCATGCTATCTGAGGAATGCAAGGAGGAGCTACAAGTAAGGAGCCTCTTTTCCCCTGGGATTGACTCTGGAACTGTGTGAGGAGCTGCTGGATTCTGTCATCACTGGACAATGCCCTATGGTAACTCCCAACTGACTGACAAAAAGCTGATGGTTTGTGGATAGCAGTTCCGAAGTGAATGGACTACAACCTATTTACTGCTCTGATCAAAGAAGGTAAACACAAATCAGCTCAGTGGGCTGAACTGCAGCTTGTTTTCCTAACAGCAGTGGAAGAATTTAACATTGGCAAAATCCCCTATATTTGGGTCTTTCTCCCTCCCTCCCTCTTTCTCTCCCTCCCTTTCTTTTTTCTTCCTTTTCTTTCCTTCCTTCTTTCCTTCCTTCCTTCCTCCCTCCCTCTCTTTCCTTCCTTCTCTCCCTCTCCCTTCCCTTCCCTTCCCTCCCTCCCTCCCCTTCCTTCCTTTTTTCCCTCCCTCCCTTCCTTCTTTCTCCTCTCTCTTTCCTTCCTTTCTCTCTCTCTCTTTCTTTTTTTTTGAGACAGAGTCTTGCTCTGTCACCCAGGCTGGAGTGCAGTGGCACAATCTCATCTCACTGCAACCTCCACCTCCCGGATTCAAGCAATTCACCTGCCTCAGCCTCCTGAGTAGCTGGGATTACAGGCCTGTGCCACCACGCCCGGATAATTTTTCTATTTTTAGTAGAGACGGGGTTTCACCATGTTGGCCAGGCTGGTCTTGAACTCCTGACATTGTGATCCACAGCTTTGGCCTCCCAAAGTGCTGGGATTACAGGCGTGAGTCACTGTGCCTGGCCTCCCTCCCTCCCTCCCTTCTCTCTCTATCCCTCTCTCCCTCCCTTCCTTCCTGATCCGCCTGCCTCGGCCTCCCAAAATGCTGGGATTACAGGCATGATCTACCGCGCCCAGCCTCCCTCCCTTCTTTCTTTTTATTTATTTTTATTTTTTACTTGTTTTTTTGAGACAGAGTCTTGCTCTGTCATCCAGGCTGGAGTGCAGTGGCACAATCTCAACTCCCTGCAACCTCCATCGCCTGGGTTTGAGTGATTCTCCTGCCTCATCCTCCCCAGTAGATGGGATTACAGTCGTGCACCACCACGCCCGGCTATTTTTTTTTTCTGAGATGGAGTTTCGCTCTTGTTGCTAGGCTGGAGTGCAATGGTGCAATCTCGGCTCACTGCAACTTCCGCCTCCTGGGTTCAAGCAATTCTCCTGCCTCAGCTTCCCAGGTACCTGGGATTACAGGATGTACCACCATGCCTGGCTAATTCTTTATATTTAGTAGAGATGGGGTTTCACCATGTTGGTCAGGCTGGTCTCGAACTCCTGACCTCAGGTGACCCACCCACTTTGGCCTCCCAAAGTGCTGGGATTACAGGTGTGAACCACCACGTCTGGCCTATATTTGAGTTTTTCTGACTCATGATCAGGCAGAAGAAAGACAATGGAAACCTGTCTTATTAAAGGCGTGCTCATATGGGGCATGACCCTATGGAAATTTGAGGGCAATTCCCTTCCAGGTTTGAAGGGTTATTGGAATCATAACCTGGCAAGCATTTCAATCACTTGCTAAGAGTCTACTATAGTGGACTATCTGCTAAAGCAAGTCTTGTCAGCATTTCAATCACTTGCTAAGAGTCTACCATAGTTGGGGTAGTCTGCTAGTTGCTGTGAATACAGCTAACTGGGGTGGACATGGGGAATAAGTGCACAATAAAATAAATAAGAAGGAAGAGTACTATATAGGAAATGACTGAATTAATGGTATAGAAAGGTGTGGAGAAAAGGAAGACTCTGCAGAAGAGTAAGACATGAGTTGTGCCTTCAAGCAAAGGAGAGGTCATATAAACAGAAAGGCAACTCAGTTAAAGAGCAAATAACCTAGCTTTGCCATAACATAGAATGTGTATGTCAGAGTTTGGAAATTACTAGATACGAAAATTGAACCTAGGCTAAGGAATTTGGACTTTCCTCTGTTGAATATGAAATGATCCATTATACCCTGGCATCCATTACATTTCTTTCCTTAGCTCCATATGTCTCACTCCACTTTGCTATAACAGTACATTCGTCCCTTGGTATCCGTGGGGGATTGGTTCCAGGACTCCCTCCCTCTAAGTCACTGATATAAAATGGCATAGTATTTGCATATAACTTGTGCCCATTCTCTCCTATATTCTAAATCATCTCTATATTACTTATATAATGTTACATTACTATTTTATACTACATTACTATTTTACATAGCACTTACATTGTATTAGTAATGTACTGAACTAATACAATGTGTTATATAAAATACTGTTACACTGTATTGGTTTTTACACTTGTATTATTTTTTATTGTATTATTTTTTAGTTTTTTTTTTAATATTTTCAATCCACGGTTGCTTGAGTCTGAGGATGTGAAACCTAAATATATCGAGGGCCAACTGTACTTTTTTTTTTTTTTTTTTGAGACAGAGTCTCGCTCTGTTGCCAGGCTGGAGTGCAATTGCTCACTGCAACCTCCGCCTCCCAGGTTCAGGCATTTCTCCTGCCTCAGCCTCCCCAGCAGCTGGGATTACAAGCATGCACCACCATACCCGGCTAATTTTTTGTGTTTTTAGTAGAGACGGGGTTTCACCATGTTGGTCAGGCTGGTCTTGAACTCCCGACCTCAGGTGATCCACTCGCCTCAGCCTCCCAAAGCGCTGGGATTACAGGCATGAGCCACCGCGCCCGGCTAGTAATTTTTCTTTGAAGGAAGGATTATTATTATTATTTGAGACAGAGTCTTGCTCTGTTGCCCAGGCTGGATTGAAGTGGCATGATCATGGCTCACTGCAGCCTTGATCTCCTGGGCTCAAGTGATCCTTCTACCTCAGGCTCCTGAGTAGCTGGGACCACAGGTACATGTTACAGCACCCGGTTAATTTTTTATTTTTTGTAGAGGTAAGGTCTTGCTACACTGCCCAGGCTGTCTTGAATTCCTGGGCTCAAGCAATCATCCTGCCTCAGCCTCCAACTTGCCGGGATTACAGGCATGAGCCATTGCACTTAGCCATATTTCTAATGTTAGACAATTAATTCAATTAGTAGTAGCAGTAGGTGAAAAAGAGTAAAGATATGACATTTTTGAAGGCAATAAAATAATCATAACTTAAGGATAAACTATCCCATCTAAAAACAGACAAGACCAGCCTGGCCAAAATGGCAAAACCTCGTCTCTACTAAAAATACAAAAATTAGCCAGGAGTGGTGGCGGGCACCTATAATCCTTGCTACTCAGGAGGCTGAGGCAGGAGAATCGCTTGAACCCAGGAGGTGGAGGTTGCAGTGAGCCAAGAACGCGCCACTGCACTCTTGCCTGGGCGACAGAGTAAGACTCTGACTCAAAAAATAAATAATAAATAGATAAAAACAGACATTGATGGCCTTTAGGGCAGTGGGTCTCAACCCTGGCTGCATATTATAATCACCTGGGGGAACTTTTTAAAAAAATACCCATGCCCAGGGCCTCACGCCCAGAAATTATGATTTATTAGTTTGAACCATATAAAATAATGGATATTTGCCCATTTTAAACATATAATAAACAGGAATTTCACATTATCCCATCAAGTAATTAGTGGTGGATGAGAGCTGGGGCATTAAAAAAAAATCTTCTCCAGGTGATCCTCATGTGCACTCACAGTTCAGAACCACTGCTACAGATGGAGGCCAAGGAAGAGCTCAAAATTTCCCTCTCTCCTTTTCTCCTCCCCCGATCCCAGCAATGGCAGCCTTCTACCTTCGGAGAAAACTAAACTGGAGAAAACTCAGGTTTAAGGATATTTTAGCTGGGCACAGTGGTTCATGCCAGTAATCCCAGCACTTTGGGAGGCTGAAGCAGGCAGATCACTTGAGGTCAGAAGTTCAAGACCAGCCTGGCCAAAATGGCAAAACCCTGTCTCTACTAAAAATACAAAAATTAGCCGGGTGTGGTGGCGCGTACTTGTAGTCTCGGCTATTCAGGAGGCTGAGGCAGGAGAATCACTTGAACCCGGGAGAAGGAGGCTGCAGTAAGCTGAGATAGTGTCATTGCACTCCTGCCTGGGCGACAGAGCAAGACTTAGTCTCGGGAAAAAAAAAAAAAAAAAAGGATATTTTATTAGTCACTGTGCAAAATTAAAGTTGAAAGCTCAGTTAGGCAAGAAAGGCCTACAGACTTCTCCCTCAACCTCCACCTCAAAAACTGTTCCTATTTCTCTGACTCACTGAAGGGATAAGATGTACAACTTGGGATTAGACTTTAGGATATACAAAAATGGAGCAAGACTTTTGGCCTGCCTTTATTCTGGGCTCTTCAGACTAAGCAAAGGGGCTCTCCATGGAGTCCTGCCTAACCCGGAGGTTGGCATTGAGATTTGAGGTCAAAGTTCTAATGAGCAATAAAATATCTGTCTGCCTTGTTCTGTTCTCCATGTACATTTCTCCAGGAGAAATAAGATGTGGTGATCCGTATAAGATGTGGTGATTGAGGAAAGGATTTGAGTACTCCTGGGCACCAAGGCCAATGCCATTATAACAGTAGTTCATGCCAGAAGCGGTGACTCACGCCTGTAATCCCAGCACTTTGGGAGGCCGATGAGGGTGGATCACCTGAGGTCGTGAGTTCAAGACCAGCCTGACCAACGTGGAGAAACCCCGTCTCTACTAAAAATACAAAATTAGCTGGGCGTGGTGGCACATGCCTGTAATCCCAGCTACTCGAGAGTCTGAGGCAGGAGAATCGCTCGAACCCAGGAGGCAGAGGTTGCAGTGAGCCAAGATTGCACCATTGCACTCCAGCCTGGGCAACAAGAGCAAAATTCCATCCAAGAAAAAAACAAAAAAACAAAAAAAACTGGTAGTTCAAACCCACCATGATTACACTGAGACAGAAAAAATACAAATCACACAATGACACATTTTATGCCTTTTCATAATCACTAAGAAAATTAAAGTGAACTAAGGAGTTCAGATACCTGCAGACACACTGAGTCAAACAAAAAACATGACCTGGCTCTCACCTCCAGCTGCCGAATTGCCGTTTCTCTTTCTTTAATAAGTTCCAAATCCTGCTCAGTGATGGCCACCTCATCCTCCTGGCTCTGCATCTGGTTCCACTCCTCATGGCTGCGGGGAAACAGGCACACTAGGTGATTTCTCCTCTCAAAGGCATAACAAGATATATCTCCAACATCTCTACTGCCAGCAGAACCTATGCAAAGACATTACCAGGGCTCCAGTCCTCTGCTATCAATAAAGTCTTGGAGGGCCACATTCTTCATATCCAGAAGCAAAGAGCTGATGATATCAGGAAAACAAAGACTCAGCTTCCATGGGCAAAGCTGACATGTGGCAGAATTATGAGGGATGGGACTCCTGGCTGTTTCCATTTAGGGGTATACTTTGTAATCTCACTGGGGCTTGCCAGACAAGGAAAGTAGCCAGAGATTTGAACTCATTGAATTATGTTGCACCATCATCTTCCAGGGCACTCTCAAAGTGAAAGCTGCATTGGTACCTTCAGTATTAAGTGGGTGGAGAAGAGCAAGCTAAGTGACCTATCAGTGCTTTGCCAGTTAGTTCAACAGAATCACATCTCCTAGTTTTCCGAAATTTCCTTGGGGTTATGCTTTGGGTTAAATACCTCTTAACAGGCCAGGCGTGGTGGCTCATGCCTGTAATCCTAGCACTTTGGGAGGCTGAGGTAGGAGGACTGCTTGAGGCCAGGAGTTCAAGACCAACCTGGCTAACATAGCAAAACCCTCATCTCTATTAAAAAACAATCCATAAAAAACCCTCTTAACAGAAAGCTAGTGAAATGTTATAACACTTTAAAAAAATTTTTTTTTTAGAAATGGGGGTCTTGCTTTGTTGCCCAGGCTGGTCTCAAACTCCTGGCTTCAAGCTATCCTCCTGCCTCAACCTGCCAAAGTGCTGTGATTACAGGCTTGAGCCACCATGCCTGGTTTTTTGTTTTTGTTTTGCTTTTTTTTTTGAGACAGAGTTTCGCTCTTTCATCCAGGCCGGAGTGAAGTGGCGCTTACTTCACTCCGCCCCCCAGGTTCAAGAGATTCTCCTGCCTCAGCCTCGAGAGTAGCTGGGATTATAGGCGCCTGCCTCTACACTCAGCTCATTTTTGTATTTTAGTAGAGATGGGGTTTCACCATGTTGGCCAGACTGGTCTCGAACTCCTGACCTCAGGTGATCCACCCGCCTCGGCCTCCCAAAGTGCTGGGATTACAGGCTTGAGCCACCATGCCCCACCGCCTCTTTATTTTCAAGCATTTAAAAGGAAAACATATTACTTATTATACTAGATATAAAACACTTTGAAATTCCATTATTATGTGTTTTCCCATCATTATCATAAATCATACTTCACCTCTACAATGTTTAAATAACGTCCTCTTCGTGCTAGAGATACAAAACTAAGTAAGACAGAGTCCCCAAGCCTTTGAGGTGCTCATAGTGTAGTGGGGAGGGATGGATGTGTATCTGTGCTAAAACATATCAAGTTCTGAACTAATACCACAAATACACTTCCATGCGATTAGTTTGGAGAAGTTAAGAACATCATTCAGATACAAATTGTCTGGTTTCCCTCTTAATACTCCTAGAAGGATGAGTTGCTTCCATTTTATAAATGAGTAAAGAGACCCAAGAACTCTGATGGGTTTAAATCTGCATTAGAGGTAAGATGACTTAGACTTCCTAATCTGTAGACATGTAGGTTCATACTTATTCCTAGGGAGTCAAGCTCTCTGCTTAACACATAGACATCAATGGTTTCTTGGAAGTTTTTATTCACCTTGAAATTACTCCTTCCAATAACTCAAAGAGCTTGGAAAAGCCCATGGTTTTGCCTTTTTAATTTTATTCTGTGGATTATGTTATCCACCCCAGGTGCCCCCTTATTTTTGCCCTCTATTTTTTCATTGATTTTTAAAATTAAAATATAACGAGATAGATTCCCATCTCAACTATCCAGCAGGTTGTATGAATAATTCTATTACCTGTCAAATGAGACCAGCTGCTCCTCTCTTTGCCTCTCTTCTGCCTAGAAAGTAGATGGTATTATTGCTGCTGTCATCCAGAAACACATCACAGACACACAAAACAAGGGCTTCCTTAGCACAGTATAAAGAAGCAACATCCTCTGACACCCACAGAATCTGTAAGATTACACAGGACTCTGGCAATCTGTCTCAACTAAGAAGTGGGTGTAAAGTGGTTGAAGAAAATCTGCATTCCAGTTTGAGTCCTGAACAGAAACCATACTGAACAGGGTGGAGAATAATATGCGTAGGAGAAAGGGCTAAAAATAAAAATAACAACAATAAAATATTTTAAAATTTAGGGGGAGGTAGATAAACTTGCAAGAATACAAAATTTCAGAACATGTAAAAATTTTTTAAATGGACATAGCACATTAGGCACTAAAGCAGATTCACTTCAAAAATCAGTCTAATGTAAATGGTGTTACCTTTTTTTCTCCTAAGGTTTTTTTGATTTTTACTGATGTGTGGTCAAAAGTATATGAGATCTGGTCAGGCGCAGTGGCTCACGCCTGTAATCCCAGCACTTTGGGAGGCTGAGGTGGGCAGATCACAAGGTCAGGAGTTCAAGACCAGCCTGGCCAATATGGTGAAACCCCGTCTCTACTAAAAATACAAAAAAAATTAGCTGGACGTGGTGGCGGGCACCTGTAGTCCCAGCTACTCAGGAGGCTAAGGTAGGAGAATTGAATCTGGGAGGCGGAGGCTGCAGTAAGCTGAGATTGCGCCACTGCACTCCAGCCTGGACAACAGAGCAAGACTCCATCTCAAAAAAAAAAAAAAAAGAGTATATGAGATCTTTGAGAACGTTGCTAATCAATCTATTATCAATATATATTAAACTCTGGAGAGATGGGATTTGGCATAAATACATATAAACTAACCTTTCTTTTCTTTTCTTTTCTTTTTTTGAGATGGAATCTTACTCTGTCGCCGAGGCTGGAGTGCAGTGGCACGATCTCGGCTCACTGCAACCTCTGCCTCCCAGGTTCAAGCGATTCTTCTGCCTCAGCCTCCTGAGTAGCAGGGACTACAGGTGCACGCCACCACGCCCGGCTAATTTTTATATTTTTAGTAGAGACAGGGTTTCACCATATTGGCCAGGCTGGTCTCAAACTCCTTACCTCGTGATCCGCCTGCCTCGGCCTCCCAAAGTGTTGGGATTACAGGCGTGAGCCACAGCGCCCAGCCCACTAACCTTTATTTTCAAGAAGGCTGCTTCAAATCGTGGCAGATTTTGATTTAACAGAACTTATTGGGAACCTATTATTCTGTATATTATTTTGTTTAATTCTTACAGTAACTCTGATTTATCATAGTCTTCTCTTTGGCATATAATAACGTTTTTGAAAAATAGTCTTTCCAATGGTAATTTATCTAATACTATTGAATTAAGAAAGTTAGGCAAGCAAATAGTGTTACTTTAAAAGGGAATTTACCAGGATTTTTGGCATTTGGTGAAAGACTAGCAATCGAATCTTTCAGGTGTTACTGTTTGATGAGGAAAAAGTATGCTTTATAATCAAGCTGTAAGAATAAATATCATTATTATTAAAAAATCAGTCTAATGTATGTATTACTTTTATAATTTAAAAACAGGCTGGGTGTG
The DNA here is from genome assembly GCF_029281585.2 of Gorilla gorilla gorilla. Classification (NCBI taxonomy): domain Eukaryota; kingdom Metazoa; phylum Chordata; class Mammalia; order Primates; family Hominidae; genus Gorilla; species Gorilla gorilla. Next base: position 212,143,223 of record NC_073224.2, read on the forward strand.
GTGGCTCATGCCTGTAATCCCAATCCCAGCACTTTGAGAGGCCGAGGTGGGCAGATCACTTTGAGGTCAGGAGTTTGTGACCAGCCTGGCCAACATGGTGAAACCCCGTCTCTACTAAAATACAAAAATTAGCCAGGCATGGTGGTGGGTGCCTGTAATCCCAGCTACTCGAGAGGCTAAGGCAGGAGAATTGCTTGAACCTAGAAGGCAGAGGTTGCAGTGAGCCAAGATCGTGCCACTGCACTCCAGCCTGAGTGACAGAGTGAGACTCCCTCTCAGAATAAATAAATAAATAAATAAATAAATAAATAAATAAATAAATAAATAAAAAACAAAGCAAAAATGGTAAAAATCAATGTATTTTCATTTTTAAAAAGCTTACCCTTTTTATAATAGCAATACAGGACAAGCAAAATGAAGAGAATTTCAAATTTCTATCCACTCAGAGGAACACCGTGGGTTTTTGGTTTTTTTTTCTTTTTACTTTATCTTTTTCCCCAGATCAAGAAATAACATTGCCAGAGTCCTAAAAGCCTACTCATGTGCCCTTCTCCAATCACAACTCCGTCCCTCCCTTTTAAAGTATCTATTATCTTGACTTTGTGAAAATCATTTTCTTGCATTTTAAGAATAGTGAGCTATATTCTTATTCAATATCATTTTGCCTGTTTTTGAACTTTACATAAATGGAATTATACTGTTTATATTCTTTAGTGCTTTTTTTGAATCATTCCAGATTATGCCAGATCCATCTCTGATACTGAATGTAACTGTGGTTCAATCATTTTCTTTGCTGTATGATATTATAGTATATGAACATAACACAATTTATCCATTCTACTGTTGACAGACATCTGGATGTTTCCAATTTTTGACTACTACAAACAATGCTGCTATGCACATTCTTGTACATACATCCTGGTATAACACATACAGGTTTCTCTAGGGTAGAATTGCTGGATCACAAGGTCTGCATGTGTTCTGAAGATACAGCCAAAATGTTTTCCAAAGTAGTTGTTCTAATTTATACCACCGGCCAGATAAAAAAGTTCCTGTTGCATCATATCCATAATGACAACTCCCAGTGTTCACAGAATTTTAAACTTCTGCCCTCCTGGTGGGCATGAAATAGTATTTCATTGTTATTTTAATTTGTAATTTCACCATTACTAAAGAAGCTGAGTACCTTTTCATTTGTTTGACCATTACTCAAAATAATACTAACGTGTTTATTTGCTCCATGAGTGTAAATATCAACAGGATGGAGCAAAAGCAATGGTGGGGGACTGGTGGCGGGGAAGTGGGGATGGTTAATGGGCACAAAAAATAGGAAGAATGAATAGGACCTAGTACTTGATAGCACAAATGGGTGACTATAGTCAATAATAATTTATATATTCAAAAATAACTAAAAGAGTATAATTGAATTGTCTGTAACATAAAGGATAAATGCTTGAGGGGACAGACACCCCATTTACCATGGTGTAATTATTACACATTACATGACTGTATGAAAGTATCTCATGTACCTCATAAATATATACACCTACCATGTGCCCACAAAAATTAAAAATTAAAAAAAGGCAATGGTAGTGATATGGTTTGGCTCTATGTCCCCACTCAAATCTCGTCTCGAATTGTAATCCCCACGTGCCAAGGGAGGGACCTGGTGGGAAGTGATTGGATCATGGGGGTGGTTCCCCCATGCTGTTCATGTGTTAGTGAGGGAGTTCTCATGAGATCCAGTTGTTTGGTAAGTGTCTGGTGATTTCCCCTGCACTCTCTTTCTCTCTCTCTTGCCACCATGTAAGACATGCCTTGCTTCCCCTTAGCTTTCTACCATGGTTGTAAGTTTCCTGAGGCCTATCCAGCCATGCAGAACTGTGAGTCAATTAAACCTCTTTTATTTATAAAGTATCCAGTCTCAGGTAGTATCTTTATAGCAGTGTGAAAACAGACTAATACAGATAGATAAAATGGCTCAAGGCAGTGGCACCGAATTGCACTAGTATTATTGTATTCTTCATCACCACACACTCACCGTATTTTAAAAGCCAATGTATTCTTGAAGCCATACAAATTATTAATTAAACCTTGACCCCTCAATACATATCTTTCCACTATTCCGTATTGTGAAATGGGAAGTGCACATAAAGTACTTTTGCTGCATAAAGAAATACAATGTCTGTCTCTAGGAAAAGCACTTGTGTAATGGAACTGCAGGCTGAACTAGCCACTTTTTTTTTAGGGAATACCATTTTTACTTATTCAATATAGTTTTATAAGAACTTACTAAAAACTTATTTAAAAGCTTTAAAACTTTCATAAACGTATACATATAAACTTTTCAGATGGGTATTTGGCAGACAACTTGTTGAAAATAAGTATGAGCCTGTCACTTCAAGGAAAACAACAGAGGGTGTTTGTTGCCAATGACAAAAATGTAGCTTTCAAGTAAAAATAAAAATAAAATTTCGGAAGACTTGTATCTACCATTGTAAGAGTCTCCCAATATTTAAATACTTTTCTGGTGAAACTGATGGAAATATGTATTTTTTTATATTGTAAAATGTATCGACATTTGGAAGAGCTGCATAACTCAGGGAACCAATACTATCCAAATGATAAATACATGATGCTATAAAAATCATGCATGGATAAAAGATCCAATCAAAGTATAATATAGACCAACAGATGTTAATGTAACAGAGTATGAAGTCATTATAATGGTTTTAGATTGTACAATGAAACTAACTTTTGTCAAGTTTTGATGTAGTATCAAATAAGAGTATCAACAAGGTTATAAAAATATTCCTTTTCCAATTGTATATTTCTGCTAGCTTGGATTTTCTTCAGATACTTCAACCAGAACAATCTATCATAACAGACTGAATACAGAAGCAGATATAATCCTAGACGAAAAAAGCTGAGAGAGTTCATCACCACTAGACCTGCCTCACAAGAAGTGCTAAAGGGAGTTCTTCAAGCTGAATCAAAAGCATAATAATTAGTAACATGAAAACATATGAAAGTATAACATTCACTGGTAAAAGTAAGTAAATAGTCAAATTCAGAATATTCTAATACTGTAATGGTGGTATATAAATCACTTACATCTTTAGTATGGAGGTTAAAAAACAAAAGCAGCTATGAAAATCTAGCTGCCTTCTGGTAAGCCAGACATTAAAATAAAAAAAAATTGCAAAAATGAAAATAATGCTACTCTGCCCACTAATTTTTCTTGGAAACACAATTTTTTAAAATGAAAAATCTAATTTAATTCCTTCTTTCCCCATGTGCATAAAAAATGTAATTTATATTCATGTTAATATGTAATAAGTGTATTATTTGTAAATGAATAAACAAACATCTAAAATTTTTCTCAGTTTTAATTTCTAATACAGTATACATCAATAGATATGACTCATATAAACAAAACTTCTTTGGGGTCTGATATGGTTTGGCTCTGTGTCCCCACCCAAATCTCACCTTGAATTGTAATAATCCCCACGTGTCAAGGGCGAGACCAGATGGAGAAAACTGAAGCATGGGGACAGTTTTCCCCTTGTTGTTCTCGTGATAGTGACTGAGTTCTCACAACATCTGATGGTTTTATAAGGGGCTTCCCCCTTCTCTCAGCACTCATTCTCTCTCCTGCTGTCCTGTGATGAGGTGTCTTCTACCATGACTGTAAGTTTCCTGAGGCCTCCCAGCCATGTGGAACTGTGAGTCAACAAAACCTCTTTCCTATATAAATTAAATACTTCAATATAAATTAAAGTAAATTACTCAGTCTCTGGCAGTTCTTTCTTTCTTTCTTTTTTTTTTTTTTTTGAGATGGAGTCTCACTCTGTTGCCCAGGCTGGAGTGCAGCGGTGCGGTCTCAGCTCATGGCAATCTCCGCCTCCCGGGTTGAAGCGAGTCTCCTGCCTCAGCGTCCTGAGTAGCTGGGATTATGGGCATCTGCCACCATGCCTGGCTAATTTTTTATATTTTTAGTAGCGATGGGGTTTCACCATGTTGGCCAGGCTGGTCTTGAACTCCTGACCTTGTGATCTGCCCGCCTCAGCCTCCCAAAGTGCTGGGATTACAGGCGTGAGCCACCACGCCCAGCTTCGGGCAGTTCTTTATAGCAGAGTGAGAACAGACTAATACAGGTCCTTAGTAATTTTTTTTTTTTTAAGATTCAAGAAGATAACTTAATGATATTTTTTTTTTTGAGACGGAATTTCACTCTTTTTGCCCAGGCTGGAGTGCAATGGTGTGATCTCGGCTCACTGCAACCTCCACCTCCCAGGTTCAAGTGATTCTCCTGCCTCAGCCTCCCAAGTAGCTGGGATTACAGGCATGCACCACCATGCGCGGCTAATTTTGTATTTTTTAATAGAGACAGGGTTTCTCCATGTTGGCCAGGCTGGTCTCGAACTCCTGACCTCAGGTGATCCACCCGCCTCGGCCTCCCAAAGTGCTGGGATTACAGGCATGAGCCACTGCGCCCGGCCACAGAATTTAATGATTTTTAAGAGTGTAATGGGTTCCTGAGATTAAAAAGTTTGACAACTTTTGTTCTATTGAGTTGTATCTTTCTTTTTCATATTGATTCATGGGAATTCTGCATTTTTTTTTTTTTTTTTTTTTTGAGACGGAGTCTTGCTCTGTCGCCCAGGCTGGAGTGCAGTGGCGCGATCTCGGCTCACTGCAGGCTCCGCCCCCCGGGGTTTTACGCCATTCTCCTGCCTCAGCCTCCCGAATAGCTGGGACTACAGGTGCCCGCCACCTTGCCCGGCTAATTTTTTGTATTTTTAGTAGAGACGGGGTTTCACCGTGTTAGCCAAGATGGTCTCGATCTCCTGACCTCGTGATCCGCCTGCCTCGGCCTCCCAAAGTGCTGGGATTACAGGCGTGAGCCACCGCGCCCGGCCCTGTTTTGTTTTTTGTTTTTTGAGATGCAGTCTTGTTCTGTCGCCCAGGCTGGAGCGCAGTGGCACAATCTCAGCTCACTGCAACCTCTGTCTCCCTGGTTCAAGCGATTCTCCTGCCTCAGCCTCCAGAGTAGCTGGGATTACAGGCACGCGCTACCACGCCCAGCTAATTTTGTATTTTTAGTAGAGACAGGGTTTCACCATGTTGGCCAGGCTGGTCTTGAACTCCTGACCTTGTGATCTGCCCACCTTGGCCTCCCAAAGTGCTGGGATTACAGGTGTGAGCCACCATGCCTGGCCGAATTCTTTATATATTCTAAATGCTAGTCCTTTGCTATTAAATATATATAGCAATGTCTTCTCCCTGTCTGTGACTAGTCTTTTCACATCTTTACCACTTTTTTTGTTCTTCATTTCTTTCTGCTTTTCAGACTTTCCATCTGAGATCACTTTCCTTCCATCTGAAATACATTATTTAGAATTTCCTTCAATAAGATGTGCTGACAGAAAACTCTCTTTTGATTGAAAATGTCTTTAATTAGCCCTCATTCTGACATATATTTTCACTGGGTTTAGAATCCTAGGTAGGCAGTTATTGTCCTTCATCAACATTCAAGATAGCACTCTACTGGCTTCCACTGTTGTTGAGAAGTCAACTGTCAATCTAACTATTGTATCTTTGAAGGTATTCTAATGTTTCTCTAGCTATCTTTATGATTTTTCTCTTTGTCTCTGGTCTGAAGTTTGTCTTTGATGTATCTAGATTAGAGATTTTACTTATCCTGCTTGGGATTTGTTAGGCTTCTTGAAACTGCAGGCTAGTGTTTTTAATCAGTTCTAGAATATTATCAGTCATTATTTCTTCAAATATCACCTCTGTTCTATGTTTGCCCTATTCTCACTCTATAACTCCAGTTAAAACTACGTTAGATCTTTTCTCTCCATTCTCCATTTCTCATAATCTTTCTTCCGTATTTAACCTCTTAACCCCCTATGCTACATACTGGATAATATATTCTAACCAACTTTTTAGTTAAACCACCCATCCACTAAGTCTTTAAATTTCTATATTATATCTTTCCATTTTAGAAATTCTTTTGACACTTTTTCAAATCTTTGTGTAGTTTCCTGCAGAGGTTTTCAGCCTTTTATGTCTTTAAACACAATAAGTATAGTTATCTTATAATTCTAATATAAAAAGTCTTTGTAGGTATATTTCACTTCATTGTTGTTTCTACTAATTCTTGTTCAGAGTAATTTGTTTCTTTGCACACATGGTTATTTTTAGTGACTGGCACTTACTGCCCTAGAAAAATTATTTGAGAGTATTATTTCAGGGCTAGGATAAAGGTTTCTACAGAAGGAATTTGTGTTTGCTTCTATCCCACACATAGGTGGCTCTCCCAGTCCAGGACCACTGAACCATTCAGGTAGGATGAATTTGAGCAGAAAATCTGCCTGAAGAAGGTTACTTTGTGGTAACCTTGTCTAGATTTCTCCTCCCTCCTGCCCTCCTCCTCCATCTGCTCAGTTCAGTGCTAATGCAATCTTTTTGCAATCTGCCGGGGGATAGGAGAGCTTACTTTTGACTTAATGTTCTAAGGATATAGTCTCTTAGGGCCCAGTTTAATTTGAGTTGTACCTTCTTTTATATTCTCTCTCTTGCATAGACCTTTGGCTTTGACTTTTATCCTCCTCATGCCATGAGGATATCAAAACTGAAGTTCAAGTTTGCCTTCAGTAAAGACATTCAATGCAAAAGCAGTTTTAGTATTCTGCTGACCTCTCCGGCTTTACCTTAATATTTTCATAATCTTTGATACTTTTGAGAAGTTAGATTTTTAAAATCCAGTATTTGAAAATCCTTTTCAAAAACAGAAGGCTAGTCCAAATAAACTAGCCTGTTATATTCCAGGAAACAGATTCATTATTTTTATTTTCAAGTTTTTAACGTTAAAACCAATATATCAAAATGAAAAAGAAAATTAGACATAGTTCTTCCTCCTATATCTCTTAACCCTCATTCAGATTCCTTTCTAGGCTTTGATCACATGCATATATATTTTTTACACAGGTTACACCAACCTGCCATTTTCACAGCAGCTAACTTACATGTTTATTGGTTCAAAGAGAAAAAGAAAAAAACCCACAAACTTGGAAAATAACATTCTGATATTCCAAAGGTCTTCTTTTGGGAATCAACTTACAGAAAGACGAGATCCAGCTCTTGCTCTGGCAATACTCTCCTTTTCCTTTTCAGATACCCTTCTCTGCACAGCCTGGAAATTGTTTAAGGCTGCAGAGAAGTCATTCATGAGGCGTTCCTTCTGAAGTCTCTGCTGGCGCTAAGGAAATCAAGCAAGAACTTGAGATTTCATATTAACCCAGAATCATTTGGTTTTAATTTCCCTTAAAAGTAAAATTATACCCCTTAAAGATTTCCAACTAGGAAAATTATTATGAAATAGCCTCTTCTTTAAATTAATAAATTTGCTCTTTGCTAGCTCAAGTCCCTGGTTAATACTATAGACCAAGTCAGAATTTTTCTTCTTTCATTCTGACAAACCTGGAACTGGGTTGCATTTAACTTCTTCTTCTTTTTTTTTTTCTTTTTATTGAGACGGAGTCTTGCTCTGTCGCCCAGGCTGGAGCGCAGTGGCGTGATCTCAGCTCACTGCCAACCTCTGCCGCCCGTGTTCAAGCGATTCTTGTGCCTCAGCCTCCTGAGGAGCTGGGATTACAGGCACCCACCACCATACCTGGCTAATTTTTTATTGTATTTTTAGTACAGATGGGGTTTCGCCATGTTGGCCGGGCTATTGTAGAACTCCTCACCTCAGGTGATCTGTCTGCCTCGGCCTCCCAAAGTGCTGGGATTACAGGCGTGAGTCACTATGCCCAGCCTGTATTTAACTTCTAAAGTAATCTCCAAAGAACTGCAATTCAGAATTTTGGTGCCCTGGAGAATATAAAAGAGAATAAATACCTCTGGACTCCAATTGAATCCAAACAGAGATGGGTTTTAGCTAAAATGTTAAAACCCTATTCATCTATATTGAATTCACAGCTTCCCTGTAAACTATAGAAGCATTTCACAGGCTTTTAGTGGTTTAAAATCTTTGAGACTTGATAAGTACTTCATTTATCTACAGACTACCTCTACTAAGCTTGTTACTTCTATGTCTCAAAAAACATACGCTGAGGTTGAGAACAGTGGCTTATGCCTATAGTCCTAGTATTTTGGGAGGCTGAGGCAGGAGGATCACTTGAGCCTAGGAGTTCGAGACCAGCCTGAGCAACATGACAAAATCCTATCTCTACAAAAAATTAAAAAATTAGCCGGGCGTGGTGGTACACATCAGCTACTCAGAGGCTGGGGCAGGAGGATCATTTGACCCTGGAAGGTTGAGGCTGCAGTGAGCTGAAGTCATGCCATGTACTCCAGCCTCAGCAATAGAGTGAAACTCTGTCTGAAAAAACAAAACAAAACACACACACACCACATACTGACAGCATTGTCCTGTTCTATGAACACAGAAGTAAAAACTCACCCCTGACCTCAAACAGCTGTCTATTTGTAAATAAAGGATATAGACAGACAAGTAACAAAGTTATTATAAATAACTGCTATATCCAGTTGGTACTATAGGAGTTCAGAGGGCAGGAATAATCAGTAAGAACTCAAGCGGTCAAGAAAGGCCTCAAGAGAAGGTGGATAGTGAAGTAAGAGGAAGGCATGAATAAGCAGAAAGAAGGGGTAAGGCAAATCCAAGCAAGAGAATAGTGTGAGCAAAGGCATGGTGGCAGAACTTGAAGAGGATCTCTAGACAGACCGTTTGGTTGGAACTACACGTTTAGTAATGAGAGTAGCTAAAATACAAAATTGGAAAGTTAAGAAAGGGGCCAACCACAGCAGGTTTTAAATGCCAAGCTAGGCCGGGCGCAGTAGTGCACGCTTATAATCCCAGCACTTTGGAAAGCCAAGGTGGGTGGATCACTTGAGGGCAGGAATTATTCAAGACCATCCTGGCCAACATGGTGAAACCCCATCTCTACTAAAAATAGAAAAAATTACCTAGACATGGTGGCAGGCACCTGTAATCCCAGCTACTTGAGAGGCTGAGGCAGGAGAATTGCTTGAACCAGGAGGTGGAGGTTGCAGTGAGCTGAGATCGTGCCATTGCACTCCAGCCTGGGCAACACATGTGAAATTCCGTCTCAAAAAACAAAACAAAACGCCAAGCTATTGGGAGGATGAGGCAGGCAGATCACGAGGCCAGGAGATGGAGACCATCTGGCTAACATGGTGAAACCGTGTCTCTACTAAAAATACAAAAAATTAGCCAGGCGTGGTAGCGTGCGCCTGTAGTCCTTTGCCACTTGGGAGGCTGAGGCAGGAGAACTGCTTAAACTTGGAAGGTGGAGGTTACAGTGAGGTGAGATCGCGCCACTGCACTCCAGACTGAGCAAAAGAGCCAGGTTCTGTTTCAAAAAAAAAAAAAAACCAAGCTAATGAGTTTGGGGTTCAACCTCTAAAGAACAAAGAGCAATGAAGATTTTTGAGCAAGAAACATCATGGGTACAAAATAGTAACTTAGAAAAATTAGTCTGTGATGAGACCTGGGTCACCGTTTACACAAAGGTGGAATGGAAAAAAGAAACAAGTCAAACAGAACACTAATTCAATAGTCTAGGTTTAAGGTTAGGAGGACACAGTATCAGTAATAAAATCATAAAGAAATGAATTTAAGAAACATTTTGACTGGTGGTGGGGAAAGAGAGATAAAGTCAAGAATGAAATTTCAAACGTGGAAGAGTGATGGTAATACTAAAAGCAAATTTAGATGAGCAACCTTTTTCTTCTGAGATTTTTATTTTTGCATAAACAAAATTATAACAATAACGGGGAGGACATCATTCCCTAACCTCACCATGCAAAAATATTATCATAACTTTTAAATACATCGTAAACATTTTCCATGTTACCATACTCTTCACAATTATGTTTTGTTTTTTTTTTTTTTTTGAGACAGGGTCTTGCTCTGTCACCCAAGCTGGGGTGCAGTGGTGTGATCTCAGCTCACTGCAGCCCCAACCTCCCAGACTCAAATGATCCTCTCACCTCAGCCACCTGAGTAGCTGGGACTACAGATATGTACCACGATGCCTGGCTAATTTTTTTTTTTTTTTTTTTTTGAGACGGAGTCTCGCTCTGTCGTCCAGTCTGGAGTGCAGTGGCGCGATTTTTTTTTTTTTTTTTTTTTGAGATGGAGTCTTGCTCTGTCACCCAGGCTGGAGTGCAGTGGCGCGATTTTTTTTTTTTTTTTTTTGAGAGGGAGTCTCGCTCTGTCACCCCGGCTGGAGTGCAATGGCACAATCTCAGCTCACCGCAACCTCCGCCTCCTGGGTTCAAGCAATTCTCCTGCCTCAGTCTCCCGAGTAGTTGGGATTATAGGTGGCCACCATCACGCCTGGCTAATTTTTGTATTTTTAGTAGAGATGGGGTTTTGCCATGCTGGTCAGGCTGGTCTCGAACTCCTGACCTCAGGTGATCCGCCCACCTCGGCCTCCCAAAGTGCTGGGATTATAGGCATGAGCCACCGTGCCTGGCTAATTTTTGTAGAGATGTTGCCCGGGCTGGGTCTCAAACTCCTGTACTCAAGCAATCCACCCGCCTCAGCCTCCCAAAGTTCTGGGATTACAGGTGTGAACCACTGTGCCCGGCCATGATCTTTAATCGCTTACATATATTCCATCAAGTTGACCTAAATTTTATGTAAATACTCCTTCTAGATTTTTCACAGTTATTAAATATTATAAAGTAAGCCCCAATGTAATAGCTAATATTTATATAGTGCTTAAATTGTACCAGTACTACTGTAAGTGCTTTACATAATAATTCATTTACCTATACAATGACCTATAAATTAGGCATTATTATAGTCCCAACTTTACACATCAGAAAACCAAAGCACCACAGAGGTTACGTAATTTGCCCAGGATCACACAGTAAGTGACAAAGATGGATTTAAATCCAGGAAATTTGGCTCCAGAGTATATAGACTGTGTGTGTGTGTGTGTGTGTGTGTGTGTGTGTGTGTGTGTGTGTGTGTGTGTGTGTGTGTGTTTACCTTCAGAATTTTTTTTCCCCTTAGGGCTAATTAGCATGAGCGAGAATATTAGGTCAAAAGGCACAAACTTTTCTGTGATGTTAAGTATTGTCAATGAACTTAGTTAAGGGGTTTGGGTGAAACATGAGAAACTCAGTATAAGACAAGTTTTATATGAAGGTAGTTTATTTCAGGAGTAGATGTCAGAACATGAATTGAAGATATGGGCCACGCACTTAGAGGTGAAGGGGTTAGATTGGAAAAAGATCTGAGGTCATGATCATAAAGGTGAAAGGGAGGTCATAAAAGCAGGTGACTCCTAAGGAGAAAGCATAGAGTGAAATAATTCGAGGATCAATGGCACAACCTTGGGGCATGCCCACTCTTAGGAGGATATGAAGTCCGGGAAGGAGGCTGACTCAACCTGGGGATCTCCAGAGTTGGGGGACACAATGAAAGAGAATCATGGCAAGAAGAAAGTTTCAGGGCAGACGGGATAGGCAAGAGGATCAAAGGAAACAGAAAAAAAGTGAATAGGCCAGGCATGGTAGCTCACACCTGTAATCCCAGAACTTTGGAAGGCCGAGGCAGGCGGATCACTTGAGGTCAGGAGTTCAAGACCAACCTGGCCAACGTGGCGAAACCCTGTCTCTGCTAATAATACAAAAATTAGCGTGGTGGTGTGCGTCTGTAGTCCCTGCTACTTGGGAGTCTGAGGCAGGAGAATCGCTCGAACCTGGGAGGCAAAGGTTGCAGTGAGCCTTTGCTCACTGGAGTGCAGATCACGCCACTGATCTGGTTGGAGTGCAGATCACGCCACTGCACTCCAGCCTGGGTGACACAGTGAAACTGTGTCTCAAAAAAAAAAAAGTGAATAAAAACTCTTTATGGCCAGGTGCGGTGGCTCATGCCTGTAATCCCAGCACTTTGGGAGGCCAAGGCTGGCAGATCACCTGAGGTCGGGAGTTCGAGACCAGCCTGACCAACATGGAGAAACCCCCATCTCTACTAAAAATACAAAATTAGCTGGGCGTGGTGGCACATGCCTATAATCCCAGCTACTCGGGAGGCTGAGGCAGGAGAATTGCTTGAACCTGGGAGGTGGAAGTTGTGGTGAGCCGAGATCGCACCATTTGCGCAGTCCAGCCTGGGCAACAAGAGTGAAACTCTGTCCCCCCCCAAAAAAAAACTCTTTACAAAGGGCCTGGTATGGCAGTTCATGCCTGTAATTCCAGCACTTTGGGAGGCTGAGGAGAGAGGATTGCTTCAGCCCAGGAGTTTGAGACCAGCCTGGGCAACATAGCAAGACTCTGTCTCTATAAAACATTTAAAAAGTAGCTGGGTGTGGTGGCACATGCCTGTGGTCCTAGCTACTCGAGAAGCTAAGGTGGGAGGATCACTTGAGCCTGGGAGGTTGAGGCTACAGTGATACAGCGAGCCACGACTGCGCCACTCCACTGCGCCTCAGCCCGGATAACTGAGTGAGACCCTGTCTCAAACAAACGAACAAAAAACCTCAAAAGCCACTGGACTGGGTAACTAGATCATTGATGATAGTATGTAAGTATGGAAAAAAACTGAAAGTAGGAGTATGGTTTGATGTATAAGATAGTAATGAAAAGATGGGTGATGGGGCTAAGATTAATTAGATGAGAAAAGAGTAGAAAGACAAAAGGATACAGAGCATAACAAGAGGAGGGGAATCAAGGAATTATATTTCACCAGAGAGAGTATGTTTGTAGATCTAGTTCGCGTTCTTAATGATCCAAGATAATGGAAAGGAACAACAGCATGCATAATCCAAAAATAACTTCTATTTGGTTTTAGAAGACGTTTGATGAATTTTGTTTTGGTAGCAGATTTGATTTTCTATTATATTTTGCTTAGGCTACTACTTAACTCTTAAATACTTTCACTACTCTGCATTAGACCCTTCAACTCCTTTTTTGTTACTATGAAAACTATCTACAAGTGTGTATTCCCTAAGTGCAAGGTTAGGAGGAAGAAATGGGTAACTTGGCAGCAGTTTGGAGATATTGGATGGCAAGGGGGAAATGGCCCATAACTGAAACATCAGCATGAGTAATAATTAGAATAAACAGCCCGTATATAGACAACCAAAGGGTAACTACTTTGTAGCAGGATGACAAAGCATCTTGTCCTCCTCTCTCTTCTGCAAGTGGAGGCCAAAACTCCAGATATGCTACATGGAACAGTTTATCAGGTTAAACTAGTGATTTTCAATTTTTTTTTGACAGAGATTTACAATAAGAATTTGACAACATGGGCCAGGTGTGGTGGCTCAGGCCTGTAATCCCAGCACTTTGGGAGGTCCAGCTGGGCAGATCACCTGAGGTCAGGAGTTCGAAACCAGCCTGGCCAACATGGCAAAACCCCATCTCTACTAAAAATACAAAAATTAGCCGGGCGTGGTAGTGGGTGCCTGCAATCCCAGCAACTTGGGAAGCTGAGGCAGGAGAATTGCTTGAACCTGGGAGGCGGAGGTTGCAGTAAGCCAAGATTATGCCACTGCACTCCAGCCTGGGCGACAGAGCAAGACTCTGTCTCAAATTAAAAAAAAAAAAGAATTTGACATCATGATCCATCCATACATACACATACGTATGTATGAAACAACAGTTCCATATAACAATATTTACCATTATTACATAGTATAGACTCTGATACTTCTACTCTAAGTTTTTTAAAATGCTGATCTCAATACACTAAAATGACTTCATGTTCCACTAGCCACAACCCATACTTTGAAAAACAACCCAGGACAGGGAAGTTGAAAGGCTTTGTCTTCAGAGCCATCAGATGTAGGACATTATCATTTAAAAAGTTCAATCATAAAAAACGATATAAAGGTCAGGCACAGTGGCTCATGTCTATAATCCCAGTACTTTGGAAGGCCAAGGAAGGAGGATCACTTGAGCCCAGGAGTTTGAGACTAGCCTGGAAAACATAGCAAGACCTCATCTCTACAAAAAATTTAAAAATTTAGCTGCGTGTGGTGGTGCGCACTTGTGGTTCCAGCTACTCAGGAGGCTGAATTGGGAGGATGCCTTGAGCCCAGGAGTTCAAGGTTGCAGTGAGCTATGATTGCCACTGCACTCAGCCTGGGTGACAGAGTAATACCCTATCTCAAAAATAAAATAAAATTTAAAAAGCAGTACAAGTTAAGTGCCCCCACGAATGGTATAGAAGCTAAAAGCAAAACAGGATCGTAATAGGGAGGTAGACGGAGAAAGTTTTTTTTACTGGAGACCTGAGGTAGATCATGAATGACACGTCAAGCCACAATGAAGGAGGGGCACATCTGACTTCAGGAATGTGGCATATTAAGGGAACAATGAATCTCAGTAAAAATTGTGTGTTTCTAAAGGATTTAAATGGCCACTGAAGAAAATGACTTGAAAAGAGAACCCTTTTTCCCTGAGCAGTTCTTTAACCTGAGTGAGACCTGTGAATAACTCATGACAGAACACGAAGGTAACTGCAAAACATGAAAGAAAGATGTTTCATTAAAATGTAAAGATAATGGATACAAAACAAACTAGGAAGCCTGGGCATGGGGCTCACGCCTATAATCCCAACACTTTGGGAGGCTGAGGTGGGAGGATTGCTTGAAGTCACAAGTTCAATACCAGCATGGAAAACAAAGCAAGACCATGTCTGTACAAAAAAATTGTTAAAATTAGCTGGGTGTGGTGGCACATGCCTGTAGTTGCAGCTACTCAGGAGGCTGAGGGGAGGGGACTGCTTGAGCCCAGAAGTGGGAGGCTGCAGTGAGCTATGATTGCAACACTGCGCTCTACCGTGGGTGACAGAGGGAGACCCTGTCTCCAAAATGACAACAACAATAAAAATAATAATAATTAAAAAAAAAAAACTAGGAGAAAGGAGGAAGCCTACAAACATAAAACTGCTAGCCAAACCCCAAAGAGATGCAAATGTTGAGATTTCTCTTCAGTTAACTCCATTTTATTAATATATTAATAATGTTATTAATAATAGCAGCAGCCACCACATATTGATTACCTACCAGACACAGACACTTTGCCACATCTGGTGCGTACATTCTTTCTATTGCCCCAACAGTCACATATCCCCCACTTGATGGATAAGAAACTGAGGTGCAGAGGAGGTCTATCTATCTAGCACCAAAGGCCAACTTATTTTTTTTTGTTCTACACACTGCCTTTCTACAAACACAAAGTCCTTTCCTATTAATAAACAAAACAGAAAATACCAACCTGTTCTGAAGTAGATAAGGGAAGGGGCAAGGACCCTAATTCTTTCAGCAATTCATTTGTTTCCTTGGCGAGCTGATTTGTGGAGTGTTGTAACTGTTGCCTAAGAGAGAAAAGATAGGTTTCAGGATGTTGTCACTTCTTGAGAGGGTTATACACAGAACCACTTTGTTCTCAGAGTGTCTCATAACGTAGGGAATGAAGGGCCATTTGAAGAAATGAGTCCCTAGATGCCCAGGTTCACAACAAAATTCCAGAAATATTACCCAGGCAAACCCATTTCAAGGTATCTCCACTGAGCAGAAAGAATCTGCTTCAATAACCTGCTGAAGAAAGCACAGATCAGGAATTTTAACTCTTTGGGAAGAGAAGAAAAGCATATCAGCAGTTCTGATAAAAATATAAAAAGAACAATTGCCGCCCACACCTAAATCAAGTAGTTTAAACATACTGAACTCTCTTATTGTCCAGGAGTTGACTGCCACAGTCCACTGACTAGAATCTAGGCACAGACAGTTAGATGAAATGTGCATTAAAAGCGTAGCTTCCTACCTACCCTAGGAAACAACCTCCAAACATCTAATCCCATGCTCTTGCTTTAAAAAGCTGGCTCTTTTCTAGCCTTATCCTTGGCTTCCTACCTGCTCTTTATACCTGACTTTCTGGCTCTTCCCTCCAAAACAAAGAAGCCTTACCTGTTAAAAATACAAAAGGAGTAGGGAGGAAGGGGAATTGAAGAGGAAAAATATGTAATATATTAAGTGGAACTTAAAGTAGTAGAAATACAAAAAGTACTCCTTTCATTTGTGGTTTCCTCTACTATCCAGCCATTTCTACAAAGGCTTTCTGAGACGACAGTGAAACCACATGCTATGATCTGAATGTTAGTGTCCCTGCAAAATTCATATGTTGAAATCCTAATTCCCGAGGTGATAATATTAGGAGATGGGGTCCTTTGGAGGGTGATTAGATCATGGAAATAAAGTTGTTGTTTATAAACTACTCAGTTTATGGTATTTTGTTATAGTAGCCCAAATGGGCTAACACACCACACTACTAATTATTAATGGTTTTTTTGTACTGCAAATGGGCCTCCAGGATTTAAAAAAAAGGAGTCAAAAGCAAGAGGTACCCAATCAGTGGCTTGAACATCCCAGGCAGTACAAAATATCCAGAGATATTTCACATTTCCTTGGAAAAAGCTCACAATAATAGTCATTCTCTCACCTCACACTGTCTAGGGTAGGAAACAAAAAATATTGCTTGATATATATATACACACATATATATGTATATACATATATATAGATACACATATAGATATATACATATATAGATATTATATATATTTATATACTATATATTATATATATATTTATATAGTATATTTATATTTTATATATATTATAGATATCTTTATATACTATATTTATATTTTATATATATTTATATACTATATTTATATTATATATATATTATATATATATTTTTTTTGAGATGGAGTCTTGCTCTGTCGCCAGGCTGGAGTGCAGTGGCGCGATCTTGGCTCACTCCAACCTTCGCCTCCTGGGTTCAAGTGATTCTCCTGCCTCAGCCTCCCAAGCAGCTGTGACTACAGGCGCAAGCCACCACGCACAGCTAATTTTTGTATTTTATTTTTTTGAGACAGAGTCTTGCTCTGTCACCTAGGCTGGAGTGCAGTGATGTGATCTCAGCTCACTGCAACCTCCGCCTCCCAGGTTCAAGCGATTCCCCTGCCTCAGCCTCCCAAGTAGCTGGGACTACAGGCACGTGCCACCACGCCTGGCTAATTTTTTGTATTTTTAGTAGAGACAGGGTTTCACCGTGTTAGCCAGGATGGTCTCGATCTCCTGACCTTGTGACCCACCCACCTAGGCCTCCCAGAGTGCTGGGATTACAGGCGTGAGCCACTGCTCCCGGCTTGCTCAGTACATTTTAAAGATGAAGAATAGCACTAAAAGCAGAAATGGAGCAGAAAAGGATGTGATAAAAAGAATCAGGAGTCCCTACTATCAGTCTACTATTCTCTCCCTCAGGCTCCCCTTGGGCCATTCTGATTACATATGCAGTAGTCCCTCAGTATCCATGGGGGATTGGTTCCAGGGCCTCCTCCTGCCAAGTCCTTAATATAAAATTGTATAACATTTGCCTAGAACCTATGCATACCCTTCCATATACTTTATTTATTTATTTATTTTGAGACGGAGTTTCGCTCTTGTCACCCAGGCTGGAGTGCAATGGCACAATCTCAGCTCACTGCAACCTCCGCCTCCCAGGTTCAAGTGATTCTCCTACCTCAGCCTCCCGAGTAGCTAGGATTACAGGCACACGCCACCATGCCCAGCCAATTTTTGTATTTTTAGTAGAGATGGAGTTTCACCATGTTGGTCAGGCTGGTCTTGAACTCCCGACCTCAGGTGATCTGCCCACCTCAGCCTCCCAAAGTGCTGGGATTACAGGTGTGAGCCACCACACCCGGCCCATACACTTTATTTTTTATTTTTATTTTTATTTTTTTGAGACAGAGTTTCACTCTTGTTGCCCAGGCTGGAGTGCAATGGTGCGATCTTGGCTCACCGCAACCTCCGCCTCCTGGGTTCAAGCTATTTTCCTGCCTCAGCCTCCTGAGTAGCTGGGATTACAGATGCCTGCCACACATCCAGCTGATTTTTGTATTATTAGTAGAGACAGGGTTTCATCATGTTGGCCAGGCTGGTCTTGAACTCCTGACCTCAGGTGATCTGCCCGCCTCAGCCTCCCAAAGTGCTGGGATTACAGGCATGAGCCACTGCACCCAGCACCCCCTTCCATATACTTTAAATCATCTCTAGATTACATTACTTAATACTTAGAGGTGAAGCCAGCTGGACTTCTGCGTTGGGTGAGGACTCTGAGAAATTTTCTGTCTCACAAGAGGATTGTAAAATGCACCAATCAGCACTCTGTAGCTAGGACTGTAAAACGCACCAATCAGCAATCTCTGGCTAGCTAGAGGTTTGTAAAATGGACCAATCAGTGCTCTGTAAAATGGACCAATCAGCAGGACATGGGTGGGGACAAATAAGGGAATAAAAGCTGGCCATGCCAGCCAGCAGCAGCAACCTGCTCAGATCCTCTTCCACGCTGTGGAAGCTTTGTTGTTTCGCTCTTCACAGTAAATCTTGCTGCTGCTCACTCTTTGGGTCCGCACCACCTTAAAGAGCTGTAACACTCACCATGAAGGTCCACGGCTTCATTGTTGAAGTCAGCGAGACCAAGAACCCACCGGAAGGAACCAACTCCGGACACAATACAATGTAAATACTATGTAAATAACTGTTCTACTATATTGTTTCAGTAATGACAAGGAAAAAAGTCTGTACATCTTCAGTAAAGACCTTCCTTTTTTTTTCTGAATATTTTCTATCTGTGGTTGGTTGAACCCACAGGTGCAGAACCTATGGATATGGAAGGCCGACTGTAGCTGGAAATCCAGTTAGACTAGATCATGAGGAGTCCTACGCCAACAAGGAAGCTCATTTAGGCAGAGTTGTGAGCAGAATATAGTTTAATAGTGGTACGAATTCCCTTTTCTACTTCCCTAAATTGTTCTGCTAAACTGCCCAAGAGGAGAAAGAACCAGAGTTCAAAGACTTTGAAAGGCAACGGAAATTACAATCCATTAATATACTTTGTTGCCCCTCTTTTAGATCCAGCTCTTATCTCATGACCCACTGCCTCTCATTCTGACTTCCCAGACCTGAAACCTAAGCTGCTGTCTGGCAAGGACACTGTGTCCTCAAATGGCCCTCACAAAACCCAAACTTATCAGGAAGTTACTCACAGATTTTCCTGTAGCTTGCTTGAGTCCTGCTTAGTTCCTAGCTGGCTCATCAAATTCTTTATCTGAGCAGCTGGGGAGATAGGAAGAAAAAGATTTATTTAAAAGAAAAATACATTCATCATGAGTACCCTACTTCTAAGATCCCTGGTCTCTTCCCATTCAGAATAAGTATTAATACATGCAACTAATAGAGACCATGCTATGATCAAAACCTTGACATACACATTCCTCCAAAAACTAATTATAAGGTTCACCTTTCTCCTATAGAGTAACTGTGTCACAAAGTAGAAGGTGGTAGTTTTATCATCCCCCCAAAATTTGCTAGTTTTCCTAGATCTCCTATTGCAATGGTTAAAAATTTCAACACCTTTAGAAGGGCCTCTAGGCCAGATATCAATTTGCAACAGTAAAAAAAAAATCAAATCAAATACAATAATTTTTCAATAGCAAATATTTTTGGAAAGACAATGTATACTTATTACTAATAATGGGTAACCACCAATTGAGCACCTCTAAGTGCCAGGCACTATATACTAAGAGCTTTGTATACACTCTGTTATTAATTTTCACAACAGCAATCTCCAGTAGATATACTTTTTTATTTATTTATTTATTTTTTTGAGATGGAGTCTCACTCTCTCACCCAGGCTGGAGTGCAGTGGCATGATCTCAGCTCATGCAAGCTCCACCTCCTGGGTTCATGCCATTCTCCTGCCTCAGCCTCCTGAGTAGCTGGGACTATAGGCGCCTGCCACCACGCCCGATTAATTTTTTTGTATTATTAGTAGAGACGGGGTTTCACCATGTTAGCCAGGATGGTCTCGATTTCCTGACCTTGTGATCCACTCGCCTCGGCCTCCCAAAGTCCTGGGATTACAGTCGTGAGCCACCGCGCCCGGCCTTAGTAGATATACTTCCATTTTGCAGGTAAGGAAGTGTATTTAGAGAGGTTAAGTATCTTATACAACCATATACAATTAATAAGTAGCAGAGCAAAAATTCAATGCCCAGTACATCAGATTCCAATGGCTATGTTCTTTCAACTGTGCTGTCTATACCATAATACAGTCAAACATTGGTTTTGTTCAGCCTTCTCTACCTTTTCCTAGATATTTGCTAAGACTAGGAATGGTCATGTTTGAACCCTGGATGTTTAACTCCTATCCTAGACCAAGAAAGCAGAGGTCCAGAGGAACTGATCATCTATCAATAAGGAGGAACACTCTAATGCCAGCCTGCCTGGGACTCTGAACACTCCTGTCCCTTACTGATTTCTGCAACAACAATAGAGCCCTTCATTTATTTTATGCCTTGCTTTCTATTTTCTTTTTCTGGTTACTGGGGAGGGTGGGGGAGGTTTATTCATTCACAGAGGTTGGAAGTTAGTTATATGATTTCTTGTTTGCTTGCTTGTTTTCCAAGAGCATTCACTGTCTTCTATTACAAGTAGCTGGAGTACAGAACATACGAATAGAGTACTCATTGCCCAGAAGTAACACACTTACCATCAAGTTTCAACAGAACTTCAAGAAATAACATAACACAATAAGTATAAGGCTCTTCCAGCCATTCAGCTTTCTTTGTGAGAGCCCTTTCTATCCTCTCTGGATTAATGCCAGTTTCACTTGTGAAACACCAGCCTGCTAAATGACTGGTTCAGTGGAAGAAAATGAGGAGACCAATGTATATTGTATAATTTGTGAATATTATAGAAACAGTATACATATAATGCTCCCATGTCCAACAAGAAAGAACCCTCACTTATTAGAATTTTGAAGTTTAAAAATTAATTGTTCCAAATTTACTTTTTGGTAATGGTACTCTTTAAAATAACAATATTTGGGGGACACAGTCATAATCTTGTCCCTAATTTGGTCACCAAGATCAGTAAAAAAGTAAGCTAAAATTTATTGAGTACCAGTTACCTTACAATACCAATGACATGCTAATAGCCCCTAAATCTTTTTTTTTTTTGATACAGAGTCTCACTCTGTCGGCCAGGCTGGAGTGCAGTGGCATGATCTCGGCTCACTGCAACCTCCAACCCCCAGGCTCAAGCAATTCTCCTGCCTCAGCCTCCCGAGTAGCTGGGATTACAGGCGTGTGCCACCACACCTGGCTAATTTTTGTATTTTTAGTAGAGATGGGGTTTCACCATGTTGGCCAGGCTGGTCTCGAACTCCTGACCTCAGGTAATCCACCCGCCTCGGCCTCCCAAAGTGCTGGGATTGCAGGGTTGAGCCACTGCACCTGGCCAGTAGTCCCTAAATCTGATAAGAAGCAACGATTAGGCAAAAATCTTCTAACTTATTGCTGGGTGCTTCTATTCCTAAACAGAAATGGAACAACTCAGTCCTTAGTAGTAAGTACACGTTATTTCTCCCTAGCCAAAATTACTGCATTGTTGGGGATACAAAGCAAACGTTTCCAGAGTCAAGTATATATAGGCTGGTAGCACTTCAGATTATGATTTCATCTTATTTTGAGACCATATTTTCCTAACAAAAATGTGATTCCAGTTTTATAACAGAAATATAGGATTCACTTAATTCAAATTTTGCCTTTTGACAAGACTTCTCTAAAAGATATCTATTCTACTAAGTGAGGAACCACTATAGCTCAGTGGTTCCATGGTTCCAATTATAAGCACTATAATTACTGCATTCTGCTAAGATAGCATTATGTGTGACAACCACTTTTCTTCATCACTAACATGTGGTATGTCCTTCTTATCTAAGTCAAATGGGAATCAGGATACAACTAAAGCTATTAACTGGACAGCCATAAAAATAATTTATGAAAGAGGGCATGAATTTTCATTTACTGAGCATCTACTATGAGGTACTAGACACTGGGCTTGACAAGCATTAACTTATTTGACTCCAACAATCCTTTGAGTAAGTATTATTATTCCATTGTTGCATATGAGCACAGTGAGGCTCCTGAGAGTTACAGAACTCATTCATTCATTCATTCATTCAGAGTAGGGTATCTACTCTACACTATTCCATGTCCTAGAAGACACTTGCCTTCGAGAGTCTTCTAAGGAAAAGAGATAGACAATAAACATATCAGGTAGTGAAAAATGGTATAAAGAGAAATAAATTCAGGTAAAAGCTGAGGTGACAGCGGTGGGCAGAAGATACTAGTTATGCAGAGTGGTCAGAGTATAAAGAGAAATAAATTCAGTTAAGAGCTGAAGTGACAGTGGTGGGCAGAGGATACTAGTTATATAGAGTGGTCAGAGAGACCTCTCTGATAAGGTGACACTGAGCTGAGATCCAAAGTGAAAGATCAAGCCACACAGCTATCTTGGGGAGAAGCATTCTAGGAGAAGAGAGTAATCAGTACAAAGTCCCCAAAGCAAGGGTATTTGATGTGATGGAGGCCAGGGTGGCTAGAGCAGAGTGAGCAAGAGACAGTAGAGAGGTGGCCAAGGAGGTAGTAGGGACCCAGATTGTATAGGGCCTTGCAAACAATTATGAGGACTTTGAATTTTAATGAAATGGGAAATCACTGGTAGGTTTTGAACAGAGTGTCATTACAACCAAAATTTAAACCCAGGGCTAACTGCAGTGGAATGTGCCACATTACAGTCTCTCAAAAGGCTGACTCTTACAGGAAAAAGAATGTAGTCACACAGGGCAGGCCTAGATTTCCCAGTGTTCCACTTAGCCCCACCCTACTTATCTGATACCTAAGTTAATAGGTCTCTGCTCCAGATAGGCTGATGTCCTTCCTCTAACCTGCTCCCTTCTCCAGCTCCCTGGCACCTATGGGAACACTCCTCTGTACTCACTAGAGTTCAGCAGAGTGCCAGGCATCCAGGTGATACATAATCAATTACTGATTAATTGAGTTAGCTTCCCTTTTCCATTCTGGCAAGCTCTTTGAGGCAGAAGATATGAATGAAGAATATAAGCTAGGAATAATGAGGCCTGAAATCTAAGCCAGACTTGACAACTAACTAGATGCAGGACACTAAGCAAGTCATTTCATTTGACTGGGTCTCTTTTTCACCAATTATAGATGATATTCAGATTTCACTGACATTTACTGAATACTTAAACTATTTGTGTAAGGTTTTTATTTTATCTCATTAAATCCTTACAACTATGTAAGAACTAAATGATCTCTAAGTACTCCCACCACTGCTCAATTCCAAAATTCAATAACAGTGAAATAGCTCCAGTTGCAGAATTATGCTGTGTAACCAAGGAGTACTTTTGCAACCCAAAAGTTTGGCTTAGAAAGGTTCCACCTGTGACTTTCTTAACTTCATAAGTGCAAGGTACAAACAGGACTGGACTGACTATATCCCTCTAGAAGGCAGGGACTGCATTCTACTCATTTTTGTGTATGTATAACTCCTCCCAACACACACACGCCCATCCAGAAAATGGTTGAATATATGATAACGCGTAAAGGTAAATCTGACAAAAAAAGTCAAGGAAATAGGTCTTTTCTTATTGACTGTCTTTAAAAAGTAGAGCATTCCTTAGAAACTTTAGAAGTATGCCAAAGTAGCAAGTTATTAATCATCTATCAAAATTTATTAAATAAGCTACAGAGCTATGGGAATTTTATAGAATATGAAAAAAATCAATTAATAATCAGCTGTTCTCTGCATATTCTCAGTGGAGAACTCTTCTTCATCTAGACTTTTCTGATTTCCTTTGTTGGGATGACCTAAATTTGGAGGGTGGAAAGATAGGGAGGGGTTGAGGAAGTGGGGGTGTTGGGAATACTATAGGGTCATTTGCTAGCTAAGCACCAGAATTAATCTAAGCCTTAACACTTTCTAAATTCCTAAATATTAAGATATTTTCTTTAAAGTTTCCAGCAAGACTCAGGTATCAGATACCCTAAAACTCAAATCATAAGGACAACAGTGTCGTAGTTTACTGGAACTCAGAGAAGCAGGACTTTTTGTATATTGCCCTCTATAATCACCAACATCAGGGATTTGTTCAAAACTAGTAACTCAATGACTCATGTATTTTACATCTAAGAGATGTATCCTTCAGTAAACCTAAAGCACACAAAGGAATAACGTGTTTACAGATACATTTATTTGCCCTTGAGCATACTTAAAATACCAAAAAGAAAAGTGAGGCCAGGCACAGTGGCTCACACCTACAATCCCAACACTTTGGGAGGCCAAGGTGGGCAGATCACTTGAGGCCAGGGGTTCAAGACCAGCCTGGGCAACATAGTGAGAACCGCCTCTACAAAAAATTTAAAAATTAGCCAAGCATGGTGGCGCATGCTTGTAGTCCTGGCTACTCAAGAGGCTGAGAGAAGAGGATCGCTCAAGCCCAGGAGTTTGAGGCTGCAGTGAGCTATGATCATGCCACTGCATTCCAGCCTAAGCAACAGAGCAAGAGTCTGTCTCAAAATAAATAGACAAATGAATAAAAATTTTAAAAGTAAAGTGACGCTTTTTTTTTTTTGAGACAGAGTTTCGCTCTTGTTGCCCAGGCTGGAGTGCAATGGTGTGATCTCAGCTCACCACAACCTCTGCCTCCCAGGTTCAAGCGATTCTCCTGCCTCAGCCTCCCGAGTAGCTGAGATTATAGGCATGTGCCACCATGCCCGGCTAATTTTTTCTATTTTTAGTAGAGATGGGGTTTCTCCATGTTGGTCAGCCTGGTCTCAAACTCCCGACCTCAGATGATCTGCCTGCCTCAGCCTCCCAAAGTGCTGGGATTATAGGCATGAGCCACCACACTTGGCCAAGTGATGCTTTTTGGAAATATTTTTACCAGGATGAGTTGAATCTTCCGGCTAACTTGGTTAATGAGAAAACTTTTCCAAGCATTCTAGTAAATGAAGGTTTTATGTTAGACCAATGTGCTACAACTTTTTGGAGGAAAATAATTGGATATTTCCTATGAAATGTTACATAATCCTAGAAACCAGATGACTAGGCCAAAGGTAAAGACAAGTCCTTCAGTTCTGTGTAAGCAATTTTGTTCTTTTTAAAACTAGGACTCAGCTGGGCGTGGTGGCTCACACCTGTAATCCCAGCACTTTGGTAGGCCAAGGTGGGTGGATCACCTGAGGTCAGGAGTTTTGAGACAAGGCTGGCCAACATGGTGAAACCCCGTCTCTACTAAAAATACAAAAATTAGCCAGGCATGATGGCACATGCCTATAGTCTCAGCTAGTCAGAAGGCTGAGGCAGGAGAATTGCTTGAACCCGGGAGCGGAGGTTGCAGTAAGCTGAGATCGTGCCACTGCACTCCAGCCTCGGCAACAGAGCGCGACTCCATCTCAAAAAAAAAAAAAGCAAAAAACAAACAACTAGGACTCAATTTCTCCTATCGCTGACCTCTCATTTTAAAAAAGCATATCCTGGCTAAAACTTTTAAAAGAGTATGAAGCAAATCAATTTGTTATACATTACAGCTAACATCCACACTAGGAACTACTCTAAACTGAAAATTCTTTATGTGCTTTAAGCTGATATCGGCAGAATCTGAATCTCCAAATGAACCTTCATCCAAAGCAAAGTCAAATCAAAGTCAAATTATATTGAAAGTAACTATCATCAGAGGTGGGAAAAAGATTTCTCTTCATTTGACAGGATCTAATGCTCTAAGTCAGTATTTTAAACAAATTCAACAACAAAAAAACATTATTTACACCAAATGAGAAAATGATAGCCTATGTGGTGATTATGAAAATGAAGTCATCTCAGTGTTTTACTCTGAAAATTAGGTTTACATTCTGTTTTTATATCACGACAATGAAAATTACCTTTTTTAAAAAATGTTTTATTTTTTTGAGACAGAGCTTTGCTCTCTTTGCCCAGGTTGGAGTGCAATGGCACGGTCTCGGCTCACTGCAACCTCCACCTCCTGGGTTCAAGTGATTCTCCTGTCTCAGCTTCCCAAGTAGCTGGGATTACAGGTGCCCACCACCATGCTGGGCTAATTTGTATATTTTTAGTAAACAGGGTTTCACCATGTTAGCGAGGCTGGTCTCGAACTGCTGACCTGAGGCGATCTGCCCAACCTGGCCTCCCAAAGTGCTGGAATTACAGGTGTGAGTCACCGTGTCCATCAACCTGACTTTAAAAAATAGCCACTGTACCAAAACAGTAAAGTTCTAGACTAAAGTGAAAATGGATACTAAATATCAAAGGTATAATTTTCCTTTAACCATACCAGTTTCAGAATATGCAATGGTTAAGAGCATAGCTCTGAATTAAGACTGCCTATATGGCCAGGCATGGTGGTTCAAGTTTGTAACCCCAGCACTTTGGGAGGCCAAGGTGGGAGGATCACTTGAACCCAGGAGTTTGACACCAGACTGGGCAACAAAGTGAGCACGTCTCTACAAAAAATTAAAAAATTACTTGGACGTGGTGGTGCGTGCCTGTAGTCCTAGCTACTCGGAAGGTGGAGGTGGGGGGATCCCTTGAGTTCAAGGTTGCAGTGACCTATGACGGCACCACTGTACTACTGGCACATCCTGGGTGACAGAGCAAGACACTTTCTCAAAAAAACAAAAAACAAAAAACCACTGCTTATGCCTATGCTTGTCGTGGTCCCGCTACTTCCTAGCAAAGTGATCTTGAGTAAAAGGCTCCACTCCTCTATGCCTTAGTTTCTTTGCCTAAAAAATGAGAATAAGAGAATCTTCATATGGTTGTTGTGAGGATGAAATGAGATGATACGAAGCTAAATTTAGAACAATGTCTGGCACATAAAAGCACTCAATTAAAGATAGCTATTATTATCAAACTCAAGACCAAGAAAAATGTACTTAGCAGTAATAAAATCAATTAAGTACATATTGAATGCCAACTATATATCCATTGTTGTTCCAGGCACTGTGACTAAAGACAAATGTATAATGCATGGTCTCCACAAAACTAACAGTGATCTCTCTGCTTGGGGTGACAATGTCAAAAAGCTTGAATTAATTAAAGAATATATAATATAAGTGCGTGCTAAACTGTGAGGGAAAATTGCTTGTATTATAAATTCAAAGGAAATACACCAAAATGAGAGCTAACATTTCTTAAGCACTTACTATGTAGCAGGGACTGTAGATGAATTATCTCATTTAATCATCACAACCCTATGAAATAGGTATTATTAACTCCATTTTAACAATAAGGAAACTGAGAAATAGGTAAAGCAATGTGTTTACACAGCTAGTAAGAAGCAGATCTAGGATTCAAATCCTGGCAATATGACTCCTGAGCCTGCCTACCTATTAAATTATTGCGGGGCAAGGGATTCAACAAGTATTAATAATGTCACCACTGGGGCTGGTCATGGTGGCTCACACCTATAATCCCAGCACTTTGGGAGGCTGCAGTGGGCAAATCGCCTGAGGTCAGGAGTTCGAGACCAGCTTGGTCAACATGGTGAAACCCTGTCTCTACTAAAAATACAAAAATTAGCTGGGTGTGGTGGCACGAGCCTGTAATCCCAGCTACTCAGGAGGCTGAGGCATGAGAATTGCTTAACCCCGGGAGGCGGAGGTTGCAGTGAGCTGAGATTGCGCCACTGTACTCCAGCCTGAGTGACAGAGCAAGACTCCATCTCAAAATAATAAAAATAATAATAATGTCACCATTTATTGAACGCCTGCTATGTGCCAGGCAGTATACCAGACACTTTCAAACATCCCCCCCTTTTTTTTTTGTCACCCAGTCTGGAGTGCAGTGACGTGATCTCGGCTCACTGCTACCTCTGCTTCCCAGGCTCAAGCGATCAGCAATTTGCCCACCTCAGTCTCCCAAGTAGCTGGGACTACAGGTGTGTGCCACCACACCCAGCTAATTTTTGTTATTTTTGGTAGAGCCAGGGTTTCGCCAAGTTGCCCAGGCTGGTCTCAAATTTCTGAGCTCAAGAGATCCACTCGCCTCAGCCTCCCCAAGTGCTGGGAATACAGGTGTGAGCCACTGCGCCCAGCCTCAAACATCCCCTTTTAATAATTTCACTCATTTTATAAATGGGGTTACACACGGCAGGGAAAATAACCTGCTCGAGGTTAATACATGGAAGAGGAGGGATTCAGTCACAGATCTGCTGACCCTAGAGAGTCCATGATCTTTCTGACTTCACTTTGTCTTTCAAAAGCAAAGGAAGGCTGGGCGCCTGTAATCCCAGCACTCTGGGAGGGCAAGGCAGGCAGATCACCTGAGGTCAGGAGTTCAAGACCAGCCTGGCCAACATGGTGAAACCCTGTCTCTACTAAAAATACAAAAATTAGTCGGGCATGTGGTGCACACCTGTAATCCCAGCTACTGGGGAGGATGAGGCAGGAGAATTGCTTGAATCTGGGAGGCGGAAGTTGCAATGAGCCTGATCGCCCCACTGCACTCCAGCCTGGGAAACAGAGCAAGACTCAGTCTCAAAAAAAAAAAAAAAAAGCAAAGAAAAACTTAATTGCTATCAGCAGGACTTATGCACAACTGAGAGGATTTGTATAATTTAGATAGCCAATGAGGTAGGGAGAGAAAAGATACTAAAAAAAGGAGGAACCAAAGGGCGGACGCAGTGACTCACGCTTGTAATCCCAGCACTTTGGGAGGCCGAGGCGGGCGGATCACCTGAGGTCAGGAGTTCAAGACTAGCCTGACCAACATGGAGAAACCCTGTCTCTACTAAAAATACAAAATTAGCTGGGCGTGGTGGTACACGCCTGTAATCCCAGCTACTCGGGAGGCTGAGGCTGGAGGATCGCTTGAACCTGGGAGGCAGAGGTTGCGTTGAGCCGAGATCGCACCACTGAATTGCAGCCTGGGCTGTTAACAACAGCGAAACTCTCTCTCAAAAAAAAAAAAAAAAAAGGAACCAAATGAGCAAAATATAAACTGAAAGATAGAGTTGAGAAACATAAAGAAAACAGCCTTCCTAGCAAAGAGAAAGGAAGAGTAGAAAATATGGCTAATTTGAGTTAAGATCGCAGGGAGTGAAAGCAAGGTGAAATATTAAGATCTGATTCAGGCCAGGCACGGTGGCTCATGCCTGTAATCCCAGCACTTTGGGAGGCCGAGGCAGGTGGATCATCTGAGGTCAGGAGTTCGAGATCAGCCTGGCTAACATGGTGAAACCCTGTCTCTATAAAAATACAAAAATTAGCTGGGCGTGGTGGCAGGTCCTGTAATCCCAGCAACTCGGGAGGCTGAGGCAGGAGAACTGCCTGAACCCAGGAGGTGGAGGTTACAGTGAGCCAAGATTGCGCCATGGCACTCCAGCCTGGGCGACAGAGTGAGACTCGGCTCAAAAAAAAACAAAAAAAACCATCTGATTCAATAGACAACAGAGAGCCACTTTAGGCTCTTGAGGAAGCGAGCAGTATAATAAAAACAGGACTTTAGACATAGTGCTGATAGCACTATCAGTATAAACTAGAATGGGGCGAGACCATAATCAGAGACACTATGAATATGCTGTTGAAATACAGATGTTGAGCTGATGAATACTTAAGAGGATAGCAAAGAAACATAAAAAATAAGGGGCAAACATGAAAATAACCTTGAAAGTAGAACCCCAAGGATTTCATAATAATCAATTTTAAATGTTCAACTCTTCTTGCTTTGGGAGACTGAGGTGGGAGGATGGTTTGAGGTCAGGAATTCAAGACCAGCCTGGGCAACACAGCGAGACCCCCGTCTCTAAAAAACTTTTACAACTTGCCAGGCGCCGTGGCTTATGCCTGTAGTCCTAGCTACTTGGGAGACTCAAGTAAAGAGGATTGCTAAAGCCCAAGAGTTTGAGGTTACAGTGGACTACGATTGCACACTGCATTCCAGCCTGGGTGACAGAGTGAGACCTCCACTCTTCTTATTTTGTTAGTAAACAAGATCACATCAATTAGCAACATAAAGAACAGAAATGCTGTTCTTTTTTTTTTTTTTTTTTTTCCTGAGACGGAATCTTGCTCTGTTGCCCAGGCTGGAGTGCGGTGGAGCGATCTTGGTCTTGGTTTACTGCAACCTGCACCTCCCCAGTTCAGGCGATTCTCCTACCTCAGCCTTCCGAGCAGCTAGGACTACAGTCGCCTGCCATCACACCCGGCTTACTTTTTGATTTTTAGTAGAGGCAGGGTTTCGCCATGTTGGCCAGGCTGGTCTCGAATGCCTGACCTCAGGTGATCCGATCACCTCAGCCTCCCAAAGTGCTGGGATTACAGGCGTGAGACACCTCGCCCAGTCAGAAATGCTGTTCTTTAATCCCTTCAGTTAACTTTGAGGCTAATAGGTTTTCAGCTATATCTGCCTCAGCAATACTTGCCCAGACACTTTGTTCCACAGTAAGTCAAATATTATTCCTCTGTACCCAACACATACTGATAATCACCACTTGTACCAGGCAGTCAACCTTAGCTGTACCTGTAACAACCCACGCAGTGAGCTGCCTTATCTCAGGCTGATGTGCTCAGCAATTCCAACCCCACATCTGTGGCTGAACAGTTTAGAAAAAAGAATAACTATTCTCTCAGACTTTTAATGGGTACAAGTCCTTGCAGGGCTGTATGGGTGTGTGGGTAATATATATGTCTGAGAGCTCATATTCTAAGGGTATATTTGGGTGTGCTGGCCTCTTGGAGAGGTTTGGGGATAGGCACTAGCTTGATAACTGAGTAGATGCAACGTCATCCCATCAATTTCAGATTTCCCATTTCTCACCAAACAATTCCAAAGGAAGAATTTCTTTCTCTTTTTTTTTTTTTTGAGACTGAGTCTCGCTCTGTCATCCAGGCCGGAGTGCAGTGGCGCAATCTCGGCTCACCGCAACCTCCGCCTCCCGGATTCAAGCAATTCTCCTGCCTCAGCCTCCCAAGTAGCTGGGATTACAGGCGTGCACCATCACGCCTGGCTAATTTTTTTGTATTTTTAGTAAAGACAGGGTTTCACCATATTGGCCAGGCTGGTCTCAAACTCCTGACCTTGTGATCCGCCTGCCTCAGCCTCCCAGTGCTGGAATTACGGGCGTGAGTCACCGTGTCCGGCCTGGAAGAATCTCAACTCACACTGCCTAGGGTCATAGGATATGGTATGTACTACACAGTACAAGGGGAAAGAGGCAGGAAGAGTTCCAAAATGGTAGAAATGCCTCATTCATTCAAATCAATTTGATACAATTTATTATGCATCAAGATCCTATATAATGTGATCCCTGGTTACCTCTCTGGCCTCTTTTCCTATTCTGCCTCCCTTTTCTAACTGTACTCCAGCCAAACTAGCCTCCTTGCTCTTCTTTGAACACACCAAAGTCTTTGCTCTTGCCCTCTACCTAGAATGCCTTTCCCAGCTACTCACACAGCTCTCGCTCATTTCATTCACATGTCTACTCACTCAAATGTCAGCTCCTCAGAGATGCCTTCCTTGATCAACTAAAATAATGCACCCACCCTCCCTCTTCCCTGACTCTCTACCCACTTACCCTGCTTTTTCTTCATAGCATTTATTATTACTTGACATTATTTATATGTGTATGTACGTATGTATGTATACATACTCCCCCCGCACACAGAAACACACATACACACACAATCAGGGGAGGGATTTTATCTCTTGTTCTGCTTTACCCCAGCACACAGCAGGTGCTCCAGGAATATTTGTTGCATAGTGGATCAATGAATCTTTCATATGTTTGGGACTGAGATAAGTACTGGAAATATAAAGATGAATAAGTCATGTCCCTTGACTCAAAGGAGCTAACAATCTGGCAGAGGAGATGAACACACCACGAGAAGAGAAAGCACCACGGCTTCAGGTATTTCCCCCACAGAGTGTCCTCTGGAGAGTGAAAAAACGAGTTATTTGCATACTTGTAAACCTGAAGTGTTAACTGCTATAGCACTGTTATTGATTTATTTATTTTTAATTTATTTATTTAGAGACAAAGTATTGATCTGCCACCCAGGCTACAGTACAGTGGCATAATCACAGCTCACTGCAGCCTCCAACTCCTGGGCTCAAGAGATTCTCCAGCCTCAGCCTCCTGAGTAGCTAGGACTACAGGCACATGCTACCATGTCTGGCTAATTTTTAAATTTTTTTTTGTAGAGATGGGGTCTCACTATGTTGTCCAGGCTAGTGTCAAAACTCCTGGCCTCAAGTAATCCTCCCTCCTTGGCCTCCTAAAGTGCTGGGATTACAGGTGTGAGCCACTGAGCACAGCCCAGAACTGTAATATTAATAAAAAGTAATAAAAAGACAAATTGCTGGTCATAAGAGACCTAGTTTCAAATTCAGATATTGTCATTTGTTAGCAGGGCAATTATTTAACCTTTCTTAGTTTGTTTCCTAATACATAACATGGAAATGATACTGGTGCTTCAGAGTTGTTATAAAATAAGATAATGTATGTAAAGCACTTTTCATACTGCCTGGAACACAGTATGTACTCAAATGTTAGCTATTAATATTACTAACAGTTGACTTAAATGATCCCCTGAGGCCCAATGCCCAATCAATAGCTAAATCTTACCAATTCTATCACCAAGGAAACCTCTCCTATCCTTTCCTTTCTTTTCATTTTCACAGCCCTAACTGGTATCTCTGATTCCAGTCTCTCCCTTTGAATTCAATTCGCACTTTCCTAAATAACTAAATCCAAGCCCCTTAGCTTAGCATTTAACATCCTTCATGTTTGGGCCACAATTTACCTTTCAATCCTTTTTTCCCCACTACTTTCTGGAATCCACCACTCTAGCCAAATTAAATTACTCTTCTAGATATACTCTATGCTTCCCCACTATGATGCCTGTTCATTTTATTCCCTCCTGGAATGCTCTTCTCCTCTTTACCTTCGAAGGTCCAAATCTTTCCATCCTCTTTCCAGACATAACTCAAATGCCATAATGCCTTCTCAATTAAAAACAATCTCTCTCTTCCCAGAATACCTGCATGTTATTTATATGTCTTCTATAGCACCAATCCCTTTCAACTTTATATTTTGGTTATGTACTCTGCAGGTTCCCTGTTGAAAGATCCATGCCAGTTCTTATACTTACTACATACTCAAATAAATATATGTTGAAGGCCAGGCATGATGATTCATGCCTGTAATCCTGGCCTATTCGGAGGCCAAGGTGGGTGGATCACTTGAGCACAGGAGTTCGAGACCAGACTGGACAACATGGTGAAACTCCATCTCTACAAAAAATATAAAAATTAGCCGGGCATGGTGGTGCACACCTGTAGTCCCAGCTACTTGTAGGGCTGAGGCAGGAGGACTGCTTGAGCCAGGGAGGTTGAGGCTGCAGTGAGCTGAGATAATGCCACTGCATACCAGCCTGGGTGACAGAGTGAGACCCTGTCTCAAAATAAAAATTTAAATTTAAATTTAAAACTGTATGTCGGATCTACCTTTGGGAGTATTCTGGTTTTATATATATATAAAATACACATGAAGATGGATAGATGGATACATGTTGAATGAATATTTCGCAAATAGATATTAAAATTAGATTTAGCTTCAACAAGAAAATTTCAGCCTTGAACTAGAATTTTCTGATCTAACCTGTATTACAGCTCCTTCACAAAAGGAAACTGGAACAAAAAGTACTATACTTTCTAACCAGTGGTCATATTAATTTTTTTTACTTCTGGATTTTAACAGGCCACATATTCTTCCTTTCACTTCCAGAGTCTCAATCCCTTTTGATCAGAAACTTTCTACTTCTCCAATTCTACAACATACATTTAGATTTAAAAGCAAAGTGAGCCTGGGCAACATCGTGAGACCCCATCCCTACAAAAAATTTAAAAATTAGCCTGGCACGGTAGATGCATCCTTGTAGTCCTCGCTACTCAGCAAGCTGATCAGGAATTCAAGGTTATAGTGAGCTAGGATTGTACCACTTCACTCAGATCACTGCATTCTGCCTGGGTGACAGAAGTAGACTCTGTCTCGAAAAAATAAATTAAAAATATTTAATTTTTTTAAATCAAAAAAATTAGGCTGGGCACAGTGGCTCACGCCTGTAATCCCAGCACTTTGGGAGGCTAAAGCGGGAGAAGTGCTTGTGCCCAGGGGTTTGAGACCAGCCTGGCCAACGTAGCAAGACTTCATCTCTACAAAAAAGAAAAATTTTTAAAAGTTTAAAAACGAAAGCAAAGTGACACTCTTTAAAATATAGAATATAATTGTAATTCAGGACTAACTAGTTCTACCTATTAACAGAGTACGCCAAGCTCACAAAACAATAATAAACAACAAGGATGATGACCACCATTCTTTCCAAGTAAAGCTGCTGCTGATCTCCTGTTTATAAGGCTCCAAGATGATTTTCAAGCACAAGAAACACCCTGTATTTGACTCATTCAGCTACAGTTTCACTCAGACCCTAATGGGGAGGAGGGAGTTTTAAGACAAGCAATAGCATTCTGAATTCCACCAACAACTCTACCATGCCTTACTTGCTATGTGGTTGTGGCTAAGTGTCTTAGCTTCCCTGTGTATCAGATTTGTTCAAGAGCAGCTAAGTAGGGAAGGAAAACAAAAGCCTCATCTGCCTGAAATCCAAAAATACACCCCAATTATTTGTTACAAAAGACAAAATAATGTAAATTGAAATGCTGTTGGTGAATTCTCTTTATTAAAACGAAGTCATCCCACCTTTCAAATACCAGTCATTGTGTCTGATTTCCGAATTCATTACAGGAAGAACTGTGTATGAAGTCACCCAAACACATGCACTCTCCACTTCCCTTAATTGAAAGTTGCTGATTTCCGAGGAGCCAGGGGCTGAGCAGAATGTAAACCTAAAGCATAAATCAGTAAACAACCCCATCCAAACTGGTCTAAGAGGAAAGCGAGGTGGGTGGGGAGGAAGGTGGGTGACAGGAGAAACTCGGCTGACCACTGCGCCAAGTCAACGCACTCACAGCTCTCGAGGTGACACACACTCCCCTTCCCACCCTCGGGCTGTCAAGTCGGCTGTTTTGGTCCCAGCACCGTGGGGGCAGAACTCCAGAGAAGCAGCTCAAGCTTCAGCTGGGGCCGGGGACCCTCGGGCAACCCGGGCCTGACAGATTGGGGGATGGCAACCCACCGCCCCCAGGGTGGACAGCCCGAGACAGCCCCAGGTGTGGCCTCGGCCGTTGCCCCAGCCGGGCCCTGCGTCCCGGCAGCCTCACCCAGGCCTGTCCCCGGGACAGCTCCCGCCCCCCAGCTCGGTACCCCGGCTCACTGGCTTGGCTGATCCGCTGGATGTTGCCGCTGCACGTCTGGATGATGCTGCTGAAGTCCCGGAGCTGGGGCCCCGAGGGCCCCGGGTTCCGGTACATGTCTAAGGGACCGTATGACATGACGAAGAGCTGAGACCTGCTCGCTCTACACCGCTCTCCTACCGGAAGCAGCCGCCAGCCGGGACCCGCAGGCTGACGGAGAAACTGGGATGAGCAAGGGCGGGGAAGGAGCTAAGGCTGCGTGCGCACTAGCCCCGCCCTCACGCGGCGCGCACGCGTCCTCCCCGCCCCGGTCCAAAGTGCGCAGGCGCCGCTGGGACTGGAGCTAGGACTGTAGCTTAGAGACAGGACTTCCCGAGGCTTGGGGATGCAGGGCGGGGAGATGACGTTACCTAGTTGGGGCTGAGATTGGATGAGCTTGGGTGGAGGTGTTGTTTCTCGCCAGGGCACAGTGACAAGAGGCAAGAATTTTCGATTTGCATAAAACTGTACCAGATGATCTCAGCCCTTACATCCTATTCTGTTCTGAGAATTCAGGCCCAAATATGGGATAATTCAACGTTGAAACTCAGACCCGGAACCAAATCGTAACCCGAAATTCCTCTCTACTTCCATCCCCAGGGCTTTGGTAGTGTTTGGGGTTTCCAAACCACTTTCATTTCTCCCTCCACCCCTCTTCTAATCTAAACAATAAAATAGTGTTTATTGAGCACATACTATGTGAATCCTCACCGCAATTCACTTGTTCATAAGATTTTTCACAGCAGGGGACGATGCTCTATCTATATTTTTATCATTAGAATAGATAACGGAGAGTCGGTTTTTTAAATGTTGAAGTAAAGTAATTCATCAAAGTAAGCATTATTATTTTCCCTCTTACCGGTGAGAAAATTAAGACCAGCGAGGTTAGTTCGCCTTGCTGAAATTTGACTGCAAAACCCAAAGGCTAAGCTGACTCTCTCTCCTCACCTCGCTACTTCTCTAAAATTCATTCTCGTCTAAATCTCTCCCAAATAGCTCGTTCATCTATATCCCAAGCCGGGATATCTTGGAGAACTAGATTCCTAAAATTTAAAAATCATTCCCTTAAGTAATTTGGAATGCATGACCTCAATTTTCCCACAGAAAACTGCATTTTTGTAAGCCTATGTTAAAAGGAAAGACATAGGATTTTGGTTTGGGAGGAGATCAAGATAGTGAGAAGTGAAGGGGAACTGGCTGCGTTTCCTGTGTTCTACACCCCACCCCACCCCACCCCAGCCTGCTTTGTAGTCTTTGGAAAATGCAAAGACAGAAAGCTGCTTGCCTGAATGAAAGGAGACCCAAAGTGAATGAGCCTGTATATGGCCTTAGGATTTTTTCTTTATTTTATTTTTTTTTGAGACAGGGTCCCGCTCT
Source organism: Gorilla gorilla gorilla (assembly GCF_029281585.2). NCBI lineage: Eukaryota > Metazoa > Chordata > Mammalia > Primates > Hominidae > Gorilla > Gorilla gorilla. The sequence goes on from NC_073224.2 coordinate 212,179,921, forward strand.
GTCACGCAGGTTGGAGTGCAGTGGCGCGATCTCTGCTCACTGCATCCTCCTTCTCCTGGGCTCAGGAAGTCCTACCACCTAACCTCTGAGTAGCTAGGATTACAGGCGTGCGCCACCAAGCCCAGCTAATTTTTATATTTTTTGTAGTGTTGGGGTTTGGCCATGTTGTCCAGGCTGGTCTCAAACTCCTGGGCTCAAGCAATCCACCCACCAGCCTTAGGATTTTTTAAGGATGACTATCTCTATTCTTCGTTGGAGAATTTATGAGAGCATTTTTTTTCCCTGTCTCTAGAAAGAGACGGATGACATTTGGGGACTCTTGTTTTGGTTATTTTATTTTATTTTATTTTTGAGACGGAATCTTGCTCTGTTGCCCAGGCTGGAGTGCAATGGCGCAATCTCGGCTCAATGCAACCTCCGCCTCCTGGGTTCAAGCGATTCTCCTGCCTCAGCCACCCGAGTAGCTGGGATTACAGGCGTGTACCACCACACCCGGGTACTTTTTGTATTTCTGGTAGAGATGGGGTTTGACCATGTTGGCCAGGCTGGTGTCGAACTCCTGACCTCAGGTGATCCACCCGCCTCGGCTTCCCAAAGTGTTGGGATTACAGGTGTGAGCCACTGCACCCGGCCTGTTTTGGTTATTATTATAAAACCTTACCATTTCTTAGAATCTGTAGTTTTATGTCAAATCTTATAGCAAGTCATGTAAATTGCACTTTTTTACCTATACAATAGTACTGATGATTTTTTTTCATTTACATTTGACACTATTTAAAGTGAAGTTCAGTAAAGGTATTTTTCTTTTAGGAATTAAAAATATTGTTTTCTTTCTCCATGTAAAATAAAAGTGGTTTTTAGGCTGGGCGCGGTGGCTCACAACTGGAATTCCAGCACTTTGGGAGGCTGAGGCAGGCTGATCATTGCTTGAGCTCAGGAGTTCGAGACCAGCCTGGGCAAAATGGCAAAACCCTATCTCTACCAAAAATACAAAAATTAGCTGGGCATAGTGGCCTGAGCCTGTAGTCCCAGCTACTTGGGAGGCTGAGGCAGGAGTGTAGCTTAAGTCTGGGAGGCAGAGGTTGCAGTGAGCATCTCTCATAGCAGTAAATCTGTGCCTTGCAAATACTGGATGTCAAACAAACATTTATTGAATTAACACATGAATAATAAAAATAATAATTTTATCATTGCTTAAATGCCTGTTAGGTGCCAGGCAGTATGAACACATTTTGTGTACGTTATCAGTGATCTCCAAGATAAAGCCCATCTGATAAAGACCACCTGTAGTCAGACAAAGTTAAGCTTATTAACTTGCTGCTGCAAGGGTAACTGCACACCAAAAGAATCATGGAGCATGTCACAAAACACAGGAAGACAGTGAGTTATTCTAGGATTTGGGGGAAAGAAATGTAGATAAATTTTTAAAGAAGCAGTGTTTTGATAGCCCCCAAACACACCAGGCTATGTGTAAAGGGATTATCATCAGGCCCCAGCTAACAAGATCCTGTTTCCTTGGAAACCATGATGCCAAGATAAATGTGGAATGTTGTGTCTGGAAAGCCCTTATCTGAAGCTCTGCACCTGCGTTAGAAATTGAGGCTGCTCTTCTGCATCAAAGTAACTGATCCTCCAGGTAAGAGTGGTATATTCCATTCTTACTGATAATTTGAGCAACAAATTTTCTAAAAATCTATGGCTTTAGAGAAAATGTCTCTCAGCCCTACATACTTTTGTTAATTAACGAAAGTAGTCTTCATGGGTTTGCACCCATCAAGGCGATATTAGCTCCTTGGTAGGGATAAAGAAACTGGAGATTCTGGGTACTTGCCTAATGTCATACAGCTGTTAAGTGACAGAGCCAGGATTCCCATGCACCTTCTTACCCAGCAATTCTACTCCTAACTATATACCCAACTATATGTGTTCCAAAAATCAGGTAGAGTTCATAGGAGCATTTTTAGGACCAAACAGCATTTTTCTATACTTATTTACTTTTTGTTTTTTTTTTTTCAGAGACAGGCTGGAGTGCAGTGGCGTGATCTCGACTCACTGCAGCCTCAATCTCCCTGGCTCAAGCCATCTTCCTACCTCAGGCCTCCAAGTAGCTGGGACTACAGGCACGCACCACCACACCTGGCTAATTTTTGTATTTTTTTGTTGAGGTGTGGTCTTGCCATGTTGCCCAGGCTGGTCTCAAACTCCTGGACTCAAGCAATTCACCCACCTCGGCCTCCCAAAGTGCTGGGATTACAGGAGTGAGCTATGACACCCAGCCCTTACATTTAATTTTTATTGAGTTGTAATTGATATACAATCGAATGCACAGATAGTAAGTTTTCAGCTCAATGGATTTTGACACTTGTACACACCCATGTAACTGCCACACCCAAATCAAGAGATAGAACATTTTTATCATCACCCCAGAAAGTTTCCTTGACTTATGCTCCTTTTTAATCCATTTCCCTCATCACTGGAAGTTACTTACTGATTTTTTTTTTTTTTTGAGATGGAGTCTCACTCTGTCGCCCAGGCTGGAGTGCAGTGGCACGATCTTGGCTCACTGCAACCTCCACCTCGTGATTCAAGCGATTCTCCTGCCTCAGCCTCCCAAGTAGCTGTGAATATGGGCATGCGCCACCATGTCCAGCTAATTTTTTTTTGTATTTTTAGTAGAGACAGGGTTTCACCATGTTAGTCAGGCTGGTCTCGAATGATCCACCCGCCTCGGCCCCTCAAATGATCCGCCTGGCTCAGCCTCTCAAAGTGCTGGGATTGCAGGCATGAGCCACTGCACCTGGCCTTTACTTTCTGATTTTTATCACTACAGATTAGCTTTGTCTGCTCTTGGACTTCATATTTTATATATTCTTTAGTGTTTGGCTTTTTTCAATTAACACAATGTTTTTGAGATTTATCCATGATGTCACATATATCAGTAGTTTGGTCTTTTTTTATTACTCATTAGTATTTCCTCATATAAATATACTTACAGTTTGATTATCCATTCTCTTATCGATGGATGTTTGCATTGTTTCCAATTTGGTGTTATTATGAAGTTCATAGCAGTATTTATTTTTACTAGTTCCAAACTGTAAACAACTCGAATATCCATCAACAGAGGTTTGTATAAACAGATATTATAAAGCACAAAAATGAATGGCCTACTGCTGTGTGAACAACATAGGTGACCTCTTCCCAACAATGCATAGCTAAAGAAGCCAGACACAAATTAGCTAGGCACAGTGGTGCACGCCTGTAGTCCTAGCTACCTGAGAGATCAAGGTGAGAGGATCCTTGAGGCCAGGAGGTCAAGGCTGCGGTGAGCTATGATCGCACCACTGCACTCCAGCCTGGGCGACAGAGCAAGACCCTGTCTCTTAAAAAAAAAAAAAAAAAAAAAAGGAGAAGAGGAAGCTAGACATAAAATGAGTACAATCTGTATCATTTCATCTTTATTAAGTTCAAAAATGGCCAAATTAAATCTATGTTATTAAAAGTCAGAATAGGGCCAAGTGCAGTGGCTCATGTCTGTAATCCCAGCACTTTGGGAGGCCAAAAGGATGGATCACTTGAGCTCAGGAGATCAAGACTACCCTGGACAACATGGTGAAACCCTGTCTCTACAAAAAATACAAAAATTAGCTGGGCATGGTGGCACAGGCCTGTAATCCCAGCTACTCAGGAGGCTGAGGTGGGAGGATGGCTTGCACCCGGGAGGCAGAGGTTGCAGTAAGCCAAGATCATGAAGTATCACTATTACTATCAGTATGGTGAGCTTCCTGGGGACTGGTAGGGAGGAGTTAATGGGGAAATTCACTTAGGTTGCAAATAATACTGTATTAAAATTAGCACTCATCATATATTGCTGGCGGGGATGCAAAATGGTACAGTCACTTTGGAAAATAGTTTTACAGTCTCTTATACAGTTAAGAATAAATTTACCATACAACCCAGCAATTCAGCAGCTCCACTGCTATATATTTACCCAAGAATAATAAAAACACATTTCTATTAAAAGACCTGTATGCAAATGTTTACGGCAGCTTTATTCGTAATAACCAAAAACTGGAAGCAGCTCAAGTGTCCATCAACTGCTGAAGAGATAAACTGTGGTACATCCATACAGTGGAAAACTATTCAGCTATAAAAAGAAACTACTGAGATATGGAATAAATTACTGAGACATGCAAAAACACGGATGAATCTCAAACACATACGCTAAGTGAAAAAAGTCAGACGCAAAAGGCCATATTCTATATGATTCTATTTATATGACATTCTCTATTTTTTGAGATGGAGTTTCACTCTTGTCGCCCAGGCTGGAGTGCAATGGCATAATCTCAGCTCACTGCAACCTCTGCCTCCCAAGCTCAAGCGATTCTCCTGCCTCAGCCTCTCGAGTAGCTGGGATTACAGGCATGTGCCACTGTGCCTGGCTCATTTTGTATTTTTAGTAGAGATGGGGTTTCGCCATGTTGGTCAGGCTGGTCTTCAACTCCTGGCCTCACGTGATCCGCCCACCTTGGCCTCCCAAAGTGCTGGGATTACAGGTGTGAGCCACCGCACCTGGCTACATGACATTCTCAAAAAGGCAAAGCTATAGGAATATAAATCAGATTAGTGGTTGCATTAAAGGCTGGTGTGGAGGGAAGGGCACCAAAGGACACAAGGGAACTTTTGGGGTTGATGAATATGTTCCATATCTTGATTATGGTGGTGATTACACAGCTGCATACACTTGTCAAAACTCATTGTGCACTGAGGGTTATTTTTGTGTATGCCAATTTTATACACACACAGACACACATACTTAAATGACACTCTAGAAATCAACGCAGTAAAGTGGCATATATGAGGTGGGTAATGTGGAGTTGAAAAAGAGGTATAAAAGTTGTGGGTTGCAATAATGGTCTGATGGCCTAGAAGTGACATAGGAATAAAGTGACTTTGGAAGCAAAAAAACAAGTAAACATACATGTTCATTCTAATTTATCCCTCTATCATCTTGCTTCTTAGGAAACATAAAATGTTGATTCTGTAGAAGTCATAGATGATAATAGCTTACAGAATTGAGTGCATACTATGTGCCAAGCACTGTTCTAAAGACTTCTACATGTAGCTGGGCATAGTGGCTTGTGCCTGTAGTCCCAGCTTCTCGAGAAGCTGAGGTAGGAAGATTGCTTGAGTCTAAGAGTTCGAGGCTGCAGTGAACTGTGATCACGCCACTGCACTCTAGCTTGAGCAACAGAGTGAGATCTGAGTCTTTTTTTTTTTTTTTTGAGACAGAGTCTCCCTCTGTCACCAGGCTGGAGTGCAGTGGCGCGATCTGGGCTCACTGCAACCTCCGACTCTCTGGTTCAAGCGATTCTCCTGCCTCAGGTTCCTGAGTAGCTGGGATCACAGGCACATGCCACCACGTCCAGCTAATTTTTGTATTTTTAGTAGAGATGGGGTTTCACCATGTTGTACAGGATGGTCTCAATCTCTTGACCTCGTGATCTGCCTGCCTCAGCCTCCTAAAGTGCTGGGATTACAGGCGTGAAATGCCGCGCCTGGCTGAGATCTGACTCTGAAAAAAAAAAAAAAAAGACTTCTATATGTGTTATTTAATCCTCACAACAACTCTAAGGTAAGTAGAAACAGGAAGTCTCTACTTCAGGCAGCCTGACATCATAGCACCACACAGTCTCACTTTTCAAATAGGGTTGATAATTTGCTGGAAGTACAGCCTGGCAAGCCCTGGTAGTCGGAGAAGTCATGGATTCCAGTAATAGCTAAGAAGTATGAACTACTTTTCCCCAAAAGGTAATTTTTATTGCTATCTTCAAAATCCAGAGGTTCACACAGTCATTACTCAATCCTATTGGCCAAAAAATGTGGTAGCTAGCCTCCAAGGTGGACCCTCAATATCATCTTCTGGTATTAATGCACCTGGACAGTCTCTTCCCACATGGAAGTGTCAGTAACTTGACCTCTGTAACCAATAGGATATTGCAGAAATGATGGAGTGTGATGTCTGAAGGTAGGACATAAAGGACATTACAGCTTGCTCTCTCTGATCTGGTTTAGTTCCAAAACCCATTCCCTCTGTGGCAGGTTGTATTTTATAAGATGGTCAGCACAATAGCCTCCACCTCATATTCTCTTCTATTTTGTTGTCCTCTGTCCAGTGAAACGGCTGTATATGCAAAGTGACCTCCAAATGCCGAAGGAGCTGAGGAGCCAAAGGAGGAGGCAGACAAATCCAATTTGTCAGTATTGGTTGATTGACTGAGGGAACTTACACACAGAAGCATAGTCTTGGGCAGCCACAAGACAGGTAGATTTCTGTGCTGTTACTCCCCAGACCCAAAGCTTATATACCATAGTGAATAGGTATACACGTTCTAGGAAGCCAGTTAATTAAAGGCAATCCTCCAGTGCAGGCAAAAGTGCCATGTGCATCATAGACTATAATTTGTGCAATTAACATCAAGGCTGACATGTTCTTACACCAGGGACAGTAAATAAAATAGCAAGCAGCTAATTTTTGTATTTTTAGTAGAGATGGGGTTTCGCTGTGTTGGCCAGGCTGGTCTTGAACTCCTGACCTCGTGATCTGCCCACCTTGGCCTCCCAAAGTACTGGGATTACAGGCATGAGCCACCGCTCCTGGCCTGTTTATACTATTTTCTTACCCTACGGTGGTTTTAAAGGCTGAGTAAATGAGTCAATTAAGAAAATTCACACAATAAAGGTAGTCATAAATATAGCCTACAAAATAGGCGGGGCATGGTGGCTCACGCCTGTAATCCCAGTACTTTGGGAGGCCGAGGTAAGTGGATTGCTTGAGGCCAGGAGTTCGAGACCAGCCTGGCCAACATGGTGAAACCCTGTCTCTACTAAAAATAGAAAAATTAGCCATCTGTGGTGGCGGGTGCCTGTAGTCCCAGCTACTCGGGAAGCTAAGGCAGGAGAATCACTTGAATCCGGGAGGCAGAGGTTGCAGTGAGCTGAGATTGCACCACTGCACTCCAGCCTGGGTGACAGAGCAAGACTCCATCTCAAAAAACAAAAAACAAAAACAAAAACAGGCCTGGCACAGTGGCTCATGCCTGAAATCCTAGCACTTTGGGAGGCCAAGGCAGGTGGATCACCTGAGGTCAGAAGTTCGAGACCAGCCTGGCCAACATGGCATAACCCTGTCTCTACTAAAAATACAAAAATTAGCTGAGCATGGTGGCGCATGCCTATAATCCCAGCTACTCAGGAGGGTGAGGCATGATAATCGCTTGAACCCAGCAGGCAGAGGTTGCAGTGAGCCGAGATCGCACCACTGCACTTGAGCCTGGGTGACAGAGTGAGAGTCTGTCTCAAAAAAAAAAAAAAACAAAGAAAAAAAAAACAAAAACAACCATAGCCTACAAAATAAAAGTATCTTCAACTTATTCTGAGAAAATTAGCTTTGAGTTTATAGAATGACCAGGACGTAATAGTGAGTGTCTGAAAGGCACTTCTCATTTTAAAACCTGCTGGCTCTAGGGTTTCAAAGGGATGCATTCCTCCCCTTCTGAGATGACATTTCAAAAAGCTTTCACTCATACTTCATGCAGATTCATTCTGTATTATATTTTGAATAATAATAATAAAAATCAAGGAACATTTGGCTGAGCGAGGTGGCTCACACCTGGGTTATCCCAGCTCTTTGGGAGGCCAAGGCGAGAGGATCACTTGATTCCAGGAGTTCAAGACCAGTCTGGGCAACATACTGAAACCTCATCTCTACAAAAAATAAACAAAATTAGCCAGGAATGGTGGTACATGCCTGTAGTCCAAACTACTTGGAAGGCTGAGGTGGAAGGATCAATTGAGCCTGGGAGGTCAAAGGGGCAGTGAGCTGAGATCGCACCACTGTACTCTGGCCTAAGTGACAGAGAGACTGTCTCAAAAAATTTTTTTTGGCCAGGCGCAGTGGCTCACGCCTGTAATCCCAGCACTTTGGGAGGCTGAGGCGGGCGTATACCTGAGGTCAGGAGTTTGACACCAGCCTGGCCAACATGGTGAAATCCCGTCTCTACTAAAAATACAAAAAAATTAGCTGAATATGTTGGTGCGCACCTGTAGTTCCAGCTACTTGGGAGGCTGAGGCTGGAGAATCACTTGATCCCAGAAGGCAGAGGTTGCAGTGAGCCGAGATCATGCCACTGCACTCCAGCCTGGGTGACAGAGCATGACTTCATTTAAAAAAAAAAGTTTTTTTTAAATCAAGGAACAATGGTGGTGTGGTGGGGTCCGATATTCCACTAAATGGAAGCCCCATAAGTACAATAACTTGGTTTTGTCACTGCTGTAACTGCGCTGCCTAGCACAGTGCCTATCACAACATGAGCACTTACACTGGGTACATAGAATCACCAAGAGGCCGGGTGTGGTAGCTCATGCCTGTAATCCTAGCACTTTGGGAGGCTGATGAGGTGGGTGGATGGCTTGAGTCCAGGAGTTGGAGACCAGCCTGGATGGCAAAACCATATCTTCACAAAAAATACAAAAATTAGCTGGGTATGGTGGTGTGCATCTGTAGTCCCAGCTACTTGGGAGGCTGAGGTGGGAGAATCCCCAGGAAGTCGGGGCTGCAGTGATCTACTTGCCACTGTACTCCAGCCTGGATGACTGAGTGAGACTCTGTCTCAAAACAGTCATAGAAGAGAGAAAGAATGAGTTTATTCTCTAATGGACAGGAAATTCCCAATTAGCAGTTAGGCTTTTAATTTTTTAAGTCTATAAGCAAGACAAACTTTTCTAGGCTGAAGGGCTGAAGGGGATAACAGGGTATGTCTACTGGTAAATCAGCAAGAAATAAAAACAAAATCCAACAATTACACTTGAGTCAATATGAATTTTTATTAACACACATTTGTCAAAGTCTGTACAAACCAAAACATTCCTGTGTTTTAAAATGTCCATTATTACAAACATACAAAGAAACAAAAGGTGTTACCAAAAGTTAGCTACTCAATTTCATGGTAAAACAGTGTCATGATTTTTAAAAATCAAAATTTCAAGACTGAGGTTTCTTCTTTCCCTTTTTGGAACTTATGGAAAGTTAGAAAATGTGTGAATTTGCTTTATATTAAATGCCAAGACCTTAAAAAAAGATTTAGTATAAAACTAAGTATGTTTTTATATTGTCATACATCATGTAACAGAATTTCAGTCCTTAAAATTAAAAACACCATGACTGTCATTTCCCAACTTTTCTCCCATAGTCAATGCAAATGCATCTGAAAAATATTATGACAGTTTATCTTTACCTAAAAGCTTCTCATTCAAAAACTTTACAAAACTATTTAGCACTGCCATTTCCCTTGCTTAGAAGGGAAAATTATATTCCCTAGTAGGGTGATATATAAGCGACATGGTCCACTGTATCCCTTATCAGAAGGAAACCACCATTTCCACATCTCTGTACAATTATGTGTAGGACTCCATTTATGAGAATGCTATCACAAATTATAGAGCATCTGCTTCCAGGAAACGCCTAGAAGTTAAATTTAGTACTATAATTTTTTGGTAGACTGAGGTACAAATGTTATCTGCCCTCATTATTATTTCTAACTCTAGTACCCCCTGCATAAATGATTCTAGGGTAGTTGGTTTTGTTGTTTCATGGCACACATGACACACCCTAATTCCTTTCACAAACATCACATAGAGGACCTGAGAGTATGCCTAGAAATGTAAATCTATCCCCTTTCCTGGAAAAGTAAATCCATATTCCTACAGGGTTAAGAAGGGAAGATAGGCAGGGCATACATAACTCTGGTTGAGGCAAAGCGCTTCTGAGAAGCACCTGTTTTCAATACATATCCATGAAAAGCAGGGAGTGTATGGGCTCGGGTGGGTGAGGAGTGGGGAGAAGGTATAGTGATACCACTTTTCCCAGACTCAAGAGTCCTTACTAGAGCAGCTCATGCTGACCCCAAAAATGCTCTATAGTTCAAATATTATTCCTTTTTTTTTTTTTTTGAGATGGAGTCTCACTCCATTGCCCAGGCTGCAGTGCAGTGTTGCAATTTCAGCTCATTGCAACCTCTGCCTCCCGGGATTCAAGCAGTTCTCCTGCCTCAGCCTCCTGGGTAGCTGGGATTACAGGTGCATGCCACCAGGCCCGGCTAATTTTTGTGTTTTTTTAGTACAGATGGGGTTTTACCATGTTGGCCAGGATGGTCTCAAACTCCTAACCTCAAATGATCCACCCGCCTTGGCCTCCCAAACTGCTGGTATTACAGGCGTGAGCCACCGCACCCGACCATATTATTCCATTTTCAATCTGTTCATTCATGTAAAAAAAAGTTATCTGACAGCAGCCCAGTATGACAACTGATATAAGCAAATAAAGGATTTTATTTTTTAAAGAAGTGGCAGTGTGAGAATTTAAAATCAATCACATAAAACAATCAGGAAAGGGGTGGGGAGAGAAGTGTCCAGTACAACCTGGACAACCTTGCTTTCTGCCCTTACTTAAAAAGACAGACGGTTCAAATCTTTGCTACCTCCCTTAAGTATCTCCATAAATGCTCTTCCAAGAAATCCTCCAAAAGGCACTTAGCTCCATACTTATGCATTGAATTGTTTCACCTTAGCAATCAGTTTTTAAGACTCCAAGGTAACAAGAAAGAAAAGATCTGATTCTTTTACTAAAAGCTAGTGAATAGGACTGTTTTTTTTCAAGAGGCATCACTTTTACAAGAACTAGCTAGACTACCATTATTCCTTTATCAAGAAAAAGTTTCTTTTTTAAAAAATAAATAAAACTCTGGCTATACATAGTACAAAGTTCATACATAATACATCTGGAAAAAAACCCAAGAGTATACCCTGAAGCAAAAGGTTTATTGGAGAGAGAAAGCCTCTTCCATTATACCAAGTCTGAAGATGGCAGTTTTCAAAGTTCAGAGGGTGGCAGTGATATATAATTAATGCCAAACTGTTTGCTCATGGGTATGGCAGGATGCAATGATGGACCAAAAAAAAAAAAAAAAAAAAAAAACAACAAATCATTCTGCACATTACACTGAGCAGTGACCAGCACAAAAAAAAAAAAAAAAAGAAAAAAGAAAAAAAAAGAATAGAACCAAAATAGAGAGAAGAGGAAGAAGAAAAAGAAAAGTCCTAATAGTGAGAGAAAGAGAGCAAGCTTGAAATCCCAAACACTCAAGCATGCAGTCTAACACAGCACAAACCAGGTGTTTCCATTCAGCCCACTGCAATCGCACAAAGAAGGATAACTGTAATAAAATAGAGATTTCTTAAGAAAGCTTGCAATTCCCACAGAACAGCCAGGTCTCCAACCCTAACCCTGGACAACTCCATTTGCTGTTGCTAGGGAGCCTCCTTGAGGTCTGTCATGGAGAGGTTATAGCTCCTGACTTCTCTGACTTCTTGCTCTTGGACAAAGCAGCTGCCTGCTTCAGGAGCTCTCGGTTTTTGGCCTAAAGAAAAAAAAAATCAGTGCAAGAAGGATGTTTCAAACAGGATATAATCTATTTTTCATGCAGAATAAGTGCAGATGCTAAGGCAGACAATGTGGAGGGTCAGAAAGAGATGAACAATTCTAGAGGTGGAAAACAACAGGAAGCTCTAGGGCTTGAAACTTGGTTCAGGAGAAAAAAGTATTTGCCAGAAGTTAATCAGTGTACCTCAATCTCTTGGGACCCACTGTTACAAAGGGATGCTTTATGCAATACAAACTGTGAAGTGACTTCATGAGCTGGATAAACAGAATCTATAATTCAGACATCTGGAATCACATCTGGTTTATTCAAAAATCAAAGAACATACTTAATAATTCTACTGTTTTTGAGGGGAAAAGATCAGAACACATCCAAGAGTGAAACAATACAAAGTATCTACAGGCTGGGCACGGTGGCTCACGCCTGTAATCCTAGCACTTTGTGAGGTTGAGGTGGGAGGATTGCTTGAAGCCAGGAGTTCAAGACTAGCCCAGGCAATATAGCGAGAGCCCATCTCTACAAAAAAATTAAAAAATAAATTAGTGGGGTATGGTGGTATATGGCTGTGGTCTTCGCTACTTGGAAGGTTGAGGTGGGAGGATCACCTGAGCCTGGGAGGTTGAGGCTGCAGTAAGCCATGATCGTGCCACTGCCCTCCAGCCTAGGCGACAGAGAACCTGTCTCAAAAACAAAACAAAACAAAAAAAAACTAAAAGGGGGATTAACATGATTTGTTAATACTTTGAGAAAAAAAAGAAATCTAAGAGATGATCACTTAAAATACAATCAGCTAGGTATACCAGGTAGGTACACAATTTTAGCACATAAAATAAGCAGAGTCAGTCACCTGCAGTTGTTCTGTGACTTCTTTGTGGGTTTTCTCCATCTGGTTCATTTTGGCTCTCATCTGCGATTCCTGGTACTGAAAATCAGCCTTCAACTCTGTAATCTGAGGGAAACAAGGCAGAGTAACCAGAAGAAATTTCTGTGCAATAAAAAAAAAGTGCTTTCAGAGAGCTAAATGGTCACCCAAATTAATGAAATCCAGGTCTCTCCTGCAGATCCGTATCTAAATCAAAACCAGGGAATTCCACACCCTCTTTTTCTCTAAAGCTTTCCTGAAAATTACACAAAGTCCTGAACTAACATTTCTGAATATTTGAGAATAATAGTTGCTACCAATTACTGAACTTTTACTATGTTGCAGAAAAACTGATTATATTACTTCAGTAGATCTTTATGATAACATTGTGAGAGTAGTAGTCCCATTTTATAGAGGAGAAAACTGATCTTTAGAAAGGGTTAAGGAATGTGGCCAAGATCATATACAGAGTTAGCAAGGGGCAGAGCTAGATTTCAAACCCCAGACCCCCTTCTGTTGACTGCTCTTCAAGGAAATTCTAAATCAGAGGTGATGTGTGAGCTGAGCTTTGAGATGTATTAACAATAGGCACATAAGGTGAGCAGGAGGGCAACCAAGCAGAGAACAGTATAGGCACAGGCAGATAAATGTGAGATAACAGAGATTATTTGAATGGCTGATGAGGTTGGAGAGATGGGCAGGCACTATGCTAAAGAGCCTGTATTCCAAGCTTCCTGAAAGCTTTGGGAAACAATCTGCTTTTGCTCCTTTAAAAACCCTAACTCTGGGCCAGGAGTGGTGGCTCATGCCTGTAATCCCAGCACTTTGGGAGGCCAAAAGGGCGGAATACTTGAGCTCAGGAGTTTGAGACCAACATGGGCAACATGGTGAAACCCCATGTCTACAAAAAAAAAAAAAAAAAAAAAAAAAACGAAAATTAAAATAGCTGGGTGTGGTGGTGTGCGCCTGCAGTCCCAGCTATTTAGAGGACGGAGATGGGAGGATCGCTTGAGCAAGGGAGGTTGAGTTTACAGTGAGCTGAGATTGCACCACTGCCCAACAGCCTGGGCAACAGAGCAAGACCCTGTCTCAAAAAAAATAAAAATAACAAATAAATAAAAACTATCTCTGCAGAGCAGTAGAAACAAGTGTTCATCTTGTCCCTGTTTTACAAAAATCCTTTTATGTGCCATTCTGATCTAGTCCATGGAGAGAATATACTTGGGCCATTTTCACTTGACAGTCATGTAGTTATGTGGATAGAACACAGATCTCTTCCCATGAATTTCCACCTTCCTAGCAGGAGAAAGCATAGCACAGTAGAAAGAACAGTAGAGTCAGAAAGACTTCCAGTCCCTTGTTCCGCCATTTACTAGCTGTGTGGTTTGGACATATTAACCTCTTCAGGTCTGTTTCCTCATCTGTAAAGTGAGGTAGAAATTAGATGAATGCAAGTAAGGAATTTACATCAATGTCTTAGCTATTCAGAATGAATCACAGCATTCTGAACTTGGCAGAAAACAACATAAAGAGCCAGGGGAGGAGATCAGAAACCCCTAAGAAAAATACTGGAGGCATTCTTCATCTATGAAATGATTTAACAATTCCCACCTCAAAGGCTTTTTTTTTTTTTTGAGACGGAGTCTTGCTCTGTAGCCCAGGCTGGAGTGCAGTGGCGCGATATGGGCTCACTGCAAGCTCCGCCTCACCGGTTCACGACATTCTCCTGCCTCAGCCTCCCGAGTAGCTGGGACTACAGGCGCCCACCACCATGCCCGGCTAATTTTTTTGTATTTTTAGTAGAGACAGGGTTTCACCGTGTTAGCCAGGATGGTCTTGATCTCCTGCCCTCGTGATCCACCCGCCTCGGCCTCCCAAAGTGCTGGGATTACAGGCATGAGCCACCAAGCCCGGCCTCAAAGGCTTATTATAAGAATAAATGGGCCAGGCATGGTAGCTCATGCCTGTAATCCCAGCACTTTGGGAGGCCAAGGTGGGCGGGTCACTTGAGGTCAGGAGTTCAAGACCAGCCCGGCCAACATGGTGAGACCCCCATCTCTATGAAAAATACAAAAATTAGCTGGCTGTGGTGCCACATGCCTGTAATCCGAGCTACTCGGGAGGCTGAGGCAGGAGAATCACTTGAACCCAGGGAGGCAGAGGTTGCAGTGAGCAGAGATTGCACCACTGCACTCCAGCTTGGGTGACAGAGCAAGACCCTGTCTCAATCAAAAACAAAAACAAAAATCAGCCAGGTGTGGTGGTGCACGCCTGTAGTCCCAGCTAGCTATTCAGGAGGCTGAGGCACAAGAATCACTTAAACCCAGGAGTCAGAGGTTGCAGTGAACTACTGCACCACTGCACTCCTGCCTGGGTGACAGAGCAAGACTCTGTCTCAAAAAAAAAAAAAAAAAAAAAAAGAATAAATGAGTTAATACATATAAAGCACTTAAAACAGAGCTAGGCACGAAGTTAGCATCCAATAAAAGTTAGCTATTATTATTATAATATTAAGGCAAAATGAGATATTCTTTTTTGTTTGTTTTTGGAGACAGGGTCTGGCTCTGTCACCCACAGGCTGGAGTGCAGTGGTATGATCACTGCTCACCACAGCCTTGACCTCCCAGGCTAAGGTGATCCTCCCACCTTAGCCTCCCAAGTAGCTGGGACCATAGGTGCACACCATCAAGCCCTGCTAATTTTTGTATTTTTTGCAGAGATGAGGTTTCACCAATGGCCCAGGCTGGTCTTGAATTCCTGGGCTCAAGCAGTCTGCCTGCTTCAGCCTCCCAAAGTGTTGGGATTACAGGTGTGAGCCAGTGTGCCCAGCCTAAAAATGAGATACTATTTAGAAAACCTGAAAACAAGATAACAGACATGAATCAGAGTAAGAATGTAAAAATGGAAGACAACTTCAGACCATAATAAGACTGGTCTTATTCTGAAGATATTAATGTGAAGATATTAGAAATATAAGATAGAAGATATTCTGATGTGAAAATAAAATATTAACACTGAGGCCGGGCACAGTGGCTCACACCTGTAATCCCAACACTTTGGGAGGATGAGGCAGGCAGATCACTTCAGATCAGGAGTTCGAGACCAGCCTGTCCAACATGGCGAAACCCCATCTCTACTGAAAATAGAAAAATTAGCCAGGCATGGTGGCAGGCACCTGTAATCCCAGCTACTTGGGAGGTTGAGGTAGGAGAATCGCTTGAACTCAGGAGGCAGAGGTTGCAGTGAGCCTGGGCGACAGAGACTCTGTCTCAAAAAACAAAAAAAGAAAAAAAAGAGTATTAATACTGAAGATAAACTAAGATATTAAAATATTAACATATTAAAGATGGGTCACTTAGTAAGAGTTGTCAGCAGTGGAAGCACAGTGACATAAGAGTCATGGCAGAAGGCCCACATGAACGCTGTTCAGGGAAGAGGAAGAAATGTCCCATGAACTTTGAGTATTATTGTCCCACAGACATGGCCATCCCCATGAGAAGAGAAAGAGACATTAGGTTCTTTTAGCCGGACAGCACTGAACATTCCAGTTACATAACTACCTCCTCTCGTCCCAACTCTATGCTTATTCAGCACCTTCTGATTACAGCCTCTCCAGGTAGCTCATGCCAAGAACTGTGTACTGTTACATGCTCCGCTGTGAACTGAGATGTGAACACTGGTCTTTTTATACATTGTCTCTGTAAGCTCAGTTAACAAATGTCCTCTCTGAGGCCAGGGGCAATGGCTCACATTTGTAATCCTAGCACTTTGGGAGGCTGAAATGGAAGGATCACTTAAGACCAGGAGTTCAAGACCAGTCTGGGCAACATAATAAGACCATGTCTCTACAAAAAATTTTAAAAATTGGCCGGGTACAGTGGCACATGCCTGTAGTCCAAGCTACTAAGTGGGCTAAGATGGGAGGATTGCCTGAGCCTGGAAGTTAGAGGCTGCAGTAGCCATGATTGTGCCACTGCACTCCAGCCAGGGTGACACAGCTGAGACTCTGTCTCAAAAACAAAACAAAACAAAACAAAAAACAAAATGTCCTCTTTGAGAAGTGGAAGCTGCAAGTGCTGAGAAAAATCAGTTTTTTGAGCCCAACTGACTGGAGTAATGCCATCCCAAAAGTCATCTTGGCAGACAGCCAGCCTCTCCCCAGGATATCCCAACCTTGACATAGGCTCTCAACAAACATCAGTTAAAAAGGGTTATTATCATGTCCCATACCACATATCTCACCCTCGCATCATTCTGGTCAGAGAGGAATTAACTAAACCATACCTTCTTCTCTTTCTCTAAAATCATTTGATCCTTTTGATGCAACATCTTCTTCAGGGTAGCCACTTCTTCCTTCAGTTGGGCAATGATGACAAAGTGGTCAGTGCCTGGTGAGTCCAGAGCCAGGTCTGGGGAGAAGCTAAATTTAAAAATCAGGGGAAAATATTTTAACTTGGATGGATAAACTTTTCTCTACCTGAGGACGCATCCTAGACCACTTGTCTGCAAGCTCCTAAAGGGCAGGAATCCTAGCATCAAGCACATTGCACCGCACATGCTGGGCTCAACGGCACTTGCTGAGCTGAACTGCAGAGGTAAGGTGGCCATCAGATAACTCTACGAACCAAAGCCACAACCTGGCAGCATCCCTGCAGCATCTTCTCTCACATTTAGGACTGAAATAAATGCCACATCCCAAGAGCTAAGGATACTGCTTCAGGGTCCTTAAAGATCCCCAGTGATGTACTTGAAAAACCATCCTAATTTTTGTGATTAGATAAATTCCTTAGAATTCCAGATAAATTATAAACTGTGAGCTCATGCATTTTTCTTTAATGCTCCCCTCAGAGCTCGTCTTTCAGGTCCTTGTCTTCTGTCCCAAAGCACCGCAATGCAGTCAGTGTATCTGCCGAGAAGCTGCTGGATTCCCACCCAGGAGCAGTCAGTTCTTTTTCAAAAAAGATGAAACAGGAATGAAGCCAGCTTCCCCTACACTACAAATGGCCTGCAGATTGTCATTTCCAATATCAGGAATTCTGTAACATTGCTTTAGTAAAGGAACAAAGAGGTGGCAAACTCCAGAGTCACACAACAACTTGGGCTTTTAACAGATTCCTCCCAATAACAGCATTAGAGCACTCTATTTTGTCAAAGTGCCAGGTGGACTCCATGTCCTTTTAGCAGAGCCTCTTAAGAAGGGGCCGTTTTAGGCCAGGCGCGGTGGCTCACGCCTATAATCCCAGCACTTTGGGAGGCCAAGGCAGGCGGATCACCTGAGGTCAGGAGTTCGAGACCAGCCTGACCAACATGGAGAAACCTCATCTCTACTAAAAATAAAAAATTAGCCGGGCGTGGTGGCGCATGCCTGTAATCCCAGCTACTTGGGAGGCTGAGACAGGACAATTGCTTGAACCTGGGAGGCGGAGGTTGCAGTGAGCCAAGACTGCGCCATTGCACTCCAGCCTGGGCAACAAGAGAGAAGGGATAGTTTCAGGAAATCTGCAAAACCCCAAAATTATATGTACAATCTTGTCTATACATATAATGGGTGGTTTTTAGAGTGAGGATCCATAGCTTTCAATGGCCAGTCAGAAGTGCCTCAGACTCAAAGCAAGTTAAGTAATCACTGCCAAGAGGGTCAAATCCTGTTCTCTAGAGAGTTCCCAGAGAATGCTCTTTACTTTTCCCAGGACAATCTTTAAAGTAAAACACAAACCTGTTTTTCCTAAGCAGACACTGGAATACTCATTCTCAACTCCCTATATATAGCAACGACTCACTGTTCTTATATCCTAAACCACATCTAATAGCCAACATTTCTCTACACAGGAAGAAACTCCAAATAGCAAGCCTAACCAGTGGACAAACTACCTCACAGTTACCAAGTCAAACATTTCTATGGCTAGGACTGGAAGACATAAATAATCGACAAGAATATTCCTACCCTCCTCTCAGTTTACATGAAGCATATGAGAAGACTGTCAGAGGAAGAATGAATCAATGCTCTCATAACTAATGAATGGATGGAATTACTGCATAACAAAAATAAATGCAAAATCATAAAACAAGGTGTGCAGGAGAAAGTACTGAAAGGACCTATTACAGTCTCCACTAGTTTCAGATCTGGAAGCACCCTTAGAGCTGCAGTCTCACATCTGTTTCAATACCTGCTAAGGACCTGTCTTTCTTCAACTGAATAGAGTCTATTTAAACCCATAACTAGAGTAATGAGCTAATGTAAGTAACTTTTTGTTGTCCCCAAACCTCTTAATGCCCTACCCTTCCTGCTTCTTGTGAGAGGATTCCCCCCATACCAATAAACAGTTGACAACACCCATCTTTTCTATCCTGTGTTAGGGACTGACCTCACTAACTCTCTCTTTTTTCTTTTTTTCTTTTTGAGACAGAGTTTCACTCTTGTTGCCTAGGCTGGAGTGCAATGGCATGATCTCGGCTCACCACAACCTCCAGCTCACCACAACCTCTGCCTCCTGGGTTCAAGTGATTCTCCCGCCTTAGCCTCTCGAGTAGCTGGGATTACAGGCATGCGCCACCATGCCTGGCTAATTTTTGTGTTTTTAGTAGAGACGGGGTTTCTCCATGTTGGTCAGGCTGGTCTCGAACTCCCGACCTCAGGTGATCCACCCACCTTGGCCTCCCAAAGTGCTGGGATTACAGGCGTGAGCCACCGTGCCTAGCCCTCACTAACTCTCTAATTCCTGGTTCAGTAAGAACTACTAGAAATGAAAAAAGATGGCTAGGGTAACAAGGCAGAAAAACCAGTCTCTTTCCTAATGGCTCCAATGACAGGGAACTACTACTTCTCCAGAAAAATTGTCTTTTACAAAAGCTCGTACTGTAAGAACAATTTTCTTGGGTTGAGCCAAAACCTGCCTCTCTATAACCCTACATATTGGTCCTGAGTCAGTTCTCAAAGGCTATACAGATTAAGTCTAATCTTTCAGGCACATTTCAGACGGAGAATAAAATGAAACTACGAGTTAAAAAAAAGAATGTCCTTTAGAAATAATAAACCACAAGCTGTGCCTGAGTGCCACCAGCTGTTGTGGCTGCTTTTTTGATTGCCTATGGAACAATAAACAAACAGGATTAAAAAGTAGCCAGTGTATTTTCTAGAGGAAGGAAAACTAGAAATTAACTTAGATTTTCCTAAAATTGAAATGTTTTTGTTATAATTTCAACAAACAAATTAGGACATATTGAGACAGAGACTGTGGATTTTGTAGGATACTTAGAAAAAAAAGACTAAAGCATCTTATAAAGCCATTTTTGAAAGCTAAAATGTGTTCTGTCTAAAAAAAATGGAAGGCTAATGGATAAAGAAAAAGGAGGAAAAATAATCAAACATACCTCAATATTAAATAAGAGAAGAGAATGTGGTAGTATAGAAAGGTCAATGAAAAACCATTAGGCAGCAACTTGCAGAAAACATGGGGAATAAAAATAAAAGAATAAGAGCATAAATGTAAAAGTATATGAATATTTTAGGGGCTGGGTCTGGTGGCTCATGCCTATAATCCCAGCATGTTGGGAGGCCAAAGCAGGAGGATCACTTGAGGCCAGGAGTTCGAGACCCCATCTATAAAAAAAAATTAGCCGAGTGTGGTGGCATGTGCCTGTAGTCCCAGCTACTTGGGAGGCTGGGGTGGGAGGATCGTTTGAGTCCAGGAGGTCGAGGCTGCAGTGAGCCATAATTGCGCCACTGCACTCCAGCCTGGGTGACACAGTGAGACCTTGTCTCAAAAGAAAAAAAACAAAAAAAGCCAGGCATAGTGGCTCATCCCTGTAATCCCAGCACTTTGGGAGGCCAACATAGGAGGATCACTTGAGCCCAGGAGTTCAGGACTGGCCTGAGTAACATAGTGAAACCCTATTTCTACAACAAGTACAAAAATTAGGCGGGCATGGTGGTGCATGTCTATAGTCCCAGCTACTTGGGAGGCTTAGGTGGAAGGATCACCTGAGCCCAGGAGGTCGAGGCTGCAGTGAGCCAAGATTGTGCCACTGCATTCCAGCCTGGGCAACAGGGTGAGACCCTGTCTCAAAAAAAAAGAAAAAAGAAAAAAGAAATGGGTAGCCAGTGAAATTTTGGTTTGGATGACATTAAAAAAGGACTGTCAAAAAAAATGTCAGAATGCTTTTTTCAAAGCAAAGTAAATGCAGGGAAAAAAAACCCACAACAAGTAAAGAGGACAGCAAAGTGGAATTTATCTTGTGCTATGAACATTTAAAAAAAAGAAATGCGAACAAGTAGAATAGAATGTTAAAAATGCTAATGCAGGAACATTTCAAATGGGTATGAAAATAGTTTTTGTGACAGCAGAAAACATTTCCAAATTTTCAAATTATAAATTACTTAGAAAAATAAATTAGCATGTCATTTTAAGGAAAAAGTTATCTCCCCTACCTTTTTTTTTGAGACAGAGTCTCACTGCCTAGGCTCAACTGCAGTGGCGCAATCATGGCTCACTGCAGCCTCAACTTCCCCAGGCTCAGGTGATCCTCCCACCACAGCCTCCTGAGTAGCTGGAATTACAGGCACACGCCCAGCTAATCTTTAGAGATGGGGTTTCATCATATTGCCCAGGCTGGTCTCAAACTCCTGGGTGATTCACCAGCCTTGGCCTCCCAAAGTGCTCGGATTACATGTGTGAACGACTGCGCCTGGTCAAAATGATCATTTAATATCTTTTCTGGAGGACACCATGAAAGACCATGTACCTATGTCAAGGATCAGCTTTCTACTTGAGGAAAACAGCATTGCTGATGACTGGATGCAATAAAACACTGAACAGAAAACTTGAGTTTTTAGGTTGGTGTATCCATAGCAATGGACAGCAAGAATAGTGGCAGTATCTCAAGAACAAAATAAGCTAATAGAAAGTGAACATTAAGGACTGGTTGGTTAAACTGGAAGATACGAACGAGCTTTTTCCAGGTCATTCAAACACAGCCTGGATCATAAATGAGCACAAAACAGAAATGAATCTAAAGCCATAGGTCTTGGCTTAGGCCTTTATAAAGCAGGGCGTTCAAAAAGTTCATTCCTTGAAGTAGTTTTTGCAGGGTCACATGCCCTGGCAGAGGTGATGGACAACCTGTGCCACATCTCTTTCTTCACAATGGCCAGACTAGCTTCTGAGAGAACAGTAAAGCTGGCCAGAAAGATGATCTTTATGGTTCCTCCCCCCATGTAATCTGACTACCTAAATTAAGCATTCCAGAAGGTTCAATTCAAGAAGTTTAAAAATCAATGAAACTAGTTCTAAAAACCTTGTAGAGTCTGAAAGCAAGTTAACAAAAAAGGCAATGGGAAAGAATGTTTTGTATCCCTCTAAATAAACAAAATCAGTCCTGGTAAGCCTATATGCTGGTCTGCTCCTATATCCACTACTGGCTGGGAAAGAGAACTGTGAATGGGAGGAGTTTTCAGGATGGAGATGATTTCAAAGATCTTAGGAAGTGTGTCAGGTGGTTTCACTTCAGGATGCCCAGGCCTGGAGGAACAGAAAAATGGTTGGTCCCAACACTTTGTTGAGAAGCAGCCCACTGTACCAACACAGATGGGACACTCTGGATATTAGGAACCAAGCAGCTCACAAGAGGAAGTACCACTGAGGAGGGGAGAGGAAAGTGAGGACTAAAAGTATACATTTAGACTGGCTTGAAATGAAACAAAAATATGCAAATGCATCTCATTCTCTCCTGATCCAGAATCTGCACTGGGCTGGCTTTCTGAATGTTAAGGAAGTGTGGATCCTCACAATTGGGCAACATTGCCTTAATCCCAACCTGTCTTTACCTCTCAAGATCAACTCCTCTCCTGCCTGCAGGAAGATATGGGCAGAGATCACAAAGAAAAGCATCCAGCTCTGGACTTCTTAGAATTAGTGTAGGGGAAGCTGGGCAAGGTGGCTCATGCCTGTAATCCCAGCACTTTGGGAGGCCGAGGTGGGCAGGTCACTTGAGGCCAGGAGTTCGAGTCAACATGGTGAAACCCTGTCTCTACTAAATGTACAAAAATTAGCTGGACATGGTGGTGCCCCTGTAATTCCAACTACTAGGGAGACTGAGGCATGAGAATTGCTTGAACCCAGGAGACAGAAGTTGCAGTGAGCCAAAATCGCGCCACTGCACTCCAGCCTGAGTGACAGAGTGAGACTGTCTCTTAAAAAAAAATTATAATTTAGTGGACTGCAGAATTCAATTGCTATTAAATCAAGTTACGAGTTCTTATCTTTTAATGACAAGATTAGATTTATAAACAAATATCAGTACTGCTTACTTATAAGATTCACTGACAGCCACAGACTAATTCCAAGGCAGACCCTAAATGTATTCCTGTTTCAGGAACTGTGTATGCATTTCAAATGTGTGCGCACACATACTCCAACTGGCTCACCTGTCTCCATTAGTTGTGATTGACTCAAACTTGGACTTTTTCTTTGGGATTTCATTTTGAATTGAAGATGTAGAAAGTGTTTTCTGGCTTTTAATGGCAAAAATAGAGAGACACACATTAGAAATCAAAGATTAACAAAACATCACAATGAAAGTCTGTCAAATAGACCAATGTTAAGACAGCAGCTCTTCTATGCAAGAGCTAATAATTCTTTATTAATAAAGAATCTACCAAGGTGATGATTTTGTAGGCCTGGATGGATGGGTAGCTAGTTTCCACAGGATCAAAAAAAAATTCTTGGCCTTAATTAATTAAATATTACCTGCTTTATTCATAACCATGAGAACAAATATCAATAAAACTTCAATAAGAGGCCGGGCGCAGTGGTTCACGCCTGTAATCCCAGCACTTTGGGAGGCTGAGGCGGGCGGATCACGAGGTCAGGAGATTGAGACCATCCTGGCTAACACGGTGAAACCCCATCTCCACTAAAAATACAAAAAATTAGCCGGGCGAGGTGGCGGGCGCCTGTAGTCCCAGCTACGTGGGAGGCTGAGGCAGGAGAATGGCTTGAACCCCGGGGGGCGGAGCCTGCAGTGAGCCGAGATCAATCCACTGCACTCCGGCGTGAGCCGAGATCAATTCACTGCACTCCAGCCTGGTGAGACTCCGCCTCAAAAAAAAAAAAAAAAAAAACTTCAATAAGAAGTATAATCTGTCTTCTAGTTTAAAAAGTTCTTTTGGCTGGGCGCGGTGGCTCACGCCTGTAATCCCAGCACTTTGGGAGGCCGAGGTGGATGGATCACGAGGTCAGGAGATCGACACCATCCTGGCTAACACGGTAAAACCCCGTCTCTACTAAAAATATAAAAATTAGCCCGGCGTGGTAGCGGGCACCTGTAGTCCCAGCTACTTGGGAGGCTGAGGCAGGAGAATGGCGTGAACCTGGGAGGCAGAGCTTGCAGTGAGCCGAGACTGTGCCACTGCACTCCAGCCTGGGCGACAGAGCGAGACTCCGTCTCAAAAAAAAAAAAAAAAAAAAACTTCTTTTACATTCACTGTCTCACATGCATCTTATAATTCTGTGAGGTATAGATAAGTTATATTATTTCTACTGTACAGAAATAGCTCAAGATCAACTTATCTACCAAGGCACATATAGCTAGTTAGAAGTAAAGCTGGGACTAGAAACCAGGTCAATATATTTGAACTCCTAGTCTAGTTTTATTTTTATTTTTATTTTTTTGAGATGGAGTCTCACTCTGTCACCCAAGCTGGAGTGCAGTGGCACGATCCTGGTTCACTGCAACCTCCGCCTCCTGGCTTCAAGTGATCCTTCCACCTCAGCCTCCCGAATAGCTGGGACTACAGGTGCGCGCCAGCCACCACACCCAGTTAATTTTGTATTTTTTGGTAGAGACGGGTTTCACCATGTGAGCCAAGGTAGTCTCGAACTCCTGACCTCAAGTGATCCACCTGCCTCGGCCTCCCAAAGTGCTGGGATTACAGGTGTGAGCCACCACACCCGGCCAGTCTAGTTCTTCTTCACTATATTTGTGTTAACCTACTGGTATCTCAGTCAAACTACAAGACTAAAAATCAGTTTTAGCCCCAATAAGTTCACTCAAAACTGGTCTTGAAACAAAAGCTGGAAGTCTGTCTCTGCTATGCAATCCTTTCACTTTGATGGGTGTTCAACAGCCAAGTTCAAAGGATTCCTCAGACCTTTTCTTACTTGACCTCTCTTCAGCATTTGATACCACTGATACTGCATCCTTCTTCAAATGTTCTCCTCGTTTGGTCATCCCACTTTTGTGACAGCTGCTTCTTAGTTCCTAATCCTTAAATACTGAATGCTTTTAGAGTTCCATTCTCAGCCCTGAATCTGAATTACATCATTTAAGAGCATGATTTTAACAACTACCTATCATAAATGGTTGGAAATGGTGTTAACTATATCACCTGCATTAGAATCATCTGGGATGTTTATAAAATAATGTAGATTCCTGGACTCTATCCTAGGTCCTACTGAATTAAATTCTGGGGTGGGACTGCTGCAGGAATCTGCTTTTTAATTTTTTTTTAATTTTAGAGAGAGTGCCTTGCTCTGTTGCCCAGGCTGGAGTGCAATGGCATAATCATGGCTCACAGCAAGCCTCAAACTCCAAGGCTTAAAGCGATCCTCCTATCTCAGCCACCCAAGTAGCTGGGACTACAGGTGTGTGCCACTACACCTGGCTAATATTGTTTTTTGTAGAGATGGGGTCTCATTATGTTGTTCCTGCTAGTCTCAAACTCCTGGCATCAAGCAACCCTCCCACCTCGGCCTCCCAGAGCGTTGGGTTTACGGGTGTAAGCCAGCCAATGTATCTGGCCGGAATCTGCATTTTCAAATAATCCCTACCCGCAGTGATTCTTTTTATTCTTGCTGTTTCTTTTTGAGATAGAGTCTCACTCTGTCACCGAGCATGGAGTGCGGTGGTACGATCTCAACTTACTGCAACCTCCGCCTCCTGGGTTCAAGCGATTCTCCTGCCTCAGCCTCCTGAGTAGCTGGGATTACAGGCACGTAACACCACACCTGGCCACTTTTTGTATTTTTTGTTTTAGTAGAAACAGGGTTTCACCATGTTGGCCAGGCTGGTCTCGAACTCCTGACCTCGTGATGCGCCCGCCTTGGCCTCCCAAAGTGCTGGGATTACGGGTGTGAGCCACCGCGCCCAGCTAGATTCTTATGTGCTACCTATGGCCCATGTCCAAACCTCTCTTGTAAGTTCTAGGCTAAGCTCCTAAAAGTAATTCTTCATGCTTCAAACTCAACTTTCCAAAACTAGACCCATTTTCTCCCCTTCCTACATTCTCTCTCAGTTAAGGCTCTATCTATTCACCCAAATAAGAAACCCGGGAATTATCCTTTACTTACTCAGCTCTTGCCCATGTGTCTGTTCATCAGATTATCTGTTTCTCATAATTCTCCATCCAAAACATCTTCCTGAATCAGCCTTTTCAATCTTCCACTGCCACTGCCTCAGGTGAGGTTCTTGTTTTAACATCTCTTACCCAAACTCTTAGAAAAAAGCCTTTAATTAGCCCCCAGTCCCTTTTTCCTCCAGTGCATTCTCCACACTAGTAGTCAGGGTTAATTTTTTAAATGAAGATTTGGTCTCTCCTCTGCATAGATCCCTTCAATAGCTTCCCACTAACACCCTGACTTCAGGATCAAGTTTCCATTCCTTACCAGGATGCAGGACCCCTTTTTCCTTCCATTCCCCAGCTCCCAGCCAAAAGCTCCAGCAATAAAAAAGGACTTACAATTCTCCAGGGTTCCATTTGGTCTCATGCCCTCCATGCCTTTGCAAATGCTATTCTCTCAGCCGAGAATGCCTCTGCCCATTCCTTCCCTAAGGATTCCAACTCGTCCTAAGATCTAGCTCAATGCCAGCTCTTCTCCAAGCCTGCTTGCCTGACTTCTCAAGGCAGTTAATTACTACCCTCATGTCTGCATTCTTGACACGTTTCCACTGTGGCACCCGTTACATTATACTAAGATCATCTGTTTATAAGTCCGTCTTTCCTACCAGACTGCATACTCTTGGAGAGCAGCATGACTTGTATTCAGCTCTTCATTCCCACCAGCATCCCTGACCCGTGAGAATACTTAATGCTTGCTGATTAAACAAAGTCATAATGGTAATAACAAAACAAACAAACAAAAAAACCTGAAATGTATTGAATATTTTCTATATGCCAGTTATAAAAACAATCACTGTGCATGTACTATCTAATTTATCTTCACAACAACCCCATGAGGTAATACTATCACTTCACTCATTTTACAGATGAGAAAACTTGCCCAAGATCCCCGCAGAGAACCTGGCAGAGCTGGCATTCCATCCAGAGCCAGAACCGTTAACAATACTAGATACTCTGAAAGGACGCTTAAAACAACAATGAAAAGACATCTTTTTGACTAGGTGCCACCAGGACAAACCTAGGACATCTATCAGCCTCCTGGCTAAATATGCATTGAAAAAGCTGTATCTCTCAGAAAGTGAAATGTCCAATTTTCTGGAGAGAGAATCCACTCTAAGGGTGAGAACACTACAAACGAAGTTCCACAAACATTTCAGACACAATACAAAGTCAGGAAATCCTGACACTTTATGGAAATCTCTCTGGTCCTTGGAAGATATATGAACTATAAAATATGACAAATGAGCTTCCTCCTACAGACTAGTACCTACAGAGAATATAGAAAATGTATATGAGATGGTAGTATGTACCATGATGGTTATGTGAGCATTACATCTGACCTACCAGCACTTCTAGTCCTATCTCATGTGTCTTGAGGTTACCTGTTATAATGGCCACCGCCACTCAGGCGACTATACTGCTCCTTCTCCTGGTGGCCAGCACGAGAAGAGCTACTCAGGTGTTTCCTCTGCTCTTTGGTCTTCTGAAGGACCCGTTTGTATGAAAGTGTGCACAGCCAGCACAGCAATTTCCCATCTACCTGAAAGACAAGGAGACAAAGATAAAGAAGAGGGAATTTAGCGCAGTGGCTGCAAACATGGTATTGGGAGCTAGAATCTTTGGGTTCAGTCCCAGTTCTGAAACTTATGTGCTGTGACTTTGGGCATGTCACAGGGGGCTGCTACAAGGATCTAGTGACATAATGTAGGTAAAGCACTTAACATAGTGCCAGGCACATAAAAGTTGCTTAATAAATTTCAGCTGCCGGGCCGGGCGCAGTGGCTCATGCCTGTAATCCCAGCACTTTGGGAGGCCAAGGTGGGTAGATCACGAGGTCAGGAGATTGAGACCGTCCTGGCCAACGTGGTGAAACCCCGTCTCTACTAAAAATACAAAAATTAGCCAGGCATGGTGTCGTGCACCTGTAGTCCCAGCTACTCAGGAGGCTGAGGCAGAAGAATCGCTTGAACCCAGGAGGCGGAGGTTGTGGTGAGCCGAGATCGCGCCATGGCACTCTAGCCTGGCAACAGAGCGTGACTCCATCTCAAAATAAATAAATAAATTAAATTAAATAAATAAATTTCAGCTGCTAATTTTATGTATTTTTGTTTTGTTTCTCTTCAAGTTAGCAAACACAGACGAGTATAATTCTCACAAGACCACGGTTCTCATTAAGGAAAACTCAGCAGGGAGAAGAGAAGACAGAAGATGAATTATAAAATTCACATTTACAGTTTTTTGGATTTTTTTTTTTTTTAGTGATAGGATCTCACTCACCCAGACTGGAATGCAGTGGTGTGATTGTAGTACACTACAACCTTAAACTTCTGGGCTCAAGCAATCCTCCTGCCTCAGCAACCTGAGTAGCCAGGACTACAGGTACATGCCACCATGCTCACCTAATCAGGTGTTGGTTTTTTTTTTTTCCCCAAACAGGGTCTTGCTCTGTTGCCCAGACTGGAGAGCAGTGGTATGATCTCAGCTCACTGCAACCTCCACCTCCTGGGCTCAGGCAATCCTCCCACCTCAGCCTACCGAATAGCTGAAACTACAGGTGTGCACCACCATGCGTGGCTAATTTTTGTATTTTTTTGTAGAGACAGGGTTTCACCATGTTGCCCAGGCTGGTCTTGAACTCCTGAGCTCAAGTGATCTCCTGTCTTGGCCTCCCAAAATGCTGAACTTACAGGCGTGAGCCACTGCACCTGGCCATTTTTTAAAAAACGACAAAATTTATATGTATTTATTGTGTAAAACATGTTTTGAGATATGTACACTTTAGGAGGCTGAGGCAGGTGGACTGCGTGAGCCCAGGAGTTCGAAACTACTCTGGGCAATGTGGCAAAACCCATCTACAAAAAGAAACACAACAAAAATTAGCCAGGTGTGGTGGTGCATGCCTGTAGTCCCAGCTACTAGGGAGGCTGAGGTGGGAGAATCACTTGAGCCTGGGAGGTCAAGGCTGCCATGAACTGTAAGCATGCCACTGTACTACAGTCTTGGTGACAGAGCGAGACCCTTTCTCAAAAATGAATAAATAAATATTTTTTAAAAATGTATACATTGTGAAATGGCTAAATCAAGCTAATTAACACGCATTACCTCATATAATTTTTGTTTGTTTGTTTTTGAGACAGAGTCTTGCTGTGTTACCCAGGCTGGAGTTGCAGTGGCACAGTCTCAGCTCACTGCAACCTCCATCTCCTGGGTTCAAGCAATTCTCCTACCTCAGCCTCCCGAGTAGCTGGGATTACAAGCGCCTGCCACCACACCCAGCTAATTTTTTTTGTATTTTTAGTAGAGACGGAGTTTCACCACGATGGCCAGGCTGGTCTCGAACTCCTGACCTCGTGATCTGCCCGCCTCGGCCTCCCAAAGCGCTGGGATTACAGGCGTGAGCCACTGCACCTCGCCCAGTTGTGTTTTTGTTTGTTTTTTTGTGGTGAGAACATTTAAAATCTACTCTCTTAACAATTTTCAAGAGTACATTTTATTAACTATAATCACCATGTTGTACAATGGATCTCTTCAACTTATTCCTCCTATGTAACTGAAATCCTTTGGCCAACATCTCCCCAAACCCACCTTCCTATACCTCAGTTTTAATACTTTATAAATGGTTCACAAAGTGGTATGCTGGATACCATCTCTCAGATGGAAAGACGGTCCCCAGAGAAAGAACAATGAGTGAACAGCTTCCAGGGCCCAG
This sequence comes from Gorilla gorilla gorilla, assembly GCF_029281585.2. Lineage (NCBI taxonomy): Eukaryota > Metazoa > Chordata > Mammalia > Primates > Hominidae > Gorilla > Gorilla gorilla. The sequence continues at coordinate 212,209,383 of NC_073224.2, forward strand.
TCCCTCGTGGTGGCCTGCCATGGCACTGTTTGAATTAGAAAAAGTTGACTCCTTTGAGCAAAAGTAACTCTGCACCATGGAGCAGGGCCCAAAGCTAGGAAAGCATAACGTGGCTTCTGCCACCCTCTGAAGCTGTGGTGTCTCTGTGCAGCATTCAGACTGAAAAACCACTGGAGGACACACTAGGACAGTGACAGGGCAGCAGGGCTGGTTGGAATTTCTCAGGTTAGACAGGGAGTATGCTGATACATTACGGAATTTTACAGTTTTCATTTCTTATTTCTGAAATTAGATCTTGTGCCTCATCTTGAACATGGGTAGGCCACGTCATCATTTATCTGAAGTGTTTTATTTCATTGGCAAAAGCCTCTTTGCTCCCCATCCCCCAACCATCAGTAAGTCCATCAGTCTGAATCTACTCACTTCTTTCTAACTCCACTGCTTCCATTTTACTAAAGACATACTCATCCCTCACTGCTGTGAGAGCTGTCCAAATGATCACCCTACCTCCAATAAGCTATTTCCCCATAGCTGCCAAAGGGTTTCTTAAATGTAAATGATTACATCCTTTTTTTTTTTTTTTTTTTTGAGATAGAGTCTCACTTTGTTACCCAGGCTGGAGCACAGAGACACTGTGTTGACTCACTGCAACCTTCGTCTCCTGGGTTCAAGCAATTCTCCTGCCTCAGCCTCCCAAGCAGCTGGGATTACAGGCGCCCACCACCACGCCTGGCTAATTTTTTTATATTTTTAGTAGAGATGGGGTTTCACCACGTTGGCCAGGCTGGTCTCAAACTCCTGACCTCAGGTGATCCACCCACCTTGGCCTTTCAAAGTGCTGGGATTACAGGTGTAAGCCACCGTTGCCTGGCCTGTTTTTCTATTTCTCTCTACTGTAAAATGGAAAAAAAAATTTTTTTATAGTGTAGCTAATATGCCCTCCTTAGGCATTAAGACACATTTCTGTTTGTAACCTTAATGCAGCCATATTTTTACTCTTTATGAAAAATCAAGTGGGCGCAGTGGCTCACACCTGTAATCCCAGCACTTTGGAAGGATGAGGTAGGCAGATTGCTTGAGACCATGGTAAAACCTTGTCTCGACAAAAAGTACAAAGATTAGCTGGGCGTGGTGGCACATGCCTGTAGTCCTAGCTACTCGGAAGGATCGCCTGAGCCTGGGAGGCTGAGGCTGTAGTGAGTCTAGATTGTACCACTTGTACTCCAGCCTGGATGACAGAGTGAGACTCTGCCTCAAAAAAAAAAAAAAAAAAAAAAAAAATCAAATCTCCCAATAAAAACTGGGTATTTCACCACATGAACTGTTGTTTTTTTTTTTTTTTTTTTTTTTTTGAGACGGAGTTTCGCTCTTGTTGCCCAGGCTGGAGTGCAATGGCGTGATCTCGGCTCACTGCAACCTCCGCCTCCCAGGTTCAAGCAATTCTCCTGCCTCAGCCTCACGAGTAGCTGGGATTATAGGATTATAGGCATGCACCACCACGCCCGGCTAATTTTGTATTTTAGTAGAGATGGGGTTTCTCCATGTTGAGGCTGGTCTCGAGCTCCTGACCTCAGGTGATCCTCCCTCCTCGGCCTCCCAAAGTGCTGGGATTACAGGCGTGAGCCACCACACCTGGGCCCCATATGAATTGTTAAATTGCTTCACTAAAAATGTAGTTAGACATGCCAATTTGTAACCTCTTAGAATATTCTGCACAATCAATTTTAATCATTAGAATGAATAATTGCTCAGAAAAGCAGTATTGCCTCAGCTGCAATATGATTTGGTAGTCAATATTCCTGTTTTCTGGTAAAAAGGAGATCTCACGAGCAGCAACATTGGGCTCCTTGTGGTCTCACTGATCAAGAGAATGTTTTTGAGTGGCTTCTGAACATATATTTCTTAACAAGTCAATCACAGATCTGGGGTCCTCACTCCTCATAACAACGCTTCCAGACATAATCATGTTAGCTCCTGCCTCTGCACACTTGTGGACAGTGTCAGGACCTACTCCACCATCGACCTCTTATCCAAAGATGGGAACTGGGTCCTCAACCAGTGAATGTTTGGCACCATATCATCCATGAATTTCTGCCTTCCAAACCCAGGTTCCACTGTGATAACCAAGGCCGTATCTATTTGATTAGTCCATGGTGCCAAATACTCAACTGTAGTTCCTGGTTTGATGGTAAGGCCAACCTTCATCCCATCCTCCCAAATGTCTTCAATCAAAGCCTCTGAGTACTTAGTAGCCTCAAGATGAAAGGTGTACTGACTGGCTTCTGCTATAGCTATTGATTTTACCCACTGTTCCAGCTTGGACACCATCACATGTATGTCAAAGAAAAGGTCCTGGACTAGCTGCTTTTGAAAGCTTTCTACCACAGGATAACCAAAGGTGACGTTGGGAACAAAGTGCCCATCCATGACATCCAGGTGGACCCAGAGCCTAGAATACAGAGGCACTTGACCCCTAAACTGGCCAGGTTGCTGTTGAGGATGGGTGAGCCAATCTTGCAGCCTAAAGCCATAGCACTGGCTCCCAAGGGTAAGTCACCCTATGAGTCCATCTTCTCTCCTTAAAACCCAATGGTTTCTCATCATAGCTTAAAATTCAAACTCTGTACCATAGCCTATTTTTTTTTAACATTATCATTTATTTATTTATTGCTAACATGAATTCAAAGCAAGTATGCATTTTTGTGACAGGGTCTCACAATCTCGCCCAGGCTGGAGTGCAGTGGTGCAATCTTGGCTCACTGCAGCCTCGACTTCCCAGGCTCAGGTGAGCCTCCTACCTCAGCCTCCCAAGTAGCTGAGACTACAGGCGTGCACCACCACATCCCGCTAATTTTTTGTATTTTTTATGGAGACGGGCTTTTGCCATGTCCAGGCTGGTCTCCAACTCCTGGGCTCAAGTGATCCACCTGCCTCGGCCTCCCAAAGTGCTACGATTACAGGTGTGAGCCACCACACCCTGCCATATGCAGTTTTTTTTATACTAGAACAAATCAGAAAATCGAGACATAATTGCCATCATCAAATCTTAATCCTTAGAGAAAAACATTTCCACGAGGTTGGCCTGAAGACACTAAGATTCTACCAGTTTTTGAGGCGTTCCATATTTAAGTAGTGTAGGCACTGTGGTTACTTCCAAGTTTTTTCTGAAGTCATTATTTGGATCTTTCCAATAAGGCTTTTCTTCTACTTGGCAGTAGGCGAACACACATCCTTCACTAACATGCTTCAGCCCCTGGTTCAGCATGCATACAATAGGGGCACCAGCTTTTCCTCCAGCATCCTTAGAACTGATAAAGTAGGTGAAAATGGTCTTGTCATTGTGGCGTTCCACAGCCCAGGTGAACTCCTCAAAGCTTCACACGCACCTCCTTGTAGTGTAGTGGGCTATCTGCAGTGTGCCTCATGGCCTATGTTGACTTAAATATAGCCCCTTACCTGCCTCTATAACCTTGTTTCCTTCCTTTTCCCCAGGTTCACTCCATCTTCTTTCTGTTCTAATCATGTGCCAAGCTCATTCTTGCCTTAAGGATTTTCCATAGCTGGTCCTTCTTCCTGGAATTTTTGTCCTCCAGAGCTTCCCATGGCTACCACCTTTTCATCATCCTAGCTTCCACTCAAATGTTATTTCCTCAGAGGTTCTCCTGATTGCCCAATATAGGCTGACTTCCCAGTCACTCTCTGTCATGTACTTTATTTCTTTATAGCACTAATATCTAAAATTTATGTTAATTTATTTTTCTCCTCACCCTTTTCTCTTTCACACACATAAATGTAAGCTCTGTGAGAGTAAGGTCTTGTCTGTTCAGTTCATTAGTTTATTTCTAATACCTGGAACAGTGTCTGGTACATGATAGGCATTTAATTTTTTGTTAAGAAACGTAACAATGAACTTTGAAACCAAACTTCAATCTGGTTCATTTCACGGTTATGGGATACGGCCTGAAAGTCTGTTTATTATTATTATTATTTTTTTTTTTTTTTTGAGACAGAGTCTTGCTCTGCCACCCAGGCTGGAGTGCAGGGGCGTGATCTTGGCTCACTGCAGGATTCAAGCTATTCTCCTGCCTCAGTCTCCCGAGTAGCTGGGATTACAGGCATGTGCCACCATGCCCGGCTTATTTTTGTATTTTTAGTAGAGACGGGGTTTCACCATGTTGGTCAGGCTGATCTCGAACTCCTGACCTCGTGATCCACCCTCCTCAGCCTTCTAAAGTGCTGGGATTACAGGCATGAGCCACTACGCCTGGCCTATTATTATTTTTTAGAGACAAAGTCTCACTATGTCACTCAGGCTGGACTCGAACTCCTGGGCTCAAGTGATCCTCCCACCTCAGCCTCTAGGGTAGCTGGAACTACCACAGAATGCCATCAGGCCTGGCTTGAAGACCTAATTTTATTTATTTTATAGATAGGGTCTCATTCTCTCACCCACATTGCAGTGCAGGGGTATAATTACAGCTCACTGGAGCCTCGTACTCCTAGGCTCAAGTGATCTTCCCACCTCAGCCTCCCAAGTAGCTGGAACCACACATGCACCACCACGCCTGGCTAATTTTTTTTTCTGTTTTTTTTTTTTGTTGTTGTTGTTGTTTTGAGATGGAGTCTCACTCTGTTACCCAGCCTGGAGTGCAGAGGCACGATCTCAGCTCACTGCAACCTCTGCCTCCCAGGTTCAAGCGATTCTCCCACCTCAGCCTGCTGAGTAGCTGGGATTATAGGCACATGCCACCATGCCCGGCTAATTTTTGTATTTTTTGTAGAAACAGGGTTTCACCATGTTGGCCAGGCTGGTCTTAATCTCCTGACCTCAAGTGATCTGCCTGCCTTGGCCTCCCAAAGTGCTGGGATTACAGCCGTGAGCCAACGTGCCCGGCCGAGATTTTCGTATTTTTAATAGTGACAGGGTTTTGCCATGTTGCCCAGGCTGGTCTTGAACTCCTGGCCTCAAGCGATCCACCCACTTCAGCCTCCCAAAGTGCTGGGATTACAGGCATGAGCTACTGCACCTGGCATTTAAGGCATAATTTTAAAACACCCTGTAAGACCTTCCCCAGGTAAGAGCTTTCATTAAAGGGTTTAAAACAATACAACTCTACTAAAAGAGAACAAACAATGAATATAAAAATTGCACATAGATCCACAAGACATTTTTTGCAGATCTGTCTCTTAAAAATAAACTTTAGAAATAAAAGAGCAGGCCGGGCACAGTGGCTCATGCTTGTAATCCTAGCACTTTGGGAGGCTGAGGCGGGTAGATCACCTGAGATCAGCAATTCGAGAGCTGCCTGACTAACATGGAGAAACCCTGCCTCTACTAAAAATACAAAATTAGCTGGGCATGGTGGCGCATGCCTGTAATCCCAGCTACTCGGGAGGCTGAGGCAGGAGAATTGCTTGAACCTGGGAGGTGGAGGTTGTGGTAAGCCGAGATCATGCCATTGCACTCTAGCCTGGGCAACAACAACAGCGAAACTCCGTCTCAAACAACAACAACAACAAAAAGAAATAAAAGAGCACTGGCCAGACGTGGTGGCTCACATCTGTACTCCCAGCATTTTGGGAGGCCGAGGTGGGCTGATCACTTGAGGTCAGTAGTTTGAGGTCAGGAGTTCGAGACCAGCCTGGCCAACATGGTGAAACCCCATCTCTACTAAAAATACAAAAATTAAAAAAAGAATAAAAAAATAAAAAAATTAGCCAGGTGTGGTGGCGTGCACCTGTAATCCCAGTTGCTCTGGAGGCTGAGGTAGGAGAATCACTTGAACCTGGGAGGCAGAGGTTGTGGTGAGCTGAGGTCGTGCCACTGCACTCCAGCCTGGGTGATAGAGTGAGACTCCATCTCAAAAAAATAAAATAAAATAGCATCCTCTGAGATTTAAACTATCAAAAACAAATCATCATAGATAACACTGAGTATTTTTCATGTACCAGATTCCGTTCTAAGAGTTTTACTAGTATCTTGACCTTTGTAACAGCACTGAGATCTGATCATCCCCTTTTACAGATGTGGAAACTGAGGCATTGATAGATTAACATGCCCAAAGTCACACAGTTAATAAGTGACAGAACTAAGATTTCAATCCACACATTCTGAGTCCAGATACCCTCCCCCTTTTCTTTTTTTTTGAGATGAAGTCTTGCTCTGTTGCCCAGGCTAGAGTGCAGTGGTGTAATCTTGGCTCACTGCAACCTCTGCCTCCCGGGTTCAAGCAATTCTCCTGCCTCAGCCTCCCAAGTAGCTGGGATTACAGGTGTGCGCCACCACGCCCGGTTAATTTTTTTATATTTTTGGTAGAGACGGGGTTTCATCATGTTAGCCAGGCTGGTCTCAAACTCCTGACCTCGTGATCCATCCACTTCAGCCTCCCAAAGTGTTGGGATTACAGGCACGAGCCACCAGGCTTGGCCCAGATCCCCTACTCTTAATCCCTAAATTTAGCTCTCTCCTAAAGTTTATGAACATGTAGATGTCTAAAAATATCTAAATACTTGAGACAGGATTGTAATTTATAAAGCAGAAAGGTAATGAATTCTAGTATAACCAGATTAGTGAAAATGAACTATTCCAATCAGTAATAATACAGGAGCCATTCACTCAGTTATATCATGTGCCAGGTTCAATATTGTTTTATATACCTATCTGAATTACATTTCCCCATGTGTTTGTGAAGTAACTACTGTTATTCCCATGGAGAAAGATGAAGAAAGTGATGCATAATGCGGGTAAGTAGCCAGGGTCATTCAGCTAGCCCCAGGAGTCGGATGGGACCCAGGTTTGGGGGACTGCTGCTTGTGCTACCTCCTGATTACTAATTCAGATTCTTCAGTATCTTGATACAGGGAAGAGGTGTCCTGGTTGGCAGGCAGGAGTATGCTGGTCAATGGAAAGTTATATCCTTCCATTGTAAGTTAATGAATTTGGTAAGCAAGAGTCAGCCCTTGAGCCCAAGCACCTCTTAAAAGCACCTCTGGCCACTGAAAAAAGAGTTTCTCAACTGCCATCTTTTATTCAACAAATACTTATTGGGCAGCTACTATGTGCCAGGCCATTGGAAATAAAGCAGAGAACGAGATGGACAAAGAGCTCACATTCTAGTCGGGGTGGACAAACATGTAACCAAATAAGCAAGACTAGTTTTCCATATGTGAGATGCTATGAAGACAATAAAATGGTATGATAAATAATGACTAAGGGAGTCAGTAAAAGGTCACTGTGAGCAGGTGGTACCTGAGCTGAAACCTGACATGAGGAGCCAGTTATGAGACTCTAGAGAAGGATGCATTAGGCACAAGGACAGACAGTGCAAAGGTCGGAGTGAGATCCGCATGTCAGACAGACTACAGGGTGGCCAGGATGGCTGGAGCAAGGTGAGAGGTAGAAAGTATGATGCAAGATGAGACTGAGAGCTGGGCATGGGCCTTGCAGGCCATAGAAGGGATTTGAGTTTTATTCTAAGCACAACTGGAAACCCGTGGAGGATTTTAAGCAAGAGAGTAATATGACCAAACTCTAAATCATTTTGATTCTATCAAGGTACACCCTTCCACATAGAGCTTCCCTCTAATGTAATCTTGTAATCTTGAATTTCAACAGATAAAAACATTTAAAGAGCCAACAGATAGAAACATTTAAAGAGCCAGATAGTAAAACTGGTAATGCCACTCCATCTTGCTTAAGTTACAATCTCTCCTTTACAGAATTCCATAGAATTCTGCCAATCACCATTTCACTTACGTGATCACTGTAATTCAATTCTCGTGAAATGTTAGAATATAATGGTCCACATTTTATGAATGAAGAAAACAAAATACGAATATCTTCTTTAAGGTCAATAATAGAACCAGGAAAGAAACTGAGAAATCTTTCTTTGTTAAATGTGTGTTTTTTTGTTTGTTTTTTTTTTTTGAGATAGAGTCTTGCTCTGTCACTCAGGCTGGAGTGCAGTGGCATGATCTCAGCTCACTGCAACCTCTGCCTCCCGGGTTCAAGTGATTCTTCTGCCCCAGCCTCCTGAGTAGCTGGGACTACAGGCGCATGCCACCACGCCTGGCTAATTTTTTGTATTTTTAGTAGAGACGTGGTTTCACCATGTTAGCCACGATAGTCTTGATCTCCTGACCTCATGATCCACTAGCCTCGGCCTCCCAAAGTGCTGGGATTACAGGCATGAGCCACCACGCCCGGCCTATTAAATGTGTTTTTAACACAGTTAGTCCACCTTAATTTCTCTGAAAGGAAATAAAGAAATCAAGAAAAACAGAGATTTACCTTCTTTCTATCATCTTTCCTGTCAAATGCACACTGCTGCTTGCACTGTTCACAAGAATAGGGTGGTCCATACTTCTTTTCTGAATTTGTGCAGCGCTGGCATTTATTCCCAATAAATGCCGCAATTATGTTGCAATACTGACAAGGTTTGGGCTTAAAAGGGGAAAAAAGAGTCAAGTAAGTATTACTTTCATAAAATACCACTGCATTTAAAAAAGCAATAATTCCTACTTTGTAGTTCATTAGTCATGGTACAAATGTATTGCCAACTTCATAAATCTGCTTTTATATTGACCAAATGAAGCCCAATTCTTTTTTATTGTTGTTGTTTTTGTTTTTTGAGTCTCGCTCTGTTGCCCAGGCTGGAGTGCAGTGGCGCAATCTCAGCTCAATGCAACCTCCACCTCCCGGGTTAAAGCAATTCTTCCTGCCTCAGCCTCCGGAGTAGCTGGGTTTACAGGTGCCTGCCACTATGCCCAGCTAATTTTTGTATTATTTCCTAGAGATGGGGTTTCACCATGTTGGCCAGGCTGGTCTAGAACTCCTGACCTCAGGTGATCCGCCTGCCTCAGCCTCCCAATGTGCTGGGATTATAGGTGTGAGCCACCACGCCCGGCCATGAAGCCCAATTCTTAATACTATGTGAAGTGTTTTTCTGCACAGGACTATTGATTTTTAAATAAATAAATAAACAAATAACAAAAACCCATTAGTATGTATGCAGAGACTTCTATGAGACATGCAACAGAACCAGCTCTTTGGAGAAACCAGCAAGGGCTTCCAAATTTCTGAAAAGGCCTCTTTGTTATTATCAGTACATAAACATGTTGGGAGAATGCTTACAAGCACATAACATCCTGAACTGTAACACTAAGAGAAAAAGAGAATCCTTCATCAAAATGACTAGTTAACTGTTACCAAACAAAGGGGTCAAAGTTATAAAAATTCATCTTGCCGGGTGCAGTGGCTCACGCCTGTGATCCCAGCACTTTGGGAGGCTGAGGTGGGCAGATCACTTGAGTTCAGGAGTCCGAGACCAGCCTGACCAACATGGTGAAACCCCATCTCTACTAAAATACAAAAATTAGCCAGGTGTGGTGGCATGTGCCTGTAGTCCCAGCTACTCGGGAGGCTGAGGCAGGAGAATCACTTGAACCCAGGAGGTGGAGGTTGCAGTGAACTTGATCGCCATTCCACTCCAGCCTGGGTGACAGACCAAGACTCAGTCACAAAAAAAAAAAAAAAAAAAAAAAAAAAAAAATTTCATCTTTCCCTTTCTCTTTCCATACTGGTCACTGAAGCCTCTCAATGAAAATTATAATCATAATCCTGGCAGTGTGACCATAAACACAGAGTTCCTTAACAATAAGCATTAGCTAAATGTGAAAGCTGAAATCAGTACCAGATATATTACACATAACCATTTATTCTAATAAAAATATTGTAATGGCATTAGTAGGCCACAGAAGGTAAGGTTCCACAAGATCCTAGTACTCACTGTTAGGTTTGAAAATATCCTACTTACCGTTCCATACAACTGCACGTTCTGAGCACATTTCTTGCATATTGTATTGGTTTTACTGTCAAGGAAGAAAGAAACACAGGCTTTTCTTAGAATATCTGAAAACTGATACCTCCTTAAGCCCAAGGAATTTGCTCATTGCTAAGGGCCAAAGTGAGATATGGTCTGGATGCTTGGTTAACACTAGTTTGAGTACCTTTCTAATAACTCTTTTATTTTTATTCAATATTTTTGAGACAGAGTCTCACTCTGTTCCCCAGGCTGGAGTGCAGTGGTACCATCTGCTCACTATAACCTCTGCCTCCCAAGTTCAAGCGATTCTCATGCCTCAGCCTCCCAAGTAGCTGGAATCATAGGCACGCACCACCACACCCAACTAATTTTTATATTTTTGATAGAGACAAGGTTTCGCCATGTTGGCCAGGCTGGTCTCAAACTCCTGACCTCAAGCAATCCATCTGCCTTGGCCTCCCAAAGTGATGGGATTACAGATGTGAGACACTACACCTAGCCTCTAATAACTCTTTTAATTATTATGTGGCTGGGCGTGGTGGCTCACGCCTATAATCCCAGCACTTTGGGAGGCTGAGGGGGGTGGATCACCTGAGGTCAGGAGTCCGAGACCAGCCTGACCAACATGGTGAAACCCCATCTCTACTAAAAATACAAAAATTAGCCAGGCATGGTGGCGCGTGCCTGTAATCTCAGCTACTTGGGAGGCTGAGACAAGAGAATCACTTGAACCCGGGAGGCGGAGGTTGCAGTAAGCCGAGACCTCACCACTGCACTCCAGCCTGGACAACAAAAGCAAAACTCCGTCTCAAAAAAACAAGTGAGGCTTTGGCTAAAATGGAGAGTGAGTTATTTCTGATTATGACATCCCCAAGTATCACTAAATAAAATTATCAGATACAGAAAACACCCTCAAAATATTATACTAAAATGGACTAGCAGGAAAAAAAAATAAATTCTCCTTAATTCGGATGAATAGTTGGGAAATTTGAGGTGACAAATAAAGTATGTGTGTCTGGAATATAAACTCAGAGATTCTATCTTTGCTAACCTTACTCTGTGCTCTCCTTCATAAGTAAAGGCATATGAAAACACCAGAGGTGGGGAAAAAGACACTATGATCAAATATTTTGTCAATATTTAGGCCGGGCACGGTAGCTCATGCCTGTAATCCCAGCACTTTGGGAGGCCAAGGCAGGCAGATCACCTGAGGTCAGGAGTTTGAGACCAGCCTGGCCAATATGGTGAAACCATGTCTTTACTAAAAATTCAAAAAAATTAGCCAGGCGTGGTGGTGTGTGCCTGTAATCCCAGCTACTGAGGGGGCTGAGGCAGAAGAATCGCTTGAACCTGGGAGATGGAAGTTGCAGTGAGCCAAGATTGCACCATTGCACTCCAGCCTGGGCAACAGCAAAACTGTGTCTCGAAAAAAAAAAAAAAAAAAAAATTTCTGATTTCTCTAAGAGTTAAGCACTGACAATAAAAACATCCTTTGCCTTGTGAAGATCCAGAGGTCCTATTACCTAAATGTGTGAATTAATAAAGCTGCCCGGGGGAAAAATCGTCTTCAAATAAAAGTCTAACTCTTCACATGAGGAGGTAAAAATGAATGTCTTATGTATAAGAACAATTTAAACAGTACTTTGGGGCTAAAAACTAATAAATCACATAAAAATCTTAAGGCCAGGCACAGTGGCTCATGCCTGTAATCCCAGCACTTTAGGAGGCTCAGCCTGGGAGTTCAAGGTTTCAGTGGGCTACAATTGTGCCACCGCACTCCAGCCTGAGTGACAGAGTGAGACCCTGTCACACACACACACAAAAAACTAGTCTATTCTCTGCTTTGTGATCATTTTCCCATATAATTCCTGTGAAAGTGACTATAAAGTTAAAATAGACAAAAGAAAAACCTCAGAGTAGAAAATATTTAAATTATAAATTATTTTTCAGGGCAATTTTCTGTTACTTTTAAAAGACAGTAAAATAAGTGAAGGACATTCAAAGAAATCTCTAGAAAGAGGATTACCATCAATGATTCTGTGATGTAGAATAGCATTTTGATTTACGCCTAGATTTACTACTGAAGGAATGGGGTAGATGTCAATATATACATATGTTCCTAACATGTTAAAAAACACGCAAAGAAAAACTAACTCTAGGCTGGGCGCGGTGGCTCATGCCTGTAATCCCAGCACTTTGGGAGGCCGAGGCAGGCAGACCACCGGAGGTCCAGAGTTTGAGAGCAGCCTGATTAACAAGGAGAAACCCCATCTCTACTAAAAATACAAAATTAGTTGGGTGCGGTGGTACATGCCTGTAATCCCAGCTACTCGGGAGGATGAGGCAGGAGAATCGCTTGAACCTGGGAGGTGGAGGTTGCAGTGAGCCGAGATCGTGCCATTGCACTCTAGCCTGGGCAACAAGAGCGAAACTCTGTCTCAACAACAAAAAAAAAAAAAAAAAAAAAGAAAAAGAAAAGAAAAACTAACTCTATGATCCATCTTGAATTAATTTGTATGTATAGTGTAAATAAACGGTCAAAGTTCCTATCTCACCCCACACATGAATTAACTCAAGATGGACCACAGACCTAAATTTAAGAGCTAACATATAAAGCTTCTAGAGTATGATTCCACTAACATGAAGTCCCAGAATAGGCAAAACTAATTTATGGTGGAAATGAAAAGTAGAACGGGGTTGCCTGGAGGAAGCAAGGGTGTGGGGATTGTCTAGGATGGGGCATGAGAAGACTCTATGGGGTGACAGTAACATTCTGTATTTTGATAGGGTTTGGGGCTACACAGATGTCTACGTTTGTAAAACTTGATGCATTTAAGATTTAAGCATGTTAGTGTAAGCCAATTTTGCCACACACACAAAAAAAGAGCTGCAAACAAATATTTAACTCTAAATAATGCTGTGCATGCTGAAGTGTTTAAGGGTCATGTATACTGATGTCTGCAACTTTAAATACATCAGAAATAAAATGAATTGATATAGTGATGGATAGAGAGATGAACAGATGGATAGGTGAATATATAGTAAAGTGTATATGATAGAATTTAAGTAGAGGGCATATGGGTGTTCACTAATTCTTTTAACCTTTTTTTTTTTGTTTGAAAACATCCATGATAGGCTGGATGTGGTCGGTCACGCCTGTAATCCCAGCACTTTGGGAGGCCGAGGCAGGCAGACTGGTTGAGCTCAAGAGTTCTAGACCAGCCTGGGCAACATGGCAAGACCCCTGCCTCTACTAAAGATACAAAAAAAAAGCTGGGTGTGGTGGTGCGCACCCCTGGTCCCAGCTATATGGGAGGCTGAGGTGGGAGGATCATTTGAGCCTAGAGAGGGGAGGTTGCAGTGAGCTGAGATCATCTCACTGCACTCCAGCTTGGGTGACAGAGAGAGACCCTGTCTCATAAAAGAAAAAAAAAATCCATGATAAAATCTTGGAGAAGATATTCTAAGAATTGAAATGACTAATTAAAAATAGGCTTCTAGGTCTAATGGATGAATTAACAAATAGATCCCACTCTCCTCAAGGCAGGATCACCTACACTCACAGAAGTTCCACAAGAATCAAACTTGGTACCAAAAAAAATCACTTTGTTGCCATGGAAATGCCCCCTAAAGATGTCTGACCACTCATACCTGCATTTCACACATTTTTTTTTTTTTGAGACAGAGTTTCCCCGTCACCCAGGCTGGAGTGCAGTGGCGCAATCTCAGCTCACTGCAACCTCCACCTCCTGGGTTCAAGCAATTCTCCTGCCTCAGCCTCCCAAGTAGCTGGGACTACAGGTGTGTGCCACCACACCCAGGTAATTTTTTTGTATTTTTAGTAGAGACTGGGTTTCGTCATGTTAGCCAGGAATGGTCTCGATCTCCTGACCTTGTGATCCACCTGCCTCAGCCTCCCAAAGTGTTGGGATTACAGGCATGAGCCACTGCACCCAGCCCATTTCACACTTTTAAAAATGAGATTTGCCCAGGCGTGGTGGCTCACGCCTGTAATTCCAACATCTTGAGAGGCTAACGAGGAAGGAATCACTTGGGCCCATGAGTAAGAGACCAGCCTGGGTAACATGGTAAAATCTTATCTCTACAAAAATAAAAAAATTAGCTGGGCGTGGTGGCACACACCTGTGGTCCCAGTTACTTGGTAGGCTGAGGTGGGAGGATCACTTGGGCCCGGGAGGTCCAGGCTGCAGTGAGCCATGACGGCTCCACTGCACTCTAACCTGACTGGCAGAGAGAGACTGTTTCAAACAAAAAAAGAGATTTGCCCAAGGAAAGTGTAATGGCAAGTGAGTTTCAAATGTGACTAGAGCTAACAGACTCTTATCAGGATTGTCACATTTCCAAAAGTATCTTCTTTGGGCTTATAAATTCTTCAATCTCTGTGTATGTACATATTGAAACATGAGGCTCATGTTTTACTGTTGTGGGATTGGTTTCTTCTTGTCAAAAAGATTATAATCACAATATAAAATGATCAAGGGTCTTAAAAAGAACTTTAAAAATTTAAGCAAGCTGGGCTTGGTGGCTCACGCCTGTAATCCCAGCACATTGTGAGGCTGAGGTGGGTGGATCACGAGGTCAGGAGTTCAAGACCAACCTGGCCAAGATGGTGAAACCCCGTCTACTAAAAATACAAAAAAACTAGCCGGACGTGGTGGCAGGCACCTGTAATCTCAGCTACTTGGGAGGCTGAGGCACAAGAATCGCTTGAACCTGGGAGGGAAGGGTTGCAGTGAGCTGAGATCATGCCACTGCATTCCAGCCTGGGTGACAGAGTGAGACTCCATCTCAAAAAAAAAAAAAAAATTAAGCAATCAATGGATAATAACTAGGAAACAATATATGTATTATATACCCTTCATTGTATATCTCACCCCACACACAAATTAACTCAAGATGGATCATAGACCTAAATATTTAGCAATTATAGTCTGTATATAATGTGATTGATTACAGATCTGTATTTTACAATGCAACTGATTATAGCATCTGTACATGAAATGCAATCAATTACAGATTTTAAGAGGAAAAAAGCCTATTAATATCTTTCATGGTCAACAAAACTCTACCTCTCCTGCTGGTACTCAGTCCTGCAGTAGGTGCACTTCACAACAGGGTGTGCAATCCGACATTCCTGAAATGAAATGAGGATATAATTTTAAAAGGCAGTCACAAATGGAAACAGCCTTCAGTAGGAAGCCGACCTGGGCACTATTTCTAGCATAGCTACTATGCTTGAGTGAGTCACTTAAACTTTCTGGGCCTTATTTTTCTCCTCTGTAATACTGGCATCACTTCCCTACTGTTGATGTGGGAGTTAAGTAAGAACTTATATGGATTATATGGAACTAGCCATAAATTGTTAAACAAATATATATATGAACAAGCCCCAGACTGGGAATCAGAAGCCGTGAATTCCAGGCCTGGTTCTTCTGCCACTGCGTGATTTTGCGGTTTACTTATGAAATGAAAGTGCTGGATTAAAATTATTATTTATATATACATAACTTCCTTAAAATCATATATACACATTTCGAGGCCAAAAAGGGCACTCAAGCACTTGCATTCCCCCAGACCTGGTATATAAAAACTGGCAAATGGAAAGTCATGACCATCTGAGGCAAAAGTGACAATTATGAGTTATCCAAATCAGAGACACAAACTCTGGATTATTGGATAACCTCAACATTATTCTTCAGCCAGTTTGGTGACTTTTTAACTGTTGCTTCACAGCACCTCTAGTCACTTAAAAAGTAAAAGTGGGATAAAGCAACTTAAAAGAAAAAGAGAAGTTGGACCTTCAGGAGTAAAAACTGATCAGCAGCTAGCCAGGGAAGACCGAAGACCACCAACTGGATGCTGAGAAGTGATCCCTCGGATCTGTGAGCCTGACTGTGGGGCTTTTTAAAACATAAAGCCTTGCTGCCTCCGATTCTGAGACTGGCCGAAAAGTGAGATGCTTAAAAAAAAAAAAAAAAAAAATCAAGCCTTGCTACCTCCGATTCTGAAACTGGTCGAAAAGTGCCCGTGAGGAGCCCGAGTTCGACACATTCCTCCAAGGCAGCACCCAACTTTGGAGTTCAGTCCCAGGAGGGGCAGGAGGTCCCCACCAGGGAGACCGCGGCGGCGGGGGAGGCAGCGCAAAGGGATCCCGAGGGCGACCAGTCAGGGCAAGCAGGGGACCCGCTGTCCCTCCCCCGACCTCACGGGGTCCGAGAACAATCCCCACGGTTGCTAAGCACCCGGACACGCCGGCCGCGGGAGCCTGGACCGGGCCCCGGCTCCCGCACGTGCTCCGCCGACCCCCAGCGGGGTGGGTGCGGCTCCTCAGCCTGGCGGGCCTGCCACACCCTGCTCCGGGGACCCCGCCGGGCGTCCCCACAGAATCTGGAGCTCCGGGCCGCGCCTCCTGCGTCCCCAGTTCCCGGCCGCCGCCCCAGCCCGCGCACCTTGCACAGCTGCTGCCCCTGAGACAGCGCCTCGAAGGGGAAGCGCTGGTGGCACTTGGTGCAGGCGTAGAGCGCCGCCATGTCCGGCCCGGGCCGCGGTCACCGACCCGCCAGCCCGGCCCGCCGATTTATCTGACAGTCTGAGGTACAACCCGGCGGCGGCTGCAGGCTGCTGGCTGCGGCAGGCGGGCGGGCAGGCGGGCGGGCAAGCGGGCGGGCGCAGGCGGGTCGGGGCGGACCCGGGCGGGCTGGGGCGGGCACGGCGACTCTAGACGCCCGCTCACTGGTGAACGTTGACGTCGATCAAGTGGGAAGGGGCGGAACACGGAGCTTTCGCCCACTCTGATTCGGTCTGGCCTGGAGTACGCCACTGTGACGCTCCAGGCCGCGATTATGTAAAGCGCAATCACGCGGGGGCGCCACCTGGAGGGGACAGGCTCCCGGCCGGGACCTCGGAAGAGCTTAGGCTCCGCCCTACTTGCTCAGCGTTCCCGCCCTCGCTCCTCCTCTCTACGGCCTCAGGCGCATCTGCGCTTCTCGCGATACCTTCGGGGATTTGTGATGTTTTGGTTTCCATGGAGCTGCCCTCTGGGAGCACGAGGGGTACAATTGGAACGAAGGCGGCGCACGGTTAAATGGGACTCTGCAGCCGTCCAAGCCCAAAGAAGGTGGGGAGCTTGGGAAAGAAGTTCCTCATAATCGGAGCAGGAGGAGCCCGCCCAGCCTCGCTCAAAGGGGGAGAGGAGACTCTGAGGGACAATTTAGAAGTGTGTCCTCAATTTAAGACACCTAAATAGGGAACTGTCGGGCTGTGGGCCTTAGGAGAGAAAAGGAGAGCCCCAGAGAGAGCACCCCTATGCTGCGGAAGAGGGACTAAAGAGATGGCAGTCCTTCCAGGAGGGATTGGACAGATATTCAGGCGTCCGGTGGCCTGCAGGCCCCCATCAGAGTGGGCTGCAATTGGCCCAGGCCTGCTTCCTACTTTGTTTTCTCCGGTTTCACCCCCAGCTTCTCTTGCAAGCAACCACCTGGTGATTCCTGACGAGGCCTGACTTCCGGAAGGCAAGCCACGCCCTCCGGGCTCCTCTGCCTCTCTTTGGCTCCAGCTTGGCATGTATAGGAGCTGCCCAAGGAATGACAGACTTCTTGTTCTTGAGGTGTTGGCAAAGCTTCCTGCACTGCTGACCTATCCAAGTCCTGCCTTGTAGCTGCTCTTGGGCATAGGTTACTCTTGGCTCTGCCAACCACCCGTACAGGACTAATTGCAGTTTTACCTCAACGTGTGCTTTTTACAATTAAAAACTGACTTAATGGCTTCTATTTCCCTGCCTCAACAAAAAAATTTACTCTCTCTGAACCCAAATCTGGCTGCTTCCTTGTAGGGTACCCCAAAGAAGTGCATTAATCATTAGGATCAGAAAGCAAAGTTTCCAAATCACTGTTCCACAACTAACTACATGACCTTGGATCTATCACTGAACTTCTCACGGCCTCGTTTTTCTCAATTGTACAATGAGGTCATTGTGAGAATCAAAACCAGTACATGAGTCGGGGCAGGATGGCTCACAACTGTAATCCCAGCACTTTGGGAGGCCGAGGCCAGAGGATCACTTGAGCCTTGGAATTTAAGACCAGCCTGGGTCGGCCGGACGCGGTGGCTCACGCCTGTAATCCCAGCACTTTGGGAGGCCGAGGCGGGTGAATCACCCGAGGATCACCTGAGGTCAGGAGTTCCAGACCAGCCTGACCAACGAGGTCAAACCCTGTCTCTACTAAAATACAAAAATTACCCGGGCGTGGTGGCAGGCGCCTGTAGTCTCAGCTACTCGGGAGGCTGAGACAAGAGAATTGTTTGAACCTGGGAGGCAGAGGTTGCTGTGAGCCAAGATCACGCCACTGAATTCCAGCCTGGACGACGGGGCAAGACTCCGTCTCAAAAAAAAAAAAAAAAAAAAAAAAAAAAAAGACCAGCCTGTGCAACACAGTGGGACGCCATTTCTACAAAAAAACTTTTTTTAAAATTAGCCGGGTGTGGTGGCACGAGCCTGTGGTTCCAGCTACTCAGGCGGCTGAGGCGGGAGGATCCCTTGAGCCTGGACAGTCGAGGCTGTCCTGAGCCATGATTATGCCACTGCACTCCAGCCTAGGTGACAGAGTGAGACCCTGTCTCAAAATATATATGCAAATACAAATAAAAACAGTACGTGGAGGAAAATGTGGGGAAATTGTTTAATGGGTAAGGGGCTTTTGGAGTGATGAAAACGTTTTGGAACTAGATAGAGGTAATGGTTGTTCAACATGGTGAATATACTTTTTTTTTTTTTTTTTTTTTTGAGACAGAGTCTGGCTCTGTCTCCCAGACTGGAGTGCAGTGGCGCAATCTTGGCTCACTGCAACCTCCACCTCCCAGAGGTTCAGGTGATTCTCCTGCCTCAGCCTCCTGAGTAGCTTGGATTACAGGCGCGTGCCACCACTCCTGGATAACTTTTGTATTTTTAGTAGAGATGGATTTCACCATGTTGACCAGGCTGGTCTTGAACTCCTGACCTCAGGAGTTCCTGGATCAGGTGATCCGCCTGCCTCGGCCTCCTAAAGTGCTGGGACTACAGGCGTGAGCCACTGTGCCCGGCTTTTTTTTTTTTTTTTTTCTTGTGACAGAGTCTTACTCTGTCACCCAGGCTGGAGTGCAGTGGTGCGATCTCAGCTCACTGCAACCTCCACCTCCCGGGTTCAAGCGATTCTCCTGCCTCAGCCTCCTGAGTAGCTGGAATTACAGGCATGCACCACCATGGCCGGCTAATTTTTGTATTCTTAGTAGAGATGGTTTTTGCCATGTTGGCCAGGCTGGTCTCAAGCTCCCTACCTCAAGTAATCTGCCCGCCTCAGCCTCCCAAAATCTGGGATTACAGGCGTGAGCCACCACGCCCAGCCTCAACATGGTGAATATACTAAATACCACTGAATTGTTCACTTTAAAAATGCTTAATTTTATGTTATGTGAATTTCATTTCAAATTATTATTATTATTACTTTTTGAGAGAGGGTCTCACTTTCCCCCAGGATGGAGTGCAAAGGCTCAATCTTGGCTCCCTGCAGCCTCAACATCCCTGGGCTCAGGTGATACTCCAACCTCAGCTTCCTGAGAAGCTGGGACTACAGGCACACACTACCAAGTTCTTCACAGCAGGCTAATTTTTTTGTTTGTTTGTTTGAGACGTAGTCTCACTCTGTTGCCCAGGCTGGAGTACAGTGGCGTGATCTCGGCTCACTGCAACCTCCGCCTCGCAGGTTCAAGCAATTCACCTGCCTCAGCCTCCCGAGTAGCTGGGATTACAGGCATGCGTGACCATGCCCAGCTAATTTTTATATTTTTAGTAGAGACGGGGCTTCACCATATTGACCAGGCTGGTCTTGAACTCCTGATCTCGTGATCTGCCTGCCTTGGCCTCCCGAAGTGCTGGGATTACAGGCGTGAGCCACCGCGCCTGGCCAATTTTTGTATTTTTTATAGAGGCGGAGTTTCACTGTATTGTCCAGGCTGCTCTCCAACTCCTAGGCTCAAGTAATCCTTCCACCTCAGCCTCCCAAAGTGCTAGGATTACAGATGTGAACCACTGCATCTGGCCTCAAATTATGTTTTTTTTTTTTTAAAAAGAATGTAAGTGGCTGGGCGTGGTGGCTCACGCCTGTAATCCCAACACTTTGAGAGGCCGAGGGGGACAGATCACTTGAGGTCAGGAGTTCGAGACCAGCCTGGCCAACATGGTGAAACCCTATCTCTACTGAAAATACAGAAAATAGCTGGGCATCTGGTGAGTGCTCGTTATCCCAGCTACTCGGTAGACTGAGGCAGGAGAATTGCTTGAACCCGGGAGGCAGAAGTTGCAGTGAGCTGATATTGCGCCACACTGCACTCCAGCCTGGGCGACAGAGCCAGACTCCGTCTCAAACAAAAAAAAAAAAAAAAAAGAAAAGAAAAATGCAAGCTCAGAGCCAGACTGTGTGACTGAATCCCAGCTCTACTACTTAGAAGCTGTATAATTCTGAGCACATTAAAAACAAAACAAACAAGAAACAGTACATGTAACTTGGCACACTAATATACGTTAGTATTGGAAGAAAAAACTGCATTTCTTCTAGAGAGATGCTGGTGCACTGAATCGTGTAAACACAGCCTCCCTTTTCACACACAAACCCTATAGTGGGGTAAGAGCCTCTCTTTGTTCCCACTGTCTTCAGTTTTGAGTTCCACTCTATTACCAGTTTTACAATTACCTATTGGTTTTCATCAGACTGTGGGCCATCATATCAAGGCCATCTCTATAACCCCTTCACAAAGCTAATTGAACCATTCATTCGATAAATATTTATTTTTTAATTAATTAATTTATTTATTTATTCATTTTTTTTGAGAGGGAGTTTTGCTCTTGTTGTCCAGGCTGAAGTGCAATGGTGCAATCTCAGCTCACTGCAACCTCTGCCTCCTGGGTTCAAGCGATTCTCCTGCCTCAGCCTCCCAAGTAGCTGGGATTACAGACCTGTGCCACCATGCCCAGCTAATTTTTGTATTTTTCATAGAAATATGGTTTGGATTTTTGTAGAGACTGGGGTTTCACCATGTTGGCCAGGCTGGTCTCGAACTCCTGACCTCAGGTGATCCGCCCACCTCAGCTTCCCAAAGTGCTGGGATTACAGGCATGAGCCACTGTGCTCAGCCTGTTTATTTTTTTGAGACAGAATCTCCCTCTGTTCCCCAGGCTGGAGTGCAGTGGTGCAATCTCTGGCTCACTGCAACCTCCACCTCCTGGGTTCAAGCGATTCTTATGCCTCAGTCTCCCAAGTAACTGGGATTATAGACCCGCACCACCACACCTGGCTAATTTTTGTATTTTTAGTAGAAACATGGCTTGGCCATGTTGGCCAGGCTGGTCTCGAACTCCTGAGCTCAAGTGATCTGCCCCTGTCAGCCTCCCAAAGTGCTGGGATTACAGGCCTCAAGCATCCTCCAGCCTTGGCCTCCCAAAGCACTGGGATTACAGGTGAGCCAATATGCCTGGCCATATCATGCCTCCTTTTTTTTTTTTTTTTTTTTTTGCCCAAAAAGACAGGGTCGTTCAGGCTGCAGTGTGTCCAGTCCATTCAATCAACAAATCTTTATAGAGCATTTGTGCCAGGCTCTGGCTTAGGCACTGGGGATACACTGGTGTATAAAAAAGACATGAGGGCTGGGCACAGTGGCTCAAGCCTGTAATACCGACACTTTGGGAGGCTGAGGCAGAAGGATGGCTTGAGCCCAGGAGTTTGAGAGCAGCCTGGACAACATGGGAAAACCCTGTCTCTACAAAGAAAAAAAAAATTAGGTGGTTGTGTTGGCGTGGGACTGCAGTCCCAGCTACTCAGAAAGCTGAGATGGGAGAATGGCTTGAACCAGGGAGGTGGTTACAGTGAGCTGAGATCACGCCACTGGACTCCAGCTTGAACTACAGAGACAGACCCGGTCTAAAAAAAAAAAAAAAAAAAGGCATGATATGGCCAGGCATGGTGGCTCACCTGTAATCCAGTGCTTTGGGAGGCCTAAGTTGAAGGATTGCTGAGGCCAGGAGTTTGAGACCTGCCTGGGCAACATAGTGAGACCTTGTCTCTACAACTTGGTGCACACCTGTAGTCTTAGCTACTGAAGAGGCTGAGGCGGGAGAATCACTTGAGCCCAGGAGTTAGAGGCTGCAGTGGGCTATGATTGCACCACTGCACTCCAGCCTCAGCAACAGAATGAGACCCTGCCTCTTTAAAAAAAGAAAGAAAGAAAGAAAGAAAGAAAGAAAAGAAAAGGCATGATCCCAGCCCTTGTGAAGCCAACAATGTAATGGCAAAGATAGCTAAGAAGCAAGGACTGTGAATTAAAAGATACACCACAGGGACAGACAATGAGGAGAAGGCAGGGGGACTCATTTAGATAGAGCTGGTCAGGGAAAAAACTCTTGGAGAAGATGCCAAGACCTGAAGGTCAAGAAGGACTTAGCCATGTGACTTAACCAAGAATGTTCTGGGCAGAGGAGAAGGGGAAGACTTTGAGATGAAATAGAACATCGCATATTCAAGAAATGGAGAAGAGGCCAGTATAGCTGAGGGTGAGTGAAGATGCCGCCAGGGACACCAGGGCCAAATGTGCAGAGCTGGTAAACCCTGCCATGGATATGGAGTTTGCTCAAAGTACAATGGGAAAGAAGCCAGTGACAGTTTTTAAGCAGGCAAATAACATGATTGGTTTATGGGGTTTTTTTTAAGCTTTTTTTTCTTTTAGAGATGGGGTTTCTCCCTGTTGTCCAGGCTGCTCTTGAACTTCTGGGCTCAAGTGATCCTCCCACCTCAGCCTCCCAAAGTGCTGAGATGTACAGGTGTGAGCTACCATGCCCAGTCTGGATTTATATTTTTAAGATTTCTTTGGCTGCTAGGAGGAGAAAAGACAGCAGGGGGCCAGAGTAAAGGCAGAGAGATCATTTAGGAGGTTATTGCAGGCATCTAGATGAGAGGTGATGGTTAAAAGTTTGCAGTGGAAAGAAGTGGACAGATTCAACATATATTTTGGAGGTAAAATCAATAGGACTTAGGGATGGATTGAATTTGGGAGGTGGTGAGGGAAAGGAAGAAATTATGGTCAATGTGCTCAGCTATGTGTGTGGTGGTAGTATTTCCAGCAAAAGGGAAGACTAGAAGGACAGGTTTCAGAGACAAAACCAAGAGTTTTGTTCTGACATGTTAATTTCTAGATGCCTGTGGGGCATCTGGGGGAGACATCATGTAGGCAGCAGGCTCTATTCTGTGTATCTCTTAGAGGTGAGTTCTAGGATGAAGATACAGTTTTGTGGGGAATGTCAGCAGGTATGTGGTATTTAAATCACTGGGACCAGATAATAGTATCTTGGAAGCCTAGAGAGAGAAGAGACAATGCCTCTTCTTCTTTTCTTTCTTTCTTTTTTTTTTTTTTTTGAGACGGAGTCTCACTCTATTGGCCAGGATGGAATGCAATGGCATGATCTCGGCTCACTGCAACCTCCGCCTCCTGGGTTCAAGCGATTCTCCTGCCTCAACCTCTCGAGTAGCTGGGACTACAGGCATGCACCACCACGCCCGGCCAATTTTGTTGTATTTTTAGTAGACAGGGATTCATCATATTGGTCAGGCTGGTCTCGAACTCCTGACTTCATGATCCTCCCGCCTCGACCTCCCAAAGTGCTGGGATTACAGGCATGAGCCACCGCACCCAGCTGAAATAAAACTTTTTAAAAAACTAGATTTAATTTCTAATTTATTTATTCAATAAACATGCACTGAACATCTACTAAGTATCAGGCACAGTGCTAGGTCCTGGAAGCACAACGATGAAATGACCAAGACCTTGTCCTCCTAGAGCTTCCATTCCTGGATGAAGGAGACAGATTATATGTGAGCAAATACATATATTTATTTATTTAAATAAATATAAATATTTACATATAAATAAATATGTTTATTTGAAATTGAATAATGCAATTTCAGGTGACGCTAAGTTCTGAAAAAATAAAGCAGGGAAAAGGAACATGAGATGATGGGAGTGGCTCTGTTTTATTTGTTTATTTTTTTAGATTCATGGGGTACATGTGCAGTTTGTTACAAGGGTACATTGCATGATGCTGAGGTATGGGCTTCTATTGTCCTGTCACCCATGTAGTGAACACAGTACCCAATAGGAAGATTTTTAGCTGTCATTCCCCTGTAATCCCAGCACTTTGGGAGGCTGAGGCAGGCAACTTGCTTGAGCTCAGGAGTTTGAGACCAGCCTGGGCAACATGACGAAACCCCATCTCAACCAATAATACAGAAAATTCGCTGGGCATGGTGGCATGTTTGCCTGTAGTCCCAGCTACTCAGGAGGCTGAGGCGGAAGGATGGCTTGAGCACAGGAGGTCAAAACTGCGGTGAACCAAGATCATACCACTGCATTGTGGGTGACAGAGCAAGACCAGCCTGTGGGTGATAGAGCAAGACCCTGTCTCAAAAAAACCCAAAACTCTGTACCCATTTAGCAATAACTCTCCTTTCCCCTCTACGTCCAGCCTCCAGCCCCTGGTAACCTTTATTCTACTTTCTCTATGAATTTGCCTTCCTAGGTGACTGAAATCATAATGTTTGTCTCTTTGTGTCTGGGTTACTTCACTCGGCATGTTTTCAAGCTTTATCCATGTTGAAGCATATATCAGAACTTCATTCCTTTTTATGGCTGAATAATATTCCATTGTATATATAAACAGTTTGTTTATCTTTTAATCTGTTGATGGACATTTGGATTGGTCCCACCTGTCTTAGTCTGTGTTGTGTTGCTATAACAAAATACTTCAGACTGGTTAAATACTTGAAACTGGCTAAATTATAAAGAACAGACATTTATTTCTCAAAGTTCTGGAGGCTGAGAAGTCCAAGATCATGGTGCCAGCAGGTTGGATTGTCTGGTGAGGGCTGCAAAGCAGGGAAGGGGCTAGAAAATATTGGCAATCAGGGTTCAGGGCAACTTTAATTTTTTTTTTTTTTTTTTTTTTTTTTTGAGACTGGGTCTCGTTCTGTCACCTGCGCTGGAGTGCAGTGGTTCAATCATAGCTCACTGAAGCCTCAAACTCCTGGGCTCAAATGATCTATCTTCCTGCCTCAGCCTCCTGAGTAGCTAGGACTACAAGTGTGTGCCTGGTTGATTTTTGAATTAAATTGTTTGTTTTTTGTTGTTGAGTTATAGAAGTTCTTTATATATTCTGAATATTAATCCTTTGTCAGATAAATGATTTGCAAATATTTTCCCCCATTTTGTGAGTTGTCTTTTCATGCTCTTGATAATGTCCTTTGATGCATAAACATTTTAAATTTTAATTTAGTCCAATTTAATTTTTTTTTTTTTGCTTGTACTTTGGTGTTATAATTAAGAAACCATGGCTGGGCGCAGTGGCTCATGCCTGTAATCCCAGCACTTTGGGAAGCTGAGGCAGGCAGATCACCTGAGGTCAGGAGTTCGAGACCAGCCTAGCCAACGTGGCGAAACCCCATCTTTATTAAAATTACAAAAATTAGCTAATTATGGTTGCGGGAGCCTGTAATCCCAGCTACTCAGGAGGCTGAGACAGGCGAATCGCTTGAACCCAGGAGGTGGAGGTTGCAGTGAGCAGAGATCATGCCACTGCACTCCAGCCTGGGCGACAGAGTGAGACACCATCAAAAAAAAAAAAAAAACCCATTGCCAAATCCAAGATTATGAAGATGGGATACATTTTAAGACTAGAACTTACATGGCTGGTGAGGGATTGGATCTGGTATGAGCAGTGAAGAGGAATCATGGATGCATCCTAGGTTTTTGGCATAAGCAACTGGGTAAACTAATAGAATTTACTGAGATGGGAAGAGCAGTAGAGGGACAGATTTGGAAGGGAAAAGCAAGGCTTCTGTTTTGGCCATGAAACTTTTGAAATGACTGTGAGGTGAGTAGGCAGTTAGAGATACAAGCCTGGGGTGCAGAGCAGCAGTCAAAGCTGGAGGTGTAATTTGGAAGTCATGAATATTTTAGATTGTTTTACAAGCCATGAGATCACCTGGAGAGTGAGTGAAGGGAGAGAAGAGTTTTTCTTAGTCTATTTTCTGCTGCTATTACAGAATAACACAGACTGAGTAATTTATAAACAATAGAGGCTTATTTGGCTCATGGTTATAGAGGCTGGGAAGTCCAAGAGCATGACACCAGCCTCTGGTGTGGGTCATCCCATGGCAGAAAATGCCATATAGTGAGAGAGGACAAGAGAGAGAGAAAAAGGGGGCCAAACTGCTGTGACAATGGCAGTAAGCAATTAATGAGGGTGAAACCATGATGACCTAATCACCTCTTAAATGACCCACACCTTAATATCATCACAATTGCTATTAAATTTCAACCTGAGTTTTGGAGGGGACATTCAAACCAGAGTAAGTTTGAGTAAGTTCCTAAGAGAGACTTGAAACTCCAAACATTAGGAGATTGGGAACCAAGGATGGGGTGGCAGAAGGAGGGCTGGTAATCTGACAAATGAGATAGAAGGTATAATCAGTGAGGTAGGAAGAAAACTAGGGGAGTTTTGCGTCTGAGAAGCCAGGTGAAAGAAATAAATTATTGGCTGTGTTAAAGGTTGCTTAGAGCTTTGGTAGAATAGATGTGTTTGCTGACCTTGATAAGAGTGGTTTCACTGACTCGGCAGAAAGAAAAGCATGATTGGAATAGGTTTTAATTTTTGTCTTTAGATAGAATGGGGATTGTGGGGATGAGAAAGAGAGAATGAGAAGTGTGGAAGTGGAGCCATTGAGTATAGAGAAAGTTTTAGAGGAATTTTGCTACAAAGGAAAACAGAAAAATGAGGCAATAGTTGAGGGGGGCTGTGAGGGTCAGGGGAAGGCTGGTTTGTTTGTTTTGAGACAGTCTCACTCTGTTGCCCAGGGTGAAGTGCAGTGGCATGATCTTGGCTCACTGCAACCTCTGCACCCTGGGTTCAATCAATTCTCCTGCCTCAGCCTCATGAGTAGCTGGGATTACAGGTGTGCGCTACCATGCCTGACTGATTTTTTTTGTTTCTTGTTGTTGTTGTTGTTGTTTGTTTTGTTTTTGAGACAGAGTTTCGTTCTTGTTGCCCAGGCTGGAGTACAATGGCGCGATCTTGGCTCACTGCAACCTCCGCCTCCCGGGTTCAAGCAATTCTCCTGCCTCAGCCTCCCGAGTTGGCTGGGATTACAGGCATGTGCCACCATGCCCAGCTAATTTTGTATTTTTAGTAGAGATGGGGTTTCTCCATGTTGGTCAGGCTGGTCTCGAACTTCCGACCTCAGGTGATCCGCCCGCCTCGGCTCCCAAAGTGCTGGGATTACAGGTGTGAGCCACCGTACCTGGCCTTTTTTTTGTATTTTTAGTAGAGACAGGGTTTCACCATGTTGGCCAGGCTGGTCTCGAATTCCTGACCTCAAGTGATCCGCCTGCCTCAGCTTTCCAAAGTGCTGAGATTACAGGCTTGAGCCACCACGCCCGACCTGTTTGTTTTTATTAAGTGGGGGCTATTACAGTAAAGGGGGAAATTGTGCAAGAGAAAGAGGAAAAACTTGTGGGAGCAAAATCTTTGATAGGTGAGTGGGGATAGGATCCAGTGTATAAGTGAAAATTTGGTCTTAAACAGGGATAATTTAGGTTGCCCACAGTCCCAGGGAATGTGTGTAGGAGGTGAAATGGAGTGGGTTAGGAGTACATAAGTCCTTTTTACTTTTTTTTTTTTGAGGCCGAGTCTTGTTCTGTCATCCAGGCTGGAGTGCAGTGCACAATCATGGCTCACTGCAGCCTCAACTTCCTGGGCTCCAGTGATCCTCCCACCTCAGCCTCCTGAGTAGCTGGGACCATAAGCACACACCACCATGTCCAGCTAATTTTTGTATTTTTGGTAGAGATGGGGTTTTGCCATGTTGCCTAGGCTGGTCTCAAACTCCTGAGCTCAAGCAATCTGCCCACTTCAGACTGCCAAAGTGCTGGGATTACAGGTGTGAGCCACTGTGCCCAGCTTGTTTTATTTTGAGACAGCGTCTTGCTCTGTTGCGCAGGCTGGAGTGCAGTGGTGCAATCATGGCTCACTGTAGCCTCCAATTCCTGGACTCAGGTGATCGTCCCACCTCAGCTTCCTGAGTAGCTGGGAGTACAGGCGCATGCCACCATGCAAGGCTAATTTAAAATTTTTTGGTAGCAATAGGGTCTTACTAGATTGTCCAAGATGGTCTTGAACTCCTTGCCTCAAGTGATCCTCCCGTCTCAGCCTCCCAAAGTGCTGGAATTACAGCATGAGCCACCATGCCTCACCCAGGAGTATCTAGTTTTTATCACGTGTCCACACTGACATCCTCCTTCCCATCT
Source organism: Gorilla gorilla gorilla (assembly GCF_029281585.2). Classification (NCBI taxonomy): domain Eukaryota; kingdom Metazoa; phylum Chordata; class Mammalia; order Primates; family Hominidae; genus Gorilla; species Gorilla gorilla. The sequence continues at coordinate 212,237,606 of NC_073224.2, forward strand.
TGTGTAAGGTCATCTGTCCATGTGGTTTGCTGTTGTGTCTGCCTCATCTGGACCTCAAGACCTCTTCATATCTGTCAGCAATATATGCCACACCTATTCTGCTCAAGGCCATTGGGGAAAATGTTTTGCTGCTCCCTTTGCCACCCATAAGCAGGAGTCATACTCTTCAACTGTTCCTTCTCTTCTTCTCCTGGACTATCTTGGGTGTGGGAACTCCATAAGGTTTGTCACCCAGTGTAAGGTTGGGCTGCTGTAACAAAGAAAATGAACAATCATTTACTGGCTGGAACAAGTTAGAAGTTTACTTTTGCCTTCTATCATTGTCTAAGGGCTAACGTTCCAGGTCTGCTGGTGGCTGTGGTCCATGTTGTCATCCAGGTAGCTGTAAGAATTAAAGAAAGAGGAAAGAAACACAAAAAGGTGGCTCTCCAGTCAAGACAGATTTATTTTAGAGAAAACAAACCTGAGAGGCGCCTTCTGGCCGAGTTAGGTCAGAGACACACTCTTTTACAGACTGTGAGTTTTTAAGGATTCAGGGTAGGAGAGTTTATCAGAGGCTTGGACTGCTTCTGTATCTCTTTGTTCTTATCTGGGAGGGAGAGTTGTGTGTCTTGTTTCCATACATCTTTCTGCAGCTGCAGACATATCCCCTGAGTCTGCTTTTAGCTTCCCTTAGTGCACCTGAAGGGAAAGGAATGTGCTTATTAAGGCCCACTGTTTTACTGGGGCCCATTGTGTGAGGGTGAAGTTTGGCAGTTACCCAAGAGACTTTTCCCCCACCTGCCTCTGTGCCCAAGCTGTTTTATCTGTGGTTTACTGTCTGTTCTTTCTGGCTGCTTGTAGTTAGAAGAGAAGTGATTTCCTTGAAATGCATGAGGCTAGAAAGGGAGTTGGAACTTAAAGGGGCGGCGTTTGTCCAAGATGACGGTACTCCTCCTCTGTCAATACCCACATTCCTTCCACTGTCTGCGTGGTTGAGCTAGGTCATGTGGGGTTCAGCTAGGAGGAACAGTAAAAGTCCTTGGACCTCTTCTCTCTTTCGACTCCTAGGTGATCTCCTAGGATCTCATCCTAGGATCCTAGGATCCTAGGATCTCATCTCATCTAGTTCTTGGCTTTTCTATCACTGATGATTTTGAAATTTGTCTTTAATCTGGCCTCTCCTCTGAACTTGACATCCCCATTTGGAGGTCCATAGCCATCTCAAACTTGATTATGTCTAAAAATGGCCAGTTCCTTCTGTTGTCCTCCCTCTTTCAGTGAATGACAGTTCCATTTTTCCAGTTGTTCAGGCAGAAAAGCTTGGTGTCATTTTTGACTCCTCTTTTTCTCTCATATCCCAGATCTGGTCTGTCAGTAAATGCTTTTGGCTCCATTGTCAAAATACTGGTATCTTTCTCTAGTTGAACTCCTGTTATCCAAACTCAGAAACCAAAGAGATGCAGACAAAATGTTTCAAATATCCCTCAGTATCTGAGTCCTTACTACTGCTATTTTCCTTAGACCTAGGCCCTGTGTTTTAGAGGACACTGCATATCACAAACACACAAAAAATAAGGATAACATGAGTGCCTCTATCACCGGGATCTGAAGCTCAGGGCTGATTTAGCACAACCCGTTATCATAAACATCTGCTCCAGGACTTGCACCATTCAGGCCCCGGGGAATGCTTCTAAAATGTCTTGCCCTATGTTCTAGAAACAAAAATGGACTGTGTTGATTGCTATAAAGGTTTACAGGTTGTTATCACTGCCAACATCAGAGACAGACACCGCTTTGGAGTCTGGGAAGGGCAGAGAGGTAGAAACGCTTAGGTAAGAGAAAAGACAGGCCAGGCGCAGTGGCTCATGCCTGTAATCCCAGCACTTTGGGAGGCCAAGGCAGGTGTATCACCTGAGGTCAGAAGTTCGAGACCGGCCTGACCAACATGGAGAAACCCCGTCTCTACTAAAAATACAAAATTAGCCGGGCGTGGTGGCACAGGCCTGTAATCCCAGCTGCTAGGGAGGCTGAGGCAGGAGAATCGCTTGAACCTGTGAGGCAGAGGTTGCAGTGAACCGAGATCACACCATTGCACTACAGCCTGGGCAACAAGAGTGAAACTCCATCTCAAAAAAAAAAAAAGAGAGAAAAGACAAATTAATTGATTCACCAAATCCTTTCTGATAGCATGAATGCAATTAATTGTTGCATAATGGAGTATCACTTCCCAGAGGTACCCAGTGTCAATTTTCTTGCTTCTTTTTCAATTTCAATTACTTTTCCAAACTGGAGGTGTTTGCAGATTACTTTGGTATTCACAACAACAGTTAGACATGGCAGCATGGAATGTTTTCCAGTGGAACAAATCTTTTCTTATCTGTGTATGGATAGATCTACATGTAATAAGGGCAGAGCATGGTACAAATTCTTCCCATTGGCATTTAGATGGCTCTTGAACACTAAAATGGCAAGGTTTTTTTTAATTAATAAGATTTGATTAAATTTTCAAAAAATGACAGCTTTAAATAATATTGATTTAAAACTTTTTAATGCCTATAATTTGTGTTTGTATTTTATTTTATTTTTTGAGACTGAGTCTCGCTCTGTCTCTAGGCTGGAGTGCAGTGGTACGATCACAGCTCACTGCAGCCTCGACCTCCTGGACTCAATTGATCCTCCCACCTCAGCTTCTTAAGTAGATGGGACTACAGGCGTGTACTACCAAGTCCAGCTAATTTTTGTATTTTTTTGTAAATACTGGGTTTTGCCACGTTGCCCAGGCTGGTCTCGAATCCCTAGGCTCAAACAATTCACCCGCCTCAGCTTCCCAAAGTGTTGAGATTACAGGCGAGAGTCACTGCACCTGGCCTATTTATTATTTTTATTTTTTTATTTTATTATTATTTTTTTGAGATGGAGTCTTGCTCTGTCGCCCAGGCTGGAGTGTAGTGGCCCAGTCTCGGCTCACTGCAAGCTCCGCCTCCTGAATTCACGCCATTCTCCTGCCTCAGCTTCCCGAGCAGCTGGGACTACAGGCGCCCGCCACCATGCCCGGCTAATTTTTTGTATTTTTAGTAGAGATGGGGTTTCACCGTGTTAGCCAGGATGGTCTCGATCTGACCTTGTGATCCACCCGCCTCGGCCTCCCAAAGTGCTGGATTACAGGTGTGAGACACCACACCCAGCCTATTTATGTATTTATTTTAGAGACAGTGTCTCATTCTGTCACCTAGACTGGAATACAGTGGCACAATCATAGCTCACTGCAACCTGGAACTCCTGGGCTCAAATGATCCTCTTGCTTCACCCTCCAGAGTAACTGGAACCACAGGCGCAAGACACCACATCTATCTGCTTTTTAATTTTTAATAAATTATGTAAAATATTTTGGAGTAATTTTTAAAATATAGGCCAGGCAAAGTGGCTCTCTCCCGTAATCCCAGCACTTTGGGAGGCTGAGGTGGAAGGATTGCTTGAGGCCAGGAGTTGGAAAACAGCCTGGGCAACTTAGAAAGACCCTGTTGCTATAAAAAAATAAAAAATTTTAAAAAATATATAAAACATTTTAAGTTTTAATTTTCACATTTATTTTTATTTATTTTTTGATCAAAATATATTCAAATTTTATATACTTTAAAACAGTTACATTTTAGTTTATTTATTTATTTATTTATTTATTTATTTTTTGAGACAGAGTTTCACCCTTTTGCCCAGGCTGGAGTGCAGTGGCGCAATCTCAACTCACTGCAACGTCTGCCTCCCCGGTTCAAGAGATTCTCCCGCCTCAGCCTCCTGAGTAGCTGGGATTACAGGTGTGTACCACCATGCCTGGCTAATTTTTGTATTTTCAGTAGAGACGGGGTTTTACCATGTTGGCCAAGCTGGTCTCGAACTCCTGACTTCAGATGATCCACCTGCCTCAGCCTCCCAAAGTGCTGGGATTACAGGCATGAGCCACTGTGTCCAGCCTTTAGTTTAAATTCTTTAGATCAGGGGCTAGTAAACTTTTCTGTAAAGGGCCAGATAGTAAATATTTTAGACTTTGAGGGTCATTATGGTCTTTGTCACAACTACTCAGCCATTGTAGGACAAAGGTAGCCATGGACAATACATAAATGAATAAGTGTGGCTGTGTTCCAGTAAAACTTTATTTACAAAAACAGGCAGCGAAGCCTGATTTGACCCACAGGCTCTAGTTTGTTAATGACTAGATTGTTACTGTCAAGGCTGAGTGTGGTGGCTCACGCCTATAATCCCAGCACTTTGGGAGGCCGAGGCAGGTGGATCACCTGAGGTCAGGAGTTTGAGACCAGCCTGGCCAAAATGGCGAAAACTCCATCTCCATTAAAAGCACAAAAATTAGCCAGGCATGATGGCACATGCCTGTAGTCCCAGCTACTTGGGAGGCTGAGACCGGAGAATCGCTTGAACCTTGGAGGCAGAGGTTGCAGTGAGCCGAGATGGCACCACTGCACTCCAGCCTGGGTAACAGAGCAAGACTCCATTTCAAAAATAAATAAATGGGCTGGGCGTGGTAGCTCATGCCTGTAATCCCAGCACTTTGGGAGGCCGAGGCGGGTGGATCACGAAGTCAAGAGATTGAGACTACCCTGGCTAACATGGTGAAACCCTGTCTCTACTAAAAATACAAAAAATTAGCCGGGTGTGGTGGCACATGCCTGTAGTCCCAGCTACTTGGGAGGCTGAGGCAGGAGAATCACTTGAACCCAGGAGGCAGAGGTTGCAGTGAGCCGAGATCATGCCACTGTACTCCAGCCTGAGCAACAGAGCAAGACTCCATCTCAAAAAAAAAAAAAAAAGAAAAGAAAAGGATACTTGCACACACATATTTATAGCACCACGATTCATAATCTCAAAAGTATGGAACCGGCCTAAATGCCCAGCACCAGTTAGTGGATAAAAAAAATGTGGTATGGGCCAGCTGCGGTGGCTCACCCCTGTAATCCTAGCACTTTGGGAGGCTGAGGCAGGTGTACCATGAGGTCAGGAGTTCAAGACCAGCCTGGCCAAGATGGTGAAACCCCATCTCTACTAAAAATACAAAAATTAGCCAGGCATGGTGGTGGGTGCCTGTCATCCTAGCTACTCGAGAGGCTGAGGCAGAGAATTGTTTGAACCCAGGAGGTGGAGGTTGCAGTGAGCCAAGATTGCGCCTTTGCACTCCAGCCTGGGCGACAGGGCAAGACTCCTTCTCAAAAAAAAAGAAAGAAAGAAAGAAAGAAAATGTGGTGTGTATACACCATGGAATACTACTCATCCATAAAAAGGAATGAAATAATGGCATTTACAGCAACCTGGATGGAGTTGGGGGCCATTATTCTAAATGAAGTAACTCAGGAATGGAAAATCAAATATTGAATGTTCTCATTTATAAGTGGGAGCTAAGCTATGAGGATGCAAAGGCATAAGAATGATATAATGGACTTGAGGGACTTACGGGGAAGAGTAGGAGAGGCGAGGGATAAAAAACTATACATTGGGTACAGTGTACACTACTCAGGTGATAGGTGTACCAAAATCTCAGAAATCACCACAAAAGAACTTATCTTTGTAACCAAAAACCACCTGTTTCCCAAAAATGATTGAAATAAAAAAAGAAAAACCTTTTCCTTTCTCTGCCACATGTCTAGGCTACAAATTTTCCAAACACTTATGCTCCATTTCCCTTTAAATATAAGTTCCAACTTTAAGTCATTCCTTTGCTCCTGCATCTGAACATAGGCTATTTGAAGCAGTCAGACCACATCTTTAATATTTTGCTGCTTAGGAATTTCTTCCACCAGATACCCTAAGTCATCACGATGAAGTTCAAACGTCTACAGATACCTAGGGCATGAATTAAATCCAGCCAACCTCTTTGCTAAGGCATAGCACGAGTGACCTTTGGTCCAGTTCCCAATACATTTCTCATTTCCATCTGAGACCTCAGCAGCCTGGACCTCACTGTCCATATCACTATCAACATTTTGGTCACAACCATTTAACCAGCTTCTGAGAAGTTCCAAAGTTTCCCTCATCTTCCTGTCTTCTTCTGACCTCTCCAAAGTCTTCCAACCTCTGCGCATTACCCAGTTTCAAAGCTGCTTCCACATTTTCAGGTACCTTTATGGCAATACCCCACTCCTTGGTACCAATTTTCTGTATTAGGCCATTATTGCCTTGCTATAAAGAAATACCTGGCCAGGGCTGGGCACGGTGGCTCACACCTGTAATCCCAGCACTTTGGGAGGCCAAGGCGGGTGGATCACTAGGTCAGGAGATCAAGACCATCCTGGCCAACATGGTGAAACCCCATCTCTACTAAAAATACAAAAATTAGCTGGGCCTGGTGGTGCGTGCCTGTAATTCTAGCTACTCGAGAGGCTGAGGCAGGAGAATCAGTTGAACCAGGGAGTCGGAGGTTGCAGTGAGCCAAGAATGCGCTAATGCACTCCAGCCTGGCAACAGAGTGATACTCCGTCTTAAAAAAAAGAAAAAATAGAAATACCTGGCCGGGCACAGTGGCTCATGCCTATAATCCCAGCACTTTGGGAGGTCAAGGTGGGTGGATCACGAGGTCAGGAGATCAAAACCATCCTGGCCAACATGGTGAAACCCCGTCTCTACTAAAAATACAAAAATTAGCTGGGCATGGTGGCGCACACCTGTAGTGCCAGCTACTCAGGAGGCTGAGGCAGGATAATTGCTTGAACCTGGCAGGCGAATGTTGCAGTGAGCAGAGATCGCACCACTACACTCCAGCCTGGCGACAGAGTGAGAATATCTGAGGTTGAGTAATTTGTAAGAAAAGAGGTTTAGCTGGGCATGGTGGCTTTTGCCTCTAATCCCAGCACTTTATGAGGCTGAGGCAGGTGGATCACTTGAGCTCAGGAGTTCGAGACCAGCCTGGGCAACATGGCAGAATGCCATCTCTACAAACAATACAAAAATTAGCCAAGTGTGGTGGCATAGACTAATAGGAGATCTAGTTTGTTTTCATAGATTCCAGTTCATCTTCATGGTGGTGTGCACCTGTGGACCCAGCTACCCGGGAGACTGAGGCAGGAGAATTGCTTGAACTGGGGAGGCAGAGGTTGCAGTGAGCTGAGATCAAGCCACTGCACTCCAGACTGGGTATCAGAGCGAGACTCCATCTCAAGAAAAAATAAAATAAAATAAAATAAAACAAAATAAAATCAGTGAAAAAAAAAAAACAAGCCTGAGCATGGTGGCTCATGCCTGTAATTCCAGAATTTTGGGAGGCTGAGGTGGGAGGATCGCTTGAGGCTAGGAGGTTGAGACCAGCCTGGGCAACCAAGTGAGACTCTATCTCTACAAAAAGTTAAAAATTAGCCAGGTGTGGTGGTGTGTGCCTGTATTCCCAGCTACTTAGGAGGCTGAGATGCAAGGATCCTTTGAACCCAGGAATTCAAGGTTGCAGTGACCTATGATTGTGCAGTGACTCCAGCCTGGGTGACAGAGCAAGACCTTTTCTCAAACAACAAAAGCAAAAACAATAAGATTTTTAAAAACCAGAAAGTAGGAGAAAAAGATGTAAAAGATATCGCTGGGCACGGTGGCTCATGTCTGACCCCAACACTGTGGGAGGCTGAGGCAGGAGGATCACTTGAGGCCAGGAGTTTGAGAATAGCCTGGGTTAGCCGGGCGTGGTGGCAGGCACCTGTAATCCCAGCTACTCGGGAGGCTGAGGCAGAAGAATTGCTTAAACTTGGGAGGCGGAAGTTGGCAGTGAGCTGAGACCACGCCACTGCACTCCAGCCTGAGCAAAAGAGCAAGACTCTTGTCTCAAAAAAAAAAAAAAAAAAAAAAGAGAGAGAGAATAGCCTGGGCAATATGGTAAGACCTGATCTCTACAAAAAATAATTTTTAAAAAATTAGCCAGGCACTGTGGCACACATCTGTAGTCCTAGCTACTCTGGAGGCTGAGGTGGGAGGACTGTTTGAGCCCAGGATTTTGAGGTTGCTGTGAGCTGCAAATGCACCACCGCACTCCAGCTTGGGTGACAGAGTGGGATCCTGTCTCAGAAAAAAAAAAAAAAGAATAAAGATGTAGTTATCTTATGAAAGGTTAAAAAAAAGAAAAGTGTCTGAGAAGACTCCAGTAGAACAAAAGGAAAGGAAAAAAGAGAGAAAAAAAGAATTATTCAAAATGATTTTTTTTAAAAGTAAATTTTGTCCTAAAGTCAAATGACTGATTATTTAAGAAAGAAAAAATATAAAACAAACAAAAGGTCTGAGCAGGTTGTGGAAGGTCAGAGTAAGTCATAAAAGGTTTATAAAGGATAAATTTATGAAAGAAATTTTATGTATTATCAAGTTGAATATACTTAAAAGAGGATTATTTGTAGATCTTTCTAAAGATTGTGGTTTAAGCCAGGTCCAGCGGCTCACCCCTCTAATCCTAGCACTTTAGGAGGCTGAGGCAGGAGAATTGCTTGAGCCTGGGAGTTTGAGACTAGCCTGGGCAACATAGTGAGACCAGGTCTCTACAAAAAATAAAAAAAATTACAGAGGCATGATGGCATGCGCCTGTAGTCCCAGCCACTTGTGAGGGTGAGGAGGGAGGATCACTTGAGCCCAGAATTTAAGGATGCAGTGAGCTACAATATTGCCACTGCACTCTAGCCTGGGCAACAGTGTGAGACCCTGTTTCCAAAAAAAATTTAAATTTAAATTTAAAACATTAAGAAATGAATAAGCTTTAATATTAAAAATATAATTATACAAAACTAAAATTTTGGTCCCATATGATGAACAATAAGTTTTTCTTGAAGTATTCATCTGCTTTCAGTAAAATTGCAAAAGCTTTTGACTTTTAATTCTAAAATCTGTTTCTGTAAATTTTCAACCATCTTCCAAACTACAGCTTTTTTTTTTTACAGATTCCATTTAATTTTCCTAGTTTCCAATTGGAAATAGAGTCTTCTTCATTTAGAATGATTATTTCATTTCTCAAGGTAGAGTTTTCCTCTTGAAGCTTCTCAGGTACATCTCTTGGAATTTTACCTTTTGCTGTTGATATAGTTCAGATTTTTGTCCTTGCCCAAATCTCATGTTGAATTGTAATCCCCAGTGCTGGAGGTGGGGCCTAGTGGAAGGTATTTGGATCACGGGGGTGGATCCCTCATGCCTTGGTGCTGGCTTCATGATAGTGAGTTCTCACGAGATCTGGTCATTTAAAAGTGTGTGTACCTCCCCTTGGCTCTCTCTCTTGCTCCTGCTTTGAATGTGTGATGTGCCTGCTCCTGCTTCACTTTCTGCTATGAGTAAAAACTCTCTGAGGCCTTCCCAGAAGCAGATGCTGCTGTGCTTCCTGTATAGCCTGTAGAACCGGGAGCCAATTAAACCTCTTTTTTTGTTTGTTTGTTTGTTTGAGACAGGGTCTCACTCTGTCACCCAGCAGGCTGGAGTGCAATGGTGTGATCTCAGCTCACTGCAGCCTCAACCTCCTGGGTGGTGGTCCTCCTGTCTCAGCCTCCTGAATAGCTGGGACTACAGGTGCCCGCCACCATGCCCGGCTAATTTTTTTGTATTTTTGGTAGAGACAGGGTTTCACCATGTTGGCTAGGCTGGTTTTGAACTCCTGACCTTGAGTTGGTCTCGAACTCCTGACCTAAGGTGATCTGCCCGCCTTGGCTTCCCAAAGTGCTGGGATTACAGGCGTGAGCCACCATGCCTGGCCATTTTTTAAAAAATTTATTTACTTTTTGAAACAACCTTAAATAATCTTGTGTTTAGACAAAATTATTTATTTATTTATTTATTTATTTTTTGAGACAGAGTCTCGCTCTGCCACCCAGGCTGGAGTGCAGTGGCGTGACCTTGGCTCGCTGTAACTTCCACCTCCTGAGCAATTCTCCTGCCTCAGCCTCCCGAGTAGCTGGGATTACAGGAACCCGCCACCACACCCAGCTAATTTTTTTGTATTTTTAGTAGAGACAGGGTTTCACCAAGTGATCAAAATGATTTTTTGAATAAAGAACACATTTTTATGTCTTTTATTTTTTTATTTTTTTTCCTGATTTTTTTTTACAATGATTTTTTTTTAAATTTATTTTTATTGATCATTCTTGGGTGTTTCTCGCAGAGGGGGATTTGGCAGGGTCATAGGACAATAGTGGAGGGAAGGTCAGCAGGTAAACAAGTGAACAAAGGTCTCTGGCTTTCCTAGGCAGAGGATCCTGCGGCCTTCAGCAGTGTTTGTGTCCCTGGGTACTTGAGATTAGGGAGTGGTGATGACTCTTAACGAGCATGCTGCCTTCAAGCATCTGTTTAACAAAGCACATCTTGCACCGCCCTTAATCCATTTAACCCTGAGTGGACACAGCACATGTTTCAGAGAGCACAGGGTTGGGGGTAAGGTCATAGATCAACAGCATCCCAAGGCAGAAGAATTTTTCTTAGTACAGAACAAAATGAAGTCTCCCATGTCTACTTCTTTCTACACAGACACAGCAACAATCTGATTTCTCTATCTTTTCCCCACCTTTCCCCCTTTTCTATTCCACAAAACCGCCATCGTCATCACGGCCCATTCTCAATGAGCTGTTGGGTACACCTCCCAGACGGGGTGGTGGCCAGGCAGAGGGGCTCCTCACTTCTCAGAAGGGGCGGCCGGGTGGAGGCTGACCCCCCACCTCCCTCCCGGAGGGGGCGGCTGGCTGGGCAGGGGCTGGCCCCCCACCTCCCTCCCGGACGGGGTGGCTGCCGGGCGGAGACGCTCCTCACTTCCCAGACGGGGTGGCTGCCAGGCAGAGGGGCTCCTCAGTTCTCAGACGGGGCGGCTGCCGGGCGGAGGGGCTCCTCACTTCTCAGATGGGGTGGCTGCTGGGCGGAGGGGCTCCTCACTTCTCAGATTGGGAGGCCGGGCAGAGACGCTCCTTACCTCCCAGGTGGGGTCACGGCCGGGCAGAGGCGCTCCTCACATCCCAGACGGGGCGGCGGGGCAGAGGCGCTCCCCACATCTCAGACGATGGGCGGCCAGGCAGAGACGCTCCTCACTTCTTAGACGGGATGGCGGCCGGGAAAAGGCGCTCCTCACTTCCCAGACTGGGCAGCCGGGCAGAGGGGCTCCTCACATCCCAGACGATGGGCGGCCAGGCAGAGATGCTCCTCACTTTCCAGACGGGGTGGCGGCCAGGCAGAGGCTGCAATCTCGGCACTTTGGGAGGCCAAGGCAGGCGGCTGGGAGGTGGAGGTTGTAGCTAGCCGAGATCACGCCACTGCACTCCAGCCTGGGCAACATTGAGCACTGAGTGAACGAGACTCCGTCTGCAATCCCGGCACCACGGGAGGCTGAGGCTGGCGGATCACTCGCGGTTAGGAGCTGGAGACCAGCCTGGCCAACACAGCGAAACCCTGTCTCCACCAAAAAAATACGAAAACCAGTCAGGCGTGGCTGTGCGTGCCTGCAATCGCAGGCACTAGGCAGGCTGAGGCAGGAGAGTCAGGCAGGGAGGTTGCAGTGAGCCGAGATGGCAGCAGTACGGTCCAGCTTCGGCTCGGCATCAGAGGGAGACCATGGAAAGAGAGGGAGAGGCAGACTGTGGAGAGGGAGAGGGAGAGGGAGAGGGAGAGGGAGAGGGAGAGGGAGAGGGAGCTATGTCTTTTAAATAATTTTTTATCTAGAACATTTTTTTTCTTTCTTCTTTTCTTTTTTCTTTTTTTTTTTTTTGAGACAGAGTTTCACCCTTGTTGCCCAGGCTGGAGTGCAATGGCATGATCTCAGCTCACTGCAACCTCCGCCTCCCAGGTTCAAGTGATTCTCTTGCCTCAGCCTCCCAAGTAGCTGGGATTACAGGCTCCCGCCACCATGGCTGGCTAATTTTTGTATTTTTAGTAGAGATGGGGTTTCGTCATGTTGGCCAGGCTGGTCTCAAACTCTTGACCTCAAGTGATCCACCTGCCTCAGCCTCCCAAAGTGCTGGGATTACAGGCCTGAGCCACCATGCCTGACTTTCAAGAACACATTTTACTTGTTTGGTACCTGTGTATACAGAATTATATATACATTAATTAGAATTTTAAACTCTTGTAAACCTTTATTTTTAGTGAAAACCTAGAAAGTAAGCAAATTTTGAATTGTATCTTAACATTTTATGAATACATAATTTTTTAGAAATTTTTTATAACATAATTTTTTAATGTGGAGCAGGACGTATTTATTAACAACTACAAATATCTTTTCGCTTTTTGTAAAATTTAGGAAGCCAAAAGTAAATATACTTGAATCTATGTTTAGCAATTAATGTGTAGCATTTTATCTTATTTGGAAATGATCCAGATACTTTATCAATATCTACTGCCTAATTTAATATATCATAACTTTAAGATGTCAAATTACATGAAAGTTTATTTGTAAACATTTATCCTATTTACATTTGCCTTAATTGATTAATTTTTTTAATTACACCTAAATTACTTACTAATTTCTTAAGAGCAAAGACAATTCCATAAGCCGTTTCAGAGAAATGTCAGGGGTTTGGACTGGTGTTTTAGATGATGGTGACTGCTCCAGTGGTTTTAATTGGCCATCCTATGCACATATTTAGAATGTTTGTTTTTGCTCTTGAAAGATGTTTAGAAATAAGCAGGCTTAGGGGGAAGCCAGTAAAAGAGCCAAATTGTTTACAGATGTGCATAACCAAACCAAAATGAAACCAAAATAAGAATGTTCACAAAAGGTTTAATCCAGGTATGCAGACCAAACAAAATATCAAACCAGGCTTCCAGAACTACAGGTGAATTAACCAGAAAAGATACGAGGTCCTCACAGTCAGAACATAAGCTCTGTAAGAGAGTATACTCACCAGAAAGACAAAATGTCTTTACATTGGAAAGAGCTCATCAGAAAAGACAGTCTTTTATCATCCCAGAAGGGATGCAACACTCTTTATTAAGGTGATGTTACTCAAATCACATCCCAAACAAAGTTAAAGAGCATCTACCAAAAAGAGGGAGGCTTGGCTTGAGAGAAGACTCACCAGGGCAGAAAAAGGAGAGCCATGGAAGTAGAGAGCTGAAAGGCCTCAAGGGAGTACTGCACCCTGGTTCCAAGAATCACTAGTTTATTCTGAAAATGATTATGCTTCAGATCCCACTTCTGACACCATGTTTGTCAACCTAAATAACAGACAGAGAGAGGCTCTCTAAAAGAAAATTATTTTTACTTGAGAATGAAATTTGCAACGGGAATACATATGCCATATTAAACTGTGTCTATATTTAGAGAGGTAAAGGAAGACAAAGGTTTTTGTTTGTTTTTTTGTTTGTTTTTTGAGATGGAGTCTGGCTCTGTCGCCCAGGCTGGAGTGCAATGGCACAATCTCAGCTCACTGCAAGCTCCGCCTCCCGGGTTCACACCATTCTCCTGCCTCAGCCTCCTGAGTAGCTGGGACTACAGGCGCCCACCACCATGCCCGGCTAATTTTTTGTATTTTTAGTTGAGACGGGGTTTTACTGTGTTAGCCAGGATGGTCTCGATCTCCTGACCTCGTGATCCGCCTGCCTCGGCCTCCCAAAGAGACAAAGGTTTTTAAAGGAAAAATGAGAATTGCATAATTGTTTTGAGATAATTATCCTTTTTAATTATCTTTTTTTTTTTCTGAGATGGAGTCTCACTCTTTCACCCAGGCCGGACTGCAGTGGCGCTATCTCGGCTTACTGCAAGCTCCACCTCCCAGGTTCATGCCATTCTCCTGCCTCAGCCTCCTGAGTAGCTGGGATTACAGGTGCCCGCCACGGCACCCGGCTAATTTTTTGTATTTTTAGTAAAGACGGGGTTTCACCATGTTAGCCAAGATGGTCTCGATCTCCTGACCTCGTGATCCGCCTGCCTCGGCCTCCCAAAGTGCTGGGATTACAGGTGTGAGCCACCGTGCCCGGCCGAGATAATTATCCTTGATTACAATGATCAAATATTAATAACAAGGGTGATGCTAGTCTGAGATTGGACAGCAGTTGACAGATGTTCTCGTGGATATATTTTTGTGTGTATATAAGTTTGTGGTGGCCTTTGTGCAAGCATGTGGTTTTTGCAGAGTTTTCTGTTATATTTCTTATTATCAAGCATTTGTGCATAAGAAAACTCCCTTTTTGGCCTTCCCCATCTCCATTTGTCAGGGTTTTTTAATCAAAATGGGTGATTCTATTTTGATTCTGACAACTTTCACAAAACACTTCTCACACCCCTGTTGCTGATACTCTGGTCCAAGCCATCTTAATTTCTCAGCTGGCATAGTGGGCTTGGTAGTCAATTTAGCTAAGATGGAACTATGTTTCTTAGAAATCCCTTTCCTGTGTAGTTTTGGGTGAGAATTTGCCACCAGAAGATGTGGACACAATTTAGAAAGAAGACGTTCAGATGTAGCCATGCTTGCAATTGGAAAGCCAACATAGAGTCAGATGCTACTGCAGTTTACGTGTGGTTTCATTAATCTGCTGGCTCCCCTTGTTGGTGTGAGGCAGCAGCTGGGCGCAAAGCCACTCCATCTCCCCCTGGACTTCTACCTTCAGCTTCCCAAACTCCTGGGCTAGATATATGTTGATGAAGGTCATCAGCTTCTCCTGTAGGTCATCATCAAACTTGGAGGCTTAGGGGTAGGGAGAGACCAATAGGAGATCTAGTTTGTTTTCATGGGTTCCATTTTGACCTTGTCCTCCCCCATTTCATGTCCATTTTTCCTTTCCAGTTACCTGCCCTGATGACTTCTAGTCCAATACCAGATCCACAAGAAACAGCTGTGCGTAAACTGTTTGACCAGCATCCACAACTGCATCAGATCAAATCCCTATAATAAATCCCTTATTCTATATAACTTCTAATGGTTCTGCTTCGCTGATAGAACCCTGATACACCTGGGTTATTGCAATTGACTCCTAACTGATCTCCCTACTTCTAACCTTGCTCCACTGGGCAGATAGATATGTTACTTCTCTGCTCAAATACCTCCAATAGCTTCTAAGTAAATGCCAAAGTCCTTACTTACTCTGACTGTGCCAGACTCAGCTTAGATGTCTCCCAATGGAAGGTCCCAGCAGCCAACATCGTTGTCTCATCTCCAGATATTATTGGCTGCCTCAGCCTCATGGGGAGACAAGTGCTAGTGTTTAGCATGAACTTGATTAAACCTGCTATAATGAGACCACAGCAACTTAAACACTTGTGTCTGACCCAACTAAGGATATAAAGGTTCTGATTTCCCCAGCAACTGCCCAGTGGAAGCAGTTAACACAATCCCAAAGTCAGGCTTTTACTTCTTTAGGATTGCAACCCCGAAGAAAGCATTAGCATACAACCTTTGATTCATGCTCTGTTTTCTAGGGAACATAGGCTGACATTTAGTACCAAAAGAGATCTTCAGGGTATGATTTCAGGGTTTGATTCCTCACCTACGTGAATGCAATTAGGACCTCATTGCTGGTAGTTAGTGGAATGATAATAACCCTTCCCTTCATTTGGCATTATAGTTATAAGACCTTTTACTTGTAGTAAAGGGAAGACTACGTGGAAAATCAGATCCAGGGCTGGGCACGGTGGCTTACACCTGTAATCCCAGCACTTTGGGAGGCTGAGGTGGGCAGATCACCTGAGGTCAGGAGTTCGAGACCAACCTGGCCAACATGGTGAAACCCTGTCTCTACTAAAAATACAAAAATTAGCTGGGCATGGTGGTGTGCACCTGTTATCCCAGCTACTTGGGAGGCTGAGGCAGGAGAATTGCTTGAACCCGGGAGGCAGAGTTTGCAGTGAGTTGAGATCGTGCCACTGCACTCCAGCCTGGGCAACACAGCGAGACACTGTCTCAAAAAAAAAAAAAAAAAGAAAGAAAGAAAAGAAAAGAAAATCAGATCCAGGATCAGGTAAAAAGTGCAGAGTGCAGAGTTGCAAAAGATTCTAAATGAACAGATTCGGTAGGTCTCCTATGTCAAAGTCAAGGCACTGATAGGGAAAAAGTAGGACCCTGAGACCGAGGATAGGAGCATTATGGTGGACAAACCTAAGAATCTTTATCTTACAAATTCTCCTGAGTTCTGGGTGCAGAAGCAGCCCCTTCCCTCTTGCCAGGGAAGAACAATTTTCTCTTGACTCGTGAGGAAATGATTTCATGTGAACCAGGTGCTTCATAAGATGGCATTTGTTCTCCTTAAGACTTGTTTCCATCACACCCTCAAATAACTGAGGTCAATTCCTAGGAAATCCTGAGTGTGGAAATTTGCTTATTGGTCTCAGGATAAATAAGCTACACCTCAAAGGACGTGAAAGACTAGTGAATATATGTGGAAATAATTTCAGGATTTTTAGGCATGGTGGTGAGGGTAGGGAAGCAGGCAGAATATAAGATTGGCTAATGGGGAATATATTGACATAAACCACTCTTCAGTAACTCAGGCTTCAATATTCTTGCAAGAATGCCTGGAGCTGGTCTCTGGTAGATAGTTTCCAAAGATGGTCACTATCAAATTCTTCCCTCCCTCTGTGTACATGCCACTCCCCACATCAAGAGATGGAGTCTATTTTCCCCCATCCTTAAATCTGCAAACACTTAATTAAGCCTAAACCAGACAGCAGAATTGTGAGAAGTAATAAATTGCTGTTGTTTTAAGTCCTTAAACTTGGGTGGTTTGTTAATTTGCAATAGATAATTGAAATATAGTCTTAATAGTTTGCAAGGATGTTTCTTAGAGCTTGGGCTGGATGATGACCTACAGTAAATGAGCTCAATACACTAGAATTCCCATGGTAGGGTTTTTTTTTTTTTTTGAGACGCAGTCTTGCTCCGTTGCCCAGGCTGGAGTGCAGTGACATGATCTTGGCTCATTGCAACCTCCGCCTCCTGGGTTCAAGCAATTCTCCTGCCTCAGCCTCCCAAGTAGCTGGGATTCCAGGTGCCTGCCACCATGGCTGGCTAATTTTTGTATTTTTTCAGTAGAGACGGGGTTTCACCATGTTGGCCAGGCTGGTCTCGAACTCCTGAC
The DNA here is from genome assembly GCF_029281585.2 of Gorilla gorilla gorilla. NCBI lineage: Eukaryota > Metazoa > Chordata > Mammalia > Primates > Hominidae > Gorilla > Gorilla gorilla. The sequence goes on from NC_073224.2 coordinate 212,254,586, forward strand.
CTTGTGATCTGCCCACCTCGGCCTCCCAACCATGGTAGAGTGTTTAAGAAGAGGTAAGAAAGTTCAGGAAGGTAGGACTATAACACCCAAGAACTCAGCATCAGACTATGTTCTTTAGGAAGGCCCAGAGGATATTATTTTCACTAAGACAATAAGTTCACTGATAAGGGAACACCAGCATCTTTGAGTAGCTCAGTGATGTCTGTCTTCAGTACTCTCAGATTAAAAGTAAGAAGCACTACCATGGAACTGAGATCCTAATTATCAATCCTAATGTTCAGATTCCAGAATGGCAGAGGTGACATCCAAGACCAGGTGAATATAATTACTGTTAAAGGCAGCAGTCCCAGAGTGGCAATGAGTGTGCCTTGACCTTCGAGGATCTATACGCTGATTATGGGAATGGGATACAGCTAACTGGATGGTCCTTGATTTTTATTTTTATTTTTTTTAATAAAGTTCTGGCAACCAGAAGACTGACATTAGCTGCTGCTACACTGGAAAATTCCGGTCCCTCATCTAGATTTTAAATTTTTTTTCATTTTTTTCTTCTTGCTCTGACACCCAGGCTGGAGTGCACTGGCACCATTATAGCTCACTGCAGCCTCAAACTCCTGGGCTCAAGCAATCCTCTCTCCTCATCCACTGCACCCAGCTAGATTCCTGACCAAAATTCACAGGACCAGAACCACTTAAATATAGGGTGACCATACCCCTTTAAGGAATGACTCTGTAATCATACCATCATTATATATAGTAAATAGCCTCCCAGTCCTTCCCCAGAGGGCTGATCTGCTGCCATTTACCAGGGTAACTGTTCACTGAAAAAGAAGAGTATCTAGAATTTTCAGAGAACATTATAGAATCTGTGCTGTCACGGAAACTAGAAAACAAAATACCATCATCACTTCCTGATTAGAATAGGAGCTAAGGGAGGCCAGGTGACAGATGGAATTGACCTAAAGTCCAATGAGTCCCATAGAAATTAACAGAATCCTCTTACAATGTCGTGACATGTGGATTAGAAGCTATTACGATAGGAAGAGCCAAGTGGGATCTCCTGAAACTATCTGTATTAGTCAGTGTTCTCCAAAGACAGTGCCAATAGAATGTGTATATTTATGTGTGTGTGTGTGTATACATATGCATATGTGTATATATACAGTAATGTGCCACATAATGATGTTTCAGTCAATGACAGACTGCATATATGGCAGTGGTCCCATAAGATTATAATACCGTATTTTTACTGTACCTTTTATATGTTTAGATATGTTTAGATACACAAATACTTAACATTGTGTTACAACTGCCTACAGTATTCAGTACAGTTACATGCTGTACAGGTTTGTACTGTATGAGCAATAGGCCATACCATATAGCCTAGGTGTGTAGTAGGCTCTGCCATCTAGGTTTGTGTAAGTACAATCTCTGATGTTCGCACAATGACGAAATCACCTAACGACACATTTCTTAGGACATATTCCTGTCGCTCTGTGACACATGACGGTATATATAGAGAGAGAGTTGTTTTTTTTTTTTTTTTTTTTGAGATGGAGTCTCGCTCTGTAACCCAGGCTGGAGTGCAGTAGCATGATCTTGGCTCACTGCAAGCTCTGCCTCCCAGGTTCATGCCGTTCTCCTGCCTCAGCCTCCTGAGTAGATGGAACTACAGGTGCCTGCCACCACGCCCAACTAATTTTTTAGTATTTTTAGTAGAGACGGTGTTTCACCGTGTTAGCCAGGATGGTCTCCATCTCCTGACCTCGTGATCCGCCCGCCTCAGCCTCCCAAAGTGCTGGGATTATAGGCATGGGCCACCGCGCCCAGCCATAAATACTTCTCCAGCTCTCTATTGGAAGGCTGTCAATGGTGAGTTGTGTCCAGAGCAACAGAGGGCTGTTGTGATATTGTGACATATGTTTTTAGTCTTCATTCCTGTTTCCTGGCATACAACTCCCCAAATCCTTGGAATTTCCAAAGTGATGTCTTTTTATGTGCTAATAATTGACTGGTGGCTAGCAGCTGCTAGGTAGCTTCAGGATGGAGGCTGGTGACCAGAAATACCTAGGCAGCATTACAGAGTTGAGACTTTCAGCATCACCCCCCTACCCTATGGGGAGGGCAGAGGGGCTGAAGGTTAAGTTGATCACCAGTGGCCAATGGTTTAATCAATCATGCCTACATCATGAGGCCTTCATAAAAAAAAAAAACAAAAGGAGGCGAGGTGTCATGGTTCATGCCTGTAATCCAGCACTTTGGGATGCTGAGGTGGGAGGATCACTTGAGCCCAGGAGTTCAAGACCAGCCTGGGCAACATAGGGAGACCTCCTTTCTACAAAGAAATAAAATAAAATAAATTAGCTGAGTGTGCTGTATCTATAGTCCCAGCTACTTGAAAGGCTGAGGTGGGAGAATCACTTTAGCCTGGGAGGTAAAGGCTGTAGTGAGCCAAGATCATGCCACTGTACTCCATCCTGGGTGACAGAGCAAGACCCAGTCTCAAAAACAAAACAAACAAACAAATAAACCTAAAAAAACAGGGTTTGGAGATCTTCTGGATAGCTGAACACATGGAGGTTCATGGAAGGTGTGTGCCCTGGAAGGGCCTAGGAGCTCTGTACCCCTTCCCTCATTTCTCATCCTCATTTCATCTGTATCTTTTGTAATATCCTTTATAAAAAATTGATAAACATAAGTAAGTGTTTCCCTGAGTTCTGTGAGCTGCTCCAGCAAGTTAATTGAACCCAAAGAGGGGATCATGGAGCCCCGAACTGGAAGCCAGTCCATTAGAAGTTCTGGAGGCTGGACTTGTGCCTGGCTCAGGGAGCTTGAGGAATGAGCCCTAAACCTGTGATATCTGATGCTATATTCAGAGGTGTTTGAACCAGAGTGACTCCCTCTTGAATAGGAGCTGGGTAAAATGAGGCTGAGACCTGCTGGGGTACATTCCCAGAAGGTTAGGCATACTTAGTCACAGGATGAGACAAGAGGCCAGCACGAGATACAGATCACAAAGACCCCGCTGATAAAACAAGATGCAATAAAGAAGCCAGCCAAAACCTGCCAAAACCAAGATGGTGACGAGAGTAACCCCTGATCATCCTCATTGCTCATTATATGTTAATTATAATGCATTAGCATGCTAAAAGACACTCCCACCAGCACCATGACAGTTTACAAATGCCATGGCAATGTCTAGAAGTTATCCTACGTGGTCTAAAAGGAAGAGGGGTGTGGTGGCTCATGCCTGTAATCTCAGCACTTTGGGAGGCCGAGGCAGGTGGGTCACCTGAGGTCAGGAGTTCGAGACTAGCCTGGCCAACATGGTGAAACCCCATCTCTACTAAAAATACAAAATTAGCTGGCTGTGGTGGTGTGTGCCTGTAATCCCAGCTACACAGAAGGCTGAGACAGGAGAGTCACTTGAACCTGGGAGGCAGAGGTTGCAGTGAGTAGAGACTGTGCCACTGCACTCCAGCCTGGGTGACAGAGTGAGACTCAGTCCCAAAAAATAAAATAAAATAAAATAAAGTAAAATAAAATAGGCCAGGTGCAGTGGCTCATGCCTGTAATCCCAGCACTTTGGGAGGCTGAGGCGGGTGGATCACGAGGTTAGGAGTTTGAGACCAGCCTGGCCAACATGGTGAAACCCCATCTCTACTAAAAATACAAAAATTAGCCGGGTGTGGTGGCACACGCCTGTAGTCCCAGCTACTTGGGAGGCTGAGGCAGGAGAATCACTTGAACCCGGTAGGCGGAGGTTGCAGTGAGCCTAGACTGTGCCATTGCACTCCAAACTGAGCGACAGAGCGAGACTCCCTCTCAAAAAAATAATAAAATAAAAGTAAAAGGAACTCTCAGTTCCAGGAAATCCCCACCCCCTTCCTGGAAAACTAATGAATAATCCACCCCTTGTTTAGCATATGATCAAGAAATAACCATAAAAATAGCCAAGCAGCAGCCTTCAGGGCTGCTCTGCCTATGGAGTAGCCATTCTTTTGTTTCTTTACTTCTCTAACAAACTTGCTTTCAGTATAAAAATGAGACTCTTGCTGGGTGCGGTGGCTCACACCTGTAATCCCAGCACTTTGGGAGGCTGAGGTGGGCACATCATGAGGTCAAGAGATGGAGACCATCCTGGCCAACATGGTGAAACCCCATCTCTACTAAAAATACAAAAATTAGCTGGGCATGCTGGTGCGTGCCTGTAGTCCCAGCTACTTGGGAGGCTGAGGCAGAAGAATCACTTGAACGCGGGAGGCAGAGGTTGCAGTGAGCCAAGATTGTGCCACTGCACTCCAGCCTGGTGACAGAGCGAGACTCTGTCAAAAAAAAAAAAAAAAAAAAAAAAAAAAAACAGCTGGGGCACAGTGGCTCACACCTGTAATCCCAGCACTTTGGGAGGCTGAGGCAGGCGGATCACCTGAGGTCAGGAGTTGGAGACCATCCTGGCCAACATGGTGAAAGCCCGTCTCTACTAAAAATATAAAAATTAGCTGGGCATGGTGGCAGGCACCTGTAATCCCAGCTACTTGGGAGGCTGAGGCAGGAGAATCGCTTGAACCTGGGAGGCCGAGGTTGCAGTGAGCCAAGATTGCGCCATTGCACTCTAGCCTGGGGGACAAAAGGGAAACTTCATCTCAAAAAAAAAAAAAAGAGAGACTCTTAATTTTGGGGGTCTATTTTGCCTTCCAACTGTGCCTGCTTCTTAAGCCCTAAAAACTGCATGCTTTCCTGGCCCTATTCTCAAAGGGCTCCACTCTAAAGGCAGTAAAACAATTAAGACACTTAAAAACTGGCAAATGAAAAACTCTTATAACTACTGGATCTTCTTCTGTCTGTTCAGCTGTATTTACGTGTTGTGTGTGATGTTTCACTACCAAAATAGATTAAAGAGCTCTGATTAATCGGCTTAAAAATAATAAAGGCTTAAATAAATATTCTGTCAGAAAAATAACAATTTTAATGCCTTTTAGTTCACATGAGTTTAGTAATTTTGGAAAAAAGACAGTTTTAAAGATTTGGTAAATTAAAATATCTTCAAGATTAAGACATTTGGTCTAAAAAAGGCAAGTAAGATATTAGGTTTGCTAAATGCTTTATTTTTTAATATAAAATACTTCATGAATTTGTGTGTCATCCTTGCACAGGGGCCTGGTAATCTTCTCTGTATCTTTCCAATTTTAGTATTGTGCTGCCAAAGCAAGTACAGCTAAATGCTTTCAGGTCATAAATTGCTTCTTTGACTTTGAAAATTGTTCAACTTACCTGCTTTGGAGCCATTAGATTTTAGGGAAGACTTGGGGGACATATGGAGTTAGCCATGCTCTCTAGCTATGCTGGGAAGAGTTGGACCTTATCTGCACTTCTGTCTGGTATCCTAGGTTCCACACCTGGTACATAATTAAAATTGCTTACTTACCAGGTTTTTCACCAAAAATAAAAGTTGCTAAGAGATAACATTCTAACACATGTAATCAAGACTACTGAAGAAACGGTTTTACATGCAAGGTGTGTAAGAAAAGTAGAATATGTTTCCGGTAAAAAATTATAAGAAGGCATGGGAATGTGGGGTTTTTTGTTCTGGTTTAGAGGATTAAAGGATGGCTTTATGTTAGGCAGGATAAAGCTGAAGTTTTGGCCAAGTTATGGAAGGTTTGTGAAAGATTAATCTTGTAAAAATTCTGTGTGTGAACCTATTGGTTAAAATTAAAGGGATATTATTTAATTATTCAGCTTTTCTATAAATCAAACATTGAAATAAAAGCACAACAGGGTTTTCTTACACTGTTGATCTGCTTTTTAACAGAAAATTATAAAAGATTATAACAGGTTTATGAGAATCTTACCTTATGGTCAAACTGATCAAGATTGGGTAGATTTGTGTATAAGGTCTTGTTTAAAATTGGGTTTGATATTAATTGTATACTAATGCAAAGGTGAAATTTGGCTTTCTCTCTTGAACAGGATCTTTATGGAATATTGAAAAAGTGAAAGATTTTTGTTTGCCTTTTAAACAAACTACAAGAAAAAGGAGAGAAAATAGATTATTTGGAAAGCTAAGTCTTTCCTCTATCAATGAGTAAAAGTTTTCAATTTTTTAAAATCTTCGAGTTATCATATTGGCTAAATGAATGGCCTATGGTGACCTGAAATTCTATTTTATCAGTATTTTAAACTTTTGATATTTGACAAACTCCAAAATCAAATTATAAATTATATATTTTTATGATCAGATTAATCCTTTAGGTATTAGGTCCCCCTAAAGCTCAAAAATGACATATTTGCCTTATTTGGTACACTAAAATTATACAGGAAGCATTGTCAAATGTGAAATGGTGTTTGGCTTTCTTTGGGCTGTATTTGTATAAATATATTATTGGTATGTGTTCCAAAATTATGGGAAACCCCTTTAATTCTGATAAGACATATTCTACACTATCAGTAATAATTATAATTGTTATATAAAATTGTTGTATGCCACAGAAGTAACCCAAATTCCTAGTTAATTGTGTCTTTAACTGTGGCTGCCCTAAGACTTTGTCATCCACAGACAATTGTTGTCTTGTTTTGATCCTCTTTAAAGGGTGGTTTATAATCAGCTATAGGACTGACAAGTACTCTTAAATGCAGCTCTCTGATAACTTTGGAAAGTGTGCCATTAAAATAGAGAGAAGGAACTTATAAGACTTTCTTGGAAAACTAATGTAATTATAAATATCAAGCAAAACAGGAATCAATTGCATAGACTAAACTACTAGAAGACCAAAATAATCTTTTTCTGATGTTTTACTTAAAATGTTGCTCATCATTTCTGTTTGGTTTTTCAGAGTCAAGAAAACTTTTCTTTTGAGCTATCTACAGTTTTTAACAATTGAATAAAGTATACCCCTATGAGCAAAATTTTCAGCATATTTCTTTCTCACTACTTGATTTTACCAGAATTTGGAAACTATTTGTGAGTATTCTTAACTTATGGCACTATAGTTAAGTTATTTGCATAAGTGCAATAAGAATCTGTTTTATTTTATAACAGGACACAGTTGGAGACACTGATTATTTTACCAAGGCTTTGACTGGGATGGTGTGCTTTCAGATACAGACAGCTTTAAAGAATCAAAGCCGACTTACAGAGTCAAAAAAAAAAAAATGCCCCTTGAGAAAACTAGCCTTATACCCTGTCTATGCAATCCCTGTACAGGGTTCCTGATCTGTAGTAAGTAAAGAATGTCACTTTCTGACAAGCCCAGGAACCCCAAATTATCTTGAGAACTGGAAACGAATTCACCCAACTCATACAGGTATTTTCAGGAATAGACAGATAAATTCTTGGCTGGGCTCAAGGCTTTAAAAAGTCTAATCTAAGATTACTTATGGAATAAAGTTCCATCAAAGCCAATTTTAAAAGGAGCCTACATGGCAAATAATTATTCTTACTGCACTTTATATAAATAATCAGGACAAGTATAATAAGACTAAAGCTTATTTTGCAAACAAATCAGTCCTACCTCGACTTGTCTTCAATGAAAATGGGGACTGGAGAGAAAAAAATTATGTTTCAAAAACTTTTGTACATCTGTTATTAGATTCTAATCTCATCTTTGTTTTTGAGGGTTTTTTTTGAAATGTAGACTGACTCTACTTATTCCTGTAAATCAACCAGTGGTCTCTGGCTGCTGCTCAAAAGAAAAGAGGGAAATAGGTAATGTAAAAATCTAGATCAGTATTCTAATTCTGGTCATGTATTGGAATCAGCTAGTGATCCCCTAACAACTTGGTTCCAACAATAGTCAAGTTCATGAAAAGCCTTCTTATTCAGTCTACTGGGATAATTTTACTTATTTCCTTTACCACTGTGGAATATATTGCTGTTGTACTATTTTGTAGAAACGCAAAATAAGGCTACTCAACATTTTCTTAAATTGAACATTGATTATCTTTCACATAGCACCTTTTGTCAGAACAGAAGGTGATATCTGGAAGAGTTATGAATGGCCTTCACCATAACTGACTGAGCTCTTCTCTACCCTGAATACAAAAGACCCTAATAATTAGGCAAAAATATTATCTCCCCTATTCAGCCTGAAGACGTTACAGAGGATAGATCTACAACCCTCTACAACCCTTAGGCTTAAGAGTCCCCTCGTAAAACGGAGGGGGGAAATATGTCAGAGGTGTTCCAACAAGAGCAATTCCATCTTGAACAGGGGCTAGATGAAATAAGGGTGGGACCTGCTGGGCTGCTTTCCCACGAGGTTTGGCATTCTTAGTCACAGGATGAGAGAAGAGGTCAATACAAGATACGGGTCACAAAGACCCCACTGATCCCACTGGTAAAACAGGATGCAGTAAAGAAGCTGGCCAAAACCTGCCAAAACCAAGATGGCAACGAAAGTGACCTCTGGTTGTCCTCACTGTTCATTATATGTTAATTATAATGCATTAGCATGCTAAAAGACACTCCCACCAGTGCCATAACAGTTTACAAATGCCTTGTCAGCATCTGGAAGTTACCCTCTATGGTCTAAAAGGAAGAGGAACCCTCAGTTCTGGGAAATCCCCGCCCCTTTCCCAGAAAACGAATGAATACCTCACCCCTTGTTTAGCATATCATCAAGAAATAACCATAAAAATAGCCACCCAGTGGCCCTCAGGGAGTAGCCATTCTTTTGTTTCTTCTTAACAAACTTGCTTTCACTTTACTCTGTGGACTTGCCCCAAATTCTTTCTTGCATAAGATCCAAGAAGAACCCTCTCAGGGTCTGGATCGGGACCCCTTTCTGATAACACTGTCTCCGAGTAGGTAGTGTCTGAATTGAATCAGAGGACACTCAACTGGTGACTGCTGCTTGGTGTGTGGGGAAATCCTCACATACAAATTTGGTCACAAAAGTCTTCTGTGTTGATTGTTGTTGTTAAGTGAGATAATAGAACAGGCACACTGAGTGTTGTTTCCCCCCACCCTGGCAGAGTTGGTGTCACGGAAGTGAGATTTGCTAGAATGGCCTGGGCTGATGGAAAGTTGTGGTTTGGGAAGAGAAAGGATGAAAGAGTGCTGGGTGAGGAACTTTTGATCCCTGAGTAGCCATGTGGTCACCCATGGTTTAGAGCCGCAGCTGTGCTGTGCTCAGTTACTGAAGATAAAAGTTATGAATGGAATTTAGAGACAGAACCAACTCCTGGAGAGTTGATTCACTGGCTGCATAAGGAAATGCAAACTAATAAGCAAAAAGAAAAACATTCTTGTTTACTGTTAACTATAATAGCTAAAATGAAATTGAAAGAGAGTGCTGTGTCAGACCTTGGTGCTAAACCAAGTTCAGATTTCAGTGAGGCTGAGCTTCAGCCACTAGCCTCCAAACTGATCCCCAAGGGAAGACTTACGCAGGGAAACAGAAAATAACTGAGAACTGGGTTACCAAGAGGACAGTCAATGTAGGGGAAGGGCAAAACCAAGTCACTATAGACTAGAGGGTACGATGTGAAGGAATTGTTCCATTTTGTAGATTACTATCTTCAGCTTCCTGAGGAATCATTACTAAGATGGATTGCAAGAGTAACTAAATTTCAAGTGCTGCAGAATGGAAGAGCATGTTGAGGTTGACGCAGGATCCACAGCACACTACAGAACAATTGCAGGTGGCTATACATGACCCACACACAAGCAGGAGGTTATTCCTGAGGGAACAGCCAGCCCGGTAGATTGGATAAAAGCCACTGTAAAATTTGTTTACCCTGAGAAGGGAGACTCTCCTGAAGGAGCTCAAAGAACTTCACCCAAAAATATGGCTCCCTTTGGTATGAGTATTTTTAATTTTTAATTAAAGGCCTTTCGAGATCCACAGCCACTAGAAGAGACTTCCCCCACTATCTATATAAAGACTGGATGGACTCTCCAAGAACAATTGTTTTTCCTTCCACTCCCTGTTATTTCATTATCTATTACAGAAAAGAAGACCGAGAATGTAAGCACATTCTTAAACAGACCCATTCACAAGATAATATCTCTTTCAGGCTCATTTACTTTCCAAGAGAACCATTTACAAGTTTGTTGTTGTCGTCGTTGTTGTTGTTGTTTTTGAGACAGGGTGTCTCTCTGTTACGCAGGCTGGAGTGCAGTGGTGCATTCATAGCTCACTGTAACCTCAAACTCCCGGATTTAAGGGGAGCCTCCTGACTACGGGTATGCACCACCAAGCCCAGCAAATTTTAAAAGTTTTTGTACAGATAGGGTCTCACTGTGTTGCCCAGGCTGGTCTTGAACTCCTAGCCTCAAGCAGTCCTCCTGCTTTGACCTCCCAAAGTGTCAAAATTACAGGTGTGAGCCACTATGCCCAGCCCGTTTGTAAATTAATCTCTATTCCTCCGCCCCCACCCATTCATTCTCCCTAGTAATCATTTATTGTCCCTCAACAGAATTACCTATATTCCCTATCTCCCCCATCCCCTCTGAAATAAAGCTATAGAAGTATTTGGGCCTCATTGGGATGTTGGGTAAGCACTCTGTGATTTTTCCCTCATGTACACATTAATAAATTTGTATGACATTTCTCTATTAATCTGCATTTTGTGGGTTGAATGTACAGTGATCCTTGAGAGGGCAAAGGAGAAGTTTTTCCCTTGGCCCCTACACTCCCTATAAATGTCAAATGGAACACCCCAGATGAAGCAGTTGATCGGTTTCATACGCAAGCCATGTGGAGCTGGCTTTACAATGACCAGGCATTCACCCGCTGAGGATGCCTGTATATGGCAGATGCACCTGACAGCCATAACTTAACTGAAGCATACCCTGAGAATGATCCTAGGGTCTAAGATGAATGTGTGTTCAGAGTCCTGAGCTAAGGAATCCGGGAGTGGCCAACCTAGAGTTTCACTCCTTATCTATGAAGGACATCTGAGCCCCTGGCTCATTCCTTGGAACACAGGCCATACAGGGGATGGAGTCCCTTTTTGTGGATTAACCGGGGGTTGCTGGGTAGAGGTTGCTAGGTGGAAGGTTCTAAGTGAAAATGCTGTATCAACTGCATGCGTTTCATAAAACGCATGCCCTGTTTCATAAAACGCATGCCCTGTTTCATAAATGCATGCTCCTGTCCAGCCCACCACCACTGGACCATCCCTGTGTGTAAGTTCCCCTCAGTAAACCCTAAGTCTCATTCACTGGTTCCGGCCTCTAGGACACAGTGCCATCCCTATTGGAGTCAACAGGAGTCCTGCATGACAATGCCTATTACCTGGGTCATGATAAATGCTGTGGTTCAGGCAGCCTCTTTTGCATGGGCACCTCATGTAACCTTACTACTGCAAAACTGAGCTATAGTCAGAGAAGCCTTATCAAATTTGCTACCTCAGCTTCCCCTCCTGGGTCTTACGGATGGTAATGAAAACATTAAGGCAACTAACAAGAGAATAGGTAATGGGATTGGGGAGAATCAAAGGATTTCTCCCACGAAGGCAAACATTTTTAAATGGTTATTAAGAAATAAGGCAAGAGCCACTGGCACCTGATGCCTCCCAGAGTTCATGTCCCTTCTGCCTTTCCAAGGGGTGTTTCTGTCAGACTGGCCATGGACAATACCCTGTTCCAGTTGAAATTTATGGTGAAGCAGCTGGAGAAACCAGACAAGAAGGCAGAAAAGCACTCCTACGCCAACCAGGCCAAAGTGAAGAAGTCCGTTCAGCAGAAAAATGTAGAGTGCACCTGTGTGTACGCCAAGAACACCATCTGCAAGGAGAACAGCAGCGTGAACTGGCTCTACATGGCATCCGCCTGGACACAGTGGCCCCCGAGGTGCAGACAGCTGTGACCATGAAGGTGGTAACCAAGAACATGGTGTAGGTGACCAAAGCCCCAGACAAGGCCTGAACACCACGGAGCTGCAGAAGGCCTCTGCAGCGATGGACAGGTTTGAGGAGCAAGTGCAAAACCTGGCCAGGCACACGTTAGTGATGGAGGATTCCATGAGCTCGGCCACCACACTGACCATGCCTCAGGAGCAGGTGGACAGCCCCATTGTGCAGAGCGCCAAGGAGAATGGCCTGGAGGTCCTAGACCAGCTCAGCCAGTTGCCCAAGGGTGCCTCTGCCAGGCGAGAGCTCCGTGTGAAGCCAGGAGGAACAGCTGTCAAGGGCGTTGGCCACCCTGAGGAATTAGCGGCACCCTGCCGTGGGCACCGCCTCTGCTCTGTGATGTGCCGCAAGGCTCCTGGCCTCCTCCCCTCCCCCCTGCATCTTGCCTTTTTGTTGATCCTGCAGAGCTGCAGCTGGCAGCCACTGCTGCCCAGCTCCTCTCACCTGCCTGGCCTAGGTGGCCTTGGAGTTGTTCCTGTTTTCTTAGGTTGGGCGGTGGATCTGTGTCCTGGTGTTGAGTAGGGGTGACTTCTGTGACTCTGGGGCCAACAGCTGGGAGGTCAGCAGGCTCTCTTTTGCTCTCTGTGGAGTCGATGGGGTCTGGCCAGTGGGTGCCATGTAAACTTTTGCCCAACACTGCGGGGACCTTCAGACTCCGTGATAGGAGACATGCTGCTCACTGTCAGCCAGTGGGGGTCAGGGCTGCCCTGTTTTCCAGGCAGCTCCTGGAGAAGGCCTCTCCACGCACCCTGCCCCTACCACCAATGGGCAGGAGGTCCCACCATGTGAACGGACACAGCCTGAAGAGGCACCAGTGGCTCATGTGTGCTGGGGAACGTCAGGTGCCACCCAACACTGTCTTGGTGGCATTTACAGATGATGACCCTCCCCCTCCTCCTCCTCTGTCATTCTAGGGGTGGGGTCTGGGCTGCTCCTGACAGCTGGCTGAGCCTCCTGGGCCTCCTGCCCTCAGCTCCCCTGGTTCTTAAAGCTGCCCAGTCCATGGGGACAGAAACTTGCCCACCTCCAAATCCAGGAGTTTCCACCCTGGGGTCCTCATCCTTGCTCATCTGCCACCTCTGGAGGTGCCTTGGGCTACATGGGCTGTGCCGTTGTGTCCCCTCAGCAGTGGGTCTGTCCATGCACTGGCCAGAATTGAGCATGTGCGTGGGGCCTCCTCGGTGATGCTGCCTGTGTGCCAATCTCTTCTGTCTCTCTAAATAACTGGGTGCCTCCCCCGACTGCACCCCATCCTACCTTCCCAGCGTGGAAGCCAGAGTGGCTGGTGAAGGGAGCTTAGGAGAGTCACCTTCAGCTGGGCCAGTGGCTCTGTGAGGAAAACCTGTGCTGTGGCCATGCGGGCACCACCACCTGCAGCTCATCAGGAGGACTCGGAGAGGGGGACGGCAGAGAGAGGGCTTTGGGCACAGCCTGCTGTTTTGTTTTTTCTGTTCCCTAAAGTTTACTTCATTTTCTTGAAGCTTCCAGGGTTTTGTTGTTGTTTGCCAAAGTAGAAAGGACAGGTGGCAGGCGGGGAGGGTGAGTCCCAGCCCCTCCTCTGCACCAGGGCTGCCGCGGTGTCATGGCTCTTATGAAGGGAAGCATAAGACCCTCACTCAGTGTGTTTGGTTTTCTTTTCAGGATTTCAGAGCCCCTGGGAGGAGATCCCATTGGTGGGTCTGGACATGCGGAGGTCAAGGCAGCATCTGGCCATGGTCCTCTCCAGCCTCCCCGAAAATTGACCCACATGCTGGGTGTTGAAACAAGGTCCCTCTATCCCTTGCAAATAACAGCTTTGGAATTAACAGCTTTGGGGAGCTACCTTGTCCTCCCAAGGGTGCAGGGCTCCACAGAGCCAACGGCCAGGCAGGGGCTACCTCAGCCCTGTCTCCTTGGGCACCAAAGCAGGGATTTGTTGAAGGAGAGAGCCATGTTTGCCCTTTTCCTAAAATGCTGCTGTAAATAAACAGGTCCCCCAGCAAGCAAGGAAGCAAAGGAAGGAAGGAAGGAAGGAAGGAGAAGGAAGGAAGAAAGGAGAGAGAGAGGGAGGGAGAGAAAGAAGAGAACACTGATAAGGGTGAAACTAAGAGGAAAAAGAAAGGGGAGAGTCATGAGACTCGTCTGAGCAGGATGGAAATCCTTAGATGGTTGTTAAGAAATAGGATGAGTAAAATAAAAATTAATGAGGTTTTAAAAAAGGAAATTAATGCAGTGAAAACAAATGTCTTTTTTTTTTTTTTTTTTGAGACAGAGTCTCGCTCTGTCACCCAGGCTGGAGTGCAGTGGCATGATCTCGGCTCACTGTAACCTCTGCCTCCTGGGTTCAAGCAATTCTCCTGCCTCAGCTTCCCGAGTAACTGGGATTACAGGGACCCGCCACCACGCCCGGCTAATTTTTGTATTTTTAGTAGAGATGGGGTTTTGGCATGTTGGCCAGGCTAGTCTTGAACTCCTGACTTCAGGTGATCCGCCAGCCTCGGCCTCCCAAAGTGCTAGGATTACAGTCATGAGCCACTGAGCGTGGCCAAAATAAATGTCTTAATACAACACTATTGAAGGTTGGGTGGACCAAAGAGAGTCTCTGATGGTCTTCAACATTAAAGGCCCCAAACCAGTTTGCTCTATTTCCTCCAGTTTGGTGGAATTTTAAAAGCAGGAAGGTAAAGATTTACAATAAGAAACCCTACCTGGAATTGCCTGGGGTGATGGTCAGACTGGTTAATCAAGGGAAGATTGACAGAGAGGCCAGAGTCTCCCGGCCTGGCCTCTGGCTAAGGACCTAAACACTTATTGCCCAAGAGAGAATAAAATGGTCTGGGGAGGGGGTGGAGAAGAGAAGTTCCCGGGACATAAAAATGTACTTGGTCAACAGGATTCTGAAAGTGGGAATGTCTAAACAGGCTTTACGTAAAGGCTTAATGTAAAGTGGTTGTGTCTCCTTTACCTAATGTTTTATGGAAAGGGGCATTGTATATGACAGGGTTGTTCCCTCTACCTAGAACTGTAAAACAGAAGGCATGTAAATCCGCCCTTCTGGCAATTTTAGTTGGACATGCTAAATGGAAACCCAAGCCCACACTGTAGAGTAGAAGCTGGAGTGCTGATAGGGACAAGTTCTCCATTCGATAGCTCTTTGTGGAGCATTTGCTGGGGCTATGACAAAAGCCTATGAGTGGCTGGGCATGGTGGCTCATACCTGTAATCCTAGCAATTTGGGAGGACAAGGCAAGAGGATCATCTGAGGTCAGGAGTTCAAAACCAGCCTGGCCAACACGGGGAAACCGCATCTCCACTAAAAATTAAAAAATTATCCAGGCGTGGTGGTGGGTGCCTGTAATCCCAGCTACTCGGGAGGCTAAGGCAGGAGAATTGCTTGAGCCTGAGAGGCGAGGCAGAGGTTGCAGTGAGCAGAGATGGTGCCACTGCACTCCAGCCTGAGCAACACAGCAAGACTCTGTCTCAAAAAAAAAAAAAAAAAAAAAAAGAAGAAGAAGAGAAAAGGCTGTGAGCACCTGCAAGCAAAGACTACTGAGATTTTGGACTAGACAATTTCCACTTGAGGGGCACTTACTAACTTGTTATGGGACATTAACTGAAGCTACCCCTGTGACTGAAGGACATAAAATGATCTTGACACCTGAAATACCCATGCCATCTCAGGTGATGTCACAGAAACACTCAAATAGAGACAGCAGTGTCCAGAAGAGTTCCATAACAAAATGGGAATGGCTTATACAGAAGCATGCTACCTGGGGAGTGCCAGGAGGAGATAAAAGAAAGGAGCCTCTTTTCTGCTAGGACTGGTTTGTGTGAGGAGCTGCTGGCTTCTACAGTGTCCCATAACGGCTGTCAACTGGCCAGCAAACAGCTTGGTTTGTGGATGGCAGTTCCAAGGTGAATGGACAACATTCTGTTTGGAAGGCTGCTCTGTTGATCAAAGAAGTGTGAAAATAAATAAAATGTAAACCTTGTTGGAACCCCACAAACACCTTAAGCTTTGAGAGAGATGTGACTGTGATCTTGTAGCAGGACAAGCCACAGACAAAACCCCTCAGACACTGAGTTAAAGAAGGAAGGGCTTTATTCAGCTGGGAGCTTCGGCAAGACTCACATCTCCAAAAACCGAGCTCCCCAAGTGAGCAATTCCTGTCCCTTTTAAGGGCTTACAACTCTTAGGAGGTCCATGTGAGAGGGTCGTGATCGATTGAGCAAGCAGGGGGTACGTGACTGGGGGTCGCAGGCACTGGTAATTAGATTGGAACAGAACAGGACAGGGATTTTCACAGTGCTTTTCCATACAATATCTGGAATCTATAGATAACATAACCTGTTAGGTCAGGGGTCAATTTTTAACCAGGCCCAGGGCATGGCGCTGGGCTGTCTGCCTGTGGATTTCATTTCTGCCTTTGAGTTTTTACTTCTTTCTTTGGAGGTAGAAATTAGACAATATGAGGGGTGGTCTCCTCCTTTAATCTGAGTCACATATGGTTACTACTTCCATTTCTCAGATTATAGACTAACTCGCTTTCTTGTTTGTCTTATTCTGTACAATGACTAAGAGAGTTACATGATGTCAGGGATAAAAACCACCCCTCTTCCTAATGAATGACCCTTTTTGTAGATTAACTTCCCCATTGTTGTCCTGCTTTGCCTAGACCAGATAACGGAAAACCCATGACTATTACACCCTCTGTAAAAAATTTTAAATGCACCCATTCCAAAAAGAAACACTGCATAAACCAATCATATTGCTGTACCTATGCACCAATTGTGTGTGAAAAATGTAAGGCCAGGCATGGTGGCTCACACTTGTAATCCCAGCACTTTGGGAGGCCAAGGTGGGAGGATTGCTTGAGGCCAGGAGTTTGAGATCAGCCTGGGAAACAAAGCGAGACCCTGTCTCTACAAAAAGTAAAAAAAATTAATTAGCCAGGTGATATGGTTTGGCTCTGTGTCCCCACTCAAATCTTATCTTATAGCTCCCATAATTCCCACATGTTGTGGGAGGGACCTAGTGTGAGATGATTGCATCATGGGGGCAGGTCTTTCCCATGCTGGTCTCATGATAGTGAATGGGTCTCACAAGATCTGATGGTTTTTAAAATGGGAGTTTCTCTACAGCCTCTCTCTTTGCCTGCCACCATCCACATAAGATGTGACTTGCTTCTCCTTGCCTTCCGCCATGATTGTGAGGCCTCCCCAGTCATACGGAACTGTAAGTCCATTAAACCTCTTTCTTTTGTAAATTGCCCAGTCTTGGGTATGTCTTTATCAGCAGCATGAGAATGGACTAATACAGTAAATTGGTACCAGGAGTGGGGCGTTGCTGACAAGATACCCGAAAATGTGGAAGCTACTTTGGAACTGGGTAACAGGCAGAGGTTGGAACAGTTTGGAGGGCTCAGAAGAAGACAGGAAAATGTGGGAAATTTAGAACTTCCTAGAGACTTGTTGAATGGCTTTGACTAAAATGCTGATAGTGATATGAACAATAAGGTCCAGGCTGACGTCTTCTCAAATGGAGATTAGGAACTTGTTGAGAACTGAAGTAAAGGTGACTCTTGTTATGTTAAAGAGACTGGCAGCATTTTGCCCCTGCCTTAGAGATTTGTGAAACTTTGAACTTGAGAGAGATGATTTAGGGTATCTGGTGGAAGAAATTTCTAAGCAGCAAAGTATTCAACAGGTGACTTGGGTGCTGTTAAAGGCATTCAGTTTCAAAAGGGAAACACCATAAAAAAATTTGAGGGGTGCATTACAGTTTGGAAAATTTGCAGCCTGACAATGCAATAGAAAAGAAAATCCCATTTTCTGAGGTGACTTGGGTGCTGTTAAAGGCATTCAGTTTCAAAAGGGAAATACTGTAAACAAAATTTGAGGAGTGCATTAAAGTTTGGAAACTTTGCAACCTGACAATGCAATAGAAAAGAAAATCCAGGCTGGGCACGGTGACTCACACCTGTAATCCCAGCACTTTGGGAGGCTGAGGCAAGCGGATCACATTAGGTTGGAAGTTCAAGACAAGCCTGACCAACATGGAGAAACCCGACTCTACTAAGAATACAAAATTAGCCAGGCGTGGTGGCGCATGCCTGTAATCCCAGCTACTCAGGAGGCTGAGTCAGGAGAATCGCTTGAACCCAGAAGGCAGAGGTTGCAGTGAGCTGAGATCATGCCATTGCACTCTAGCCTGGACAGCAAGAGTGAAACTCCATCTCAAAAAAAAAAAAAAAAAAAAAAAAAAAGAAAGAAAGAAAGAAAGAAAGGAAAAGAAAAAGAAAAAAGAAAAGAAAAGAAAATCCCATTTTCTGAGGAGAAATTAAAGCTGGCTGCAGAAATTTGCATAAGTAACAAGGAACTGAATGTTAATCACCAAGACAATGGGCAAAATGTCTCCAGGGCATGTCAGAGACATTTGTGGCAGCCCCTCCCATCACAGGCCTGGAGGCCTAGGAGGAAAAAGTGGTTTCATTGGCTGGGCCCAGGGTCCCCAAGTTGTATGCAGCCTAGGGACTTGGTGCCCTGTGTCCCAGCCACTCCAGCTGTGGCTTCAGAGGGTGCAAAACTCAAGCCTTGGCAGCTTCCATGTGGTGGTGAGCCTACAAGTGTGCAGAAGTCAAGAACTGAGGTTTGGGAACCTCCACCTAGATTTCAGAAGATGTATGGAAATGCCTAGATGCCCAGGCAGAAGTTTACTGCAGGAGTGGGGCCCTCCTGGAGAATCTCTGCTAGGGCAGTGCGGAAGGGAAATGTGGGGTCAGAGCCCCCACACAGAGTCCTTACTGGGGCACCATCTAGTGGAGCTGTGAGAAGAGGGCCATCATCCTCCAGACCCCAGAATTATAGATCCACTGACAGCTTGCACTGTGCACCTGGAAAACCCGCAAACACTCAACACCAGCCCATGAAAGCAGCCGTGAGGGAGGCTGTACCCTGCAAGGCCACAGGAGTGGAGCTGCACAAGACTATGGGGACATACCTCTTACATCAGCGTGACCTGTATGTGAGACATGGAGTCACAGGAGCTCATTTTGGAGCTTTAATATTTGACTGCCCCCCCCGGATTTCAGAGTTGCATGGGGCCTGTAGCCCCTTTGTTTTGGCCAATTTCTTCCACTTGGAATGGCTGTATTTACCCAATGCCTGTACCCCCATTGTATCTAGGAATTAACCAACTTGCTTTTGATTTTACAGGCTCATAGGTGGAAGGGACTTGCCTTGTCTAGGATGAGACTTTGGACTGTGGACTTTTGAGTTAATGCTGAAATGAATTGAGACTTGGGGGACTGTTGGGAAGGCATGATTGGTTTTGAAATGTAAAGATATCAGATTTGGGAGGGGCTGGGGCAGAATGATATGGTTTGGCTCTGTGTCCCCACCCAAATCTCATCTTGTAGCTCCCATAATTCCCACATGTTGCAGGAGGGACAGCGTGGGAGACGACTGAATCATGGGGTAAGGTCTTTCCCCTGCTTTTCTTGTGATAGTGAATGGCTCTCACAAGATCTGATGGTTTTAAAAATGGGAGTTTCAGCCAGGCATGATGCACGCCTGTAATCCCAGCACTTTGGGAGGCTAAGGCAGGCAGATCACCTGATGTCAGGAGTTCGAGATCAGCCTGGCCAACATGGTGAAACCCCATCTCTACTAAAAATACAAAAATTAGCCAGGTGTAGTGGCATGGGCCTGTAATCCCAGCTACTCGGGGGGCTGAGGCAGGAGAATCGCTTGAACCGGGAGGCTGTGATTGTACGGAGCTGAAATTGTGCCACTGCACTCCAGCCTGGGCAACAAAGTGAGAACTTGTCTCAAAAAAAAAAAAAAGACATACAACTCAAAAGATATTGCCATAATTAGCTGAGCATGGTGGTGCTCACCTGTAGTCCCAGCTACTTGGGAGGCTGAGGTGGGAGGATCACTTGAGCCCGGGAGGTTGAGGCTACAGTGAGCTGTGATTACAACACTGAACTCCAGCCTGGGTGACAGAGCAAGACCCTGTCCCCTGCCCCTGCAAAAAAGATACTGCCACTTTACTAAAATCCTATTCAATCATTAATAGTTAGTCCCATCCATCATATTGTATGAATGTCTCCCAGGGTGATGTCATTCAGGTTTGCAGGCTTCCATTCAATCTTGTCAGGTTCTAAAAGCAGGAGTGATCTCACCAAATATATATCACTCTTTCTGACATCTGGGATAACCGACCACAGACAATGTCATCTCTTGCTCTGAGCCCCTTTTGAGGTGTTAATGTAATATTGGATTTCCCTCTATTCATAATCCATTTATTAAATTCTTTACCCTCAGCTACTATCCCTCCTTCTCTCCATTAATATCCAAAGATTTTACCTTTGGAAGGGACATGAAGATTGCCACTGTGCTGGTCTAGATTGCAGCCAGCAATACTAGTCTAGTAAGTACTCCTTAGTTCACTCCAATTTGAATAGGATAAGATAGCAAAGGTGCAGAACTTGCGGGTGATTTTTACCACCAGGCAGTATGGCTGCATTCATTGTTAACTCCAATTTTGCACAACCCACCTCCATCAGGCCTTTAGGAATTGTGACATAAAGTTTAAAAACGTAGTTCTAGTTTTTTGCTTAGGAATCATCCCTGCTGCCAGCACTTTCCAGAACTCAGGGAAACACTTATATTTACTAGTTTATTATAAGGGATACTACAAGTGGGGACTGTGATATTGTAGCTGCAGCCCTGATCCTAGGACTACATCAGGAAGAGGAGGAAAAAAAATTTTTTTGAAGTGATTTGGGGAAGAAAGAAAAACAGTTATGGCCATTGTACCAGTGTACTCCTCCCTTGGCAAGAATTGAATAATCATACCAGCATCCTCCTCGCTCCCTTTTTTCCTGATCTATTGGAAAAAATGAGGAAAATCTAGTGGGGCCACTCCTTTAGTCTCCACTTGTGTTGTGTGTGAGCAACATGTAAGCCAGCCCTTCATGCTTTCATCTCCTCATATTTTAGACAACAAATGTTTCAATTACCCACTCCACTTCTCTATCAAACTATTACTTTGAGGAGGATATCTCTCTGCCCATTATTATTATTTTATTTTAATTCCTTTTTTTTTTTTTTTTTTTGAGACAGGGTCTTGCTCTGTCACCCAGGTTGGAGTGCAGTGGTGCAATCACAGCTCACTGTAGCCTCGACCTCCCGGGCTCAAGCAATCCTCCCATTTCAGCCTCCCAAGTAGCCAGGACTACAGGTGGGCACCACCATGCTTGGCTAATTATGGCAGTATCTTTTGAATTTTATGTCCGTTTTTTTTAGACAGGGTCTTGCTCTGTCTTGGAGTGCATGGAGTGCAATGGTGTGATCTCGGTTCACTGCAACCTCTGCCTCCCGGTTCAAGAAATCCTCCTGCCTCAGCCTCCCGAGTAGCTGGGGAGTTGTATGTACTTTTTGTTTTTTTGTTTTGTTTTGTTTTGTTTTTTTTGAGACAGAGTCTCGCTCAGTTGCCCAGGCTGAGTGCAGTGGCGGGATCTCGGCTCACTGCAAGCTCCGCCTCTCAGGCTAACGCCATTCTCCTGCCTCAGCCTCCTGAGTAGCTGGGACCACAGGCGCCTGCCACCACACCCGGCTAATTTTTTTGTATTTTTAGTAGAGATGGGGTTTCACCCTGTTAGCCAGGATGATCTCGATCTCCTGACCTCAACCCACCTCAGCCTCCCAAAGTGCTGGGATTATAGGCATGAGCCACCACACCCAGCCTTGTATGTACTTTTGATGTAAGAAATTTTGGTTTTTAGAGGACGGGTTAATAGGTGCAGCAAACTACCATGGCACACATATACCTATGTAACAAACCTGCACGTTTTGCACATGTATCCCAGAACCTAAATTAAAATTAAAAAAAAAAAGAAAAAGAAAGAAATTTGGGTTTGAAGGCCTGGTGCAGTGGCTCATGCCTGTAATCCCAGCACTTTGGGAGGCTGAGACAGGTGGATCACTTGAGGTCAGGAGTTCAAGACCAGCCTGGCCAACATGGTGAAACCCTGTTTCTACCAAAAATACAAAAATTAGCCAGGTATGGTGGCACATGCTTGTAATCCCAGCTACTTGGGAGGCTGAGGCAGGAGGATCACTTGAACCTGGGAGGTGGAGACTGCAGTGAGCCAAGATCATGCCACTGCACTCCAGCCTGGGCAACAGAACCGCCATCTCAAAAAAAAAAAAAAAAATGGGGTTTGAAGACCAGAGGTGGACAGTGATATTTTGAAATAGATATCTGAAATAGATAACGAAGCCTCCATAAAAAACCAAAAAGACAAGGTTCCGAGAGCTTCTCAATAGCTGAACACATGGATGTTCCTGGAGGACGCTGTGCCCATTCCCCCATACCTCACCCAACACATCTCTTCATGTAACCTTTCTAATTTCCTGTGTAGTAAACTGCTAACTGTGTTTCCCTGTGCTCTAGGAGCCTCTCTAGCACATTAATTAAACCCAAAGAAGGGATTATGGGAATCCCAACTTGCAACCAGTCGGAAGTTCCAGAAGCCCTGATTTGTGTCTTGAGGGTCAGTGTTGAGGAGTCCCTCAACCTGTAGGATCGATGCTTTCTCCAGGTAGACAGTGTCAGAATTGAATTGGAGGCTGGGCACAGTGGCCTATGCCTGTAATCCCAGCACTTTGGGAGGCTGAGGCGGGCAGATCCCTTGAGCCCAGGAGTTCGAGACCACCTGGCCAACATGGCAAAACCCCATCTTTACAAAAAATACAAAAATTACCTGGGCATGATGGTGCACCCCTATAGTCCCAGCTACTTGGGAGGCTGAGGCAGGAGGATCGCTTGAACACAGGAGGTCGAGGCTGCAGTGAGCCGTGATTGAGCCAGCCTTGGTGACACAGTGAGACCCTGTCTGAAGAAAAGAAAAAAAGTGCTCACTTCAGCAGCACATATACTAAAATTGGAATGATACAGGGAAGATTAGCATGGCCCCTGTGCAAGGATGACACACAAATTCATGAAGCGTTCCATATTTTTATTTTAATAATTAAAAAAAAAGAATTGAGGCTAGGCAAGGTGGCTCATGCCTATAATCCCAGCACTCTGGGAGGCCGAGGTGGGCAGATCACCTGAGGTTGGGAGTTCGAGACCAGCCTG
This sequence comes from Gorilla gorilla gorilla, assembly GCF_029281585.2. Lineage (NCBI taxonomy): Eukaryota > Metazoa > Chordata > Mammalia > Primates > Hominidae > Gorilla > Gorilla gorilla. The sequence continues at coordinate 212,277,570 of NC_073224.2, forward strand.
AACAACATGGAGAAACCCCGTCTCTACTAAAAATACAAAATTAGCCGGGTGTGGTGGTGCATGCCTGTAATCCCAGCTACATGGGAGGCTGAGTCAGGAGAATCGCTTGAAGCCGGGAGGCGGAGGTTGCGGTGAGCCGAGATAGTACCACTGCACTCCAGCCTGGGCGACAAGAGTGAAACTCCATCTCAAAGAAAAAAAGAAAAGAAAAATTGAATCGGAGGACACCCAGCTGGTGTCTGCTGCTTGGGGTGTGAGAAAAAAACCCCACCCACACATCTGGTCTGTGGCGATTGTTGTGTTCAGTGAGAGAACAGAAAACGCAGGCCGGGCGCAGTGGCTCACGCCTATAATCCCAGCACTTTGGGAGGCTGAGGTGGGGGGATCACGAGGTCAAGAGATCGAGACTATCCTGGCTAACACAGTGAAACGCCGTCTCTACTAAAAATACAAAAAATTAGCCAGGCGCGGTGGCGGGCGCCTGTAGTCCCAGCTACTCAGGAGGCTGAGGCAGGAGAATGGCGTGAACCCGGGAGGTGGAGCTTGCAGTGAGCCAAGATTGCGCCACTGCACTCCAGCCTGGGCGACAGAGCGAGACTCTGTCTCAAAAGAAAAGAAAAGAAAAGAAAAAGCACATTAGGTCATTTTGGTTTTTTTCTTTCCTCTTAACTGTGTAGCGGGTTCAGGCCACAAAACAAGCTATGCTGCCACTTCTGATTATATGATCCTACAATGTTGCTGGATGTATCTGTGTAAAGGTGGATAACAATTCTGTAGGGAGGGAGAAAAAAGATTCTGTAGAAAGTCTCTGAAAGCCCACATAGGAGAATTACTGTTAGGATTCTTAGGATTCTGCAGTAAGGCTATGCTTACTGTGGTCCCTTTGGGAAAAGAGGCCCTGATGTGTCACTGGGCCCCAGTAGTGACTACACATCTCACCACTGGGTGCCAGGTAGCTATATATCTTAAGTCGGGTATTATCAGAAAGGTAGAGCAGCAATTCCATATGTGATGGAAGCTGGGCGCATTGGCTCATGCCTGTAATCCCAGCACTTTAAGACCTCGAGGCAGAAGGATCACTTGGAGCCAGGAGTTGGAGACTAGCATGGGCAATGTAGTGAGACCTCCATCTCTAAAAGAAATATAAAAATTAGCTGGGTGTGGTGGCACATGCCTATAGTCCCAGATACTTGGGAGGGTGAGGTGGGAGGATTTCTTGAGCCTAGGAAGTCAAGGCTGCGGTAAGCTATGATTGTACCACTGCACTCCAGCCCGGGAAACAGAGTGAGACCCTGTCTCTAACAAACCAATCAACCAACAAAACAACAAAGAGGCCAGGCACAGCAGCTCACACCTGTAATCTCAGCACTTTGGGAGGTAGAGGTGGGTGGATCACCTGAGGTCAGGAGTTCAAGACCAGCCTGGCCAACATGGCAAAACCCCATCTCTACTAAAAATACAAAAAACATTAGCCGGGCATGGTGGCGCGCACCTGTAATCCCAGCTACTCGGGAGGCTGAGGCAGGAGAATCGCTTGAACCCGGGAGGCAGAGGTTGCAGTAAACCAAGATCACACCACTGCACTCCAGCCTGGGGAACAGTGCAAGACTGTCTCAAAAACAAAAACAAAAACAACAAAAAACAAAGAACAAAACAAAACAAAAAATATATGATGGAAATGGTATATTCAAGGCTGAGCAAAAGGGGTCTAAAAGGCATGAGTAAATTAAATAAACAGGGAGCTCAGAGTCCTGTGGCACCCAACTCTGTTTCTCTGGGTTTTCTCTTTGACCCATATATATGGCCTCATGGAGTGTTCCCAGCAACCAACAGATAATGGAGGAAAGGAGTCAAACTCAATTCACAGATAAGTCAGTATAATATTTTGGTATCAGCTGGAAACAGACCACTCTATTACAGCCCCAGTTGGGGGTGGCACTGAATAATAGTGAATCCTCCCAGGGGGCAGAACTAGGAGCAGTATACCGTGTTGTTCCCTCTGTATGCAGAGAGAGAGAGAGAGATGGACTGAAGTACAGACATACACCAATTCCTAATAAGAGGCAAATGGCTTGGCTGGTTGGTCAAAGGCATGGGTGGAACAAGATTGGAAGACTGGGAATAAGCAGGTGTGGGTTAGGGGCATAAGAATGAACTCTGAATGGGCATAAAGCACCTGGATCTCTGTGTCTCATGTTAATGCTGACCAGAGATCATCTGCTGCAGAGGAGGCTCTACAGCCCAATGGCCAGGATGTCCCATCCTGTGGATGTCAGCCAGCCTCTAAACTTAGCCTCACTATTGCCTTGCAATAGACCTATGAGTGTCCAAGGTGGTAAGGATGGGGGTTAGAAATGAGTCCAACAACTTGGGCTCCCTCTCACCAAAACTGATCTGGCAATTGCCAAAATATAGCCAATCTACCAGCAGCAGGTAGCAATATGGCAAAATTGCTCAATGAGAATAGCCAGCCATCTGGTGGCAGGTCAATTATTTCAGACCCCTTCCACTTGGGAGAAGGCAATGATTCATCCTTACTGGAATTTCTATGTTCTCCAAATAGAGGTTGCATTTCTGACCCATAGCACTTCAAGCATCACCATCCAAAGGCTTTAAAGAATGCTCAGTTCATTATCTAGGGCCAGGGGACCCATCTTGAAACTCAAGATGTATCATGATGGCCACATGAACACAGGCTTCACTGGTCTTACCATATGTCCATGACCCAGAAGCAGCCAGCCTGAGAGAACAATGGAACAAAGTGACTTAATTTCCAAAGTTCTGGGGGTTTATAAACAGCATATGGTATGTCACATGACTACTGTGGGATTGGAAAAAGATCATGTAAATAGAGCACTTTGCACAGACCCTGAGCAAGTGCTCAATAAATGATAGGTGTTGTTTATTAATTGGACTGAATGGTGAAAGGCCTGTGTGCCCCAGGGGGAGCTGGTGATCAGGCTTCACTAAGCCCAGTATGGCCGTGGCTCTCATCATAGTGTGACATGCTTTGAATACCCTTAGTGGCTCCAAAAGTCCTCAGCTTGAAGTGCATTTTTCTGCCAGCAGGCAGCACACAAATGTTCCCGCTGGGCGGAGCTGGGAGAGAGGGGAAAATGAAACTCTGCAGAGTGCAGGAGCTGGGAGAGAGGGGAAAATGAAACTGCAGAGTGCAGAAATAGAAACTCCGACAGGGATTGGCTGCCTAGGGTGAGACGTGGGAGGATCCGCAAGTGATGATAAAAAGCCAGCCTTCAGCCGGAGAACCGTTTACTCGCTGCTGTGCCCATCTATCAGCAGGCTCCGGGCTGAAGATTGCTTCTCTTCTCTCCTCCAAGGTAAACTCAGGAGCTATGAAGTGTGGGCATCAAGCTGCCACCCTCTGCCAGGCTGCCTGTCTGCCTGTAAATCTCATGTTCTGAGAGCCAGGAGGCCCCTTCTCCTGGGAGGCAGCACTCCTGGGTCCCTTTTAGTGCCCTGGGCTGGGACTTGTCTAAGAGGATGGGTTGGAGATTTTTAGGGAGATGGGATGCAAAACCCCAAGTGGCATGAGACCCAGCTTACAGGTGCAATATCAGCGATCTGTGGCCTTAACCCTGTCACCTCTTGGAGCCTTAATTACTTCCTCTGTAAAAGGAAGGTTAAGTTGCCTTTGCTGCTCAAAGGACTGGATGATTTTAGAAGCCCCTTTATTATAGGATCCAGTGGGACAGTGAGTTCATCTTTAAGGATAGATGAAGCCATCTGGAGTGGTTGTTAAAAATGTGGGCTTGGTGGCCGGGCGTGGTGGTTCACGTCTGTAATCCCAGCACTTTGGGAGGCCGAGACCGGCGGATCATGGGGTCAGGAGATCGAGACCATCCTGGCTAACACAGTGAAACCCTGTCTCTACTAAAAATACAAAAAAAATTAGCAGGGCTTGGTGGCGGGCGCCTGTAGTCTCAGCTACTCAGGAGGCTGAGGCAGGCAGGAGAATGGCATGAACCTGGGAGGTGGAGCTTGCAGTGAGATGAGATTGCGCCACTGCACTCCAGCCTGGGCGACAGAGAAAGACTCCATCTCAAAAAAAAAAAAAAAAAAAAAAAAATGTGGGCTTGGGTATTAGCCAATTGTGGGTTTAAACCCTGACTTTGCCATGACCTGGCTAGGCAGCCTTGGGAATATTACTCAACCTCTCTGAGCTTCAGTTTCCTTATCTATAACATGTGGTTGATAACAATGGTACCTACTTCGTGGTGTTGTTATAGGTGCAAGTGGACTGCGTGCCATAAAGTGCTAAGTACTCAATACATGAGAGGAGTTTCTTGTTTTTCTTTTTAACTTAAGAAAATAGCATTGATCTGACAAAGATCACATTAGAGGTGAGTCTGAGGGCATATGCATTTTCCAGTTTTGTGGTATAAAGGAAAGAGCATAGGTTCTGAATTCTGACTGTCTTGAATGTGTACCCATGTTGTACAATTTGCTGTGTGACCTTTATCCCTTGTGATATTGTAAAATATATTTTTTCATCTCCCAGTTCCTGGCATACAACTCCTAAAATCCTTGGAATCTTCAAAGTGATAAATATCTTTTGAGTGATAACTGTCTAATAAGTTGACTGATGGCTGGCATTTCCTCTGGGGAGGGGAGAGGGGCTGAAGGTTAAGCTGATTACCAATGGGCAGTGATTTAATCAGTCATGCCTATGTAATGAAGCCTCCATAAAAACATAAAAGGACAGGGTTTGACAAGCTTCCAGATAGCCGAATACAAGGAGGTCTCCAGTGGGTGGTGCTTCTGGAGAGGAATGGAAACTCCATGCCCTTTCTCCCATACTTTGCCCTATGCATCTCTTCATCTGGAGCATTTGTAATATCCATAAGGAACCAGTAAATGTGGCTGGGTATGGTGGCTGATGCCTGTAATCTCAGCACTTTGGGAGGCTGAGGCAGGCAGATTGCGTGAGTTCAGGAGTTCAAGATCAGCCTGGGCAACATGGTGAAACCCCATCTCAAAAAAAAAAAAAGATTAGTTGGGCGTGGTGGTGCATACCTGTAGTCCCAGCTACTCTGGAGGCTGAGGTGGGAGGATCACTTGAGCCTGGGAGGCGAAGGTCTCAGTGAGCTGAGATGGGGCCACTGCACTCCAGCCTGAGCAATAGAGTGAGACCCTGTCTCAAAACAACAACAACAAGATCAATTTTTTTTTTAAAGAAAGAAACCAGTAAATGTAAGTAAAGTGTTTCCCTGAGTTCTGTGAGCTGCTCTAGCAAATTAATAAAACTGCAGGAGGGAATTGTGGGAACCCCAGTTTATAGTCAGTCAGAAACACAGGTAAAACAACCTAGGGCTTTCGATTGGCAGTCTGGGGGACTGAACCCTCAACATGTGGGATCGGCCACTATCTACCCATAGTGGTGTCAGAATTGAATTTGGGGACCCTCAGCTGGTGTTCACCAGAGGACTGATTGCTTGCTTGCTGGTGGGGAGAAACCCCCACACTTCTGCTGTCAGAAGCCTCTCGTACAGTGAGGGAAACTGAGTTTCTTTTTCCACACACCCTTCAGTGCTTTCTTTCTGAAAAAAAAATTAAGTTGATGTGAGGCCAATGTTTGGTGCCTGTAGATATTCAATGCATTGTAAGAATGAGTTTATCTTAAAAAAATTTTTTAAGCAAATTCTATGCGTCAGGCACTGTTCAAAGTGCCGGGGATACAGCGTGGAACAGTTGTTAAATTAACAAGTACCCTCAGAAATAGACTCTATTAATACCCCAATTTTAGAAATAAACAAACTGAAGCCCAGAGAAGCAAAGTACCCTAGTATCCTGCCCAAGGTCACTTGGGTACAAGACCAAGAACAACCACAGTCATGACATTGACATCTGCGGAGCTTACCACGTGCCAAACACCGTGCGAATCCGCACAGAATCCGCACACCCACCGGTTGGGGCAGGGACATCTCTGCCACTGATGCGGAGAGGAAACGGATTCCCGAGGCTCCTGAGAGGGATCCTGGATTCCATTCACCACACCTCGCTGCTTTTCACTGATTCAGTTGGAACTGGAAGGGAAAACAACGGAGCTGATGAGCTCCAAAAATGCTCCGGGGACCATCTCCCTCTCGCCCGTTCGCAGGTCTAGCGACGGAGCCCGCGCGCGGCGCCACCATGCGGGAGAAGGCGGTATCGCTTTTCTTGTGCTACCTGCTGCTCTTCACTTGCAGCGGGGTGGAGGCAGGTGAGAATGCGTGTAAGGATGCAGGTAAGGGGACAGGTAAGGGTGCAGGTAAGGATGCAAGTAAGGGTGCAGGTAAAGATGCGGATAAGGATGCAGGTAAGGATGCGGGTAAGGATGCAGGTAAGGATGCAGGTAAGGATGTGGGTAAGGATGCAGGTAAGGGAGCAGGTAAGGGAACAGATAAGGGTGCAGGTAAGGGGACAAGTAAGGAGGCATATAAGGGTGCTGGGGGATGGAAGGAGTGTGGGATAAAGGAGAGAGTTTCAGGGTCCGGGGTGTAGAGAGTCTGGCCTGCTTCTGTAGAGACCCTGGCGTCCATTCCAATGGACAGCGCAGGGTTGGTGTCGCCAGAGTCCCAGATTCAAATCCCACTACTCTGTTCATTCCTCCATCCTACCGAAATTTACTCGATGCTAATTCTGTGCCAGGCTCGGCGCCTAGGGGAAAGTCCCCTCCCCTCTGTGAGGCTCTCTGAGTAGGAGAGTGGTGGGCCCCGCCTCCAGGAGTGGTCCTGAGCATCAGACACAGAGTAGGGGACCCCTGTGTCCCACCCCGACACCCCCACTACGCTTTGTCTGCTCTCCTGCAGGTAAGAAAAAGTGCTCGGAGAGCTCGGACAGCGGCTCCGGGTTCTGGAAGGCCCTGACCTTCATGGCCGTCGGAGGAGGTGGGTCTGGAGGGCGAGGATCTCGGGCAGGCGGGGCGGGCCTCTGCCGCGGACGCTCCCTCACCCGCTCCTGTTCCTCCAGGACTCGCAGTCGCCGGGCTGCCCGCGCTGGGCTTCACCGGCGCCGGCATCGCGGCCAACTCGGTGGCTGCCTCGCTGATGAGCTGGTCTGCGATCCTGAATGGGGGCGGCGTGCCCGCCGGGGGGCTAGTGGCCACGCTGCAGAGCCTCGGTGAGTGCGGGGCCTGGGCCCCTGGTGGGACGTTCTTTACTATTATTTTCATCATACATCTGGGGAAACTGAGGCACTCAGGAATTAAGTAATTTACTCAAGTAATTAAGTAGTTTACCAGGAATTAAGTGATTATTTATTTATTTTGAGACAGAGTCTGGCTGTGTCACCCAGGCAGGCTGAAGTGCAGTGGTGTGATCTCGGCTCACTGCAACCTCTGCCTCCCTGGCTCAAGCGATTTTCCTGCCACAGCCTCCCAAGTAGCTGGGATTACAGGCACACGCCACCACGCCCGGCTAATTTTTGTATTTTTAGTAGAGATGGGGTTTCACCATGTTGGCCAGGCTGGCCTCAAACTCCTGACCTCAGCTGATCCGCCTGCCTCGGCGTCCCAAAGTGCTAGGATTACAGGTGTGAATCACCGCGTCCGGCCAGAAATTAAGTAACTTATTCAAGTCTCCCTGCTAGTTTAGACCAGAGCCTAGATTCTGACCCAGTCAGTACAATGCGAGAAGCCCCATTCTCAGCCTCAAAGGCTGGGCGCCTCACTGATGCTTTGGCCAAATCACAACAAGCCTCAGTTCCCTCAGCGGTGCGTGGGGATGATCACCCTCAGTTTAACATTTTTTGAATCTGCTCAATCTCAGAGACCACAGTAGCAAAGAAACGTAGTAGAGTAACTCAAATCAATCTCACACCAAACTGGTCTTGACTTGCACTTTTTGAACACCATGGACGGAACAGATACAGAGCTCACAGTGACTCTTCTATCGATTGATCAATCTATTGATCTATTTATTATAGATAAAGGTCAAAACAAGGTCTCACACTGCCAGGTTGGAATGCAGTGCATGATCACAGCTCACAGCAGCCTCGAACTCCCAGGTTCAAGCTATCTTCCTGCGTCAGACTCCCAAGTAGCTGGGACTATAGGCGCATACCGCCACACACTGGCTTTTTTTTTTTTTTTTGGAGAGACGGGGTCTCATTGTGTTGCCCAGGATGGTCTTGAATTCCTGGGCTCAAGCAATCCTCCCACTTTGGCCTCCCAAAGTGTTGAGACTGCAAGCATGAGCCACTGTGCTGGCCCAGAGTGACTCATAAAAAATGGCCTTACTTCCCTCTCTCTCCTCTCTCCCCACCCACCCCCACCTCTCTCTCTCGCTTTGAGGCCTCCAAAATCCTGGAGAAAACCTGCCCCTGACAAACTTCCCTCTCTGCCTTTCTGAACCTCGCATCTTCTCTTCTCTCAATTCTGAATGGCAAAAGCCCAAAGAACCAGCCCAAAAGAAGAGAGCCCTGCTCAGAGGGGGCCACACCCCTGCAATGGGAGGGGAAGAGTGTGGGCGAGCCCAGGGACACCTCTGGGATATCAGCTAGTTGTCCTCTCACATGGCACATAGCTGTAACAAGATGAAATGATCCCTGGCTTGTGAACCCCCCACACCCACACAGGGCTCCACGAAGGTGGCTGTTAGCATGATTAATAACATGGCGTTTCCATGGCAGACATCAGGTGAAGGAGCCATTATTTTTGCCTTTTTCATCACTGAAACACATCTCTGATTTGGGATGTCAAGGCAAGGTAAAAATGGGACTCACTTTGTAGTAGTGCCATCCCCTCTCAGGGCCTCTGTTTCTCCACCTAGAAATGAGGGGTTGGACTCAACCAATGGTTTCCAGACATTTGGATTCCCAGGCCTGGCACTTGGGCCCCAGTGACTCATCTGTGTTTCCTTTACAGGGGCTGGTGGCAGCAGCGTCGTCATAGGTAATATTGGTGCCCTGATGGGCTACGCCACCCACAAGTATCTCGATAGTGAGGAGGATGAGGAGTAGCCAGCAGCTCCCAGAACCTCTTCTTCCTTCTTGGCCTAACTCCTCCAGTTAGGATCTAGAACTTTGCCTTTTTTTTTTTTTTTTTTCTCTGAGATGGGTTCTCGCTATGTTGTCCAGGCTAGAGTGCAGTGGCTATTCACAGACGCGAACATAGTACACTGCAGCCTGCAACTCCTAGCCTCAAGTGATCCTCCTGTCTCAACCTCCCAAGTAGGATTACAAGCATGTGCCGACCACGCCCAGAATCCAGAACTTTGTCTATCACTCTCCCCAACAACCTAGATGTGAAAACAGAATAAACTTCACCCAGAAAACACTTTGTCCTGCTGTCAATCATGTTTGCAGTGAGAAGCCCAAAACAATCTGGCTCTGGCCTGCACCATCCACACACCCCCATTCCCATTTTCCCCTCGAGTCAACCACAGCTCCTGGAACACAACCAGTTGATTTTGTTTCTGGGCCTTAGCACATGTTGGTCTCTACCTGGATGCCTTCAGAAGCTCATCTGCCTGAAAAAGTCCCTTCCATCCTTCCAGACTCAGTTCAGACATCCCCTCCTCTGGACCTCCTGCCTAGCAGGTCCTCCTGTATAAACGGACAGGCTCGATTCCACAGGGTGCTTGGGGAGGCAGAACTCAGTTTGTTCTCACTGAGAGAAGCTTCCAGGTACTTCTCTGATTAGGCAGAGATGGAGAAGCCAGGTCTCCGTTCTCTCAAGAAGTGCTAGTGATCACCCTCAGATGGAGAATAAAGGCCAGCCCTTCGCTCTGGGGAAAGGGCGTAACAGCAGCTTTTCGAGGGCTCGGCAAGGCCCCCCTTTCCTCGTAGGACGCTGGGGATAGGGAGAACAGTTTGCATATGGCATTCACAGCCCTTCTGAATAGGAAGGAAAAGACAACCCAAGCACATAGGAAGCATTCCGTAAATGTCAGTTATGATTGATGAAGGACTTGCATAAAACAAAGAGGAAACAGCCAAGTGACGACCAGGAATTAGCTCATCTGACTTTGGAGTCAGGGTTTACTCTCTGGGGCTCACAGACCATATTCTTCCTTTCTTCCAAAGTTGGCACCAAATTAGGGTCTCTGCCCTTAGAAGAAGCCCCCTCCACTTATTCCCTTGGACAACATCAAGGCCAGAGAGATGGGCAGCCCTGCCCCAGAATTTTAGATCTGAGGCCTCAGCAGTCCTCAGGCTGAATGACACTGGAAATGACCAGTTCTTTATGGAAGACTCCACCTTCCCCAGGATCCCTTGGGACTGGCCTGCGCGGGATAACTCCTTGCCTTCATTCTGTAAGTGATGGCAGGGGCTAAGGACACCACAGCGGATGGGACCCAGTTCCTACCTATTTGAGGCTCATGATGCACAAATGAGGACCCCACCTTTTCCTTCCCTGTCACCACCTCCCCACCCCCATCTCCTTTCACCCACCCTCACCCTTGCCAGGGACCACAATCCTTGCCAGGGACCACAATCATCCTATCTGCAAAGCCTGTGGCAGAAGGGTGAACACACACCAGAATTCACCATCGCAAGTCGAGAGATGCTCAACACACTTTTAATTAATTAATTATTTTTCTTGAGACAGAGTCTCACTGTGCTGCGCAGGCTGGAGTGCAGTGGCGTGATCTTGGCTCACTGCAGCCTCTGCCTCCCAGGTTCAAGTGATTCTCCTGTCTCAGTCTCCCAAGTAGCTGGGATTACAGACACCTGCCACCACCCCCAGCTAATTTTTGTAGTTTTAGTACAGAAAGGGTTTCGCCACATTGGCCAAGTTAGTTTTGCACTCCTGACCTCAGGTGATCCGCCTGAGGATCACTCCCAAAGTGCTGGGATTACAGGCGTGAGCCACCGCACCTGGCCTCAATGCACTTTTAGATGCCTCCCTGGCAGCAGCCTTCAGAGAGACACATGGCTGTGTCCCCGCCCAGCTCCAGGGCTGAGTCACCTCAGACAAGTTAAGTACTCTCTTGGGGTCCCAGCTTCCTTGTTTTTGTTGTTGTTGTTTGAGACAAAGAATCTTGCTCTGTCACCCAGGCTGGAGTGCAGTGGTGAGATCTCAGCTCACTGCAACCTCCACCTCCTGGGTTCAAGCAATTCTTGTGCCTCAGCCTCTCAAGTAGCTGGGATTATAGGTGTGCGCCACCATGCCCGGCTAATTTTTGTATTTTTAGTAGAGACGGGGTTTCACCATGTTGGCTAGGCTGGTCTCGAACTCCTGACCTCAAGTGATCTGCCCACCTCGACCTCCAAAAGTGCAGGGATTACAGGCGTGAGCCACTGCACTCGGCCTTCTTTGTTTTCAAAACTAGGGCTGGGGGTGTTACATATCGTGTTCTCCAGGGCTTCCTCCTCTAAAACATCTGCTGAGCCTGAAGCGCATGCTTCTGAGTCCCCTCAGCCTTGTCAGATCCTGGCTTTCTGAGGATGAATTTTATTTTTGGAAGCAGCCAAAAGCCACTCTGTAGTGCCAACTTTGGTGACTAAAGTGGGTGACGGTGCGGGGCGATACCATGTTTGGTCACAAATGAGGGTAACTAGAAACTAGCAGGGCTTGTCTCTACTAAAAATACAAAAATTAGCCGGGTGTGGTGGCGGGCGCCTGTAGTCCCAGTTACTCGGGAGGCTGAGGCAGGAGAATCGCTTGAACCCAGGAGGTGGAGGTTGCATTGAGCCAAGATCACCCCATTGCACTCCAGCCTGGGCGACAGAGTGAGACTCCGTCTCAAAAAAAAAAAAAAAAAAAAAGAGTCCAAAAATAGATCCCATCTCTGACTGCCAATGTAGAGGTTCTCTGTCCTCATCGCTTTTCTCTGGACCTGTTTCCCAGATTGTAAAATGGGGAAGGGAAGGAGTTGGACTGTCGTCCAGACCTAGAATGTCTTTCTCCAGTGCTCAAGTTAGGAGCGTCTTGCTCTTAAATAAAATACTTTAGGGATTTCCTTGTTCTTTAAGGGCCTTCCAGGTCCCCTATACCCTTGAATCACCACTCTCCCGGCAGGGGCTCTCACAATTTCATGGTGCTATGTGCTGATCTGACCACCAGGTGGCAGTACAGTCCTATCTTGGAATCCATCAGCCCTCATCAGCCTTTAGCAGCTCCACAATTACCAACAGCCCTCTCTGGGGTAGGCCTCACCAGGGTTAAATAGAGACGGAAATGAATAGACCTCGCCCCTGCTCAGCAGCAGGAGCTACTGAAGCTCACAAGAGTGGTCCATCAGAGAATCCCTTCAGGGCCCACCTTCTCTCCCCTTCAAGTCCTCAGTCCTACAACTTGGGGATCTCCAAACTCCTGTAGTCAGGTCCCACCTCCAGGCTCACTGCCTACACTCCCAGACCCAAGTCACAAGGATGAAAGTTAACGAGAGGCGCACACCACACGCACTTCTTGGCTGGGCAGCAGAGGGGGATGCTGGGAACGGGGCATCACTAGATTCTGCCTGGAAAGGGGGGTCTGGGCCAGCCGAGGGTCTGGGGCAACAGTAGCTGGAGGCTGCCGAGGCAGGGGAGGCCTGTGGCTTCCTGTGAAGAACAGAGGAGCCACTTCCTTTAAGCAGATGGCTGGGGGAGGGGTGGAAGATGAGGGAGCATAGGCTTCCTGGCTTAGCGGGCAGAAAAGGGGTCCCAGGAAGGCCCCATGAACAGGTCCAGAGCAGCCTTCCCTTTCCCTCTTTCTGGGTCTCCATGGAACAGACAGCTGAGACAAGGTAAGGTCACACTTGTGAAGTTCTGTGCCGTGAAGCCACAGAAAGGATAGTCAGGTTAGGGAACAGGCTCATCTGTAGAGGCCAGTAAAGAAATGGAGCCTTGGTTATTCCAAAAAGCAAGTCCAAGCACCTACCCCCCAGTATCCGAATCCCAGTCCCCAGCCTCAGAACCCAGTCCCAGAAATCCAGCCCCCATTTCCCCGCTCCAAGCACCAGTTCCCAGAGAAACGTCCAGTGCCAAGTCAGAAGCTGGCAGAGGCCCAGTGGTTCATTATCTGTGTGAACAAATGGCATGGGCCCACAGGAGAGATTTTTTTTTTTTGAGACAGGGTCTTGCTCTGTCGCCCAAGCTGGAGTGCAGTGGCACAATCACGGCTCACTGCAGCCTTGACCTCCTGGGCTCAAGTGATCCTCCCACCTTAGCCTCCCAATTGGGACCACAGGCATGGACCACCACATCCAGCTAGTTTTTTTTTTTTTTTTTTTTAGATGGAGTTTCGCTCTGTCACCCAGGCTGGAGGGCAATGGTGCAATGGTGCGATCTCGGCTCACTGCAACTCCACCTCCCGGGTTCAAGCGAGTCTCCTGCCTCAGCCTCCTAAGTAGCTGGGATTACTGGTGCGTGCCACCATGCCCGGCTAATATTTGTATGTTTAGTAGCTACGGGGTTTCGCCATGTTGGCCAGGCTGGTCTTGAACTCCTGACTTTAGGTGATCTGCCTGCCTCAGCCTGACCACAAATTCTTGATGAACCAGTAGAACTTGCCTCCCAGCACCCACAGCTACCAGGGCACAGCATGGTTTAACTGCTTCAGGTTCTGATCTGCAGAAGGGGTAGGGGTCTTCACTCAGCCATGATCACTATCCTTGGAACCCACCAAACTAAGCCCATTTCTCCTTCAGTCTTTCACACTTGGGCCAAAGACACCTCCAGGCATGCCGGTGCCTAGGCCAGACACCTTCCCAAAGGCTTTTCCCCCTAACTTTTCAGTGATGGCTCCTTCTGCACTCTTTGGTCTTCACTCAAATGTCACCTCCTCAGAGAAGCCCTCCCTGGCCACCTACTTTAAAATTGCCTCCTTGTTTCTCTCTACCATAGTAATTGCCAACTTGTCTGCCCCTTGGAATCCCCTGAGAGCTTAAAATTGTACGGATACCTGTGTCTCACTCACAGTGTGGGAACAGCTTGCTCTAGCATGTCACTCTTTTAATTTTCTGTATAAAGCCAGTAAAGACATACAGCCTTGGTGACTCCAAGAAGTAGGCCCAGGTACCCAACCCCGAGTACCCAAGTCCAAGTCCTCAGCCTCAGAGCCCAGCTCCAAACACCCAGGTCCAAAGTTTTACATATATTAACTCTTTTCATCCTTACAATAATTCTCTCGGGTGTTCTTAGGATCCGCATTTTACAGATGAAGAGATCAAGGTACAGAGAGGTTAAATAACTTCCCTAAGGCAAGCAGCTAGCAAGTGACAGGACAAGGATTTGAACCCAGAGAGTCTGCCTCTGTAGAATAGTGCCTGGCATCTAGAGGGGCTTGATAAATAATTGTCCAATGAATGAATGACTTATCTTCACTCCCTCTGCCTCACCCACCCCCATATTCAATCCATCAACCCGCCTGCCTGAGCATTGTATCTTCTAATTATTTATTGAATCTGTTCATGTCCCACCCACAGTAGCCTCCCTCTCATCCAGCTTACTACCTTCCATGCTAGAGGGCACCTCCTAGGTGTCCCTGTGTCCACTCTTACTCCCGTGTCCACTCCTGTCTATTCTCCACACAGAGGTAGGGAGATTTTAAAACACTAAGTACCCAGTGACTGCCCACAGCACTTAGAAGAAAATTCTATTTCCTTACTATGGCCTCCAAGGTCTTAAATAATTCGCTCCCCTAAACCTCCAGAGCCTCATCTCACTCAGTTTCCTTTCCCTTATTTTCCAGCCTGCTAGCCTCATTGCCTTTGCACAAGCTCTTCCCTCTGCCTGGAACACTTGTTGCTTCAGGAGTCGGCTCGATGTAACTTCTGCAGGGACCTGAGCCCCAATCCAAATTAGACACCTGGTTATTGCAGCAGCCTGTATCTCACCGTCTCAGAATGAATCATGACTGCAATGAAAACGATGGCATGAGCATTTGTTACCATCAGGCTTCCGCCCTAGATTATGAGCTCCCTGAGGACAAGCAGAGGGTTCATCTCTCTTTATAGCCAGAACCCAGCACAGCGCCTGGCACACAGGAGGCACCCAATTACTTTGGCTGAGAGGATAGACATACATACAGACGGACGGATAAATGGCTGGAAGAGGAGTGATTGAACAAATACATTTTAAAATGCCCTGGCTGCATTTCTTAGAGCAGTTATAATGCGCGCAATTCACACGGGAATTATTTTCACCCTTTGAGGGTCCGCACCCACCGGTGCCCCAGTCGCCTTTCCCAGGCAAGGCCACTGGGCGGGGCATCCGGGGCCGTCGGAGTGACGTAACAGCGGGGCGCGTCCGGAGCCGGCCCTCACTTCCTGATTGGCAAGCGCGGTGGCCACACCCACCGCCGCAGCCGTCGGAGTAGAGATGGTGGCAGCGATGGGCGGAGGGGGAGGCCGGGTGTTCGCGCAGACGGCGGTGGGGCGGTGGGGCGGTGGGGCGGTGGGGCGGTGGGGTGGCGGGGCGGCCGCGCCGGCTTCAGGGCGTCGGGGTCTCCCGGGGCACGTTCATGAAGCCGGCGAGGTGGAGACTGGGCGCCGAGCGGTTCGCGAGGCTCGCGCGGTTCCGGGGGGCAGTGGGACGGCGGAGGGCTCGTGCGCTGCGGCTGGACCGCTCCCCGCGGCGGGCCGGGCACAGGGTGTGACCGGGCCTCCGGGCGCTCGTTGCAGCGCGTCTATTTCGGTGCCTCTGACCTCAGCGAGGAAAGTCCCAGAAACACAGCCCCACCCTCCCTCTCACCCTCCTTGACACGCTCGCCTCTTCCCCACCACCCCAAACTCAGACCCAGAAGAACTGCGGGAAACTAGGCGCCTGCAGACCTGGTTTCTTAGCCCTAACTCTGTGTGACCCAGAACAGGAGTCCCTGACTTGTGGACGTTAGTCCGCTTATCTGTAAAATGAAGCGACACCTGCGTTAGATGATGCGAGGTATGAAGTACCCTGCACTAGGGGTGCTGGTGCTAGGTGCTCCAGGGTTACTAGTTTCTTCCTGATCCTGCCGCTGATGTGCTCTGTGTCTTAGAGCAATTTCACTTAACCTCCGGGGCCAGGCTTCCCCCATCCTAGGATGAGTCAATTGCCTTTCTAGTCCCAGGGTCCTGGGGGCCAGGCCTTCTTGAATCAAGGAGTCAGTAGCAAGCTAACAGCAGGCACCGCCTCCTGGTGTCGGGGCTCTTGCCTTTCTGAGCCCTCACCCTCTTCTTTCCCCATGCTCCCCACCCCCCAGCTCAGGGCGCTCCAGCCTTGTCTCTTGACTTCTCTAAGGTTCCTCTGACAAGTGAGTTTTCTCATCCTCCCTGATGGCTCGAATGAGGTTGTGCCTAAGATGGCTGGGCTCCCCAGAGGCTCTTTGAGGTTTCAGTCTGCTGAGACCTTAAAGGGCATCCCAGGACAACCTTCCTGCATGTTCCTACCAAGGTTGAGTCACTCCCCTGCACAAAACCATTCAGAGGCTCCGTATGGCCCTCAGGCCACAATACCAAGGTCTCTCTTCTCAGCCAAGCCCCCAGCCAGGCTATAGCCAGACTCAACTTTCAGCTGTCTTTCCTCTCTCCCAGTGACACAAACCTCTGCTGGGATCACTTCTTCCCTGAGCCATCCCCTCACACCTTTTACCTGGCTAACTCCTCATCCCTGACCATCATGGAAGAGGATGGATCCTGACCCCTAAGGTGGGTCTCAGTTCAGTTGAGGACTGGTGAGTGACTGCTGACCTCACTCAGTGCAGCCACTCCCCTCCTTGCCTCCTTCCCTCTGCCCACGTTGAACTTTCAGCTGCCTGAAAATACATGTCTCTCTCGCCTCTGAGCCTTTGCACCTGTTTTTCTCTCAGACCTAAGCACTCTTCCCTTCCCTACTTAACTTGTATTTGTCCTTCAAAAAATCTCAGTTTAGGACCAGGTGTGGTGGCTCACGCCTGTAATCCCAGCATTTTGGGAAGCCAAGGTGGGCGGATCACCTGAGGTCAGGAGTTCAAGACCAGCCTGGCCAACATGGCAAAACCCCATCTGTACTAAAAATAGCAAAAATTAGCCGAGCATGGCGGCATGCACCTGTAGTCCCAGCTACTCAGGAGGCTGAGGCAGAAGAATCGCTGGAACCCAGGAGGCAGAGGTTGCAGTGAGCCGAGATTGCACTACTGCCCTCCAGCCTGGGTGACAGAGCAAGACTCCATAAAAAAAAAAAAAAAAAATCAGTTTAGAAGTCAGTTTCTCTAGGGGTTGGAGGCTGGAGTTCATGACCAGCCTCTGCAATATAGAACACACACTGTCTTGGCAGTATTTAATGTCTCCCCATTAGAATGTAAGTTATTGGTTGGCAGTGGTGGCTCACACCTGTAACCCCAGCACTTTGGGAGGCCAAGGTGAGATGGTTGCTTGAGGCTAGGAGTTCAAGACCACCCCGGGCAACATAGCAAGACCGCATTTCTACTAAAAAAAAATTTTTTTTTTTGAGATGGAGTTTCACTCTTGTTGCCCAGGCTGGAGTGCAATGGCGTGGTCTCATCTCACTGCAACCTCCACCTCCCGGGTTCAAGCAATTCTGCCTCAGCCTCCCAAGTAGCTGGGATTACAGGCATGCACCACCATGCCTGGCTAATTTTGTATTTTTTTTAGTAGAGATGGGGTTTCTCCATGTTGGTCAGACTGGTCTCGAACTCCTGACCTCAGGTGATCCACCCGCCTCAGCCTCCTGAAGTGCTGGGACTACAGGCATGAGCCACCATGCCTGGCCTCTACTAAAAATTTTTTTAAATTAGCTGGGCATACCTGGCATGTACCTGTAGTTCCAGCTAATCGGGAGGCTGAGGCATGAGCATCACTTCTGCATAGGAGGTTGAGGCTGCAGTTAAGCTTAAGATCAAGCCATTGCACTCCAGCCTGGGCAACAGAGCAAGACCCTGTCTAAAAAAAAAAAGAGAAGAGAAGAGAAGGGAGGGAAGGGGAGGGGGCGGAGAGGAGACCGAGCGTGGTGGCTCACACCTGTAATCCCAACACTTTGGGAGGCCAAGGCGGGTGGATCACCTGAGGTCAGGAGTTCAAGACCAGCCTGGCCAACATGGCAAAACCCCATCTTTACTAAAAAAATACAAAACTTATAGCCAGTCGTGGTGGTGGGCGCCTGTAATCCCAGCTACTTGGGAGGCTGAGGCAGGAGAATCACTTGAACCTGGGAGACAGAGGTTGCAGTGAGCCGAGATCGCGCCATTGCACTTCAGCCTGGGCAACAAGAGGGAAACTCCATCTCAAAAAAAAAAAAAAAAAAAAGATGTAAGTTACAGGAGAGTAAAGATGCCTTGTCACTATATCTCCTAATGACAATGATGGCCACAGGCCCTGGCCCAAAATGGAATCTCAGTAGGAGTTTATTGAATTAATGAGTGAGTGAATCTCTACCCAGTGCTTGTCCAGTCCCTGCTTACATACCTCCAGAGGCAGGGAGCTCACTACTCTTGAAGCAGCCCACTCCATTTGCAATTAGAAGACCTCTAATTCCTGCCCACCCCCAACCATTGCCCAAGAGATTCCCTGGAGCTGAGGCCCAGAGAGAGTGATTACCTTGCCTGAGGTAGTTGGTGCAGAGCCAAGACCTACTCAACTGTCCTGAGGGCATGTGCAAGCTCACCTAACCCTGAAAGAGCCCCTAGGTGTCAGCACTGGCCAGATCCCCCACAGCCTGTATCCATTTGTAGGCCTGGGACTTGAGACGCCATCGCAGCCCATTTCCCCTTTGCTTGGGAGCAGCCAACCAGCATCTGCTGAAGACAGGGATAGTAGGTCCCCAGTCTGGGAGCGGGGAAGCTAAGAAGGAAGCACTTTCAGGTAGCACTGGACTTCTGTTGCCCCTTTCAACCCCCATGCCAGCCCTATAAAGCAGGACTTGCCGTTCCCATTTTACAGATGCGCAAACTGAGGTGCTAGTTACCTAAGATAACACAGCAAGATAGTGGCAAAGCCAGGCCTAACTTCAAAGCCTGACCTCTTTCCTCTGCCCCTCAGCTTGGTGCCTCTTGTCTATCTGCCCTACTTCCAGGCCAATTCTTTCCTAAGCCTCATGAGGTCCTGAAGTGTCCTGTGGCTTTTGTTCCCCAAGCTGGGTCCCGCCCACAGTGAGGACTCACCAGCTGTGCTTTGGCAGCAGCTAAGAGCTGGCTGAATAACAGGAGTCATCCCTTCCTTCGGTATTTAGTCACTCCCTAAAACTGCAGGGGGACCCCGACCAAATTAGGTAGTGGCCAAGGAGGTGTTTTGGAGAGGCCAAGCCCCTGAAACTAGGCCAGGCCACCTATTTGCTGTATCACTTAGGTCTGTTTCTTTCATGGAGCCTCAACTTACCATCTATAAAGGGGGTGAATTATCCTTTCTCAGGGCCTCTGTGTGCAAGGATTCAGGAAAGCTGCTCTCCTCTCTGCCAGGCCACCTCAACTTTGCACCTGCACCTTGGGGAACAGATCCCCACCCCACCCCCCCGGCCAGGGTCCCTTTGTTGGCAGAACTCCAGCATAAACTGCACATAACCTGATTGTTGATGGGGGCCACAGATCCGGGGTTGGGGGCCCAGCTCCCCAGCTTCAGCCCTTCCTGGCCTTGGTTCCTGCTGGGGAACAGGCTCTGTCATCATGTCTGCTTCCTCTTCTTTCTGTGGCCTTTGCAGAGCCATTTCCCAGGGGGCTCTGCCTCTCCTGCCTCCTGTCTCCTCCTCTGTCTTCCCACCCTTCTTCCTCACACAGTGTTTATCCACGCCTACTCTGGGCCTGGCACTTGGCTCATAGAGCTGAATAAGCTCAGGGCCTGTCCTTGCAAAGCTCACAGTTTGGTGGGGGAAAATGGACAAGGAAACCAAGTTACAATTTATTCACCCATCCCAAATCCTATTGCCCTCCCTGCCGCTACCCTCACCCCTGCAGTCTGCGCTCCACGCAGTAGCCTGAGTGATCCTGTTAAAACAGAGGTCAGAACATGTCACTCTTCTGCTCAACCCCCTCGCCCCCCCCCATGGCTCCTGGTGTCAGAGGAAAAGCCAATGTCCTTGCTGTGACCTACAAGGCCCTGCGTGATCTACCTCACTGCCTCCCACTCTCTGCTCTGATCACTCCCTTCCAGCTGCACTGGCCGCCTTGCTGTTTTTCAGCATGCCAGGCGTGCTCCTGCCTCAGGCCTCTGCATTTGCCCTTGGTCCTGCCAGGCATGTCTTCCCCCAGGTAGCCACGTGGTCTCCCATCCTTCACTCAGGTATCTCTCCCCTCATCCAGGGGACTTCCCTGGCTGCCTATCTAAATATTACCCCTTAGTTGCCTTCTGCTCTTTTACCTGCTTTATTTTTTTTCTTAGCCACTACCAAATGACATGTAATTATTGATTTTCTTTTTCCTGCAAAGGCATAAATCCCATGAGGTCTCCTGAGGTTCCCCACCCCCAAAAACAAACAAAAAAAGGACAGAAGAGAGAGAAAGAAAAAGAATGCCAGAAAAATTCTGGAAAAAAAAAAGGCAACACTCACTGACTACTGTTAGATAACAATATTTAAAGCCTCAAAAATTAAAACAACTTGGGGCTTGACGGGGTGGCTCACGCCTGTAATCCCAGCACTTTCAGAGGCCAAGGCGAGTGGATCACTTGCGGTCAGGAGTTCAAGACCAGACTGGCGAACATGGTGAAATCCCATCTCTACTAAAAATACAGAAATTAAGAGCCGGGCATGGTGGCTCACGCCTGTAATCCCAGCACTTTGGGAGGCCGAGGCAGGCAGATCACCTGAGGTCAGGAGTTCGAGACCAGCCTGGCCAATGTGGTGAAACCCTGTCTCTACTAAAAATACAAAAATTACCTGGGTGTGGTGGTGCATGCCTGTAGTCCCAGCTACTTGGTAGACGGAGGCAGAGAACTGCTTGAACCCGGGAGTTGGAGGTTGCAGTGACCCAAGATCGTGCCACTGCACTCCAGCCTGGGCAACAGAATGAGACTCCATCTTAAAAAAAAAAAAAATACAAAAATTAGCCAAATTAGCCTGGCCTGGTGGCAGGCGCCTGTAGTCCCAGCTACTCAGGAGGTTGAGGCAGGAGAATCACTTGAAGCCAGGAGGCAGAGGTTGCAGTGAGCCGAGATCATGCCACTGCACTCCAGCCTCCTAGACAATGAAATGAGATTCCATCTCAAAAAAATAAAATAAAATAAGAATAAATAAATAATTAAGTCTGGGCATGCTGGCTCATGCCTGTAATCCCTGCACTTTGGGAGGCCAAGGCGAGTGGATCACTTGAGGTCAGGAGTTCGAGACAAGCCTGGCCAACATGGTGAAACCCCTTCTCTACTAAAAATATAAAAATTAGCCAGACGTGATGGTGGGTGCCTATAATCCTAGCTACTTGGGAGGCTGAGGCAGGAGGATTGCTTGAACCCAGGAGGCAGAGGTTGCAGTGAGCCGAGATCAAACCACTGCACTCCAGCCTGGGCGACAGAGCGAGACTCGGTCTCAAAACAAAACAAAACAAAAAATAATAATTAAAACCACTTGGTTTGGTTCAGGAAGAGACAAACAGACCAATGGACTAGAATAGAAAGTCCAGAAATAGACCTAATTGCACGTGAGAATTTAGTATTTGATAAAGGTGTCCTCTCAAAGTGGAAAATAGACTCTTTAATAAATGGTGTTGGGACACCTAGGTGGCCAACTAAGAAAAAAAAAATTAGATCCGTGCCTCACACTGAGCACCAGGATGAGCTCCCAAAGGATAAAATATTTAAATGTTTGAAAAATCAAAATAAAACCGTAAAGGCACTAGAGGAAAACATGGGAGAATGTATAATCTCATAGTGGAGAAAGTTTAACCATGACTCAAAAATCAAAAAGCTGTAAAAAGAAAAGATTGATAAAGTCAACTATATAAAAATCAAAAACTTCTGTATGGAACAACACTATAAATCAACGCATAAGACAAATGACAATCCGGGGGAAATATTTACAACTCTAATCACAGACAAGGGAACATCTCGTTTATTTAGAAAGAATTCCAGGAAATTGATTAATCTTATAGAAATAGAGGCCTAGGCCGGGTGCGCTGGCTCACGCTTGTAATCCCAGCACTTTGGGAGGCCAAGGTGGGCAGATCACCTGAGGTCGGGAGTTCAAGACCAGCCTGACCAACATGGAGAAACCCCGTCTCTACAAAAAAACACAAAAAAATTAGCTGGGCATGGTGGCGCCTGCCTGTAATCCCAGTTACTCAGGAGGCTGAGGCAGGAGAATCGCTTGAACCTGGGAGGCGGAGGTTGCAGTGAGCCGAGATCACACCATTGCACTCCAGCCTGGGCAACAAGAGCGAAACTCCATCTCAAAAAAAAGAAAAAAGGAAAAAAGAAAGAAATAGAGGCCTAGCATATGAACTGACGGTTCCCAGAAAAGTAAATATAAGTGATTCTTAAACACATAAAAAGAAGCTCAAACTCAAAAGAAATGCAAACCAGAAAAACTAGACTAGGATATTGCTACAGTTTGAACGTTACGCCGCGAAAAGCAGGTGCTGGGAACTTAACCCCAGTACAACAGTGTTGGGAGGTTGGGCCTAAGGAGAGGTGTTTAGGTCATGAGGGTTTCACCCTCATGAATGGATTGGTGATGCTGTTACAGCAGGAGTGGGATTATTATTCTGGGAACAGATTCATTATAAAAGGGCAAGTTCAGTTCCCTTTTCTTCTCTCTCACCCTCTCTTTGCTCTTCCACCATGGGATGACACAGCAAGAGGGCCCACGCCAGATGTGGGCCCCATGATCCTGGAATTCCCAGCCTCCAAAACTGTGAGCCAATACACTTCTGTTTATGATTAATTATCCATTCTGTGGGTTATTATTATAGCAGCACAAAATGGACTAAGATACCATGTCTTAGCAGTCTGGCCAAAAAACCCCCAAAAGCTGAATAACATATTCTGTGAGCATTTCTATGAGGAAATAGTACTACTCTCACACATATTCTCACACATGACTCTCACATGTGTGAATATAAATTGGTAAAAGGGCATTTTGGCAAAATCTATCAAAATGCATTCAGATAACCTATTTCTGGGAATTCATCTTCGGATAGACTTGCATGAGTAATAAATGATGTATGTAAAAAGTTATTCTCTGCAGCACTGTTTCCAATAGCCAAAGACTGGAAACAACCCAACTGTCAATTAGTAAGGGGCTAGACTAGGTAGAGCACAGTCCATCCACAAAATGGAATACTATATGGCTACGAAAAAGAATCAGGGAGATCTGTGTGTTCTAGCAGGGAAAGTTTTATAAAGGATACTAAGGGCCGGGTGCAGTGGTTCATGCCTGTAATCCTAGCACTTTGGGAGGCTGAGGCAGGCGGATCACCTGAGGTCGGGAGTTTGAGACCAGCGTGACCAACAGGGAGAAACCCCATCTCTACTAAAAATACAAATTTAGCCAGGTGTAGTGGCGCATGCCTGTAATCCCAGCTACTCAGGAGGCTGAGGCAGAAGAATCGCTTGAACCCAGGAGGTGGAGGTTGCGGTGAGCCGAGGTTGCACCATTGCACTCCAGCCTGGGCAACAAGAGTGAAACTCCATCTCGAAATGAAATAAAATAAAATAAAGGATACTAAGTTTGGCCATGCGCGGTGGCTCACACCTGAAATCCCAGCACTTTGGGAGGCTGAGGTGGGTGGATCACTTGAGGCCAGGTGTTCAAGACCAGCCTGTCCAAAATGGTGAAACCCTTCTCTACTAAAAATACAAAAATTAGCCAGGTGTGGTGGTGTGCACGTCTGTAGTCCCAGCTACTTGGGAGAATTGCTTGAACATGGGAGGCAGAGTTTGCAGTGAGCTGAGATCGTGCCACTGCACTCCAGCCTGGTGACAGAGCGAGACTACGTCTCAAAAATAAATAAATAAATAACTAAACAAACAAACAAATAATAAATAAATAAATAAACCGTATTACTCTCCTGCTCAGAAACCTTCCAGTGGTTTCCCATCACATTGATAATAAAACCAAATATCCTTCCTGTAGCGGACAAGGCCCACCAGCGTGAGCACATCCTTCCTGAACAGCTCTCAGTTCATCTCCCCTCGCTCACTGTCTTCCAGCCACACCGGCCCCCAGGGCAGACTCTCGCCTTGGGACCTTTGCACTCACGGTTCCCTCACTTTATTCAGGTCACTGCTAAATGTCACCTCTGCAAAGAGGCCTTCTTTCACCTAAAAAATACAAAAATAAAAAAAAAATTCTTTTACGCAGCCCTGACCCCTGATTGCCAAGACGTTCTAGCCCCTTCCTTTCTTTGCTTCTCTTCAAAGCGAGTCTCACCAGTGATGTCACACATCTGTTGATTGTCTCCTCCACTTCTAAGTTCCAAGAGGGGAGGGGACTGGAGCTGCCTTGTTCACAGCTCTCTCCTCAGGCCCTAGCACAGGGCCTGGCACATTCAGTAAATATTTGTTGAATGAATGGATGAAATTTGACACCAGATGTAAAGTGCTTAGCATGGTCCTGGCTCACAGCAGGGGTTTGATAAATGTGACTTCCTTCTCCTTCCCTGGGACACCTTCACACTCCTCTCACCCCTGCCCCTCCAGGAATACCTCCCATGTGACCACATGGGCTCCTTGTCTCAGGGTGCCCTCCCTCTCTTCTTTCCACGTGGCCTTTTCATTTGGCTGTTGACGGGGGGATATGACATGACTTCTCCATTACACAATGGTTCCCCTGTGCAGGAACTATGGGAACCGTGGTTCCTACTCACTCAGCCTCCCTCCTTTTCCAAGGCTCACCCTATGAAGCTGCCTACAGGGCCCACACGTATCATTTCCTGACTCTGATAAGGAATTCCCCCTCTGGTTTGTTCTGTTTCTCTGTCAGTTCCTTCTGCAGTCTAACCGAAATCATTCTTGCTGCAATAAAGAATGAGTTTCCTTTATTTCCATAGGGCTTCTGAGAAGGCAGCTGGGCTAATTTTTTCCTGTAATATTTTGGTAGTTGTTAAGGGTTTGGAGGTGAACCCTCCCCACGGAGTCTGCAGTCTCAATTCTCAGGCAGAGCAACTCTTGTCAGCTGCTTGGCAGGAAAGGTTTCTCTTTATTCATCTTAGAGGATTTCAGCACACCCTGCAGGGCAGCCAGCTCCCCAGGACTGTGGCCCATCAGGTGGTTGGGAGCCAGGGACAAGATGGTGGACATGGTTGTGGGCACGACTGAACCCAGATGAGAGGTGAGGTTGGCACCTTAACCTTGACCACCTCACTCCCACCTCTCCCTTCTCAATTTATCCATCCATTTAGTCAGTCAGCTCAGAATAAGAATCAGAAGCACCAACTATGTGCTAGGCACCCAGCTCTTATCTTCTCTAAGTCTTGCTTTCTCTGTCTATAAAATGAGATAATAGTACTTACATGGTCATTGTGAAGATTAAATGAGCTCGTGTATATAAAACCCTTAGCATATCCTTGGCTCATTAAAAATATTCAATAAACATGTTATTTTTTTTTTCAAAGGAGTTGATTTAATTTCAGGTGATACAAAGTTTAGGGTAGAACAAGGACCAAAGAGCAGACTCTGGCAAGATTCTGAGCTGGTTTTACTTTTAAATTCACAGTTATGGTAGCAATGACTTAGTGAAAACAACTAAAGAGATGATGAGCCACTGTAAGATTTTTTTTTTTTTTTTACAAAAGTTTATTCTTAAATGTACAACAGCTCCAAGATAACACTTTATTCCAGCTATACGTGGCAAAAGATGTTATGGCAGGTAATAGAGAGGTTTAAATACGGATGAAATAAAGGGTCACCATCTCCTCAGGCACAAGGAACAGCTTGCTTTTTGCCAGATTTCTTAATTCCACCTGTGGCCAAGGGCCCCTTCCCCGCGGCCTTCGCTTTTAGCTCCTCGAGTTTCTTCTGCTCCTCTTTTTGTTTCTGCTTGAAAGACTTGTCTTCCTCGTCCACCTCCTTGGCCTGCTTCTTGGGCTGTTTCAGTGGCTTCTTCTTGCCACCTTCGTGGCCGGACATGGCGCCTGCCGCCCCTTCCCCAGACCCTGCCACCAGAAACCTAAACATGTTATTTTTCAATTCAACCAGCAAATACTGAGAGATGCCATCTCTGGGCCAGGCCCTCAAGGGTCCAGTGGGAAAGGCAGATCTGGAAACATATATTTATGAATAAAGTGCAGGCCAAGCTCACACCTGTAATCCTAATACATTGAGAGGCCAAGGTGGGAGGATTGCTTGAAGCCAGGAGTTCAAGGCCAGCCTGGGCAGCACAGCAAGACCCTGTCTGTACAAAAAAATTAAAAATTAGCCGCATATGGTGGTGCACACCTGTAGTCCTAGCTACTCAGGAGACTGAGGCAGGAAGATCATTTAACTCAGAGGTTTGAGGCTGCAGTGAGCTAGGATCATGTCATTACGCTCCAGCTTGGGCGACAGAGTAAGACCTTGTCTCTTAAAAAAAAAAGTCCAAACAACAGAGTATTTGGGGGACAAGGTGGGGCTGGGAGCCCACCTGCCTGCTGCTTGGCTGGGTGACCTTAGGGAAGGCACACCCTCTTTAGTCCTGCCAGGGAGAATGCAGGAGTTGAGATGGGGACTCAGGCCTAAAAATAAGGCAGGGCAGGACTAAAGACTTGGAGTTGAGCCAGCTAGCCTGCTTTCCATTCTTGCCTCTGCTGAATTCTCCCGGTATGACCTTGGGCAAGCCTCCCGCCACTCTGAAACTCAGTTTCCTCCTCTGAATAGTAGGGATGGGGATGATCTCATCAGGAGGCAGGGTGGCCGTGAGGATGCAGAAGAGGGCAGATGGCAAAGTCAAAGGTGCTATGCCCTGTGTGGGAGCCAGCCCTGGCCCACCTGAGGATGAGGAGGAAGTTCTCCCTGCGCAGCTCCAGGTACTCCTTGCTATGGCTCCTCCCATGCCAGTGGCAGGAGTGATCCAAGAGGCTGAGGGTCGGGTCCTTGCCGTGTTCCATGAAGTCTGGCCTGGGGTTCCCTGGCACGCAGTGGTGTACCTAGGCTGAAGAGTTTCAGTTTCATGCAGAACACATCTTGGGGTGGGGGCACAGGGGCACCCAGCATATTACATCTGCTCCCACCCTGAGCCAGAGGGGCTGAGTGCCTGGTGTGGGGCCTTGGCCTGCTCATTGAGTCACTATATTCTTGGACTTCTCTGGACCTCAGTTTCCCCATTTGTAGAATCGGGATAATCGGCCGGGAGCAGTGGCTCACGCCTGTAATCCCAGCACTTTGGGAGGCTGAGGCAGGCAGATCACTTGAGGTCAGGAGCTTGAGACCAGCCTGGCCAACATGGTGAAACCCCATATCTACTAAAAATACAAAAATTACCTGGGTGTGGTGGCCGGCACCTGTAATCCCAGCTGCTCGGGAGGCTGAGGCAGGAGAATCACTTGAATCCGGGAGGTGGAGGTTGCAGTGAGCCGAGATTGTGCCCGCCACTGTACTCCATCCTGGCAGACAGAGTGAGACTCTGTCTTAAAAGTATATGTGTGTGTGTGTGTGTGTGTATAGACAATGAAATTGACCATACAGGAGAGTCTTTCAAAATTAACCTGGTGCTAGAGACCACCTTTCTCTAGCTTGTGGTCCACTCCATCCTGCCCTCCTCCTTCTTCCGGCCCTGGTGATGTTAAGCAAGGGGGTCTGTCCTTCGGACTGGGGGTTCCTGAAAACACAGCTTTATATCTTTCCTCAAACAGGGGGCAGGGCTATGTCTCTTCCGTGAGAGCTCCAAAGGTAGTATTGTCTAACAGTGATGGTGCACTTATATGTCAGGCACTTCACATGTGTCAGCCCAATTCATCACATCACATGGGTTTTTATTAATATACCCATAATTCAGATGAGGAGACTGAGACTTAAAGAGTTTATGCAACTTGTTCAAGGTCATCCAGACAGTAGATGGAGGAGTCAGGATTTGTCCAGAGGCCCATTTCAGGGTTATGGAGAGGAGGCAATGTTAGTCAATTCAGACAGACCCTGGGCCACGCCCCAGCTGTTTCACTCATGCACTAGCTGCGTGACCTTGGGAAAGCCTCTGAAATTCTCTGGCCTCAGTTTCTCTATCCAGATAACAGAGTGATTCTACCACAGGGAGAGAATGTGTGTAAATGTCTAGACAGGATATGACACACAGTAAGTGCTCAATAAATGGTGTTTCCTCCTCCCTTCCTTCTTTTGCTCCTCTGGTAGGAACTCCAGGCCTGAGCATATGCCAAGCCAAACTGGCCTCCTGTCTCAGAGGGACAATTTTGTGTTCCCTCCTCTCATACTGATAAGGCTTAGGGGCCACTGAGAGCCCCCACTCCCAGATTGCTTTGACTCCCAGGGAGCTTGAGTCAGCTGGCGGGTGAGGGGACAGTCTCCAGGCTGATGGGGACACAGCCCAATTCGGGGGGAGGTCCTGGCCCCACACCTGACACTGACTGAGGAACCACAGCATTGTGCCACCTCATTGCGCAGC
Source organism: Gorilla gorilla gorilla (assembly GCF_029281585.2). Lineage (NCBI taxonomy): Eukaryota > Metazoa > Chordata > Mammalia > Primates > Hominidae > Gorilla > Gorilla gorilla. The sequence goes on from NC_073224.2 coordinate 212,305,923, forward strand.
TGGGGCGTGGCTGGGGCGTGTGGACACAGGAGGCACAGAGTTGGTGCTCTGGAAGGGAGCGTGTCAGGGGTTCTAGCCTATGTCAAGTTAGCCTCTGGGGCCACTCACTCTAGGGAAGGTGGAATGTGTTGTGGTGTGAACAGCAGCTGGTGAAGTTGGCATAGTTCCACTCGTGCTTGTCACAGCGAGAGCCCAGTAAGTAGCTAAAGCAGTGCCTGGTGTAATGGATAGGAATTGTCCCCTGGGGGGTTGATGTCACCCAGAACTGGCACTAATCTCTTCCCTTCATCACCCACTGACACCCTTTCTAGTACCAAGCACTCCTGGCCCCCAAGGTCCTCAGATCTCACAAGTTACGGGAGGTCCAGGAGCCACTGAGACAAAGCTCAACAGAGTGCCCATACTCAGGAAATGAACAAGCCTCCCATCAAAGCAGGAGAGATGGAAGTAGACTGCAAAGACACCCCTGGAAGCAGAAGGTTCTGTGCCCAGGAATGCTGCCTACTTCATCTGGGAGTCCCACTCTTGGGAGAGAGCTCCAGGGGAGGGAAGGGAGACTTCCCTGCAGGCAGAGGGATGGCCAGGTTGACCTGGTCCTTACCTGGAAGCCCCAAAGCTCAAGCAGGATGCTCTGCATTGGGTGCCCTGGGACTGGCTGCTCCTTAGTGCCACTGACTTGGAAATAAACAGCAGACATCCCCAAGGCCATGATCCTTGGTGTCACTTTTTGGCACATGCAGAAGGACTGCTGTGGCGGAGCTGGAGGGCTCAGTCCTGACCTGCCCTGGTGGACAGGAGAAAGCAGAAGACTAGACTCCCAGGGACCCCCAGGATCCTTGACCCGCAGACTCAGGGCTAAAGGGGGCTCCCTGGGCAGCCTCCAAGGGCATACACCTTTCTCACTCACCTCTGAAATATACCAGCCTACGCTGGAAGACTCCAGCGTCTCACTGAAATACTCTAGGTCCTCTCCCACTCCCCATAATATGCCTGAAATAACCCAGCCTTTGTGAAACTCTTTAGCCCCCACTGTGCAATACTCTGATCATCGCGGAAGTTCTCCAGCCCCTATGGCAAACCTCCACTCCACTCTTAAAGTCCAGCCTCAACTTGAAATTTTTGCTCCAACTTTAAATATTCCTATCCCCTTGAAATATTCCAGCACCCATTAGAATACTCTGCACTCCACTTTAATACCCCAGCCCTCACTCCCACCCCCAGTGAAAATCGCCATTCCATCACCTCCAGCCCCTCTATAATGCTCTGTCCTGCCCTGAGGGAAGGATGGACTCCACGGCCTCCCCAGAGTGCACTATGGTGGTCCTCACTCTGGTCCCTGCTTGTTCTCATGTCCTCCTAGGCCTCAGATGGCTCCTGGACATCAGTGTAGGGATGCGTCAGCACTCCTGGTGGGAGGGGCCTGTGTGATGACCCCACTGGCTTCCTCACTGCACTCCAGGCAGGTAGAGTCCACCCACTCTAGAAACCCTCCTCCCATCCCCAGAATAAGAGTCTCACTGACCATAAATATGGCAGCAGTCACTGAAAGTTGGGGGCACCCAGGGCCTGGGGGATGGCACACTCCTGACCTGCCAGGTTGACTTGTTGTGAGCCCCCTGGGGTGGGTCCGCCCCAAGAGGTAGTCCCACAGGCTCAGCCGCCATATTTGGCCCAGGTTCCCCATCGTGCTGCACTAAGATACCTGTCCTGTGGCTCCATGGGTCTGCTAGGCCAAGGCCAAGCTGCCTCCAGCCAAGGAGCACAGTGACCCAGCACAGGCTCTGGGTCATCAGGGAGCAGAGTAGAGCCCCTGGGACAGGCCAGTTGGCCTGCCTGCCCTGCTTTGTGTTTGGCAAAGCACCACCCCCTGGGATATTCCCTTATGTGAGAGTGAGTGTAGGCAGAGCCTAGCAATCTGTCTATAAAGTGGCTGCGTGGATGAGGGACATTATTATGGGTTCTACAACTGAAGGGAACTGGGTTCCAAGCCCAACTCTGCTGTGTTACCTTAGGTAAGTCACTTTCCCTCTCTGAGCTACAGTGGCTTCACCTTTGAAGCAGAGATAATAACTGTACCCTTGTCTTGCCCCTTACCAGTTTGCTTCAAGGCTCAAGTAAGATATTGGTTATAGGATTTATCTGTCATTCGACAAATATGTATTGAGCACCTACTATGTGCCAGGCCTACTCTAGATCTAGACAGATGGTATTTAGTATCTCTCTCTGCATAAAGCAGCTTGTGATGATGAAGAGACTAGAATCTGGGGTGGTGATGGGAGAGATTCCAAAACTCCTCATCAGACCTCCCTCCCTGGCTCCTGACAGCTTTTTGTATACCTGCTATGTACAAGATACTTTCGAAGCCATCATTTCCTTTACTCCTCATCCTGATAATCAGATATTACCTTTCTAGTTTTCTTGGTGTGGAAACTAAAGCCCAGAGTTGTTAAGACATTTGCCTAAGATCACACAGCCAGTAACTTGTGGGTCCTAAATTTGAGCCATGCTGCCTTTAGCAAGAATGGAGGTGAGAGTATCACCACAGCATGTCCACACTGTGGGGTGATAAGCTGGGTCTGTTCCTGGGGGGTCCTGGCAGGGGCCTCAGCCAATATCATCCCTGTCCCCTAGGAGTCCCCAGTGCCATAGAGGACTAGAGGACCAGACTCCAAGAAAGACATCTGAAGGTTGAACAGGCCTCTTGGGGCATCTTGTCCCACCTTATCCTTGTACAAAAAAGGAAACGGGCCCAGAGAGAGGCAGACACTTGGTCAAGTTCACACAACCTGTCAGAGGCCTCGCTTCTTATCCAGGCAGAGCTGCCTGCCCGAAAAAGGCACATCATGCCACAGGACCCCTGGTGGTGCAGACAAGAAGTGCTCAGGGCTTAGAGAAGGGAGAAAATACCGCTGTCTCGGAGGCTAAGCCTGGGCAAAAAAGAGGACAGAGAGGCTGCCAGGTGGGAGGACCTTTGGGCAAAGGCTTGGTGGTGGGACTTGTGGTGGGGGTCACCATGCAGGTGCATTCCCTGCCTGTGCATGAGGTCAGTCCGCGTGAGTCCCCTCTGCATGCTCACCTTGGTACCTCCCGAGACCAGCTATTCTGCTGCTGAGCTATTCCCACAGCTGTAGTTCTTCCTGCTCCTGAGCTGAAATCCTCCCTGCTCGAGTCTCCACCCGCTGGTCAGAGTTCTGCTGTTTGGGTTCCCCAAAAATGAGTGTCATGTCTGGCACTAGAGCCACTGAGTGGGAGGCTGAATCAGAGATTTCACCTGTGGGCAACCTGTTTGTCCTTCAGAATCCTCTGAGACGTCATCCCTCTCCACTAGGCAAATTTTTGTCCTTCCTTCATTCCTGTTTTTTCAGTCAGTCTTTATTAAGCACCTAGTGAGTGCCAGACGCTGCAAGATGCTGGTTGAACTATGGTAAGTTAAAGCGACAAAACCTAGTGGAGCCCAAAGTCAAGGAGGGAGAGAGAAAAGCACATCAACTAATATGCACAATGATAGTTGGGTCTTTTTACCAAAGAAATCAACCAAGGTTTATACATTACCTTTGGTGGTGATGTCTCTTTGAAGTCCCTTATAATACAAAACAGTCACCCTCTACTCCTGACTTTCTTATGGCAATATTTATTTATTTTTGAGACAGAGTCTTGCTCTGTCGCCCAGGCTGGAGTGCAGTGATTTCGGCTCACTGCAACATCCGCCTCCCGGGTTCAAGCGATTTTCCTGCCTCAGCCTCCCGAGTAGCTGGGATTACAGGTACCCGCCACCATGCCTGGCTAATCTTTTAGTATTTTTAGTAGAGATGGGGTTTCACCATGTTGGCCAGGCTGGTCTCAAACTCCTGACTTCATGTGATCCACCTGCCTCCACCTCCCAAAGTGCTAGGATTACAGACATGAACCACCACGCCCGGCCAAAAAAAAGAATTATTCATAGTGATGGTATATACATACATAAGAAGCACAGTTATGGGGCGTCCACCAGATCTCTTCATTGAAAAAGAGTGATCCTCTTTGCAAATACCAAATCATCTGTGTGGGGCTCCTTTCACACTGTGAGAACATGGTCTTCTTTAAAACTTTTCACCTAGGGGTTTTAGCATCTGTGATGGATTGAATTTTGTCTTTCCCAAATTCATATGTTGGATTCCTAACCCCTAATGTGACTATACTTGGAGACGAGGCCTTTCTGGAAGTAATTAAGGTTAAATGAAATCATACGGGTAGGACCCTGATCTGATAGGGTTAGTGTCCTTATAAAAAGGGACACCAGGCTTGGCATGGTGTCTCACCCCTGTTATCCCAGCACTTTGGGAGGCAGGAGGATCACTTGAGCCCAGGAGTTCCAGACCAGCCTGGGCAACATGCTGAGACTCTGTCTCTACAAAAAAATGAACAATTAGCGGGGTGTAGTTGTACATTCCTGCGGTTCTAGCTACTCGGGAGGCTGAGGTGGGAGGATCACTATAGCCCAAGAGGTCAAGGCTGCAGTGAGCTGTGATCATATCACTGTACTCCAGCCTGGGTGACAGAGCGAGACACGGTCTTAAATTTAAAAAAATTAAGAGACATCAAAGAGCTTACTCTCTCTCTGCCATGCGAGGACACAGTGAGAAGGTGGCCATTGCAAGTCAGGGAGACAGCCCTCACCAGGAACCTACCCTGCTGGACATCACTGATGATTCTTTATTTTTATTTATTTATTTATTTTTTGAGACAGTCTTGTTCTGTCACTCAGGCTGAAGTGCGGTGGCATGATCTTAGCTCACTGCAACCTTCACCTCCCGGGTTCAAGCAATTCTCCAGCCCCAACCTCCTGAGTAGCTGGGACTACAGGTGCATGCTACCACGTCCCACTAATTTTTGTATTTTTAGTAGAGACAGGGTTTTGCCACATTGGCCAGGCCGGTCTTGAACTCCTGACCTCAAGTGATCTGCCTGCCTTGGCCTCCCAAAGTGCTGGGACTACAGGTGGTGAGACACCACCATCAATCAACCATTGATGATTCCTTAAATTAGTGATGTAATTGGGATTACAAAATGGAGTTTTTCCTGGCTGGGCACGGTGGCTCATGCCTGCAATCCCAGCCCTTTGGGAGGCTGAGGCAGGTGGATCACTTGAGACCAGCAGTTTGAGACTAACCTGGCCAACATGGTGAAACCCATCTCTACTAAAAATACAAAAATTAGCCAGGCATAGTGGCGGGCACCTGTAGTCCCAGCTACTTAGGAGGCTGAAGCATGAGAATCACTTAAACCTGGGGTTGGGGGAGGGGCGTGGAGGTTGCAGTTAGCTAAGATCGCACCACTGCGCTCCAGCCTGGGTGAAGGAGTGAGACTCCATCTCAAAAAATAAAAATAAACATTTTTTAAATGGAGTTTTTCCAGTTCTCACATTCCCTCTATATTTATTAGTGGGCATTTTCTTCCTTTCTTTCTTTTTCTTATAGTTCTGGAGCCTGGGAAGTCCAAGATCAAGGTGCTGGCAAGGTAGGTTTTATTTTGAGGCCTCTTCTCTTGTCCTGTAGGCAGCCACCATCTTGCTGTGTGCTCACATCTAGCTGGCATTTTTCTTGTTTTCTTTTTCTTTTTTTGAGACAGAGTTTTGCTCTTGTTGCCTAGGCTGGAGTGCAGTGGTAGAATCTCGACTCACAGCAACCTCCGCCTTCCAGGTTCAAGTGATTCTCCTGCCTCAGCCTCCTGAGTAGCTGGGATTATGGGTGCCCGCCACCATACCTGGCTAATTTTTGTACTTTTAGTAGAGACGTGGTTTCGCCATGTTGGCCAGGCTGGTCTCGAACTCCTGACTTCTGGTTGATCTGCCCACCGCAACCTCCCAAAGTGCAGGGATTACAGGCATAAGCCACCACGCCCGGTTTTTTTTTTTTTTTTGAGATGGAGTTTTGCTCTTGTTGCCCAGACTGGAGTGCGGTTCCTCAGTCTCGGCTCACTGCAACCTCTGCCTCCCAGATTCAAGCAATTCTTCTGTCTCAGCCTCTGGAGTAGCTGGGATTACAGGCGCCCGCCACCATACCCGGCTAATTTTTTGTATTTTTAGTAGAGACAGGGTTTCACCATGTTGGCCAGGCTGATCTTGAACTCCTGACTTCAGGTGATCCACCCGCCTCAGCCTCCCAGAGTGCTGGGATTACAGGCATGAGCCACCACACCCAGCTTTAGCTGGCATTTTTCTACAAAGAGGATCTTCAACTAGAAATGAACCACAGTTTCTCCTTAAAAAGGCAGGATAAATGCTTAATTCTCTAAGGAAAGGGTTTTGTTTTTTCTTTGTAAACAAGAGATTCTAGAATGTGTTTGTATGCTAAGAGGATAACTCTGTGGAAGGAAAAGCTGGATGGTACGAGAGATGGAGTTACAGAGGTGTAACATCCCCAGAAGGTGAGAGGATTTAGAATCCAGGTGGGGAAGGAGGAGAAGGGGTAGGATGTTGGAAGACAAAAGAAAAAGTGTGAGCTGCTCATCTGGGCAGAGTGATAGGGCCTGCTTAGTGAGAAATGCACCAGAGGATTGCTGGGTCTGGTTAGTGTCCTATTGAGGCTGGGAGTTGCGACCCTGTCTGCATAGCAAGCAGTTTTCTCCTCCACATTTAGAAGGTAAGGGAGGTTGGGCGCGGTGGCTCACGCCTATAATCCCAACACTTTGGGAGGCTGAGGCAGGTGGATCACCTAAGGTTGGGACTTCGAGACCAGCCTGACCAACATGGAGAAACCCTGTCTCTACTAAAAACACAAAATTACTGCACTCCAGCCTGGGCGACAGAGTGAGACTCCATCTCAAAAAAAAAAAAAAAAAAAATACAAAATTAGGCAGGCGTGGTGGCACATGCCTGTAATCCCAGCTACTCGGGAGGCTGAGGCAGGAGAATCGCTTGAATCTGGGAGGAGGAGATTGCGGTGAGCTGAGATCGTGCCATTGCACTCCAGCCTGGGCAACAAGAGCAAAACTCTGTCTCAAAAAAAAAAAAAAAAAAAAAGAAGGTAATGGTTAGATTCCTGCAGGCCTGGGTTTTCCAGGCAGGTACACTGGAGGGAGAGGGAGGGAGAGGGAGGCCGGACAGTGCCAGGTCTTTGCAATGAATGACCATAAGGACTGACAGCAGAATCTAGGCTGGTTGAAAGCAGGAGTGAGAAGAGGAGGAGAGTGATGGCTAGCTGGGAAATGGATGAGAGAGGTCTCATTGGGCTTGCTGGGCTTTGATTTTTGATTTTGGTATCAGTTTTTAGAATTGTTTTATTTATTTATTTAGAGACAGGGTCTTGCTCTGTCACCCAGCCTAGAGTGCAGTGGTACAACCATGGCTCACTGCAGCCTCGAACTCCTGGGCTGCCCAGGCTGGTCTCGAACTCCTGGCTTCAAGTGATCCTCCTGTCTCAGCCTCCCAAAGTTCTGGGATTACAGGTGTGAGCCACCACACCCGACTTAGAATTGTTTTCAAGGAGCTTGTGAGTACATGGGCTGAAAGGATGGGAAACTGTGGTCAGAGAGTTGAGGTTTAATTGAATGAATGAATGATAGTGAACACTTATGTGGTATTTACTATGTGCCAAACACTCCTCTAACAGCTCACTGATTTCTCTCGACTTCTGTGAGGTGAGGTCTACTAAATTTCCATTTTACATATGAGGAAACTGAGGTACAGAAAGGTGAAATAACTTGGGCAGAGCGCGGTGGCCCACACCTATAATCCCAGTACTTTGGGAGGCCAAGGCAGGCGGATCACTTGAGGTCAGGAGTTTGAGACCAGCCTGGCCAACAGAGCAAAACCCTGTCTCTACTAAAAATACAAAAATTAGCTGGGTGTGGTGGCTCACGCCTGTAATCCCAGACACTCAGGAGGCTGAGGCAGGAGAATCGCTTGAACCTGGGAGTTACAGTGAGCCAAGATCACATCACTGCACTCCAGCCTGGGAGACAGAGCAAGGCTCTGTCTAAAAAAAAAAAAAAAAAAAATGGTGAAATAACTTGTCCAAGGTCAGAGTTGGTCTGCAAACCAGGCAGTCTGGGCCCAGAGTCTGTGTTCCTAATCAAGGTTATTCTGAAAGGATGAATGAGGGCATAGAATCCACTTTGCTCATCCTAAGAAGTGCCAGCTGTCTCCTGACCTCAGATTGGGTCAGAGCCCTAATCTGGTTTAGAGAGGTCCAGAGACAAAAAACAATGAACACAGAAATATATAATTCCAGATTGTGATAGCCATAGAGGAGACAAACTGGATGCTGAGACCGAGAATAAGGAGACCTTCTTAGATGTGGCAGTCAGGGGAGGCTTCCCTGAGGAGACGGCACTTCAATTGAAGAATAAAAAGGAAGCAGTACTATGAAGAGCAAGAAGAAGAGCATCCTAGGAAGAGGGAACACCATGTAAAAAGACTGTGAGACAAAAATTCAGTGTATTCTAGGAACTGAAAAAGATCCAAATGTGGGTAAAGGGAAAGATGGCTAAAGCTGGGACTTGAGAGGAGGCAGGGGCCAAGCACACAGGGCCTCAGAGGACAAGACAAAGCTGCTGGATTTTATTATTCTTTATTATTATGGTATCGTATGTATTGTATTTTTATTTTTCCAAGCAAAATGAAAGGTAAGGCACTGGGAGATTTTAAGCAAGGGACTAATGTGGCCCAACACATATTTTAAAAAGTAGAAGCAATTTTTTTTTTTGAGATGGAGTCTTGCTTTGTCGCCCAGGCTGAAGTCCAGTGCCGTGATCTCCGCTCACTGCAACCTCCGCCTCCTGGGTTCAAACGATTCTCCTGCCTCAGCCTCCTCAGTAGCTGGGATTACAGGCACCGGCGCCACACCCAGCTAATTTTGGTATTTTTAGTAGAGGCGGGGCTTCGCCAAGTTGCCCAGGCTGGTCTCAATCTCCTGACCTCAAGTGATTCGCCCGCCTCGGCCTCCCAAAACAATGGGATTACAGGCGTCAGCCACCGTGCCCTGCCTGAGAAGCAATGTTGTTATTTTGTTCTTCCATTCATTTGCTTATTCAGTCATCAATTCTTGAATTTCTTCATTCATTCTTTCTTACCTTCCATTATTTAGTTTTTCACTGGGCTTTCCTTTGTTCATCTGTTAATTCCTTTGTCCTTTGGTTGATTCACGTGTTCCTATACACAGAAAGCCTGCTACTGTGTGCTGGGCCTTGTGTGGGTACTGGAGGCATCTACAAGAGCCAGACCCCTGCCCTTGAGGAAAACATATCCCACACACCCATCCCCCAGGAACCAGTGGTGCCCCAGGCAGAAGATGCTGAGGTTCTGCTGGGGGTGTGGAGTGGGTAGAGGCAGCAATCAGGGAAGGCCTCTAGAGCAGATGCCTGTGAGTCAGACCTTGAAGGATGACAGAGCAAGCATGATAGATTGGGGGGATCCCCCAAGAGCAGGGACCAGTCTCTCATCTCTGTGTTCCCTAAGGCTGGCACCTAAGACACAATTATAAACGTTTGCTTGTTTGCTAATTGAACATGTGGGCCGATGGCCAGGCAGGGAGCATTTGATGGCGGAGGTGATGCTGCCCGGCTAGGGTGAAGCCACTCTTCCAGAGACCCTGCACTGCCACTGGCTCCTCTGTCTTCCTCCTCATCCCTCCTCCCATTTCCTAAGAGAAAAGCATTCTTATCTCCATCCCACCACTCTGTTACCCCAGGCACAATGGGCCACACTTGAGCATGTGTACGCATGCACACACACATCCCCACATGCCCCTGCCCATACAAAGAAACACACTTGCCTGTACACCATGGCCTAGTTGTTGATTCCAAAAGCAAAGTCATCATGTCATTGCTTTCTCTCTGTCTCTCTCACACACACACACTTCTGTGTTTATGCACACTCTCCCTGCCTCTCACCACATCCCAACAGACACATCCTTCTCCACCAAACAGCCCTCCCCACCACACCTCTTCCTCTCCTGGACAGGAGGGATATTCCGGGTTCTTGCTTTAAGGCTGAAGTAACAGTGGTGGGAGTGGGGACCGAACCCCAGATTGAGGAGGGGTCAGGGATCCCTATCAGACAGAGAGACTGGAACTGATAGAGGATGCTACCGTTTCTCTTTTTGTTTTTAAAAATCTTTTTCCACATGTTCTAAGATACTCAGTTTTTCTTCCTTTTTTTTTTTTTTTTTTTTTTTTTTTGAGACAGAGTCTCGCTCTGTCGCCCAGGCTGGAGTGCAGTGGTGCCATCTCGGCTCACTGCAAGCTCCGCCTCCCGGGTTCACACCATTCTCCTGCCTCAGCCTCCTGAGTAGCTGAGACTACAGGCGCCCGCCACCACGCCCGGCTAATTTTTTGATTTTTAGTAGAGATGGGCTTTCACCGTGTTAGCCAGGACGGTCTTGATCTCCTAACATCGTGATCCGCCCGCCTCGGCCTCCCAAAGTGCTGGGATTACAGGCGTGAGCCGCTGCACCCGGCCTTTTCTTTCTTTTTTTTAAAAAAAGTCATTTTCTGCAACAAAACCCACATTCTTTTTTTTTTTGTTTGTTTGTTTTTTTAAGGCAGGGTCTTGCTCTGTCACCCAAGGTAGAGTGCAGTAGCTCAATCACAGCTCACTGCAGCCTCGACTTGCCTGACTCGAGGGATCCTTCCACCTCTGCCTCTGCAGTAGCTGGGACCACAGGTGCACACCACCACAACGAGCTAATTTAAGAAAAATTTTTTTTGGTAGAGATGGTGTCTCCCTATGCTGCCTAGGCTGGTCTGGAATTCCTGGGCTCAAGCAATCCTCCCACCCAACCTCCCAAAGTGCTGGGATAACAGGCTGAGCCACTGCCCCCAGCCAGTTACTCAGTTTTTCTAAAACTTGGGTGCCCGGGGGAGGCTGACACCCTTCCCACTCCTCTGAAAGGCAGTTTCCTAAGGGAAGGGTCTTCTGCTGCTCACCACCCTTGACAGCCCTGTGTCCCCAGTGCTCAGCCCCTGAGGAAGCGAAGGCATGCTGACAGGGTCCATGTGATCCATGTCCAGTGGCTCTGGCGACAGCAGTCTGAAGTCAGCTGGCTGAGAACTCGAGTAAGGCCAGTCCCGATCTGGTCCTCAGGGATGGAGAAAAGCCCCTCTTAACCTCCAATTCAATGATCCTAAAAGAGCAGGTGCTTCGGGGGTGCTGAAACTGCGCTTTTGGAGGGGGCTTTTGGGAAGGCCGGGCTGGGGACTCAGGTCTGGAGGGTGACAGAGCCGACCTCCCGTAAACCAGGGAGGAGGAAGGTGGGGGTGGGTGGGCCTAGGATCTGGGGGCGCCTCCTCGCTGCGGGGAGCTGGCTTGGGGCTAGGGCGTGACTGTCTCCCTGCCACCATCACCGCCCGCCGGCCGTGACTGCAATAAGAGAAGTCCGAGGCGGCTTCCTCCTCCCTGCCCAGCAGGGGCGGCGGTCAGAGGCGGGCAGCACCCCAGTTCTCCCCGCACGCCGGCACTCGCGGCTGCTGGAGCCCCGGCTGGCTCACCCCGGGGCCGGGCAGAATTGGGCTCCAGGTAAGCGACAGCGTCGGGTGGGGACTGGGCAGGTCAAGCAGTGCCCTCCCCCTCGAGGCTCTGGAGAGAGGACTGGGGGTACAGGGGAAGAGAAGCCTGAACCTGGGGGTGGGGGGACACCTGAGCAAGATGACAGCCAAAGGGACCCCAGCCCGAAAAGGCCTAAGGAGGAAAACGGGCGACCTGGAAAGCAAGGCTGATAAACCTGGGGGAGAGGGCGGAGGGGAGCACGGGGGAAGCCGACCAAAGGGACCCCCAAAAAGGTCTAGTGGGTAAAATGGAGGGGACTGATAAGAGTTTAGGAAGGGGGCTAAGGAGGGGGAGAAGGACTAAGGGGAATCCCCAGGAGGGTCTGGGGGAGAAACTGAAGGGATCGTGAGAGTGGGACTTTGGGGAGAAGCCGACGGGTCTGATGGGTCCGGGAGAGGGGAAATGGGTGGGGGTGCTGGAGGGAGCTGGCGGGAAGGGGGTTGAGGAGAACGACTTCTGGAGGACGGAGAACCTGGGGTGCAATTGCGGGTCCAGGAAGTTCCCCTCTTCCGAGCCGGCCGAAGTCGGGGTGAAGCCCACAGCCCGCAGGGTAACATTAGCGGCCGCGACCGCGGCCCCGCGACCCTCTCGGCCCGCCCTTGCGGTAGGTTCCGCGCTGCAGGGGACTCCTGCCCGGCGCGCGAGGCGTGGGTCCCCGCTTCCTGGGGAAGTCCCCGCCCTCGGCAGGGACTGGCCTCTCCGGGCGCCCCCTCCGCGCCCGCGGCGGTCTCGGCCCGCGCTCCCCGCGGGATCCGGGAATTGCTGCCGCCCCGACGGAAATCCTGCCTTTGACCGCGAGTGCCCGCAGGGGCTGCCTCCAAGGCAACGAGAGGGCGGGCCGCGCTGGGCCGCCGCGGGGCTCCTGGTGGGCGCAGCCCCCTTTGCTCTCCGCCTTCGCCCCCTTTTTGAATCCTCGGTCTGGTGGGTGGGGGGTGGGCTTCCCGACCGAGGTAGGAGGCGATGCCGCTGTATTCAGGGATCCTGGGGTGGAGGATCTGCTGTTTGAGAGACCTGGGTTCTTAGCAAGACTGGGCCCTTAATTGCTGTGTGACTGTAGGCAAGTTACAGGGCTTCTCTGGGCCTCATTTTCCTCATCTGAACTATGGTGAGAAATGATCCTTGTGTCCACCCTTCCCCCACGAGAATCAGGTGCAGAAAGCAGTTTTTGCTGAGTGTCCTGAAGGGTTAAGGGCTATCCCTGACTCAGCGAGCCTCCCCTTCACCTTCTCAAAAGCATGCAGAGGAGACCAGCCTGGGCAGCACAGGGAGACCCCCGTCCTGTCTCTACAAAAAAATATAGTTAGCCAGAAGGCTGGAAGTGGTGGCACCTGCCTGTAGTCCCAGCTACTCCAGAGGCTGAGGCAGGAGGATTGCTGGAGCCCACGAGTTCAAGGCTGCAGTGAGAGCTCCTGGATGAGAGAGTGAGATTTTGTCTGTAAACAACAACAACAACACAAAGCATGGAGGGGGACCAGACTGCCCGGCTCTCACTGACAGGGCCTCCAGGGACCAGCACACAGTTGGCGTCTAAATAGTTTATGGCTCTGATGAGAGCCCATACTGGGGAGGTCAGCAGAGTTGAAATCTGTCTCACACCCTCTCTGGTGCTGCATCCAGTTGGCCGCCCCTCGGGTGTGTACTCTCAGGGGCCCTGATGTCCTTGGCATCCTTCCGACTGTGGTGATGATGGGAGAGTAGGACCCTGTTCCCACTTCACAGATGGGAAGATGGAGGTTTGGGAGTTGGCAACCTGCCGGGCCAACAGTAGGGACCAGAAGTCCAGGACATCTCGTCTCTGATGTAGCCTGAGCTGAGGCCTGAATCCTTACCTCATCCCTACCAAGTTTCATGTACCCTCCGGGGAGGAGGGTGTGGGGTTTAGGGGCTTCATGACTACTTCCTGTTCCAGTGAGTAGGTGCTCTCACACCCTCCTCCAGTGAGGGTGTGAGTGTTTGTATGTTTTAGGCTCTGAGTGAATGAGCATGAACCCTTGAGCATATGAGTGGATGTTTGGGTGTTCTCTGCAGCCACCTGGGGCTGATGTGGCAAAGGAAGTGGCCAGACCTCAGGAGGCTGGGTAGGGAACCCCAGAGCTGGGGAAGTAGGGGCCAGGGCTCTTCCCACACAGAGCAGACTGGGCTGACCTAAGGTGGGAAAAGGCAGGATGTCCCCCTCACCGCCCCACTCCCCTGAGGGACCAGGGAGGGGGCTTCCTGTCTGGCCACACCGTGAAATCTAGACTCCCATCCCTTGGCTGCCCCTGGACCCCCGCCCCCCGCCGCCATGGCTTCCATCTCCTGAAAATCCTGAGTCCCAGGCCAGATGGCATCTAAAGAGCTGTGTTTTAGAGGCTGGTGGGTGGTTTTCAGCAACAGGTGGAAAACCACTTTTACCCACAAGAAGTGGAAAAAACTGCTGATGGCCTCGGGACCACATGGAGGGTAAAGGCCACCCCCGATCCTGCACACACCTGGCCTCACCACGGTGGTGGTGGAGTCAGACAGGGTTGGGTGGGTATGTCTTCTTCAGGAGGCAGTTTCGAGGCCTCAAGAAAGGATGGTGTGAGATGAAAGGGGGTTAATGAAGGCCGGGCACAGTGGCTCACACCTGTAATCCCAGCACTTTAGGAGGCCGAGGTGGGTGGATCACCTGAGGTCAGAAGTTCAAGAACAGCCTGGCCAACATGACTAAACCCCATCTCTACTAAAAATACAAAAATTTAGCTGGGCATGGTGGCAGACGCCTGTAATCCCAGCTACTCAGGAGGCTGAGGCAGGAGAATTGCTTGAACCTGGGAGGCAGAGGTTGCAGTGAGCCGAGATCGAACCATCGCGTTCCAGGCTTGGCGACAGAATGAGACACTGTTTCAAAAAAAAAAAAAGTAGAAGAAGAAGAAGAAAGAAAGAAAGAAAGAAAGGGAGTTAATGAGCAGTGAGGGCCTCAGCAAAGGCACTGGCATTCAGCCAGGTGGAGGGTCTCAGTGAGAGGACTGGGGGTGAGGGATGGAAGCCCGCCCGGTCTGAGGGATAGGGCCTAGTGAGAGATGCGGCACAGTGGGATGGGAGTCACCTGCAGACCTCAGCCTTGCTCCCTGCCCCTCCAGCCCTGGCCTGCCCCCGGCCAGCCCAGAGCCTGGAGGAGAAGCCGGAACTCTTGCAGGATGGTGGTTTCCTGCCCCTGCCCAAAGTCCCAGTTCCCTTTTGATGAAATCCCCCAGGCGGCTGGGTCAGCTCAGCCCTCTCACCTCACCCTGGGAACTTCTCTTTCTTCTCAGCCCTGCCCAGTCCTGTACCCTCTGGTCCCACACTGTCACTGCCACGGAGGACCTTCCTCAAGGGAAAGGAGGGAAGTGAAAGTTCACTGGGCACTTACTGTATGTCTGATGCTTTCAGTGATGTGACCCTATTTGATGCTGAGAAGCAACCCCAGGAGGTGGACATTTGTATTCTTATTTTATAGGCCAAGATGCTGCCGCTCAGGGAGATGAACTGACTTGCCCAATGCCTTAAGCTAGTTGTCAGGCAGGCTAGAATTTGAGCCTAAATCTGCCTCTAGATCCCACAGATACTTGGTGAGGGTTGCGGGGGCAGGACATCCTGTGTCTACATCAAAGAACTGGCATAGCTTTGGGAAGTGTGGGCCTCGAAAAAGGATGGGTGGACCTGGGGTTCCTATGTCCAGCAGTAGGGGTGAGTGGGAGGCAGGGTCCCTCCCTGCTGGGTGACCAGCTGCCATATGACAGGGGTGGTGTGTTCGACCGGAAGTATGACATTCACTAGTTAGGAACAGCATGATCTCCTGCTCAGGCTTTGGAGAACACAGCAGTGGGGGAGGGAACAGAACTCTGGACTTGAATTAATAGTCCTGACTTTGAATCCCTTGTCTGGCTGTGTGATCCTGGGAAAGTAACTTCCCCCTATGCAAAAGAGAAGGTGGAGTGGTAAATGGTCCCTGGGGGCCATTCTGGTTTTGGTTATTGGTCACACTTGGCCGCTGCACATCGGGCAAGAGCCACATGTCATGAAGCCCTCACAACAACTACTCAGAAGGTGCAGATGCAACAACTAAGGCTCAGAGGCTTATGTCAAAGATCCAAGGTCATAGAGCTACTGAAGAATGGAGCTGGGGAGGGCCACATGGCAGATGTTGAAGTGAGGAGCACTGCGGTCCAGGGTTGGACCTCAGTTTGATACTCGTAACCTGATTTTGACCCTGATGGGGATCTCGGAGGCAACTCCTGTAAACCAGATGTTCAAGAGACATATTTATAAACAGAACGAAGTGCCCAGAATGATGCTGTGGCTACTCTCTGAGCTGCCCCCTTTCTGGTATTAGCAGGCAGCAAAGTTCAGTGCTGAGAAAAGAGAGACCTGGCTTCTTCAGATTCAGTGACTGCCTGAGAAAATCTAGGTAGATATGGCTCTCTCTCTCTCTCCTGCACCCCTCCCTCCCCCCACCTGCGCCCTGCCTGCTGTATCAAGGATTTAGAGCATGAGGCACAGGGCTCAGTACACTAGGTGCTCCTTAAGAGACACACGTTATTGCAGGGGTGTCCAATCTTTTGGCTTCCCTGGGCCGCATTGGAAGAAGAAACATTGTCTTGAGCCACACATAAAATACACTAACACTAATGATAGCTGATGAGCTTTTAAAAATTGCAAAAAAGGCCGGGTGCGGTGGCTCATGCCTGTAATCCCAGCGCTTTGGGAGGCCGAGGCGGGCAGATCACGAGGTCAGGAGATCGAGACCATCCGGGCTAACATGGTGA
The DNA here is from genome assembly GCF_029281585.2 of Gorilla gorilla gorilla. Taxonomy (NCBI): domain Eukaryota; kingdom Metazoa; phylum Chordata; class Mammalia; order Primates; family Hominidae; genus Gorilla; species Gorilla gorilla. Next base: position 212,322,216 of record NC_073224.2, read on the forward strand.
AACCCCGTCTCTACTCAAAATACAAAAAATTAGCCAGGCGTGTTGGCAGCGCGCCTGTAGTCCCAGCCACTCAGGAGGCTGAGGCAGAAGAATCACTTGAACCCAGGAGGTGGAGGTTGCAGTGAGCCAAGATTGTGCCACTGCACTCCAGCCTGGGCAACAGAGTGAGACCCCGTCTCAAAAAAAAAATCACAAAAAAAATCTCATAATGTTTTCAGAAAGTTTACTAATATGTGTTGGGCCACATTCAAAGCTGTCCTGGGCTGCATATGGCCCATGGACCATGGGATGGACAAGCTTGCATTATTGCTTCTACTAGGATTACAGAATGGGCTAGTGGTTACAGTGGTTTTTGGCAACCAGTTGATCAGCATTGCATTTTAGTATCCTTTACTCACAATGTAATCTTGGGCAAGTTACTTAACATCTCTGTGCCTCAGTTTCTTCATCTGTAAAATAAGGGTAGTCATAAACCCACCTCACAGGTTCACCAAATAAGACCATGACTGGGAATTACTTGGCAAGATGCTAGTCACTGTGTAACTGTTTAATAAATTAGCTCATTTTTACTGCCACCTGGATTTCTAGGAAGTCAAATTACTCTCCAAAGAATTGGTGGCACATAGAGATCAGAGCAAGAGGAGGATGAAGAGTCCTAGGGCTATTTTCATGCAGATGTCTGAGCAGAGTGAACCCAATCTGCTCTCCCTCCGTCTTTTTCCCTCCTTGTCTCTTTAGCTCTCTCTCTCTCTTTCTCTTCATCTCTGCCTCTCTCTGTTTCTATCTCTTTCTGTCTCTCGGTTACTCTTTCTCCTTAATTCTCATTTCTGCCTCTGTCTCTTTGTCTCTGTTTCTTTCTGGCAGTGTGTGCTGGAGCCAGCTAGTTACTGGCTCAGGGGAGTTCATTCTGTGTGTCTCTTCCACTCCAGCTTTCAGGAAGTCACTTTGGTAGCTTTAAATCAGCCATTGTGGGAATATTTACACCATGGAAATCAGAAAATGTGACAAATCAGGGCTTTTTCTTCTCTTTTCTTTTCTTTTTTTTTTTTTTTTTGAGAGTCAGTTTACCAGCATACCACGCTGTGTTTCTCTGTCTCTGTCCCTTCCTTCAATCTCTCTGTCTTTCTGTCTCTCTGGCTCTTTCTCTTTATCTCCCTGTATCTCTCAAACTCTGCCTCTCTCTCTCTTTCTTTCTGCCTCTCCTTTTTCTGTCTTTCCCCATCTCTTTCTTTCCTCTGACAAAACAGGATGAACATGGCTACATGCAGTGTGGCCCCTCCCTGCCTTGGGCCATGCAGATGTCATACCCTGTGCCCTACATCCCCTGACCCCTCAGCATACTGGTCCCCAGAGAGCCAGGCCTGGCTAGGGCTTTGGTCTGCATCAAGTCTGGAAGTGATAAGACCCAAGAGCTGCCTACCTCTGCCTGCTGACGACACTGTCAGCCCTGCCAGGGCTCTTCCTGAGCCCACAGAGCTTCCTTCTCAGATGCTGATAGTCTCTCCCTTCCAGCCATACTGGGCGTGCAGAATTCAGGGATCCCCTCCATCTGATATAGATATGTTGTGGCAATATATACGTGGGTATTATTGGAAGTGGCAACATTGTATCTGTGTGTGAACATGAGAGATTGTATAAGTCTATGTTCTCCTATAGAGGAGAGCTCTATGTGGGTCCATGTCACCGGCGAGGGCTGCGTATATCTGTGTGTGTGTGTGTGCGCGTGTGTGTGTGTGTGTGTGTCCCTACATGGGGGCGGGGGGACAGTGTGGGGGCATCCGCATTTGTGCATGCTAGCAGGAATGGCTGCATCTGTCTGTATCTGTGATAGGCAATGGAGAGAAATGCTTGAAAGCTCAGATTCTGGAGCCAAACACCAGGATACATCATGTCTGTGGCCTTCTTTTTTGAGACAGAGTTTCACTATGTTGCTCAGGCTGGAGTACACTGGCATGATCATAGCTCACTGCAGCCTCTATCTCCCGGTCTTGAGTGGTCCTCCTGCCTCAGCCTCTCGGGGCACGTGCCACCATGCCAAGCTAATTTTTGGAGTTTTTTGGGGGTTTTTTTTGTTTTTTTTTTTTTTGAGACAGAGCTTCACTGTCACTCAGGCTGGAGTGCAGTGACAGGTGTAAGCCACCGTGCCTGGCCAATTTTTGTATTTTTTGTAGAGATGGGATTTGCCATATTGCCCAGGTTGGTCTCGAATTCCTGGACCCAAGCAATTCTCTTGCCTTGGCCTCCCAAAGTTCTGGGATTACAGATATGAGCCACTGTGACTGGCCAACCCTGGGCAGGTTTCCAAACCTCTCTGTGCCTCAGTTGCCTCATCAATAACAATAATACTTAGGCCGGGTGCAGTGGCTCACACCTGTAATCCCAATACTTTGGGAGGCCAAGGCAGGTGGATCACTTGAGGTCAGGAGTTCAAGACCAGCCTGGCCAACATAGTGAAAACCCATCTCTACTAAAAATACAGAAATTAGCCCGGCATGGTGTTGGGCGCCTGTAATCCCAGCTACTCAGGAGGCTGAGGCAAGAGAATGGCTTGAACCCAGGAGGCGGAAGTTGCAGTGAGCCAAGATCATGCCATTGCACTCCAGCCTGGGTGACAAGAGTGAAACTCCCTCTCAAAATAAATAAATTAATAATAATAATACTTAAATCATAGGGTTGTATGGATAAAATGAGATAATATAGGTAAAGTGCTTAATGCAGTGGCCAGCACATAGTAAGTGCTATAAATTTTGTATTTGCTATTCTTTTATAGAGGATGTCTGTGTGTGTGTGTGTGTGTGTGTGTGTGTGTGTGTGTGTGTGTGCGCACGCGCATGCGCATCTATGTGCAGACGGATGAGGGCTGGAGGTGTGTGTATATGGGGTGTGTGTACACTAGAAGATGTTTGTGCTAGGAATCTGTGCAGAGGAGCCTGGAGCCTGTGCATGAGGCAGCTGAGGTAATGTGCCAACTGAGAAGGGGTCTGAAGGGCTGTGTGGATCTGGGTATCAGCATGGTGCGCCATTTGAGGTGTGTATGTGTGTCTTCCTGTGAGAAGGCTTTATTCTCACCCTTGGTTTTTCTGTTTTCTTTTTAAAATAGAGACAGGGTCTTACTCTGTCTCCCAGGCTGGAGTGCAGCGGTGCAATCACAGCTCCTGCAGCCTCGAACTCCCAGCCTTAAGCAATCCTCCCACCTCAGCCTCCCGAGTAGCTGGGACTACAGGTGGGTGCCATCAGGACTGGCTAATTTAAAAAAAAATTTTTTTTGTAGAGACGGGGTGTCCCTATGTTGCTCAGGCTGGTCTCAAGCTCCTGGGCTCAAGCAATCATCCTGCCTCGGCCTACCAAAGTCCTGGGATAGCAGGTGTGAGCCACTGTGCCTGGCCTCACCCTTGTTTTTGTATCAGCCCCATCTCTCTTTTCACCAGTCCCTGAAATCCCTCCCGCTGGGCCCTGGATGGCTTCCAGTCCTCCACCTCTATTTTCTGCCCTGGCTCTAACTAGCCCTGTAGCATCCTGGGGCGTTTTAGACACAGTGGTTTCATCCCAGGGAGGGGTCCCGGGGCAAAGGTCTCAGGCAGGGCCCAGTGAACAGGGGCTATTTTAGGGCAGGCTTCTCACCACAGCCCGCCCCACAGTTCACCACATGGGTGTGATGCCCCCACCCCCACCCAACACACACATGAGAGATCACTTACAGCAAAGGGTGAGAGGGGCAGGTGGGGCTAGGGTGGAGACCAAAGCACTGATGTGACAGAACCATCAGCCAGGCAACTGGACCTGGTGGATCCAGGAGGACTTTCTGGAAGAGGTGAGTGGTGCTAGGTAGGAAGGATAGGACACAGAGAGAAGAGGAAGAGAACATCTGTAAGGATGACTGGACTGGGGATCGAGAGAGAGAAGCTGGGGGCCCTTGCTTCTAGGACCTTGGGGCCCCTCTGGGGCAAATCAGGGTTCACAAGGTTGGCCCCACCCTAAACTCTCCATTCTTCTCACATCTTAGGAAACCAAGCCCTCTCACCAGTCAGTTCCTCTCTGAGTGTTGCAATGGCAAAGTTTCTGGCAGGGTGTGGGGGACCCTTGCTCAATGACCTCCTGCCCTGTTGCTCAGAGGATACCGCTGCCAGAAAAGGGTTGGCTCATTGTGGGGCTTCCCAGGGTACTCTGGTAGCCCCAGCTTCTGACCTGGTCCTTTCTCTGGTATGGGGATAGGAGGAGAGCTCCGGAGGCAGGTATCCACTGTCACTCACCCACCACATGGAACCCTAGGGTGGCTGGGAGCACAGCAGGGTTCAGAGGAAGGACTTTTGTTTGTTTGTTTGTTTGTTTTTAAGATGGAGTCTCACTCTGTCACCCAGGCTGGAGTGCAGTGGTGCGATCTCGGCTCACTGCAAGCTCCACCTCCCAGGTTCAAGTGATTCTGCTGCCTCAGCCTCCCAAGTAGCTGGGACTACAGGCGCCCACCTCCACGTCTGGCTAATTTTTGTATTTTTAGTAGAGACGGGGTTTCACCATATTGACCAGGCTGGTCTCGAACTCCTGACCTTGTGATCCACTCACCTCGGTCTCCCAAAGTGCTGGGATTACAGGCGTGAGCCACCGCGCCCGGCCGGAAGAACTGGTTTTTAGGAGATGGTGACTGGGGACTGTGAGGGAGCTGAGCATGGCTTGATAGAAATCCCGTTAGAGAGATGATTATAATGTACAAAATCATGCGTGTCTGAGTGTGTTCATCTGTTAACCTGGCAGGCACCACATGTATATGTGCATGTGTATGTGTGTGTGCTAGTGTGAGCTTGGGCTTGTTAGAGCCTGTATTGGCGTGTGATGGGGTTGGCACGCACACTCATGCAGATATATGCTGTGAGTGTTATTGTGTGACTGTGCTGGTGGGTCAGGTGAGTATGAGTGTGAAAGAGAGCTGGTGTGGGTGGTTTGCCCTATGTGACGGGGGTTGTGTAAGTGTGCCAGGGGTGATAGGAAGGAAAGTGAAGGCAGAAGTCATGCTGGGGCAGAGCCCAGGCCTTCTGGCTTCCTGAAGAGGGCAGGAGCTGGGCAGCTGCTGACAGAAACATTGGCAGAGACTTCATCTTCCTTGTCCTTCTGTCTCACCCTCAGGTCTCTGACCCCTCCCAAGGATCATGCCGCAGCCCCACTGACCCAGGAGTAGGGGCCTAAGGGGTGAGTGGGGTACACTGAGGGCTTTCAGGGTCAGGAAACAGGGTGGGGGTGGCCTTCCTGAACCCCACAACTCCTCACAGCCCCCTCCTCCTACAAGGACCCTGTTGCTAGGTAACGGATGGGGGAGCCAGAATGAGGCAGCTTGAGAGGCTGAAGGCTGGACCCACGACAGGAAATGGCCTTGATCCCCCTCTGCAGTGACTCTCCAGGTGCAGACACACAGCCTCACACACACTCACACACAAACATGCGCAGATATATAGACATACATGCAGAGATACACACATCCAGAGACAGGCACACTGCTCCCACACAGAGATAGGTGCACATTCATAGACACACAGACACAGAGACACCCACTCACACAGACAGGCACATACATACTCACACAGAAACATGTGCACACAAACACGGTCTTACAGACATATACACATGCAGCCAAACACATACACAGAGACTTTTATACACTCTCATATACACACAAACATGCACACACAGACAGACATCCACAAAGAGCTGCACACACACGCATACCCACACAGGCAAACTCACCCATACTTAGAGACACACAAAGACGCACATGTACAAGCACACTGAAAGAGTCACAGAAACACAACGTATCAAAGCAATAGGACCCAACCTGAGCAATATAGCAAGACCTTGTCTCTACTAAAAATCAAACAAATTAGCCAGGGGTACTGGCACGCACCTGTAGTCCCAGTTCTTGGGAGGCTGAGACCAGAGGATCACTTGAGCCCAGGAGATCAAGGCTGCAGCAAGCTATGATTGTGCCACTGCACTCAAGCCTGGGCAACAGAGTGCGATCTTGTCTCAAAACAGAACAAAAAAAGCAAAGCAATAGGAGGCAAAAATATGCAAATAAGCATAGCAATATCCCAATGTAGAAAGCCAGCCCCAGAGATATAGACATGAGCCAATGGGAAGAGAAGCACTGAGGGGGGACATACTGTGAGGCAGACTGAACGGTACAGTAGGTGGCCCAGTTCCGCCTTTATCCCTTACAGGGAGGACCCCAATCTAGGCCCAAGAGGGAAAGCCACGTGCTTGTATGAGCTTATGAGCATGTGCATGCACGTGTGTGCACAGGGTGGTGCACCTGGCAGGGGCCCTTGAGTGAGGCATGCCCCATTCTGTAGCAGGGAACCTGGAATGGGCTGTGTGTTCTGCAAGAAATTGGAGCCGGTGGCCACGGCCAAGGAGGATGCTGGCCTGGAAGGGGACTTCAGAAGCTACGGGGCAGCAGACCACTATGGGCCTGACCCCACTAAGGCCCGGCCTGCATCCTCATTTGCCCACATCCCCAACTACAGCAACTTCTCCTCTCAGGCCATCAACCCTGGCTTCCTTGATAGTGGCACCATCAGGGGTGTGTCAGGTGAGTCCAAGGGGTCGGAGGCAGGAGCTGCCTGGATCCTGGGAGAAACTGAGGGAAGAAGAAGAGATGCGAACTTGCCCTTAGGAGCCTCCAGGAGGATGTGGCAGATACAACCCCGCTTTCAAGATCACATGGGCTGAGGGAGTCTGTACAGCCCTACCATCAGAAACCACAGTCTGCAGGGGAGGGTCAAGAAGCTCTACTCCCAGTCTGAGAGGGGCAGGATCCTGTGACAGATGCAAGTGACAAAGAGAAACTTCTCGCCCTTTTAGGTGCCACTTCCCAGATGGGAAGTCTTCTTGGTGGGGAAGAGGAGGAGTGGGCAACAAGGGGATCCTCCATGGTGGGAGGAATGGGCTTGAAGTTGTGTGTCCTAAGCTGTGGAGACCAAATCAGAAATTCCTTGGACCCCAAAGGCCTTTGGGAACCGGAGCACTAAAGGAGTGGGGAGGTGCAGCACCTGGCTGGGGAACAGGAATTTGGGGTGCAGCCCCCTTGGTGCTTCTGCCCCATGCCCTACCCTGCTGAGTAGCCCTGACTCTGCAGGGATTGGGGTGACCCTGTTCATTGCCCTGTATGACTATGAGGCTCGAACTGAGGATGACCTCACCTTCACCAAGGGCGAGAAGTTCCACATCCTGAACAATACGTAAGTGACCAGGCCACCTAGTTAGAACATTGCCTGGGCTGGGAGCAGGACACAGACAGGAATCCCACCTGGTCCCTAGCCTCAGAATGCTCCAGCCTAGTTGGGAACACATATACATAACAATAAAAACCCTGGGTGACTGCAACTGTGTGCTGGTTTGGGGGGGTGGTGTTGGGCCACTGCACCCGGCCTAGAGGAGATGATTTTTAAGCTGAGGCTATAAAAATGAAATAGACGGCCGGGTGCAGTGGCTCATGCCTGTAATCCCAGCACTTTGGGAGGCCAAGGCGGGTGGATCACCTGAGGTCAGGAATTCGAGACCAGCCTGGCCAACATGGTGAAACCCTGTCTCTATTAAAAATACAAAAATTAGCGGGGCATGGTGGCGCATGCCTGTAATCCCAGCTACTTGAGAGGCTGAGGCAGGAGAATCACTTGAACCCGGGAGGCGGAGATTGCAGTGAGCTGAGATTGCACTACTGCACTCCAGCCTAGGCAACAGAGGGAGACTCCATTTCAAAAAAATAAATAAATAATTAAAAAATAAAAAATAAAAATGAATAGACAGCGAAGGAAGAGGTAAGAAAAGAGGAAGAGAGTGAGAGAGAATGAGAATAAATGATGACTTCTGAAAACCACAAAGTGGTTCACCTTAGGTGGTTCATAAAATATGGGATGCAGAATGGGAGAGAACAGAGGCTAGAGAGGTAGGCAGAGGCAGATTCTGCCAGGCTTTTTTTTTTTTTTTTTGAGTTGGAGTCTCGCTCTGTCTCCCAGGCTGGAGTGCAGTGGTGCAATCTTGGCTCATTGTAACCCCCGCCTCCTGGGTTCCAGTGATCCTGGGACTACAGGCAAGAGCCACCACGCCTGGCTAATTTTTTGTATTTTCAGTAAAGATGGGGTTTCACCATGTTGGCCAGGCTGGTCTCAAACTCCTGACCTCAGGAGATCTGCCTGCCTGGGTCTCCCAAACTGCTGGAATTACAGGCATGAGCCACCACACCTGGTCTCTGTCAGGCTTTTTAAGCCACATTGAGAAGTCTAGATTTTATCCAGAAGGAAATCTGTAGCCATTTTCTGTGGGGAAGTGACCTAGTCAGCTGTCCACTGTATTCCCCATCCCCAGCCCAGCCCAGCTTGGGAGCCCAAGGAAGAAGCTAAGAGCCCTAAGTGCTCCCGAGCTTATTCCTTCTGCAGGGACAAGCCCTCCCAGGGAAGGTGCAGTGGCTGGGGCAGAGCAGACAAAAGCCCCAGTGGTGGGGGGTGTCCAAGATGAGGGTTTGGCAGGATTCATCTCTGCAGACCTGTGTGGCTCCACCTGGCCTCAGGGTGCCTTGGGGGCTGGGGGTGCTGCTGACCATGCCCTGTTCTGTGCCTACAGTGAAGGTGACTGGTGGGAGGCACGGTCTCTCAGCTCCGGAAAAACTGGCTGCATTCCCAGCAACTATGTGGCCCCTGTTGACTCCATCCAGGCTGAAGAGTAAGTAGGGATTGGGGCAAGACCAGCCCTATGGACAGGACCCTGGAGTCCAGACTCCAAGGCCACCTCTTGGACAAGTCATTGCTCCAGTCTGAGCCTGTCTCCTTATCTAATAATTTTGTAAGGTCATTGTGAGAACAAAAGAAGATTGTACTGATAATAATAATAGTAGATAATACTTATAGAGCATGTACTATGTTCTGGGCACTATTCGAAGTACTGTCTGTGTATTAACGGGGTTAGAAATTACTACTATCCTATTTTACAAATGAGGAAGTTGAGGCACAGAGAAAGTAAATATCCTGTGCAAGTTCACATGGCTAGTGAGTGGTGGAGCTGATGTATGAACCCAGATAATTGGGCTGCATTTGCTAAGCATTACACATATTGCCTCCCAGTAAAAACAACAGTGTATGAGCTTTAAAAAATTATAAAGTGCTGAAAAAGTGCAAGGGAGCATTACTAGGAATTAATTCTATTAAGGAGGCAAGAATTTTTCTTTTTCTTTTTCTTTTCTTTCTTTTTCTTTCTTTCTTTTTTTTTTTTTTTTTTGAGACAGGGTCCTACTCTGTTGCCTAGGCTAGAGTGTAGTGTAGTGGCACAATCTCAGCTCACCGCAGCTTTGACCTCCCTGGCTCAGATGATTCTTTCACCATGCCTGGCTAATATTTTTTTTTTAAGTAGAGATGGTGTTTCGCCATATTGCCCAGGCTGGTCTTGAACTCCTGAGTTCAAGCCATCCGCCCATCTTGGCCTCCCAAAGTTCAGGGATTACAGCCATGAGCCACCGAGGCCTGGCCCAAGAGGCAGGAATTTATCATTCATTGAATACCTTTATATACTTGAGCAAGTATACTACAGCAAGTATTTATCGCCTTGGTTCACTTAATTCTCACAATAACACCGTTAATATTATTAGTTTTTTAAGAGACAGGGGCGCGCTCTGATGCCCAGGCTGGGGTACAGTAACATGATTTTAGCTTACTACAGCCTCAAACTCCTGAGCTCAAGTGATCCTCCCACCTCAGCCTCCTGAGTAGCTGATACTACCGGTGTGTGCCACCATGCCTGGCTAATTTTTATATATTTTTTTATAGAAGCAGAATCTTGCTATGTTGCTCAGGCTGGTCTCAAACTTCTGAGCTCAAGCAGTCCTCTCATCTTGGCTTCCCAAAGTGCTGGGATTTCAGGCATGAGTCACCATGCCTGGCCTTGATATTATTATTTTAGACAGAGTCTTGCTCTGTTGCCCAGGCTGGAGGGCAGTGGCGTAATCTTGGCTCACTGCAACCTCCACCTCCTGAGTTCAAGCAATTCTCGTGCCTCAGCCTTCCAAGTACCTGGGACTACAGGTGCACGCCACCACACCTGGCTAATTTTTATAATTTTAGTAGAGACGGGGTTTCAGCATGTTGGCCAGGCTGGTCTCAAACTCCTGACCTCAAGTGATCTTCCTGCCTCAGACTCCCGAAGTGCTGAGATTACAGGCATGAGCCACCGTGTCCGGCCCCTTGATATTATTATTGTTCCCATTTTACAGATGAGAAAACTGAGGCTCAAAAAGCTTTTAAAAATCTATCCTCACAAATGTCATACATATATGAGAAAAGAAAGGATTGAAGAGACTTTGCAGAGTGAGAATCCAGGACTCTGTGACTGATTTGGGTTATGGGGAGTGGGAGGAATCAAGGGTGACTCAAAGTCTCCTTAAGGAGCTGGGTGGATGATGGCACCATTTGCTAAGGCGGGAAACACAGGAGCAGGTATAAGTTCATGAGTTCTAGGGGGTACTTGTTGGATTGTGGTTTGTGGAGAGGAACATCCAGGTGGACGAGGCTGCCAGCAATTCGATTAGGTTGTGCTTTGTATGGCAGGCAACCAGCCCATGCTAATCCATGCCCCTGAATCGGCCCAGAGGAAGGGACACCTTTTCTTAATTGCCACTAAAACTCCTCAGTTTGTTTGCTGTGGCCCTTGCAGAGGGCACAACAGGCTAGGGCAGAAATTTGGGACTCATGAGAGTAAAGATGATCATTAAGGCTATATAGGAGGGGGCTGGGAGCGGTGACACATGCATGTAATCCCAGCACTTTGGGAGGCCGAGGCGGGCGGATCACATGAGGTCAGGAGTTCAAGACCAGCCTGGCCAATGTGGTGAAACCTTATCTCTACTAAAAATACAAAAATTAGCTGGGTGTAGTGGCAGGCACCTGTAGTTCCAGCTACTCAGAAGGCTGAGGCAAGAGAATCACTTGAACCTGGGAGGTGGAGGTTGCAGTGAGCTGAGATCGAGCCACTGCACTCCAGCCTGGGTGACAGAGCAAGATTCCGTCTCAAAAAAAATTAATTAATTAAAAATTTTTAAAAAAGCTATATAGACGGTTAAGGAAGAGAGTGAAGAGTGCAAAAGGTTGGCCCTAGGACCCCACTTTGGGGAAAGCTGCCCTCGAAGGAGAAGGAGCCACTGGAGAAGAGAGGAAATCCAGACCAGGCCAAGTCAGAACAACCGAGAGAGCGGAGAAGCTTCAGGAAACAAGAGAGGGCGTGTCAGAGGCTACCGCTGGATTTGGCAGTGGGGGTGACCTTGGTGAGAGATTTCTCTGTGTGAGGGTGGGAGGTGGAGGCCAGACAGCAGAGCCTGGGAGGGAGTGGGAGGTGAGGAAGTGGAGACCCAAGTGTGAAGCACTTTTTCAAGTGAAGGGAAGGCGAGAAGATACAGCAGAATGTTGATGGCAAGATGGAACTTAGAATAGTTTCCTTTGGGGAAGGGAGAAATGTGGGCATGTTTAGGGGTTGTTGGAATAGACAGGCTGCATGCAGGTGGAGGCTGCTGGCAGGAAGTGGGTATCACTGAGCAGGAGCGGGTAGGCGAGGTTCAGAGGTCAAGTGCGGTGAGGCCCAAGTCTGGGGAGGTGGTAGGAGGCGTGAAGGAGAGGACGGACAATTATGCAGAGGACAGGAGGTTTGTGGGGAGCTTCATGCTTGTGTCCACATCTTGGAGCCAGTGTCAGCAAGCACTGAGAGGTGCTCAGTGCAGTGTTGTGGTTACGGGTAGTGTGGTTAGGAGCACAGGCCCTAAAGCAGACAGCCTGGGTTCCTGTTCTAGCAACTGCTGCCCTGACTGTCTAATGGGGGTTAACAATAGTAGCTATCTCACAACATTGTTAGGAGAATTAAGTGAATACATACGTGTATTAAGGCAGACCCTAACACGAAATATGTGTGTTATTATTATAGTGATTATTAAGGAAGTAGCTAATGTCATGAGTGTGGGACGGGGGAGGGCTTTGAAAAAACTTGACAATGTGTCCTGTCTATACAGTCCCTCAACACTTCCTCCGTCCCCCTCCTGCCTGCCCTCCTGGACACACCACTTGCCAATGCCTTCCCCTGTTTCCTGAACTGTGCCTAGTACCCAGGGGCGGACTGACCTTCCCAGGGTCCACCGAGACTTCCACCACCCTTGGTTTGAAAACACGAGGCTCCTTTAATTCAACCCAAGATGGCCACAGGCCAGTTTCATGATCATCTGAGTCTTCTATGGCACCTGTGGTCACTTCAGCTCCCCCATTGTACCTGCACAGTTGGTTTAGGGCTACGGTTCAATCCCAGAAAGAATCCCCAAGGGAGAGGAGTGATTGAGGCCTGAGGTTGAAGTTTAGACTTAGGACAACATCCAAGTCTAAGAGAGTGCAGGAAGAGCAGTAGCTGGGGTGGGAGCAGCCAGAGAGAAGAGAAGCAGGAGACTGTGTTGCTCTGGAGGCCAAAGGAGGAAAGAGTTTGGAGGTGGAGGTGGGAGAAGGATCTGAGTGATCTGATTACTGGAGTGGTGAAAAAAGAACTAGGGAGAGCGGCAGAGGATTTTAGGTAGAGCTCATTAGCCAGCCTGTGGACAGGTCACTTTCCCTCTCTGAGCCTCAACTTCCTCATCTGTAAAATGAGTGCACAGAGGGGCTACAGTGAGATGAACTGAGGCTCCATGGCACCCTGATGACTGGGACTGTAGCAATTTTAATTCAAGAGAAACCTAACGAGAAGAGATGCTAACCTTTGCTGGGCACCTACTGTGTGCCAGGCATTTTACACTCCCCTTCTCTGTAATCCTCCCAGCCAGGATGTGAAGCAGATGTACCAGCCCCATTGTACACATGGGGAAAATGGAGTCTTGACTTGTGAGGTGACTGTGCAGGAGGCTGAGGTGAGGTTTGAGCAGAGCGTACCTGACTCTTGCCTGCCTTTCCCGACAGGTGGTACTTTGGAAAGATTGGGAGAAAGGATGCAGAGAGGCAGCTGCTTTCACCAGGCAACCCCCAGGGGGCCTTTCTCATTCGGGAAAGCGAGACCACCAAAGGTAGGGGTGGTGCCACGCACCAAGGCGACTGGGAGGCCCAGCCGTTGGGGTAGGGCTAGGAGCGGTAGGCTGCTTGGGTCAAGGCCAAGACTGGGACCAGGTCCTAGGGATGCTGCTGTCGGGCCTCTCCCAGCTCCCAGACTAGGGCAGAGGAGAACAGCAGATCAAAAGTGATCCTTCTCCACAGGTGCCTACTCCCTGTCCATCCGGGACTGGGATCAGACCAGAGGCGATCATGTGAAGCATTACAAGATCCGCAAACTGGACATGGGCGGCTACTACATCACCACACGGGTTCAGTTCAACTCGGTGCAGGAGCTGGTGCAGCACTACATGGGTGAGGGCAGGGGCCTCAGATCCCTGAACCAAACACCTGAAGCATTGTCCAGATGGGGAGACTGAGGCCCAGAGAAGGGAAGGGACTACCAAGCAGTATTGGCCAGACAGAAACCAGAACCCAAGGATGGGGTCTGCCAGCCCAGGATCCAGCTCTGTGAGCTTCTGGAGGAAAGCAGTCCTTCACCAAGCAGCACCCCCTAATGACTGAGCAAGGCATTGGCCAGTTTCTTGCCTCAAGGCCTCAATTTGTGGAAACTTGATGGAGTGTTTGTGCCGCCTGAATGCCCCACCAAGGCACCAGGACTGCCCTGTGGGCAGACAGGGAGCCATCATCACAGGGCCCTGAGCAGGGGGTAACAGAGGCTGGTCTCACTTTTGTGAGAAACTCTGGCTGCTGGTGGAGCTTGGATGCTAGGGGACAAGGCAGAGTGAGGGGTCCATTAGAAGGCAGTGGCCGTTGTCCAGGTGAGAGGTGGTGGAGGCCAGACTAAATCGATGGCAGTGGAGTAAAGATGAAGCAGACGATTCTGAAGCTGGGTAGGAGGCAGAATAGGCCTGACTTGGTGGAGAATTGGCTGTGGGGTTGAAGGGAAGGCAGGAGTCAATGCCCACGTTTCTGCCTTGATTGGTTATGCCAAGGATGAAGTCCACGGAAGACCATGGGCCTCATGTCCACACCTTTGCCTGGAATCCCAACCCCATTTCCACCTGTGAGAATCCCACCTTATCCTTCAAGGCCCAGCTGGAGGCTACCTCCTATGGGAGGCCCCCAGTCCTTACAGAAGGTTTACAGGGATCATCTCTCCCTCTGGGTGCCACCCCCTTCTTTGGGCACCAACATGTTCCCCTATTTAGTGGGTCAGGTTGCCTTTCTTCCTGGCCTGTGACCTCACTTGGGGCCTAGTTCCTTATAACTGATCTTAGGGTCTGGCACCAGGCTGGGATAGGATAAGGAGTGGAGGGGGGTGTCCTGGCCCACCTGTGACTCTACTTCATGACCCCTCCCCTAGAGGTGAATGACGGGCTGTGCAACCTGCTCATCGCGCCCTGCACCATCATGAAGCCGCAGACGCTGGGCCTGGCCAAGGACGCCTGGGAGATCAGCCGCAGCTCCATCACGCTGGAGCGCCGGCTGGGCACCGGCTGCTTCGGGGATGTGTGGCTGGGTACGGAGCTCCCGGGGGCCGGGGCGAGGGCCTGGGCTCGGGGGAGAGGGTCCTGACAAGACAGCCTCCAAGCAGGCACGTGGAACGGCAGCACTAAGGTGGCGGTGAAGACGCTGAAGCCGGGCACCATGTCCCCGAAGGCCTTCCTGGAGGAGGCGCAGGTCATGAAGCTGCTGCGGCACGACAAGCTGGTGCAGCTGTACGCCGTGGTGTCGGAGGAGCCCATCTACATCGTGACCGAGTTCATGTGTCACGGTCAGGAGGCGGAGCCTGGTCGGGCGGGATTCGGGGTGAAGTTAAGAGGGGAGTTTTCAGGCGTGGGACCTGGGACGCGATCTGTGAGGGACAAGGGACAATGGGCAGAGTCCCACTAAGGGACCAGGTGTGTAAAACGACTGGAGGGCTGAGGTGGGAGCCGGGCCGAGTGAGACCACTAGGGAGCTGGGGCGGGGGGCGGTGCCTCCGGTGTTAGGCGGGTAGGGCTTGGGCTAAAGAAGGCAGAATCGGGAATGAGGGAGGGTCTGGGGCGGAGTCTGGGTGGGTCGTGTCCGGGACACCAAGGAACAGAAGAAACGAGATGTGGGCAGAGTCCGTGTCTGGCAGCAGGGCCAGGACGAGACAAGTGAGGGGTTGAGGCACCCGCGGGGTCCTAAGTGAGGGGCGGGTCCAGGTGGGAGGGGCTGAGGGGCGGGGCCAAGCAAGAGGAGGAGGGGCTGGGGCCCGGGGTAGGGCTTTGCCGCTGACTTTCTGGCTTCTTCCCAGGCAGCTTGCTGGATTTTCTCAAGAACCCAGAGGGCCAGGATTTGAGGCTGCCCCAATTGGTGGACATGGCAGCCCAGGTAACTGGGCCAGCAGCCTTTACCTCCCGGACCTCCCACCTATTAACTGTTCACAAATTCGCTGTCCCCTCAAACGCCTGGGAGGGCGGCCCCGCCCCCTGCATCAGCTGTGCCTCCAGCTGTGCCTGAGAGGTACTGCCTCTCTTTCTGGGTCTCAGTCTCCCCCTCTGGAAAGTGGGTTTTTCAAATGGTCCCTCACCCCTCAAACAGGCCACGGTGTTGTGAGTCCACATGAGCTCCCATCTCTCCACACTTTGGTCCCCCAGGTAGCTGAGGGCATGGCCTACATGGAACGCATGAACTACATTCACCGCGACCTGAGGGCAGCCAACATCCTGGTTGGGGAGCGGCTGGCGTGCAAGATCGCAGACTTTGGCTTGGCGCGTCTCATCAAGGACGATGAGTACAACCCCTGCCAAGGTGCCCTGCTTCACCCCACCTTCCAAGAGCTCCCCATGCAACAAGGGACTTCCATGGGGCCCCACGCATTCAGGAACCCTTCTTCACTCCACGTCGCCCGAGTCACCCCATCCTGATGTAGTATGAGAGGCAATTCTGGGCTCAAATCCCAGGTCGGCCACTTACCAGCCATGTGGCCTTGGGCAAGTCACCTAACCTCTGGGAGCTGCCGTTTCTCTTCTGTAAAGTGACAATATTCAGATAACACCAAATCAGCAGATGTTTACCAGGCACCTGCTATGTGACAGGCACAGCTATAATTCTTGAATGAAAGACAATGGCGTGTAACAGTGGGAATTCTGTAGCCAGAATGCCTGAGTATGAATCCCAGCCAGGTATTAACTCTGTGATCTGGGCAAGTTACCTAACTACTCAGTGCCTCCTTTTCCTCATCTGTAAAATGAGTCTCTATCTCATGGGGGTTTTGTGAGGGTTAAATGAGTTAATGCATGCATATCACTTAAAACAGTGTCTGGCACACAGGAAAGGCTAGCCAAGTATTGGCCGTTATTAGGATAAGAATTATTGCAATTTTTGGAAAGTGCCCATCACTATACTAGACACATAGTACGTGTTGACTAGATACCATGTCCTTTCTACTATGCCCAGAGACCCTTGTGCTCAGGATCCCCAAAATCCTCATCCCTAGAGTCCCCATTCTCTCTCTCTCTTTTTTTTTTTTTTTGAGATGGAGTCTCACTGTCACCCAGGCTGAAGTGCAGTGGTGCGATCTCAGGTTATTGAAGCCTCCCAGGTTCAGGCAATTCTCCTGCCGCAGCCTCCCTAGTAGCTGGGATTACAGGCACCCGCCACCATGCCCGGCTAATTTTTGTATTTTTAGTAGAGACAGGGTTTCGCCATGTTGGCCAGGCTGGTCTCAAACTCCTGACCTCAAGTGATCCGCCTGCCTTGGCCTCCCAAAGTGCTGGGATTACAGACGTGAGCCACTGCGCCCAGACCCCATTCTCTTAATCCAGCTGTTTCCAGGGACACCCTCACTAACTTTCCCTGCTCCCCCATCCTCTCCAGGTTCCAAGTTCCCCATCAAGTGGACAGCCCCAGAAGCTGCCCTCTTTGGCAGATTCACCATCAAGTCAGACGTGTGGTCCTTTGGGATCCTGCTCACTGAGCTCATCACCAAGGGCCGAATCCCCTACCCAGGTTTGCCTCGCCAGGGGTAGGGCTGGGGTGGGGGATGGTCATGGGGAAGGGCTTCCACCTGGCTGTCCCTTTGACTGACAGAGTCCCATCCTTCAGGCATGAATAAACGGGAAGTGTTGGAACAGGTGGAGCACGGCTACCACATGCCGTGCCCTCCAGGCTGCCCAGCATCCCTGTACGAGGCCATGGAACAGACCTGGCGTCTGGACCCGGAGGAGAGGCCTACCTTCGAGTACCTGCAGTCCTTCCTGGAGGACTACTTCACCTCCGCTGAACCACAGTACCAGCCCGGGGATCAGACATAGCCTGTCCGGGCAGCAACCCTCTCTGGCGGTGGCCACCAGTCCTTGCCAATCCCCAGAGCTGTTATTCCAAAGCCCCCAGGCTGGCTTAGAACCCCATAGAGTCCTAGCATCTCCGAGGAGGTGGCTGCTCTGACACCACCTAGGGCAACCTACTTGTTTTACAGATGGGGCAAAAGGAGGCCCAGAGCTGATCTCTCATCCGCTCTGGCCCCAAGCACTATTTCTTCCTTTTCCACTTAGGCCCCTACACGCCTCTAGCCTTTCTCACTCCATCCCCACCCAAAGTGCTCAGACCTTGTCTAGTTATTTATAAAACTGTATGTACCTCCCTCACTTCTCTCCTATCACTGCTTTCCTACTCTCCTTTTATCTCACTCTAGTCCAGGTGCCAAGAATTTCCCTTCTACCCTCTATTCTCTTGTGTCTGTAAGTTACAAAGTCAGGAAAAGTCTTGGCTGGACCCCTTTCCTGCTGGGTGGATGCAGTGGTCCAGGACTGGGGTCTGGGCCCAGGTTTGAGGGAGAAGGTTGCAGAGCACTTCCCACCTCTCTGAATAGTGTGTATGTGTTGGTTTATTGATTCTGTAAATAAGTAAAATGACAATATGAATCCTCAAACCATGAAATACCCTTGAACCTTCCTTTGGGAGGCGGGGTGGTCAATAGGGGGTGAACGGACAGATATGGCTACAGGCAGCAGCAGGGGAAGCTGGAGAGGGCCCTAATGCCTACCAAGCACGGGGCATCCAAGGTGTGGAGTTTTAGAACACCCAGAGTCCCACTGCTCATCTGCATGTGAGTTTAGAAGACAAGCAACTGAAGATACATTAAAATGTCCCCGTCGTTGCTGATATGGCCTTCAATCTGTGTATAATAGGTTTGCTAATTCTTTATCTGAGTTCATCAGATTTGCCATTCATCACAGGCGCAATGGGACAACCTTAGGCCTCCTTTGCCAGGGCAGGGAGGAAGACCACAGTGGACCCTCTGGAGCTGTCAGACTCTCCAAAAGAGGACAGAAGAGAGGGGAGGAGAGAGAAGAGGCCTGAGGGTTAGTCTAACTCACTGGATCTCATTAGGGGAGTTTTGCCCCCAAGGGAGCTTTTGGAGAGGTTTGGAGGCAGTTTGATTTGTTTGGATCCTACAGGTAGGGATCAGGGATGCTGAACAATCTGCAGTGCACCTGCGCGATGATGAATCTTCCCACTCCCTCGTTCCCCTTAGAGAAACTCTGGAAGCTGACATGCCTCCGTGTGGAAACAAGTGGAGCAGGGAATAAAGATTCCCACCTCTCCCATCAGAAAATGTTTGTTGACCATCTGACTTACTAAGGGAATGGACAGAGAAGGAATCTGGGAGCTGGGAATCACTGCAGCAATTGGCAAATCATTACTGAGCATTGACTCTGCAAAGCATTGACTCTTTGCTAAGGAGGACCCTGGGAACACAAACATGAATAAGACCTGTCCCTGCCCTGGAGGAGGAGTTCATAGTCAAGCAGAGGAGGAAAATTATAATAATAATAACTCACTTATTAAGTGTCTTCTGAATGTCAGATGTATTTACAGCCATCTTTTCAATTTAATCCAGTACTGAGCCTGGTTCTGTGATTAGCCCCATTTGTAGGTGAGAAAACTGAGGCTCAGGGGTTACATGATGTACCAAGAGCATGCAGTGTATGTGACAGCGCTAGGATTTGAACCTAGATCTTACACCAAAGCTCATGGTCTTTTCACTAGACTTCATTGCCTCTAGGCTTTGGGAAGAGAGCCTCTGTGGAGTGTGTGTGTGTGTGCGTGTGCGTGTGTGTGTGATCCTTCCTCCTCTAGTTATTGGTAGAAAGATTCCCTGGAAATCCTCCTATGCTGGGTGACCTAAAGGAAAGAAAGATAAGACAATCAATGCAGATTGAGAGTTCCCTGTGTCCTGCCCTGTGCTGGGGGTTGCTGAATGAGAGCAATAAGATGGAGAGAAGCCAAATGGCTGCTCACAGGGGTTGTCATAGGGGTGGGAGCCTTAGCTCCACAGAAAAAGTCTCAGGGGCCAAGGCTTCCCAAGGGCCACAGTTTCTGGCTGACCAAACTCACAAGATCCTGATGTATAAGCCAGAGGCCAGTGATTCTACCTGCCATGAAATAAGCAGAGAAGAGCACGGCTCTGGAGCTGTAGTGCCTGGTGTGAATCCTGCCTCCGCCACTCACTAGCTGTGTGGTTTAGTGCAAGTTTTTCACCTCTCGAAGCCTCAATTTCCTCATCTGTGAAATAGTAATCAAATGATCAATACATGTGAGCTCTCTCTGTCACTACCGTTTGCAAATTGTTGACTGTGTGCCAGGCATCCTGCTGAGTGCATGCATGCTGCGATTTTATCCTCGCAGATCCCTATGAGGAGGAGTTTGTTGTATCTTCATGTTGCTAATGAGGAAACTGAGGCACAGTGAAGTGAATCAGCAGGACAGAAGTGGCAGAGCAGGGGCTTACACCAAGTCTTCTGACTCCAAAATCAGTGCTCTCAGTCTCCATAGCCTTTTTCTGGGACCAGAATATTCTTGTCTGCCCTACAGGGCTCTGTCTGGTACCGGGATCCCCGTTTGGTTTCAACGAAAGCCCAGCAGGGCAGTGAACCACCTGGAGTTCACCAGGCCCCTCGCTGCTCCACAGTAGAGACCAGAGCCTCCTGAGCCTGGAATCCCTGTGTCTACTGGTGCCTTCCTTGTCTCTCCCTCTGAAACAGCTAGATGAATTCTCCCTTGCACCCCGTTTTCTGTGCAGCCTTCTGTTCCCTTCAGATAGAGCACAATGCAATTGATTAGGCTTCTGCTTTCTCAATTTCAATCACATCCTCGCCCTGCCTCCCTGAGATTACAGGCGGGTCACCTTGATTGCGGTTTGCACCGTTCACAAAACTCTTCAGTCGTTTACAAAACCATCTCTCGCCTCATTCACTCCCCCACCTGGCTCTTCTCCTCCGTGATGCGTGGATTTTACTGGTTTAAGACTCAGAGGGCAATTTTATTTCCAAGTTCATGGTGGGGGAGGAGGACACCTAATTGACTAATGCTGGGTATTTCACATGCATCATCTAATTTGATCTTCACCACAAGGCAGCGCAGATGTGTGATTATCCCCATTTTACAAAAGAGGAAACAAGACTCTGAGAGGCTACAACACTGGCTCAAGGTCATACAGGTAGATGGTACAGCCAGGATTTGAACTCAGAGTCTCATGTGTTCCCCGGGTCACATTTCTTTATTTGAAGGAGCAGCATGGGAAAGTGTCATATTGACCCAGAGTCAGGTCCAGGAAGGGCCTGGTGCAAATAGGGCTCAGGGGTAGCTCCCTACATGCTGAGGATTGTACTCGTAAAAGAACTAAGTCATTTATTAATTTCACACACATCTACTGATGTCTCCTGTAGGCTGGTCCTGTCTAGGAGGCAGAACAGTAAACAATGACAACACTTAGGGGCAAGGTCAGTCTGGGACCCAAGTCTGGGGGATTTCTTGGAGTCTGTGAAATAAAAGTCTGCCTGATGAAGCAGCCAGAGGGTGAGGTCATCTCCAGCAGAGGGAACAGCATGTGCAAAGGCCCAGAGGTATGGTAGAATAAGGCCCATTCAGGCCAGGCAAGTGCCAATAATTAGGCATGGGAGGGCTGAGGGTGCAGATGAGGCATGGAAGACGAGGGATGGAGAGTCAGAGGCAAGAAGCAGGAGGGGGAAAACCAAGGGGTATGGGCTCTGAGTTGTGGGGAAAAGAAAGAAGAAATCTGGGGGACCCAGGACTTATTGTGGGGAATGGAGTCTAGTCTGGATCCCACTGCTCTGGGACTGAGCTGAGTGGATCCTCTCTCCACTCCACCAGGTACAGTATCGAAGACACACACACACACACACACACACACACACACACACACACACACCCAGGTACAGTATCGAAGACACACACACACACACATACACACACCTCAGGTACAGTATTGAAGACACACACACACACACACACACACACACCCCACCAGGTACAGTATCGAAGACACACACACACACAGAGAGAGCCTGGATGGTCCTGCAGTGATGTTCACACCCTCTCTAGTGGTGACTCTGAGTACTACATCCAAAACTGCGAGAAACTTTCCCCCCCGGGGATGGGAGAACCAGGTCTCTTCAGAAACTTGCCACCACAGGACAGGAGATATGGCACAGTTCCTGCTCTCAAAGAGGTCACAGTTTAATGGTGATGGGTGCTAACGGGACAGATGCGGGCAGAAAATGACAATAAAGCTATGTGGGAGAACAGGGGAGAGTCCTAACTCAACTGGGCAGGGGGAAGTCTGGGAGGCTTCTCAGAGGCGGTGTTGATTCATCAGAAACAAGAGTAAGAGTTTGCTTGGTAAAGAAAGAAGCAACAGAAGGACATTCCAGACTGGACAGAATTAAGTGAGCTCAAAGGCAAGAAATGAGACTGCTCAGGGATTTACAATTAGGTAGGTGTGCTAGGAATGTGAAATTTCAGAGGGGTTAGTGGCTAAAGATGAAGATGGCAAAAGCAGGCATGGGTCTTGTCTACCATGCACTCGAGCTGGGATCCTAAGCCTTGGACAATGGGGAGCCACTGAAGGGTTTTGAGCAGGTCAGATTCACTTTTTTTTTTTTTTTTTTTAGACGGAGTCTCACTGTTGCCCAGGCTGGAGTGCAGTGGTGCCATCTCAGCTCACTGCAACCTCTGCCTCCTGGGTTCAAGTGATTCTCCTGCCTCAGCCTACCAAGTAGCTGGGACTACAGGCGGGAGCCACCATGCCTGGCTTATTTTTGTATATTTAGTAGACACGGGGTTTTGCCATATTGGCCAGGATTATCTCAAACTCCTGACCTCAAGTGATCCACCCGCCTCGGCCTCCCAAACTGCTGGGATTACAGGCATGAGCCACTGCGCCCAGCCAGATTCACTTTCGGAAGGAACCCTTTGGTGACAATGGAGAGGAAAGATAGGAGGCGAAGAGGCAGGAGAGGGACACCCCTCTTGGACACAAAGAACCATACCAGGTCACACTCATAGGACACACAGCTTTGACCACGCCTATGAACCAGACATAGCGATACAAGTAATGGCACCTACAGACATGTCAGTGGGATCCCAGGCTGAGCGCCCACAGACAAACATGCACTGCCTCACACTCAGACACAGAAGTCAGGCCTGCAAGCGAAAGCAAACCTAGGACACAGGGTTACCCCCCAGACACAGGCGCACAGCGGGAACCACACAACCCTGATGGCCACAGGAATTCACACACACTCAGTGTGGCTGTCAAGGGCCCGACCCTGCTCCCCCTCTGTCTCCCCCAGGTCCCTCACCACCTCCGGCAGGAACAAAGCTGACCTTTGCCCTCTGGCCTCTGGCCTCTCCTCCCACACCCCCTGCCCCAGAGGGAGGAGCTGTTTGAAGTCTGGGCTGCAGCTGGGGTTTCCTGTGGCCTAGAGGAATGTGGGAGGACTTGCACGGGGGAGGGGAAAGGGGCTGGCCCAGGAGGAGGGCTAACAGAGCCTGGGGGCCTTAGTCCCCACTGTACCACAATGAGGGAGGCTTCCTGCTTGCGTGGTCTCTTGGGCTCCAGCTTTGAGCTGTTCCCATCCAAAGAAGGGGAAAACCAGGGCCATAATGGCTCCAGTCCAATGGGCCTCCTGTTCCTGGATCTGCAGCTCAATAGCTTAGGATAGGCCCGCAACCTCTCTAAGCCTCCATCTCCTCTTCTGCATACTGGGCTGAAGCACCCTCTAGCAGTCCACACCTCTCCTGAGCAGCCCCAGGAGTAGGGCCACCCCCAGAACTTCTATATTCAGGGAGGGCCGTGCTAGTCCCTACCCAAGACTCACTTCATCCTGCCCTTTCCATGAGGTCTGGGGGCCTGGCTCCAGGCTGCTGGGACCTGTCAGTTATTGTCATTATTAGTGTGACTCATCATCTCTCTCCCCATGCCCTTGCCAGTTTTCACAGTGCTTTTACATCTATATGCTCAGTTAATCTTCTCAACAGCTCTGCTTCTATTTTACACATGGGAAAACTGAGACTCACACAGATTGAGGACACACAAGTAAAATCAAGATCAGGACCAGGCCTGTCTAGCTCCTGCTCCACATGGCCTCTCAAACCCAAGGCCCCATTCCAGACTCTCATCTTTATTTTCCAGGGTCTAGCTACACCACCTTCTGCTTACACTGAAACAAAAGCGGCTGGAGGGAGCTGAGCCCAGAGAGGGATGATGCAGGCTCTTCCAGAACCTGTGTCCTCTGCCTCAAGCCTCCTTTCCCTCCTGCTCGCCGACAACTGCTGAAGCAGAAACGAAGATTAGACACTAGGTGGCAGCAGCAGCCCACGGGAAGACAGCTTGAGTTTGGGGAGACCCCCCCCCCCCCAAACTCAACACAATTTGGAGAGGCTCCACGAAAAAGACCAGCCCCCAAATAACAGGGAGACTCTGCAATGCTTGGTTTCCAGTGATGATCAACACTTTAAGGGCCAGTGGAATTCACCCTCACAGGGGAAGGGGACCGCTGAAGTAGCCTGGGGTGGGAGGCGCATGCTCGGGAAACCCTACCTAACTTCTATTTCCTTCTAACTCATAGAGCCACGGGCCCTACTAATCTTGCCCTCTGCATCTCATTACTTAACCTCCCCCTCCCATGCTTTTCCCAAACTTCCCTTCATCTCAACCTACTGGGGCTCTCCACACCCCAGAAACCATCCTATATTATCCCACCCAACTCCCTCCTAAAACTTGATTCAAACTGAGTAGAGTCTTCATGACTACAGGCAGAATCTAATGGGTAATGGGGGAAGGGAGAGAAAGGAGGAGGAACCTGGGTCTCTTTCACCCTCCCCAACGCCGAAGTCTGTCTGTCCTATAGGGGGCCAGCTAGGGCAAGGTGCCAAAGCCTCATCTATTTGGGATCACTTCAGGCCCAGGCTTTGGAGCTGCAGACTCTCTAATGACTTTAGCCACTACTTTTATGAGCATCTGACCTTATATTTCCCATTCAATGAATAAATCTTTGAACCCAAGTCCTAACTTGTCTGCAAGGAGAAGCTGCTCCAAGATGAGGGCCTCTCCAGTCGGTCATGGCAGCCCCATGATGCCAAATCAATAGTGTCCCGTTTAGAGCCCTAGACCTCTCCTATTACTGCTGCACACACCCTCTGCCAAGGGCCAATAGAGAGTGTTCCCCAGATCTCCTCTCTTGTCCTCTGGGGGTACTGGACTGCCATAGAGAAGGAGCTTGGAAGGAGTGAAGGTGTGGGGAAGATAGTGACCAGGGAGTTGCAGTTGGCAAAATGTCACCAGCTGCCTTTGTCACACACTGGCCAACACTCTGCAAGGCCAAAGGAAGAGTCAGAAACAGGTAGGCCAGAGACAAAGGCACTGCTCTAGGAACTTCAGACCTGGAGCAAGATAGACAAGGCCAGCAGACGCAGGGTGTGGAACGTCAGACACACAAATGAGGTGGTCCAGTGAGGTGGGACCGCCGCAGGGCCAGTCAGGGCCGGCGTTGGTAGACACCTAGGACACAGGACACGACAGCCACTATGCATTATTCATCTCCGTGTCCCTTGCAAGCCCTGCATACCTCAGTTAACATTTGTTGAAGTGCCAAGAAAGGACACACAGACACAGGGAGAGAAGGTCAGTTACAGAAATGGAGGGAGTCACAACTCCCTGTCATAGCCCAGGGGTTAAGCTTGTGGGGTTTGGAGTTGGTCAGACCCTGGTTCAAATCCAGCTGGGTTCAGCCACTTGCTAACTGGAGAACCTGGACCTCAGTGCCCCCATCTCTAAAATGGAAATAACAGCACTATTTTACCGCAGCAGTTCAGCGATCTCTGGGGGCGGTAACAAGGCCCTCAAGCAGCGCACATTCCCATCTGTGGGATAGGCTAGGCAGGGGGCCCAGGAGCCAGGGGCTGGAGAACACATGTGACCTGAAGAGGAGGTAGGTGAAAGTGCTGAGCCCAGGCCCCGGCCGCGGCAGGAGGTCAGCACCGTTCAATCTGAATCCTTCTTCCTGACACAACGCAAATGCTCAGCAGAATTCGGAAAAGGGTGTGTGTGTTCTATCTGCGGATTATCCAGGACTTTTGAGCCCTCGCCGCCCTTGGACATATAGGAAAGCTGGGAGTTGCAAGGGCGAAACCCAGAGGTCGGAGTTTGAGAGGAGGGGTCACTGAGTGAGGAAGCAGCGCTGGCTGGGTCTCCCCCGCTCCCCCGCCCCAGCAGCCCTCCCGCCATATATACTTGAGCTTTACTCAATAAGAAACCTTTTCAGAAAAGGATAACGTCCCCAGATTGAGAGAGCCGGTCCTCTCCTCTGTCCTCTCCCCCTCCCATTTAATTGGGACGCCCCAGAAAGTCGCAGCCCCTTTGGCTAATCCCCTGGTTCCCTATTCCACTCCCATTCCACTCTCAGACCCCGCCCCTTCACTCCCACCCGCAACCTCCGCTCGATCCAGAGCCCCCCGGTGGAGACAAGGAACACGGGGACCATTCTTAACCCTTGGGGAGGATCTTTGCCCGTTGGTAAACGAGGACGCGCTCCAGCCAGACGCGCCCCAGGCGCGGGGTCCCCGGGGCTCCTGGCCGCGCCGTCGGAGCAGCCGGCGCGGCCCCGCCCTCCCCGCGCGCGGAGCGGCCGGGGCGGGGACTACAAGTCCCGGCGTGCCGCGCGCGCGCTCCCCCCTGGGGTTCCGGATGGTGAGCGGCGAAGGTAAGGCGAGCTCGCAGAGGCAGCGGCGGCGGCGGCGGAGACGGAGAGAGGCAGGCAGGCAGGGCGAGGGCGAGAGACGGAGGGAGGGAGCGAGCGAGGCGGACCAGACAGACAGACAGGCGGGCGGGCGGGCAGAGCGAGCCACCCGCCAGGCTGCGCTCAGCCCCGCTCGCAGCGGAGAGAGCAGAAGGCAGGAGGAGGGAGGGGAGGAGGGGGAGGGAGGGAGAGAGGGAATCCAGCTACCACCACCCAAAGCCAGCGTCTGCTTTCTGTCCTCATTTCCTTTTCCCACCCAGCTTGGAGAGCAGAGAAAGGCAGAGAGAGCGAGAAATAGAGACAGTCTGAGAGACAGACAGACAGCCAGAGAGAGCGGGAGGGAGGAGGGCGGAGGAGGAGGAGCAGGAGGACTACGCGGGGCGCGTTCCCTCCCAGGTTTGCTATTGGGGGGGTGGGGGCGGGGGTGTCCAGGGCTGGGAGAGTGTGTGCGCGGCGGGAGGGCGAGGGGGGCGCAGAGAGAGCGAAGGAGTGATCGAGGTGGGGGGGCGCCGCGGGAGCGAGGGGCCGTGTCCAGCGGAGTTAGCGGCGGAGAATGTGAGCCGAGGCGCGAGCCATGCTGTCAGCGACGGCGGGCGGCTCAGGGCTCCTCCACGACTCCTCTCCTCAGCAGCCGGGCGCCCGCGTCGCTGCCACCGCCGGAAGACAGACGTCCCCCAAAACCCCTCGCCTGGCTCGGACCCACGGAGCCGGCAGCCCAGCACTCCGGTGAGTGGCGCCTCCTCCCCAGCCCCAGACCCCCGCTGGGGACCGGCCGGCCAGGCTCTTTTGTGCAGCGCACGGGGGGGGGCCTGCGTCCCCCGGTCCGGTCCGCTGGACCCGGTGGCTGCGGTGCCCGCGGTGCGATCGGTCTTTGTTTCCACCGGGGCCCGCGGCTCGGCTGGGCTCGGCTCGAAGCCTGGCAGGCAGAGCCGGGAAGGGGGAGGGGGAGGTGGACGGGGAGGGGGGGCGGGGAGGGGGGGTTCTCGGGTTTCCTGGCCGCCCCGCGGCTCCCCCGGCTCGGGGGCGAGGTGCGCGCCCAGCGCTGCCGCGCGCCCCCTCCTCCTTCCCCCTCCCTCCGCCTTTGGATTTAAAACTGCAATTTGCTCTCCAGCTTGCTGAGAATGGGGGGGGGGAATGAAGGGGGGACCGTGGGAGCGGAGAACAAGGCTGGATTTTAGGATCGGCGCTGGGAAAAGGGGAGACTGCGGAGGGAGGAGCCCCTCCCCTCCAACCCCCAAATCCCTAGGATCCACTGGCTCTCGGGGAGTTGAGGGGCGGGGACCTAATGACCCGGAGGGGGTGTGGGGCGGAGGAGGGATTTGGGGGCGGCTAGGGCTGGAGGGGTTGGGCCGCGTGCCCGGTTACCTGGCGAACAAAGTCGGCTCACTTTTGCATAAATAAATAAATAATCGCCTATCAATGCGTTTCCTCTGGGGCTCTGATTGAATCGGCCCCCTCTTCCCCAGGGGGTGGGGTGCTGAGTGACAGCTGTCAGCCCCCTAGGCAGGGAGCTGGGGTGAATTGCTGAATCTCTGCTCGCTGCTTGAGGGCGCCTTCCCCTGCTGGGTCTGGGTCCCCGGGCAGAGCCAGAGGGGCAGGGGGCTGGCTCTGAGTCTAGGAAATAACCTTGTTTCCTGTTCTACAGGAAAAGGGACAGCAACCCAGAGTTTGGGGGCTGGGGATGAGGACTGATGGGAGCTTGGGGGGGTTCCCCAGCAGCCTGACCCCCCAGCCTCCTGCCAGGCGAAGGGGCCAGCTGAGGGAGGAAGGATGTGGGCCTTGCTGGCCGGAGGCGGGAGCTGGGGCTGTCCCTGAGGCGGGCAGCGGGCACAGAGCGGGAGGAGGGAGAGAGAGAAGCGGGGGCGGGAATTCTCTACCGCAGACCCTGGGGGCCCGGGCCAGATGTGGAGGGGTGGGGAGTCTCCCCTCCCTCCCAGCTTGGGGGCCCTGGGGCTGGGCTGGGAGGGGCTGAGCCTGGTGCCCTCGGTTCTGCACCAGTGCCTGACTGGCAGGGCCAGCTGAATTTGGGCCCAGGCGTCACCCTGGGAGGCAGGGCCGGACTGCACCAGCCTGGTCCCTGAGCACAAGGAGGGACCCTTGGGGGGCCTGTGCCTGTCTGGCTGGGCAGGCGTTTCCCGCCGGACCAGTTGGTGTCAGGCGGGACTTGGCCCCAGCTCCCTGGGCAGAGCTCAGGGTGTGAGGACAAGCTTTGCCTCCGGGTCAGGGTGGCCACATTTTGTCCGCTGCTGCTGTCGCCGCCGGCTGGGCGGGGGCATGTGCCCGGGCCTGGGCAGAGTCCTGCCAGGGGCATTTGGGGTGTTTCTATTGTTGGCTTGTTCCTGTTCTGTGTGGCCCGGTGTGTGTGGCTGTGTGAGCTGGGGCTGTAAGTGAAAGATTACCAGTCTGTCCCCCAACGTGGGGTGGGGGGGCAGGCAGGCTGGGTTGTGGGGGGACCCCCCAGGTGGCATGTGCATGCTGCTTGCCATCTCCCTCCTTTGAGCAGATGTATATTTATTTTTATAGTAATGGAAAATCAAACTGGATAGTAAGTTGAATTCATTTTTTTCTCCTGCTGTGTCAATAGTTGGAGTAATCCCCAGAGACTGGTGAACTTCTGGCCCCAGAGCTCCCACTCTTCAGGGGATGCAAAGACCAGTAAGGGCATAAGCTTTGGGGGACCAGTGGCTACCAGCCCGAGTTGTCCTTCTTCATCCGGCTTTGGGGCAGATGCCCAGGTGGGCAGGCATTGCCCCCTCCCCAGGAATCCCCCACAAGCCCAAGGTGTAGTCTGGCCTTTCTAGTCTGGTCAGTGCCTAACTGTGCCCAAGCCCTCAGGGATGTTCCCCTGGTGGGCGCTCTCCTCCGCCTGGGCTCCCAGCCCACGTGCCGATATTTATTTTCTGTAGTAAAATCCATTTTTAATGCCGTTACTTTTGAAATAATATAGAGAGAAACAAATGTGATGTGTTTAAGTTGCCCTCTGTGAGTTTTTAATGTGATCTATGGCTGAGGTAGTGATGGAAGGAGCTGTTGGGCTTGGAGAAATTTGGTGTCATAAAGAAAAAGAGCTTGCTGTTTATTATTGTTGCTGGGCTGGGGGGTCTGGAACAGGGTCGTGGGGGCAGGGAGCCCCTACCACCCTCAGGCGCTGTGAATGGACAGCATAGCTTCTCAGTTTCAATGCGTGAGGGTTCTGGGGTTATTTTGCATTGCTCCCCAGACCTTGATGGGACCTTTGGGGAAGGGGTTTGGGAGCTGGGGGACTTTGTTACCCCCACTGCATGGGCTTAGATCTGGGCTGGGAGGCTTCTGGAACCCCCTGCTGAGCTAAGTGGAGGTGTACAGTAGGGAAGTTGGACTTGGATTCAAAAGATTAAAAGATGGGGTCTCCACTTGATTGCTGTGGTTGTGCTGGAGGCTTGAGGGGCAGACTGCCCCTGGCAGAAGACATTTGGGTAGGGGGAGCTGTTCTGGACTGGCAGAGCCCCAGAGGGACATTGTTGTTCTCCAATCAGCCTGGAGCACTGACTTTGAACCACTCCCACCTCTATGCTTCTTTTCCCCATTGGACAGGGGCTTCCTCCAGGCAAACCTGATCTCCCTCATTTCCCCCTTCCCCTCTTCTGTCCCACCCCCAGGTCAATTTCAATTTTTTTTTTTTTTTGGTTTGTAGAACACAGAGCTCTGTGTCTCATGCCAGCCACCCAAGACCAGGGGGTGCCATGCCTGTGTACCAGATGCCCAGGCCCTTCTGGTCTGGCTTGGTGAGGTCAAGCAGACTCACTATTATGGGATGGAGCCCAGCTCTGTCTCTGGGTCCCCTGGGTCTCTTGGGACAGAGTGGGGAGGCGGAAGCCAGGATGGAGTGGAGCTGGGGACTATGGGAGGAAGCAAGGGTAACATTGTTGCTAATGCCTGCAGATGGGCCCCCCCAGGGAGGGGGGCAGGGGAGCGACCCACAACCACATGCATGGTGAAGAGAGAGAAAGATGGAGACCAAAGCCAGTGATGAGAGTGAAAGAGAAAACAGGCAAGAAGAGCTGGGATTACAGCCCCTGGAGGTGGGGGCCGAGGACCAAGAAGGCCTAGGAATATACCACTCCCCTCCCTGGAGCCAGAGAGGAGGCAGCACTGAGGGCCTCTCACCCAAGATCAGATTCTGGGGTTGTTTTTGGAGGAGAGACAAGCAGATGTTTGGGAAGAGGGAGGAGGACAGGTGGGAGAGAGAGAGAGACTCTCACAGGAGGAGGGAGAATGGGGAGACAGAGGGATTCCAGGGTTTTCAACAAATGTTTCAGGTCCCAGGGTAGCATCTCCCTTCTGCCCTCCCCAAATGCCTGGAACAGAGCTGAGCTTTTCTTGGGACCGGGGGGGCGTGGCCTGCGGCAGGTACTGCACCCTACAGGTTGTCAGGTGCTCTGTGCCAAAAGACACCCAGGTTATAAAAGTGGGAAACATTAGGGTCCCAGAGGTGCCAGGAGCGTCATCCAGTTGGACGCCCCCCACTTGTTTGACGAGACAAAGCCAAGTCTAGGGAGAGGAGCCACTTGCTCAGGGTCACAGATACCTTTGGCAAGGCCAGGCTGGGACCTGGGCTGTTTGCACTCCACCTCACTGTAGTTAGAGAATTGGAACAGCTGCAGGGGGCCTCCTGGGAGTGGAGGGGGCCGGAGCCTGGGGAGAGAAGCAGGCGGGCACCCTTGTGGCCAGAGCCCCCCCAGGGGAGGGGGAGGCGCCACTGCTGCCGGGAGAGAGAGGGAGGGAGGCGAGAGAGGAGGGGAAACAGTGAGTCAGGCTTCCAAGAGCTGAGGATGAGAGAGCCAGAGCTGGGAGGGAGAGGGCAGGGAGGGCTGCTCAGAAGGGAGGAGAGGGAGGGGGCCCAACCAGGGGCAAGGAGAGCTCGAGAGGGAGGGAGCCAGCCCCTGGCCCTGGCCCTGGCCCTGGCCCTGTGGTAGGGCTGTGTGGAGGGTGTAGCCAATATGGACTTTGCCCGTGGTAGGTCAGGAAGGAGCCTGATTCTGCCCCTGCAGCATCTCTTTCTTCTTTCCTCATTTATGATCCTACCCCAGGGTCTCAGGAGGGATGACTGTGTCCTCCCATCCCTTCCTCTTGGGCCTCAGTTTCCCCATCCATTGTGGGATTTGGACTGTGAGCTATTGGAGAGGGAGTGGGGGACAGGGACAGAGTAGCCAGGGAGAATGTTAAGGGATGCTGTCTGAAGCTGCTGGCTTTGTGACGGGGGCGCTGTCACCAGTGCAAGGTAGGGTGCTGGTCTCTGCGTTCATGTCTTGACGGTGGATGCTGGTGTTGGGGGGCTTGGGCAGGCGGTGAGCACTGGGATGCACTGTATATATGTGTGTGTGAGGTGCTAGATTCAGGATGGCCAGTGCCTAGACAGGGCCAGGGTCACTACATGGCCAAAACCAGCCTCCACTGTTGTGGGGGTGACACTGGTGTGATCCCCCCACGTCCCTATGGGTAGATGGAGGTGGGAATGGCCCCAGTGCAGTTGGCAAGAACAACCCCTCATGCCTGGAACTGGGACCAGAGCAGGAGGGGTCCCCAGGGACTGCCTGGAAAGGAGGAGGGAAGGAGCCCCCCTCCAGCCCAGCTGACAGGAAGCCCTGGCTCCCAGCCCCTCCTTCCCCCAAGGCCTGGCCTCTCCTGGCCCCTCCCTCCTGGATCCCAGCATCTCTTCCATTGGCCAGGGGATGAGGAAGGTGGGCATCAAGTATCCCTCTCCTGCAGGGCCTGGCTCCGGGGGCAATGGTGAAGTGAGAGTAAAGTGAGGCCCTGCCTCCCTCCAGCCCCCTTCCAGCCCCCTCCACCACACACACAAACCCAACTGCAATGAGGCCCTGTTTTCTCTCCTCTTCTGCTCTGGGGTCCTTGGCCTGGGAGCCCAGGGGAGGGGCTGCTTCTGCAGCTGGCTGGCCCCGAACTCCCAATTCAGCCCAGCTGCTACTGAAGCTTCCAGAAGCTGCAGCTCTGCACCCCCTCCCCACCCCCTGAGCCAGGAGAGGCCTTGCTGACCTGGGGGAGGGTGCCTTGGGGAGCGAGTGGGCACCCTTGGAAGGACTAACACAGACAGCCAGACAGATGGGTGGTGGAACAGATGGACAGAGACACCCACACACAGACAGACGGAGAGAGACGGACAGATGGACTGGGACAGGGAGAGACGGACAGACAGAGGTGCTGGCAGAGAGAGGAGGAGGCAGAAAAATGGAAGACAGAGACTTAGAGAAAAGAAAGGAGACAGAGTGACTGAGATGGAGAAGGAGAGAGATGGGGAGGCTGAGAGACAGGAAGAGATAAAGAAAGGGGGAAACCCAGACAGACAGAGAGAGGGAGGGAGAGGGAGGGAGAAGACTGCAGGCTGCAAACCACAAACAGGGATTTGATGAGAATCTGGAAGGTGTTTTCTCCCTCTTCCCTCCCCAAACCCCCAGGCCAGCCAAGTCTCCATTCCTTCCACCCCCGGC
The DNA here is from genome assembly GCF_029281585.2 of Gorilla gorilla gorilla. Lineage (NCBI taxonomy): Eukaryota > Metazoa > Chordata > Mammalia > Primates > Hominidae > Gorilla > Gorilla gorilla. The sequence continues at coordinate 212,354,817 of NC_073224.2, forward strand.
TCAGTTTCCAGCTGCTAAAGAGGTCAGGGAGAAAGAGCAAGAGAGAGAAGCCGCCCAGAGCCCCTTGCTCCCTGCTCCTCTTTTCATAGGGGGAGGGGGTTGCTGAGAGGCCTGCAGCCCTGACCCCTGCACCAGATGCACATGTGCACCTCTCTTGTCTTGGGAAACACCCCCTCACATACACCCGGGGGATGCCCCTCGTATAAACGCAGCCCCCATGGTCACACCTGTCTACACAGGCCCTGCGTCTCTCTCTCTCTCTCTCACACACACACACACACACACACTCTCACACTGTCACACACACACACACAAATTTGTGACATGTAAATCTCCACCCTCACACTCATTCTGCATCTCACGAGCATAGCTGGTGAACACGCACCTGTGCTTCCTTCCCTGTACAGGTGTTGACTCACAGGCCCTGTCATGGGACACCCTCTCACATACAGTGGCAGTCACACCAGAGCACACAGAACCTCCCCCTGCCACCTGCCCCCCACCCCCATACTCTAACCTGGCTGGCAAGGTGGGGAGGCAGAAGGTCCTCTCAGTTGGTGAGAGCCCTTCTGGAAAGCTTCAGGGCCTGGCCTGGACACAGAGAAATGCCCAGTGGCTTGGGTAGGGGGGAGCTGTCTCAAAGGTGGTGAGGCATGTGTGTATAAACATGTGCTTGCATGTGCAGGTAGAAGGGATGGCGAGTGTCCTCATGGAGTGTGAGAGAGACTGGGTGTATGTGAGATAGGATACGGGTGTGACAGGGAGCTCCAAGGTGTGTGGAGTGTGTGGGTGTATGTGTGAGAGTGACTTGTCAGGTATGTATGTGTGGATGCACATTTATGTGATAGGTGTGTGTGTAAGATGGGTGTGTGTAACTGTGGGTTTTGCAGGGTGGGGTATGTGTGATGGGGGTACATATATGAAGGTTTAAGGGCATGGGGCAAACTGCATCTGTGAGCGTGCAGTGGCAGGCATGCATGTGGGAAGGTGTATGAGTGCGTGTGAGTGTAGGGACTATGCAGATATGAGGGTGTAGTTCAGGTGTGAGGCTGGGAGCCTGTTGCCTGGATTGGAGCAGTGTTTTCCAAGGCCTGAGTGCTACCTGAACAGGAACATCCAGCACAAGCACGTGGGAAGGGGCCCCCGGCCTGGAAGTTGGGCACTGACCCACACAGATGCACAAGGACAGACATACCCGCCCCTGTCCTCCCTCTTCCTCTCTTCTGGCGTCAGTGGTTTTTAAAGGAGCCTCCGTGAGGACTGTTTGCTGTGCAGTTCCCCCACCCCCAGCCTGTGTCTCTTCAAACACAGTGCTGCCCTCCAGGCAGCTTTGTGGAGGCTCCTGCCTCGACCATCTGAAGGCAGATGGGTGGGCTTGGATCCGCTGCTGCCCCCCAGGGAGCGAGGAGGCAGCTCTGCTCCTTGGGCCTGGGCACAGGCTGAGACAGATGGACTGCCTGTCTCAACACCCCCGCACAGGCATCCCATACCATAGGGGTTCTAGCGGGTAGCCCCCAGTTAGGCCCCGGAGCAAGGGCCAGGATGCTGCCCTGCATTCTCCCAGAGGGGCATCCCCCCTAACACACACACACCCTGCAGCCCCATCACCTCTCTGGGGTCCAGGGACTCAATTACAGCTCCCAACACCTAAATAGACAACTGCCCCACATACACACTCACAGCTCTAACACCTCTAAAACACAACTGCTCCACCTACAACACCCAGCCCACACACTTCCACAAACACACACACTCTACATACAGATACCCCCCGACATCCAGCTACCTCACATGCACATACCCCCAAACACACAACCACCACATGCTTACCCACAACCTGCAACACCTCCCTGACACCAGGAACCTGGTTACAGCCCTCATACCTGTGCATGCACGGACGATAGCCTGTGGCACATCTCTGATATCAGAGACCCATTCTTCCCTTCCCATGTATGGAGGGACCTCAGGTCTCTAACGCCTCCCCAGACCCTTGCAGGTACCCAATTAAAATCCCAATAACCTTTCTAGAGACACTCCCCAGCTCCTCCCCAAAACCACAGTGCATCCTCCACCAACCACAACACCTTTCCAGGCACATGTTCACAGCCCTAGTACTTAACCAAAACCCACATTTTTATGACCCCCCAATACATCCCTAAACACCCCAACACACACACACACACACACACACACACAGCTATCACACCCTCAGCAAATCAACCCCCTATCCAACCCCAACACTGCCAGATACACCCAGGACCCAGCTACAACCCTGCTACCTTCCCACTGACTCATACCCTCAAAGCCCTGACACCTCCCCAGACACACACACTCTGCCCACAGCCCCCAGCGTTTCTCCCAGCTATAGCTCAGCACTTCCCCAAACACCGGTATCATCCCCTATACCTTTCCAAACATACAGCCTCCCCCTACAACACACATACACTCACTGCTTCAAACACCCACTCAAACAAGAACACCCTCTGTAGCCACAACATTTGCCTCAAACACACAGACATGGCTTCGGTTCTAGTATATCTCTAACAGACCAGGCCCCGAAGCTTCTAATACCTCCTGAAGCTTGTGCACACTGCCTCCTGGATCCCGGCACCTCCTCGACAGGCAGTCCTAATGGCCCGGCCCCACCGCTTCCCAGACAGTCTCAGCTCCGGTACTTTTCCTCAGCCACCTAAGGGCCCAGGGACACCCCTACACCTCTCCAAACACCCCGATACCACACCTGTACACAAAGACAGCCTCAGCTAGTCACAACCCTGCACCCATTCTGTGCTCCGCCTGCACCCCACGGCACCCTGTCACATACCCCGCCTAATCCTTCTGCAGCCCTCACTCCCACCGTTGGCACATTCCAGCACACCCTCTCCCCCACCTTGTTCCCCTAGACAGCCTCAGCCTGTCACACACATTGCTCACTCTTGTGTGCTCTCGCTCTCTCTCTCTGCTGCCCAGGCCTCCCCCTCTTCCCAGAGCCTCCTCTGCCTGGGGAGGCATCTCCACCCCTTCACCGCCCCAGGCCTTTCATTCCTGGACAGTGAGGCTGGACATCTGGTTCAAAGCTGCCCCACCCAAGACCCTGTGCTCTGGGCACCCTGGCCTGGGCTTAAAGGTTTAGGGCCCCTTGGCACCTGGTCATCCTGGTCTTTCAGCCAGGAACTCTCAGTACCCAGCCCTGCCCTGGCTCTGGCATGTATGTGGGAGAGAGGGACAGGGGGAGTTGCCCCCAGCCCACACTTTTTCAAGTGCTTGCCAAATCACTGCCTCCCTCCCCCAACCCCTTGGCTCACCTGAGAGGGACATGGGGCCTGGGGCTTCAGGGAGAGGGATGGGGAAGGTGCTGGATTGACATACTCCCCCCCACCCCCAAATCCAGGCTGCTGGGCTTGGTCTCCCTGGGAGTTAGTTCCGACAGTGAAGGTTACTTTACTAGATGCATGATTTTAAACGGAATCTCCACCATCTGTTCCACCCCCTAATTACAGATGCACAGAATCCGCCTCAGAGGGCAGCATGAGGGGAGTGATTTAGAGGCTGAGCTGCTTCTGCCTGCATTAGGACTGGGGAGATAGGGGGGCTCTGGGTATTGTTCACAGCCCCCAAATCCCTTCTCTTTCCTAGGGGTCCCTCGTGCCTCCTCTCTTGCTGAGGGAAGGCTCACAGAAGGGCTCCACTGATCCCCAAGACCCTAAAGAAGAAGCAACTGCAGTGCTGTGGGAAGGGTCCCCAAGACATCGCCTGTGTCCCAGCCCAGCAAGTCCTGGGATGCAGGCTCCATTAGGGCCTTAAAAAATTCAGTGAATCGATCTCCTGCCTGCCTCTTGTGCCCTGGGGAGCCGCAGGCACTGGCTTAGCCCAGCTGTCTGCCCACCCTGGGGGGATAGCAGGGATTGGTGAGATAGGGGTTCAGAGCAGAGGTGGGGCAGCCAGGTTCTGGCAGCAAAGCCCATGGGCAGGCATGCCAAGACCCACCGGGGGTGTTTGCACATATGTGCCCATCCGCCCTGGCACAGCTGGCATGCCTGACCCCAGCTGGAGCCATGGCTGTGGGACTGGGGCAGCACCAAGGGCCAGAGGGAATGGGCCAGGGCCTGGGTCTTAGAGGGTTCTGAGGGACACAGGGCTACACCCTGAGAATGGGTCCATCTTTGCCCATGGACACCAGGGACCTGGGTCCCAGCCTGCCTGGGGGTAGTGGTGGCGGCAGCAGTGGGCACACTGCGGTAGACTCTGGAGCATTCACTGCAGGGAGAGAGGGAGAGAGGTTGGGCTGGAGGAATTTTAAAGATTGCTGCAGGCAGGAGGGTCTCTGGAACCCTGTGGAGCGGGCAGTCATGCAGAAGTAATCCTATCGCTGCCTGCCTGGAGGAGTGGAGGGGGAGGGGAGGGACGGAGCTGCTCCCCCTTCCCCACCTCAGCCCCTGCCCCAGCCAGCCCTGGAGGGAGCCCGGGACCCTAGGGGCCTTCCCTGAGGAGACACCGTGTCTTCTCCGTTCCACCGAGGCCTGTGTCCCCTGGAGGGGCAGCACCGCAGCTGTTGCTCAGCTCCTTGCTCTGGGTTTTATAAATAATGCAGCTCGGAGGTGGGGCCAACTCTGCCCCTGGTCACCTTGGGTCACCCAGTATGGCATCTCCAGCTGGCAGTCCTTTGGCAGAGCCCCTCTCCCGTCCAGCCTGCGCCTCCTCATCTGCTGTGTGAGCTTGGGCCAGGGACCCAAGCCTCTCTGAGCTGGGCCCAAGGTAGAGGAGTGCGGAAGAACCCAGAAACCCTGGGTCCTTTCGTCCCACCCCCAGCCCTCACAGGTTAACCGGCAGCCGGCTCAGCCAATCCAGGCTGGAGAGGGATGGCCTGTCTACAGGGGCCTCCTGCGTTCCGGCCCCTCCATTTTGCAGATGGAGTAACCGAGTCCAGAGGGGCGCAAGGGTGGTCAAGGCCAGCCAGCTGGGGAGCCCCCTCCTTCCTGCCCCATTCTGCTGTCACTCAGGCTCTTCTCAGCCTCAGCTCAGCTAAGAGCAGGGCCTGGGGGGGGTGAGGGCGGGGGATGTTTGGGAAAGTGGTTGCGGCTGAGAGGTTGCCATGGCGATGCTGCAGGATGCCGAGCTGAAGTGGGGGTCCCACAGGGTCTCTGGGGCCCCCAGCTCCGCACCCCTGTGGTCTTCTCCTCCCCATCTCCTGTCCCCCACCCAGATGTCTGTCAGGCGGCTCCGGTGACAGGCTGGGTGGGTGACAGGTGGTGCAGGTGATGGGCTGGGTGGGTGACGAGCTGGGTGGGTGACAGGTGGTGCGGGTGCGAGGCAGGCAGGTGACAAGCTGGGTGGTGACGGGCTCTGCGGATGACAGGCAGGGGGTGTGGTTGGCGAGGATGCTGTCTCCTGGCTGGTGGCCTGTTGCAGCCCCCTACCCTCATGTGTGTGCACACACATAGACTCTGGGCTCAGAGCTTGGGGCTAAGATACTAATGAGGCTTATTACTCATGGAGGGGCAGGTGCCTAGGCTCACTAATGAGAGGCCTTTAACAAATAGGGGAGACAGCTGGGGGGCTTCGAGGAATTCGGCTGGCCCTTCTGGGCTGAGACCCTGGGGGTCCTGACCTGGCTCAAGGATGAAGCTGGATCGCCTCCAGCCAGGTCGGGGATCCCTCTTCCCCCTTCTCCCTGGCCACTGGATTTGTGTTAATACTAACCACAATTATGATCACTACCATTGTTCAAGCACTTATTATGTGTCAGGCACTGTGCCAAGGCCTTTGCATGCATTTTCTCATTTCAACTCAACAGTCCTAGGAGGGAGGCACTATTACCCCATTTTACAGATGGGGAATCTGAGGCTGAGAAAAGGCACAGGACTTCATATAACAAGTTACTGGTGCAGCTAGGGCATTAATCCGGGTCTGTATGTCCCTAGAACATGTGCTCTTAACCACCCCACCAGTAAAACTCAGGTCTTGGTGCAGACTCCAGATCCTCTCTCAGGGACTGGAAAATGGGCATGTGGTGGAGGGGTGATCACCATAAACTCTTCAGCTCTGACTTGGGTGGCTGTGAGGACTCCTCCAGGTAGCTGCTGTGACCTTACCCCATCTGGGCCAGATTCTGGACAGAGGGCAGGGCTTAATGCTAAGGGGGGTGAGCCGAAAGGGGGTCACCTGGGATATCTGAGCCACTTTCTGCATTGTGCAGTGGGAAGGCTGAGGCCCAGAGAGGAGCAGTCACCACCCAAGGTCACACACCCTGTGAGCTGCAGGGCCCCGTGGGATCCCAGGTCTCCTGGCCTCTTGAAAGGGCAGGGCTGGGTGTGGTGCCAGAGCGGGGAGGCTACCTCCTCCTGGGCCCCACCCACCAGCCTAGTTTCCTCCCTGGATGTTGTGAGCACCCAGCTTCTAGGAGGGTGCAGGGGTCTGTTGGCAGACTCCTTAGGGCCATGCTCCCTCCCCATCAATCTGAGCCCCTAGTGTCAGTTGTGCCCCTCCCTTTGGAACCCAATGGGGTGGAAACTCCCTGGCAACAGCTGATGGATGGGTTAGGGCTTTGACATTGGCCTGGGGCCACAGCATGGCCCTGGAGGGACCAGGCTGGGGCTGGGAGGTGGGGGTTGGAGGGGAATTTAAGGGAAAAGAATTAGGCTCATAAATCATGGAGCATCTCGTTTCTCCTCCTCAACCTTAATCTCTTAGCAAACCTGCTCTCCAACTGCTCATCCAAGGTGCTGGGGGTTGAGGGAGCCCACCTGCCTGTTCCCCACTCCCTCCAGCTGATGCTCATCCCCTCCGGAAATTGCACCCTCCCACGAGAAAGAAAGAGCTGCAGCCACTATTGCTAGGCAGCATTAAGACAAGTCCAGATGACTGGATTTTGCCTCTGACTCATTGTGATGAGTAGGGCGGAGGGCTTCACTGCCTCAGTTTCCCCAACTTTGGACCTTAAATCCTCTCCTGGTGCCTCTCAGCCCAGCCAGGAAGGAGAGCTAAGACCAAGAGGGATTTAACAGATGCAGGACACACAGCCTTGTCCTCAGACCCCCCAAGTCTGAGAGAAGCAAAACACTCACCTTGAGAGCCCTCGGACTTGGAGGTGAGGTGCAGAACCCAGGCTGGGTGTGTGCTGAGGGGTGGTGGGGGTGGGTGGTGCTGGGTGGCTGGCCTGGGAATACTTTCTTAAGCTAAGGCTGGGGCTTAGGGGAGGCCAGAGGAAGGGTAATAGTTTGCCTGGGGGTGCTGGGAAGCCATCTTTGGTTGGGAGGTGTGGGCCTGGAAGGGTCTGGCCTTCCCACAGACCCAGGCAAACAGTAGGTTGGAGTTGTGGGCCTCCCCGCCCAGCTCCCCAGGGAACCCGCTGCTGCCTGGCCCCAGGGACCCAGGCATCCTGGCGGGTGAGGGCGGGTCTCCAGCAGGCGCCCTGCCAAACCCTGCAGCCTGCTCACCAGGAATCTTGTTGCTGAGAGATGGAAAATCCCGGCTGGGCCTGCAGCTCATCCCTCCCCTCCAGGAGAAGGAGGGGCCCGAAGAGTCCTTCCTGTACCCCCAGCTCTCATCTCAGGGCAGGGCTCTCCTCAGCAGTGGGTGGGGCAGGGGGCCCAGGACAGGCCTCTAAGGCCCAGTCACATGTCCTGGAGCCCTGCCCAGCCCACAGTGGGCACTAGGGCACTCTGGAGGCAGAATGAGCCTGGTGCAGCAGAGGAGGGGGTGGGGGTGCTGAGGCCAGAAGGCGGCCTGGGTGGGGGCCGGTGCCTGGCCCTGGCCCCACTGGCTCCCCCAGGGCGGAGGGTGAAGGGTTGGTTCTCTCCTTGGACAGGAAGACGAATGATCCCATTATGGGAGCGTGATTTTATTCCACGTGTCACGGAGTCTGAGATTAACTTGCTCACCAGTCTGTGACAAACCCCTCACACCCAACACACAGATACAGACACACACATATCCTTGGTCTCACAAACATCACACAGACCTAGATAAGCATCTCCATACTACAACACATGGCATAGTCTCCCATACAGAAACACAAGCACATGCTTAGATACACCGAGGCCTAGACCTACAGTCTCAAAAGCACAATGTGCCCTCACTCACACCGAGGCCGCATGGACCCACAAATGCAAACAGTAGTCCAGCAGGATGCTGGCACTCTCTACTTAGACATGCATGGAGTCTAGGACACACATAGACACCCACAAAACCAGACACTGCCATGCAGACAGGCATAGATCACCAGCCACACACACTGAGACAAAGGCCCAGAAACATATAGAGACAGAGACAGGCATAGACACACAGCCAGTGGTACTCACACGAGCACAGGCGTGCACACCCGGACACAGACAAAGACAAAGAAATGCCCAGAGGTTTTACTGTGGACAGATGTAGAGGCACACACACATCTGGGCCTCGTCCTCGACCTCCCTGCCTAGGGACATGGTAATCTGGCGCGTGTGGCTCCAGGGAGGACTCTGAGGAATCTTCTGCTCTGTCAGAACCCCCCACCCTGGGCCCAGGGCCAGCCCCCACCTCTGGCACCAGGCCTGTGGTCGAGGCCATGGCAGCTGCACCCTCAGCAGAGCCCTGAAACCTCTTACCTACCTTCCCCACTGGTCACACTCACAGGGACACCATCTCCTCATGCACATGTTCACAACAACAGCCCCCCCATACATAGTTTCTCACTCACTCACCCTTCCTTCATGTGTTCCCTCTTGTCTTTCTCAATCACTCCCTCCTAGCAGAAGTGCACAACCTCCATCATGTACACACACGGCATCCTGTGCACACACAGCCTTCCTCACACACACTCATACATACCCAAGCCGTCATGGCATGCGTACACAGCCCCCCTACAAACACACGCGTACATGTTTGCATACTTCCCTGCCTTCTCACACAGGCCAATTCACAAATGCAGCACACACATGCGTCCTCACCTCTTCTTGCCCATGTGCACACACACACACTGAGAGCCGCCCTCACACCATCATTTTCCTTCCTCTGTCTCTCATAAACACTCTCTCTGCCAAGAGTGTGGCCTGCTGCAGATTAGCCCTGACGGTATTTGTTACTGCTCTTCACCATGTCCTTGCCCTTCCTGGCCTCAGTCTCTCCCCGTCTACCTCCGGCCCTGCCTGCTGTGGCCTTGTATTCTTTTGTCATTCCTCTGTTTAGTCAGCAGGTCTATACAGAGCATTCATTGATTCATTCAACAAATATTGATTGAGCATTGATGATGAGTTAAGCCCTGGGGATACTGTGGTGACCAAGATGGACATGAGCCCTTCCCTCACAGGGCTCTCAGTTTTGTGACCAGCCTATTTGTTGCCTGTCTCTTCCAACTCCATTGTAAAGTAACCCTTGATCTTGGATGTTGAGAGATATGTAGGAATTCATAAGAGGAAGCGTGGAAGGGTGTTCCAGGCAGTGGGAATAGCATATGCAAAGCCTGGAAGTGAATCAAGTGTGTTATGCTGAGAAAACGGAGGGACGTTCACAGACCAGAGGAGACACTGCAAAGAGGCCAGAAGGCAGATGTCACGGCGTGTAGATGCCATGCTCTGGGGCTTCAGTTTTATCCAGTGGGCTTCAAGGGGTTATGGGAAATCTTTGCTGGCAGGACCAGGGGAGGGAGAGACTGGAGGCAGGAAGGCTAGTTGAGGGGCTTTGGAAGCACAAGTGGGAGATGATGGTCTAACCTAGAAGTGGTGAGTAGGATGGAGAGGAGATTCAATTAGGGTTAAGGATCAGTGGGGTTCCAGTTCCTGAGCTGAGTGACCTTAGGCAAGTCACACAACCTCTATGAGCAAGGTTCATCGTGCAAGGATGGGGCAGTACAGGTGTTGGGCTTGTAGTAGCTGCTCAATAAATAATAGCCATTATTGTCAGTTATCACTTGGACATGGGGGGACATCAGATGAAGAGATTTACTGAGCATCTTCTGAGGGCTGGGTACTGTGCCAGCTGCTGGGGCCCAGACTCTTTTCTTAGTCTACAGAAATCTCACCTGATAACCATATCACACAGACAGCAGAGAGGGAATCTTCACCTTCACCTCCACCCCAGAAGCTTAACGGAAATTGTCAGGGTTCTGGGTGGCTCATGGAGGAACTGGTATTGAGCTGGCTGGTAGAATTTGGGCAGGGAGAAGTTGGGGAAGGAGCTTCCAAGCAAGCTATGTGAACAGCAAGCCCGAGGGCAGGAACTGAGGTTGGTTGAGGTCTAACCAGTTGCTGCGTAGGACAGAAGGGAAAGTTGTGGAATGGGCCTATGGAGGCGAGGCCTCAGAGGCTAGGCTGGGAGAGGGCAGTGTGGAACTGAGCCGCCCTCTGAAAATCCAGTGTTGTAGTGTGACATGGAATGTACCCCTTAGAGAGTCAGCTTCAGGCTCTCCTACTAGGTCACTGGGTGACCACAAACAAAATGCCTTGTCTTCCCCGGCCTCAGTTTCCCCATCTGTGCAATGAGCCGATTAGTCTTGTGTAGGAGGGAATTCTGGCATCACGTCCTAGGGGTTGGTTGGTCTAGCCAACTGGGTCAGGCATTTTTCTGGCTTGGGATTCTGGGCCTCAGCAGTACTTTCTTCCAGAGCATCCTAAGCCAAAAGTGGAGGAAAGTGAGGGGTCCTCAGAGATGGATTTTGGGGCACTCCAAATGAGGGGCCAGGGACTCAGCACAGAAGAGGGGGGTCTTGCCGAGACCTGACTCCAAGCCCCAGAGGGGACCCAGAAGAGAGGACCAGGGTGCCTCTTTTCTTCTGCTCTGACCTGTGTGGTGGTAGATGTGGCCCAGTGTCCAACCCCCCGACCTAGAGGGTGTCAGGACCCTTCCTGCCCACTGACTGGGGAGAGGGCTTGGAGTGCCCTGGGGATAAGGAGCCAGGAGGCCAATCTGGGGTGGCAGAGCCAGGTGGATGCCTATGGGTAGCTGGGCTCTGCCGTTGATATTTGGGTTGCCGGGAGTTGTGGTGTAAGGCAGGTTTTGGTGACACACGCCCCCAGCCCAAGCTGCCCTGGATCCTGGCTTCAAGGGCCCCTTTAAGCATCTCACCTGTGAGGTAGGGCTAGGAGAGAATTAATTTCCTGTGCTATTTTAATTTTGCTGTATTTAATCTGCTGTTTATTTTAATTAATTAATGACGGGTAATCGCCTATCATAACTTACTGCCGCTGGCTCCTCTTCCTTTTCAAATGGGTGGAAGGCTGGGCCAGGTGATTACCGGGTTAGCTGTGGGGGAGAGGGAGGTCCTTGGAGGCCTGTCCCTCTCCCCTTCTGCCTGTCTCATCCCAGGGGTCCTCCCCACCAGGGGTCCTCTCCTCCCATCTCACCTGTGGCTCCTCCTTTCCCTCCCTCTTCTCGCCCAGGTCTGCTTCAGGGCCTTGGAAGTAGTGACTGTGGCGATGAGGGGCCTGACCTGAGGCCCCTGCCTGTCTCTCAAGAAACAGTATTTTGATGTCATAGGATGGTGGTTGGAAGGATGGGGAACTTGCCTTGGATGGTGCTTAGGCACCCTTGGGGAAACTTTTGAAGTTGGGGGTCAGTTTTTAACAGCAGCCCCTTTCCCCTCTCCCCCACCCCAGTGCCCAAACAGCATGCCCATCCACATTGTCAGGCCTGTGGGACACCGGCATGTCTTAGTATCTATGGACATATCTGGGGGTATGATTTCAGTTATTCATTAATCCCTAGGACAGACCTCCAGGGGCATTAACCCCTTGTATAGAGGAGATCGCTGAGGCTCAGAGAGGCTAAGTAACTTGCCCAGGGTCACACAGCAACTAAGCAGCAGGGCCTGAATTCTGGCCACAGTCTGATTGCATGGAAAGAGTTAACAGTTGGAGGAAGGGGAGGGGAAGTGGCTTGAGGACTAGGGTGGGGGGATTAGGTCAGAAGACTGATTAGGCCAGGAAATGGGGTCCTCTGCCTCTGGAGGATGTGGGGAGGAGGAGGGGGTCCCTGCCACAAGGGGCTTCTCGAAGGTGTGCAGTCTCTGCTACCTCTTCCCGTTTCCTTGTGTGTCTTCAGTTATCTGTTTGGAACAGGGGCTTTGTCACTAGCTCTGTACCCTACCACGGGGACCTTTCTAGAGCTAGGTGGAGCTCAACTTTTATTTATTTAACAAACACGTATATAGTGTTCACCATGTTCCAGATACTATTCCAACTTTATAAACAGATCTTCACTTAATTATTATTGCAGCCCTTTTATTAGTGTCTTTGTTTCATATATCAGAAAACTGAGGCATAAAAAGGTAAAGTGACTTGCCCAAGGTCACACAGTCAGTATGTGGTGGAGCCGCCCTTTGAACTTGGAAGGCTAGGATCCAGAGTCCTCGTTTGTTCATTTGTTCCTTCTTTTTTTTTTTTTTTTTTTTTTTTTTTTGAGACAGGGTCTTACTCCTGTTGCCCAGGTTGGAGTGCAGTGGAGCAGTCACGGCTCACTGCAGCCTCGACTTCCCAGGGTCAGGTGATTCTCTTCTCAAGTAGCTGGGACTACAGGTGTGTGCCACCACACCTGCCTAATTTTTTGTGTTTTTAGTAGAGACGAGGTTTTGCCATGTTGCCCAGACCGAGTAGCTGGGATTACAGGCACCTGCCACCACACCCGGCTAATTTTTGTATTTTTAGTAGAGACAGGGTTTTACCATGTTGGCCAGGCTGGTCTCGAACTCCTGACCTCAGGTGATCTGCCCACCTCGGCCTCCCAAAGTGCTGGGATTACAGGCGTGAGCCACCACGCCTGTCCTGTCCTGCCCCCTTGATGCCGTAAGTAGGAGATGGGAGCCCTGAATTCCTGGGAGATAAGGCATCTCTGGGGAGCCTCTAGTCTAGGCCGAAGGGGAGACCTAGCCCTGCCCTTCCCAACACTAAGTTTGATGGGGTGATAAGGCAGAGTGCTGTGGGGGAAACAGGCAGAGTGTCAGGCTGTGCCTCGCTAGGAGTGTGCAGATCAGTGGTTCAGAAGCCTCTATAGAGCACAGCTCACCCCGCTACAGTGCTGGCCACCAGTGGGAGAGGTGGAAGGGTTGGCCTCAGAGAGCTTGCTGCCCAACTAACTGGAAAAACAAGGCTGATATGTGTGGTCAATTCTCAACAGTGGGATAAAACAATAAGAGAAAAACATTGCAAAAAAATCATGTCATTTAAAGAATTTGGGCTTTGAATCCTGTGTGTCCTTAGTTACTTGACTCCTCTCTGAGCCTCAGTTTCCTCACCTGTTGAGGGGAAATAATAATAGCATTGATGCTATAGGGTTTTGTGAGGCTCAAATGAGATAAAACATGAAGGTTTAGCTTTGGAGCAGGGGCTCAGTGAGCATCCATCTCGATGCTAAGATCCAATACCTGGAGAAAGAAAGGGTCCCTCCCTGGGGTTGGCATCAGAGCAGAGAAGGATGGGAATGGTGAGGATGGAATGGGCAGTGAGCGTCCCGACTTTGGAGTCAGACTGCTTGGGTTTAAATCCCAGCCTCTGGGAGCTGCTTTCCCTCTCTGGGCCTTGATTTCCTTGTCTGTAAAATGAGTATAATACTAGTTCTCCTCTCCTCCATAGGGTGTTGTGAGGATTAAATTAGCTAATTAATTTATTCAACAACTAATATGAAGCACCTGCTGGGTGCCAGACATGTTTCCAGTCACTGCAGATCATAAGGGGTCATGTTAGCAATCTTATTGTTACCACCATAATCTGGAAAGAGGGGACAACTGCTTGGGAAGGAGGCAGAGAGGAGGCTGAAGCCTTCAGAATGGAGATAAGTGACATGATAAGATGCTATAGAAATAATAAAGAGCTGATACTTAGTGCTTACTATATGCCAGGCACATTTGCTAATGAAGCAGGGGCTCATATTATCCTTATTTCATAGATAGGAATCGGGTTCAGAGAGGTACAGTGACATGCCCAAGGAGACACAGCTAATAGGGAGAGGGTGGAGCTGCAGTGTGAGAGACTCAAAAGCCATACTATTAGTCACAAAGCTTTAAACCTGATTAAGAGACGGGTTAGGGGTGAGGGCATTGATCCAGCAGAGGAAGGAGGGAGAGACCTGGCCAGGAGAGGGACAGGGGGAATAGAAAGGAAGGACAGAGGTGGGCAAGGCCTTCAACTTCAGGAAACAATTAGAGAATGAACCAAATCAACATACACTCCCCGAGTGGGTTTTCTCAGCAATAAACAACAAGACATGAGCTCAGGGAAGGGAACAAGTGAAGTCTGGAGGGAGGGCTTCGCAGAAGAGGTGAATCTTGAGAAATGGGTGGTCGAAAGAGATGGGGGAGCCAGAGCATTCCAGGCAGGGTGCAGGGCGCCAGCAACGGCCCTGAGGTGAAAATGAACGCGGCTTAGGGCTCAGAAGCCGGAGGAAATTGCTGAGTGAGATCAGGATGAGGATTGGGAGGGCTGGTGGCCTCAAGGACATAGGGAGGGTGACAGATTCGAGAGGCTTAGCTAATGTAGAAATAGAAATAAACGGCCAGGCACGGTGGCTCACGCCTGTAATCCCAGCACTTTGGGAGGTCGAGGTGGGCGGATTACCGGAGGTCAGGAGTTCGAAACCAGCCTGGCCAACATGGTGAAACCCCATGTGGTGGCGGGCACCTGTAATCCCAGCTACTCGGGAGTCACTTGAACCCGGGAGGCGGAGGTTGCAGTGAGCCGAGAGTGCGCTACTGCACTGCAGCCTGGGTGACAGAGGAAGACTCCGTCTCAAAAAAAAAAAGTGAAATAGAAATAAACCCCCATCTGGACAGAAACTACAGTATAGTGATCAAGAAGGCAGGCTCTGCAATCCAATCCTAGCTAAGTTGTGTCCCACCACGTGACCAGGGCAAGTCAACTGAACATCACATCTCCAAAACACAGGGTCATCAAAGTACCTGACCCCTCCGATGAGTTGCTCTGTGAGGAGTGCTTAGCACAGTGCCTGCCATGCAGTAAGCACTTGACTCATGCGTTCATTCCTTAACCATCAAGTGCACACTTGATGTCAGGCACTTTTCTAGGACACACAGCAGTGAACAAAACAGACACAAATCCCTGCCCTCAAGGAGCTTACATTTAGAGGGTAAAACAGACAGTTAATGTAAAAACAAGTGAAATAAATGGTCGTTAGATGGTGATATGTACCAAGGAGGAAAATGAATCAGAGAAGGGGCATTGGGCATGCCCACATTACAGGGTTACTGCAGTTTTAAATCAATGTACAGATGGAGGCTGTTGTTACTCTTATTTGTATAGCAGGTTTTAGTAGAAAAAGCACCTTCCAGTTTACAAGGCAGTTATTCCTTGTGAGAATCAAGTGAGATACAGGTATTGCGATCCCCATTTTATAGATAAGGACACTGTGGCTTGAAGACAACAATCTGACTGAGTCAAGAGTCATGACTTTGAGGACAGTGCTATACCTGCTAACTCCCTATGGGATTCGCTGTTCTGTTCCTGAAAGTCTAGAGGATAGATGAAAAGAGATGGGAATTGGAGGGGTGTGGGCAGTGCCAAGGTGGGTCAATGTCCAGGGATGGAGCTGCGCTGGAGAGCAGGGGCAGAGGCCTGTTTCCTGGAGCCAAGCCTGGCCAGCTTCTGCTGGTCTGGCGGAATCAGGGTGAGTTCAGAGGTTGGCTGGACCCAGAGGCAATCCCAAGGGCATAGCAGGGGAGGCCTGAGACACTGTGTGATTGAGCAAAGGGGCAGAATCTGTCCAGAAGGGAGTGAGTGTGTGGGTGGTGTTGAGACTCAGGGGAGGGGAAGAGAGGAGAGGAAGAAGTCAGCCCCGCTGACCAGATGAGAGAGAACAGCCAGGAGGTTGGTGGGGCCAAAGCTGGCTCTGAAGGCCCTTGAATGTCAGGCTAAAGACCTTGGCCTTGATGTTGTCGTCAGCAGTAGGGAGCTGTTAAAGGTTTCAGGGCAGAGACGCAGAGTCATGAGAATGGGATTTGAGGCAGATGTAGCTAGCTTGAGGTGGAGGAGATTCAGAGGAGGCGACTGGAGGTGGGGAGCCCACCGGGAAGCTGTCATGGCCAAGTAGGTGAGACATGATGAGGTCAGATCAGAGAGACCACTTGGACTGGAGGAAGGAGTAGGGCCTGGGAGAGGATACCCCTGGGTTCTAGCCTTGGATCTGCCCAGATTTTCTGAGGGTCCCTTCTTTATTATGCACCTCTGTTTTCCCATTTGGATTGAACTAAAGGCGTGCCTGCCTTTTTTTTTTTTCTCTTGGTTACCATTTTGGCTAAGGACCCATTTTGAGAAGATGATGAGACCTAGGGGCTTTCTTTCCAGAAAAATTTAAAAAAAAAAAAATTTTTTTTTAAGTTTTGAGCCTGGGCAACATAAAACATTAAGTAGCCAGGTGTGATGGCACATGCCTATGGTCCCAGCTACTTGGGAGGCTGAGGTGGGAGGATTGCTTGGGCCCAGGAGGTTGAAGCTGCAGTGAGCTATGATCACGCCACTACACTCCACCCTGGGATACAGAGCGAGACCCTGTCTCAAAAACAAAAACAGGCGGGACGTGGTGGCTTACACCTGTAATCCCAGCATTTTGGGAGGCTGAGGTGGACAGATCACCTGAGGTCAGGAGCTCGAGATCAGCCTGGCCAACATGTGAAACCTCGTCTCTACTAATACAAAAATTAGCTGGGCATGGTGGCATGCACCTGTAATCCTAGCTACTCGGGAGTCTAAGGCAGGAGAATCGCTTGAACCCGGGAGGCGGAGGTTGCAATGAGCTGAGATCGCACCGCTGCACTCCAGCCTGGCGACAGAGCGAGACTCCATCTCAAAAAAAAAAAAAAACCCAAGTTTTTGGTTGGTTAAAATGTTGTGAGGTTTATAAACCTGTGAAGTCCATCTACGGAACTAAGCTAGATGATCAATAGTAACAAAATAGCAGCTAGCATTAAATGCTTATTATGTGCCAGGTACTGGGCAGAGCGATATACCTCATGATCTTGTTAAACCTATACAACAACCTGTGAAATAGTTACCATTTTACAGACGAGAAAACTGAGGAGGCCTAGAGAGATGAAGTGGCTTGCCCAGAGTCAGGGTTGGAAGTTAAGCCTGGGCTTGTCAGATCCAGACCCTGAGATCTTAACCACAAAGGTTAGCCAAGGATTCTAGGATTCAGGAAGAAGAAATGGCAGGGAAGGGGACAGGTATGGGAGAGTTTTCAAAGAAAGCCGTGGAGATAGCAGAGCAGGAGAAAAGGGAAGAGGGGTAGTGGTGCCAGCTCAGCTCTGAGGGGAGACGCATCAGGTAGTTGGAGGTAAGGGGCTGGAGATGCGGATTTCATTTAGAGCCCCCTGGCCTGGCTTCCAGAGGGCTTGGTATCTGTCCCACATGACCCCCAGCTAAGTGACCTGCTCTGGAGCCTGCTGGGAAGGGGTGGAGGTGGGGCCACTCTATCTCTTGGCCTCATTATATTTTGCCCCCTTGTTCTGGAAGGGCTTACCCCTGACTCTTTGACTCAGCCTCCAGTGCTGTCTCTGGAATCTACCCTCCCTCCCACATCCCAAGGCCATCAAGAAGGGCCCATGGGCCTTGATCTCTCTAGGGGAGTTAAGAAGTAGAGACACCCTTTCCATCCCAGAGAGGAGTCCTGGGGCCCATCTGCCGAGATCAGAGTAGGATTTGGAACCCAAGCACCAGGGAACCAATGTTAGGCTCTGGTTTTAGATCCTGGCGGGCAGCACTGTCTAGAACCACAGCAGGAGGTGATCTAGATTAGACTAGGCCATGGTCTTGGGCTGGAATCTAAATTTATAGTGGGTTGGATTTGTTGCTCATCTAAAATGGTCATTCTGGAAAGTAAAAATTTTAGACTTTGTAAGCATTCAGTCTCTGTCATGAGTAGTACTTAACTCTGCCATTGCATCTTGAAAGCAGTCATAGACAGTGCATAAGCAAATGAGCATGGCTGTGTTCCAATCAAACCTGAATTATAAAAACAGACAACAGGCCATGGACCATAGTTTGCCAACCTCTGATCTAGAACCTTATTCCTCCTGAGGGGTGTGTAGATTTTAAACCTAATTAGACAGTGATCTAAGCAAACAGTGTTGACATGTCAGGCTGGAACCTAGATCCATGGCAAGTTAACATGAAAGGTGATCTATAGTCACACTCTTGCTGGGATCTAGATATTGGGGATTGATGAATAAGAAATGCACTAAATAGTGTGTATAAAGCAGACTAAGCCATCATCTCTGGCTGAACCTAGATTCACGGAAAACTGGGGTGGGGTGGTGTGGGGTGGTGAGATTTAGACTAACACATAAGGCTGTGGTCTAGATATGAGAAAGTGAGTGAGCTAAAGTCACACAGATGTTGATCCAGAGAAGGCAAAGCTTTAGTCCAAAGCCAGAACCCACAAGACCTAGAACACCAGCCTGGGCAGCGTAGTGAGGCCCTGTCTCTACAAAAACGTTAAAAAGTTAGTTGGGCATGGTAGCATGTAGTCCCAGCTATGCAAGAGGCTGAGGTGGGAAGATTGCTTGAGCCCAGAAGATTGAGGCTGCAGTGAGCTGTGATTATACCACTGCACTCTAGCCTGAGCAACAAAGCCAGACACTGTCTCAAAAAAAAAAAAAAAAAAAAATAGATTTAGAACAGGACTATCCAGTAGACACGTAATAGAAGCCATATATGTGTCCGGGTGTGGTGGCTCACGCCTGTAATCCCAGCACTTTGGGAGACCGAGGCAGGTGAATCACAAGGTCAGGAGTTCAAGACCAGCCTGGCCAACATAGTAAAACCCCGTCTCTACTAAAAATACAAAAAATTAGCTGGGCATGGTGGCAGGCACCTATAATCCCAGCTACTCGGAAGACTGAGGCGGGAGAATCGCTTGAACCTGGGAGGTGGAGGTTGCAGTGAGCCGAGATCGCGCCATTTCACTCCAGCCTGGGTGACAGTGTAAGACTCCGTGTCAAAAAAAAAAAAAGAGAAGCCACATATGTAATTTAAAATTTTCAAGTAGCCACATTAAACAAAGTAAAAAGACATAAAAGGAAGTAAGTGGAATTAATTTTAACAATTTTTTTTTTTTTTTTGAGAGGGAGTCTTGCTCTGTTGCCCTCACTGGAGTGCAGTGGCACAATCTCAGCTCACTGCAACCTCCACCTCCCAAGTTGAAGCAATTCTCCTGCCTCAGCCCCCCAAGTAGCTGGGATTACAGGTGCCCACCACCACACCCAGCTAATTTTTGTATTTTTTGTAGAGATGGGGTTTCACCGTGTTGGCCAGGCTGGTCTCGAACTCCCGACCTCAGGTGATCCGCCCGCCTTGGCCTCCCAAAGTGTGGGATTACAGGCATGAGCCACTGTGCCTGGCCCAACAATTTATCTTATATAACCCAATATATCCAAAGTACTAGCATTTTAATGTATAAGCCTTATAAAAATTATTAATGAGGTATTTTACATTTAAAAAATACATTAAGACTTCAGAATCTGGTGTATATTTTGTACTTACAGCGCATTCCAGTTCTGACTAGCCACACTCACATGTGGCTAGTGGCTACCATGTTGGACAGCACAGATTTAGAAACAGGCTTTTCTTTGGGACCAGGGTCCAGAGGAGTTATGAACCAGAATAATCTGGAACAAGTAGGGTTGTACTCGCCAGAGGTTACACCCTTAGCAGACTTGAACTGGGTGTAGTCTGACTGCCTGGGAGAACATCTGGGCTGTGGGCTGGGGAGTCAGGGGTTCCCTCCCCTGGAGTCTTAACTCCCTGGCCTCAGGTGGAATCTCTGTTGGGGCTCTGGCCTCTCAGGGTATTCAGTATCACCTCTGAGCACTGGCCCCCAGTTCCTGTCCCTTATCCCAGTGTCACCTCAGTCTTGTCTGGCCTGGCAGGTCAGGGGGAGGGGAGCAGGGTGGCAGCTGGACCCTTGAGAGAGCAGGAGCTCCACCCCTCCGAGCCAGCTGCTGCCAGCCTTCCTGGACTGACTCTGTGGAAACAGGGGGCCCAGAGACAGAAATAAACTGCCAGGTTTCCGGGGCGGAGTGGGGGGCCTGCCAGTCTCTGTGCTTCCTTGCTTGGGAGTGGGGGGAGCAGGAAGCAGCTCCAAGCCCTGTCCTAGGCTGTTCCCCCTGTATGCCATCTCCCCTCACCCCCAGATGCCCCTGCCCCCATGGCTCTGAGGCTAGGCTGAGTCTAGAATTTGATGGATTAGTGAAACCTAGGGGCCCATAGTCTGGGACTGACACTTGGGAGCAGAGAGTGGTCCTTAGGACTCTGGTCCCAGCTTGGTGCCCATTTCTAGAATCCTGTCCTGGGGGCCCCTCTAGCTGCCGCACGGCAGGAGCTGAACAGATTCAGAGGGCTGCAGTGGGGCAACTGACCAGGAGCTGAATGATTTGTATTGGATGCCCACATCTGTCATTCACTGGCCAAAGGCAATTTTCTTTCCTCATTTATGATCCTATCCCCGGGTCTCAGGAGGGATGACTGTGTCCTCCCATCCCTTCCTCTTGGGCCTAAGCTTCCCCATCCATTGTGGGATTTGGACTGTGAGCTACTGGAGAGGGAGTGAGGGACAGGGAAAGAGTAGCCAGGAAGAATGTTGAGGGATGCTGTCTGAAGCTGCTGGCTTTGTGACAGGGGCGCTGTCACCAGTGCAAGGTAGGGTACTGGTCTCTGTGTTCATGTCATGACGGTGGGTGCTGGCGTTGGTGGGTGTGGGCAGGCGGTGAGCACTGGGATGCACTGTATTTATGTGTGTGTGTGAGGTGCTAGACTCAGGATGGCCAGTGCCTAGACAGGGCCAGGGTCACGGGTCACCACATGCCCAAAAGCAGCCCCCACTGTTGTAAGGGTGACACTGGTGTGATCCCCCCCATGTCCCTACGGGTAGATGGAGGTGGGAATGGCCCCAGTGGAGCTGTTGAGAACAGCCCCTCATGCCTGGAACTGGGACCAGAGCAGAAGGGGTCCCCAGGGACTGCCTGGAAGGGAGGAGGGAAGCAGCAATGCTTGTCCTGCCTGTGTCAGGGTAAACACTGTGTTCAGTAGTTAACGGGTTCTGGAACCAGAGTTTTTCTGACTTTAGGCTCTGACATTGTGTGACCTTTGGTGGGTCACTTAACCTTCGTGAACTTCAGCTTTCTCATTAACAAAAAGGGGATAATATTACCTACTTTATGGAGGCCTTATAATTGAGTTAGCGCATGCTAATAATGCAGGGCAGGTGCCCTGTGTTAGCAGTGACCATTGGGTAGTCGCTAGGCACAAATAGGTGGTCAGTGAAAACGCATTGTTCAGATGTCCGGACGCTTTCCCTGCAGAGGGCCTTTTCAGACCCCGTCGTTTTAATAAGGAAAACGGAGGCCCCCAATTGTGACAGCGTTTTGCCCAAGGAGAGGCACACAGCAAACAAAACCTTTATATGGCACCTACCCTACAAAGCCGGGTAGCTCATCCCCAATTTACAGGTAAGGAAATCGAGGCCTGTGATTGGCCGCCGGTTCACGGTGGCGCTATCCAGTTAGGCCTCAGTCCGCCGCTGCGGAGGGAGCGCCGGGCCGCCACTGCTCTCTGGAGGAGGGGCGTGCAGGTAGCGGGCGCCCTGGAGCCACTGCCCGAGCCAGGCACGCTATTAATAACCCCGCCACTCAGCCCCGTCCGAGAGCGCAGGTCCGGACCGCTGCCGGGCGCCTCCAGTCCCCGGGCCGGGGCAGAGCCCGAGCCCGAGCCCGAGCCCGAGCCCGACCCGGATCGCGACGGCCCTCCCCTCCCCCCGCCACGTGACCCCGCCCCCCCCTCCCATTCAGCGGGCAGCCGAGGGCCCGGCCTGGCGGGCCGGGGGCCAGGAAAAAACCGAAAACACCGAGGCCGGGCCGCTCCCCTCCCGCTCAAAATAGCCCCCGGTCGGGGCTGCCACGCATTCCGCCGGGCCCGGGGCGCGGGAAGGGGCGGCCGGCTTGGCCCCCGCCCGGCCAGACGTGGCTACCCGGCCGGGTTGGACCGGGTGGGGGCCGAGGGCGGGCCGCGCGGCCGGCCGGCATGTGGCTCTCCTTCGGGGAGCCTTGGCAGCCCGGGCTGCGCGCTGCGCGCTGCGCGCTGCGCGGGGATGATGGAGAGCTTCTGGAATTTCCTGCAGCTGGAGAGCGCGGCCGGCCGGGGGAGCGAGCTAAGAGCGCAGCTCGGGCAGGGGCGCCTGGCGCACGACCCTAGGGGGCGCCTCCGCGGCGAGGGTGGTGGGGGGAGACCTCGCCGCCCGGCCCCAGACTGCGGGAGTGGAGAGAGCACCCCTCGCCTCCTCGGCCTGTCTTTTCGGGTCTGGCGGGGGTCCAGTCCCGCCCCTCCCGGCTTGCGCGGCGGAGAAGGGCCAGGTGCAGGCAACGCCCCTCCCCCAGCCGCCTGGTTTCCCTCTCGGCCCGTCACCTCCTCCAGGAGCCAGAAACTCTGCGGCCTCATCTGGGAGGGGGGCGGAGGTGGCAGGGATCAGTGGGCAGCTTAGCCTGCCAGGTAGCCCCAGAGGCGGCGGCGGCGGCGGCGGGAAAACTCGGAGGCGGGCTGTTCGGGCCCTGAGAAGTGCTGGGCCTGCGGACTGGAGCTTCTTGCTCGAGCCAGAGGAATCTGAGGGCTGCCAGGAGGGAGGCAAGGCAGTCTTCTCCCAGCATGCAGCACCCCCGCCCCGCCTCCCAACTGCGGAGCCGATGTGGGGGCAGATGTGCTGGGAAAATCCTGGATAATTTTCCCGACGGCGACAGTAGCTTTCTTTGAGAGCATTTCTGCACCTTGCAGGCCCCAGAGTCCAGAGAAGGGCCCCGGGATGGGAGGGGCTTCCTTTTACAAGAGCCCTGAGAATCCAGGAGTAGGTATGTGACCTCTCAGGGCTCACTCTTGGCACTATGGCTTGGGGAAGGAAAGAGGTCTACCCTGCCATTTGTTGGGGAGGGGAAGGGACGCTTTCCCACAACTTTGTTCCCTTCCAGCACCATTTGGTGCTCCGTAAACTGATGAACCTTTTGGCAACTCAGCAGGCATCTTCCCCATCTGATGGTGGACCCTTCTCCCCCTGCCAGTGGCCCTTGTTCAGTTCTGTTTCCTGCCCCCACCTAGCATACTCTCACCATGGTAAACAAAAGCAGTCGGGATAGGCACGCTTCACCTATGCCACAGTTGCCACTCGCTGGCTGTGTGACCTTGAACAAGTTCTTTTACTCCTGAGTTTCCCTTTCCTCACATGAAAAACTAGATAACACTAGATAGGCCATGGCCTTGTGGTGGGGCTTGAAGTTGCACATCATTTCAATCAGTTAGCATAGCATCTGCACATAGTAAGGGTGGGAAATGAAGGGCACCCGTGTGACATCCAGCCCCATCCTGAGGAATAGAGGTAGCCCCCAAAACATTTGAATTCCCTTCCCCTGCACCAAGCCTGTGAGATTTCACTTCCCAAGGTCTCTGTCACACTAGTCTCCTCACAGTGCTCCTTTTGCCTTCCACTGGGGGTGGGGTGGGGTCTGGCAGAGAGCTCCAGGCTGGCTCCCCAGGGGATGGTCCAGGCAGGCTGCGAGGCTGGTGGAATTCTGCTTTCCTCTTCCTCTCATCTCCTTGCTGACCTTTCACTCCATCACTGCCAGATACCCAGATTCAAATTCAGATGCCTCGGGGTTCCTCCTTAGCCCAGGATGTTGGGCCTGGGCCTGTGTCAACTCCCAACCTCTCCTATTCCCAGTTCTCCCTGTTTCCTGTTTGATTGGCCTTCCATGTCCACTGGGAAAGACCCTGGTGTACTGGAAGGAGCTCAAGGCCCCATTTGTCGTCTGTGTGAACTTGAGCAAATTACCCTACCTCTTGTGAGCCTCAGTTTGCTTTTCTGCAAAATGGAGTTGAAATAAAAACTACCTGGCAGAACACCTCTTTACTCATGTATCGCAGAGGCTTCCTGGCAGAGATCTACGTAAATAATAAAAGGCAGGGATGCCCTGGCCCACAGAGGGAACTTGCATTCAAGGCCAGGTATAGGGAACTTTGTAACCTTCCCTTGCCTTTGGTTTGGGGAGACAGCTCTCTGGGGCCCTGGGATAGGAAGTGGAGCAGGAATGAGCATCCACCAGCTCTTTTTGGCAAAGCCTGGATCCCACCAAATTTATGTGGCCCAGATTCCAGGGCTGCGAGGTGCTCATGGCTTTGGATGCACTGTTGGGCAGTTCTCATAAACTCCTCTCTAGGACTACAGATTCCCCTCCCAACTAGTCCAGTCCCACCTCCCTCTGCCTCAGAAAAGGCTTCCTGGGCTAACTGTACCCTACTCCCCAGTGTCTCTACCACCCATAGAGGGCTCCCATTGGGGAACTATGAAAGAAAAAGGGGCTGGCAACCAGCAGTTGGGCTGTGTGACGTCAGGCAGGCTGCTTCCCCTCTCTGGGCTTTGGTTTCCTTCCTCCTGCATAGCGAAGGAGGTTGGATTAGTGGCTCCCTAAGGCACCTTCTAGCTCTGACAGGCTCCAAGCCTGTGTTGACTGATGTATCCTAGGAGATAGGCGCACACAGAGAACCAAGTCAGCTTGGAGATTCCTGTCAAGGTATCCCCACCCCACCCCCAGAAGGCTGGAGTGCCTCCCTTCCTGAGACACACCCTTCAGGGGTACTGGTGGAGGTTGTGGTGGATGGAGGGGGCATATCACCCAAGCCAGTGGCACCGCTGCTTCCCCGGGTCTCTGTTGTCTGTGGAGAGGCCTGTGCATAGGAATAAGAGCTTGTGTCAGGCGGGGCTGTGAGACTGTGTGCTTCTAGGGGAAGGGGATGTGTGTGTCAGTGACCAGTCGGCCTCCAGGGAATGGGGGCACGGCGCACAAGACAGCTAGCTCATGGGATGGTGTCTCCAGAAGAGCGATCGCAGGGGCGGTGTGTTGAGGTGTATGCAGGACAAGGAGGCTGGCAGTGGGAGGGAGGAAGAAACATCCATGAAGCAGAGAGCCGGGCTTTGGGTCAGGACAGGCTCCTCAGAGAGGCTCCAGCCTCCTGGGGAAGCGGCTGGAGTCAGGACAGTCCCACACTGCATGGTTTTGCCTGCACCTGGGTTTGTCAGTTGTTTATGGATGTTGAGCTGAGTGGCACTGTTTGGAATTGGAGTTGTCATGTACTGTTGTGGGGGTATCTGTAGGGATGTTGTCAGGGCCTCTGAACAGTGCATGTGTGGCTGGCTGGGGTACGACGCGTAGCTGTCCAGAACAGTGTTGTAAGGCAGTAGGCAGCTCCTGGCCGTTTGGGTTGACTATCAGATGTCAGGTTGTACTGGGACCATCCGGTGGTGTTTTCAGGCTGTGAGTGAATCCTGGCCATGTTTTGGGTGCCTCTTCCCCTCTATCTTTGTACAGAGGGGGGCCCCAGGACACCTGGAGGGAGGTCTCCTGTCTTAATCAGTCCTTCCACAGGTAAGCAGGCAGGCAGCCTCAAGCCCCCCTCACTCTCAGTAATTTTACCACGGTGCCTAATCAGGAACAGGCATGAATTGACCTTTTAACCCCTTCCCCACCACGGGATTAGACTCTGTTTCCTGTTCAATCTCCTCCAGAACCAGTTCCACCCCGTCTGGACCACCCCCCAAAATGGATAAGCAACCCCCTCCATTTCTTTTCTCCCCCACCCCTGTCGGGCCTTGAGTTGGGGGGCTGAAGGCCAGGCTGGTGCAGGGTCTGGCAGGAGCTGAGGGCCCAGGCGGGAGTGATAAATATTGAAGAGGAGGGATTTCGGTGTGGGCTGGAGCAGCTGCAGTGGTTCGAGTGTCACACTATCTCTCCCCAGGTTTACTGACCCATTTCCATTCACGCGGCTGCTGGTTTCCTAGCAACGGCAACAGTCCCCCCAGAACAGGCGGAGTGTGTGTCTGCCATTAGCGACTGCCGCAACTGTGTCAAGGTTACCCCGCTCCCTGCAAACCCACCCTGGCGGGTTTGTTTTCTGCCAGCGCCTGGCACACACCATGCCAGCCTGGGAGGGGGAGGGGAGGGGGCTGGGGGCCAGCCCCAGGGCTTGGGTGAAGTAGGGGGCCGAGGAGGAGCTGCTGTTCCCGGTCCAGTGGGAGCCAACTTGGACTGAGGCCGAAGCAGCCACCCCCCTCTCCTTGGCTGGTGGAATTCCTGAGCCTGAGGGGAGCAGGGGGTGGGGCTGTCCCTCAGCCCTGACCCCCGAGATTCCAGAGCCTGGGGGGAGGGCTGTGGGCCGAGGGGGCCTCCAGGAAGCCTGTCCGGTCTGACCCCACCTGACTTGTTCTGCTCCTGCCCTGGCTTCTTCCTCCTCCTGCTGCAGCTCAGGGTTCTGCTCCGCTCCAGGCTCTTTGTCCCAGCCTGCCTCTGTGCCTGGTCTCCCCCATCAGACTCCCCAGGGCAGGGTTGTATTTCTCCTGTTGGACTAGGGGTTCCTGAGGTTGGGGTTCATAATGCCTCCTTTCCTTCTCCACCCTCAGCACTAGCTCATGACTATTTTTCCAAATGGCATGGGAGATGAGATGGGACATTTGGGGTGGCAGAGAATACTAGTGGGGACTCTCTGGATACCCTCATTCCACCACCGCTCGCTAAAGGAGATTCTTCCTACACTCCCTCCACCTGGCAGCCCACACTGGTCTGGCCACAGGAAGTAGAGTACCCTGCCTTTTCTTCCTGAAAGTCAGGCTGCAAAGGGTTAAAGGAGCTCTCCCACCCCTTGCCTTGGTATGTGAGCTCCCCCAGGCTGGGGGGATGGGAGAGTGGGGGGGTCTGTCACCTTATAGCCACTCATGTGGTCAGCTCAGACCTGACCAGTCACATTCCTGCCCAGGAGGGCTGGGGCTTGAGGCAGAGGGGCAGGGGCAGGGGCCTGGAGGGGGCTGGTTTGCAGGAATGGAAAGCGGGGAGCCAAGAAGCTGGGGCAAGGGGCTGCTGGGAAGTATTAAGATACATAAAGCTTGAGTCCATCTCCTCATTCCTCTAGGCCTCAATCTCCCTATCTTTCCTCCCAGTTTGCACCCCCTAAAACCTTCCAGTGGTGCACATGCCTGTGACACATGTACAGACCTGGTCCCAGTTCTAAACAAAGAGAAGAGTGTGGCCAAGGCAGTTTCTGACATGCAGGGCAGCTCAGGGACTTGTTGGTAGCCTGCAGTGTGACTTTCTGGTGCTTAGGGGAGGTTGGCTAGGTTTTTGGCTGGGTCAGAGGATTTGAGATCTAGGGTACGGATCAAGCTGTGCTAGACAGTAGAAAGAGACCTGGGCGGGGACCCAGGAAACTTGGTTCTTTGCCCAGCCCTGTGCCTGACTCCTCATGGCCTCAGTATCCCCATTTGAAGGGTTTAGGCCAGTGGTCTCTAAAAGCCCTCCTGTCCTGTTAGTCAGTAGCCCTGGGTGAGGGATGAGGGGTGGGGGGCGATGGTCTGGAGGGGTGTGGGAAGCTGCCAGCTCAAGGGGGAGTTTGCAACGTGATCCCAGAGCGAAAATAGCCCAGGTCATTTTCAGCTGCTTGGGCGGAGGTATCTGATCCCGGCAGGGCAGCTTGGGCAGGGGGCAGGGAGGAGCATTCTGTAAAGCTCTCTGGGAAACCAGACCCTAGGATGGGAGGGTAGGGAAAGGTTGGCATGCCCAGCTGGGCTTCCTGAGACCCGCTGGGGGCCCAGGAATGGAAAGATGAGGAATGCAGAGGGTTAACAGGAGGTGAAGGCTGGACTCCAGCCCCCTTTGGGTCCTGGCCTGGCTGAGGTGAAAGGTCAGCTCCAGGGAGTCTAGGCACAGCTGGGGAAAGAGTAACCCGATCCTTCTCCCTAGCCAGACTCAGGGCATCACAGTGCCGCCT
Organism: Gorilla gorilla gorilla; assembly: GCF_029281585.2. NCBI lineage: Eukaryota > Metazoa > Chordata > Mammalia > Primates > Hominidae > Gorilla > Gorilla gorilla. The sequence goes on from NC_073224.2 coordinate 212,382,587, forward strand.
CCCCCAGGAAAGGTGCTTTGACATCCCCAGGAAGGAGTTTGTTTCTACTTGTTCTCAGCAGGGGTTGGGGGCTAGGGGAGGGTCCAGGCCTGTCGGGTCAGGGAGAGAGCTACAGGCCAGGCGCCCCAACCAATATGGCAGTGCTTTGTCATCCGGGGGTCAGGGGAGGTGGAGGTGAGCCTGCTGGAAAGGTTAGAGGTAGCCTGTTCTGGCCCTGCTGTCACGCTGCCCCATTTATGACTCCTGACGGCCAGCATCAGGGCTGGGGAAGCTTAGAGGTAGGAGACGTTCCTCCCTTCTCCAAACACACTGAGTAGTGAGAGAACCTGCCTGGTACTAGACTGTGACAGCGAGGTATGTTTGGGGTGGAGAATTAGACCTCAACTCTGAGATAGATGGCTTTGCTGTCTGCAGTTGTGTGTGTGGTGGGGTGCTAGGGTGTAAGGTGGTGTGATGGGAGGCTGAGATGATGTGACATGGAAGAACATGGGGTTCAAATCCTTGCCTGTCTTAGGCAGGCTATTTTACCCAAGCCTCGGTTCCCCCATCTACAAAATAAGACTAATAGTACTCACCATGTGGGGTGATGATGAGGATTGGCACAGAGTAAGTGCTCAGTAAAAAGTAACCTTAACAAGCCTTATTGGATGCCAAGGTCACACACAGTGTGGAGCCAGGATTGCAACTGGCAGTCTGACTCCAGAGCAGGGGTTGGTGAGCTATAGACCATATGAGGGAGAAGACAGTTTCCAGAATGTGACTGCGTCAGTGTCCCCAGGGCTGCGCACTGGGCGATGGGGGGTAGTATCCAGATGATTTGGGGTGGGATGGGGTGAGGGGGCTTTGAGTATGTGGCAAGTGGGCGGGGGGGTTTGGGGCAGGGCTCTTCTGACGGCCGACTTCTGGGGCTTTCGCCAGCCCCCCGCGCCCCACCCTGGCAGACTTTGTGCGGCTGTGTGGGTGTAGCTGTCCCTGGAGTGCGGCTGTAGGTATGTTTGAGAAGGCGCAGGCATCCCGAGAAAGAACAAGTCGCCTTTTGTACGCGTCCAGCCCCAGGCTGGGCTGGGCGCTCTCTGGGGGATCCCCTGTTTCCGCGCCCAGCTCCCCGCCCACGGAGAGCGCCCCGGCCCGGCCCGGCCCGCCGCAGGCCCCCACCTGAGGGGCGCAGCGAGCGGAGCGCCCCCTCCCGGGGACCCGCGCCGCGGCCGGGGGAAAGGGTCCGGGGAAGAGGGCGTGTCCGAAGCCCCGACCCCGCCCCTATCGACATCACTCCAGGTGCTACCAATCTCCGGGAGCCCGGCCCGCGCGGCCCGCCCCCTCGCCGGCACCGCTCCTGGTGTTCGGGACGCGCCGTGGGTGGAGTCGGCGGGAGGTGGAGGAAAAGGCAGGGCCGGCCTAAGGGGCGGGGAGACCGTTGAAGGCCTCGCCCTTCCAAGTCTGGGAGAGGCTGAACACGCGAGCGACCTGAGACCGAGCTGCTCTGCTCCCGTGAAGCTCCTCACAAGACCTCTCTCCTGGAGTGCTCCACCTTCCTGCCCACCTGCCCCAAGATCTTGCCAAGTACCACTTTCTGCAGGAAGCCTTCCTAGAACCTACCCTCCGATCTTTTCTGATTACCTGCACCTTCTAGGACCCTCTGTATTTAAGGGCAGTACCAGCACTACTGCCAGCGCTAGCTGCCATCCACTGAGCAGTTTGCTCAGTGTACCCCACACTGCTCTATGGAATGGCTTACCGGCTGCATTTCTGCGGGCTGTCCACCTTGTACTATCGGGCCCTTCTCACCCCACAGGGTTGGGTGTGCCTCTGGTCAGGCGTTACAGACACCGGCCCGCCTCAGAATAGCCACCACTGCATCCAAAGTCACACAGAGCAAGGAGGTAGGAGCATCAAAGCTGGAAACCAGGTTTCCCAGCTTCCTTCAGGCCTTTGGTTCAGGTGTGTGACTAAGAGCAGGGAGTTGCACAGAGACTTGCTTTAGGCCTCACCTTTCCCCATAGGAGGCCTCTGCCCTTCCCTGTCCCTCCCCACAGACTGGAAGAGCCCTAGGCCTACCTTCCTCTGCAATCCACAAATCTGGACGAGAACCCCAACTTCTGTGAAGAGGGAGAGATGTTGGGGGAGCTGGGAGGGGTTTTGCAAGCCAAAGGGGCAGTTCTGGGCTACAAGGAGTATTGTGGGCCCAGTGATTTGGGGGTGCTTGTGTTGGGGACATAATGATTTAGCTTGCAGGTGGGAGGTTCCAAGTTGAGCAAAGAGGAGGGTTAGGAGCCACAAGTATGTGGGGTTCAGTGCAGTGCAAGGGAGGCAGGGATTATGCTGGGCCAGCACTGCCCCCACCAACAGCCTGGCCCGGTGGAATGCTGGGAGGCCCCAGGGATGGGGCCAGGCAGCCAAGGTGTCTCCGGTGGCACGGAAGCAGTTAAGAGCTGCCTCAGCCTGTTCCTTCAGACAATTAGTGACATCTCGCTTGACAACACCACACTGAGCCGATGCAGACCTCAGCCCCCCTCCCGGCCCCCCGACGGCCGCTTCAGCTGTTTATTCTTGGGCTTTAACAATTGGGATTCTGACTTGGAGGAGCGGGCGCCCCGCGCTGCCCTCTGACCCACCGTCGCCTTGGCAACTGGAGCCCGGTAGGCCTGGGCTCTGCGTTAGGATTACAGATCCTGAATTCACAATCTTGCTGCTTCCCTGCAAGCAGCAGTGGCAGCAAGCAGCAGCATGCAGGATCTTCAGCTAGACTGGAGGGGACAGAGAGGAGGAGGGTCCCCAGGGCCAGCCTGAGGCGCATGCAGGAAGCTGGGACGCCCACAGACGGCCTGGAGAGCAGTGCACCCTCCACAGCCTCCCTAGGATTGGGCAGGGCCTAGAGCCATGCTCTACTCCCAGCATCTCTGTGGCTCTCTGGAAACTTTCTTCCTGGTAGAGCCCCGAGGGCAGGGGCGAGGCTTCTTCCTTACCCTGCCTTTCTGCCTCAGCCCCCTACCATGCCCAGAGCTCCAAGTGCCAGCAGACTGTGCCCCTGCCGTGCCCGCCTCCATGGCAACAGGCCCCCCTCCCTCGACAGCTCTGCTCCTTCTTCCCCCTACCCTAGCAGCCAACTGCCCCAGCTGAAACCAGAGCCGATGCATCTGTGAGCCTCATGCCCAGACCCACATTCCATTTCTGTCCTCTGTCCCCCCCAGTTCTGGCAATGACATCCCTCCTCCTCCTCCTCCTCCTCCCCCCTCCCTCCTCACCTCTGCCTACTGCTGTTCCCCCCACACTCTAACACTTAGTGTCACCCCCTCTTCCCACCCCATCTGAGTGTGTCTCACCCTCCGACTGTCGCTGTGGGGCTCTGGGTGTGTCAGTCCCTCTGTCTGTCTCCGGCTCCCGGGTCGCTGGTGCTCTGTGCCTCCGCCTGTCTGTGCAGACTCCTCAGGTTCCTTCTCCATCTCTTCCCCCCTGTGCGTGTGTCTTTGTCTCTGCATCACCCTGCCTGTCTCTCTCTTTTGTCTTTTTCTTTCTCCTTGTCTCTCTCTCTTCCTGAATCTCTTTCTTGCTGTTTTCCTTCCTCTGGCATGGTCGCCCTCTCTCTCCCTCTCTGGCTCTCGCCCCCTCCCTCCAGATCTTTTTCTCCTTCTGCCTCTTTCTGCCCTGTTTCTCTTGCCTCAGTGTCCTTCGTCTTTCTGTCTCTCTTCCTGGATCTGAATCTCTGCCTTGATTTCTCTGGCCCCCTGTCTTTCTTCTGACTTTCTCCTTCTAAACACATATCTTTCTTTCAGAGCTGGGCCTTTCAGGTCTCCTTACTCTATTTCCTACCAGGTTGTTTCCTTCCCAGGCCTATGAAGATTGGGGAGCTGGTGCAGGGGGCAGGGCTCCAGAGTCACCCCAAAGGATCCCTCTTTTTAGTAGGGTCCAGATGTCCTGGAAGCCCCACTGGGCTTATGTGGTTGAACCTGAAATGGAGGGTGCAAGGTTGAAGAGCCTACAGAGAGTGTGGCACCAGGAAACAAGAGTGTGAGTCTGCCTTTCCAGGGTTTTAGGGGATGGGCTCCATCCATCTAGTCTACCTTCCACTAGCCCAGGGTAGGAACAGAAGATAGTTCCAGGAGCTAAACTGGCCCAAGAAGCTCTCTAGAGAACAGGCCTCACTGATTCTTGGGATTTGTCCCTTCCCTTGCTAAAATGATGGCAATTTCAGACTATGCCTCAGTTTCCCCAGATGGTATAGGGATACTATCCTTGCTTCATGTCTGACTTCTTTAAAGTGCTTTGAGTTCCTGGAACAAACTCAAAGTTATGAGGAACAAGGAAGGACTAGAGTGACTCCCGCCCCTTGCTCACCAGCGCCGGGGGACACCAGACAGAATGTTTGTCCAGGGCATGGGTGGAATCAGGGTCCTGTCTCCTTAAGGGTTGGGTGGAGGACAGTGCCTCGCCTCCCTTCAAGACTGGCAGCCCCTGCTGTCTGGCCCGCCCTCCCTGTCTGGGCAGTGGCCTCTGTCCTTCCTCTCTCGCCCATCTTCATGGAATGAGCTTGGAGTCGTGGGCAAACAGGCCCTGGGGTAGGGGAGTCAGGCCTCACCTCTGGGTGTGGTGAGGCCTGGTCAGGCAGACCGTTCTAGGATCCTGGGGTCTGGGCACTACTCACCAAGGGGCCAGGCGGGGGAGTAGGGGTGCCTGGGGGAGGCAGGTTGCACGCAAGGCATGCTGGGCCCCCTCGGCGGGTGGGTGGGGGGAACAAAGCTGGCATCGAGGCCTCAGCTAAAATTAGCCGCTTCCCTGCGCGGGAGCGAGCATGCCTGCCAGCCGCCCAGATCGCCGCTGCCTCGGCAGGCCATCTGTCGCCACGCTTTACTCAGTCCCCCAGGGCCCCCCAGCTCCAGCCACCCCCAGGGGCTAGAGGGACTCTGCTCTGAGGCTGTCCCTGGCCAGGACTCTAGGCTCTTGTGCTGTCGTGCTGTGTGACCTCAGGCTAGGCCTTTCCCTCTCTGGGCTCCTGTAAAACGAGGGGCCCTAGACACTGACATCTCAGATCCTCTAGTCCTTCCAAGCACCAGGTGCTGCTGCTGGTCATGATGGGGTGGGAGGTGGGGTGCCTCCCTCCCCTTAGAGCCACTCCTCTTGTCCAAGTGGGGTTTAGGGTAAAGGTAGGGTATGGTGGACTCCTGTCAGATTCATTGGTCTTCATCGGGCGGCAGGGAGGCACTGCATCCAACAACACCCCAACATCTCCCCTGTCCCCCTCCACACTTGACCTCCAAGCAGTCTTAAAGAAACAGCTCCAGGTGGGGAGCCAGGAGATGGAGGCTGAGTTCAGCTGATCCTAATTTGCTCTGTGGCTTGGGCAAGTCTCTTAGTCTATTTCTCCCTCTCTTCAATCAGAAGCTTCCCATTTCTTGAGGAGCGGCCCACTTTATGCTACCTTGTCTCGTGAGGCTGGCACTCTTGTCCCTATTGTACAGATGAGGAAGATGAGGTTCCTTGTGAGGAAGCAGGGGAGCAGGGGAGGCGGGCTGGAGCCCTCTGTGGCCTGAAGTTCTGCCTGCTGGTCTCCAGCTTCAGCTTCTTCTTTCTGACCCTGGCACTTCTCTCACTGCGGCCCCTTCCCCCCTCCCCGAAGCCAAAGAGGCTGAGCTGCTGCTCCAAGGTCACCCAGCTTGGCCCTGGAGGAGCTCAGACTGGAACCCAGGCCTCTTGGCTCTTGGCCTCCCTCACCACTATGGCCAGCAGGCTGGGCCTGTTCCCTGGGTGAGTCATGTTCCTGGACTTTGGCCTCCTTGTCCCCAGCTCTGTGGCCTGAAGTTTGGAGAGGGGGCCTTTGTAAGGAAGAAGGGCTCCCTTGGAAGCTATGGGGGTCTCAAGCCATTATCCCATACCCTTCCCACTGAGCACATGGTGATAGCAACCCCTAACCGCCCTACTCCCCACTGATCTCTAAGCGGTCTCATAGTAACAGCGCCTCAGGACAGCCCTCCTTCCACCACTCATTCAGCCCCCTCCCTAGATACACAACTGCAGTGAATAAGAAATGGAGTGGAGTGGGGGCTGGGGGAGGTGGCATTTCCAGGTAGTGAGTGTGTCCAGGCAGCTTCCTCCCCAGCCCTCCTCTCCCCCAGCACCCGCCACTGGGCGGGAAGCCACAGAACCTCCCCTCCTGGTGTCCAGAGGCCAAGGTCACACCAGAGCCCTGTGTGCCTTCACCTCCTCTGGGGCCAGTGGTGTTTGTCACTGGGGCAATGTGTGGCTGTGCCCGGCTCTGGCAGTGCTGGGGTGACATTCATGCCGTGTGAGCTGTGACGCCTCTGCAGGCAGAGGGACGGCACCACCCAGGCTGGTGACAGTGATGGGGGAGGGGTGAGGTGGGCTGTCACCTGTCCAAGGCAGCCGGGGAGGTGACATGTTGTGTACCCATCCCACAGTCTGCAGGGAGGATTCCCAGGCAGGGGCGAGGTTATGTCCCTGCCTCATGCTGTGTGGTGGGTGGAGGGGTCCGTGCCTTCCTCACACCTGGAAGATGGGACTTGTCCCACGTGTGTATGTGTGTGTGTGTCTTGGTCAGCTGTGTGACAGGTTCTGTGTGTGTGTGCATGTGTGTGTGTCTTGGTCAACTATGTGACAGGTTCTTTGTGTGGGTGTGTGCGTGCGTATGTGTGTGTCTTGGTCAGCTGTGTAACAGGTTCTCTGTGCATTAGTGGGTGTGGGGGTGCCTGGTTGCGTGTCAGTTATGCCATTGTGAGGGGTAACAGACGCCTGCCCCATGCTGTCGAGGGTGTGTCAGGTGTGCCCATCTCATGTTTGGAGGAAGCGACAGGTTATGTGCTTAGTTCATCCCGTTAGGAGGGTTGTCACCAACTTGTGCGCCTGTCTCTGGCTGTTGTGTGTGTGAGATGTCACCATGTGCCCGTCGCAGGCTGTTGTGGGGAGTGGCATGTGTGATTCTCTCATGCTGTTGGGAAGTTGTCAGTAACTTGGGAGCTCGTGTCTCACTCTAAAGAGACGACATGTTTTCTGGTGATATGGGGCTGCAGCTGGTGGGGCCTTCCCATGCAGACCACAGAGCCCCAAAGGGCTGGCCAGAGGAAATGCTTAGGGCCCTGAGCAGAGGGACAAGTGGGGGCTGGGGGGTGCTCAGTCCCGCATGATCTACCCTCTCACCCATATGTCAGCCCGTGGGACTGTTCCCCAGGGGGAGGGACCCAGCATTCTTCAGATGGTGTGGAGAAGGGCCTTTAGGGCCAGGGCAGGTGTGTGTCTGTGAGGTGGGGCACCAAGGCAGGGTTTGCATGGGGGGCAGGGGGCTGTGTCCCTGAGGGCCTGGGGACCCTATTTCCTGCCTCTCCTGCCCCTGAAACTGTTAAACTAATTAAGGCTCTGGAGCCACAGGATTAATCGGGGCAGCTCTGCGTGGGCCAGGAGCTCAGGTAGTCGATCAGTGCACTGGGGAGGATATTGGATTTCTGAACCGCAAGTCAGCACTATTCGGGCCTGTTATCTCTCCCAGGCTCGGGGGTCAGGAGGCGGGAGGCTTGGCGCGCTGGCCGCCCCAGCCCAGCCAGCTCGGGCGCGTCCACTCCCCCTGCCCACACATCCCAGCTCTGGCCTGTCTACTGCCCACACAGGCCTCCCCTCGGCCCTTCTCCCCGGCCCACCCTGCCTCTGCCTCGCTGCCTCTTTCTCAGGCTCCTGCAGAAATCCCTGGTCCCTGCTCTCTCCTGCCTTTCCCATCTCTGCCTGGCTCGCTTCCCCCATGCCCCTCTCCCCTCTGGGGCTCTTCCCTGGTCCTTACTGGCCTCAGACTCACTCTGGGCCTGAGCTACCCCCTCCCCTCAGCCTCTGACAAGGTCTCACCCGCCTCTCTCTACCTTCCTCTCCATCTGCCTTCTTCCATGAGCCCCTCATCACCAGTCCGTCTCTGCTTTTGTGTTTGTGCGTGCCCGTCTCCCAGTTTCTGTCTTTCTCTGTCTCTCTGTCTCTGTTTCTCTCCCCATGTCTCTGTGTCTCCCTGTGTATCTTTCTCCCTCTTCCTCTCTGTCTTTTCCTCTCTCCCTCTGGCACGCTCTCTCTCTCTGTCTTTTCCTCTCTCTCTCTTGTGTGGTCTCGGCTGGTGTCTGCAACCAGAACAAATCTCCCCCAGCCAACACCCCCTGAACAAGGAGGCCAGAGCAGCTAATGGGAAACATGTGATTCTGCCTTGCGCCTGGAGCACCGTGAAGGGAGCCTTAGTCCCAGCCCAGCCCCTGCACCCCTCCTTGCTGTGTTCCCCCCACCACACTGTCCTCTGCCTCCCAGCAGCTCCCCCAGCCTGTGTGGGCACTGTTGGAAGTTCATTTACACTGGGTGGGGGCCTGACGTTTATCTGCTGGGGAGTATCAGCTTGTGGAGGGGCTAAGGGCAGCTTTGCTCCTGAAGTCCCCCCAACCCTCAGGGCCAGGCAGACCCCATGCAGACTCCCCCCACCCACCACCACCATATGTAGGAGAACAGGGCCAAGATGAGCCGAGCTGTGGGGGCCTGAATGGGGGGCAGCCAATCTACCCCCAGTGGAGGGCTCTAGGGCCACCCAGATTTCCATCTTTTCCTTCCTCCTGGGCCTCTGGGGAGCTGCAAAGGTGGGGGCTCCCCAAGGGCTTGGGAGCTGCCGGGCTGTGTTTCTGTGCCCACCCAACCACAGGGAAAGGGGGAACAGATCAGAGGAGGGAGGCTCTGGCAGGTTGGAATTCTCCTTCTCTGCCTGTGGATAAATTGTCCCTAATCCAGGCTTGGGGAGTTGTCTGGCTCCTACAGAGAGAGAGAGAGAGGAAGGGAGGGAGAGGGAGGGAAGAGGGAAGCAGGCACACACAAACACAGTGACACAGACACACACACACCGTCTCACAAAGGGTATCTCACATGCATGCGCACACGCACTCACACACTGAGCCCTTCACAAAGGTACCACACAAACCCTGGGGCACCGTTGTGCTGACACACCATGGCACACAGACCTGCTCACACATGTTGACGCTGACACACGGCCATACTGGCACAATCATACAGTGACATAGCACAAGGACCCACTGACATACACAGAGACACGCTGTGGTACACAGACACACAATAAGGTCACACAAATCCACACATGCATGGACACACACACGAGCACATACTGACCCATGGTGAAAGAGACCCACAGGGACACGGTGGCCAGTCACATTGCCACACCATGACCCTGAAAACCCAGAGAAAGGCAGAGGTGGGAGGGAGGCAACACTGATCCACAGTGACACCAGTGCCTGCAGTCACAGGCCTCGAGATTGGAAACCGGCAGGGACAGCAGAGGATCAGCCTCACGCCCCCACCCCCTGCCAAACACACATCCAGAGAGCTCTGAGACAGGCAGGAGCCGGTTTGGCTCCTGACACAGCGAGATGCAGAGAGCCAGGCAAAGCGTGTGCACACCCAGGCATGCTCACACCCAGCCACGGCTGGGCTCACCTGGCTACACACAGGCACACATGCACCCGTGTCCTCACACACAAACAGGCTTAGCTAGACTCACACACACACACACACACACACACACACACACACAAAATGAATAGAAAGAAACGTGAAAAGTGCACATACCCACATGTATGACTGAAGACACCAAATCCAGGCACACACTTAAGCTGGCATCACACATACACACACACAGCTGACCACAGCAGCCACAACTGAGCAAATGCGTGATCCCACACATGGACACGCTTAAGCCCACATGTACCCACACGGACATACAGAAATACAGAGAAGCACACGAACAGGCTAAATAGACCCAGGAACCCACATACAGGTATATTTACCCAGACAGCTGAGCCTTGACAGATATGCATTTGCACAGGCAGAATCTCGATCACACGCATACAAACTCCCAGGCAACCAGAACCTACAAGCAGTCCGTGAGGCCTGGTTCCCAGACCCCCTCTGGGCTCCAGTACAGACCTCGAGGAGGCAGACAAATGGGCAGGAAGCAGGGGGGTGGTGAGGAGGGCCATGGTTATTAAAGAAAACAAGAGACATAACTAGTTACTGATGGAGATGGGTAAACGCCAGCTGCATATACACCCTTGTGGAAATTCGCATCCACCATCACTCTGAACAGCACCTCTCACACCTGCATTGTCAATAACCTCTTTGCATTATAGTTTCCCCACATGTTCCTCCCCATTCATAAGATCTCACTTTTCCTATTTTATAGATGAGAAAACTGAGAGCCAGAAAAGTTAACTGACTTGCCCAGAGTCACACAGTTATGAAGGTTGAGCCAAGGACTGTCTGACTCCCAAAGGCCAGGTTCCTTCCACTATAGTATATGTGCATGTATATGCATGTGTGTACATAGATGTGCAAAAACATTGCTTCTCAGTAGGAGCCTGGGGTTTCAAGAAACAGGTTTGGCTGGTGCAGTGGCTCATACCTGCAATCCCAGCACTTTGGGAGGCTGAGGCTGGAGGATTGCTTCAGCCCAGGAGTTCAAGACCAGCCTGGGCAAGATGGTGAGACCCTGTCCCTACAAAAAATTTAAAAAAAAAATAGCCAGGCATGGTGGTACATACCTGTAGCCCCAGCTACTCGGGAGGCTGAGGTGGGAGGATCACTTGAGCCCAGGAATTCAAGGTGGCAGTGAGCTGTGATCATGCCACTGCACTCCAACCTGGGCCACAAAACGAGATGAGGCCCTGTCTCTCTTATTTTTTTTTTTTTTTTTTAAAAGAGTCTCACAGTTCCCTGGTGGGATAATGCGACGAGGTTGGAGGTGGATGGGACTCCATGTAGGAGAGCTTCCTGGCTCAGTGTCCCTCTGCACCCTGCTGTCTGGCTGGCTTACCCTGTGTCCATGCTTATCTCTGTGGTGCTGTGTTTGCTTCCACAGATGGGAGCTTGCCTGATTGTCAACCCATCGGCCTGGACCCCAGAGCCCACCCAGCTGAGCGTGTGCAGAGGGCCCCGAGTGCGGGGCGACGCTCAGGCCGTTGCAGAGACCACCCTGGAGATGCTGATGAAGACAGGCCTTTCCTGCTGAGCCCGGCCTATCTTTGCAGCCTGCTCAGGTAACAGTGTGCAGGGAAGTCAGGCTTGGGCCTGGGCACCCCCAGGAAGTGGGGATCAGGGGAACTTGCCTCCCAGTCCCAACAGGGATCCCCTCCCAGCTTAGGTCAAAAAGAGCTTCTTCACAGAATCAAAACATATTAACCCAACATTTACTCAAACTCCCCATTATCCAGAAAGGGGAACTGAGGCTCATGGATATACAGTGAGTCCTACCTCCTAGCCTGAGGACTCTTCCCTGCGCCTTGATGACCTGAGAGAACTGGGAGGAGAAAGGGGTTGTGACAATGACCAGGACTCAGGGCAGAGGTGGAAACCAGAGTGCCTGATGTGTGCAGCTGCTGACCCCCCAGGACACCTCTCTACCGGAGTCTGTGGAAGCAGAGAACTGGGAGGCCAAGGTGAGGTGCTGGGAGGGCCTGGGTAGCCCAGGTATGCTAAGGTGCCCTTGCAGGACAGGGAGGGGGCGGGGGCAGTGGCAGGACCCACCTCCCTACTCCTGGCCCAGGTTAGCCCACCCAGGCTCAGGAGCTGCAGAGCCAGGTGAAGCTGCCCTGCCCTGCAGAGGCAACTCCCTGAACTGACACATGAAGCCTGCGGCTCCAGGAAGCTCCCTAGAGCTGAGCCTGCCTGGGGACCCCACCCTACTTCCAAAGGAGCATTCCTGGGGCCTGAGGTCTGGGGGTGGAGTCTCCTGGGATTGTAAGGGTGGGGAGGTACAGCTGTGGGAGGATGCGAGGCTGTGTGTATCCGAATGTAAATGTACAGGGCACTCAAGCTTGTGTGCAAGCAGGTGTGTGTGGAAGGCCCTGTCCTTCCATGCACATGGGGTAATATACAAGAGTTGTGTAAGTGGACTGGGCTGGGGAGCATTCAAGGGCTGTGTATGTGGTACACGGAAGTATGAATATGCAGGATTCTGGGTGTGTACTGGGCAGGTGTGGGGATACTGTGTGTGCCACACTGGATGGCGTGTGTGCAAGGGTGCTAGTGTACACTGGAGAGATGTGTGTATAGACAAGATCTGAATACACTGCGATGGTATGGTGTATGCACACGGGGATCTGTGTGTACACTGGCTAAGTGTGTGCTCAGGGTTCTGGGTGCACAGTGGGAGTGATGTGCACATGTGGCTCCATTTGTGCTTTGGAGGTGGGTTGGGCAAGCCTTGAGCTGAGCTGGGCTCAGCAGTGCCCAGCCTTGTGGCCAAATCGCTGAAGTCACTTCCTTTCCAGCAGCAACTTTCCAGGAGGAGGAGTTCTTCAGACCTGGGCGGGGAGGGGGGGGGCGTGGAACAAGGAGCTCTCTGGGGAAGGAGGTGGGCGGGGGTGAGAGGCTGCAGGGAGGGCCTAGTGGGGCTGGAGGAGGGGAGTCCTCCGGGAGACAGAAGGAAAGACAAGGACGGGAGTCTGGAAGGGCCAAGGGCAGGAGGGGAGGGGGGCGGAGCAGGGCGGGAAGCTTAGTCCCTGGGTGACCTCGGAGGGAGGAAGGGAGGGCCGCCGGCAGGGTGACCCTCGGGTCCAGCCAGAGCTGGCGGTGGCGCCCGCACACCTGGCACCCAGGGCAGGGGGCTGGCAGGGGGCGGTTCTGGGGCAGACCTGCTTGCCAGGTGCCCTGCTCCAGGGAGGAAGGGGGTGGGCGAGGGTTGCACAAAGGAGCTCTGTGTGGCTGGGGGTAGGGTGGGGTGGGGTGTGCAGTGCTGTGCTGTGCTGTGGGGGGGCCCTGGTGGCCCCAGGGGGCGGGGCAGGGCCAGCTCCCCTTGGGGGCATCAGTGGCTCCAAGGGGACACCTAGTGGCGAGGGAGAGTAGTGCATCTAGTTGGATGGCTGTTGGTGGGAGGTGGTGACTAGAAGCTGAGAGGAGGATAGATTAGAAGTCAAAAATTAGAACTGATGGTTGGGACTAGGACCATTGTAGGAGGCTGCAGGGGAGGTGACTGAATCTCTGGACACCAAAGAAGTTTGATTTACAGAAGCCCAACCTAAATTCAGACACCAGCTTAATTGAATGAGATGGCTGTTTGTTCTTAAGGGCATAACTTAACCTCTCTGTGCCTCTATTTAAATGATGCCAAATGAGTGACAGCTGCCATTATTATTGCCATCATTGTTATTTGTATTATGATATTGTGCCTGGGATCAGGTTGAAAGAAGATCTTCAGGTGTTACTGTGTGGGCAGGTAGGCAGCTGAAGGGAAGGAGGTGGAGAGAGGTGATGACTAGTCCCTGAGGGACAGATCCTGAGAGATAAGGCCCCTGGAGGAAAAGGGAGGTGATGGGAAGGTCTCAGAGCAGCAGTAATGGCCCCTTTGATGCAGTGTTTTCCATTTGAGGACATCCCAGGGCCTTCGAACCAGGCTGGGAGGGAAATGGTGGGGGAGGAGGAGTGTGCAAGCTGGAGAGAGGGTCATGAGGCCGGAAGTGAGAGCTGGGGCTGGCAGCCTGGCTCCCCTGGGGAGGCAGTGGGTGGGGGAGGGGAAGGAGGGCTGGGGAAGGGGTGGGGTGGTCATAGCCACAGCCGGGGAGGGTGGGGCTGGGGACTCAAGGATGTGGGCTGGCGCTTCCCGGCACTGTGCACAGCAGGTTGGGGCCCCCAGCCCCCTCCCAACCAGCTGGTGTCCCTATGGGCAAGCTCAGACACACTGACCCAACAGCAGACAGGCAGACAGAAGTACCCCTTTGACTTTGTCCACAGACCAGGGCTAGGTGGTACCCTTGGGAGGGGTCCAAGAGAATGGCCGCCGGGGTGTGGTGAGGAGGGGAGCCAGCTGCTTCCCTTAGATCCTGGAGGCTGCAAAAGAGAGCAGTGGCCAGCCTCAGGAGGCCTGGCAGGAGGACGTGCCCAGAGGTCTTCACGGGTGGGTTGAACAGAAGCCACCACCGGAGAGGAGGTTTTTCTCTTCTGCCAAGATCACACCCTCAGGCCCCAGCTGGGAGGTCTCCAGAGCGGGGAAGGCTCGGCTAGCCTGACCCTCAGTAAGGGAGGGAGGGAGGGGGCTTCTGGTGGGCATCTCCAAGTGGGTGCCAGGAGCCACGGCGCAACCACACTGTTGGAAATTGGACTTGGAGGTTCCAGAGTCTGAGCCCCTTTTCTCGTTTGTGAGGGTGTCACCCACTGTCCTCTCTGTGAGGGCAACAGTGTTCCAAGTTCTTGGACTAGAGAGATCCTGACCTGGGAGGGGCCAGGTCCACAGCCAAGCCTGGGAGAGAGCAAAGTAGGTGGGACCAGTAGGTGGGACAATGAGGAGCAGCTGAGTCCTGGAACCTGCAGAGAGAGAAGGAACAGTGGATAGAGGGATGTTCCACCTGGGTGGGCAACCAAAGGGCCCCTTCCTGTGCCATTTTGTGACCTCGGACAAAGTCTCTTTCCCTCTTCAAGTCTCAGTTTCCTCATCTGTAAAATGGGAGGGGCATGAGATGGCACTAGAAAGTGTCCCCACTGGGGTAGCTGGTTAAAAATACAGATTCCCAGATGTCCCTTCACATCTATGAGTCACATTCCCCTGGACTAGGGCCTGGGTATCTGGAATGTTACACAGCTCCCCCAGGCCCAGGCTTTGGAAGCCAATGGGTTAGATAATTTTAAGGTTCCTCCCAGCCTTAAATTAGACCACAGCGCTAGAAGGAGCATTTTCAGAAGTGGCTGAAGGACTGTTACAGGAGCTGGGAGTGGAAGGAGGCTTTGGACTTAAGGCAGAATTAGAAATCCTGCCACTTAGCAGCTATGTGACTTCAGACAAGTTACACATCCACTCTGAGCCAGTTTCCCCTGTAACATGGGGATGATAAATCATGCCTCCCAGGCTGCTGTGAGGATTCAGTGGGTCACAGATGTGTAGGTGCTTTGTAGATTGCAAATCGCCGTCCCCCAAAGGCGAGTAGAGAAGTGTCTCTTTCTACTTTATCCTGTCCCCGAGTCAGCTCTGCAGTCTTCCTGTGGGGTGACAGCATGGGTAGGTGGGGAGAATCTACATGGGTCTGTGGCACATAGGTCCCAGGGATCCAGTACTAGGTCAGAGCCAAACATTAGGCAGTGAACAAGGTCAGTCTTTAAGACCCTCACAGTGTTGGGGTCCATTCAGCTCCCTGCTCCCTGAGATCCCAGCTCCTGGGATCAGCCATGGCCCTGAGTCCTCAGGCTTCTTTGGGAGTCAGACATGCCTGGATCTAAATCCCAGCTTTGCCCTGACCAGCTCAGGGAGTCAGTCGGTAAATATTTATGTAGCATTCATAGCCCAGGCCCCAGGGTCAGGTGATACAGCGATAAACAAGACAGATGTGATCCCTGCTCCTGAAGAGCCCACACTCTTGTGGGGGACACACTAAACAGCCAGTCACACAAGTAATTGATTATAGTTGCGATGAATACTATGAAGGTGAAATACATAGGGCTCTGAGAGGATGTAGCAGGGGCCAGGACAAGGCCAGAGGTAGGATGGAGCAGCAGAGTTTTTCCGATGAAGGTGGAAGAAGGATCAGAGAATGCCCCTTTTCACATTCTTAGGTCCCTCCCTCAGCATCCTTCTTGGGTCTGGAGAAGAAGAAAGAGCCTCAAGGGAAAAGGCAGGGTTGATTGCTTTGCGTACCTCATTTGTGTGTGCGTTCATTCATTCAACAAACTTTTTTAATTTAATGTTTTGGAGAAAGGATCTCACTCTGCTGCCCAGGCTGGAGAACAATGGCACGATCATAGCTCAGAGCAGCCAGCCTCAACCTCCTGGGCTCAAGTGATCCTCCCACCTCAGCCTCTTGAGTAGCTGGGACTACAGGTGTGCACCACCATGCCCAGCTAATTTTTAAATTTTTGTAAGGACGAGGTCACGCTATGTTACCCAGGCTGGTCTCGAACTCCTGGACTCAAGCGATCCTCCTGCCTCAGCCTCCCAAAGTGCTGGGATTACAGGTGTGAGCCCCTGCGCCTGGCCAAACAGCTGTTTTTTTTTAAACGCTGCTGTAGGCCATGTGTTGTTCTGAGTGTTGGGAAATACATATAGTGGTGAATAGGACAGATATCCTTGCTTTTATGGTGTTTACCATCTTCCAGGGAGTAGTTTCTGTAAGACTGGGGAGGATAATCATATTGATCTCATGTTTGTCTGGGGAATTTGATGAGATAATCTATATAAAGTGCTTGGCCCAGTGTTTGGCAACAGAAAATGTCCCCAAACTATGGGCTTTTATTGTTGACTC
Organism: Gorilla gorilla gorilla; assembly: GCF_029281585.2. Taxonomy (NCBI): domain Eukaryota; kingdom Metazoa; phylum Chordata; class Mammalia; order Primates; family Hominidae; genus Gorilla; species Gorilla gorilla. The sequence continues at coordinate 212,398,837 of NC_073224.2, forward strand.
CCGGTGTGATTGCTCTGACCTCAGGCATCTTCACTTTTTCTTTGCAGCTCTTATCCCACTAGTAATTAAGTCATTTATAATGATCTGATCAGTGTCTGTCTGTCCAGTCCTTGTCCAAAGTAGGTACTTTATAACTAATGAGTGTCTGAATGAATGATGTTACTTTTATCTCTGAGCCTCCATTTCTTCATCTGCAAAATGGGGTTATTAATAGCCCCTACCTCACAGGATTGGTATGAAGAATTAAATGAAACGATGCCTGGACAGCTTCCAGCCCAGTACCTGGCGCGCAGTAGGTGCTCACTAAACCTGAGCTGCGATGGTCCTTTCCAGGCGCTGTCCACGCCCCGAGGCCTGGGCTCAGGCCGAAGTTGCTCCACAGCACCCCCAGCTGACAGCCAGCGACTGGCAGAGCCCCCAGGCACGGGGGCCCTCTCTCTTCCAGGTCAGCCGGGTGTCTGCGCTGGACAGAGCGCTGAGGGAGCCGGGGGTGGTACCTGGAGGAGGCCGGGCTGGTGGGCAGGGGTTGAGCTGTGGCCACCAGACCATTTGGGGAATTCAGATCTATTGCCCGTCTTGTTGCCCACAGAGATCTCCAGTGTGACAGCCCAGGCGGCAGAGCCGAGGGTGAGTGGTGGGGGTTCTCCTGGAGCCCTTTCGGGGTAAGAAGGAGGGAGGCCGTGCCCTTGTTAGAACTTCCTGGCCTTCTTAAGTTTGATCACCCTACTGATGTGCTTCCCTCTCAAAGGCAGGGGTCCTGTTCTTCCTGAGTGCATAGCCAGATTCCCAAAGGGGATGAGCTGTCAATAAGTGAAACTGGGCCGGGCATGGTGGCTCACGCCTGTAATCCCAGTATTTTGGGAGGCTGAGGCGAGTGGATCATCTGAGGTCAGGAGCTCCAGACCAGCCTGGCCAACTTGGTGAAACCCCGTCTCTACTAAAATACAAAAATTAGCCAGGTGTGGTGGCGCATGCCTGTAATCCCAGGTGCTTGGGAGGCTGACACCTGAGAATCGCTTGCACTAGGAGGCGGAGGTTGCAGTGAGCTGAGATCACGCTGCTTCACTCTAGCCTGGGCGACAGAGTGAGACTCTCTTCCAAAAAACAAAAAAAAAAAGTGAAACTGGGCCCATGAGGGGCTCACTATACACATGGTGGTTTGAGAAAGGCTGGGAGTCAGCAAGGGGATTGGGCTTGGGGTGGGGGAGGGGAGCTTGGTAAGGAGATGAGACCTCAGGAGGGAGGGGTCCAGGAGCTCATCAAGGATATGGGAAGCTGATGAGGATGTAGGTGTTCAGTAAGGGACCTCCTGCTCTTCCTGCCTGGCAGGTCCTGGTCCCGGCTTCTCGCACCCTCATGTCAGCCCCGGCCCCGCCCGGCGGCCTGCGGAGGACAAGGTCAGGATGCGTGTGAAGCCCCAGGGCCTGGTGGTGACTTCCAGTGCCGTGTGCAGCTCTCCTGACTACCTCCGGGAACCCAAGTACTACCCCGGCGGCCCCCCCACCCCCCGGCCCCTGCTTCCCACCCGGCCCCCTGCCAGCCCACCTGACAAGGCCTTCTCCACCCACGCCTTCTCCGAGAACCCACGCCCACCCCCACGCCGGGACCCCAGCACCCGGCGCCCACCAGTCCTTGCCAAGGGGGACGACCCGCTGCCCCCACGGGCAGCCCGTCCTGTCTCACAGGCCCGCTGCCCCACACCGGCCGGAGACGGCAGCAGCTCCCGACGCTGCTGGGACAACGGGCGGGTGAACCTGCGACCAGTGGTGCAGCTGATTGACATCATGAAGGACCTGACACGCCTCTCCCAGGACCTGCAGCACAGTGGTGTACACCTGGACTGTGGTGGGCTCCGACTGAGCCGCCCGCCTGCACCGCCACCCGGCGACCTACAGTACAGCTTCTTCTCCTCACCCAGTTTGGCCAACAGCATCCGTAGCCCTGAGGAGCGGGCCACCCCACACGCCAAGTCGGAGCGGCCCAGCCATCCCCTCTACGAGCCTGAGCCTGAGCCTAGGGACAGTCCCCAGCCTGGCCAAGGTCATAGTCCCGGAGCCACGGCTGCGGCCACGGGTCTGCCCCCAGAGCCTGAGCCAGACAGCACTGATTACTCAGAACTTGCTGACGCCGACATCCTTAGTGAGCTGGCCTCCCTCACTTGCCCAGAGGCCCAGCTGCTAGAGGCCCAGGCCCTCGAGCCACCATCGCCCGAGCCGGAGCCTCAGCTCCTGGACCCCCAGCCCCGCTTCCTGGACCCGCAGGCACTAGAGCCGCTCGGGGAAGCTCTGGAGCTGCCACCCCTGCAACCTCTTGCTGATCCTCTGGGGCTGCCAGGCCTGGCTCTCCAGGCCCTGGACACCCTGCCTGACTCCTTGGAGTCGCAGCTGCTTGACCCCCAGGCACTTGACCCCCTGCCCAAGCTGCTTGACGTCCCAGGTCGCCGTCTGGAGCCCCAGCAGCCCCTGGGGCACTGCCCACTGGCCGAGCCCTTGCGCCTGGACTTGTGCTCACCGCACGGCCCCCCCGGGCCTGAGGGTCACCCCAAGTACGCCTTGCGGCGCACTGATAGGCCAAAGATCCTGTGTCGCCGGCGGAAAGCCGGACGGGGACGCAAGGCAGACGCCGGACCCGAGGGCCGCCTACTGCCCCTGCCTATGCCCACAGGGCTGGTGGCCGCCCTGGCCGAACCCCCACCGCCACCGCCTCCTCCACCCCCTGCCCTGCCAGGCCCAGGCCCGGTCTCAGTCCCAGAGCTGAAGCCGGAATCTTCCCAGACCCCAGTGGCCTCTACCCGCAAAGGCAAGTGCCGGGGCGTGCGGCGCATGGTGGTGAAGATGGCCAAGATCCCCGTATCGCTGGGGCGGCGGAACAAGACCACATACAAAGTGTCTTCCTTGAGCAGCAGCCTGAGCGTGGAGGGCAAGGAGCTGGGCCTGCGCGTGTCGGCTGAGCCCACCCCGCTGCTGAAGATGAAGAACAACGGGCGGAACGTGGTAGTGGTCTTCCCACCCGGTGAGATGCCCATTATTCTCAAACGTAAGCGCGGCCGCCCTCCTAAGAACCTGCTGCTGGGTCCCGGCAAGCCCAAGGAGCCAGCTGTGGTGGCGGCTGAGGCAGCCACTGTGGCAGCGGCCACCATGGCCATGCCAGAGGTAAAAAAACGACGGCGGCGGAAGCAGAAGCTGGCATCTCCCCAGCCATCCTATGCAGCAGACGCCAACGACAGCAAGGCCGAGTACTCAGACGTCCTGGCCAAGCTGGCCTTCCTGAACCGCCAGAGCCAGTGCGCTGGACGGTGCTCACCGCCCCGCTGCTGGACACCCAGTGAGCCGGAGTCGGTGCACCAGGCCCCCGACACCCAGAGCATCTCCCACTTCCTGCATCGTGTGCAGGGCTTCCGGCGGCGTGGGGGCAAAGCAGGCGGTTTTGGTGGCCGGGGTGGGGGCCACGCGGCCAAGTCAGCCCGATGCTCCTTCAGTGACTTCTTTGAGGGCATTGGCAAGAAAAAGAAGGTGGTGGCCGTAGCAGCCGCTGGGGTCGGGGGCCCTGGCCTTACTGAGTTGGGGCACCCACGCAAACGGGGCCGGGGGGAGGTAGACGCTGTGACTGGGAAGCCAAAGCGCAAGAGACGGTCCCGGAAGAATGGGACTCTGTTCCCAGAGCAGGTGCCCAGTGGCCCAGGCTTTGGGGAGGCAGGTGCTGAGTGGGCCGGGGATAAGGGTGGTGGCTGGGCCCCTCACCATGGGCACCCAGGTGGGCAAGCTGGCCGAAACTGTGGGTTTCAGGGGACCGAGGCCCGGGCCTTTGCCTCCACTGGGCTGGAGAGTGGAGCCTCAGGCCGTGGCAGCTACTACAGCACGGGCGCACCCTCAGGCCAGACCGAGCTCAGCCAGGAGCGCCAAAACCTCTTCACCGGCTACTTTCGCTCGCTGCTCGATTCGGATGACTCCTCCGATCTCTTGGACTTTGCCCTCTCAGCCTCTCGCCCAGAGTCCCGGAAGGCATCGGGCACCTATGCAGGGCCACCCACCAGCGCCCTGCCTGCCCAGCGGGGCCTGGCCACCTTCCCTAGCCGGGGAGCCAAGGCCAGCCCAGTGGCAGTGGGTAGCGGCGGGGCTGGGGTGGACCCCTCCTTTCAGCCTGTCCTGTCCGCGCGCCAGACCTTCCCACCAGGACGGGCAGCAAGCTATGGGCTAACTCCAGCCACTTCAGACTGCCGGGCAGCCGAGACCTTCCCCAAGCTGGCTCCCCCGCCCTCAGCCGTGGCCCGCTCACCTACCACCCACCCGCCTGCCAACACCTACCTGCCCCAGTATGGCGGCTATGGGGCTGGACAAAGCGTATTCGCCCCAACTAAGCCCTTTACAGGCCAGGACTGTGCTAACAGCAAGGACTGCAGCTTCGCCTATGGCAGCGGCAACAGCCTCCCTGCCTCACCCAGCAGCGCCCACAGCGCTGGCTATGCCCCACCGCCTACCGGGGGCCCCTGCCTGCCACCAAGCAAGGCCTCCTTCTTCAGCAGCTCTGAGGGGGCCCCCTTCTCTGGTTCAGCCCCCACGCCCCTGCGCTGTGACAGCCGGGCCAGCACAGTCTCGCCCGGTGGCTACATGGTGCCCAAGGGCACCACAGCCTCTGCCACCTCTGCAGCCTCTGCCGCCTCCTCCTCCTCCTCCTCCTTCCAGCCCTCGCCCGAGAACTGTCGGCAGTTTGCGGGGGCTTCTCAGTGGCCTTTCCGGCAGGGCTATGGAGGCCTGGACTGGGCCTCAGAGGCCTTTAGTCAGCTCTACAATCCGAGTTTTGACTGCCACGTCAGCGAGCCCAACGTGATCCTGGACATCTCCAACTACACACCGCAGAAGGTGAAGCAGCAGACGGCTGTGTCGGAGACCTTCTCTGAGTCATCCTCCGACAGCACCCAGTTCAATCAGCCGGTCGGTGGCGGGGGGTTTCGGCGTGCCAACAGCGAGGCCTCAAGTAGTGAGGGCCAGTCGAGCCTGTCCAGCCTGGAGAAACTGATGATGGACTGGAACGAGGCATCATCTGCCCCCGGCTACAACTGGAACCAGAGTGTCCTCTTTCAGAGTAGCTCCAAGCCGGGCCGTGGACGGCGGAAGAAGGTGGACCTGTTCGAGGCCTCACATCTGGGCTTCCCGACATCCGCCTCTGCCGCTGCCTCAGGCTACCCATCCAAACGGAGCACCGGGCCCCGGCAGCCGCGAGGTGGACGGGGCGGTGGGGCCTGCTCAGCCAAGAAGGAGCGGGGTGGCGCAGCGGCCAAAGCCAAGTTCATCCCCAAGCCACAGCCAGTCAACCCACTGTTCCAGGACAGTCCTGACCTCGGCCTGGACTACTATAGCGGGGACAGCAGCATGTCACCACTGCCCTCACAGTCGAGGGCCTTTAGCGTGGGAGAGCGAGACCCCTGTGACTTCATAGGACCCTACTCCATGAACCCGTCCACGCCTTCCGATGGCACCTTTGGCCAAGGCTTCCACTGCGACTCGCCCAGCCTGGGTGCTCCCGAGCTTGATGGCAAGCATTTCCCACCGCTGGCCCACCCACCCACGGTGTTTGACGCCGGCCTGCAGAAGGCATACTCGCCCACCTGCTCGCCTACACTGGGCTTCAAGGAAGAGCTGCGGCCACCGCCCACAAAGCTGGCTGCCTGCGAGCCCCTCAAGCATGGACTCCAGGGGGCCAGCCTGGGCCATGCAGCTGCAGCCCAGGCCCACCTGAGCTGCCGGGACCTGCCGCTGGGCCAGCCCCACTACGATTCCCCCAGCTGCAAGGGCACAGCGTATTGGTACCCTCCAGGCTCAGCTGCCCGCAGCCCGCCCTATGAAGGCAAGGTGGGTACAGGGCTGCTGGCTGACTTCCTGGGCAGGACGGAGGCCGCGTGCCTCAGTGCCCCTCACCTGGCTAGCCCACCAGCCACGCCCAAGGCCGACAAGGAGCCACTGGAAATGGCCCGGCCCCCTGGCCCACCCCGTGGCCCTGCTGCAGCCGCTGCTGGCTATGGTTGTCCACTTCTTAGTGACTTGACCCTGTCCCCCGTGCCGAGGGACTCGCTGCTGCCCCTGCAGGACACCGCCTACAGGTACCCAGGCTTTATGCCCCAGGCGCATCCTGGCCTGGGTGGGGGCCCCAAGAGCGGCTTCCTGGGGCCCATGGCGGAACCTCACCCCGAGGACACATTCACCGTCACATCCCTGTAGTGCCAACTGAAGTGCCGACTGGACCGCGAGGTTTTGTTCCTGGGTGAGTCTGGGGATGTGGGCGCAGTGGGCAGAGGCCTGGGGGTGGGAAGAGGACATCAGAGCTTAGGCAAGGACAGAGGTATGGAGTGCAGGAAGCAAATGCAGGATTTAAGGGCAAGGCTGGGGACTGAGAGCAGGGTGTAGGGATTCAGGATTCGCTGTTGTGGACAGTCTCAGGAGGAGATGGGGTGCTTGGGCTGGGAACTCAGCAGGGGGCTTGAATGTTCAGGGGGGTCTTGTGAATTGAAATGGCCAGAGGACTACACACTGGATGGGACCCTGTAGTTTGGCTTATTAAGCTTTCAATTATTTGTTCATGCTATGTCTTGGGCAGGAAGTGAGTATTTCCCAGGAAATACGCTGATAAGGGTGGGCATTTGTATCGCCCTGTGTGAGACAGGTGAAGGGAGAAGCAGGTTGGACGGTCGTCTACCCAGGGCCTATCCAGAGGACCAGCCCTGCTGGCACCCCCATTTCCCTGGGAGCTTCACTGATTCTAAGAGGCAGCCTGGTGAGGGCCAGGCCAAGAGTGGCCAGTATGGCGTGGTCACACACTCTGCAAGGGCTTCACAGGATGGCCCAAAATGTCCTCTCTTGGCCTCCCAAGGTACCCCCAAAGGCTATTTTCCAACATCTTTGGTCTGAGATAGGCTAGGTGTGGCCAGGAGCATGTGGGGTAGGGACCCAGAAGTGGAGAAGGGGTGCTGGGGTCCCACTGTCCCTGCAAACCTGCAGCCAGTGAGGCTATCTTCAGGCAAAGATATTTTGACCCTAGAAAAGCCAGTCCCTTTCCTGAAGCCAAAGACTTTTCTGAGAGTTCAGTTAAAGAGTGTTAAATGTTTTGATACTGTTTTTATCAGGTACTGTGACCTCATTAGTTGGAGTCAATTTTAGTATTCTCAAGATTTGGTGTTTTAAAAAAGGAAAATAAAAGACAGAAAATGCCCCCAAAATGATCAAAGGGAACAAGGTTGAAGGAGCCATCTTCTTGAAGAACAGCCTGCTCCAGAAATACAGCCGCCACTGGCCCCACTTTTGGACAACAGATCTGTCACAAAATTGGCCCAGATGTGGTGGTTGGTGATGGGGCAGACTGGGGGCATGCCTGCGTCCCTCACCCTTCACCTCTGCTGCCACTGAAGCTTCCTGGGAGTTTCTCTTCCTAGAGGAGTAGCTGGGCTCCTGGAAAGTCCCATCCGTGCTCTGGGAGGCCATTCAAGGCCAGGGTGACTCAGGGTCCTGAAGTCATGTCAGTGGAAACTTGTTGCCCCCTCTCTGCCAGACCCCAGCTCCCCTGGTGCCTGAAGGTGACAAAGGGCAGCATGCAGGAGTCAGAAGGCCTCCGGGAGGACCATTCCCAGATTGGCCACCAACTTCCCACATGCCCTTGACCAAGCTTTTGCCCCTCTCTGGGCCTCAGTTTCCCCATCTTTTCAAGGAAATTTACTTTGATAATCCCTTAGGCTCTCGCAGCTCTGCATGGCAGAGACAATGAAGCAAACTTTTTTTTTTTTTTTTTTTGGCAGCATCTTTTCCTTCCTAATGAAGCCAGGCCAAGATTAAAATGGCCTTCCATTCCCCATGTATCTCATTGCAAGCAGCAGAGCCTCAGATCTGAAGCAGGCCAGGGAGAAGCTGCTTAGGGTTTAAAATGTCAAACTCTTGATCCTTCTCACTGGCGTGGAGATGTCTCATGGATAATCCAGAAATGTGAAATAATCCAAAAACCGTTCCTCCCAGGCTCTGGGTGGGAAAATGGACGGGTGTGGGGGCTGGGTGTTTGGGCAGGTCACAGCTCAGTGAAATACATAATGGAACCACCCAGTGAGGCCTGAACGCAGGAGGAACTGGGATGCCATCCAGCCCCACATTCTGGCCCTGCTCCCCACTCAGGGCTGGGAGTTAACTGCGCTGTCCTCAAACCAATGCATTCCATTGTTCTAGAGACATCTGTCCAGAACCCACTAGAAGCCAGGCATTGGGGGCACCACAGTGAACACCACAAATGAGGTACTGGTCCTCAGGGGGCTTCCCATTTAGAGGGAAAGACAGCAAACAGTGGCATTAAGCATGTGATGATTCCAGCTATGGGAAGCACTGTACAAGAGAAAAAAGCTAGAAGCTTGTGGGCACACACAGCATGCTGACCGGACCTTGAAGCTGAGGCCTGAGGAATGATGGGGCTGAACAGCTGGCGGGGAGGGAGAAGAACATTCTGGGCAGAGGGAACAGCAGTGTGGAAAGCCTGGAGGCAGGAAGGGGCTCAGCTTTAAGAAACTGCCTATGGGAAGGCAGTAAAGCTAAGTGAGGGGATGAGGCAAGCGAGGCCAGATCATGCGGGGCATTAGAAGGAGTCTGAATTTCATTCCCAGACACATGGGGATCCACTGAAGAGTTCCCTGCTGGAATTCCCCAGGCCACCGTGGAGCAGGGCTAGTGTTGAAGCAGGGAGACCAGCTGCAGTAGTCCACACATGCAGTGATGATGGCCCAGGCCAAGGTGGTGGGACGGCTGCCCCCTCTATCTAAGATGACCCACAGGCTCTAGGGCAACCCCCCAGTGCCAGGGGATGATCAAAATCACCACGGGAATGAGAAAGAGTTGGAGATACAGAGAAGGAGAGTGGCAAGGAAAAAGTTCATAGAGGGAGTTTCCACTCTCAACAGAGGGCTTAAGCAGAGAGGACAAGGACATGCTCATTCACCAATAGCAGTGAGCAGTTTTGACGCCAGGCACTGGAGAAGCAGCAGTTGAGCTTAGTTTCCCAACTTGAGCCCCTGTGTGTCCATCCAGTGCTGGGTACTGGGGAGACAAAGCAGGCATGACCCCTGTCCTCCAGTTCAGCCTCCACCCCAGGAAACTAAAACAAGTACACAAAGAACCTGAAAACACCTGGCAGAGAGTGGCAGGTGCCCAGAGGCAGTGAGAAACAAAGATTTGCTGGACAGCTGGGTGTTGTGGTCAGAAGTCAGCCCTCTGTCCCCTTGATGAGAAAAGGGACATTTGTGCTGGGCCCTTTATGTAACGCTGCCTCACTGACCCTTCACAGCAGACTATGAGGTGGGGTGTGTCTCCCCACCACAACCCCCTGCCTCCCGCCCTATCCCACATTAGAGTTGAGGAAATGGGTGCAGCTCTGAACCTTGCCCAGGGGATCCATTAGCAGATAGTGGAGCCAGGATTAGAACCCAGTACTGTCCCTCCTGAGCCTGGGTGCTCTGCCATATGGCTGCCTCTCATCTCCCCACGCCTGATTCCCCATCTGCAAAAGGATAGGTTGGATTGGACAATCCCTACACTTTTTTTTTTTTTTCTTTTTGAGATGGAGTCTCACTGTGTCGCCGAGGCTGGAGTGCAGTGGCACGATCTCGGCTCACTGCAGCCTCTGCCTCCTGGGTTCAAGCGATTCTCCTGCCTCAGCCTCCTGTAGCTGGGATTACAGGGGCGCACCACTGTGCCCAGCTAATTTTTTTGTATTTTTAGTAGAGATGGGGTTTCACCACATTGATCAGGCTGTTCTCGAACTCCTGACCTTGTGAATCACCTGCCTCAGCCTCCCAAAGTGCTGGGATTACAGGTGTGAGCCACCGCACCCGGCCCAGTCCCCACAACTCTTGCTGGGTCTGACATCTTAAATGGATTTTGAGGTTCTGTGGAAGAAGCTGCACTGGAGCTCAACCTTCAAGAATAAGCAAGGTTTGCACACATGGAGACCGGGGGAAGGGCATTCTGGGCAGAGGGAGCTGTGGGCAAAGGCAGGTCACATCCCAATGTGGATTAGAAGATAAAAGCTCAGAGGAGACAGAATGGGGAATGTGGAGCCTGACTGATCTGAGAGCTGTGGCTGATGGGACGGGGAACAGAACGGGTCAAGCAAGGAGGGGGCCTTGGCCCTGTGCAGACATCTTCTCTGGGCCTCTAGATGGAAAGTAGAGCCAGACAGACTGGCTCCACGTTGGGCCCTGTGGGCTAAAGATCGACCCTATCAGACCCTGGGGACAGGGGTGGGAGGGTATGAAGGGCCCTCCAAGGTGTTCAGGATTCTCGAGTGCCTCTCCCCTCCCTACTCCCTCTCAGGCCTGACCTGAGGCCAAGAGAAATGTCACAGGTCCTCCAAGGTTACGCCGGCTAGGGCCTGACTGAAGCAGGAAGCAGTTTCCAAGGCCACTATCCAGCCGGGGTCAGCAGGCATGCCCGGGCCTGGACCAGGCCGCAGCTGCTCTGGGCTTTGTCTCTTCGTGTCTTGAAACCTCGAGAGGTCACTTGATCTTGCCTGTGACTCTGAGTGAGAGGCCTTACGTCAGGGCCCAGCCAGTCCTGCCCTGACTCTTCTGGGCACAAGTTCTTCCCCACACTCTCTGAGGCCATCCTCCCTCTGATCCTATCTCTTGCCACTCCTGCAGCCATGTTTAGGCCAGGCCTTGTTCTGAGCCCTCATTTCCTGAAAATGTAATCTCTCCACGACCATACCGACTCACCCTCCTTCTTTCTTATCTTCCCACGTCCCAGAGCAGGGCCACGGAACTGGAGGGTGGTGGCTGGGAGCCTGCCTGTGGACACAGATAGGCCTCTATGCACAACCCAGTTCCATCCCTTACCAGCTAGGTGACCTGGTGAGTCATGTCACCTGATGAGTCACGTCACCTCTCTGCATCTCTTGTGAGAATTAAATGAGATTACACGTGAAGCCCTTGGCCAGGTCCCTGGTACACAGTGAGCACGTAGTCAGTGGCTGGTGATGGGTAGGTAAATACCCCACAGAGGCTGAACTCTGGGGCCTCTGACCAGCCTGTGTGAGTCACACACCTCCAACCCTCGCCTCTTGTACCTTCATGCAGGACCACAGAGCCGGCCCTCCCTCGCCTGTGCCCCTCCTAGGAAGGAGCTTGTATTCTAGTGTGGATTTGGGGCCTTGGGGGAGGCTTTGTGATAGCACCTAGTTCTTTGCTTTAGCAATTGGGCCGAGTCCTCCCTGGAGGACCCAAGGACAAAGTGACCCGGCTCAGCTAGAAATGCTGTCATCACAGTTATGCACACCAGTCCTCTCCCCCACTGCAAATATGAAAAATATTTTCTTGTGACTGTAATATGTCATGATTTTTCCCCTGGCAGTTGTGCCATCTTTGTCAGCATAACCTTTGCTGCCATAGTGCACTGCGTTTGTGCTGGAAGGCTGGGTGAAGTAGATGAATTCTGTGTTGACACACATGAGCTAGTGACCTGCTTGGGGCCAGGCATTGTATCCAGTGCTGCAGGTATCACTGAGCAAGACACACAGTGCCCTGCCCCCACAGGGCTTGCAGCCTTTTACAGGTGTTTATTTAAAACCTCCTTGCCAGGCACGGTGGCTCACGCCTGTAATCCCAGCACTTTGGGAGGCCGAGGGAAGAGGATCACCTGAGGTTGGGAGTTCGAGACCAGCCTGGCTAACGTGGTGAAACCCTGTCTCTACTAAAAATACGAAAATTAGCAGGGCATGATGGCAGGTGCCTGTAGTGCCAGCTACTCAGGAAGCTGAGGCAGGAGAACTGCTTGATCCCGGGAGGCGGAGGTTGCAGTGAGCCAAGATCATGCCACTGCACTCCAGCCTGGGTGACAAGAGCAAAAACTCTGTCTCAAAAAAAAAAAAAACCTCCACATGGGCCGGGCACAGTGGCTGATGCCTGTAATTCCAGCACTTTCAGAGGCCGAGGCGGGCAGATCACTTGAGGCCAGGAGTTTGAGACCAGCCTGGCCAACATGGTGAAACCCTGTCTCTACTAAAAACACAAAAGTTAGCCAGTTGTGGTGGTGTGTGCCTGTAGTCCCAGCTACGTGGGAGGCTGAGGCAGGAGAATTGCTTGAACCCTGGAGCTGGAGGTTGCAGTGAACTACGATCGTACCACTGCACTCCAGCCTGGGTGACAGAGCAAGACTCCGTCTCAAAAAAAATAAAAAATAAAAATCCTCCACATGAGCATCACTCTCTAGAACAGGGCCTGGGACACTCCCATGAGAAGGATCAGGGACCACCCTCTAAAACCGTTGTGAGCAGGGCAGGCAGCAGGAGATTCCTGGAGGCAGGAAATGGGTCTTGACAAATTTGAGACTTCAGAGGCTTTAGCTCCAGCTCAGCCACCTGGGTTTCTGGCCCCACTCCCTCCCTGCTCCAAGCACGCACCCCACCCCCAGCCCCCCAGTTCATTCTCCCCATTATGGCCACCAAAGTGCTTGGGTTTTTTGTTTTTTGTTTTTTTTTTTTTTAGCATTTTTAGATGCACAGTGTCTGGAGTCCCTAAAATATTTATTGGATGAATTGATTAAAACACATCTGCTCCTGTGACTCCATTGCTCTACACCTTCTGATTGCTTCCTTCCCTCTCCAGCCTCCTTCCTTGCCTATAAAATCAAGGCCCAGCTTCCCAGCATGGTATTCAAGGTATTCCAGGCTTCCGTCCTGGCACCCAACCTTTTTTTCAGCCCCATCTTCCTCACACACACCCTCCCTTAACAGCCAGGAGCATGTGTGGAAACAGGAGGGAGCTGTGGGAGGGCTGGCTCCCAAAGGTGCCCCGTGCTTTTGCTGTTCCTGGCCTGGGTGGCCCTTTCCTACCCCATCTCCCACCTGTCAGTTCCTATCTTTCACTCAGACATCACTTCCTCCAAGAAGCATTCCAGGGTCCTTCTCAGGTCCAATGAATCTCTCACCCTTTCTGCATCCGTGACAGCCCTTCCTGGGAATGCCCTCCTTGCCACGCCATCAACTCCTTTAGGGCAATTACTCATCTCTGGGCACCGTCCTCCCCTCCCCCACCCAGTGTCTCATCATGCCTGGGACATTTCAGGTTTTTTTGTTTTTTTTTTTTTAACTTGAGTTGAAGAAAAGCATGTAGAATAGGGAGAATTCTAAGAGGAAAGGTTAAGCCCTGGGGAACGGGATGGGACAATTTCACCCTGTCATCAGGAAGTGCTCCTAATAGAAGGGCAGGGACAGGGTGTGTAAATAAACCAGTTCAAATTCTCAGAGCTCACTGGGCCTGTGGACCTCTCCAAGCACAATCCGTCCGGTTTACAAAGAGGGAAAGGTCCTCGCCGGAGGACTCAGAGCCACCTGGTATTGAAGCACAGAAGGTAGAGCCAGGAAGGGCCCCTGGGGATCGCCTGGTTCCATGGTTCTTGCTCTTTCCTCAGCCTCCACTTCAGTTGCGTGTCCAACACAAACCCATCAGGAATGCCTGTCTTTACATATGGCATCTCCAGCTGGAGGGTGGAGAGTGGGGGAGAGAGAGAGAGAGAGAGAGAGAGATGGAGGAGGTGAGGCTAGCCTCCTCCCAGGACAGGTAAGGAATGTGAGGCTCTGAGAGGTGGTAGAGACACAGGGTCACACAAGGCTGGGGAACCCCATTTGGTCCTACTGCCCCACAGCTGGGGAGACGGGAAGAACCTTAAGGAGGGAATGGCTGGCAGAGCTAGAGTTTTAGGAGCACCTCTGGTCAGTAGTGGACTCACATTTGAAAAAATTCTCAGGCCGGGTGCGGTGGCTTACGCCTGTAATCCCAGCACTTTGGGAGGGCGAGGTGGGTGGATCACGAGGTCAGGAGTTCGAGACCAGCCTGACCAACAAGGCGAAACCCTGTCTCTACTAAAAATACAAAAATTAGCCGGGCATGGTGGCGCGCACCTGTAATCCCAGCTACTCGGGAGGCTGAGGCCGGAAAATTGCTTGAACCCAGTAGGCAGAGGTTGCAGTAAGCCAAGATTGCACTGCTGTACTCCAGCCTGGGCAACAGAGCAAGACTCCATCTCAAAAAAAAAAAAAAAAAATTATCTAGGCCTGGCATGGTGGCTCACCACACGTGCAATCCAGCACTTTGGGGTGCCGAGGTGGGAGGATCGCTTGAGCCCAGGAGTTTGAGACCAGCCTGGGCAACACAGTAAGACCCCATCTCTACAAAAATACAAACTAGACAGATGTGGTAGCATGCACATGTAGTCCCAGCTACTCAGGAGGCTGAGGTGGGAGGATCGCTTGAGCCCAGGAGTTTGAGGCTGCGGTGACCCACGATCATGACACTGCACTGCAGCCTGGGTGACAGAGTGAGACCCTGTCTCCAAAAAAAAAAAAAAAGAAAAGAAAAAAAGCTTCTCTGGAGTAGAGGGAGACACAAACACAGCCTCCCCATCCCTGATTGGGAGCCTCATCGATAATTCAGTGAATTCCAGGTCCAACGATACTTCTGCATACCAGTTGTGGGCTGAGCCCCCAGGAAGCAGTATCCTCTCCACATGGAGATGACTCACAGGCCTGGCTGCCTAAAAATGTTACAGGGATGGATCAGGCTTTGGGCCTCTGTGGTTTGCCTGTGACCCTTTGTCTTTGGGGCACCATCCCAGTGCCGGAAGATGTCTCCCATCACCTGTTCAGCTCCCTTATTTTATAGAATAGAAACTCAGGCTGCCGCAGTGGCTCACACCTGTAATCCCAGCACTTCGGGAGGCCAAGGCAGGTGGTTTGTTTGAGTTCAGGAGGTCGAGTCTAGCCTGGGCAACATGATGAAACCTTGTCTTTACAAAAAATAAAATAATTAGCCAGGTGTGGTGATGTGCGCCTGTAGTACCAGCTACTCAAGGGGCTGAGATGGGAGGATCTCATGGGCCTGGAAGGTGGAGGTTGCAGTGAGCCGTGATTGTGCCACTGCACTCTAGCCTGGGTGATAGAGTGAGAACCTGTCTCAAAAAAAAAAAAAAAACGAAAAACAAAAAAAAACTGAAGCCCAGAGAGGGAAGGGACTTACTCTGGGTCACACAGGAAATCAGTCTCTCAAATTCTAATGCACTTTTTCTTTTCTGTTTTTTTTTTTTTTTTTTGAGACAGTCTTGCTCTGTCACCCAGGCTGGAGTGGAGTGGCACGATCTCAGCTCACTGCAACCTCCGCTTCCTGGGTTCAAGCAATTCTCATGCCTCGGCCTCCCGAGTAGCTGGGATTACAGGGTGTGTGCCACCACACCTGGCTAGTTTTTGTATTTTTTGTAGAGACGGGGTTTCTCCATGTTGGCCAGACTGGCCTTGAACTCCTGACCTCAAGAGATCCACCCACCTCGGCCTCCCAAAGTGCTGGGATTACAGGCGTGAGTCACCCTGCCTGGCCTCATGCACTCTTTTTTGCCTTCTGCTCTACTGCCTTGTTTGACATTGGACCCTTTCAAGAGAGTAGAGACTAGAGAGTAGAGGTTAGACCTTAACTCATGCCCTGGCAGCCAGTGGGCGTGAATACATGTTTGCTGTTCACTTAAATGAAAGCACAAATATATATTCCTTTTTGGAGGAGAGCAGCCCCCTCTGGACAACCTGATTTATATGTGCTCTGCAGCACTTTGAATCTCTGCTCAGCTGTCCCTCACTGCTGCCAGTGCCAGTCCCCCCCTTGACAGGCAGAGACCACTTAATGCCCTGGCACCTCAGATGGTGAAACCACCGGAGCATGAGGACTCAGAGGAATGTGGCTCTGCAGTTGTGTGTCACGGAGGCACTAAAAGGTGAAGTCTGCGGAACAGTGGTTGGTGTGCTGGGGGCCGGTGCGTGCTAGCCCTGGGTGTGCAGCAGTACCACATATAGGTTCCTGCCCTGGAGGAGCCAGGTCGGGATGACAAGGGTATCGTAGCTATGGTAACAGGGTGGTCTAAGGAGGTGTTCTGAAGGTGTGCAAGGCCGGAGCTGGACCTTGACATGCTGACCAGACTCAGGTCAGTCCCCGCTCTGTCACTCAGTCAGCGTACGTCTCGGCCCCAGCATGTGCTGGGTAGTGTTCAGCAGTGGTTGAAGAGCCACAGTCTCTCCTGCCACGACCAGGTTAGCTGCCTCCCCAGGACCTTCCGTGGCACAGCCCCTGTCTCCCTGCATGGTAATTACCTGGTTTGGGGTCTGCTTTGCTTTCCCCTCTATCTGTGAGCCTCTCAAAGACAGGAACCAGATCGGTCTTGGTCTCTGCTTTGTCCCCAGTGCCTAGCACTGGGCTGCCTGGCACGTTAGTGTCTGGTCCTGCTTTGTGGAGAGCTGAACCTGGTGAGGTCAGGGTTCCACACAGCCACAGCATTCTCCCCCACCTCCATGAGAACCCTGGGGCTTTTGGGCTTTGATTTCCCCCCTCCCCCGCTCCTTCCCATCCCGAAAATTCTGCCAAAGTCTCTGGCTGGCCAAGTCCTGAAAGCTGGGGAGGGTAGTGGGAGGAGGAAGGTGAGACGCGATGGGCGGCTTAGCCGAGGGTGAGAAAGCCTCCTGCTGCCTGGCCGCAGGCACCGCGGGAATGGTTCTGGCAGGAGCCGCCTGCTGGGCTGAGATCACCATGGAGACCTGGCTTAGAGAGGGTCACTGGCAGTGGCTAAGGGCCTGGGGTGGGGGTGGGGGTGCAGGGATTTGTGCAGAGGCTCCCAGCCTGCCCCGGGGCCCTTGGAGGGAGCAGGGGAGGCTGGCGTTGGACAATATCAGTTTGCCAGTGGTTTGGAGCAGCCCATCCTAAAGTCCCCTTCCCTTGTCACCCCCAACACCCCAACAGAGGTTCTTTAGCTTGGCAACTGTTCTTCAACCGCAATAGAGCAGTCCTCTGGATAGATGCCCCCAGCCCTCTGGCTCAAGCAGTTACCCCAGATAAAATCATTCTGCTCCCTAATAGACACCCCTCTTGTCTCTGCAGCCTGTTTACCGCCTGACTGTGGAGAGCTTGCATTCATCCCAGCAGCAGCCCTTGCCCCAAGAGCTGCTTTTCTACCTATCACCCCATTGCAGCACAGCTGTCACCCTCCCAGGCACACCGCTCGCCCCTACGGCTAGTATTCCATCCTCCTGCAACTGCAGGCAACCTGACAGCTTAACAAAGATGCAGCTCTTCTCCTCTCCTATGCCTCTGCCTGCCACCTGGTCTGATCCACCAGGATGAGGTGCTGCCCTGCCTCTGCAGGAGCCCACCTGGTTCCCCTGGACCTTGGGGGAGTCCTGGCAAGTCCAGCCTCAGGACAAAAGTCGTCCCCGGGGCTGACTGCCCAGCAGACAGCAGCCGAGGCTGAGCAGAATTTAAATGTGGCTCTGGTAGAAAGGGAAGCCAAGAAAGTACAAGGGAGGAGAGGCTTTCTGCCGCCGCCTGATTCCTGCTGGTGTGGGGGAGGACGGATGGGCTCCTAAGGAACCTGAGGAGGCCCTTTCAGCATCCTCACCTCGCCCCTTAATTCGGATGGAGATGGTCGCACACTGAGGGTGGGAGATGTGTGTCTCAGGGCTCTGAGAGGACAGAAGTCTGAAAGGACCAGGCTAATGACTGGAGGTCTTAGGAAGTCCCGAGCCCATCCCTGTCCTTCAGGGGACCTTCTCACTCACCCTAGCAGAGCTGTGAATCCAGGAGGTCTAGCCAAGCTGGGGGTCTGGGTAGGGAAGTCAGATCCCCAGGGCCCCGCAAGCATAATGAGAACTGTCTGGGGAAAAAGGGGTACTTCCAATCTCGAGTGTCTGGCGATGGGAGGAACTGGGAACTTGGGAGTGTCTGAGCTTCAGGAAGGCAGGGTTAAGCCAAACACAGATGGCATTGTGTTGGGCAGTTTCTCTGTTCTTTCACTGAGAAAGACTTCCTCCTCACCTCACCTCTCTAAGGAACAGAATGGCATTGGTAAGAAGAGGATTGGATTTAGAAGAAATAAAAGCAGTTGTTCACACCTGTGCTGTGTGCTGAGGCCCTGCCCTCCCCATGATGTCATTCCTCAGAACAGCCTAAGTTGGAGGAATTACTAAACTCATCATGACATAAGGAGGCAGGTTTGGAGAGCCTAACTGCCCCAGAAAAATAATAATGAATAATAATCAGTATAATTTATTATGCACTTAAGGACCAGGCTTCATCTGTCCTATACCGCTGAATCCTCCCAGCAAACCAATGGGGTAGTTCAGTTATCTTCTTTTTACAGATGGGCAAACTGAGGCTCACAGAAGTTCAACAACATGCCCAAGGTCATAGCACTATTAAAGGGTGGCACTGGTATTTGAACTCAGCTGTGTCTGATTCCAGAGCCCAAGCTCTTAACAAATTCCACTGCCTGGAACCCCAACTCCTCACCCAGCACCTGCTTCACCCTGTGTTTTGGGGCTTGGACACGCATATTTTACAGATGGGGAAACTGGGCTCAGAGAAGGCAGGTCTGAGTTTTTGTGAGAAAGAACAATGGTTAGCTTTCCCCCTCACCCCGCTGAATCCTGGGAGGAGCTGGGTGGGGGTCACCCTCTTCACTTCCCTGATCTCAGAGCACAGTCGATGCCTGCCGCTCACTCCTGCCTCTTCTCTTGTGTTTCTTTGCAGCTTTCAGAAAACCAACGCCAAGATCCCTCCCAGCGTCCACATCGTCCTCTGGCAGGAGCTCCTGCCCCTCTGCCTCCCACCCTGCCCCCTACACCCCCTGCAGACCCATCTCCCTCCACCCCCTCCCACCCATCTCCTCCACGCAGAAGCCGAAGGTGAGCCCTTTCTGCACAAAACCAGCAATTGTAAATACTTTTTAAAAATGTACAAAACTTAAAAACAAAACACAGTTTTAGAAAAAGACAAAAAAAAAAAGAGAGAGAGCGAGCGAGAGAGCGAGCGTGTGCAAGAGGTTGCGAGCGGGGCCCCGAGGTGTCCAGAGCCCCTGCAAGTATGCACTGAGAAATTTATCTACAGGTCGTTTGACAAAAATGAACAATATCCTATTTATTGTATATACTGTTTTATTATAAATCGTGGATTGTATATTGCATTCTGTAAACCTGCTGTGGTCCCGTGGTGTGCAAATTCGCATGGTCGGGGGGAGGGAGAAGAACCTCTTGCGGGAGCTTTTTTTTTCTTTCTTATTTTTCACTCTTTTGGGTTTTCTCTTCTGTTGTTGTTGTTGTTGTTTTCTGTTGGCAGGACACACCCAAAGATCCAAGTTTGTATTAAAAAGAAATGAAAAAAAGCAAAAAAAAAAAAAAAAAAAAAACCAACCTTGTGTCTTGTGAAAGGGGGAGTGAGGGTGGAGGGAATGGAAGGGACACTGCTGGGTTTTGTCACCAGCTACTGGTTCTCCAGAGGAGTTGAAATACCTACACGTGTTCCTGGCCACTGAGTTTTCCCTTCTGCCTGAGATCTGGGTCACCCTTGCATCTGGGTTCCCCCTCATTTCACTCCAGGCCCTGCGTCTCCCCTGCCTCTGAGCTCCCCACTCTGCTCCGAGGACATCCTGGCCCTTGATCATGCGTTCAGTCCCAGGTCCAGGGATTCTGCCTCTTGGACCTCCATTTTGTCCTAGGTCCTGGGTCTCCTCTGACTCTCCCTATATTCTATCCCAAGTCCAAGGTCTCCCCAAATGCTGGGTTTCCTCTCCCTGAGGAACCTCCATCATGGGGCTCCTGCTTCTGGACCCCCTTATTCCATCCAAGGTCCCAGGTCTCTGCCTCAAGTCCCTTTGTGTGTCCTGTGTATTCATGGCCTTTGGGCCTCACAGTTCTACTCTGGTTCAGGGACATCTCTCTTGGCGACACTCATTCCATCCTAAGTCCCGGAACCCTCATGGGGCCTCCCTTTCCCACTAGGAATGGAGTGCCCCCCGTCTATGTATCTCCCATTTGCCCCAGGTCATCAGTCTTCTCTGCTTCCAGGCCCCTCATTTTACCCCAACACCCCCACATCTGCTTATGCAGAACCTGGGATATGACCAGGCCAGTCACCCCAGTGTTGCTCTGCCCTCCCCTTTCTGTCTACCCTGAACTCCAAATGTTTCCTCCCTGCTTTGGTAAACTTTGGAAAAAGAAAACTCCTAACCCTGTGCCTGCGTCTGGTGGGCCTGGAAGAGCTGAGCTGTTTCCTGATCCCTGACTTTGGGGACCTCTTGGGTGTCCTTGCCCAAATGATGCCCACTTTAGCCTCCCTGGTCTTTGGGAAGCAGTTTTTCCCATAGACCCATTTTATGTTTAAGTTCTGCTGAGTGTGGCTTCATATCCCTCCTCAGTGAAGCTCAGGGAGATGCCAAGGGATCGTGCCACGGGGCCTGCCCTCCCTGACCCAGCCAGCTAGGCCCTGGCCTCAGGAGAGTCAGAGGAGCCCGTGGTCTGAGGAGGAAACACACCTTCTGGGCACATCTGTCTGGAAGAGGCAGGAGGACTCAGGTCACAGTCCCCTGAAACTGTAGCCTCTGTGCTAGATGCAAAAAGCTCATCCACCCACCAGGCCCGCTCCCTGCATCCCCCAGACTCAGAGATGAAGACATTACCCGACGCTTCCTGACTGCTGACGGGGAAGACAACACTACACTCAAGCTAACGATGCAGTATGAGCTGGGAGTGGGGGCAAGAAGCAGTGAGACCCCCTGAGAGGTAGGCAGGAGGGCTCCTCTGAGCAGAAAGCTTCTACAGAGCCAAGCCTAAGGTGCTGGGCAGAAAAGTGAGGGAGTTCCTGGAGGAGGAAGAGGATGTGCAAAGGCCCAGAGATGCGAAAGGGTAACAGGAGGCAGGAGCCACAAGCAGTTAGCTCTGTTGGGCACACGCTGTGTTTAGGGAGGGGAGAGGGCTTTGGCAAGGTCGCTCTGGGTAAGGTGGAGGCTGGTTGGAGCGGGTGGACAGCATCAGAGAAAACAGTGGGTGAGGCTCAGATAGGCCAACCGCAGAGAAACCTGTGTTCAGCCTCAAGAATCACCCGCAGGGAGAAAATGCCTGTGTTCAGCGGCTGCTGAGGAAGAAGAAGAGACTCGGGGAGGCTGTCCAGGTGGGGCAGGCCGGGCCCAGTTGGCTTCAAGGGAATCAGAGTGGGGCCTGATGAGTCCGGCTGAGGGCTCAGAGGAGTGGCGGCCCAGAGGAGGTTTCGGGGAGGGGAGGAGACAGTGGTGGATTGCTCAGTGGAAGGGACTGGGGCTCAACATGAGATAGGTCTTGAGAAGGGGAGGAAGGGCAGTGAAGGGTTGTGGGCCCCAGGGCTCTGGAACTGGGGCAGAGAGAGGAGACCCAGGAAGGAAATGGGAGTTTGACGGGTTGATTATGGCACAGTGAAGGGGCCCCTTAACTCGAAGGGAAGATGGGGGTTCACTATGAAGAGAGGGGCATAGGGAGAGGGAAGTGATGGGAGGAAGGCTTGGTGAGAACAGGGGCTCCAGGAGATGGGAACGGAGGGGCAGCAAGAGAATGGGCGCTCAGGGAGGGGAGGGGTTTCAGCCTAGGGTCTGCTGCTTAGTAAGGGGTGAGGCAGGCTGTGGTGTATTTTGGAGACCAGACTCGGGAGATGGACCAGGGCCTCTGGGATGGAAGGTTCTCTGTGCCCTTAGTTAAGGGCAGCAGAGACCCTGCACAGTGTATGGTGCAGGTTTGGGGCACACCCTGTTTTGATCTGTTCTTTTCAGAGGTCAGGGCCCTACCACTGCCCCAGTGCCACACCTGATCCCAGAATGCATCAGGGCAATGTGGCTCTCAGATGCGTGGGTTTCGCCATCATTTATTAAACACTTCCCTGAGGTGTTTATTCTTCAGAACAATCTTTGAGGTAGAGAAAGATGCTCACTTGGTTTACAGATGAGAAGACAGGTTCCCAGACACAGAGTAAGGGACTGGTGCAAAGCTCACGTGGAAAGTGGCAGAAGTAGGTTGGCCTAGGCTTTAGGCCCTTCCTTTATTTTTTTCCCCCTTTTTGTATTTTTCTTTTATTTCTGCTTTTTAGAGATGGTGTCTTGCCATGTTCCCCAGGCTGGTCTCAAACCCCTGACCTCAAGCAATTCTCCAGCCTTGGCCTCCCAAAGTGCTGGGATTACAGGCGCGAGCCACCACGCCCAGCCTTTTTTTGTTTGTTAAATTTTTTTCCTGCCTGGTGCGGTGGCTCACGCCTGTAATCCCAGCACTTTGGGAGGCCGAGGCGGGCAGATCACCTGAGGTCAGGAGATCGAGACCATCCTGGCTAACATGGTGAAACCCCGTCACTACTAAAAACACAAAAAATTAGCCGGGCATAGGCACTGGCGCCTGTAGTCCCAGCTACTCAGGAGGCTGAGGCAGGAGAATGGTGTGAACCCAGGAGGCGGAGCTTGCAGTGAGCCAAGAGCGCGCCACTGCACTCCAGCCTGAGCAACAGAGCGAAACTTCGTCTAAAAAAAATTTTTCCCCTTTCCTTTTTCTTTTTCTTTTTCTTTTTTTTTTTTTTTTTAATCCCGAGACAGAGTCTTGCTCTGTCTCCCAGGCTGGAGTGCAGTGGCGCAATCTCGGCTCACTGCAACCTCCGCAGTTGCAGCAATTCTCCTGCTTCAGCCTCCCAAGTAGCTGGGATTACAGGTGCCCGCACGCCCAGCTAATTTTTGTGTTTTTAGTAGAGACAGGGTTTCACCATGTTGGCCAGGCTGGTCTTGAACTCCTGACCTCGTGATCCGCCCACCTTGGCCTCCCAAAGTGCTGGGATTACAGGCGTGAGCCACTGCACCTGGCCTTTCTTGCTTTTTCATAACAGTTTTAAGGCGGGGGGCAGGGGGCGGAATCTGCTTATACAATCCAAAAATTAATCCATTCTATAATTTAAAATTTTTTAATAATAGATATATGGCACTTATGTATGCCAGCTGTTCCAAACGCTTTGCATATGTATTAATGCATTTGGTCTCCACCAGAATCCTATGAGGCTTCGTTGTAATGATTATTATCCCCATTTTACAGACAAGAGACTCAAGTGCAGAGAGGTAATTTATGAAGACCACTCAGTGAGTACATTCAAACCAGAACTTACTAAGTGGTGACACCAGAGTTCAGACCAAGCAGTCTGGCTCAGAAGTCTGTGCTTCACTGTACAGTTAAAAGTGAAAATCCTTGGGCGCGGTGGCGCGCGCCTGTGGTTCCAGTTCCTTGGGAGGCCGAGGCAGGAGAATCGCTTGACCCGGGAGGCACAGGTTGCAGTGAGCTGAGATCGCGCGACTGCACTCCAGCCTGCGTGACAGATCCAGACTCCATCTCAAAAGCGAAAAACAAACAAAAAAAAAGTGAAAATCCTCTCTACCCCCATCCCTGGCTATAACCCCTGTGTCAACACTTGTTAGTCTATTCATGTACATAAGGGGTTCTAGATCCTAGAAAGGAATTGCCTGGAGAGCTTCAAAATGCCGATGCCCAAGTCCTACCCCAAAATATTCCGATTTTATGGGTCTGGGGTGGGGCCTGGGCATGGGGATTTTTGAAAGCTTCTTGAGTGGTTCCACCGCACAGCCCACTGGATAACCTCTAATTGAGCTGTTGAGCTGAGTGTCACACACACCTGTATTTAGTGTACTGTCCTAGGTGTGTGTATGTGTACACTGTGATATCCATTAGTGTTTTTCACTCTGAGTGGCTGTCAATTACTATGGGTTCTCCCCCACACCAGAGACCTGGTATGAACATATTTATTCAAACATTTCTTAAGCACCTTCCAGGCACCGTCGAAGGCACTTGGGGACTCAACAGTGAGCAGGATAGTCAGGGGGGCGCCTTTGAGTGTCTAATCTGATGGAATTGACAAATTTAGTCATGCGTTTTTCCCTGTGAGTGGCAGGGGTTCGAGCCCCTCGAGGGTTGCTGAGAGGGGGAAAGAGGGGTGGACATCTGACCCTCAGACCTTAGGACGGGGAGAGACTTTCTGGTGTGGCCGTGTATGCTGGGTCTTCTGGCCCTGTGTGGATGAGATTGAGAGAGGGAGGCCCAGGGCATGTTTCTGGGCTTGAATGAGTGTGGCTGGCTGTGTGGCATGTGTGTAAAGGTGTGCATGATTTGGGCCTGTGAAAATGTGGACGGTGGTGGTGGGGAGAGGAGGTTTTGAATGGAGGAGGGCTGTGTACAAGGCAGGCACTAGTCCAGTGCGTCACACAGATGCGCACATGCATGTACACGTGTCCACACACACACAGCCAGCTGTGAGGAGGAGGCTGGCTTCCAGTCCCAGGGCCAGGAGAACTCTGCTTTGGGTATGTGGGGGAGGCACAGCTGGGGCTGGAAACTCTAGAGTGGGAGGGAGGGAGAGAGGAAGGGAGGGAGGGAGGAAGGGAGGCTGAGGAGCCGCATCCTTGATCTCTTCTGTTTCTGCAGTTCCGGACGCCGTGCTCTGGGTCTCTGTGTGCCTCTGAGTCTCCCTCTCTCTAATGTCCGGATCTTGGCATCTCTGTGCCTCTCTTCTCCGTCTTGGGCTTTGAGGCTGATCACGTGACTGGATCTCCACCTCTCCAGCCTACTTGGCTGTGTCTCCCTCCATGTCTCTGTCTCTACCTCCATGTCTGCCTCTGCCTCTGCCTCCGTGTCCTTCCGTGTCCTTGCCAGGTGGGGGGAGGGGGGGCCAGTGCTCAGGGAGCAGGTGTCGGCTCACTCAGGCAGCAGGGAGTGAAGCCGAGGAGGGCAAAGAGCCAGCAGCCCCTGGACACACAGCCACACTCCAGGAGACGTGGGGCACTCACAGGAACACACAGTGATATGCATGGAGAGAGGGGCTCCTGAGGGCACTTACAGGGACATAGACGTACAAAAGTCCACACACAGCCACACCCGAAACACTCAGGGATGCCAGACGGATATCCACGGGCCACACACAGACACAAAGGCGCACACACAGGTACTCATTCAGGCACACACGGACATCCAGAGTCGCCGACACACCCAGGGCGTTCCTCCTGGGGAAAACCCAGAGACATGGACGCGCACACGGACACACACACACCCCTTGGGCTCGTACAGACACAGATACAGAGGCACAGGTACGCTCGGTTAACTGGCAGTCACACTCAGGCACTCGGGGCTAAGGAGGCAGATGAGCACAGACAGGCACAGACCCTCCAGGACAATCGGAGACCGACATAAAAGCACAGCAGGCCGGCCGAGGGACCCACTGAGGGGCACACCCAGGCGCGGGCAGAACGTCCTCAAGGACACACTCCTCCCTCGGGCCTCACTCTGGAGCACCTGGGGACACGCCCATGGGCGGCTGCACGGGCGGCAGGACGCCCCAGCGCACCTGGCGCCCCCGGCGTTCCCCTAGGCGCCCGAGCCGAGTGTGCGTGCGTGCCCGTGCGCGCCGCCACCTGTGGGAGGAGAGGTGCGCGCTGCGCCCGGGGCTGCCCGCCTAGCGCTGCGCGGGGGGAGCCGTTGCCATGGCGCGCAGAGCGCGGCCGCATACTAATGGGGCGGCCACGGGCGCTGCCCCCACAGCTGCCCCCCTGCCGGCCGGGCTCCCTCCTCCAACTCCTTCCTCCGGCTCCAGCCAAGTCACCCCGGGGCTGGCGGCCCTGGCCCACGCACCCCACCCGGTGGGCCTGAGCCCCTTGCCTAAGGCATGGGGGCCCTCGCCTCCCCTTTCCCGGCAGAGAAGTCCCAGGCCGGGCAAAGGGCGGCGCTGGGGCCGGCGAGGGCGAGGGCCTGGGCGCTGCGGGGGCTGCCTGGCCCGGACTCAGGCACCAAGCGGGCACGGCAGCTGGGAGCGCAGGTGCTGCCCTGGAAATGGGGTGGTTGTCCTGGGAGGGGGCGGGACAGGGGAAATAAAGGGGGAATTTAACCCTTCCTTCCCCCAGGCTTGGCTGCGGAGGGGAGAGGCCTTGACCAAGCCCTGCGCCATCTGCCTCCAGCATCTCTCCAGTCCTGGTTGTGGCTGCTCTGAGGGTCCCCATCCCTCAAGACCTGCTCCTCATCACTCCAGGCCCTAAAGTGACTGGTGAAGATAGGGGTGTGTGAAGTGCCCCAGGACTAGGTGGAGGGGGTGGTGGCACGTGAAGGGTTAATACGTCCTCATACCTTGATTCCAGTCCCGGAGCTGCCCTGACCCCCTACCCCCTCAGTCCCGCTGTGTTAATTGGCGCGGAGGGGTGAGGCCTATCCTGGCGTAGGGGGAGCCAGCAGAGGGTTTGCAGGTAGAGGCAGTGGGAGGGGGCCTAATGGAGGGGGGAGCCAGGCGGTTGCCTAGCAACCCCACAGCTGTCTGTTGACCTAGAAGAAGCTGCGCCGTCTTGACACAGCTGGTGTTTACATGTAACCGAGGCTCTGGCTTAGCGCTTGCTTGGAGGAAAGCTGAGGTAGGGCCCTCGTGGCAGCCTGGCCCCGGCCCCCGGCTGTCGTGGGCTCCCTGCCTGCCTGCCCTCTTTGCTTCAGCTCCCACCTGAAGTCCAACGGAGAAAGAGTGGGAGAGCAGATCTCAGGGTTGCAGGCTTTGGGGCTGGGGAAAGTTGCTGAACACACACACACATACACACACACACACACACACACACACACACACACACACACACACACACAATGCCTGAGGCCTTCCACACAGAAATGGTGGGAGATTAGGAAAAGCAGAGGCAGATTCCAACCCACATGGAAAACACCAACATACAGAGGGACACGTGGCCCTACAGACCTGCAAAATCAAACTGACCTAGGCACGCAACACAGGCACGGAGGTACCGCAGACAGAATGACAACCAGGAAGACAGACACACAGACACACAGAAACACGGTAATCGAAACACTGACACACAGATGCACCCACATACACCTCCATACACAGAACAAACAGGCACCGACCTTCTGACAGAGACACACACCCGAGCACACTGACACACAAAGAGAAACCCCACATGGTGACATCAGCAACTCCCACATGAATGCAGAGTCCATCCCTGCTAGTATCTGCAGGCCTGCACAATGAAAGGCAGAAACCCACATAACACAGTCATCCATGTGCACACACAAGAACACAGAGAAGGTCAGGTGTGGTGGCTCACACCTGTAATCCCAGCACTTTGGGAGGCCGAGGCGGGCAGATCACCTGAGGTCAGGAGATGGAGACCATCCTGGCTAACATGATGAAACCCTCTTGCTACTAAAAATACAAAAACTTAGCCGGGTGTGGTGGCACACGCCTGTAGTCTCAGCTACTAGGGAGGTGTCAGAGCGAGACTCCGTCCCAAAAAAAAAAGAACACAGAGAAACATACAATACACTCAACTTGTACTGATTGACCACAGTGCCCAAGGCAGGCAGTCGCTGACACCACTGATGCAGGCAGGAGCCTGACATGTGGAGAGGCACAGGTCCTCAGAGGACCACGGGCCCTGACATGTCCCACCTGCACCCACACAAGTACCCATAGCACAAACACGTGCCAGCCTAGGGTGTGGTGTGGGCAGAGCTGAGACTCCTCCCTACCCACAAGCTCATCATCACAGCAGATCTGCCCTGGGGTCAGAGGGCCCTAGTGGCCCCAGAACCAGAGCCCAGTGAAGCCCTGTCTGGCCTGGGCTGCATCCGTAACCCTCAGGCTTAGGGAGGAGACAGCACCAGCCTTTTCCCTGGGAGCCCCTGGTCTGAAGGAGACAGAGCTCTGTCCCCTGGAGTCCCTGGATGAGCAGAAGAGGCACAGACCTGCTCTGTGGAGCTCCAGTCTGATGGGGGCCATATCTCCTTGCCAGGTAGACAGACACACAGACACACACAGCTCCTGGGGGGTTCTTGAGGGCTTCCTGAAAGAGGTGAGCCTGAAGCCTGGCTTTGGAGCCCAAGAGGAAAGGGGGAAGGGTGTGTACTGAGGAGGGCCTCCCTTCCTTCCCCTGTAACCCGCCCCCTCATCCAGCAGTTCCTCCTCCCCGCAGGGCCCAAGGGGCCGGCTGGGGCCCCACAGTCCCATCAGCCCAAGCAGTGAGCAGAAGGAGGAGAGCAGATATTTTTAGCTTCTCTGCCACTGACATTTCGCAGCAGGCGACCTGGGGTGAAGCTGAGTGAGTGCTGAAGGCTGGGAGAAGCCGACAGCGCCTTCCCACCCCCATGTACAAGCACACACAACTGTGCACACACACAGTTGTGTGCAATGCTCACAGACGTGGCCCAGCTTCAGGTACACAGTCACACGCCTAGACACACATGCACCTGTGCACGTACTTGGTTCATAGGCCACTTATGCTAGAAACCTCACACACTCAAGACACAAAAAATTTATCCATTCACACACCCAGACACACAAGCACGATTCATACACCTAACACACTTCCCACACCTGCCAAGCATGCACACTTTCATTCATCATTCATTGGAGAAATACGTATACAGTGCCTACTAAGTGTTGGGCCCTATTCTGGACACTAGGAATAGATTAGCAAAATAGTTAGCAAAATAGATAAAAATTTCAGTCCTAATAGAGTTTACATTCTGACAGGGGAAGTTTGACAATAAACAAAAAATAAAAAATAAAGTATAGCCTTAAGAACCACAAATATAGGCCAGGCATGGTGGCTCGCACCTGTGATCGCAGCCCTTTGGGAGGTCGAGGTGGACAGATCACTTGAGGCCAGGAGTTCAAGACCAGCCTGGGCAACATGGCAAAACCCCGTCTCTGCTAAAAATACAAAAAGTAGCCAGGCATGGTGGCACACACCTGTGATCCCAGCTACTCGGGAGGCTGAGGCACGAGAATTGCTTGAACTCAGGAGGCAGAGGTTGCAGTGAGCCGGGATCCTGACACTACACTCCAGCCTGGGTGACAAGAGTGAAACTCCATCCAAAAAGAACCACACATATAACCTAATCCCCCAAAATACACAACCGCACATGTGAACAGCTTCCTAATATTCACTGCTCCACAAATACACACGACTGCACACACAACCTACAGGCAAGACTCATACAGGTAACTCCACACATATACCTCAAGACAATTACAAACATGTATACACATCCACACATATATGCAGTTACACATTTAACATGTAAATACTTAAGCAATTCAAACACATGATACATATTCATCCAGGCACACACACACACACACACACACACACACACACCACACACAATTGTACAGAGCTATACAGTTCACCTGCCTACATACACAGGATACAGCCTCCCCAAGAACATGTAAGGCAGGTTCACACAAATCCTTCCACACATATACAACCACTCCCTGCCGGTCATAGACACACATTCCTGCAGTCCTTCCCCTCCCCACTGAAATCCCAGCTTGTCTGCCACTGGGTCATGTATGTTCACAGGTGTCCACACAGAGTCCTAGCATACTCGCAACCTCACGCGCACTCTCAACAACCCTGCTGCAAAGAGACCACACACACTAAGTCAACGCATGCCCAGGTTCATGCCCCCTAGGTACCTGCAATCCCCTCCCTCCTTTTCCCATGAGGGCAGTTCAGTCACTGCACCCCACACCTGCACCCCGAATACTGACCCCAGGACTCCAACCCAGCTGCCCCCAGGGTTTGGGGGTTGGGCCCAGACCCTACAGGAGACCTGGGGTCCCCTCCCCAAGGCCCCAAGAGGCAGGACTCAGAGTCTCTGAGCTCAGAGCTCGCCCCTGTGCCCAGGCTGGAGGTGGAGGTAAAGGGCAGCCTGGGCTTCTCAGCTCTGCCGCCAGTGCCCTCCCCTTGCTCTTCTCTCCTCCTTCCTCTGGTCTCAAATTCCTTTCGTTCTGTTTCTCTGTCTCCGCATCCCACCCCTATCTCTCCAATAGCCCTTGGCCAAAAACCAAGCCCTCTTCTCTTCCATATTCTGCCAGAGGGTATTGAAGCCCTGCGACAAACAGATGGACTAACAGGCAGACAGACATATCACTTGGGCAACAAAAGCAACACAAAAAAGAGGTCGTTGTCATATCCCGAAGACCCGGGAGGAAGAAAAGATAAACGGACCAAGGGAAAGATAAGACTAAGTGGCCCATGGGCCAACATGCACAGTTAGGAGAAGGAGCCCCGGATTCCAGTCCTGGTTCTGCTGTGTGACCCTGGATCAGCTGCTGCTCCTCTCTGGGTCTTTTCTGCCTCTGTACAAACAGGGAGTTGCAGTAGGTGTTTTTTGAGGCAACAGGACTCTCAAAGACACTGCAGCAGTTGTATAAACAGGGAGAGGAGCTGGGGGCCTTGAGGGCCTGGTTAGAGCCATAAAAGCCCCTCCCCAGAGGCTCTCCGCAGCCTCTTCCCCGCCCTAGGCCTGGGCTCCAGTCTGGGTTGAAGCACCAGAGGCCAACAGCACCCCCTGCCCCCAACATGCATAAACACATGTGCTCCTCCGAGACTCAGCTACTTCCTTTGCCCTCTCTGGACCTCAGTGTCCAGGCTTGTGCATTTAGGGGCTCAGGTTTGGGCTCTGTGCCTATGAGCCAGTCTATGTGTGCACTGTCTGTCTGTCTGTCCGTCTGCCAGCAGCCTTCAGGCGCCAGGAGGGGAGGCAGCAGTGGAAGGTGGGGGCAGGGAAGGAGGTAGCGTTGACAAGTTCCAATGTCTGGCTTTCCCTCCTGGAAACCCCAAGCTGGGGCTGGCCCCCCCTTCCCTTCCTGTCTCTCTCGCTCAAGCACGTCCCTTCTAAGAGCCCCTCTCTGCAGACGCCCCCAGTGGAACCAAGCCCAGATTCGCTGCCAAGAAGGCCGACATTTCTTAGACTTGCCACGTTAAAGGGGCCTGCACAGGCACGCACTCAAATCCCCCCCTCCATGTCCTCCGCCTGTGCACATTCAGGCGACCCAAAACACACAAAGACACGGTTGGACACAGCGGCCACCTGTGCACACAGGAGGTAGCACATGGAGCGCATCTGACCCCAGGCTCACGGACAAGTACAAACATAGCCATGGACTCCCTCCGCCCTCCTCCATTCAGCCTGCCACAGACCCAAGCACGCAGTTTCCAGCGCACCGCGCTCACAGACACGCACAAACGCAGTCACACGCAGGGCCTTGCCACATAGAGAAACAAGTGCAAACCTGTAGCACAGCACCGTCACCATCACCACCACCGCCGCCGCCACCGCCCTGTGTAAATGCAACCACAGAAACACAATGCCTGTGCTGCCTGTTCCCTGTACACACAGCCAAGCATATACAGTCACACAGTGTTCCCCTGAGTCACTCTCAACAACCACACAGACAAAGTCTGTTGGGCACAGAGGCGCCCATACCCACCCTCTGGACATTTGGACTAGCCCACACCACCAGTACTGTGCCTTCCTGGGCACAAGACATGCACAAAATCCCAGCCACCTGCAGAGTTCCCTTCTGCACACACACTGTCCCTTGCACATACACAGACAAGCTCAAACCCACAGTTATGCTGTTATCCTCTTGTACACCATAAAATCACAGGGGCTCCCAACACACCCAGATGTGACATACACAAACTCAGGCACACGTACCGACTCTTTTGTGCATACAAAGATTTATTGGCACTGACGTGGTGCCCATCCGCTACCATGTGCACACACTGCTAGATCTCGCACGTCTCTGTACACAGGCCTGCGTTCAAACTCAGGGCACACAGCTTTCCCTTGTGCTTACACAAACACACAGTGGCCCCCGATGTCGGCACAAACCCACACACATAGCATCATCACCTGTGCACATTGAGGCAAACACAGACTCACAAACCACCCCAACGTGCTCTTCCATGCACACACATATGTGTGCATGCTCCCACAGACAGACCCAGCTATCGGAACCTCATTCTCAGACACTGCAGTCCCCTGGCCCCCAACCCCAGCTTCCTGCCTCCTTCCCTTGGCCGGCGAGGGTGGGGAAGGGCTGGGAAGGCTGGGGGCTGGCTCAGCCCTTGTTCCCTCCCTCCACCAGCTGGCTCGCTCCCTCCTGTCTGGCAGAGTCAGCCAGCCAGCCCAGCCCCGGCTCCGGCAGCCCTGACTGCTCTGGGCAAACTCTCGGCGGGTTGGTCTCGGCTGATGCCGCATCAGCAGCAGCAGCAGCAGGGGCGAGAAGGCTGAGGGTGGATGCCAACGTGGCAGACGGCAGGCAGGGCGGCAGGAAGGAAGCTGGGCCCGTTCTGCGCCCACTCACTGGGGGAGACAAAACCAAGGGGGCTGGATGAGCAAGCGAGGCAGCTGGGCAGGGGACCTCGTGCACAGCCTGGCTCTGGGCCCACACTGGCCCCAGACTCACGGAGTGACCTTGGGGAACTTGCTCCCCCTCTCTGGCTCTATTTGCCCCTTCAGCAAGTGAATAGTATGGACTGGACACTCCTCCAGGTCCAAATCCTTGCATCCAATTCAGTGCTCTGTGGCCTCGGGCTAGTCCCTTCCCCTCTGGAATCTTAGCCTTTCAGCCCAACAATAAAAATTCTTCACCTCTGTATGGCTACCACTATTGATAAAAGGTTTTCAATCTACAAAATTAGCACCATTTTATAAATAAGAAAACTAAGGTTCAGAGAGGTCAAACAGTCCACCCAAGGTTACCCAGCAAGAGAGTGACAGAGCTGGAACAAGACCTCAGGGCTTCTGCTTTAGTCTCCAAAATCAGTACTGCCTCCCTTCTCTTCCAGCCATCCCATGCCCCAACTCACCCTTCAGGGTTGTCTGCCCACACCACCTCCCAGCCCTGGGCCCCACTAGAGCCACCTGGCTCTGCCCTGGGGAGTCAGGGTGCAAAGGCCAGACAGGCCTCCCACCAGCATTCCAGCTGCCACTGGGAACACAGCTGTCAGCAGGGCTGGGAGAGCCAAAAGCCGCCTCCCCAGCAGGCCCGCATAATTGGTACATTGTCAGCTCAAAAACAGAGCTGCTATGGGATCTTGGGCTCTCCAGGCCTCAGTTTCTTCATCTGGCTGGCTGTCGTGGATCGGAGGAGATGATCTCCAAGGGCCTTTTCAGCTTGGAGTGTTGCCTAAGGAGTGACCGAGGGAGGAGGCAGCTGTGCCAAGGTCCCCAGCCAGCCACGGGTGTGCCTCAGGTGTCCAGAGCCCTGGAATTGGGCCTCTGCCTCACCTTTAGTTTGGGGTGGGATCTGCATCCTCTCTGAGGTCCCACAAAAGGGAAGGGCTTGGAGAGAGTTTGCAGGCCGGATGGATAGACACACAGATGGAGGAACAAAGGTCTGAAGGAGAGAAGGAAAGAAAGTCTTCAACCTGCACTGAAGGAGGGTGCAAAGGCAGAAGACCGAGGGAGGCCCCCATGCCCCTCCTTTGTTTCTTTCGCCACCCTCTCCTGAGGCTCACTCTGCCCAACCCCACAGGGCTCAGTCTGTGGGAAGGACAAATGTGGGACAGTCACAGGCGGGTGCAGCATGCTGTGGGATGAGCCCGGGGACTGTGGAGGAGGCCCTGCTGGTTTGTGGGGGTGAAGAAGATTCTGGGGGAGGCATCACAGGTAATGAGCTCAGGTTTCCAGGAAGAGGAAGAGTTAGCCTGTATGTGCAATGATTACCCCCATTTTACAGATGGGGAAATCAATGCTTAGAGGTAGAGAAACAGAGTCAGGCCTTGCACCCAAGGCTGCTTGACTGCAAAACCAGTGTTTTTTGTGCTATGCCATGCTGCGTCCCGAAGGAGTGCATTGCTAATGGTGGCATTTCAGATGTAGTGACAGTGCACCGGGAAGAGGTTCTGGACAGATGGTTCCCAACTGGGCCCCTGCCTCAGGCTAGCAGAGCAGAGGGTTGTCAGGGCAGGCAAAGCACGCCCTCCTCCACTCTGCTAGTGTGTGGGCTGTGGGCAGGTCCCCGCTCCACTCCTCACCATCCCCCTCCAGCCCTTTGGCCTTGCCTGGGTGACCTGCATGAGCTCAGCTTCCCAGCAGCCCTGCAGAGGAGTCAGCCTGGGCAGAGGCTGCCTCTGCCCTCTCGCTGCTTGGCAGTGCCAGGGGAGGCGGGGCCACGGAGGGATTGGGGAGATTTCCAGCCACCAGACCTCCGGTCCTGTCCCCCAGCTCTGGTGCCCCTGAGGTCTTCTGCAGAGGGCCAGGCTGGGACAGGTAGTGTGGAGCTGGGCACGCTGGTCAGGCCCGTCCCTGTTGCTGCAGCCTTGTTGAGCTGCCATTAACAAGTGGCCGGAGGTTGCCGTGTCTCCATGGAGACCAGACAGTTAGTGCGGCTCCGGGGTGAGGGCCGTGATTAGTGAGTGTCAGCTTTGCCAGCCCTGCTCTTCCCACCGCCCGCCTGCCGCTGGGCTCAGAGACAACAGGCCTGGCAGGGGGATGGGGAAGGACTGGGAGGGGGCTCAGGGCCCTCACAGGCAGGGGGGCTCCCAGGCCCAGCCCCAAGTGCTATGTCTTTGTCTCCCCCAGTGGCTCCTCAACTCCCCCTCCTCTAGTCTCCCGCGTTCCTTCCCCAGTCCATCTTCCACACAGCGACCAGGGTGAGCTTTCTAAAATACAAGCTGCATCCTGACACTGCCTTCCTTTAGAACTTTCCATGGATCCCCGTCTCCTGGAGGCTAAGAGTCAAATTCTTTATCATGGCATTCAAAGAATTCATTCATTCATTCATTCATCACTCATTCATTCAACAAATATTTTTTGAGCACCTACTATGTGCCAGGGAGCCTGCCAGGTATACACGGTCAATAAAACCAGCGAGATCCCTGCCTTCATGGAACTTCCAATCTAGTGAGGAAGACACACTGAGAATAAAATACAAGTCAAGGGATACACGATTACAATCATGAGAGTTGGGAGGAAGTGGAGAGAGTGCATTGGTAAAGAATAATTTGTAGGGGAGGCAGCCTAGTTAGAGTGGTCAAGGTGGCAGCATTTGGACAGTCACAGACATTGCTGAGGATCCATCAGTGTGCACAGCATCCCAGAAGGGAAGAACACTCCAAGGAACGGCCTGGGCCAGGGCCCCAGTCTCCTACCAAGGTAAGGCTCCGCCCTGCCCCTCTGCCCTGGCCTACTCCTCCCTCCCTCCCTCCAACCCCCTCCTCCATGGCTCCTATCTTGGTTAGAGGCACAGGGCTTAGCCAGGTGAAAAAAAAAAACCTCTGAGTCATCACCAACTCCTTCTTCTCTCCCTGTGTTCTCCTTTCATGACTCTTGGGCCCCGTCAATTCTATCGTGTCTCTTCTCTCCTCGCTGCCACCGCAGACCCTGTCACTTTCACTCAAACTATCACACCTGCCCCAACAGGCTTAGCCATTCATTCGTTCCCTCCCGATCATGGATTGAGGCTCCAGGCATTATGCCTTAGGGCCTTGTGGATACAGCAGTGAGCAGTGCCACACAGTCCCTGCCCTTGGCCAGAGTCCAGTCGGCGAGGCAGGCAGGTGGGCAGGTCTGCAAGCACAGAGGAGGAGTAAGTAGGAGGATCTAATCTGGACTGGGAGGGGTGTCTAGTAGAGCTTCCGGGTGGAAGTGCTGGCTAAACTGAGACCTGAAGGCGGACAAGGAGTTAGCCAGGCAAAGTCAAGGGAAAGATACTCTAAGCAGAGGCAAGAGCACGTGGGAAGGCAGGAAGTCAGAGAGGTCCGAGCCTGAGCTAGGGCTGGGGAGGAGCATGCTCAGATCTGCTCCCCGACAGCC
Organism: Gorilla gorilla gorilla; assembly: GCF_029281585.2. Taxonomy (NCBI): domain Eukaryota; kingdom Metazoa; phylum Chordata; class Mammalia; order Primates; family Hominidae; genus Gorilla; species Gorilla gorilla. The sequence goes on from NC_073224.2 coordinate 212,434,321, forward strand.
AGGCTCTCCTCGTACAGCTCACGCTCCACACTGCGGCTAGAATCACCTTTCTAAAATAGGCACAATAAGGCCAGGCACCGTGGCTCACGCCTGTAATCCCAACACTTTGAGAGGCCGTGGAGGGTAGATCACGAGGTCAGGAGGTCGAGACCCAGCCTGCCCCACACGGCAAAACCCGGTCTCTACTAAAGATACAAAAAAATTAGGTGGGCGTGGTGGTGCATGCCTATAATCCCAGCTACTTGGGAGGCTGAGGCAGGAGAATCGCTTGAAGCTGGGAGGAGGAGGTTGCAGTGAGCAGATTGCACCACTGCACTCCAGCCTGGGCAACAGGGCAAGACTCCATCTCTAAATAAATAAATAATAAAAATAAAATAGGTACAATCCTGTCCCTTCCCAGCCCTTAAACTCCTGCTCCGTTTCCCCAGTCCTTTAAAGTCTGCCCTCAATAGCAAGGCACTGGAGGCCCTCAAAACTGCCTTTCGAACCTCATTTCCTACCACTCCTCTCAGCCAACTCTGTGTTCAGCCACACCCAAACAGGTCATATCCTTCCATATCCCTGGGCCTTTGTCCACAAAATACATTCCTCCTGGAATGCCCTCTGCCACTTTTCCAGGTGAACTCTTCATCCTTCAGAGCCCAGCACAGATGTTCCTTTTCTCTAAGAAGCCTCTCTGGACCCCCACCTCCCCAACAAAAATGAGTTTCTCTTCTATACCCCATTACAATTTATTTTTATTTATTTATTTTTTGAAACACAGTCTTGCTCTGTTGCCCAGGCGGGAGTACAGTGGTGGGATCTCGGCTCACTGCAACCACTGCCTCCCAGGTTCAAGCAATTCTCCTGCCTCAGCCTCCTGAGTAGCTGGGATTACAGATGCACTCCACCATGCCTGGCTAATTTTTGCATTTTTAGTAGAGACGAGGTTTCGTCATGTTGCCCAGGCTGGTCTCGAACTCCTGACCTCAGGTAATCCGCCCGCCTTGGCCTCCCAAAGTGCTGGAATTATAGGCGTGAGCCACTGTGCCCAGCCTATGCCCCATTACATTTAATTCCAGATAGCTAATACTCACTGAATGCTTCTTTCTACATGCTAGGCTTTACATAAGCATTCCATGTTCGTGATCATATTTAACCTTCATGGTTATATTATTAGAAAGTATCTTGTCATCACTCCCATTTTGCTCATGTGAAACTGAGACTCAGAAAGGTTAAGTAACTAGCTCATTTCACAAACATAATCAGTGATAGAGCTGGGATTTGAACCCAGGCAATTTGTTGCCACCATTTATATGCTTAATCCTTATTCCACACTGCTCTACAGTAAGGTGTTCTAGCAATGTATTTGCCTCCCCTACCAGACTAGCAGCACTTGGAGGACAGAGGCCTAGACTAACTCATCCAGGGTCTCCAGGTCCCAGCACAGGGCTCCACACACAAGTCACGGTGTGCAAATGTGTGTAGAATGAATAAATAACTTTAGCTAGAATGCTGCCGGAGATTGAGATGGGCTTAAAGGTTACTTAGGGCAAATTGAGCCTCCGTATCCTGTGTGGGTCTGGTCATTATCCTGGGACAGATACCACACCCACTCCAGCACCTAGCTCTGGCACAGCCCCAAAAAGGATCTGCTGGTGGCTTTGGGATTCCCATCCCTTGGCTAGCAGCCCCGTTGGAGTCAGACAGATTCGGCTTTGAGTCCCAGTTCTCCCCTTAGATATAGCAAATGACTTCACCTCTCTGAGTCTTAGCTCTTCATCTTCAAAATGAGCTCAACAGTACCTGCCTTTCAGGGTTGTTGTGAAGATAATGAATGGCAGCCATTTTTACTATTTCCCAAGTGTCAGCTATGTGCTGTGCCAGGGTTTGTCATTTACTCTTAATTAGTACAGACCTTAGGCCCAGGCAACCGTGGAGACGGGGCCCCAGTGTTTTAGAAGGCCACCCTAGCCCTCCTCCACTAGGTGCCTCCCCATGGAGTGAGGAGTCAGAGAGGCCAAGAGGACATAACCACCCAGAGACCACCCTTACCTCTTTCTAGACCACCTCTGAGTACCCAGGATCCTAAATTTCGCTGAGCTAGTTTCCAAGGCCTGGGTGGGCCCTTCCCTCATCCAAACCACACTTCCAGGGTAGATTCCTAGGCCTGAGGGGTGGCCAAGGGCAGCAGGGGTGGGTGGATACAGCTTGACACGCAGGCAATGGGGCAGGCAGGGAATGTGGGAGGAGAAGGGCCTCTGGTGTACTCTTTTTTTTCTTTTTGTTTTTGAGACAAGGTCTAGCTCTGTCACCCAGGCTGGAGTAACATGCCTGGCTTATTTTTGTATTTTTTGTAGAGACAGGGTTTCACCATGTAGCTCAGGCTGGTCTCAAACTCCTGGGCTCAAGTGATTCACCTGTCTCAGCCTCCCAAAGTGCTGGGATTACAGGCATGAGCCACTGTGCCCGGCCTGGTGCTATACTCTTATTAGGGATGAGTTTGCCCTCACTAATCTTCACAAATGCCCTGAAAGGCAGGAATTATTAGCTCCATTTTATCTATTATCTTCTATCTATCTATCTATCTATCTATCTATCTATCTATCTATCCATTTATTTATTTTTTTAGAGACAGGGTCTTGCTCTGTCACCCAGGCTGGACAGGGTGGAGTGTAGTGGTGTGACCATAGCCCACTGCAGTCTCAAATTCCTGGGCTCAAACAATCCTCCCACCTCAGCCTCCTGAGTAGAGGGTTTTTTGTTTTGTTTGTTTGTTTGTATTGACGGGGTCTCACTATTTTGACCAAGATGGTCTCAAACTCCTGCACTCAAGTGATCCTCCTACCTTAGCCTCCCAAAGTGCTGGAATTACAGGCATGAGCCACTGAGCCCTGCCTTGCCCTATTTTATTTTATTTATTTATTTTTTGAGATGGAGTCTCTCTCTGTTGCCCAGGCTGGAGTGCAGTGGCATGATCTCGGCTCACTGCAACCTCCGCCTCCCAGGTTCAAGTGATTCTCCTGCTTCAGCCTCCCGAGTAGCTGAGACTATCGGCGCATTCCACCATGCCTGGCTAATTTTCGTATTTTTAATAGAGACAGGGTTTCACCATGTTGGCCAGGCTGGTTTCGAACTCCTGACCCCAAGTGATCCACCCGCCTTGGCCTCCCAAAGTGCTGGGATTACAGGTGTGAGCTACTGCGCTTGGCCCTGGCACCCCATTTTAAAGATAAAGAAACTAAGGCTCATCTAGAGGAGTGACTCCAAAGCCTGTTCATTTTACTCCCTCTGAGGAGGCTTTAGATCTAAATGTTTTACATATATTTTCTCATTTAATCCTCACAATGACCCTATGATGTAAGCAATATTATTATCTCACTTTTCAGATGATGAGACTGAGGCACAGAAAGGTTAAGAAACTTGCCTACAATTGCATAGCTCATGAGTGGCAGAGCTGGGAGTTGAACCCTGATAGTCAAGCTCTTAACCATGGGCTCTGCTGCCTGTTACCATGATCACAGTTATAACTCAGTTCCTTAACTTGGCTAGCAACCCCCTGCCTCAAACATCTGCCTGAGGACAGGAATACAGTGAAGGTGCTCTGGGTGCGCTCTGGGCAAAAAGCCAGAAAGAGGTAGAAATGAAATCCAATCTGAAGGCACCTGGGCAGAACATGTGGAAGGAGCTAGGGACTGGGGCTTGACCCTGCTCCTCAGCCTCTGTCCTGCAGTGCCAGGAGAGCTGGGCAGGGCCCCGGGGGCCGTTCAGAGAGAGGGACCTCTGGCCTGAGCCTGACGCTATGTCCTCCTTCCCAGTCTGTGGCTTGAGAAGATGGCACTTTCCCAGGACCGAGGCAGAGGCTGCCCCCCCACTTCCCCTCCAAGGCCCAGCTGTGAGGCGCCTGCCCAAGCTCCCACCAGCCCCGCCTCTCCCACTCCCTGGCCAAGCTGCTGCTGCTCTGTGGTCACCTGGACCCAATTTTCTTCTTCCTGCCTCCTCCCATCTCTGGGAAGCACCCCTTGGTTGCCCTGCCAATTTCCAAAGGCTTCTCCCCCAGGAAGCCATCTCTGCCTTCGCCCCAGTCTTACCCCCAGGTCCCCTACCCCCACTCGGAACACTCAGGCTCCTGTCCTTTCACCCCCACACACAGATAATCACTTGGACCATCAGCCCATTTTCCATTTGGTTCCTGGCGGAACACCGGGTCCACCTGGCCAAACTATGAGTTCCCTTTCCCTGGGCGGTATCACTTCCTGTGCTTCCCTCTCCCCCAACAGTGCCTGGCAGGGAGGAGGCCACAGCCAGAGGGTTGCCCATGCATCAGGAACTGAACCTTAGCACTGAGAGGCCTAGAGTCAGCATGACTATTCTTCAAGCTTTGGAGGTCAACCTCCCTGTCACTTGCTAAATGAGAAAACCCAAGAGGCCCAGGGAGGAGAAGAGACTTGCCTAAGGTCACCCAGAGGCCAGGCCAGGACTCAAATCCAGGTCTTCCAACTCTCAGACCCAGGCTTCTCACACTGTGTGAGATCAAGTTTCCAACCCTCCCAGGTACTCCTCATTTTCAGACAGATGACCAGAATAGTACCTGAGAATGTACTGTCAGAAACTCAGGAGTTAATTCTGCCCCAAAGGCCATATCTGGAAAAGTCCCAAAGAGATTGTTAGTCCAATCACCCTCCATCCACTCCCATCTTTTTTTTTTTTTTTTTTTTTGAGACGGAGTTTCGTACCTGTAGCCCAGGCTGGAGTGCAATGGTGAGATCTTGGCTCACAGCAACCTCCGCCTCCCGAGTTCAAGCGATTCTCCTGCCTCAGACTCCTGAGTAGCTGGGATTACAGGCATCTGCCACCACGCCCGGCTAATTTTTGTATTTTTAGTAGAGATGAGGTTTCACTGTGTTGGCCAGGCTGGTCTGGAACTCCTGACCTCAGGTGATCTGCCTGCCTCAGCTTCCCAAAGTCTTAGGATTACAGGCGTGAGCCACCGCACCTGGCCATCCACTCCCATCTTACAGACAAGCACACTAAGACCTGAAAGCAGACTGTCTCTAAAGAAAACAAAAAGGGGGCAGGGCGCTGTGGCTCACGCCTGTAATCCCAGCACTTTGGGAGGCCGAGGCGGGCGGATCACGAGGTCAGGAGTTCGAGACCAGCCTGGCCAACATGGTGAAACCCCGTCTCTACTAAAAATACAAAAATTAGTCGGACATGGTCGTGGGCGCCTGTAATGCCTGCTACTCAGGGGGCTGAGGCAGGAGAATCGTTTGAACCTGGGAGGCAGAGCTCGCAGTGAGCTGATATCACGCCATTGCACTCCAGACTGGGCAACAAGAGCAAAACTCCGTCTCAAAAAAAAAGAAAGCAAGCAAGCAGAATGGACCTCCTCAAGGTCACACAAAGCTGGGGCTAGAGCTCAGACAGGATTCCAGGTCGAGTTCTTGGAAGAATTAAGCATGGCCACCCAACTCATTCATTCAACAACGATTTGTCTGAGAACCTACTAATTCCAGGCTCTGTTCCAAGTGCTGAGAATATAAGGGTAAGAAAGACAATCGTAAGGCCAGGTGTGGTGGCTCATGCCTGTAATCCCAGCACTCTGGGGGGCCGAGGTGGGTGGATCACCTGAGGTCAGGAGTTTGAGACCAACCTGGTCAACATGGCAAAACCCTGTCTCCACTAAAAATATAAAAATTAGCCAGGTGTGGTGGCACATGCTTGCAATCCCAGCTACTCAGGAAGCTGAGGCAGGGAGGATCACTTGAACCCGGGAGGCGGAGATTGCAGTGAGCAGAGATCACGCAACTGCGCTCCAGCCTGGGCCACAGAGCAAGACTCTTGTCTAAAAAAAAAAAAAAGAAAGCAAGAAAGAATCATTGCTGGAAGAAACAGGAGGGGGCTTTCTGGGTACAGGAAATGTTCTGCATCTTGATCTGGGGACTGGTTATATGAGTGTGTTCAGTTTGTGAAAATTCATATCAAAGTGTATGTTTTGATATGTGTACTTTTCTGCATGCATATTTCAGTTATATATTTTATTTTATTTTATTTTATTTTATGTTTTTGAGATGGAGTCTCGCTCTGTCGCCAGGCTGGAGTGCAGTGGCACAATCTCGGCTCACTGCAACCTCCACCTCCTGGGTTCAAGTGATTCTCCTGCCTCCAAGTGATTCTCCCGCCTCAGCCTCCCCAGTAGCTAGGACTACAGGTGCTTGCCACCAGGCACAGATAATTTTTGTATTTTTAGTAGAGACAGGGTTTCTCCATGTTGGCCAGGATGGTCTCGATCTCTTGACCTCGTGATCTGCCCGCCTCAGCCTCCCAAAGTGCTTGGATTTACAGGTGTGACCCACTACACCTGGCCTGATTTTTTTGTGTGTTTTTTTGAGACAGAGTCTTGCTCTGTCGCCCAGGCCAGGGTGCAGTGGCATGATCTCAGCTCACTGCAACCTTTGCCTCTTGGGTTCAAGTGATTCTCCTGCCTCAGCCTCCCAATTAGCTGGGACTACAGGCAGTTGCCACCACACCTGGCTAATTTTTGTATTTTTGGTAGAGATGGAGTTTTGCCATGTGGACCCGGCTGGTCTTGAACTCCTGACCTCAGGTGATACACCTGCCTCGGCCTCCCAAAGTGCTGGGATTACAGGCGTGAGCCACTGCGCCCAGCCTAAAATGGATTTTTTTTTATTTTGAGATGGAGTTTTGCTCTTGTTGTCCAGGCTGGAGTGCAATGGCATGATCTCCACTCACTGCAACCTCTGCCTCCTGGGTTCAAGTGATTCTCCTGCCTCAGCCTCCCGAGTAGCTGGGATTACAGACACGTGCCACCACGCCTGCCTAATTTTGTATTTTTAGTAGAGACATGGCTTCACCATGTTGGTCAGGCTGGTCTCGAACTCCTGATCTCAGGTGATCCGCCCACCTTGGCCTCCCAAAGTGCTGGGATTATAGGCGTGAGCCACCGCTCCCAGCCTAAAATGGATTTTTTAAAAAGACAGTCACAAGCACTGAGCTCACAGGGCTGTAGTATAGTAGGGAGGATGAGACATTAAACAAGGAATTACACAAATAATTGTTTAATTACAGTTGTGACAAGTGCTACAATCAAGTGGAAGGTGTTACGACGTATGGAGTAGGATGACCTGATCTAGTTTAGGAGTAGTCAAGGAAGACTTCTCAAAGGAGGTGGGGTATCAGCTGAACTGTAAAGAATAAGAGTTAACAGGGTGGGAATGATTCTCAACCCCTACCTCACACTGCACAAAAATTAATTCAACATGAATCATGCCCCTAAATGCGAACACAAACACTTTAAATCTTATAGAAGAAAACATACAGGGCTGGGCGCAGTGGCTCATGCCTGTAATCCCAGCATTTTGGGAAGCCAAGGCAGGTGGATCACCTCAGGTCAGAAGTTCGAGACCAGCCTGACCAATAGGGTGAAAACCTGTCTCTACTAAAAATACAAAAATTAGCCAGGTGTGGTGGCGTGTGCCTGTAGTCTCAGCTGCTTGGGAAGCTGAGGCACAAGAATCGCTTGAACCCAGGAGGCGGAGGTTGCAGTGAGCCAAGATCTCACCACTGCACTCCAGCCTGGGCGACAGAGCAAGATCTGTCTCAAAAAAAAAAAGAAAACATATGGGAATATTTTCATGACCTGGAGATAGGCAAAGATTTCTTTTTTTTTTTTTTTTTTTTTTTGAGATGGAGTCTCGCTCTGTTGCCCAGGCTGGAGTGCAGTGGCGCGATCTCGGCTCACTGCAAGCTGCGCCTCCCGGGTTCACGCCATTCTCCTGCCTCAGCCTCCCACATAGCTGGGACTACAGGCGCCCGCCACCACACCCAGCTAATTTTTTGTATTTTTTTAGTAGAGACGGGGTTTCACTGTGTTAGCCAGGATGGTCTCGATCTCCTGATCTCGTGATCCACCCGCCTCGGCCTCCCAAAGTGCTGGGATTACAGGCGTGAGCCACCGCGCCCGGCCAAAGATTTCTTTTGTTGTTGTTGTTGTTGCCGTGTTTTACAGACAAGAGTCTTGCTCTGTTGCCCAAACTGGAGTGCGGCGGCATAATCATGGTTGACTGCAGCCTTGGACTCCTGGGGTTAAGCAGTCCTCCTGCCTTGGCCTCCCAAAGTGCTATGACTACAGGTGTGAGCCACTCTTCCCGGCCTAAGCAAAGATTTCTGAGGCATTGAAAGCACTAACCATAAAACAAAATTATCAGGCAGTAGGGGAAACATTCAAGACAGAGAAAACAGTGTATGTGAAAGCCCAGAGGGGAGAAGGGGAAAGGTGTGTTGGAAGAGCTGAGGAAAGGCCAGAAGAAGCAAAGTCAGGGAGACAGTGAAGTGAGAGAAGGGCCAAGAGGTTGGAAACGAAGGTCAGGGATAATGTGACTTTAACCAGGGTTTGCAAAAACCTAGTATTACCCTCTTTGACGTGCTCAGGACTACAAGGTGTTGCCTACACAAAAAGGAGAATAAAAGGGAACACGCCCCCCTTCTCCCAGCTCAGCAACAAGGCAAGGCCAGGCTTGGATTCTGCTTCTTTGCAATCAAGGTATAGTTTCTTTACAACTTGAAAAGTCACTTAATCCAGGTGCCAGGATGAGGTGGGGCATTGCAGGTGGGGACTCGGGCTGTTAGGCCCCGTCCTGCCAGGCCCAGCCCTGGTCTTAGAGGAGCTGGAGTTTGCCAGCTCCCACCCACGCCTCAGCTCCTGCTATAGCCCCACCCCACCCCTGCTCAGCACCTGGACCTCCTCATCTCCTCTTCCCTCTCTCCCTCTCTTGGAGGGCTGACAAGTCCCACAGGAAAGAAAGAGCTCAGAGGTCAGGAGTTTCCTCCACCCACTCGCACTCCCACATACATCTCAATATACCCCAAACCAGAGCTGGAGGGGGGGCCTCAGGCAACCAAGTACCCACAGAGTTCAGCTGTCTCATCAGTCAGGCCTCTTCCCTGCAAGGCGCTCAGGAAAGACTGACGGTGGTGACTCCATTCAATTCAACCAACATTGAGTACCTGCTGCATGCCAGGCCCTGTGCCAGAGTTAAGAAGGGTGTTGTTCCCACTCTCTGGGAAGTCTTGGGGCAGTGGGGGAAAGATGGTGCACACAGCCAACAGTATTACACGTGCTTTATAGTGGTGCAAAGTGCAATTGAGTATACAAAGTGAGACTGATTTCACTTGGGGAATGGTGAGTGGATATCACGGAAAATTTCCTCTGAGCAGTGACATCTGAGCTGGGCCATAACAAATCAGTAAGACTGCCAGTAAGAAAAGGTCTTTGAGGCCAGGCATGGTGGCTCATGCCTTTAACCCTAGCACTTTGGGAGGCTGAGGTGGGAGGACTGCTTGAGGCCAGGAGTTCAAGAGCAACCTGGCCAACACAGCGAGACCATCTCTAAAGGAAACAAAAAGGAGCCAGGCGCGATGGCTCATGCCTGTAATCCCAGCACTTTGGGAGGCCAAGGCGGGCGGATCACGAGGTCAGAAGATCGAGACCATCCTGTCCAACATGGTGAAACCCCGTCTCTACTAAAATACAGGAAAAAAAAATTAGCAGGGCATGGTGGTGCGTGCCTTGTAGTCCCAGCTACTCGGGAGGCTGAGGCAGGGGAATCACTTGAACCTGGGAGGCAGAGGTTGCAACGAGCTGAGATCGTGCCACTGCACTCCAGCCTGGTGACAGAGCAAAACTCTGTCTCAAAAATTAAAAAAAAAAAAAAAAAAAAAAAAAAAAAGAAGTGCTCCTTTTGGCAGAGGAAAGTATAAGAATTATAGTGACTACCAGGAGTGTGAGGTAGTTTGCTCAGCACCTTATGTATTCATTTAATTGTCACGATGACTTTGTGAAATTGTGTAATTATGGCCATTCTCCAGATGTGGCAGCTGAGGCTTTGAGACACACAGCTAGTAAGCGGCAAAACTGGGATTTCAACTCAGTGCTATCTGCTTCCATGAGTTGAACTTCTGCCACCTAGAGTAGCCTGAGCAAAGGACATGTGGCAACTTGAGCAGAGGGCCATGAGGTGAGGGCTGGAGGGCCTCACCATGAGGTGAGGCAGGGGTTGGGTTGGGGGAGCCTTGCTTGAGGAGTGTGGGCTTTATCCAGAGAGTAATGGCAGTAGGGGGTGGTATGGGAGGTTCACTAATGGGGGTGTGGGGTAAAGAAAGATGATGCTTACGATTAGCTTTCTGTTTTCAGAGGCCCACTTTGAAGAGAAGAAATTAGAGGCAGAGAAACCTGTGTGGGAGTTGCTGCAAAAATCCAAGAGAAAGATGGGGGTTGAGGGATGAAGAGGAAGGTAGGCATCCGGGAGATACCGAGTGGAACCTGGGGACTGATTGGTTCCAGTGGACAAGTGGAGGGAGGAGTCCAAGCTGATGTCCCAGGATTTTGCCTGTGTGCTCCAAAAGGAAGCCCAATTATTAGGTTTTGTATTTCGTTTTGTTTTTTGTTTTTTGAGATAGGGTTTCACTCTGTCTCCCAGGCTGGAGCGCAGTGGCGCGATCAGGGCTCACTGCAGGCTCGACTTCTCCCCAGGCTCAGGTGATTCTCCCACATCAGCCTCCTGAGTAGCTGAGACTACAGGTGTGCTCCACCATGCTCGCTCATTTTTTGAACTTTTTGTAGAGATGGGGTCTTGCCATGTTGCCCAGGCTGTTCTGGAACTCCTGGGCTCGAGCAATCCGCCCACCTTGGTCTCCCAAAGTGCTCAGATTACAGGCATAAGCCACCATGCCCGGCCTTGGCTACTTTTTTTTATTTTTATTTTTATTTTTTTTTTGAGATGGAGTCTCGCTCTGTCACCCAGGCTGGAGTGCAATGGCGCGATCTCGGCCTCCCGGGTTCAAGCGATTCTCCTGCCTCAGCCACCTGAGTAGCTGGGATTACAGGCACGTGCCACCATGCCCAGCTAATTTTTGTATTTTTAGTAGAGATGGGGTTTCACCATGTAGGTCAGGCTGGTCTCAAACTCCTGACCTCATGATCCACCTGCCTTGGCCTCCCAAAATGCTGGGATTACAGGCGTGAGCCACTGCGTTCGGCCAATTCTCAAAATTTTTTGTAGAGATGGGGTCTCGTAGGCCAGGCGTGGTAGCACACACCTGTTGTTCCATCTACTCAGGAGACTGAGGTGGGAGCCTGGGAGGTTGAGGCTACAATGAACCCTGATTGTGCCACTGTACTCTAGCCTGTGCAAGACAGTGAGACTCTGTCTCAAAAAAAAAAAAAAAAAAGCCGGGTGCAGTGGCTCACACCTATAATCCCGGCACTTTGAGAGGCCAAGGCAGGCAGATCATTTAAGGTCAGGAGTTCAAGACCAGCCTGGTCAACATGAGAGATGGGGTCTATGTTGCCCAGACTGGTATTAAACTCCTGGGCTCAAGCAATCCTCCTGCCTTGGCCTCCCAAAATGCTGGGATGAGAGGCATAAGGCACTGCGTCCAGCTCCAGTAATTAGTTTTTAACAACATACTGGGCATCCCCTAGCTGCCTACCATGACTCAGCCCCACATGTGGCACCTGCAAAATTCACTCCTGATGGGTGCTTTATTCTCCTCCAGATACTCATTTATATTCATCACCTATTTGTGTATGCATTTATCTAACATATATGGAGCACCTACTGTATGCCAGATGCTGTGCCGGGAACCGGGGATACATCAGGGCGCAAACTAAACCCGTGTCATTAGTGATGTAATGGTTATAGCCGGCGGTCTGCATTTGAATCCTGATTTGCAACTTATTTGTGGTGAGTCCTGGCTCAGCCTCCAACTTGCTGTGACTTCAGGTGAGTGAGTGACCTCTCATTGTCTCAGTTTCTTCATCTGTAAGATGGGGATACCAACAGTACCTACCATGCAGGTTAAATGGGTTAAATGTAAAGTCCTGGGCCCCGGGTCAGCATTTGACATTAGCTATTATTAGACTTTACATTTTAACGAGGATCCAATTGCACAATTAATTATTTAATTCATTATTATTATTATTGAGACGGAGTCTTGCTCTGTCGCCCAGGCTAGAGTGCAGTGGCGCGATCTTGGCTCACTGCAACCTCCGTCTCCTGGATTCAAGCGACTCTCCTGCCTCAGCCTCCTGAGTAGCTGAGACTACAGGCGTGTGCCACCATGCCTGGCTAATTTTTGTACTTTTAGTAGAGACGGGGTTTCACCATTTTGGCCAGGCTGGTCTCAAACTCCTGGCCTCAGGTGATCTGTCTGCCTCAGCCTCCCAAAGTGCTGGGATTACAGGTGTGAGCCACCACCACCCCTGACCTATTTAATTTATTTTTATTTTTATGTTTGAGACAGGGCCTCACTCCGTCACCCAGGCTGGAGTTCAGTGGCACGGTTACAGCTCACTGCAGGTTACTCCTCGACCTCCGAGACTCAATCCATCCTACCACCTCAGCCTCCCGAGTAGCAGGGACTACAGGCACATGCCACCATGCCCAGCTAATTTATTTTTTGTAGAGACAGGGTTTTGCCATGTTGCCCAGGCTGGTCTCGAACACCTGGCTTCAAGTAATCTTCCCACCTCAGCCTCCCAAAGTGTTGGGATTACAGGCCTGAGGCACCACACTGGCCAATTATTTAATTATGTACAACCATGATAAATACAGCACTGCCGTCTTTTTTCTTCTGAAGGTGCCTCCTTCAGAAGTTGAGGGAAGGTTTCAGAGCAGGCGATGGTCCCACTGAGCTGAGCTGAGTGAGTTGGGGCTGGCCAGGGAAAGCATGAGGGAGGGAGGGGCGTTCGAGGCAAAGGGCACAGTGAGAAGGCAGACCCGCAGGTGGAAGGAGGCACTGAGAGCTTTGTATTTCCAGAACCTTACTTGGAGCCTCAAAACAGTGCTGAGAAGTAGGTCAGGCAGATACTATGCCCCCATTTTACAGAAACAGCACTAAGGCCCAGAGAGGAACAATGACTTAGCAGGTCTGTGACAGAGGAGGCTCCGTCAATGTTCTGCCAGCTGATCCAGGGGGCTGGAGAGGACAGGCCTGAGAAGAGGCCTTTGTCCCTTTGCCGGCTGGGGCGGGAGCAGCAGAAGCTGAGGCTGCAGCTGGCCACCAGCAGCTGTGGTGGCCAGAGCTGCATTCCTTCCCCTGCCAGCGAGCAAGTCCAGGCTTATGGCAGGGGCTGGGAATTTTCTTTTTGTCTTTTAAAAAAAAGCACTTTAGTCAACATTAAGTTGTGACTTCAAACAGACACAGCTCCTAAGTGTCCTCCCCAGCCCTAGTTCTCTCCAACTCCCCAGGGTAAGCCCCCAGGCAGCCAAGTTTCTGGGAAAGGCAGGAGGCCTGGACTTGGAGTCCAAAGACTGTGGTGAGCCTTGGCTCAGACTCCCGCTTGCTGTGTGACCTCAGGCAGGTCACCACCCTCTCTGGGCCTGAGTGTCCTCTGCAAAACAGGGAAGGGAGGGTTGGATGACATAAGGTGGGGTGGGGAGCCCAGCAGCTGGCTCCAGCCAGTGGCAACACAGCTCTGCTGCTCTCCAACTTTGAGGCAGTGGGGCCTTGGGGGTCCGGAAGCTGGGGACAGGCAGCCTTTCATCTCTGCTGGCCCAGGGTTGCTGCAGGTTGGCAGGCCCCACATCCCGAGATCGCGTTTCAGGCTGGAAGGGGCCTTCCTGTGACCTCAGCCGGCCAGGCCTGCCCCTGCCTCCCTCCTCCCCATTCTCACCAGAGGGAAGCAGGCAGTATCCCGCCCAAGGTCACCAGCCAGCAAGTGGCTGTCCTTCGGCCTGCCCTTCCCTCCCACCCGAGCCAGCCCCCACCGGCCTCCCACTGTAAAGCCTCAGGTCTCCTGGGCCATTAGGAATCTGCCAGGCGAGGCGTGGTCTTTTTCCTCTCTCGTTTCTTGGCTTGTTTTCCCAGTTCTCCAACAGCCGCCTCCTGCAAAAGCCTCTGGGTGCGTGTACAGGAACATTTTTCTTTAAAAAAAAAAAAAAGAGAGAGAGAGAGATTGAAGAAAGACAGAGAAATACAGCAGAGTTTGGGTAAAAAAGCAAGCAACTCCTTAATCCTTTCCCTGTAACCTCTGGCTTCTCAGCTGGGTTGGCCCCAGGCACTGGGAAGGCAGGCTTTGCTGGGGTGAGAGGCCTGGGCTTGTCCCCCACCGCCCCCTCCTCACCCGCCTCTGTTCTCCGGGGTTTGGTCTGACTTTTGGAGCCAGGAGGAGACGAGCTGCAGGGCTCAGCAGGGCTGGGAATACATGGGGGTGCTGAGGGGCTTGGCTGGGACTTTGCCCCCTGCCCACTTGGCCACCTTCTATGGAGGCTACAGGATCCGAATATTTCACCCATAACTCATTCCCTCTCTTCCTGCTTTCGTTCCTTTATCCTCTGTCTTCGGAATCACTGGCCTGTCCAGTGCTAGCTTCCTCAGTGCCGTCTCCCATCCCTGCACCCCGTCACCCCACACGGGGCTTGGCTTTCTTGTTTTGTGAAAGTCATACACTTTCACACTTTGTCTTTATCCAGTCAGACCCCTCTGTAGAGGTGGCACTCAGTGTCCTGCCCTTTGTCCTGTCTGAGGAACCAACCCCTAATTATCTGTTGTAGTCACAGTTCCTGGGTCCATGCCTGACATATAGGAGGTATGTTGGGGTGCTTCTCGAATGAATAAATTCAAATCATAAATAGGTTGCTCAAAATATTCAGAGTGAGCCGGGCGCGGTGGCTCACGCCTGTAATCCCAGCACTTTGGGAGGCCGAGGCAGGCAGATCACGAGGTCAAGAGATGGAGATCATCCTGGCCAACATGGTGAAACCCCGTCTCTACTAAAAATACAAAACTTAGCCAGGCGTGGTGATGCGCACCTGTAGTCCCAGCTACTTGGAAGGCTGAGGCAGGAGAATTGCTTGAACCCGGGAGGCGGAGATTGCAGTGAGCCGAGATCGTGCCACTGCATTCCAGCCTGGGCGACAGAGCCAGGCTCCATCTCAAAAAAAAAATAATAATTCAGGGTGATCCTGCAAAAGGGACATTTGATTGTGACATATCTCTGTTAAAACTCTTCCATGCCTCCCCAGCACCCCCGGAATCCCGTCCAATCCTCTATCTCCACCTCTCCCCACTCACCAGCCCTCATCAAAGGATGTCCTTTTCCCCCAGTGAGCCATCATTTTTTCTCTTGCCTCTGGGCCTTTGCACATGAAATTCCAACCACCTGCCTGCCTCTCCTGGCTGTCTCAAACCTGTTCCCTTGTCAGATTCAAGGAGCAGAACACACATGTGTTCAGAGCCCAGCAAAGCAGGGATACTCAAGACTTTTTTTTCAAATGGTTTGACATTCAATAATTTTTTAAAATCACTGAAATAGGCTGGGTGCGGTGGCTCATGCCTATAATCACAGCACTTTGGGAGGCGGGCGGATCACCTGAGGTTAGGAGTTCGAGACCAGCCTGGCAAACATGGTGACACCCCGTCTCTACTAAAAATACAAAAATTAGCCGGGCATGGTCGTGGGTGCCTATAATCCCAGCTACTCCAGTGGCTGAGGCAAGAGAATCGCTTGAACCCAGGAGGTGGGTGTTGCAGTGAGCCGAGATCCAGCCACTGCACTCACTCCGGCCTGGGCGACAGAGTGAGACTTCATCTCAATAAAACAAGCAAACAAAAAAACACTGAAATAGTGTTCATGGGAAAATTCAGAACTTTATTGGAGCTTCTTGGTCTTATTTTCTGGTGAGTTTTGTTTTTATATTGAATTTATACCTACGTTGGTATGGCACTAGGTGACAAGATCTGGCTCTGGTCTTTAAGTCTCAGCCTAGATGTCAACTACTCCTCTACTGACTCCTCCAGACCGGTTTAGGTCTCTTCCTGGTGCTCCCAAAGCCCTTCTTTTTTTTTTTTTTTTTTTTTTTTTTGTAGAGATGGGATTCTCGCTATGTGCTGGGATTACAGGCATGAGCTGCCACACCTAACCCCCTATGGATTTTTTATATCCATATTTTTGTTTTGCTTATTCCTTTTCATTTCCTTGCCCCAAGTCTGTAAGCTCCCTGAGGGCCTAATATTTTTCTTTTTCTTTTCTTTTTTTTTTTGAGACGGAGTTTTGCTCTTGTTGCCCAGGCTAGAGTGCAGTGGTGCGATCTCAGCTCACCCCAACCTCCACCTCCTGGGTTCAAGTGATTCTCCTGCCTCAGCCTCCTGAGTAGCTGGGATTATAGGCATGCGCCACCATGCCCAGCTAATTTTGTATTTTTTGTAGAGATGGGGTTTCTCCATGTTGGTCAGGCTGGTCTCGAACTCCCAACCTCAGGTGATCCACATGCCTTGGCCTCCCAAAGTGCTGGGATTTGGGATTACAGGCGTGAGCCACTGCACCCGGTCAATATTTTTCTACTTCTTTTTTTTTTTTTTTTTTTTGAGATGGAGTTTGCTCTTGTTGCCCAGGCTGGAGTGCAATGGCGTGATCTCGGCTCACCACAACCTCTGCCACGCGGGTTCAAGCGATTCTCCTGCCTCAGCCTCCCGACTAGCTGGGATTACAGGCGTGTGCCACCATGCCCGGCTAATTTTGTATTTTTAGTAGAGAATGGGGTTTCTCCATGTTTGTCAGGCTGGTCTTGAACTCCCGACCTCAGGTGATCCACCCGCCTCGGCCTCCCAAAGTGCTCGGATTACAGGCTTGAGCCACCGCGCCCAGCCATATTTTTCTACTTCTATACCTGCAGTGCCTAGTATGGAACCTAACATAAAACTGACCCAAGACATGTTACTCTCCAGTCATTTCTTTTTTTTTTTTTTAATTTCTTCTTAAAAAAATGGGATACATGTGCAGAACGTGCAGGTTTGTTACATAGGTATTCGTGTGCCACGGTGGTTTGCTGCACCTATTGACCCATCCTCTAAGTTCCCTCCCCTCACCCTCCGAACCTCAAACAGGCCCTGGTGTGTGCTATTCCCCTCTCTGTGTCCATGTGTTCTCAATGTTCAACTCCCACTTATGAGTGAGAACATGCGGTGTTTGGTTTTCTGTTCTTGTGTTAATTTGCTGAGGATGATGGCTTCCAGCTTCATCCATGTCCCTGCAAAGGACATGATCTCATTCCTTTTTATGGCTGCATAGTATTTCATGGTGTATATGTACCACATTTTCTTTATCCAGTCTATCATTGATGGGCATTTCAGTTGGTTCCATGTCTTTGCTATTGTAAATAGTGCTGCAATAAACATACATGTGCATGTGTCTTTATAGTAGGATGATTTATTTTATTTTATTTTATTTTTTGAGACGGAGTCTTGCTCTGTCACCCAGGCTGGAGTGCAGTGGCACGATCTCGGCTCACTGCAAGCTCCACCTCCTGGGTTCACGCCATTCTCCTGCCTCAGCCTGCAGAATAGCTGGGACTACAGGTGCCCGCTACCATGCCCAGCCAATTTTTTGTATTTTTAGTAGAGACAGGGTTTCACCGCGTTGGCCAGGATGGTCTCGATCTCCTGACCTCGTGATCCGCCTACCTCGGCCTGCCAAAGTGCTGGGATTACAGGCGTGAGCCACCGCACCCAGCCAGTAGAATGATTTATATTCCTTTGGGTATATACCCAGTAATGGGATTGCTGGGTCAAATGGTATTGCTGGTTCTAGATCCCTGAGGAATTGCCACAATATCTTCCACAATGGTTGAACTAATTAACATTCTCATCAACAATGTAAAAGCGTTCCTATTTCACCACAGCTTCACCAGCATCTATTGTTTCCTGACTTTTTAATAACTGCCATTCTGGCCAGGCGCAGTGGCTCATGCTTGTAATCCCAACACTGTGGGAGGCCAAGATGGGTGGATCATGAGGTCAGGAGATCGAGACCATCCTGGCTAACACAGTGAAACCCAGTCTCTACTAAAAATACAAAAAAAAAAAAAAAAAAATTAGCCAGGTGTGGTGGCAGGCGCCTGTAGTCCCAGCTACTCAGGAGGCTGAGGCAGAAGAATGGCGTGAACCTGGGAGGCGGAGCTTGCAGTGAGCCGAGATCGCACCACTGCACTCCAGCCTGAGTGACAGAGCGAGACTCTGTCAAAAAAAAAAAAAAAAAGTTAGCTGGGTGTGGTGGCATGCGCCTGTAGTCCCAGTTACTGGGGAGCCTGAGGCAGAAGGATCGCTTGAACCTGGGAGACAGAGGTTGCAGTGGGCTGAGATCACGTCACTGCACTCCAGCCTGGTGACAGAGATAGACTGCACTCCAACCTGGTGACACAGTGAGACTCCGTCTCAAAAATAAATAAATAAATAAATAAAAATAACTGCCATTCTGACTGGTGTGAGATGGTATCTCTTTGTGGTTTTGATTTGCATTTCTCTGATGGCCAGTGATGTTGAGCTTTTTTTCCTGCGTTTTTTGGCCATGTAAATATCTTCTTTTGAGAAGTGTTCATATCCTTAACTCACTTTTTGATGGGGTTGGTTTTTTCTTATAAATATGTTTAAGTTCCTTGTAGATTCCGGATATTAGACCTTTGTCAGATCAGTAGACTGAAAAAATTTTCTCCCATTCTGTAGGTTGCCTGTTCATTCTGATGATAGTTTCTTTTTTCTCTCTCTTTTTTTTTTTTTTTTTAAGACGGAGTCTCCCTCTGTCTCCCAGCCCGGTGTGTGCAGTGGTGTGATCTCGGCTCACTGCAAGCTCCGCCTCCCGGGTTCACGCCATTCTCCTGCCTCAGCCTCCCGAGTAGCTGGGACTACAGGCGCCCGCCACCACGACCAGCTGATTTTTTTGTATTTTTAGTAGAGATGGGGTTTCACTGTGTTAGCCAGGATGGTCTCAATCTCCTGACCTCGTGATCTGCCCATCTCAGCCTCCCAAAGTGCTGAGATTACAGGCGTGAGCCACTGCACCCAGCCGATAATAGTTTCTTCTGCTGTGCAGAAGCTCTTTAGTTTAATTAGATCCCACTTGTCAATTTTGGCTTTTGTTGCAATTGCTTTTGGTGTTTTTGCCCATGCCTATGTCCTGAATGGTGTTGCCTAGGTTTTCTTCTAGGGTTTTTATTCCTCAGGCTTTTTTTGTTCAGTCCACTTTGCAGGGTAGATCATATTCTGTTCCTACTTCCTAATTCTGCCTGAGGAACTCCTACTCACCCTTCAAAACCCCTTCCAAATGGCCCTTCCTCTGTAAGCCTGTCCCAATCTCCCAGTTAAGTTCTCTACTTCTATAAGCTCATAGCTCCTACTGCAATCAGTGTCTTCCGCTTTTACTGTAATTTTTATGTATATCTTCTCCCTCATCAGATTGGGAGCCACTCAAGGGCAGAGTCTGAGTGGACTGATCCCTCCGTCCCCAGTGCCCTGCACAAGCCTGGCCAGGGCAGGCAGCAATATATCCTTATTAAATGAATAGACTGGAAGATGTCACGAAGGGGGTAAAACTGAGGCAGGATTTTGGGCTGGATGCCGTGGCTCATACCTGTAATCCCAGCACTTTGGGAGGCCAAGGTGGGCAGATTGCTTGTGCTCAGGGGTTCAATACAAGCCTGGGAGGCTGGGCCGGGTGGCTCATGCTTGTAATCCTAGCACTTCGGGAGGCCAAGGCAGGAGGATTGCTTGAGGCCAAGAGTTAAAGACCAACCTGGCCAACATAGCAAGACCCCCCAGCCCCACCCCCATCTCTATTTAAAAAAAGAAGAAGAAGAAGAAGACCAGCCTGGGCAACATGGCAAAACCCCGTCTCTACAATAAATAAATAAATAAATAAATAAAAATTTGCCGAGCATGGTGGCACGCACCTGTAGTCCCAGCTACTTGGAGGCTGAGGTGGGAAAATCACTTGAGTCCAGGAGGTAGAGGCTGCAGTGAGCTGAGATAGCACCACTGCACTCCAGTCTGGCGACAGAGTGAGACCTTGTCTCAAAAAAATAAAAAAGAAAAATAAATAAATAATTCAGGCCGGGTGCAGTGGCTCACACCTGTAATCCCAGCACTTTGGGAGGCTGAGGTGGGAGGATCACCTGAGGTCGGGAGTTTAAGACCAGCCTGACCAACATGGAGAAACACTGTCTCTACTAAAAATTTAAAATTAGCCAGGCGTGGTGGCACATGCCTGTAATCCCAGCTACTCGGGAGCCTGAGGCAGGAGAATTGCTTGAACCCTGGAGGCGGAGGTTGTGGTGAGCCGAGATGGCACCATTGCACTCCAGCCTGGGCAACAAGAGTGAAACTCTGTCTCAAAAAAAAAGAAAAAAAAATTCAAGCAGGATTTTGAAGGTAGGAGGAAAGAGAATAACAGGTACTTACTGAGGGCATAGTACCAATAAAAACAGGCTGGACACGGTGGTTCACGCCTGTAATCCCAGCACTTTGGGAGGCCGAGGTGGGCAGATCACGAGGTCGGGAGTTCGAGATGAGCTTGGCCAACATGGTGAAACCCCATCTTCAAAAAATACAAAAATTAGCTGGGCATGGTGGTGCGTGTCTGCAATCTTAGCTACTCAGGAGGCTGAGACATGAGAATCACTTAAACCCAGGAGGCGGAGATTGCAGTGAGCTGAGATCATGCCACTGCACTCCAGCCTGGGTGACAGAGCGAGACTCCATCTCAAAAAAAAAAAAAAAAAAGAAAAATCATAATCATCAGCAGCAGCATCATCATCATGGGAACTATCACTAAATGTGCCATAGTGTGATGAGTAAGAGAACAGATTAAGCTCTACCCCTTACTGGCTGTGTGAGCATGTGCAAGTTATAGAAATCTCCTTGTGCCTCAGTTTCCTCATCTGCAAACTGGGGTTAGTAATAATATCTACCGTATCAGGAGTTAAATAGGTAAATATATGCAAGGTGCTGAGAGCTATGCCAGGTACACATGGGCACTGTGTATTTCCTATCACTGTTATTCTCTCGATTGCTGAACACTTTGGTCCTGCCAGGCAGTTTTATCTGCCATCTCACTTGGTCCTCACAGCAGCCTGAGAGACAGGGATTATTGTCCCCTTTTACAAAGAAATGAGGCGTAAACAGGCCAGGCAGCTTGCTAAGGTCACTTGCTGGGTAAGTGGCAGGAATGGGATTTGAACCTAGGTCTCTCTGCCCCTCCCACCCACCCCATTTCCCTGACTGTGGAACCTGCCTGAAGGAGGAGGAGGAGGAGGAGGAGGAGGAAGAGGAGGAGATGGCATAGTGGGAAGGCAGGGAGGCTTCACCGAGCTGGGGCCTCGGAAGCAGAGCAGCAGGCATTTTTTCCAGAGCTTTCATTTCCGTCTGCTTCTTCTAAGCAGGTGAAAAACCCCACAGAGGGCCCTTCCCTGAGTACCCCCGCCCCCACCCTATTTCCTCCCCCACCCAGCACTGCCTCTGTCCCCCACACTGGGAGCGGGGAGGTCAGGCATGCAGCGTGGGGGATGCAGGGGAGGGGAGTGAGGAGGTGGGGGAGCATCATTCCAGATCCTTCCCCTCAGCAACCCTCTCTTCTCCATCAAAGGCACTCAGGGAGGAGAGAGCATTCCAGGTGGAAGGAATGGCAAATGCAAAGGCTGCAGATTAAGGATGTGGAGGTGGGGAAAGCCTGCGAGCTTGGCTGGAACCGAGGTTCGTGGCCCCCTGGGATTGCTCAGTGGAGAAGAACTTGTTTGACGAGAGAAAGAGAGAGAGAGAGACTGTGGACCTAGCAAGAGCTCAGGATGCCAGAGGGAGGGGGGTGACCTGGAGATCATTCTGGGCTCTGAGTACAGTGCTCTCCACCCTTCTCCCCTCAGATGGGGGTCAGGGAGAGGGGAGGGGTGATTCTTCCTGGTCCCTATGCTTTGTTGCTCCCCCTGGAATTCCTTAGCTGACTGCACTCTGTCAGTTCTGTACCCAGTGCTGGCTCACAGCTTTTTAACACGTTCTCTCATTGCATTTGTATTTTCTCTCCAGCTCCATGAGACTAGTTTTATTCACTTCATTTTATAGGCTAGAAAACTGAGGCTCAGCTAGGTTGTTTTTTTGTTTTTTTGGGTTTTTTTGTGGGGGCGGGGCGGGGAACGGAGTTTCACTCTGTTTGGCTGGAGTGCAGTGGCGCGATCTCGGATCACTGCAACCTCTGCCTCCCGGGTTCAAGCAATTCTCTTGCCTCAGCCTCCTGAGTAGCTGGGATTACAGGCGCCCACGACCATGCCCAGCTAGTTTTTGTATTTTTATTTTTATTTAAGAAAAACTGTTTTTTGAGCCGGAGTCTCGTTCCGTCGCCCAGGCTGGAGTACAGTGGCATGATCTCGGCTCACTGCAACCTTCGCCTCCCGGGCTCAAGCGATTCTCCTGCCTCAGCCTCCCGAGTAGCTGGGACTACAGGCACGCGCCACCACGTCTGGCTAATTTTTTTGTATTTTTAGTAGAGACGGGGTTTCACCATATTGGCCAGGATGGTCTCGATCTCTTGACCTCGTGATCCGCCTGCAGCTGAGATTACAGGTGGCTGCCACCACGCCCAGCTAATTTTTGCATTTTTAGTAGAGACAAGGTTTCACCATGTTTGTCAGGCTGGTCTCGAACTCCTGACCTCAGGCAATCCGCCCGCCTTGGCCTCCCAAAGTGCTGGGATTACAGGCATGAGCCACTGTGCCTGGCCCTGTTTTTTACATTTTTATCTATTTATTTATTTATTTATTTATTTTGAGCCTAGGTTAGGAAACTGGCTAATTCTTGTATTTTTGATAGAGATGGGGTTTTGTCATGTCACCCAAGCTGGTCTTGAACCCCAGGCTCAAGCGATCCCCCTGCCTTGGCATCCCAAATTGTTGGGAATACAGGTATGAGCTACCATGCCTGGCCCTTTCCCCTCATTTGTAAAATGAGGATGATAATAACAGGACCTAATTTATAGGACTGAGGCTGGGCGCAGTGGCTCACGCCTGTAATCCCAGTACTTTGGGAGGCCAAGGCGGAGAGATCACTGGAGGTCTGGAGTTCACAACCAACCTGGCCAACATGGTGAAACCCCGTCTCTACAAAAAATACAAAAATTAGCCAGGCGTGGTGGTGCGAGCCTGTAATCCCAGCTACTTGGGAGGCTGAGGCAGGAGAATTGCTTGAACTGGGGAGGCAGAAGTTGCAGTGAGCCAAGATCATGCCACTGCACTGCAGCCTGGACGACAGAGCAAAACTGTGTCTCAATAAATAAATAAATAATTTATAGGACTGATATAAGGATTGACGAGTTAATGCATGTAAAGCAATTCGCACATTCCTGGCACGTAGCAAATGCTCACTAAATGTTGGTCCTTATTAATATTACCACTAAATGCACAATACCACCTCCCACTCTGAAAGCAACTTCTTTATCTGCATTGCCTAAAAGGAAAAATTAAGGCTCCTATTTTGGGACAACCTTCAAGCAATCACTGTGCTAAGTGTTTCATATTTATGATCACATTTAATTTGAACATATCTGGAAAATAAAAACAATTATGGCCAGGCCTGGTGGCTCACGCCTGTAATCCCAGCACTTTGGGAGGCTGAGGTGCTGAGTCCGGGAGTCCTAGACCAGCCTGGGCAACACAGCAAGACCCCACTTCTATTTTTTTTTGAGACGAAGTCTCACTCTGTTGCCCAGGCTGGAGTGTAGTGCTGCGATCTTGGCTCACTGCAACCTCTGCCTCCCGGGTCTACGCCATTCTCCTGCCTCAGCCTCCTGAGTAGCTGGGACTACAGGCGCCCGCCACCATGCGTGGCTAATTTTTTGTATTTTTAGTAGAGACGGGGTTTCACCGTGTTAGCCAGGATGATCTCGATCTCCTGACCTCGTGATCCGCCCACCTCGGCCTCCCAAAGTGCTGGGATTACAGGCATGAGCCATTGCGCCTGGCTGACCCCATCTCTATTTTTAAAAATTATTAAATAAAAACAATTATGATTTTCATTTTATCGATAAGGAAATTGAGGCTCAGAG
This sequence comes from Gorilla gorilla gorilla, assembly GCF_029281585.2. Classification (NCBI taxonomy): domain Eukaryota; kingdom Metazoa; phylum Chordata; class Mammalia; order Primates; family Hominidae; genus Gorilla; species Gorilla gorilla. The sequence goes on from NC_073224.2 coordinate 212,458,181, forward strand.
AGGTGAAGTCACCTGCCCAAAGTCACACAGCTAGGAAGTGGTATAATAGTGATTCAAATCCAGGTTTGTCTGGCTCCAAAGTCTCGTATGACAATTCAGGCCGGGCACAGTGGCTCATGCCTGTAATCCTAGTACTTTGGGAGACTGAGGTGGGAGGATTGTTTGAGCCCAGGAGTTTGAGACCAAGCTGGGCAACACAGGGAGACTTCATCTCTAAAAAACAAAACAAAAAAATCAGCCGGGCATAGTGGCATGCACCTGTAGTCCCAGCTATTTGGGGGGCTGAGGTGGAAGGATTGCTTGAGCCCAGGAGTTCAAGGCTGCAATGAGCCATGACTGCACCACTGCAAGCCAGCCTGGGTGACAGATTAAAATCCTGTCCAAAAAAAAAAAAAAAAAAAATTAAGTTCAGATGACAACTTGTCCAGTTCATGGATGTCTGTATCAGCTTGAACCCAAACCATCTGCTCCAACTGCTGCCTCAGGCTCACTTCCCTCCATGCTGGGAAGACGAAGCATTGTTTACCAAGCGACTTTTATATGCCAGACAATTTACATATATTTCCCATTAAATCCTCACCCCCACGTTATGACCCTCTATTGTTATCCCCATTCCTTAGAAGAGTAGCTGAGACACAGTGAGGTTTGATGACTGTTCAGGTCACACAATCCTCGGTGAGTTGGCAGAGCTAAGATTCAAGCCCAGGTCGGTCTGCCTCAAAGCTTGCATTTTTTCCGGGACTATGAGAAAAGTACAGAGACCCTTGGTGAACAGCACTACTTTCTTATCTATTTATTTATTTATTACGTTTTTAAATAAATGAGATGGGGATCTTACTTTGTTGCCCAGGCTGGTCTCAAACTCCTGGCCTCAAGTGATCCTCCCACCTTGGCCTCCCAAACTGCTGGGATTACAGGCGAGCCCCCACTTTCAAAGCTGGGTTTCCTCCCCTGTAACATCCTCAGTCATTCATCAACAACCATGATACTTTCCCTGGTGGCCCACAGGCCCTGAGTGCTCCACCCTTCCTCCCCATTGCCACCACCCCCATGGGCCTCCATGCCTTTCCACACCCTTTCCCTTGGCCTGCAACACTTCTCCCAACCTCTCGCTCATTCAAGAATGGATGAACCCCAGGCCAGGTGTGGTGGCTCATGCCTGTAATCCCAGCACTTTGGGAGGCCAAGGCAGGTGGATCACTTGAGATCAGGAGTTTGAGACCAGCCTGGGCAACATGACGAAACCCCATCTCTACTAAACATACAAAAATTAGCTGGGTGTGGTGGCACACGCCTGTAATCCCAGCTACTCAGGAGGCTGAGGCACAAGAATCGCTTGAACCCGGGAGGCGGAGGTTGCAGTGAGCAGAGATTGTCACTGCACTCCAGCGTGGGTTGCAGCCTGGGTGACAGAGCGAGACTGTCTCCAAAAAAAAAAAAAAAAGAGTAAATGAACCCCCATTCATCAACTCACCTCAGACATCATCTCTTCAGGAAAGTCTCCTTTGACCCCACCCCATCCCCTGACATTCACTCTCATAAACACATTGCACTTTACCTTCTGCTTCCTTATCTCAGTTTCTGTTTTTGATTTGTCTGATCACTTGGTTAACAACTTTCTTCCTTCCCAGACTTTAAGTTCCATGAGGGTCTGAGTCTGTTTTGCTTGCTATTGTAGCTATGCCACTGTCAGGCTGCCCTCTATGTGGTGGGTGCTCAATAATTTTTTATTGAATGGATGAATCCATGAATGAATAAATAGCTACCAGGCACTTTATACAGGTGACTCATTAACGCTACAATTAACTAATTGAATCCTCACAACTGCCCTTTTGTCATCATTTCAGAGAAGAGGTAGGTGAGGCTCAGAGAGCTAGAAAGTGGTGGTGCTAGGACTCGATCTCAGGTCTGCTTAACCCCAAAGCCACTGCTTTCTGCACAGCTGCCTCCCAGCACCCAACAGCCACAGCCAGGATTTAAATAGTCCTTGGTTGTCAGACCACATGTCCCAGTTTGAGCCCGGAGGACACCAATTCGGATGGCACCGGGGCCCTGCTGGCACCACCCCCTTGGCTGTCTCTGCCCTTCTGAAGTCTTAGGCTGCTTCCCCTCCCACTCCCTTCTTGGCCTCCTTCCTTTCCAGGGAGGGAAAAGGACTAGGAATTACAGCCAAGCAGCTCTTCTGGGAAAAACAATCCTGTGGTGAAAAGAGCCCTGTTCTGAGAGCAGAGAAACCTGGATTTAAGTCCTGGCATGGAGGCGGCCCTGCTGAGGGCTCACAGTGGCATCACGGACCCCCTCTGAGCCTCTGCGTCCTCGTTTGAGATTCTGTGTAGGTTCCCGACCCATCTGTCACCCCCTTTTCACGTCCTGACTCCGAGGACCCCAGAAACAGCCTGGGCACACCCCTAGTGTCACTTTTCCTCAGGAGCCCTGGTGGTTAACAATAGCTGGGGGGTGGTCTGTGCCCAAGTCTACGTTGATCAGAGAGATGAGGGACTGACCTGGCACCCTTATGACCTTTCCTGAAATGCTAAGGGGATGGGCGAGGGAAGAGGGGAGGGGAGGGAAGTCATTCTCATATGATACCAGGCCTGAAAGGGAGAAATACAGGAATGGAAACCAAAAGAAACAGGTTTGAGTTCCGGGGCTGTTTCAAAGTCCCTGAAGGACTCTGGGTAAGTCATGCAACTTCAGGAAGACTCAGTTTTCTCTTCTGCAAAAATGACGGTAATACCTGCCATACAGGGTTGCCCTAGAGAATTAAGTGAGGCATCTTTGCTAACATGTTAATTTGTCACATTTCTATCTAGCCGTGGCTTTTTTTTTTTTTTTCTTTTTGAGACTTGCTCTGTCTCCCAGGCTGGAGTGCAGTGGCATGATCTTGGCTCACTGCAACATCCACCAACCAGGTTCAAGCGATTCTCCTGCCTCCCAAGTAGCTGGGATTACAGGCGCGCACCACCACGCCCAGCTAATTTTTGTGTTTTTAATAGAGGCGGGGTTTCTTTTTTCTTTTTTGGAGACACAGTTTTGCCCTTGTTGCCCAGGCTAGAGTGCAATGGCGCGATCTCAGCTCACCACAACCTCTGCCTCCCAGGTTGAAGTGATTCTCTTGCTTCAGCCTCTGGAGTAGCTGGGATTACAGGCATGTGCCACCATGCCCGGCTAATTTTTTGTATTTTTAGTAGAGATGGGGTTTCAACATGTTGGCCAGACTGGTTTCAAACACCTGACCTCAGGTGATCCGCCTAGAGGCGGGGTTTCACTTGGCCAGACTGGTCTTCAACTCCTGACCTCAAGTAATCCGCCCGCCTCGCCTTGGCCTCCCAAAGTGTTGGGATTACAGGCGTGAGCCACCGCGCCCGGGCTTTTTTTTTTTTTTTTTTTTTGAGATGGGGTTTCGTTCTTGTTGCCCAAGCTGGAGTGCAATGGCGTGACCTCGGCTCACTGCAACCTCCTCCTCCCGGGTTCAAGCGATTGTCCGCCTCAGCCTCCTGAGTAGCTGGGATTACAGGCATGCGCCACCATGGCTGGCTAATTTTGTATTTTTAGTAGAGATGGGGGTTTCTCCAAGTTGGTCAGGCTGATCTCGAACTCCTGACCTCAGGTGATCCGCCTGCCTCAACCTCCCAAAGTGCTGGGATTACAGGCATGAGCCACCGCGCCCGGCCAGCTGCAGCCTTTTATAATCAACAAGACGAGCATATTCCCCACTCATGCATGAGTCCTCAACAACCACTCCCGCATGTGAGGCACAGACGACTGCTCCTATTTTGCAGAAGGACAAACTGAGACCCAGATAAATTCTGGAAGATGTCTGAAGTCGCAGAGTGAAGTGGCTGAACCAGGGTTCCGCTCACTTGACCATGGCTTTTCAGTACTATCCCCCATTCCCAGGACCCAGGCCTTGCCCCGGATGGACTGTGCAGGACGGGATAGAGCTTGTGACTCACTCTCCCCACCCTACTTTCTGCCCGGGCTGAGACCGGAGTGAAGGGACAACACTATGCGCAACTTGAGGGGTGTCCACAGAAAGTTTACGGGCTTGGCCCCTTCCTTTCACTAAATCTAGCGGTTCTTTCAAGGCTAACAAGAAGAATTCATCTTTCAACACACTTTGTACGAGTTTTTACACTTTCTTAGGTGAGCTTTCCCTACTTTGAACTTAGGAGTCGGTTTACCTTAATCTCCGCCCCCCACTTCACTTGGTTTGCACCCCGCTGTTTACTCCGATTGCGGAAGTCGCCCGGGTGGAGCTCTGGGGAGGGTACCCGTGAGTACGTCTTTTGCGTAGTTATTTAACTGGCGTTTTACTCAGGCCAATGGAATGCTCCGAAGCCCCGGGTGGGTGGGCCAGTGAACCAATCAGGGCCATTGGCGGGGTGTGGCTGCGTCCCAGGGCGGGGAATCGCGTAATGGCGGACACAGGCCGGGCGAGCGCGGCTGGGGGCGTAGCGCGCTGAGGGGGTCCGGCCGTTTGGCAGCCCGCGAGGCGGTCCGCGGGAGCACACTCTGTGCAGAGACTGGGCGGCCGGCCGACCCTTCCTGTCGCTGACGGCGACTGCGGGAGGTCAGGTGAGCAACAAGTCCCCTTGGGTAGACCCCGCTGGGAGGCGCGGGCCCCGGCCGGGCCGCTCTTCCCGAGCCGTGCAGGGTCTCGGGGGACTGGGTGCCGCGACTCCTACTGCGGACTGGCAGAGGTCGGGCGAGCGGTCAGCGCGGGGTGGCGTTTTAGTCCACCCCACCCCCTCAGGGAGGGAGGGAGTGACTCGAAGTCCCCTTCGGAAACTTGGAGGGGTCCACAAGTCTGAGGGACTATGAGTGTCCCGGCCTGACCCGGTTCTGCCGTCAGCTCGCTGTGTGATCTTGAGCAAGTCACTTTTCTCTCTAGGCCTTAGTTTACCCCCTGTGTAAAACGAGGGTTTCGTCGGCAGATGTATGTACAGGAGTTGGGTCCCAGCTGTTGTCTGAGACCTTGGACAAGTTCTTCCCCAGGCTGAGCCTCAGTTTCCATCTCTGGACCATGAAGTAATTGAGGTGCTTGTTGAGGCCCCGGCCTGCTAAATTGAGGAGGACACTGTGTGTGTGTGTGTGTGTGTAAGAGTGCGTGTGAGTGTGTGCGCGTACAGGATAGTCTGCAGAGTAAGGAGGAGAGTTGTCTAAAGGGGCTGTTCCAATGAGGACGTGGGTGCTACCCAGACCATTGATGGGGTGAGTTGGGGTCCTCTTGGTTCTCCAGGAATCCTAGAGCCTCTGAGAGGGAAAGTTTTAATACGGTTGTCCATAGAACCGGAGAAGAGGAAGGACTCCTTGGAGCCCCTTGGGGCTCTGATTGGAATTTAGGTCCAGAATTCAGGAGGGTTAGAAGGAAGAGGAAGAACTTTTATGGCAGCCCTACTAGGTGTCAACCCTTGCTTAGGCATATGTTCTTATTTTTTTACAGTGACTCTTGAGAATTTACACATAAGGAAACTGAATTTCAGAGGAGTTAAGTAACTTGCCCAAGGTCACACAGTAAAGGGCAGAGGTTACTTAACTAAATTGTTTCCTCTGAGAATCGCTGGGCAAGGGGGAAGTCACTGCCCACTCAAAAGATAGTGTTAGGGAAGTTTGCCTTGTTACAAATGGGGGCAGAGGTCTGGCCTCAGATATGTGATTTGACTTCTGGCATGGGGACAGTCTTGATCTCTGGAAGGTTAATTATAAGTCCAGCCCCTTTATTCAGTCTGTAAGTTGGAAAGAACTATTTGTAAGTCGTAGAAGTCCCTTTGAAGTGTGTGTCAGGACCTCAGAGAGCTCCATTTGAATCCTGGTGGGGTTGCCTGTAGAAAAAGTTCAGCAGCTATTGGTGTATATAGACTAGACTTTGGTTCAGAGTGGTGCCAGCCCATTCGCTTCTTCTCCTCCATCAGAGGGCCACATTTTCTTGGGATGGGAGAAATTTCCCATTTGTTCAAATTTCTTTGGATTTCTTGGGCTGAAAGGTTCAATAGCCCACCTCTGATTAAGCTTAATATCCCTTTCTTTGTGCAACCTGTTATTTGACTTCTAATGAGTGAAGATTGTGGATTTGGGGTAGGCGGTAGTTGGGTGCAATAACTTGCTGCCCTTAATTTTTCCGAACCTCAGAGCTTTTGGTTAATCAGAATAGTAGGGACGGCTATGGGTATTGTTCTCATATGTCAATAGTGGAGAAGAAAATTGGAAGAGGAAGTTACTGAGAAAGAGGGCGTTTCTTAGCAGTGGAGCCAGTATGTATTTCTTTGTTTGAAATTCTAAAACCAGAAAAGCAGCAACTACAGGAGGAAGGAAGGAAAGAACTGTGAAACTTTTTCCTGTTCAAATATCTTTAAGAGCTGTTCCTGTCTCTATCCATGTCCCAGGCTCTACTTTTCATAGAAAAAGTCAATTGTAATTTGTTCAGTTTTCTTCTAGAATGAAATAATTTTAAATCTTAAACCCTCTGAGAATAGTTGTTTAAAAATCAGAGCATTTTATTGAGTAAATTATTTACAATGGATTATTCTTTTTCTCAGCATATTACTAATTCGGTCTTATATATAAAATATATATATAACATAATAAGAATATAAAATAAATATATAATATACATCATATAATATAATGATATACATCATATAATATAATGATATACATCATATAATATAATGATATACATCATATAATATAATGATATACATCATATAATATAATGATATACATCATATAATATAATGATATATAATATAACATATATAATATAATATAATATATAATATATATTTTATAAAAATATATTTATATAAATATATATTTATATTTGTATATATATTAAATATATATATTTATATAAAATATATATTATAGGCCGGGCATGGTGACTCACGCCTGTAATCCCAGCACTCTGGGAGGCCGAGGCGGGTGGATCACGGGGTCGGGAGATCGAGACCATCCTGGCTAACACGGTGAAACTACGTCTCTATTAAAAATACAAAAAATTAGCCGGGCGTGGTGGCGGGCGCCTGTAGTCCCGGCTACTCGGGAATCTGAGGCAGGAGAATGGTGTGAACCCGGGAGGCGGAGTTTGCAGTGAACCGAGATCGCACCACTGCACTCCAGCATGGGCGACAGAGCGAGACTCCGTCTCAAAAAAAAAATCTCTCTATATAGATTATATTATATATATAATCTATATTTTATATAGATTATATTATATATATAATCTATATTTTATATATATGTTATATATAATATATGTAACAGATTATATATAAAATTTATATATAATATATAAATGTAGATCATGTAAATATAATATATAGATTATATATAATATATATCATCTATAATGTATGGGTTATATATGTAAAATATAATCTATATATTATATATATATCTGTCACCCAGGCTGGAGCGCAGTGGCGTGATCTCGGCTTACTGCAACCTCCGCCTCCCAGGTTCGGGCGATTCTCCTGCCTCGGCCTCCCAAGTATCTGGGACTACAGGCATGCACCGCCACGCCTGGCTAATTTTTGTATTTTTAGTAGAGATGGGGTTTTGCCATGTTGGCCAGGCTGGTCTCAAACTCCTGACCTCGGTTGATCCACCTGCTGCGGCCTCCGGAAGTGCTGGGATTACAGGCGTGAGCCACCACGCCCAGCTGAGTCTTTAGCTATATTTTAACTGTGATTTCAACCTAAGGAATTGATTTAGATATTAGAGGATGCAAATATCACCATCACTTGAAAAACACATAATGTGTTTGGCTTTTGACATGTTAAGTCTTTTTATGCTTTATTTTCCAGGATTGTGTGTACGTGATAGTTGTGAAGACACTGAATTTATTGCACGTGAAGCTCTATTAATACATTCATTCCCAATATGTTATATTTTCTGTAAAATAATTAGTCTTAATTAGTATACCGGTCCACAGTACCTTATTCAAAATCCTTGGCACCAAAAAAAAAGTTCTTGGGACCAAATGTTTGTCTGAATTTAAAAATTTTTGGATTTTGGGGTTTTAGAAAAGAAATATGGTACTATGTGTTATGTAATACCCCAGAGAGGTCAGGGCAGCACTTTTTTAAATCAGATGTATTTTATTATTTCTGTAGTAAAATGTCTGGATGTTCATACTAACTGGGATAAATAAATACTGTACTGTCATTAGCCTTATGTCATTTCTTGTCAGGTTTTGCCTCCAAATGAATAATGAAAAATTTATTTTTCACAGCCTTTGCATTTTGGAGATAAAGTGAAGGGACTGTAGATCTCTATGGGTAAAACTTACGTGATAGGCCAGGCGCGGTGGCTCAAGCCTGTAATCCCAGCACTCTGGGAGGCCGAGGCGGGCAGATCACAAGGTCAGGAGTTTGAGACCAGCCTGACCAACATGGTGAAACCCCATCTCTACTAAAAATACAAAAATTAGCCGGGTGTGGTGGTGCACGCCTGTAATCCCAGCTACTCAGGAGGCTGAAGCAGGAGAATCGCTTGAATCCGGGAGGTGGAGGTTGCAGTGAGCTGAGATCACGCCACTGCACTCCAGCCTGGGAGACAGAGCAAGACTCTGTCTCAAACAAACAAACAAACAAACAAACAAACAAAATTACATGATAACAAGAGCAATTACAAGGAAAAATATTGTATAGCCCAGTTAATTTCAAAGTCATGTGTCCTAAAAACAATATTACATAGAAGACGCCTTTTGTTGTTTCTGTCATACAGAAATCTTCCTGTGATTAAAATGTGCCTGATAAGCATTTTTCCTTAAGTACCACAATTTATGCTTTAATATCTTCACTAGTCTCTGAAATTTTAGAATGACACCTTCCACCTCTTTTGTTTTTAATTTTAAAAATTTTATTTCTTTTATTTTCTTTTTTTCTTTTTTTAAGCAGTAGAGATGGGCTCTCGAAATGTTGCCAGGCTGGTCTCAAACTTCTGCCTTCAAGTGATCTTCCCGCCTTGGCCTCCCCAAAGTGTTGAGATTACAGGTGTGAGACTTCATGCCCTGCCCCCACCTCTTCTTTAAATAGTAATTTGTAGGGTCTTTGCTCATCATTTTTTGTATAGCATTTAAGAGAATTGTACTTTTTGCATATAATTCGGAGAAAAACAAATCAAATGCAGATCTGTAGATTCATGTTTGCCAATTTTTTTTTTTTTTGAGACCAAGTTTCGCTCTTATTGCCCAGCCTGGAGTACAATGGCACAATCTTGGCTCACTGCTACCTCTGCCTCCTGGGTTCAAACAATTCTCCTGCCTCAGCCTCCTGAGTAGCTGGGATTACAGGCGTCTGCCACCACGCCCGGCTAAGTTTTGTATTTTTAGTAGAGACGGGGTTTCTCCAAGTTGGCCAGGGTGGTCTTGAACTCTTGACCTCAGGTGATCCACCTGCCTTGGCCTCCCAAAGTGCTGGGATTACAGGCATTAGCCACCACACCCGGCCATGTTTGCCAAATTTTAAAGCTGATTTTTTTCCTTTAGAGTATTCTTTTTTTTTTTTTTTTTTGAGACAGAGTCTCGCTCTGTCATCCAGGCTGGAGTGCAGTGGCATGATCTCGGCTAACTGCAACCTCTGCCTCCCGAGTTCACGCCATTCTCCTGCCTCAGCCTCCCGAGTAGCTGGGACTACAGGTGCCCGCCACCACGCCTGGCTAATTTTTTGTTTTGTATTTTTAGTAGAGACAGGGTTTCACCTTGTTAGCCAGGATGGTCTCGATTTCCTGACCTCATGATCCACCCACCTCGGCCTCCCAAAGTTCTGGGATTACAGGCATGAACCACCGCGCCCGGCCTAGAGTATTCTTTAGAATGAGGTAAAAACTGTCAATGGGATTTGGGTCAAAATTTTGTTTATTTTTAATTTATGAAGCTTCCACAATTTGCACATCTTGGTGTAAGGAGTTTACTAAAATACATTTAATTTTGAGTATTTTTATTTTAAGTGTATGCTATATGAGAAACTTCTGTTTACCAGCCATATGAATTTGGGTGGTTTCTTTAAATGGCCAAGGGCCTCTACTAGCACATTTTCAAAACTCAGGCTACTCTTAGTTTTCTCGGACATCTCTACTGTAGAGTGAGGTGGACTGGTATTGTTGGAGGATGAAGAATTATTTTTTCTCTTTAGAAGAAAGCCCCATGACAGCATGGATTTGTGGAATTTTGTCCTTTAAGAAACCAAGTAGCTGCCTGGTTTGAGGGCCTGAATTCATCCACCTACTTGGGGTGGCTCCATAGTTCCTAAGAATGGTACCTTCACTGTTTTGGAGATACAAAGGGTGAGAAACTGTATCAAGAGTTGCAGGTGGAGTCAGTGTGTGATTGGACTAGGGAATGGGAAAAATTATTATTGTTATTATTTGAGACAGGGTCTCACTCTGTTGCCCTGGCTTGAGTGCAGTGGCAGTATCACAGCTCACTCACTGCAGCCTCAACCTCCTAGGCTCAAGCAGTCCTCCTCTTGCCTTAGCCTCCCAAATAGCTGGGACTACATGTGAGCGCTACCATGCCCACCTAATTTGTTAAATTTTTTAGAGACGAGGTCTCACTATGTTGCCCAGGCTGGTCTTAAACTGAGCTCAAGCCATCCTGCTGCCTTGGTCCCCTAAAGTGCTGAGATTACAGGGATAAGCATAAGCCACCATGCCCAGACGCCTCACCCCCTTTTTGTTGTTGTTTGAGATGGAGTCTCACTCTGCCGCCCATGCTGGAGTGCAGTGGCGTGATCTCGGCTCACTGTAACCTCTGCCTCCTGGGTTCAAGGGATTCTACTGCCTCAGCCTTACTAGTAGCAGCTGGGATTACAGGTGCGTGCCACCATGCCTGGCTAATTTTGTTTTTGTTTTCCGAGACAGAGTTTTGCTCTTGCTGCCCAGGCTAGAACAATGACATGATCTCGGCTCACTGCAACTTCTGCCTGCCAGGTTCAGGGTGAGTCTCCTGCCTCAGCCTCCCAAGTAACTGGGATTACAGGCATGTGCCACCATGCCTGGCTAATTTTTGCATTTTTAGTAGAGATGGGGTTTCACTGTGTTGGTCAGGCTGGTCTAGAACTCCTGACCTCAGGTGATCTACCCGCCTCAGCCTCCCAAATTGCTGGGATTATGGATGTGAGCCACCACGCCCGGCCTAATTTTGTATTTTTAGTAGAGATGGGGTTTCACCATGTTGGCCAGGCTGATCTCGAACTCTTGACCTCAAGTGATTTGCCCACCTCGGCCTTCCAAAGTACTGGGATAACAGGCGTGAGATACTAATAATGCTTTAATTATGGCCTCTGTATTCTGCTTCATTCTTGTGTGCTCCTCTTCCATTTCATGGTCAGACCAGGAATACTTAAGCAGCATCCCTGGTCTCTACTCACTGGATGACTGGATGCCAATAGCACTCCCTCTGCCCCAGTTGTGATAACCAGAAATGTCTCCAGATATTGTTACTTTTATCCTGGGGGGATAGATTTCCCCCTGTTGAGAGCTACTGTATCAATAGGGGTAGGAGTGGTGGAGCAATAGAGGAAAGTGATTATAGATGTCCTCAGGTGCATGTTCTCCTTTTTCTCCTTCTTTCTGGTTATGCAGTTCCTGTCCCTGACTTTGGGTAAGAAAATGAGAAAAATCAGGAGGTAACCATTTAAAAATAGCCCCATTATTTTTATTCTGTTCAAGTTTTATTTTATTTGGTTTAAATATATTAGAGCAGGACAGATAGCTGAATTATTTGTGCAGATCTATGTAAATTTAATTTCTACCACTGATTAAGATTAGATAAAGAACTACTGGACTATTACTACCTACCTTGCATGAAAGACTGTTTCTCAGAAAAGCTCATAGCTGAAAAGTTTGACACTTAAAGGATAACCAGCATTGCTTATATAAAGAACTTGCCAGAACTTGTCAGGATTCTTGCTAATTTTTGAGCTTCATGGCTAAGATGTATCTCTTGATGTCCCCGCATAAACACTTCATAACTCCAAAAAACATGTTTAGAATGGGCATGCTTTTCTAAGCTCAGTATTTTTTGTGACAGGCGGATTGGTCAAGGCAGTGGTCCTTAGTTTCTCTGGGCATTCATAAATTAATGACAAGGTAGTGGTAACATTTGAAGACTTCATTCTCTTTTGGCCAACTCTGTACAATATAACATTATAATCATTCATGTCTTAGTCACCATTAAGGTAAAGTTGAATGAGTGTTTTTTCCTGTTCTGTTTGAAGTTATGAATGGTACTTTACAGAATTCAAATGTATAGTTATGAATAGTATCTCAGAATAGTTACCATTTATGCAAATGAAACACACTTCTTAACTTAGAAACCAAACAGAATTGAATTAGAAAAGAGAAGAATAGAAACAAGAATTGTTGAATGCTGGCTGAAGAAATAATGTTCAGATATAGAAGTATCTCAGAAAAATTTGCTTTTCATCATGATTTCCACAGACTAATAAATAATTTGAGATTGATAGGAGAGGCTATTAAAGTTTGCCTGTGATATTTCTTTTCAAGCTCTGTTTTTCTTTCTGGTAAAATACAGAGAAGTCTGAGATGTACTCTCAGCTGTAAGATTAATTCCATTTGAACAAAATAGTTTCTTTTTTTTGAGATGGAGTCTTGCTCTGTCGCCCAGGCTGGAGTGCAATGGCCCGATGATCTTGGCTCACTGCAGCCTCTGTGCACGCCCTCCCCGCCCACCCCGGGCTCAAGCCATTCTCCTGCCTCGGCCTCCTGAGCTAAGTAGCTGCGATTACAGGCGCCCACCCCCATGCCTGGCTAATTTTTGTATTTTTAGTAGAGACGGGGTTTTGTCATGTTGGCCAGGCTGGTCTCAAACTCCTGGCCTCAAGTGATCTGCCCACCTCTGCTTCCCAAAGTGCTAGGATTACAGGCGTGAGCCACCACGCCTGGCCCCAAGTTTCTTATTTTGAGAATACAGAAGGCTTTTTGAGAAAAAGCAGTGGTTTGACTCATTTCCAATTTGAGTGAACATGTGTATGTGTATACACACATGCGTTATTTTTTTCATACGGAGTCTCCCTCTGTCGCCCAGGCTGGAGTGCAGTGGCGTGATCTCGGCTCACTGCAACCTCCACCTCCCAGGTTCAAGTGATTCTCCTGCCTCAGCCTCCTGAGTAGCTGGGACTACAGGCGCGTGCCACCACGCCTGGCTAATTTTTTTTTTTTGTATTTTTAGTAGAGACGGGGTTTCACCATGTTAGCCAGGATGGTCTCGATCTCCTGACCTCCACACATGCATTCTTTTTTTGTTTTTTTGTTTTTGTTTTTGTTTTTGTTTTTTGAGACATACTCTTACTCTGTCACCCAGGCTAGAGTGCAGTGGCGCGATCTCGGCTCACTGCAAGCTCTGCCTCCCAGGTTCACGCCATTCTCCTGCCTCAGCCTCCCGAGTAATTGGGACTACAGGGAGGAGCTGGGAGTAGCTGGGACTACAGGCGCCTGCCACCACGCCCGGCTAATTTTTTTGTATTTTTAGTAGAGACGGGGTTTCACCGTGTTAGCCAGGATGGTCTCGATCTCCTGACCTCCGCCCGCCTCGGCCTCCCAAAGTGCTGGGATTACAGGCGTGAGCCACCGCACCTGGCCCAACACATGCATTCTTAAATATGTCGTGTGGCTTGTGTGAATTTTAAGCTTTGTAATTGACATAGTAAAGTAACAATAGCAGTTCATTTACTCTCAAGTATTTTGATTTGAAACCTCCTCTCCTTCCTCCATACCTGGCTTATGCCTTTGTTCTAGCAAGTACTCAGTTTATTTCTATTTTATTATATTTTATTTTATTTTATTTTATTTTATTTTTATTTTATTTTTGAGATGGAGTCTCATTCTGTTTCCAGGCTGGAGTGCAGTGGTGCTATCTAATCTCACTGCAACCTCTGCCTCCCGGGTCCAAGCGATTCTTGTGCCTTAGCCTCTCGAGTAGCTGGGATTACAGGTGCTTGCCACCATACTCGGCTAATTTTTGTATTTTTAGTAGAGATGGGGCTTCACCATGTTGGCCAGGCTGATCTCGAACTCCTGACCTCAAGTGAGCTGCCCAATTCGGCCTCCCAAAGTGCTGGGATTACAGACATGAGCCTCCACACCCGGCCATAAGTACTGAGTTTAAAAAGTTTGCTCTTAAATCAGGTCTTGAGAAATTTTGTTTAACTGTGTAGAAGAAGGTTTTGGGTCATGCCTATTGATACTCCTTTTCATTCACAATTGGGAACTATAAGTGAATTTCCCTTTGTAGAATATTGATAGTCTTTAAAGAATAGTATTCCTGAATACCAACAGCATCTGTGGAATTATGAGAATTATAAGACTAACTTCTTCCCTATCTTTACTTTTAAAGTTCCTTCAGCATTCATTGGATGATAATTTGCAAAGCATAGTGCTCCACTTTGTTGTATACCATTACAGACAGTCCCCAGCACTTGAGATATATTAGTAGCTACTTTTTTTTTTTTTTTTTTTTTTTTTGAGACGGAGTCTTGCTCTGTCACCCAGGCTGGAATGTAGTGGCGCCATCTTGGCTCACTGCAGCTTCTGCCTCCCTGGTTCCAGCGATTCTCCTGCCCCAGCCTCCTGAGTAACTAGGATTATAGGCATGTGCCACCACACCCAGCTAATTTTTGTATTTTTAGTAGAGACGGGGTTTCACCATATTGGCCAGGCTGGTCTTGAACTCCTGACCTCAGGTGATCCACCCGCCTCGGCCTCCCAAAGTGCTGGGATTACAGGCATGAGCCACTGTGCCCAGCCAAAATGTTCTATTTCTTGATGTGGGTGTTGGCTACATAGGTGTTTACATTTGTCAAAACTCATCTAATTATATACTTCCATCTCACTGTATATAAGTTTTACCTTTAAAAATCTTGGTTACGGCCGGGCGTGGTGGCTCACGCCTGTAATCCCAGAGCTTTGGGAGGCCGAGGTGGGTGGATCACAAGGTCAGCCTGACCAACATGGAGAAGCCCTGTCTCTACTAAAAATACAAAAAATTATCTGGGTGTGGTGACGGATGCCTGTAATCCCAGCTACTCTGGAGGCTGAGGCAGGAGACTGGCTTGAACCTGGGAGGCGGAGTTTGCAGTGAGCCGAGATCACGCCATTGCACTCCAGCCTGGGCAACAAGAGCGAAACTCCATCTCAAAAAAAGGAAAAAGAAATAGAATATTTTTATAACCCTCCAAAGTTCCCTCCTTCCAGTTCCCCTTCCAGTCAATCTCCACCATTTTATAGGCAACCGATGTTCTGATTTCTATCCCCACATATTAAATTTACCTGTTCTTGAATCATACAGTATGCACACTTTTGTGTCTGACTTTTTCTGTTCAACATAAAGTTTTTCACATTTGTCCATGTTAATGTGTATACGAACCAAAGTCCTTTGATGCATATCTAGAGTTCTTTCCAACAAACCACAGCTACTAATTTGCTTATTCTTACATCATATCCTTTTTTTTTTTTTTTTGCTTTGCTATTTGCATGAAATTTATTTTCTACTTCTTTTCTTTCTTTCCTTTTTTATTTTTTTTGGAGGTAGAGTCTTCCCTCTGTCCCCCAGGCTAGAGTGCAGTGGCAGGATCTCGGCTCGCTGCAACCTCTGCCTCCCGGGTTCAAGCAGTTCTTCTGCCTCAGCCTCCCAAGTCGCTTTTTAGTAGAGACGGGATTTCACCATGTTGGTCAGGTTGGTGTTGAACTCCTGGTTTCAAGTGATCCACCTGCTTCAGCCTCCCAAAGTGCTAGGATTACAGGCATGAGCCACTACACCCGGCCTGCCTCCCATTTCTAATATCCTAGATTTATTTATTTTTAAAATCTCTTTGAAGTTACAAAAGTAATACTAGCTCATTGCAACAGATTATTTTTTATTTTTTGAGACGAAGTCTTGCTCTGTCACCCAGGCTGGAGTGCAGTGGCATGATCTCTGCTCACTGCAACTTCCACCTGCCTGGTTCAAGTGATTCTTCTGCCTCAGCCTATCGAGTAGCTGGGATTGTAGGCATGTGTCAACACGCCCAGCTAATTTTTGTATTTTTAGTAGAGATGGGATTTCGCCATGTTGGTCAGGCTGGTGTTGGACTCCTGGCCTCACGTGATCTGCCAGCATCAGCCTCCCAAAGTGCTGGGATTACAGGCGTGAGCCACCGCGCCTGGCCTTAAAAAGACATTTAAAAAAAATCTGTACTCATATAGAAGCCCCTCTGGTCCCTTTGGTCTTCTGCGATATTTTTCTAGGCCTTCTCTGTTTTACCTTTTTTGTGCTATGATGACTACAACTACACATTCTATTCTAGGTACAGGTACACTTTGGTTTGTACAAGGATAGGATAATATGTTCTGTATTTCCAAAGCTTTCATAATGACAGCCAGTATTTTGTTGCCTTTTTGTAGCTGTATTCAGGGTACAGTCTAGGGACTTTGAAACCCCTTTCCTATGTTAAAACAGGTAGTTTTAGAGCTCATCATTTGATAATTATAGTTTGAACTATTTTTCTGTCACTGAATTACCTTATTTTTGTCTACATGGAGGCTGTTTTTCACATTGCTGAACACACAGAGCCTTGCACCATTGTACTTCTATGTGTTGCTGTAGAGTCATCTGCAAACTGGGAAGATTTCACTATTGTTTTTTCTAGATAATTTCTAAAAATGTTAATTGTGGTACATTTCAGCCTTGATCCCTTGGGGACCCTTTGTTTATACATCTTTAGAGACGGGACTGTGTCACAACTCTCTTATTTCTGTTTTTAAATGAATTCTCTGGGGGAAAAATAGTCTACTTATTTGCTCTTTTCAGAAGCTTCTGGAAGAGGTTTTTTTTTTAATTTTGTCCACTTAATTCTCATTATACCATGTGATGTAGTTTGAATATGTATCCTCTCTAAATCTCATGTTGAAATGTAATACCCAGTGTTGGAGATGGGGCCTGGTAGGAGGTGTTTGGGTCATGGGGGCAGGTCCCTCATGAATGGCTTGGGCCATCCTCTTGGTGATAAGTGAGCTCTCGCTCTGAGTTCACATGTGAAGTGCCTGCTTGCGCTTTTCCTTCCGCCATGAGTAAAAGCTTCCTGAAGCCTCCCCAGGAGCACATGCTGGCACTGTTTCCTGTACAGCCTGCAGAACTGTGAGCCAGTGAAAGCTCTTTGCCTATAAATTACCCAGTCTCAGATATTTCTTTATAGCAATGCAAGAATGGCCTAAGACACCATGTACCTTCTCATCAGATGTGTATATGTGTTACCTAAGGCCTCGTAAACAGTAGGTTTTCTGTAAGCCTTTGCTATATTAAACATTCAACAATAGGATAATGCCTAGTATTGGGTTATTTAACATTCAACAGATGTATTAAGTGCCTACTGTGTGTCACGTACTACTAAGGATACAACTCAGTGATCTTGAGAAGAAACAAGGTCCATGCTCTCATGCAGTTTGGGAAGCCTTGGATAGACAGTAAAGACATAAATAAGGCTGGGTGTAGTGGCTCACGCCCACATGGGGAGGCGTGAGGCCAAGTATTTTGGGAGGCCAACGTAGGCAGATCACTTGAGCCCAGGAGTTTGAGACCAGCCTGGGTAACATGGTGAAACCCCATCTCTACAAAAAATACAAAAATTAGCTGGGTGTGATGGTGTGCACCTGTAGTACCAGCTGCTCGGGAGGCTGAAGTGAGAGGATCACTTGAACCCAGGAGGCAGAGGTTGCAATGAGCCAAGATTATGCCACTGCACTCCAGCCTGGGCAACAGAGGCAGACACTGTCTCAAAAAAAACAAAACAAAAAGACATAAAATGTTAACGATTGTGATGTATGTTAGAAAATAAAATAGGGTGCTATAATAGAGAGTAATAGAGGAACTTAGATAAGGATGGTCAGGAAAGGCTTCTCTGAGAAGGTGATATACTGAAAGTGAAGAATGAAAATGAACCATCGAAATAGAGAAACGAGGGAAGAGAGTTCCAGGGAGAAGGAACTGTTGATGGCAGAAGCCCTGAATCAGGAAAATCCTTAGTGTATCCTGAGAGTGATGGAAGCCTACCATGGCTATGTATTAGTGAACGGTGGTAACAAAATATGTGATTGGAGAGATGGGTAGGAGCCAGATATTTCAAAGCTTTTTAGGACTGTTAAGGAGTTCTGTTTATTTATATTTTGAGACAAGGTCTTGCTCTGTTGCCCAGGCTAGTGGCACAGTCATGACTCGCTGCAGCTTTGAACTCCTGGGACTCGAGTGATCCTCCTGCCTCAGCCTCCTGCGTAACTGGGACTACAGTTACATAACACCACACCTGCCTAATTTTTAGATTTTATGTGTAGAGATTGGGTCTCACTGTGTTGCCCAGGCTGGTCTTGAACCCCTGGCCTCAAGCAGTCCTCCTGCCTCAGCCTCCCAAAGTGGTAGGCTTTCAGATGTGAGCCACCACATCTGGCCAGGAGTTTTGTGTGTATTTTGTTTTGTTTTGTTTTGTTTTTGAGACAAGATCCCACTCTGTCACCTAGGCTGGAGTGCAGTGGTGCGATCATGGCTCACTGCAGCCTTAACCTCTGTGGCTCAAGTGATCCTCCCATCTCAGCCTCTTGGGTACTTGGGACTACAGATGCAGGTCACCATGCCAGGCTAATTGTTTTATTTTTTATTTTTATTTTTTTTTGAGGCAGAGTCTCACTCTGTTGCCCAAGCTGGAGGGCAGTGGCATGATCTCGGCTCACTGCAACCTCTGCCTCCTGGGTTTAGGCGCGATTCTTCTGCCTCAGCCTCCTGAGTAGCTGGGACTATAGGCTCATGCCACCATGCCCAGCTAATTTTTGTATTTTTAGTAGAGGCGGGGTTTCATCATGTTGGCCAGGATGGTCTCGATCTCGTGACCTCGTGATCCGCCCACCTCAGCCTCCCAAAGTGCTGGGATTACAGGTGTGAGCCACCATACCCAGCCTAATTGTTTTATTTTTTATGGAGATGGAGTCTCACTATGTTGCCTAGGCTATTCTTGAACTCCTGGGCTCAAGTGATCCTCAGCTTCAGCCTCCCAGAGTGCTGAGATTACAGGCGTGTGAGCCACTTTGCCTGGGTGTGTTTTATTTTTAAGTAAAATGGGAAGTCTGGAAGAAGTGTTTTGTTTTTAAATTGAGGTGCTTGAAGATTTAAAAAAAAAAAACTTTTTAATGAAAAAATATCAAGCATACATGTAAGTAAAGAGAATGATGTAATGAACTCCTGTGTATCTATCTCCTAGCCTCAACAAGTATCAACTCATGGCCATTACAACAGGTCTTTGAATAACATTATTTTGTTCACCTTCATTGTGTTATAATGTTGATGAGAAAAAAAATGTATTCCTGGCCGGGGCTACTGTCTGTGTAGTTTGCACTTTCTCCCCACATCTGTGTGGGCTTTCTCCAGTACTTTGGTTTCCCTCCAGGTACTCTGGTTTCCTCCCGCATCACAGAATTGTTCATGTTTGATGAATTGGTGTCTCTAAATGGTCCCAGTCTGAGTGAGTGTGGGTGCGTGTGTGATTGATGGGATGGCATCCTGCCCAGAGTTGGTTCCCACCTTGCTCCCTGGGCTGCTGGGGCAGGCTCCGGCCACCCATGACCCTGAACTGGAATAATTAGGTAAATACTTATCTTTCTTGTTTTTATTAATCTTTCTTAAATGTTTGTGTAGCTCACATTTGTTTCAGTGTTTAATATTGGAAGTGTTTTGGTCTTTCTTTAGAAGTTTGGTGATGTTTTTTGTGACCAGAAATATGCTATAGGAACTTAACTCTTGTTTACATTAGACTGTGGTAAAATTGGTTTTGTTATACATTGTTTTGCTTAAAATAGTAATATCCAAGAATCTATTGATGAGTTAAGTGAGGACTTACTGTGTTGTTTCTTCCAATACCCCTCTTTCCTCCTCTGTTACAATTTTTTCCATGATTAACAATGTAACTTTTTTTTTCTTTCTTTTTTTTTTTTTTTTGGCCATGGAGTCTGGAGTCTTGCTCTGTTACCCAGGGTGGAGTGCAGTGGTGCAGTTTTGCTCACTGCAACCTCAGCCTCCCGAGTAGCTGGGACTACAGGCACCTGCCACCACGCCCGGCTAATTTTTTGTATTTTTATTAGAGACGGGGTTTCACCATGTTAGCCAAGATGGTCTTCATCTCCTGACCTCGTGATCCGCCCGCCTTGGCCTCTGAAAGTGCTGGAATTACAGGCATGAGCCACCGCTCTTGGCCATTTATTGGCTGTTTATATGTCTATTTAAATCTGTTGCTTCTTTTAAAATTGGGTTATTTGTCCTTTTATTGTATTTTAATAGTTCTTTATTCCGGATGCAGGTTGTTTATCAGATAAATTATTTACAAAGATTTTCTCCCATTCTGTGGGTTGTCTTTTCACTTTTCATGATCATGCCCTATAAAGCACAATTTTTTTTTGTTGTTTGTTTCCTTTTTTTTTTTTTTTTTTTGAGACAAGGTCTTGCTGTGTCTCCCAGGCTGGAATGCAGTGGTGCCATCATGGCTCACTGCAGCCTTGAATTTCTGGGCTCAAGGGATCCTCCCACCTCAGCCTCCTAAGTAGCTAGGGCTACAGGCTCACATCTTCATGCCATACTAATTTTCTTCCTTTTTTTTTTTTTTATTTTTGGTAAAGATGGGGTCTTGCTTTGTTGCCCAGATTGGTCTTGAACTCCTGGCCTCAAGCAATCCTTGCCTTGGCCTCCCAAGGTGCTGGGGTTACAGGCATGAGCCACCCTGGCCTGATTTCCCTTTTTTTTTTTTTTTTTTTTTTTTGGAGACAGGGTTTCACTGTGTCACCCAGGCTGGAGTGCTGGAGTGCAGTCATGAAATCTCAGCTCACTGCAACCTCTGCCTCCTGGGCTCAAGCAGTCCTCCCACCTCAGCCTTCCAAGTGGCTGGAACTACAGGTGCTAGCCACCATGCCTGGCTAATTTTTGTATTTTTTGTAGAGATGGGATTTCACCATGTTGCCCAGGCTGGTCCTGAACTCCTGAGCTCAAGTGATCCACCTGCCTCAGCCTCCCAAAGTGCTAGGATCACAGGCTTGCATCACTGCACCCAGCTTTGATTTCCATTTTTTTTTTTTTTTTTTTTTTGAGATGGCGTCTTGCTCTGGCACACAGGCTGCAGTGCAGTGGCGTGGTCTCAGCTTACCACCACATCAGTCTCCTGGGCTGAAGCAATTCTCCTGCCTCTGGAGTAGATGGGATTACAAGCACCCGCCACCACGCCCGGCTAATTTTTGTATTTTAGTAGAGACAGGGTTTCACCATGTTGGGCAGGGTGGTCTCCATCTCCTGACCTCATGATCTGCCCGCCTCTGCCTCTGAAAGTGCCGCGATTACAGGCATAAGCCACCGCGCCTGGCCCTGATTTCCATTTTTAAAAGATTAATCCAGTTGCTACAAAGAGAGTGGATTATTTGGGGGCAGGACTTGATTGAGGTGGGTTGAACAGGCTACTGCAGAAATCTAGGCAGTGATGAAAGTTTGAACTACTAGGTAGGTAACTAAAGAGATGGAGAGAAATGGATGTGTTTAGTATATATTTTGGAGGTAGAGCTGATAAGACTTGTTGATGGGTTGAATTTGTGGGTCAAGGAAGAAGATAAGGATTGAACAGGCCTTCCTTCTGGACATTCTTCTCTTAGCTTTTATGACACAACATTGTTCTGGTTCTCTTTCTGCCTTCCTGATCCTCCTTTGTCAGTCTCTAAGTTGTCTCAGGCCTTGCTTCTCTTTTTTTTGCTTTTGTATTGAGAGGTCATCTACTCTTTGTGTGTGTGTGTGTGTGTGTGTGTGTGTGTGTGTGTGTGTGTGTGTGTGTGTTTGAGACAGGTTCTTGCTCTGTTGGCCAGGCTGCAGTACAGTGGCGCCATCTCGGCTTTCTGCAGCCTCAGCTTCCTGGGCTGAAGTGAGCCTCCCACCTCAGCCTCTCAAGTAGCTGGGACCACAGATGTACACCACCATGCCCAGCTAATTTTATTTTTTGTGGAGCCAAGGGTCTCGAACTCATGGACTCAAGCGATTCTTCCGTCACAGCTTCTCAGAGTGCTGGGATCACAGGTTTGAGGCTCTGTGCACAGCCTACTCTTATGTCTTCTGTTACAACCTTCATGCAGTAACTGCCACATCTATATTTTTGCCTCTGAGCTCCAGTACCAGAATTCCTGTTGGACCGCTTCATTGATATCCTACTTGCACCTCCAGCTTTTCATGAGCTGTCTGCTTTTGAGAACCTGTGGTCAGATTGTACAGGTTGTCTCCTCCTTGCTTGGGAGGCATGTTTACTGGTTTTAAGGATGGGTTTTATACCTTTCATGTAGATTTTAATGATGAGTCCTTTGCTTTAGAGAAGTGCATTCTCAAGAAAATGCATCGCACTCCTGGGCAGCATTTTGTTCTTCAGAACCTTGTGAGGAACACAGGTTCAATGAGAAGGTTCAGCTTATCTCCTGCCCACCCCACTCCCCAGCCCCCCAAATCCCCTGACTTACTGCTCTTCATTTTGACTCACGTATTTCTATTTATTTATTCAGTCAGTCAGTCATTTATTGAACACTATTCAGGGCTGGTATAGGTCTGCCAACATGCTAAACATTGGCCCCACCATTCTCCCAGTTCATCCAGTTGTAAAATCTTAGTTACTGTTGACTTCTCAACTCCTGCTTGTTTTCATGCCCAGACACTCTCAGATCCCTCCCTGTCTTTTCCTCCCACTACTGCATTTTAGGTCCTGTGTTACCTTTTGCCTTGATTATTTATCCTTATTTTCATCCCCCTCCCCAGCTCTATTCTTTTCTACTAAACTTAGGTGAGGTGTATAGTTTCTTCCTGAATATTCTATCATCTGGAACTCCAAATGTGTGACTCCCAATGCTTATTGACTAAAGTACAAACTCAGCCTGATATTTAAGATTCTGTGGTCTAGCCCCTACTTGTCTTTCCGGCTCTGTTTCCCACTACAGGCGCAATAATGCGCTCATCTTCATTTCCCAAAAATGTTTCATTATATTCTGCCTTTGTGCTTCTGCTGACACTGTCTGTACACTTCAGATATAATACTCCCTGTCACTACATGTCCAAATCCTGCATATTTTTCATGCCCAGTTATATGACATGCTTCTATGATGGCTTCTGATATACTTAAAAACTACCTTGCTTATGATACTTAAACCGTAACTTCACCTTTTTTTTTTTTTTTTTTTTTTTGACACAGAGTCTTATTCTGTCGCCCACGCTGGAGTGCGGTGGTGCGATCTCTGCTCACTGCAACCTTTCTGCCTCGGGATCAAGTGATTCTCCTGCCTCAGCCTCCCGAGTAGCTGGGACTACAGGTGCACACCACCACACCTGGCTAATTTTTGTATTTTTAGTAGAGATGGGGTTTCACCGTGTTGGCCAGGCTGGTCTCTAATTCCTGACCTCAGGTGATCTGCCAGCCTTGGCCTCCCGAAGTGCTGGGATTACAGACATGAGCCACTGCGCCTGGTCAACTTCATCACTTTTTACCTTGTTTTATGTTTAGGTACTTTTCTGATTTCTCCTATATGACTAAAGTCCTGAAACAGAAACTGGTTCTTGTATTTCTGTGCATCTTCTACAATGTTAGCGCCTTTGTGCTTAATAGTTACTCAATAAATATTTGCTGAATGTGATAATGTTGTAGTGTGTCCTGGAGGCGGTACGCTAGATCGAATGATCTCTTGAAGTATTAGCCAACTCTGTGACTTATTTTCATATATTTTTGTAGATTCAAAAGCTACAAGAAGTTTTTATAGATAAACTTGTCTGCTCATCTCGTTCTTTAGAAAAATATAGAAAATTTCAAACATATACAAATGTGGAGAGGGTGATATAGTGAGGCCTTACATGCCCAACACTCAGCTTCAACAATTATTAGCTCATGGTCAGTCTTGTTTCATCCATACCCCTATTTGTTCCCTCATCCCCCTTGGATCGTTTTGAAACAAGTCCCAGACATCATATCATTTAAATGCTAATTTCTGTATATAGCTGTAAAAAATAAAGAGACTGTTTTTAAAAAACATAACCACACTGCATCCTGTTAATGTTCAAATTTCCACAATTAATTTCTCTTTCTGCTCTCCCTTCATCCCTGCCACCCCTTCTCTCTGAACATTTGGTTTATTTGAATCAGGTTTCAGACAAGGTTGATACATTGATTTGGTTTACATAGCTTCTATGTCTCCTTTTTTTTTTTTTTTTTTTTTGAGACAGAGTCCCACTCTGTTGCCAGGCTGGAGTGCAGTGGCGCGATCTCAGCCCATTGCAACCTCCGCCTCCACCACGACACCCAGCTAATTTTTGTATTCTTAGTAGAGACGGGGTTTCACCATGTTGGCCAGGCTGGTCTTGAACTCCTGACCTTAGGTGATCTACCCTCCTTGGCCTCCGAAAGTGCTGGGATTACAGGCATGAACCACCGTGCCCGGCCTCTTTTACGTCTTTTTTAATCTACAGGTTCTCTCAATTCTTTTTTTTTTCCCGGAGACGGAGTTTCGCTCTTGTCGCCCAGGCTGGAGTGCAATGGCGCAATCTTGGCTCATTGTAACCTCTGTCTCCCAGGTTCAAATGATTCTCCTGCCTCAGCCTCCTGAGTAGCTGGGATTACAGGCGTTAGCCACCACGACCAGCTAATTTTTGTATTTTTAGTAGAGACGGGATTTCACCATGTTGGTCAGGCTGGTCTCTAACTCCTGACCTCAGGTGATCCGCCTGCCTCGGCCTCCCAAAGTGCTGAGATTACAGGCGTGAGCCACTGCGCCTGGTCAGTTCTTTTTTTCTCTGGTGTTTTTTTTTTTGTTATTGCTGCTGTTGTTAAAGAAACAAAGTTGTGTAATTTTCCCGTTCTGGACTTTGCTAATTGAATTTCTGTAATTCATTTATATTCCTCTATCCCTTTTATTCCCTATAAACTGGTTGTTAGATCTAGAGAGTGTTGTCTAATAGAAATATTCAAGCTTCTAATTAAATTTAAAATTTCAGCCTGGTCAACATGGTAAAACCCCATCTATACTAAAACAGAAAAATTAGCTGCTTGTGGTGGCATGTGCCTGTAATCCCATCTACTTGGGTGGCTGAGACACGAGAATTGCTTTAACCCAGGAGGTGGAGGTTGCAGTGGGCTGAGATTGTGCCACTACACTCCAGACTGGGCGACAGAGTGAGACCCTGTCTCAAAAAAAAAAAAAGTATTTGGCACATTAAAAAGATAAGAAGAAACAGGAAATTGCTCTGTCACCCAGGCTGGAGTGCAGTGGCGTGATCTCGATGTACTGCAACCTCCGCCTCCCGGGTTCAAGCGATTCTCCTGCCTCAGCCTCCCCAGTAGCTGGGACTACAGTCGCGTGCCACCACACCTGGCTAGTTTTTTATAT
Organism: Gorilla gorilla gorilla; assembly: GCF_029281585.2. Taxonomy (NCBI): domain Eukaryota; kingdom Metazoa; phylum Chordata; class Mammalia; order Primates; family Hominidae; genus Gorilla; species Gorilla gorilla. Next base: position 212,483,603 of record NC_073224.2, read on the forward strand.
TTTTAGTAGAGATAGGGTCTCACTGTGTTAGCCAGGCTGGTCTCCATCTCCTGACCTCGTGATCCTCCCACCTCGGCCTCCTAAAGTGCTGGGATTACACGTGTGAGCCACTGCGCCCCACGGAAATTCATTTTAATAATATACTTTATTTTGGCTAGGCGTGGTGGCTCACGCCTGTAATCCCAGCACTTTGGGAGGTCGAGGCGGGCGGATCACGAGGTCAGGAGATCGAGACCATCCTGGCTAACACGTGAAACGCCGTCTCTACTAAAAAATCCAAAAAGTTAGCCGGGCATGGTGGCAGGTGCCTGTAGTCCCAGCTACTCAGGAGGCTGAGGCAGGGGAATGGCATGAACCCGGGAGGCGGAGCTTGCAGTGAGCTGAGATTGCACCACTGCATTCCAGCCTGGACACCATCTCAAAAAAAAACAGAAAACAAACAAACAAAAAACTTTATTTTACCCAATAGTTGCAAACTATTATTTTTTTCCGTGTGTGTGTGTGTGTGTGTGTGTGTGTGTTTTGGTTTTTTTTTTTTTTTGAGACAAGGTCTCACTCTGACACCCAGGCTGTAGTACAGTGTGGCATTGTCTCGACTCACTGCAACCTCCACTTCTCAGGCTCAAGTGACCCTCCCACCTCAGCTTCCCAAGTAGCTGGGACTATAGGCGTGCACCACCAACCCAGCTAATTTTTATATTTTTTATAGAGATGGGGTTTCTCCATGTTGCCCAGGCTGATCTCAAACTCCTGGGCTCAAACAATCTGCCTGCCCCGGTCTCCCAAAGTGCTGGGATTACCAGTGTGAGCCACTGCACCCCAGCCTGAAAAGTCTTATTATTTTAACATTAATATAACGACATATATATCAATAAAAAATTATTGTGATTTGTTTTTTTCTTGAGCTGAGCTCTCACTCTGTTTTTCAGGCTAGAGTACAGTGGCATGATTTCAGCTCATTGCAGCCTCAACCACCTGGGCTCCCACCTCAGCCTCCCAAGTAGCTAGGACTACAGGCATGCACCACCACACCCAGCTAACTTTTAAATTATTTGTAGAGACGGGCTTCATTATGTTGCCCAGGCTTGTCTTGAACTCCTGGCCTCAAGCCATCCTCCCACCTCAGCTTCCTAAAGGCTGGAATTTCAGGTATGCACCACTGCGCCCAGCAGCATCCTTTTTTAATATTAAATCTTTGAAAGTTGGTGCTTTGCACTTACGGCACATATCGGTTTGGAGTGGCCCTGGTTTTGGTGCTCCATAGCTGCATGTATGCAGTGGCTCCTGTTGTGCAGTGCTCCTCTAGAGGCTTGAACTGAATCCGGTTGCTTTTTTGGCAATAATACTTCATAAGTGGTGGTGTATTATTCTGTGAGGAGGCTCATAATGTCCAGATGTCTCTTTTTCTGTTGTACGTGGTCATGGATGATGATTACCTAGATCCATGATTTCATTAAATGTGTGAAAAATGATTAGATTTTAATTCTGTCATTCTTTTTTGTTGTTTATCGTCTGGAATACTTCAAAAAAGAAAAAGTTTACTTTATCAACTCTTTGGTTACCCTGGGGTTTGATATGTACAAGGAAGGCAAGATAAATACTTAATTCATTCCCTTTATTCTTTTATTTACTAGTTTTCAAAATAATGAGTTGGTTTTCAGATATACTCCAGAGAGGACCAGTGACTTTTTAGGGTTTTTTAGGGCATGATCAGGAACTTTTAGGTGTTAACATATTTGATGTGTTTTAATCCATTGCAGTTATTCTTATTGATGTTAAATTTGTTTCATATTGGACCAGTGGGAAGTTCTTCAAGCTAGCTCCTGATTCTTTTTGACATAATTTCAGCAGTCTTTGATAGTGTTCCTTGCTTTCTAGCACGATAAGGTGTTCCCAACTCATCTTGTACATTTTCTGCCCTTTCCCCTAAGCTCTGGATCCTTTTATTGGGATATTGTGTTTAGAGACCACATTATTAGCTCCCTCATTTTGTAAAAGAGGCAGCTGAAGGCAAGAGAAGTTGAGTGATTTAACTAAGGTAGCACAGATTTAGTACCGTAATCTGCCCTAGAACCGTAGCCTTCCTTAGCCATTGCCATTTTGTCTTGCTTCCTCTGCCTAGTCTCTAGGACAGGTGGTTTAACTACATTTTAGCTTATACTGTAGGGGTCATCAGGGGAAGATAGGTTTTGTGGGTCATCATGGAGGTAGTATTAAACCTCATTAATTTGGGCTAATTGGGGGAAAACCTAGTGAGAGTGTTGTAGGTTATTTTTCTTTAGGTGCAGCTGTTACTTTGAGTTCATATAGTAATTGAAACTAGGCTAATAGTGTTACCAGGTTATTTTGTTAGATAGAGATCCTTGTACCTGGTTTAATGAATAGCTGAGAATGATGTGCAAATTAACTTTAATTGTATGTAAATTAGACTTGAAATGCTTAAAAACAGCTCATTAAACATTTCTCCCTGCAATCTTATTTACACTGTTTTCTTAGTCTTTATTAGAGTGCAGAGGTAAACTTCAGCTCAGTTCTGAATATATCTCAACTTTCATGTGTGGAGTCTATATTAATAGTGTGGCTGTAGCGTTCAGAGAATTTTAGAAATTTGAGAAGTAAAGAGGAACAGCATCTGAAAGTCAGACATCTGGCAGTCTCAGCCAGTCAGAATGTGTTTCCTTGCATCTTTAAAAGTAAGCTGTTTTTCTCCTGCTGCTTTTGGAAATAAAAAATAAAAGTAAAGGCTGTAATCCCAGCACTTTGGGAGGCCAAGGCGGGTGGATCACGAAGTCAGGAGTTCAAGACCAGCCTGGCCAGCATGGTGAAACCCTGTCTCTACTAAAAATACAATAATTAGCTGGGCGTGGTGGCACGCACCTGTAATCCCAGCTACTTGGGAAGCTGAGGCAGGAGAATTGCTTGAACCCAGGAGGCACAGGTTGCAGTAAGCCAAGATCATGCCACTGCACTCCAGTCTGGGCGACAGAGCGAGACTCTGTCTCAAAATGAATAAATAAATAAATAAATATAAAAGTAAGCTGAAAGTGCTTCTAAGTGGTAAAGATTGTTCATTTTACTTCAACAGTAGCATCAGCTCAGGACCTCACTCAGATAATTGTGTATATTGACACACAGAGGACCCAGGTGTATGAGGGCTGACTGTGTGGCCTATTGACTCTGTGGCCCAAAGTGTCATTTGACCTCTTTGAGCCTTAATTTATTTGTCTATAATTAGGTAGTTAAAATTGGGAGTAGTAATATATGTTTTTTTTTTAACCTCACAGACTAATTGTAAGATTCATATCAGCTAATTAATCAAATGATATTTATTGAATTAATGAAAGATATGAAAGTACTTTATTTTTTTGAGACAGTTTTCTTCTTTTGCCCAGGCTAGAGTGCAATGGTGTGATCTTGGCTCACTGTAACCTAACCTCTACCTCCTGGGTTCAAGTGATTCTCCTGCCTTAGCCTCCTGAATAGCTGGGATTACAGGCATCCACCACCATGCCCAGCTAATTTTTTTTATTTTTAGTAGAGATGGGGTTTCACCATGTTGGTCAGGTTGGTCTCTAACTCCTGACCTCAGGCGATCCACCCGCCTCGGCCTTCCAAAGTGCTTGGATTACATGCGTGAGTCACCATGCCCAGCTGAAAGTACTGTTTAAACTAGAAGCTTTGTATGACCAAAAGTATTATTAGAATAATATAGATGAGGCTGGGAGGCTGAGGCGGGCGGATCACGTGAGGTCAGGAGTTCCAGACCAGCCTGATCAACATGGAGAAACCCTGTCTCTACTAAGAATACATAATTAGCCGGGCATGGTGGCACATGCCTTTAATCCCAGCTAACTCGGGAGGCTGAGGTTGCGGTGAGCCAAGATCCTGCCATTGTACTCCAGCCTGGGCAACAAGAGTGAAACTGTCTCAAAAAAAAAAAATAATAATAATAATATAAAGGAGGCATGTTAATATATACTAATGATCAGAAACAGGACAGCAGACAGAGATTCAAGTTGTCTGTCCAGAACTCTGCAGACATTTTACTATATAGGCATATGTAAACCTCACACCTCAGGTGCCTCTGACAGTATCATAGTTTTTTTTTTTTTTTTTTTTTGAGACAGAGTCTCACTCTGTCGCCCAGGCTAGAGTGCAGTGGCGCTATCTTGGCTCACTGCAAGCTCCACCTCCCGGGCTCACTCCATTCTCCTGCCTCAGCCTCCTGAGTAGCTGGGACTACAGGCACCCGCCACCACTCAGCTAATTTTTTGTATTTTTTCTAGAGATGGGGTTTTACCGTGTTAGCCAGGATGGTCTCGATCTCCTGACCTCAAGATCCGCCTGCCTCAGCCTCCCAAAGTGCTGGGATTACAGGTGTCACCGCATCCGGCCAGTATCACAGTTTTATAGCAGTACCACTGCAGATGTGAAGACCCCGAGTTTCTAAGAAAAAGTTAAAATATCTATAATATATTCTGTTCAGAAAATAATTGATATGCACAATATATTTTACAGATTTTCATTAAAATACGTTCAAAAAGCATAGTCTCTAAATAATTATTTCCATTATCTGACAGTTTTACCTTATATGAAGTCTGCCATTCTCTAAAAGCAGCTAACGGCCAGGCACAGTGGCCCATGCCTGTACTCCCAGCACTTTGGGAGGCCCAGGCAGGCGGATCACTTGAGGTCAGGAGTTCAAGACCAGCCTGGCCAACATGGTGAAATCCTGTCACTACTAAAAATACTAAAATTAGCCAGGCATGGTGGCGCGCACCTGTAATCCCAGCTACTTGGGAGGCTGAGGCACAAGAAATGCTTGAACCCAGGAGGCAGAGGTTGCCATGAGTCTAGATCGCACCACTGCGACAGAGTGAGACTCCATCTAAAAAAAAAAATTAAAAAATAATAATAAAAATAAAAGCAGCTAACACCTGCACTGAATATCAGCAACTGTTCTAAATTCCTTATTATATTTACTCTTTGATTTTTCTCAATAATCTTATGAAGTAGGTGCTATTATTAATCTCCATTTTACAGGTGGGGAAACTGATATACAGAGAGGTTAAGAAATCTACCCAAGATTCTTTACTGGGATTCTGGGTTGAGGGAAAAATTTTCTATAAAGAGCATTAGTATGGGAGGGTATGGTGGCTCATGCCTGTCATACCAGCTCTTTGGAAGGCCAAGATGGGAGGATCGCTTGAGCCCAGGAATTTGAGACCAGCCTGGGCAACATAGAGAGACCCCATCTCTCTATCTCTTTTTTTGTTTTTCTTCAAGAGCATTAGTGAGACAACGGGTAAAAGTTAGATACGAACTTTACGTTAGATAATAATAGTGTGTTATTGTTAAATTTCCTAATGTGATAATTGAACTGTAGTTTGTTTTTAGAAAATAACCCATTGAAGTATTTGGAGAAAGGACGTGATGTCTACAACCTATTATCAAATGGTTAAAAAATTAATAATAGGGCCAGGCACGGTGGCTCACACCTGTAATTCCAGCACTTTGGGAGGCCAAGGTGGGCAGATCACGAGGTCAAGAGTTTGAGACCAGCCTGGCCAGCATGGAGAAACCCCGTCTCTATTAAAAATACAAAAAATTGGCCGGGAACGGTGGCATGTGCCTTTAGTCCCAGCTACTTGGGAGGCTGAGGCAGGAGAATTGCTTCAACCTGGCAGGCAGAGGTTGCAGTGATCCGAGATCGCACCACTGCACTCCAGCCTGGGTGACACAGCGAGACTCCATCTCAAAAAAAAAAAAAAAAAGTAATAAAATAGTTAGTGGCCGCGTGTGGTAGCTCAGACCTGTAATCTCCACACTTTGGGAGGCCAAGGTGGGAGGATCACTTGATCCCAAGAGTTTGAGACTGCCTGGGCAACATGGTGAAACCCTGTCTCTACCAAAAATACAAAAAATAACCAGGCCTATTGGTGTGTACCTGTAGTCCCAGCTACTTGAAAGGCTGAGGTGGGCCAGGCGCGGTGGCTCACGCCTGTAATCCCAGCACTTTGGGAGGCCGAGGCGGGTGGATTACGAGGTCAGGAGATCGAGACCATCCTGGCTAACACGGTGAAACCCCGACTCTACCAAAAATAAGAAATTTAAAAAAAAAAAATTAGCCGGGCGTGGTGGCGGGCGCCTGTAGTCCCAGCTGCTCCGGAGGCTGAGGCAGGAGAATGGAGTGAGCCCGGAAGGCGGAGCTTGCAGTGAGCCAAGATCCGTCGTCACTGCACTCCAGCCGGGGAGACAGAGCGAGACTCCCGTCTCAAAAAAAAAAAAAAAAAAAAAAAAAAGGCTGAGGTGGGAGGATCGCCTGAGCCTGGGAGGTCAAGGCTGTATTGAGTCATGGTAGCGCCACTGCACTCCAGCCTGGGCGACAGAGTGAGACCCTGTCTTAATTAATTAATTAATTAATTAATTCTGTGTGTGTATGTGAATGTGTGTGGAGAGATGTGTAAAGTAAATGTGGCAAAATGTTAGCAATTAGTGAACCTAAGTGAAGGGTATATGGGAATTCTTTGTAATATTCTTGCAACTTTTCTCCAAGTTTGAAATTATTTCAAAATAAAAAGTAAAAACCTTTTTTTTGTTGTTTGTTTTTGTGTTTTGAGACGGAGTCTCGCTCTGTCACCCAGGCTGGAGTGCAGTGGCGTGATCTCTGCTCCCTGCAAGCTCCGCCTCCCGGGTTCACGCCATTCTCCTGCCTCAGCCTCCCGAGTAGTTGGGACTACAGGAGCCCACCAACACCCCCAGATAATTTTTTGTATATTTAGTAGAGACAGGGATTCAGAGTTTCACTGTGTTAGCCAGGATGGTCTCGATCTCCTGACCTCGTAATCCACCCACCTCGGCCTCCCAAAGTGCTGGGATTACAGGCGTGAGCCACTGTGCCTGGCCAAAAACTTTTCTAAGGTCATACAGCTGAAGAGTATATTTAGCAGAGCTGAGATTTGAACCCAGGTCATTTGGTTTCAGAATTCATGTTCTGAATTATAGGACTATTTTGCTCTATTCACAGTGTTAGATAAATGAGGTATATCTGTACTCCATTTTGGCTATGGGACTATGATTGGACGCTGAACATGGGGCTATGTTAATAGCTCTGCCTCCTGGTTCTTCAAGGATAGGGTGATCATATAATGTGTAAACTGGGTTCACTTTTAAGAGTGAGAGAAAATACTTTTAATAATCACTCTGGGATGATTGATGTAAACCAAGGTGAATGGACACCCTGAAAGGATACCTCTTGGCAGAGTTTAGTTTTCACAAATGTGACAGGACATGATAATTGCTTCATTATAATTGAATCTTGTTTACCATGGACTCTCATTTACATAATACAGGTGCATTTTTTCTTTTGCCAACAGAACTCAGGCCTTTACCTGATTCATTTTCATATTCTCTCGATTTTGCTAATTCTTTTACTTCCCTCCAGACCACTCAGGAAGTATTCTTTGTCAAACTTCATTTCTTCCAAGTCTGAAAAATACCAGCAGGAATTTCTATAACACTTGTCCCATTAAAAAAAAAATTGGCATTTAAAACCATAAATCCCAAAATATCTTTATTAACATGATTTATACAAGGAGAGGAGCTGGTAAATGCATCTGCATTACTGGACTGGCAGAGAAATATTACTGTCATCAACTTCCTATAGATATTTGGAAATAACCTTATTGTATGGTACTAGAGGCTGTGTTAATGTTTGTTAAAAAGGATTATACCAGTCTAGAATCAAAGCATATGTGTTATCTCATTGATCTATTATACTTATTGCAGTAACACTGTTCTGAAGCTGCGTCCAATTAGAGGTTGTCCTTCATTGATAGAGGGCTAGTATTTGTAGTCAAATCGCTAAACTTTCAAAATTATTCTAATAGAATCTATTGTGGATTTTTAAAGATCAAACTACCTTTTTGCTTCCTTATACAGTATGTATTTAACCAAGTATGTATCCACTAGGGTGATAGGGGGTGGGACAGGCAAGGACACTGAAATTTATATCAGATAGCCTTCCTACCAGTTAACTACTGTGGTATAAAGTTTGGGGGAAGAATGGATAAAACACATGTGAACATAAGTTTTTTTTAAACCACTAAAATGACTTTCCCCTTAAATTATGAGATGTACTTTTATAGTAATAATAGTCTTAATTACATTTTTATTTTTTAAAAATAATGTATATTTTATAGTTCAAAGCTGTTTAAATTTCCTATTCTTGGTGGCTGTTTTCTTTAAATTCAGTGAATTCCTATATTTAAAAGGATAGATGTTTTATTTATGTCAAATTTTATGAATGTGGCCCAGCAGGATGGCTCAATGCCTGTAAATCCTAGCACTTTAGGAGGCTGGATCACTTGAGCTCAGGAGTTGGAGACCAGCCTGGATAACATAGCCAGACCTTGTCTCTACTAAAAATTTTAAAAATTAGCCAGGTATGATGGCACATACCCATATTCCTAGCTACTTGGGAGGCTGAGGTAGGAGGATCACTTGAGTCCGAGAGATTGAAGCTACGGTGAGGTATGATCACACCACTGCACTGCAGACTGCATGACAGGCACGGCCAGGTCTCAACAACAACAAAAAATTCACAAATGAGAATGTCCTCTGAAACTTTTTTTTTTTTTAGATGGAGTCTCGCTCTTGTTGCCCAGTGGAGTGCAATGGTGCGATCTCGGCTCACTGCAACCTCCGCTTCCTGGGTTGAAGTGATTCCCCTTCCTCAGCCTCCTGAGTAGCTGTGATTACAGGCGCCTTCCACCTCACCTGGCTAATTTTTGTATTTTTAGTAGAGACAGGGTTTTACCATGTTGGCCAGGCTGGTCTCAAACTCCTGACTTCAGGTGATCCGCCTGCCTCAGCCTCCCAAAGTGCTAGGATTACAGGCATGAGCCTCTGCGCTCGGCTGCCAATTTTTACAATTTTTTAAAAAAAAATTTTTTAATTTTTTATTTTTTTTTTGAGGCAGAATCTCGCTCTGTCACCGAGGCTGGAGTGCAGAGGCGTGATCTCGGCTCACTGCAACCTCCACCTCCCAGTTTCAAGCAATTCTCCTGCCTCAGCACCCCGTGCAGCTGGGATTACAGGCGTGCACCACCACGCCCAGCTAATTTTTGTATTTTTAGTAGACGGTTTTTCACCATGTTGGCCAGGCTGGTCTCAAACTCCTGCCCTCAAGTGATCCACCTGCTTTGATCTCCCAAAGCACTGGAATTACAGTGAGCCACTGCCCCCGACCTAATTTTTACTTAATTTTTAAAAATCTTTATTTTTGAGGAAAACTACAAATATTTGTTATCTTTAACTGGGATCAACCATGCATTAATGAAAATGAACTATTAAAATAATAAAATAAATACCTATTTGCCTTGAATTACCAATTTTGTGTTTTTTATTTGACATAGGAAATCAACAAGGCCTTTTTTTTTTTTTTTTTTTTTTTTTTTTTAAGAATCTCGCTCTGTCACCCAGGCTGGAGGGCAGTGACGCGATCTTGGCTCATTGCAACCTCCGCCTCCCGAGTTTAGGCACTTCTCCTGCGTCAGCCTCCCAAGGAGCTGGGACTACAGGTGCAGGCCACCATGCCTGGCTAATTTTTTTTTGTATTTTAGTAGCGACAGAGTTTCGCTGTGTTGCCCAAGCTGGTCACGAACTCCTGAGCTCAGGCAATCCGCCTGTCTCGGCCTCCCAAAGTGCTGGGATTACAGGCATGAGCCACCGCGCCCGGCCAACAAATACTTTTGACAACACAGTGTGTGCAAAAGACACAATCTCCTGTCCAAAAGAAACCTATATTCTGAGAACACAGAGATACGTTAAGATATTGAAATATTAGGCTGGGTGTGGTGGCTTATGCCTGTAATCCTAGCACTTTGGGAGGTAAAGGTGGGAGGATTGCTTGAGGCCCAGGAATTTGAGACCAGCCTGGGCAACATAGTGATACCTAATTTCTACAAAAATTTTTAAAAATTAGCCAGGAGAGGTAGCTCACACCTATAGTCTTAACTACTCAGGAGGCTGAGGCAAGAGGGTCACTTGAGCCCAGGAGTTTGAGGCTGCAGTGAGCTATGATTAAGCCACAGCACTCTAGCCTGGGCAACAGAGTAAGACCCTGTCTCTTAAAAAAAAAAAAAAAAAAAGGTCACAATATTGTTGAATCCCAGATCTTTATGTCTGGATTATACTCTGCCATTATTCCATTCTTCCATTCTTCTATCCGTTTTGTCTTAATAACAATAATTTTTACTAATCCACCTCCTGGGCCCAAGTGATCCTCCCACCTTAGTCTGCTGAGTAGCTGGGACTACAGGCGTCAGCCACCATGCCTGACTAAGTTTTGTAAGTTTTTGTAGAGGCAGAGTTATATCATGTTGCCCAGGCTGGTCTTGAACTCCTGAGCTCAGGGGATCCACCTGCCTCAGCCTCCCAAAGTGCTAGGACTACAGGCATGAGCCACTGCTCCCGACCCTACTAATCAATTTAATAAATACTGTGCCAGTTAATTTGAGGACTTACATAAAAATGGACAGACTCCTAGGAAAAGATAACTTACCAAGATGATGTAAGAAAAAAATAGAAAACCTGGTCTGGCGTGGTGGCTCATGCCTATAATCCCAGCACATTGGGAGGCCGAGGCAGGTGGATCACTTGAGTTCGGGAGTTCAAGATCAGCCTAGCCAACATGGTGAAACACCCCATCTCTACTAGAAAAAAATACAGGCAGGGCACGGTGGCTCACGCCTGTAAATCCCAGCACTTTGGGGGGCCGAGACGGGCAGATCACCTGAGGTCAGGAGTTTGAGACTAGCCTGGCCAACATGACAAAACACCATCTCTACTAAAAATACAAAAAAAATTGCCGGGCATGGCGGTGGACGCCTATATTCCCAGCTACTCGGGAGGCTGAGGCAGGAGAATCACTTGAACCCGGGAGGCGGAGGTTGCAGTGGAGCTGAGATCGCACCATTGCACTCCAGCCCGGGTGACAGAACGAGACTCTGTGTCCAAAAAAAAAAAAAAGAGAAAACCTTTAACTATTAAATAAATGGAAGTTTTACTTAACTTCTTCCAGAGGAAAGCACCATGACCAAATTATGTATTTATTTATTTATTCCTAACCACTAGGGAATATCCAAATAATTTTCCAGTTAAATTTGATCACTTTCAAGATACAGCCTATAGTTTTAAAATCAGTTCTAAATTTCACTTTCCATGTTGTTGTCCCCCACATTAAAATGGTGAACTATGGTTTACATTTTTACTTCCTGGCCTATCTGATATGGACCTCTACTAAGGGGACCCAGTTGTCCTGTTTTCTTTTTCATTAGCTCCTATTCCTTATCTCCTTCCTTGCTTTTTCTCTGATTTTTTTTCTTCATAGTCTGCAAGAGTCAGAAAGAACCTTTCCGTTGTTGTTTTTTTTTTTTTTAGACAGAGTCTCGCTCTGTAGCCCAGGATAGAGTGCAGCGGTGCAATCTCAGCCCACTGCAAGCTCTGCCTCCTGGGTTCACGCCATTCTCCTGCCTCAGCCTCCCGAGTAGCTGGGACTACAGGTGCCCGCCACCACGCCTGGCTAATTTTTTGTATTTTTAGTAGCGATGGGGTTTTATTGTGTTAGCCAGGATGGTCTCAATCTTCTGACCTCGTGATCCGCCTGCCTCGGCCTCCCAAAGTGCTGGGATTACAGGCGTGAGCCACTGCACCCATCCTAACCTTTCCACTGTTTAGAGATTTGTTTCCCAGTAGATTTATGTTCATCTTTCTGTCCATTTATCAGGAATTTTATGAAGATTTGATGAGTGACAGAAGGGCTGCTTAGCACCACAGGATTTAAAAGATAGTACCTTCCCTCAAAGAGCTCACAGTCTTCGTGTTCCAACTGTAATATGGGATGGATTCTATAATAAAGTAATAATAGAGTTCTCTTGGAGTAGATGAAAGCTTGATTAATTGTTTCTGGGGAATGGGGTCAGGATAGCTTCATGGAAGCAATTACACTTGAACTGGGCCGGGAAGCGTTAATCACATTTTAAGAAGCAGGAAAAAAACAAAAAGGTAAGTAATCCAGGAAGTGGCAAATGTCTTGAGTGAAATCACAGAGACATTGGAGTGCAGGGCTTCTGTGGTGAGCAGTGAGTGGCTGCAGGCTAGAGCATTGGAAAGGTGTGGCCAGAGATGAGGCTAAACAAGTATGTTCGTGTCAGTTAGTGAAGGGCCTTAAATAACACATTCTCTCTGATCATTCCTAGTCTGATTTTTCTCAGTCTCGGCCCTTCTCACATCCGTAACCCACCCCCAATTCTCAGATAAAAATTTTCAGGTTTCCTGCTATGTCATGTGTTGATATATGCCAGAGATTTGGTCATACAGTTTTACCTTAGTGCTGAAAGAGACCAGACTTCATCTGGTTAATTATTAGGAGGCAGCTGCTGGCACATACTCTAGCCATTCCAGACTTTCATGGAGAGAGCTTGATCTCAGTGTTTTGGAAAAACAAAAAGTAACTCCTTCCTATGAAAAGGGTTGGGGTGCTCAGCCTCATCAGTAATCGGAGGAATGCAAATTAAAACTGCAGTGATATATTGGTTTTATGTTCATCAGATTGGTAAAAATTAAAGTCTGACAAAAAATGCTGGGAAGGATATGAAGCAACTAGAACTCTGCAAGCAGAAGTGTAAATGAGCACAACCATTTTGGAAAACAATTTGATATTGTCTCATAATTAAAGATGTACATGCCCTGTGACCCAGAAATTCCACTCCTGGGTATCTACCCTAAAGAACTTTACATATGTGGACCAGGAGACATGTACAAAAACATCCATAGCAACACTGTTGACAATAGCAAAACAAACTAACAGAAAATTCAAACTGGAGAAAAAATCCCAATGTCGATCAACTTGAGATTGGATAAGTAAATCATGATATGTTCCTACAATAGAATACTATATAGCAGTGAAAAAGTAAATCGCAGCTATAGCAACATAAACTAATCTCAAGAACAAAAAGTTGCAGAAGGGTATATACGTTAATATTAGAAATAAAAAAATCAGGTCAAGACCAACCTGGGCAATATAGTGAGACACTGTCTCTACAAAAAAATTTTAAAAGTGGCTGGGCGCAGTAGTTCATGCCTGTAATCCCAGCCTTTTGGGAGGCCAAGGCGGGAGGATCCCTTGAGCCCAATAGTTTGAGACCACCCTGGACAACGTAAGAAGACCCTGTCTCTACAAAAAATTTAAAAACTAGCTGGGCATTGGTGGTGCCTGCCTGTGGTCCCAGCTTCTTGGGAGGATCTCTTGAGCCCAGGAGTTTGAGGCTGCAGTGATCTGTAATTGCACCACTGCACTTCACCCTGAACAACAGGAAAACAGTCTCAAAAAAAAAAAATAAATAAGTTGGGCATGGTGGCACACGCTTGTGGTCCCAGCTACTCAGGAGGCTGAAGTAGGAGGATTGCCTGAGCCCAGGAGTTACAGGTTACAAAGAGTGATCATGCACTGCATTCCAGTCTGGACAACAAAGTAAGACCCTGTATCTTTAAAAAAAAAAAAAAATATATATATATATATATATATATATGTGTATATATGTATATATATATTAGTCATATGAAGTTCTAGAATGTGACACTAAACAATATAACATTTAGAGATAGAAATGTGATAAAACTATAAAGTAAAGGAAATGGTAAACACACGTCACACATTTGAGATAGTTATGTCAGGATAAGGAAAGGAGATGGCTTTGGGAGAGTATGCAGGGGGCTTTAAGGCTAACAGTAATATTCTTTTTTGTTTCTTTGAGACAGAGTCTTGCTCTGTTGCCCAGGCTGGAGTGCAGTGGCGTGATCCCAGCTCACTGCAACCTCTGCCTCCCAGGTTCAAGCATCCTCCTGCCTTAGCCCCCCAGTAGCTGGGATTACAGGCATGTGCCACCATGCCTGGCTAGTTTTTGTATTTTTAATAGAGACTGGGTTTTGCCATGTTGGCCAGGCTGGTCTCAATCTCCTGACTTCATGATCCTCCTGCCTTGGCCTCCCAAAGTGCTAGGATTACAGGCGTGAGCCACCGCGCCTGGCCCTTTTTTTTTTTTTTGAGGCAGAGTCTTGCTCTGTCACCCAGGTTGGAGTGCAGTGGCGTGATCTCCACTCACGGCAACCTCTGCCTCCTGGGTTCAAGAAATTCTCCTGCCTCAGCCTCCTGAGTAGCTGGGATTACAGGCGTCCACCACCACACCTGGCTAATTTTTGTATTTTTAGTGGACACAGGGTTTCATCATTTTGCCCAGGCTGGTCTCAAACTGCTGACCTCAAGTGATCCACCCACCTCAGCCTCCCAAAGTGCTGGGATTATAGGCGTGAGCCACCACTCCTGGCAGTATTCTTCTTAAACTGGGTGATAGATACACTGACATTTGCTATGTCATGATTCTTTAGAGTTTACATATATTTTTAATTTTTAAAATTTTTATTTTAATTTTTTGAGATGGAGTCCCATTCTGTCACTCAGGCTGGAGTGCAGTGGTGTGATCTCAGCTCACTGCAACCTGCCTCGTGCGTTCAAGCAATTCTCCTGCCTCAGCCTGCCGAGTAGCTGAGACTGCAGCTGTGTAACACAACGCCTGGGTAATTTTTTGTATTTTTAGTAGTAATGGGGTTTCACCATGTTGACCAGGCTGGTCTCAAACTCCTGACCTCAGGTGATCCACCCACCTCAGCCTCCCAAAGTGCTGGGATTACAGGCGTGAGCCACCGTGCCCGGCAATATTCTTCTTAAACAGTGATAGATACACTGACATTTGCTATATCATGAGTCTTTAGAGTTTACATATATTTTTAATTTTTTAAATTTTTATTTTTATTTTAATTTTTTGAGATGGAGTCCCACTCTATCACTCAGGCTGGAGTGCAGTGGTGTGATCTCAGCTCACTGCAACCTGCCTCCTGGGTTCAAGCAATTCTCCTGCCTCAGCCTGCTGAGTAGCTGAGACTACAGGTGTGTGACACCATGCCTGGGTAATTTTTTGTATTTTTAGTAGAGATGGGGTTTCACCATGTTGGCCAGGCTGGTCTCGAACTCCTGACCTCAGGTGATCCACCCACCTCAGCCTCCCAAAGTGCTGGGATTACAGGCACGAGCCACCGCGTCTGGCCTATTTATTCATTTATTTATTTATTTTAGACAGTCTCACTCTGTCACCAGGCTGGAGTGCAGTGGCACGATCTCAGCTCACTGCAACCTCTGCCTCCCTGGTTCAAGCGATTCTCCTGCCTCAGCTTCCCAAGTAGCTGGGACTACAGGTGCGCACCACCACGCCCAGCTAATTTTTGTATTTTTAGTAGAGATGGGGTTTCACCATGTTGGCCAAGATGGTCTCGATCTTTTGACCTCGTGATCCACCCGCCTTGGTCTCCCAAAGTGTTGGGATTCCAGGCGTGAGCCACTGCGCCCGGCCTGCGTCTGGCCTATTTTTTTAAAAACTATGTCTCTAAATAATTTTAAAGCATTAAGAAAAGATTGCTGAGACTTGATCTAGGCTAGTGTTCTCCCTAGTTCTTCTTTTGCAAAGAAACACATTTTTCAAAAAGTAAAAACTGAGGCTCAGAGAAATTAAATACAGTGGTCTCCTGCCTTATCCAGTTTCAATTACCTGTGTTCCACTGTGGTTCAAAAACAGGTGAATACAGTGCAGTAAGATGTTTTGAGAGACCACATTCACTTAACTTTTACTAATATTACTATAATTGTTCTATTACTGTTCTTAATGTCTTACTGTGCCTAATTTATAAATTAAACTTTATCATATGTATGTATAGAAAAAAATACACCTCAGTACTATCTGCAGTTTTAGGCGTCATCTGAGGGTATTGGAACTATGTTCTGAGGATAAGGGGTGACTACTGTAATTTAATTGTTCAAGGAAGAAAGTGTACCTGGTCTTTCAAACCCAGTATAGCACACTTTGTAGCATCCTGTTTTGCAACTCTCCTGTTCTGTAGATTCTGTCAATTAGAAGTGCTTCCACTTGGACTTCTGCCTTAGTCTTTCACTCCCTCATGTAGTACATTCACCATACTGCTGCCAGAGAGAGCTTTCTAAATGCAAATCTGATCATGTCACTCTCTGGCCTCAATCTTAAATAGCTCCCTATAGCTTTCAGCACACTCTGTTAAGTGCTGTAGCCCAGCATACAAGGCTCTCTGTGCCTCAGCTTTTGTCTGCCTTATTAGCCTCATCACTCATGACTTCCTGCACTTCAGCCACATAAGCCATTTACTGTTCCTGGAACACTGTTTTTGCCTCTGCATATGCTACTCCCTCCACCTGGAAGTTCTTAACTAGGTTTATTTGTCCTTTAAGACACCTTTTCTTAACTGACTGCCCCTCTTTGCCCCAACTTGAGGTGGATACTTCCATTATACCTTGAACTTAACATTTGTAGTCACACTTAGCAGAGTATTATTGTCCCCTTTATTTCTATCTCCAGGAGCTTGCAAGCTCTGTGAGGGCAGAGGAAGTATTAAATTAATATCCTAAGTGTGTGGCACAGTGCCTGGCATATAAGTTTCACTGAATGAACAAATAATTGTATATTACTTTATACAAAGACAATATATATGTATGCTTTTTTTTTTCTTTTTAAGACATGGGATCTCACTATGTTGCCTAGGCTGGTCTCAAATTCCTGGGCTCAAGTGATCCTCCTGCCTTGGCCTCTCAAAGTGTTGAGATTACAGGTGTGAGCCACCATGCCTGGCTCCATATATATTTTATAGTTGTCATTTGTGTGCCAGATTTTCACCAGCTCTACCCATATTTATTGAGGAAAGAAATGAAGAAGGGAGGGAAGGGAGGAGAAGGGAAGGGAACAGAAAAGAAGGGAGAAGGAGGCTGGGTGCAGTGGCTCACACCTGTAATCCCAGCACTTTGGGAGGCCAAGGCAGGCAGATCACCTGAGGTCAGGAGTTCGAGACCAGCCTAGGCAACATGGAGAAACCCCGTCTCTACTAAAAATACAAAATTAGCCAGGTGTGGGGCGCATGCCTGTAATCCCAGCTACTCAGGAGGCTGAGGCAGAAGAATCGCTTGAACCCGGGAGGCAGAGGTTGTGATGAGCTGAGATTGTGCCATTGCACTCCAGCCTGGGCAACAAGAGTGAAACTCTGTCTCAAAAAAAAAAAAAAAAAAAGGCGGGGAGAGGGCAAAAAGAAAGGCAGACAGCTTGGTGGGTAGATGGGTGGGACAAAAGTATTGAGGAGAGGAAGACAAGAAGCTGGTTTGGGAGATTCAGGCTCTTATTAACATTTTAGGCCAAGTACCTGGAAAGTTTAAAACACCGTGTATTTCTTTGGACATGTGCTAATTATCATGACTTATTCTGACATTTCTTAGCCTTTTTGGAAATTTCTCTTCTTGGCTGATAACTATCATTGTTCTCTCTTTACATTAGGGAGTAAGAGCTTTGAGGTACAAGAATGAGACGGTTGTGGCAGACAGCTCATGTTGTCACGGTAGTCTTGGTCTCTAATTTTTTTTTTTTTTTTTTGAGATGGAGTCTCGCTCTGTTGCCCGGGCTGGAGTGCAATGGCGTGATCTCCACTCACCGCAACCTCCGCTTCCCGGATTCAAGCGATTCTCCTGCCTCAGCTTCCCGAGTAGCTGGGATTACAGGTGCCTGCCACCACACCCAGCTAATTTTTGTATTTTTAGTAGAGATGGGATTTCACCATGCTGGCCAGGCTGGTCTCGAACTCCTGACCTCAGACGATCCGCCCACCTCAGCCTCCCAAAGTGCTGGGATTATAGGCGTGAGCCACCATGCCCGGCCGATAATTTTCAACTTCTTTCTCTGCTCTGTCCCAGATTGGACCCTGAGTTTGAGGGGTAAATGTAGATCCTCTCTCGTGACCTGGTGGGATGCCAGAATCTATTTCTAAAACAAAGGTTGAACTTGGGTTATCTTCTCTCAGGAAACAGTGCTATAAGACTGGAGGTCCAGACACCCTCCTTATCCTTATCTTTGTGAGAGCCAAAGCACAAGAAGCAACTATGGCTTCATTCATTTGATTTGATAAACTTTTTTTTTTTTTGAGATGGAGTCTCGCTCTGTTGCCCAGGCTGCAGTGCAATGGCCTGATCTCAGCTCACTGCAACCTCCGCCTCCTGGGTTCAAGTGATTCTCCTGCCTCAACCTCCCAAATAGCTGGAACTACAGGCATGCGCCACCATGCCCAGCTAATTTTTGTATTTTTAGTAGAGATGGGGTTTCACCATGTTGGCCAGGCTGGTCTCGAACTCCTGACCTCAAGTGATAGGGCCCTCCTTGGCCTCCCAAAGTGCTGGGATTATAGGCGTGAGCCATCGCACCTGGCCTTGATAAACATTTATTGACCATTCTCTTGGTACCTAGCGTGGTGGTAGGCACTAAGATTAGAGATGACTCATAGCAGCCTCAGAGAACTCACAGTCTAGTAAGAGAGCAAGTGAAAAAACCGCTCATTTTAATCCCATGTGATGGTATAGACATGGACAACGTGTTATGGATATTTAGAGAACCATTATGGCATGTGTAAGAGGGGACACCAGCTTCCTTTGGGGCAAGGCCTATCAAGAGGTATTTCGCTTGAGCTCAGACTTGGAAGACCTTATAGGCTGGTGGGGGTTGTGGTGGGTGGTCAAACTTGAGCAAAAGTATGGAGGTAAGAGAGAACATGGTACAGTGGGGTGTGATGGGAAGGTCTGTAGGACTGCAAAGAAAGGTATATGTGTATGAGAATGTGACAGGAGATGAAACTGAAGGCATATAAAGGGCCATATTGTGGATGACCTTTTTTTTTTTTTTTTTGAGATGAGTTCTCTCTCTCACCCAAGCTGGAATGCAGTGGTGTGATCTTGGCTTACTGCTACCTCTGCCTCACAGGTTCAAGCGATTCTCCTGCCTCAGCCTTCTGAGTAGTTGGGACTATGGGTATGCACCACCACACCTGACTAATTCTAGTAGAGATGGGATTTCACCATGTTGGCCAAGCTGGTCTCGAACTCCTGACTTCAAGAGATCCACCCACCTCGGCCTCCCAAAGTGCTGGGATTACAGGCGTGAGCTATTGTGCCTGGCCAGTGGATGACCTTTTCTACTTTCCTAGATAAACTGGATTGTCAGTAGAAGTGTTTCCATTTGTCCAATGTTCGGTGTTAGTGTTTTACTATTGTCTTTTGAGTAACTGAGTTTCATCACTTTTTATTTCTTTGATTTGTTCTTTTTATGATACCCAAATTTGGAACTCTCTTTATTCTTCAGGTGATTCTGCTTTGAGTACGATCTAGTCAAACCCTACACTCAGACATTGTGGAATGGATGATACACTGCTTTTAAGGCAGTTTGGAAGGAGGATGATTTAAATGACCTTCAAAGACTAATGTCAAGCCCCCATGTCAATGTCACTGCAATTCATGCATGCATGGAGAATAGGAAAGGAACTTAATTGTGGAGGAGGGGAATTGTAACCCTGTTTGAATGGGTAGTTGAAAGTCCTGGGCCCGCCCCTAAGGCTCAAAAAAGGACTTTCTTACATTTGCTGCC
The DNA here is from genome assembly GCF_029281585.2 of Gorilla gorilla gorilla. Lineage (NCBI taxonomy): Eukaryota > Metazoa > Chordata > Mammalia > Primates > Hominidae > Gorilla > Gorilla gorilla. The sequence goes on from NC_073224.2 coordinate 212,503,195, forward strand.
AAGAGGTCAGAGGGAGAGCCCATATAAATACCATCCTCCCTCGGGGTGTGTGACCCAGTCTTATTCTTTTACTTCCACAGGTGCAGAACAGGTTCACCAAATAGTATTCTGATCTCCCTTGAACAGAATCTGACATCATATTGTCCTTCTCTAGAAAATCAGTCCCTTTAAAGCATGGAACATGGCAATTTTAGGTCAGCAGGCATTTAAAGACACCTTTTTAACTTTCAAGGGCTGGCCTAATAAGATATATTTTGTACAAAATACCAGTGTTATCAAGATGAAACTTGAATCATTTAAATTTTGCAAGGGACTTAGTTTTAGCTGCTGGTGTACCTTTTACCTATGAAATTACTTCTTATTTTCTTTTAATGGTGCTGTCCTTCTGGAGCACTGTGATCATCATCAGGTATCAGGCTCCATTCCTTCAGCTAAACTTTCATAACTGTTCGGAATCCATTAGTGTTTGAGATGAGGGAACCCACAGCAACCCATGTCAGTCTTTTCGGACCATAAAATAACTTTCCATAGTTAGGCTGGATGACTGCAGAAACCAGTGCCTTACATAGTCAGGAGCTGCTGCAACATAGCTACAATCTGAACAACCAAAGGAATTAATCACAGCCAGCCTCATCCATTTCATTAATTTGTTTTGCCAAATGGTATCAGTGAGGCAGAGATACACCTTTGGCTCATTAATACAAGATCTGAACGGGAAAAATCTATTTCATTGAAATCCTTGAGAGTTGCTGAAAACACATGATATGTCTTAGTACTTTAAATAGAACTGTTCTAATTTGGAGGGAAACTGCTGTACAAACATGGCCCATTGATACCTTCACAGCTTATCTATTCATGCCGCTCTTGCCGTTTCTGAATTTTGGAAAAAGTTCTGTGTTAATGTAAATATAATTTTATTTTTCTAAATACTCATATCTTAAAATAATACTCATTAATAGATTTTGGTAGGAAAAACTCCATCTTCTTAATTTTTCATTTATATAAGCTTCTTCCCTGCATTCTGGAAGACATTCTTCAGTGTATATACTGTGTCAAAGCCCATTTTCAAGGCAGTTTATAGAGATTTAGCTATGCAATTTATTTACCATTGGTCACCAAGAAAGTAAAAATGGAAGAACCAGAAGGCCGCTGAGGGAAAATGTTATAACAGCATACTCCAGGGGCTAGAGACCAGAGAGCAAGAAGAATGCTCGTGGGTGGTCCCAGGGAACTATGCTTGATAGTAACAGAATAGCAATTAGGTAATGGAAAGTTCCGGCTACTGTACCAAAGATATTCCTCATCTTCTTCTTCTTTTTTTGGAGACAGGCTCTCACCCTGTCACCCAGGCTGGAGTGTGGTGGCACAATCTTGGCGCACTGCAATCTCCACCTCCCAGGCTCAAGCGATCCACCCACCTCAGCCTCTTGAGTAGCTGGGACTACCAGTGTGCTCCACCACGCCTGGCTAATTTTTGTGTTTTTTGTAGAGACGGGGTTTTGCCATGTTACCAAGGCTGGCCTCCAACTCCTGGGCTCAAGTGATCTACCTGCCTCAGCCTCCCAAAGTGCTGGTTGTGATTATAGGCGTTTCTTCTAACAAATTTTGTCTTGGAGTTGTCTTTACAAGTGAAGCTTTTGTGATTATTGGAATGCTATAGAATTCATCTCTAGGCTTCTTGTCCCACTAAAGCATTAGAATTTAAAACAGACCCTTTAACATGATTTATAGCAGACAAGAAATACCAGTTCAGTTTGGGCAGGTGGTATTTAATTGCCCCTCTTTGCGGTCCCTGTAAAATTGTTTGTGGGTGAAATCACAACAAAGATCCATAAAGAATAGCTTTATATATATATTGAAAGAGATATCAGTTTATTGCATTTTTCTGATGTCAAAGGTTAATTTAAAATATTAATGCTGAAAAGATTAAGATATTAAATCTAGTCAAGAATACATGTACATATTGTAATTACTTTTTATGATTAAAGTAATTGGATTATATTTAATGAGCTATTTACATTTAATAATTAAAAAAGACTTATCTTTTCAGTATTTCCTATATGCAGAAAGAGATGGGAGAAAACTCACTTCTGATATAATTATCTTAGTTTGGGCTAAATAGGAAAAACAACTGTGCTTTTTAGAAAAAGAAGAATATTATATTAAAATATACATACACAGATTAAGAATTACCCATAGGAGTGTTTTAGTTCATTGTAAAAGAAGATGAAAGATTAGGTGCTTTAAAAAAAAAAAAAGTCCCTGATGAGAAGATTTGATGAGCTAAACAGAGAATGAAACTTAAAGCGATTCTCAGGGACCCTGTAGATAAAAGTAACCCGTCAGAAGTGTTGGAACCCCTAATGCCTAGCTGTTTGAAAACAGGAGTTTGAAAAGCAGTAGCATCTGCACATGTTATCTGAGGCTGGGATTTTAAATAAGCCTGTGTTTATGTTGTTTAAAGGAAAGAAGTGAAGCCCCTGAGCATCTGGCTAAAATTGGGCGCAGAGAGGGAGAAAGCAGTATGTTATACTCATTAACACCATTTCAGTTTTAGGGTAAATAGGAATGCTTTCTTGTGTTAGCATGCAGTCTTTTTTCCATGGGAGATAAACTAGTCTGGAATTTGATGGCACTTGTGTACAAAGATGAGAACTATGGGCATATTTGTCTAACTTCTTAGTTTGGGTGTTTTGCATAGAGTCAGTGCGGTGTCATGGAAAGAACATGAAGTTTGGACACAGTTGGACCTGGGTTTGAAAGCTGTCTGTCTGTGTGACTTTCATAAAGTTATGAATCACTCTGGGTTTTAGTTTTCTGATCTGTAAAATCAAAATACTACTACTTACCTTGGAAAATTGTTTGGAGGACTAGAAATATTCAAGAAAATGTGAATAAATATCTGGTACATTTTAGGAATTTAACAGGTATTTATTGAGCAGACACTGTAGGATGAAAAGAAATTTTAAGAATCCTACTTTGTCTCCAGATAGTTGCTGTTGCTACTACTGCTTTATGTTAGGTTTAAAGATATTTTGTTTTTCAATTCCTGTACTCAAAGAGTTGTACACACCAAAAATCTGTGCTATAAAATAGACTGTAGTGACTGCTATAAAAGAGGTTCAGCATACCTCATTGGCACTTGGAGGGAGGAAAATGACTTTAGACTGGAAGATTCAGGGAAGGCTTCTTAGAAGTGGTGACACTCACCTCGGGCTTTTAAGATGAAAGATTGTTTGTGTGTTTTTTTAAAGAAATACCACAATCCAGATAATAGTCTCTTGAAGAATGTTTTGCCTTCAAAGTACTTAAAGTGAAAATACTGGATTGACTCTTGACTGTGATTGGGAAGACTGATACCCTTTGTTGTAATCCTTAAAATAGGTATAATGTAAGCAGAGGCCATCCATCTTTTTCAGTATTTGTCTCCATGTTCCTGAAGAGCCTGTCTCAGAAGGTAAGAGGCCCACCTACTTCTTGGCCTTCACTGAAACCAAATAAAAGAGGACCATTTAGGAACACCTTTGTGTAATGCTCATTGTTGTTTAATTTGACCTGCTGTCTTTAGATTATTTCATTACTAGGAGGTAGGTCCATGTAAACTCGTCATTCCTTCGAGTTAGTAATAATGAGAGCTATCAGTTACTGAATACCTACTGGGTGCTGGGTACCCCTCTGGAATGCTTACATATGTTATCACATCTTATCCTTAGAACTATCCTAGGTTGGCCATGGTGGTTTACGCCTGTAATCCCAGCTCTTTGGGAGGCTGAGGTGGGAGGATCACTTGAATTCAGGAGTTTGAGACCAACCAGGGCAACATAGTAAGACCCTGTTCCTACAAAAAGTGAAAACATTAGCTGAGCATGGTGCTGCACGCTTCTAGCCCCAGCTACTCTGGAGGCTGAGGTGGGAGGATTGCTTGAGCCCAGGAGACTGAAGCTGCATGAGTCACATTCACACCACTGCACTGCAGCGTGAGTGATTGAGCCAGACCCTGTCTCAAAAAAATAAAAACAACTAAGGCCAGGCGCGGTGGCTCACGCCTGTAATCCCAGGACTTTGAGAGGCTGAGGCGGGCAGATCACAAGGTCAGGAGTTCGAGACCAGCCTGGCCAATATGGTGAAACGCCGTCTCTACTAAAAATACAAAAATTAGCCAGGTGTGGTAGTGGGTGCCTGTAATCCCAGCTACTCATGAGGCTGAGGCAGGAGAATCACTTGAACCCAGAAGGTGGAGGTTGCAGTGAGCTGAGATCGCCCCCCCTGCACTCCAGCCGGGGGCAAAAGAGCAAAACTCCGTCTCTAAATAAATAAATAAATACAACTATAGTATAAGGTAGTTTGTATTTTCCCCATTTTACGGATGAGGCTCAGAGAGATTAACTACCCTAAGGTCATATAGCTAGTGGCTCAAGAAATCCTTGCTTTCTTTGTCTGAACATTCTTCTGGATTTACCAAGCTATATTAAATTTTTTTTTGTTTTTTGAGGTGGAGTTTTGCTCTTGTTGCCCGGGCTGGAGTGCAATGGCACAGTCTTGGCTCACTGCAACCTCCACCTCCTGGGTTCAAGCAATTCTCCTGCCTCGGCCTCCCAAGTAGCTGGGATTACAGGCGCCTGCCACCACGCCCAGCTAGTTTTTGTGGTTTAGTAGAGACGGAGTTTCACCATGTTGGCCAGGCTGGTCTTGAACTCCTGACCTCAGGTGATCCACCCACCTCAGCCTCCCAAAGTGCTGGGACTACAGGCATGAGCCACTGTGCCTGGCCTTTTTTTTTTTTTTTAAGAGACGATGTCTTGCTCTTGTTGCCTGGGTGGGCCTCTTACTCCTGGAGTCAAGCGATGCTTTCACCTCAGCCTCCCAGGTAGCTGGGACCACAGGTACATGCTACCACACTTGGCTAATTTTTTATTTATTTATTTATTTATTTATTTATTTAGAAACAGGGTCTCACTGTGTTGCCCAGGCTGGAGTGCAGTGGCACAATCACAGCCTACTGCAGGCTCGACTTCCTGGGCTCAGGCAATCCCCCCATCTCGGCCTCTAGAGTAGCTGGGACTGCAGGTTTTCGGCACCGTGCCTGGCTAATTTTTTTTTTTTTTTTTTTTTTTTTTTTTTTTTGTTGAGACAGAGTCTCGCTCTGTTTCCTAGGCTGGAGGGCAGTGGCGCAATTTTGGCTCACTGCAACCTCTGCCTCCCAGGTTCAAGCGATTCTCCTCCTGAGTAGCTGGTTTTACAGGCATGTGCCACCACACTTGGCTAATTTTTGTATTTTTAGTAGAGACGGGGTTTCACCATGTTGGTCAGGCTGGTCGCAAACTCCTGACCTCGTGATCCGCCCACCTCGGCCCCCTAAAGTGCTGGGATTACAGGCATGAGCCACCACGCCCGGCCCTTTGGCTAATTTTTTGTGTTTTTCATAGAAATGAGGTTTATCCATGTTACCCAGGCTGGTCTCAAACTCCTGGGCTCAAGCAGTCTGCCCATCTCAGCCTCCCAGAGTGCTGTGATTATAGGCATGAGGCACCACGCCTGGCCTATTTTTATTTTTAATTTTAACTTTAATTTTTTTGAGATGGAGTCTCGCTCTGTCTCCTAGGCTGGAGTGCAGTGGCACAATCTGATTCACTGCAACCTCCACCTGCTGGGTTCAAGCGATTCTTCTGCCTCAGCCTCCTGAGTAGCTGGGACTACAGGCACGTGCCACCACGCCTGGCTAAGTTTTGTATTTTTAGTAGAGACGGGGTTTTACCATATTGGCCAGGCTGGTCTTGAACTCTTGACCTTGTGATCTGCTGGCCTCGGCCTCCCAAAGTCCTGAGATTACAGGCGTGAGCCACTGCGCCCAGCCTTTATTTTTAGTTTTTAACTTTGGTAGGTACATAGTAGTTGTATATGTTTATGGGATCCAGCATATTTTAAAATTTTTTGTAAAGATAGGGTCTTTCTATGTTGCCCAGGCTGGTTATATTGATTATTTATTTTATTTACTATTTTTTTTTAGAGATGAAGTCTCATTTTTTTTGCCCAGGCTGGAGTGCAGTGGAGCAATCAGTCGTGGCTCACCACAGCCTCAAACTCCTGGGCTTAAAGGATCCTCTTGCCTCAGCCTCCTGAGTAGCTGGGACTACAAGTGCACACCACTGCACTCAGCTGAGTTTTTCTTTTCTTTTTTTTTTTTTTTTGAGATGGAGTCTTGTTGTGTCGCCAGGCTGGAGTGCAGTGGCACAATCTTGGCTCACTGCAACCTCCGCCTCCCAGATTCAAGTGATTCTCATGCCTCAGCCTCCCGAGTAGCTGGGACTACAGGCATGTGCCACCACGCCCGGCTAATTTTTGTATTTTTAGTAGAGACAGGGTTTCACTCTGTTGGCCAAGCTGGTCTCGAATTCCTGACCTCAAGTGATCCACCCACTTCGGCCTCCCAAAGTGCTGGGATTACAGGTGTGAGCCACTGCGCCCAGCCACGTTTTTCATTTTTTATAGAGACAGGGCCTTGTCATTTTGCCCAGGCTGGTGTCAACTTCCTGGGCTCAAGTGATCCTCCCACCTTGGCCTCCCAAAGTGCTGGGAGTACAGTCATGAGCCACCACTCCCAGCCAGTATGTATTTGTATATCCAAACATACCTAAACATAGAAAAGGGGCTGGGCATGTTGGCTCACTCCTGTAATCCCAGCACATTGGGAGGCTGAGGTGGGCAGATCGCTTGAGCTCAGGAGTTCGAGACTACCCTGGGCAATATGGTGAAACCCCATCTCTACCAAAAATACAAAAAATTAGCCGAGCGTGGTGGCATGTGCCTGTGGTCCCAGCTACTTGGGAGGCTAAGGCGGGAGGATAGCTGGAACCCAGGAAGGGGAGGCTGCAGTGAGCTGAGACTGTGCTACTGCACTCCAGCCTGGGTGACAAGAGTGAAACCTCATCTCAAAACAAAAAAGAGTGTTATGATCTTATGGGACCACTGTCATATATGTGGTCCATCATAGTCCATCATTGACTGAAATGTTGTTATGTGGTACATAACTATTCTCTTGTAAGTCTGAGTTATAGAATGCATTTTAGTGTTAGAGAGATTTTTTAAAGACCACCTTGTCCACCTTCTGAGGCTGGAGGATTGCTTGAGCTCAGGAGTTCATGGCTTTAGTGCACTATGATTGTGCCTGTGAATAGCCACTAAATTTCAGCCTAGGTAACATGATGAGACCTTGTCTCTAAAATAATATGTTTATATTTCATTGACTCAGGTATACATTTTTTCCTCACATTTTAACATCGCTTTTTTTTTTTTTAAGACAGGGTCTCACTCTGTCACCAGGCTGGAGTGCAGTGGTGTGATCACTGCTCACTGCAGCCTCGACCTCCTGGGCTAAAGTGATCCTCCCATATCAGCCTCCTGAGTAGCTGAGACTACAGCTGTGCACCACTGCATTCAGCTAATTTTTGTATTTTTTGTAGACGGGATTTCTCCACATTGCCTAGACTGGTCTAAAAAGCGTGAGCTCAAGCGATCCACTCTCCTTGGCCTCCCAAAGTGCTGGGATTATAGGCATGAGCCACCATACCCACCCCATTTTAACATCTCTTGAATCGTAATGCCTCTTTCAATCAGTGGCATCCTAAATTTGATGAAATATGGTAGAAACCCATTGGAATTGTGACTTTTCCATAAATACTAGTGGTAAAGTTCAAGACTTCTGTTTATCATATTAGCTCTCCTTGAAAAACCTTTCCCTCTGTTTTTTTACATCCAAATTCTATCCAGTTCAGATCTTAGGTTTTGGGTTTTGTTTTGTTTACTTTTGTTTTTTTTGAGACAGAGTCTCATTCTGTCTCAAAGGCTGGAGGGCAGTGGCATGGATCTTGGCTCATTGCAGCTTCAACGTCCCGCATTAAAGTGATTCTCCTGCCTCAGCTTCTCAAGTAGATGGGACTACAGGTGTGTACCACTACACCTGGCTAACTTTTAATTTTTTTTGTAGAGACAAGGTCTCACCATGTTGCCCAGGCTAATCTTGACCTCCTAGGCTGAAGTGATCCTCCACCTCGGCCTCCCAAAGTGCTGGGATTACAGGCATGAGCCACTGCACCCAGCCCCAGTTCAGATCTTTAAGGTTCCAAGGAGTCTGTTCAGTCCCTTCAGTTCACAGTGATATTTTCATCCTTTCTATTGTCATAATTGAACTTCTATTTATTTGCTATATTGTTACTTAACTGTGGTTTTCTCTCTCTCTGAACTGAATTATAAGCTCCTGGAGTCAAGGGAAGAGATTTTATACTTCTTTGTGTCTTTTAGTGTCTTCTTGATAAATATTCAGTGATTGATAACAGCACTATAATTAGTAGTTAACCATTAATACGACCTGAAGCTTATTAAGACAGTATTGTATAATGCTTAAGAGAACCATATATAAACATTTAGAACAGGGCATGTGCTAGATAGATGTCATTCTACTGCTACTACTACTACCACCACCACTACTACCATGATACTACTATTACTACTACTGTTGTTTTAATTATTCTGTGCTAGGCACTGTGCTAAACATTTTATACATGCATTATTTCATTTTTCTTTACAACAACTTTACAGACAAGGGGTCATGATAATGATTTAACAGGCTAGGAAACAGACTGAGAGATTAGACTGCTTGCCAAGGTTCCAAAGCTATAAAATGTGGCAGTGGTGGAGTGAAACCCACACCTGTGTCTCTTAATGTTCATGCTCTTGCTCTGCCCCACTGCTTACTAGATTTTTAGGGCTTTGGCAACTTCCTGGTAAACTGAGGTTAGAAAGGAAAGAACAGATACTTATTTTTCCCTCTGCTCAAGGACTTTAGCTTATAAGTCTCATGCTTTGAGTGCTGACTAAATGTTGTGAGAGGAAGTAGATGTACAGCTGCCCTTTGCTGCTGACTCTTAGTCAGTTGCTGGTGGCTTGGCCATTAGTGAGAGATGTGTGTGTGACACTTTTTCAGGAATGAATTCTTGTTACAGCTGGCTATTGAGTAGTTCATATGGAATTGCATGGCAATTTGCTCCATAATTCCACTCCTTGTCTCACATGTAGTTGTGATTGCTAGGTCTCTCTCCTCACTTAAGTTGGTGTATTAATGGTCACATCTCAGGACTGCTGCTTCCGCCCGCCTGCTCCATGACCACACAGTGTGTTTGTGTATTGCCCTGAAGTGTCAACAAAACATTTTGCTGAATTTTCTTTTTGTTGTTGCTCTGCAACCATCTTTTCCCTGGCCTTTCTCAGTTGTGTAAAGTTGGTTTCTTTCTTGGTCTTTCCATCCCAGAGAGGGTGCAGTTACTGCAAAGAGAAGCTTGAAATAAGAAGTAAGGCATCATAACAATTAAAACAAATGGTTACACAGCTAGCCAGATGAATTGAGACTTAGTGCCTGATGTGCAGTTCAGCTCTTATTATCTCCTTCCTCTTCTATTTTCAAACCTGCCACTGTAGCTAATCCACCAGTGGGTACTCTAATACCTTGACCAAAGGAAGTTTAACCTAGTACAGTACTCAGTGCTGCTTGCAAGAGCCAAGAAAGAAAGGTTGCGGTCTAGCCCCATCTTCTCCATCGCATAGTATGATAGTAAAATGGGGTTAGAACCTTCCATAAAACCAAGCTGTGTATTGGACTTTTGGCTGTTTGTCTGGGAGAATACATGCCCAGGTTTGGCTTCCTCCCAGGTACTTGGAGAGGAATGCATTTTGTATCTGTCCTCTTATCTCAAATTTCTGGGTACCATCAACTGGAGAGCACTCTCTTCTGTCATTGGCTATAAATTTAAAAAGAAGCGTTTAAATATGAAGGGTATTTCATTGGGGCTTATGTGAGTTATTGACATATTTCTAGTAATCTAGTGAATGATTTGAACTGATTTGTTGAGGTTTGATACTTTTTTTGTTTTGTGTGTGGGTGTTGTTTTTTCAGAACAGCTTAGTTGTTTTTCATGTTAAACTCCTGTGTAAATTTAATGTTCAGTTGATGACAATGGCTGAAAGAAATCTGATACCTTATTAGGAGTAAAGGGTAAGATTTCTCCATTTATAAGTACAATTATTCATAATCTATATTTATCCAATCAAAGTAAAAGCCCATTTAGATGGGTAGTTTGAAGTATTTCAAACCATACAATTTTGGTGATATGGGTTTTACTAGAAATTGGCATTAGATTGGGAAAGTAAAATGAACTTTGTCTGTAACTGAAAGTCATCAGTGACCACATTGTAGATCCTGTGTAATTTAAGTGGATCCATAACAAGGAATTGGGCCAAGATGGAGATACAAGAAGTACTTTATGCGGGTAAATCTTTTCCTCAGAGCTCAGAATACTTTGCATACAAAATCTCTGTTTCATATAGCATCTTTCAAGCATTTTTTAGTGTAGTTTACAGCTGGACTAGAGGGATGAATTGAAATTTTATCCCCGATTGCCTGTCATCATTAGACTGAAAGCTAGAATCCAGGTTTCCAACTCACAGTTTAAATGTATTTTCTTTTGGACAACCAGATGGATCCTGCTAAAAAGAGAGTCTAATTTTGGCCATTTAAAAGACAGTTTTCTATGAAAAAGTTGATACTAGAAGAAACCAATTTTGAAGGTTAAAGAGATTCCCCCAATTTTAGTTTTAAGAACGAAACTATGATTAGACCCTTAAGTGTAAAAAGGTAAGAACAAAAGGTGCTATTGCCCCCAAAAGATAATAAAAAGTTACAGAATTACCAGGTGTGAATGAATGGTCCTTCATAGATGTACCTTATGCTCAAGGAGTAAGATACTGGAGTTTAGAAGTTCTGTTTCCTCAGCTACTGTCTTAAAGCCATATCAAGACAAGAAGTATCCCTACACTGATTGGATGTAGGCACAAAATTGGTGTGTCATTCCTTTATGAAATTGGAAATATCTCTTTTAGATCACAAGTAAGCCCTTTTTCTCAGTTTTCCCAGTCAAATACTTTCTGTATCTACCGCAGGAGTTCCATTTCTGTCCTGCTAGCTCCTTTGGACATTGTTTTAGTGACCTAAACGGATTTGTCATTCCTTGTGCTTGGAGAGAGAGTGTGGTTATATTTGTTAGTTTAGCCCCACCCTGTATTTCAACAGGAAGTGGGTGGGTGCCTAAGCTTATAATGAAGTGTTCTTCCTTGTAGTTGCTGCATGGTAATGAGGACTGCTATATGCAACAGTAAATTCATACTTTAAACATTTTAATATACAGACTTAAATTTCAGTAAGACCATGTATTGTCTGTCATTTTGAAGTCAAATGACTATTCGACTTTCCAACTGAAATTCTTAAACCTAGTGAAATGCATATTCTTTTTCTTTTTTGTTTCTTTCTTTTTGAGACAGGGTCTGGCTCTGTCACCCAGGCTGGAGTGCAACCACTCCAGCTGGTGTGATCATCGCTCTCTGCAACCTCCAAGGCTCAAGCAATCCTCAGTCCTCCTGCCTGAGCCCCCTGAGTAGCTGGGACTACAGCCGCATGCCACTACACCCGGCTAATCTTTTTGTTTTTAATAGAGATGAGGTCTGGCTATGTTGCCCAGGCTGGTTTTGAATTCCTGGGCTCAAGCAGTCCTCCTGCTGCTGCCTCCCAAAGTATTAGGATTACAGGTGTGAACCACTACACCCAGCCATGTTCTTTAACATAAAGAAATGTATCTCTTGAAAGAGGAAACTCAAGAGTAAACCTCTTCTCATATGTCCCCATCCAAAGTGCTGTTAACTATAGAACAGTGGGAAACGCTGAAGTGAAAGCAGAAGTCCTAATTGCCACACATGCAACATCCCCACATGTTCCATCCCCTGCTACTGCTGATCAGCATTTTGGGGGTATGTTTCAAAGAGGAACTGCCTTGAGAAGCATTTCTGTTGTGATGGTTATTGCTATAGCTCAAATATGCTTGCTTTTTGGATGTGACCATAGAAATCTGCAGGTGTTATCAGTGACCTTGGCTCAAAATGTAGCATTGTTTATTTGTCATGAACAGCTAGTAATAAACATAGCCAGAAGAATGAGCAGTCATCTGTCTTCTGGTAATAACAGGAATTCAGAGTGTGGGGCACAGATGAGTGCATCCTCCCTTCTCTCACAGATATCCCTCCCTTTGTGTTTTCTTCTACCCTCCAACCCCCAGCTCACCCCATCCCACCCCACCCCACCCCACCCCACCCCAGGCTGTTGGGAGCAGTCATGAGAGTTCAGAAAGTAGGGTGGATATCAGAGTCTCTGTTGCCTAGACTGGAGTGCAGTGGCACAATCATACACACTGCAGCCTCAACCTTCTGGATTCAAGTGATCCTCCCACCTCAGCTTCCCAAGTAGCTGAGACTATAGGCATGTAGCACCACACACCCAGCTAATTTTTAAAATTTTTTGCAGAGACAGGGTCTTGCTTTTTTGCCCAAGCTGGTCTTGAACTCCTGAGCTCAAGCAATCTTCCAGTCTCAGCTCCCAAAGTGTTGGGATTACAGGTGTGAGCTACTGTGCCTGGCCCCAGAGTCTCTTTTTAACTTTATACTGATCAAATGTGATATATAAAAGTATTCCATGATAGGCTGGGCATGGTGGCTCATGCCCGTAATCCCAACACTTTGGGAGGCCAAGGTGGGCGGATCACTTAGGTCAGGAGTTCGAGACCAGCCTGACCAACATGGAGAAACCCCATCTCTACTAAAAATACAAAAATTAGTGGGCATGGTGCTGTATGCCTGTAATCCCAGCTACTTGGGAAGGCTGAGGCAGGAGAATTGCTTAAACCTGGGAGGCGGAGGTTGTGGTGAGCTGAGATTGTGCCATTGTACTCCAGCCTGGGCAACAAGAGCAAAACTCCGTCTTAAAAAAAAAAAAAATTGCATGATAACTTCAAATATACAGACTTGAAGAATCTCACTGTTTGAGGGGAACTTAAAGGGCCTCATCCAGTTTCCATTTCAAAGCACAAATGCCATCATGGCATTAACAGTCCAGACTGGTACTGCCAGGCCATGGCTAGGAAGTTCTGGCAGTCTTTTATTTGTTTTCAGACTCATTCTCAAGTCCCTTAGGCTGAAACTTGCTACAGATGAAGATGGGGTTACTGCTGAATCTGGCCTGGATGTCTGGAGCTGGTCCAAAATACAGTTTTTCTTTGAAATTTTTTGGGTAGCTAACTCCTTGATCAGTCCAGGAGCCTCTTGGGTATAAATAACCTCAGGGCTCTGTCTGGAACTTCCTTTGGGCCATTCTAGATCTCACAGGTCCTAGTAATTAGACAAATGTAGACCTGGAGAAGGGGCATGATTCATGGCTATAATCTGCCCCTCTCTACAGTCCCTAAATGTGCCTCTGATTGTGTGTTCAGAATGCAAGTGGATGTTGGCTGAGTGAGGAGATCATGGCAGCTTGGGTAGAAGCACATCTAGAAATTTTAGATCTGGGAAGCTTCTAAAAGATGTTTAGCTTAGTCCGTTTATTTTGTAGATGAGGACACAAAGCCCAGAATAAAAATTATAACATCTTTGATTTAGAAGGCATTGTAGAGGTCATCTAGTCTGACTTTCCAACACCTTCATAAATGCTAGAAATTTCTCCCCCAACGTGCCTGATAGCTGGTCATCCAGAGCACAGGGCTGGAGAACTCATAACCTTATCTAAAGATAAGCCATTCTACTATCGGACAATTCTAATTAAAATGACCTAGATAAATTGAAATCTACTTCCCTGTAACTTTTATATTCTCAGCAGTTCTAATTTAATTCCTCTCCTATTTAACATCTCCCAAGGTAAGACCTTCTCAAATCCCCAAATTAGCAGATATCACTATAGTATATAATTTCCCTAATCAAAGTAAAAGATGTCTGAAAAAGACCTTCACAGATTCCATAAAGATAGGGCATTCCACTCTTTCATGTATCCAGAATTTCCTTTTTTGACCAAGAACCACCACTTCATTGGTTTTCTTCACGTTCTCTTCGTTTTCCTTCATTGGCGCTAGCATTCAGCTCTTTTCTGACGCTTTTGATAAAGAAACATACATTTTATCACTTTGTGAGTATAACTGTATAAAACTAAAGAGAGCAGCCGGTGGGGCTGAGGGGCTGGACTCACCCCTGCAACTGCCACCTGTCTAGTTTCTCAGTTCATATTTGCTAGCTGTGGTAGGGTGGGCCTTTACATTTCTACTTTCTCCTTCTCAGCCTGTGAAGAATTTCCCAATTGGTCTTCTTACTTCCAGCCTTCTCCTGCCCAAATATAACTCCTGTGCTTATGCAGAATGATTTTTCTAAAATGCAAATGTGACCCTGTTGTCCTTCCTTAATTCAGTGGTTCCCCAACATCCAGTGCACTATACCAGTAAGGTGCTACTGATGATAGAGGAGGCTTTCTCAACTGGAGTTCCATGAAAGAATTAAATCTTAATGTCATTAGGCATTCATATTATGTAATATATTAACTTTTCTCCAGTACGCGTAGAATGGTGCTAGTTATGTACAGTCTTGAGGGGAATTGAGAAAACTGTCACTCTAATCATCCTTTTTGTTCTGTGGTTCAGATGAGGAATCCAGTTATGAAAGACTGGAAGAAAGAGATAGTATATGTTCTTCAGGAGGTCCAGGATCACAGCTGGAAGCAGCCTCCAGGAAAAACCTGCCAAATTCCTTTGAAGGCTAGAGTTTTGTCTTTAAATTTTTAATGTAAATATTGCATTCCACCATATAATATGTCTGTGGTTAAAAGTATTTTTAAATATTTATCAATGAGGGGCCCGGGTATGGTGGCTCACACCTGTAATCCCAGCACTTTGGGAGGCCAAGGTGGGAAGATTGCTTGAGGCTAAAAGTTAGAGACCAGCCTGGACAGCATAGCAAGGCCCCATCTCTATAAAAAATAATAAATTAGCCAGGCATGGTGGCATGTGCCTGTAGTCCTGGCTACTTGTGAGACTGAGGTGGGAGCATCACTTGAGCTCAGGTGTTTGAGGTTGCAGTGAGCTATGATCATGCCACTGCACTCCAACCTGGGCAACAGAGTGAGGCCTGGGTGACAGAGTGAGACCTTGTCTCTTAAATAATAAGATAAAATATTTATCAGTGAATAGGATTTATTCTACAGGAGGATTTGCCTAGGGTCTGTGGAACCACAAATAACTGCCTCTTTTTTTTTTTTTTTTTTTTTGAGACGGAGTTTCGCTCTGTCGCCCAGGCTGGAGTGCAGTGGCGCGATCTTGGCTCACTGCAAGCTCCGCCTCCCAGGTTCACACCATTCTCCTGCCTCAGCCTCCCGAGTAGCTGGGATTACAGGCGCCTGCCACCGCGCCCAGCTAATTTTTTGTATTTTTAGTAGAGACGGGGTTTCACCGTGTTAGCCAGAATAGTCTCGATCTCCTGACCTCGTGATCCGCCCGCCTCGGCCTTCCAAAGTGCTGGAATTACAGGCATGAGCCACCGCGCCCGGCCTATAACTGCCTTTTTTTAAAAGCCCTGTAGTGGGTCTTTTATTTTATATATATTATTTAATGTCTCTAGGAAAATTGCCCCCAAGATCACACAGTAAGGTGTACTAGTCAGGGTGCTAACCTAAGAATGTGTCAACTCCATAAAGCCCATACATTTTCTATAACTTGAAGTGTGAGAGAGAGAGCCTGGAAATCTTTTTGCCCAATTCTAAGTTTATTTTCACCTGAATGTAAGATTTTTTTCTTCTTGGTCAAGTTACTGTTGTGGTTCAGATCATGCATAACTCCATGCTTCTTGTACAAACCAATCCTTGATTATCCAAAAGAAAAATGAGCAATGGTGCATGTCATTTCACATAACAAGGAATTTTGTCTCTCTTTGGTGGCTTTGAAACAAATCACTTTAAACGATAGCAGATAAACTTTTCTGATTGTTTTGTCCTAATAGATATTGACATATTGTTATTTCTTGAGTACCCTCCCGCTAGTTGTGGTAACTGGCCTTTTTGACAATAAGCCATTTGCTTTAGAAAACTTGGTTCCAGGTAAACCCCAAACAGATGACATACAGTTAGTTGTTTGTTCTGCTTATCCAAGGCACTTAGAAAACCATGAATGCTAAAGTACCAAGGTGTTAGAATTTGCCCCCCACCCTCAATCTGAAATTTATGTAGCCATCTGGAATCTAGTTTCCATTAGGTATCCAGAGGGAAAGTCCAGAATGCCCTGTCATTGGTCACATTCAGCACAGCATTTCAAGGTGGTCTGGTTCTTTTAGCTCCTCTTGAGAAGCTGGAATGAGTACTCAAATGATTACCAGTGGAAGAGCCACAGTGGCTGTTTCCAGTCATTCCTGGCTGTACACCAAATTTCTGGTTGATCTTGAAAGTTTGAAATTTGGAAATCTAAGGACACCTAGAGGATGGTGTTCAGAGCCCTGCAAGGTTCTTTCATATGTAACCTCCTCCCACCTTTCCTGTTCTAAACTCTCTTTTTACCATGTGTTACTGAAGATTGCATCTTAGTACCTGATACCCTTTACATTAAATAAAAGAGGGAAAGAGTTAAATTGGAAAGTCCAGGGTTTGGACTAGAAAACCCATGGGGTCAAAGGGGGAATTCAGCAGAGAAGTGGAATGGAAATCACTTCCTTAGTAGACAAGTATTCAGGAAACACCTCTGCACCCCAAAGATAGGCACAGCTGCCACACAGTGACTATTAAAGGGAGGTTCAAAGTTATAAGCAAACAGCTGATTCTCTTGGTTCTTGGGCTGTTGCTGTTGGTGACAGGAAATCTTGTTCCCCAAGCTGCTGGCTTCCTGTTTTATTTTTACTTGTAGCAGATCAGAATGTCCATAACAAGGAGCAGTCTGTTCCAAAGGGTTCTACTCCCCCTTTGAGCCTGAAAGATTTTTTTTTCTCTTTTGGTCAGACAATATGTCTGTAATATTTAGTTTGGTTTAAGCATTTTGTATTCACAGTCAACTTTTTGGTGATGAGCTGGTGTTTTAAGATTTGATGTAAATAAACCCTTGTTTTGCTTTTTTTTTTTTTAAATATATAAAGAGGAGTTTATAATATTGGGGACTTGGCCCAGCTATTCGGAAAGCTAAGGTGGGAGGATCATTTGAGCAAGGCGGTCAAGAATGTAGTGAGCTGTGATCGCACCATTGCACTCCATACTGGATGACAGAGTGAGACCCCGTCTCAAAAAAACAAAAAGGCTGGGCGTGGTGGCTCATGCTTATAGTCCCAGCACTTTGGGAGGCTGAGCTCAGGAGTTCGAGATAAGTCTGGGCTACATGGGAAAACCTCATCTCTACAAAAAAATACAAAAATTAGCTGGGTGTGGTGGTGCATGCCTGTAATCCTAACTACTTGGGAGGCTGAGGCAGGAGGATCGCTTGAGCCCAGTAGGTGGAGGTTGCAGTGAGCTGAGATCGTGCCACTGCACTCCAGCCTGGGTGACAGAGCGAGAACCTGTCTCCAAAAAGAATAAAAAATAAGAAAAAAAATTGAGGACTTAGGTATGTTAACTTTATGCTTTACCTTTTCATGTGAAGTGAATTTGTCATTTTCCCTAGCATGAAAACCATTAGGCTGTTTTAGATTTCTTTAGTTTTATAAGATGTGGAAAGAGGATCAGTCCATTGTGTCTTGACTGTAGTCATATCCATTTTGTGGACATTAAAACCCTCTCCTATCCTTGTAAAACTAGGAATTCGGTAATCTAAATCTAAAACAATAGCTCAGCATGAACCTGAAGTGCTGGGGGATTTCCTAGGGAAAGGGGCTCAGCCCACCGGATAAGAAACAGTAACTGGAAGGTTTCCGGATCTGCTCCAGACATTTCCTGCTGTCTCTAGAGCCTTTTGGCCCAGGTGTGTTGAACCGGATGGGAGCAAGAAAGGGAGCTGTTGGGTAGAAGAGAAAGCACCAGGGAATCTTACAGCACAGTTTACTCAGCATCATGTTTGACATATTGAATGTGTAAAATTTTTACTTTATATTCTCTCGTTCAGTCAATTTACAAACTAAACTTAAGAGATACTGGCATTAGTAGTTAGCTATACTTTTTTTTTTTTTTTTTTTTTGAGACGGAGTCTTGCTCTTGTCACCCAGGCTGGAGTGCAATGGCGCAATCTCAGCTCACTGCAACCTCTGCTTTCCGGGTTCAAGCAATTTTCCTGCCTCAGCCTCCTCAGTAACTGGGATTACAGGCACCCGCGACACGCCTGGCCAATTTTTTGTATTTTTAGTAAAGACAGGGTTTCACCATCTTGGCCAGGCTGCTCTCGAACTCCTGGCCTTAGGTGATCCACCTGCCTCAGCCTCCCAAAGTGCTGGGATTACAGGCGTGAGCCACCATGCCCGGCCTAGTAGTTAGCTATACATTAACAGCCATTTACCAAGGAAGGACTGGAAAAGTTATATCCTGATGTATATCAATCACTATTGGCAGCTTGATTTCATTGTGGAGATTATCAGGTGACAGTGTTCTTTTTTGATCTTTATAATTGGTGGCCTAGAATCTGATCTGTCCTGGTTATGAACACCCCAGGGATAGGATCTGTACCGTCCAGTGTCTGCTGAATGGGCTGTTTTCTAACCATGCCTCCTTGCCTCTGGAGACTCTTGTTGGTTGGAGCAGTAGTTGGCACTTTAATGTTTCTATACTGCCTATGTACCTCAGGCAGCAGTCACCGGTCCAGAATTTCTAAACTTACATAGCAGATCTTCTAATAGCAAACCTTAAAAAGGGCAAGGGAGAGAGGACTTAAAAATGAAAGAAAAAAAAAGATAGGGAGAATGAAGATTTTTTTTAAAGCTGTTTTAGATCAGGGTAAGACCAAAAAAAAAAAAAAAAAAAAGATTCACACAGCCCTAGTGTGCCTGGAATTTGTGGTTGAGTAATACTTTCCTGTTATTTCTTTTTTAGGTTGTTTTTCACCATTCAGAACATTGCCTGAAGCAGGTCCACCATGCCGTTAGTAACGAGGAACATCGAGCCAAGGCACCTGTGCCGTCAGACGTTGCCTAGCGTTAGAAGCGAGCTGGAATGCGTGACCAACATCACCCTGGCAAATGTCATCCGACAGCTGGGCAGCCTGAGTGAGTGCCTCGGAGAGCCTGTGCTTTGCCCTCAGGGGTCGTTGGTGCTCTTTATTTAGTTTCCTTCTCCTCCCGCGTTCCTATTTCTCCCCCATCTGCCTTCCCTAGGTAATGCGAAAATGTATCCTCCCTCTCCTCCCCGAAGAGAGGCTCCCTTTTGGTGTAGCTTCTTCTCTTCAACCTTCTTTATCTACCACCACCCTCTAGGTTCCCTCCTCCCTCCCCCTCCACCTGCTTCAACAGAAATCTGTGGGAAGGGTGGCAGGAAGGGCTGCAGCAAAAACTGCAGACGGAATGACAGAGCAGAATTCTGTGTGTGTAAAGTGGGAGGTTCACAGAGCAGTATCTTGGGTCGGGGAATGTGCCTGTAATTACACGAGCTGTTCGATGTAGCCTGACTTTGTTGAAGCCTCAAATGTGCCAATAGTCTTTATCTACCCAACACCCCCACCCCTTTTCTTCCCAAAGAGGAGTAAAGCAAACATGCCTTCGGAGAGATTCTGACTGACTTGTCCACCCTGGTACACATTTAATTGTGCTGCAAGCCCCCAGGTCCAAGTTCAGGGTACAGATTACTTCTGCAGTCTCTGGGGTGGGTATTGGGAGTTTTGCAAGCTGTGTGAACATACAGTGACACAAATAGTAGCTGGAGCCATTCTTCCTTAGGAGGAAGATGGGGGTTAGCCCAGACTGTTTTGGAGCTGAAGGAAAGCCAGCTCAACTATATATATTTTTTTAATTGGCAAGAATGAATGAGACTGCCTTGGGTGGGGTACATGCATGTGGTTTGGATTTCATTCTGAATCAAGTTGACTTTGTTTGCTTGAAGCTGAGATATGGGAAGGGCAGATGCTTGGATTGGCTCTGCATTTATCTAGTGCCACTCCAGCTCCCATAAGAACCTCCGTCAAAATGCCATTTTAGTGATCTTCCTTAGCAAAGGCATCTTGGTGTGAATTATTTCAGATACTCACCCCTCCTATCGCATCACTGCCCTTAGTGAAGGCAGTGGAATATCAAGAAAGCCTGCATTCTCCCGTATAGCAATAGGCCCAGCCTTTAAAATAGGAGGCTGAGGAGACAGAACTCTATGACCAGATAATGTATGGAGTCTGAGATTCCTAAGCCTTCACCTACCTCAGGGATCATCTCAGTTGATCCAGGGCTTAGAGAAACCTAGATGGGGCATCATGAAGAAATGAAACCCTGCCAGTGCCTGTCTTACACAAAGGAACACTGACAGCGCAACAGCAGTGCAGCTGACAAGGAAGCACATCAAGGCTGCAGAGACCTCACTGCTTTTTAAAGGCATAATTTCTGCCTCTCTCTGTCTCTCTCTGAGAAGGCCAAATGGGTGGAAGTCAATCAATCACACACTGGTTCCTTCTTCATAGGACAAAGAACATCTAGCTAATGATGCTTCTTATTTCCACTTACTGAAGTTACGCTCTCTCTCAGCTATTTTTCCAGGGTGGTGTTGATGGATGCCATTGCTCACACTCCCACTTGTGATCAGACCACTTCTATCTTGGGGAAGCTGATCTGAGGGCCAAAGTCACCTTATGCCCAAGGAAACAAGATTTTCTTACATTGTGGGGGCTAACTGATCCTTTATTCATCCAATAAACTTGTGTTGAACATATTTTATGTACCAGCTGCTGAGGGGATACTCAATAATAATAAGAATAAGAGGCAATAATAAGAAATTGTCTCTGCCCTCCAGGAGCTCATAATCTACAAGGGGAGGCAGAAATAAATAATTCCTAAGAGGAGAGAATGGGGAGAGAGTGAGAAGGGAACCCACATTTGTTGATTGCCTACTTTATGCCAGGTTTGGATAAGATCTTGACATAGATTATCTCATTTAATCTTCTCAGTAATCCTATGAGATTAGGTGGTGGTATTCCCATTTTTCAGATAAAGAAAATAAGGCTCAGAAAAATAAGGTAACTTGGCCAGGCACAGTGGCTTATGCCTGTAATCCCAGCACTTTGGGAGGCTGAAGGGTGTGGATCACTTGAGGTCAGGAGTTCAAGACCAGCCTGGCCAACATGGTGAAACCCGTCTCTACAAAAAATACAAAAATTAGCCAGGTATGGTGGCACACACCTGTAATCCCAGCTACTCGGGAGGCTAAGGCACGAGAATCGCTTGAACCCGGGAGGCGGAGGTTGTAGTAAGCTGAGATTGTGCCACTGCACTCCAGCATGGGCGACAGAGCGAGACTTCATCTCAAAAAAAAAAAAAAAAAAAAAAAATTAAGTTAACTTGCCTAAAGAGATACAGCCAGTAAGAGGCAAAGTCACTGTTTAAACTCAGACTTCCTACAGATTTCTCAGCTCTGTCCCTTACTCGCTGTCTCTGCCAATATTGCCCTGGTTTAGACTTCATTGACTTTCACCTAAACTATTACCCAAGCCTCCCTCTACCTTCTTTCTCTGATCCAACCCCCTTAAATCTGTTCCTATATCCCTGCCAGAGTGATCTGCCTAAAAGTCAAATCTCACTTTTTACTTTTTATGATTCTGAATTTCTGAAGCTTTGAAAGTTCTGTGTTAACTTTTGTAATGTAACAAGTGTTTTTATAGTCAGAGTACACATCACAACTATTTCTCTCCCCTCTTCCTCACTGTGGAATTATTTAAGTTCCTTGGCCTAGCATTCAGGACCCTGCAAGACCTGCCTTCCTTTCTAGCCTCATTTTCTACAGTCTGTCTTCCATTTTACAATTTTTTTTTTAATTTTTGTGTTTTTGAGACAGAGTTTTGCTCTTGTTGCCTAGGCTGGAGTGCAATGGCGAGATCTCGGGTCCCTCCCTGCAGCCTTCGCCTCTGTTTTCAAGTGATTCTCCTGCCTGAGCCTCCCGAGTAGCTGGGACTACAGGCGCGTGCCACCACACCCAGCTAATTTTTTTTTTTTTTTTTTTGAGACGGAGTCTCACTCTGTTGCCCAGGCTGGAGTGCAGTGGCGCCACCTCGGCTCACTGCAAGCTCTGCCTCACAGGTTCACGCCATTCTCCTGCCTCAGCCTCCCAGGTAGCTGGGACTACAGGCGCCCGCCACCATGCCTGGCTAATTTTTTTATATTTTTAGAAGAGACAGGATTTCACCGTGTTAGCCAGGATGGTCTCAATCTCCTGACCTCGTGATCCGCCCACCTGGGCCTCCCAAAGTGCTGGGATTACAAGCGTGAGCCACTGCGCCTGGCCAATTTTTTGTATTTTTAGTAGAGACGGGGTTTCATCTTGTTGGCCAGGCTGGTCTCAAACTCCTGACCTCAGGTGATCCAACCGCCTCGGCCTCCCAAAGTGTTGGGATTACAGGCGTGATCCACCACGCGCAGCCTTCATTTTACAGTCTTTTAAAATGGAAAAAGGGGGCTTGGCATAGTGGCTCACACCTGTAATCCCAGTACTCCAGGAGGCTGAGACACAAGTATTGCTTATGCTCAGGAGTTCGAGACCAGTCCTGGCAATATACTGAGACCCTATCGCTACAAAAATTCAAAAATTATCCAGGTGTGGTGCTGTACACCTGTAGTCCTAGCTGGTTGGGAGGATAAGGTTGGAGGATCGCTTGAGCCTGGGAGTTCAAGGCTGCAGTGAGCCATGATCATGCCACTCCAGCACTGGCCAACAGGGCGAGACCTTGTCTCAAATAAATAAATAAAATGAAAAAGGAAAGCAAGAAAGAATGAATTATCAGCTACTAGTAATTCTCCTGAGACAGACCATGCTCTCTCATATGTCCATACAGTGCTCTTGCTATCCCCACTGGCTGAACAACCCTTGCCATCTTTGTCTGTCTGGCTGCCTGTAGCTGATCCTTCAAGGCCCAGCTCAGGAATCTTCTCTTCCAGGTTGGGCTAAGAGTGTTCCTCTGAGCTCCCGTTACATGCCTATATTATCCTATCACATTGTATCACAAATCACCTATGTCTCAATTAAAAATTATTGGCTGGGCACAATTGTAATCCTAGCACTCTGGGAGGTGGAGGCGGGAGGATTGCTTGGGCCCTGGAATTTGAGACAGCTTGGGCAACATAGTGAGACACTGTCTCTACAAAATATAAACGAAATTAGCTGGGTGTGGTGGCGTGTGCCTGTTCTTCCAGCTATTTGGAAGGCTGAGGTGCAAGGCTGGGGTAGGAGGATCACTTGAGCCCAGAAGGTGAAGGCTGCAGTGAACTGAGATAGCACTGCTGCACTCCAGCCTGGGCAACCAAAAAAAAAAAAAAAAAAAATTGTTGAAGGTAGAAATCATGTGTTGTTTGTTCTTGAACCCCAGTGTCTACCTTGTATAGTACCTGTCACCCAGTAGAAACTCAGTAAATGTCGAATAATTCACGCCTATATATTTCCCACTATTCCGTGCTATTGATGCACAAAGCATGTAGGAATGGAAAGAATACTTTCTATGGGTAGTGGGGGCACAGGTAGGGATAGGCGGGGTCAAGGAAGACTTCACAGAAGAGATTACATTTGAATGGGACCTTGAAAGATGACTGGGATTTCATCTAGCTGAGAGGAGTGCAGGGAAGGGTTCATATGTGCTTCAGGCTCATGACCTTGGCCTCATGTGCATTGTACCTGGGTGGAACTTCTCAATTTAGTAGTGAAAGTCTGATTATGGAAGGGATAAAGCATAAAACTAAAAATTCCACAGCCATAGATGGCTCTGTGACAGCACATCCAGAATTCTTATTTTTTCTCAGAATAGTGAGATTGGCATTTCGCATATTCGGTTGCTGTATCTTAGGAAATACAGGCACAGCCAGCCAGCACTTTGTATCAGTATTGTGGCCACTCGGGAGAATGGAACCCCCACTTGGGTCATTAAAAAATCAAGCTAGATATTGGGTTTCTAACTGACTGCAGTGTGGGTGAGGGGGTGGGGCATGCCATTGGGGAGCTCCAAGACTCCCACTCAGACTTCAATAAGAGCAGCTTCACATTTTTAAACATCAGTTTTACCTGTTCTACTTCCACGTAACATTTCATTTGAAGTGTTCTGCTAAGGAAAAAACAAAATTGAAGACTGCTTCCTAGAATCTTTTGCAAAATGTGGTATCTGTATGAATGTTGGATAATGATGGATATTTGGTCTGTCTTGGTAATCTGAGTGAGTGAAATTTAACTCTGAACAAGACACTTTGGTTTTTCCTAGTTCAGTATCACACTTCTGTTTTCAGAAGTTGGAGTAATTTTTAGCACTTGAAGAATAGATACTATCAAATTACTGATTGGAATTATATTTAAAATTTTCCTCTAAGCTTAAAATTTAGGGTATTTAGGCTGGGCACAGTGGCTCACGCCTGTAATCCCAGCACTTGAGGAGGCCAAGGCGGATCTCTTGAGGTTGGGAGTTCAAGACCAGCCTGGCCAACATGGTGAAACCCCTTCTCTGTTAAAAATACAAAAATTAGCTGGGCGTGCGCCTGTATTTCTACTTGGGAGGCTGAGGCAGGAGAATCTCTTGAATCCAGGAGGCAGAGGTTGCACTGAGCTGAGATTGTGCCATTGCACTCCAGCCTGGGCAACAGAGCAAGTCTCTGTCTAAAAAATTAAAAAAAAAAATTTGAAAATCAAAAACTTAGGGTATTTAGAATTAACACCTTTTTTTTTTTTTTTTGAGACTGAGTCTCACTCCGTTGCCCAGGCTGAAGTGAAGTGGTATGATCTTGGCTCACTGCAACCTTTGCCTCTTGGGCTCAAGCGATTCTCATGTATCAGCCTCCTGAGTAGCTGGGATTACAAGATGATGTGCCACCATGCCTGGTTAAATTTTATATTTTTAGTAGAGACAGGGTTTCACCATGTTGGCCAGGCTGATCTCAAACTCCTGGCCTTCAGTGATCCACCCGCCTCGGCCTCCCAAAACGTTGGGATTATAGGCATGAGCCACCATGTCTGGCCTTAGGTATTTACACTCTTAAGTCATGTAATGTGGTTGAGGAGTATAAGGAAGAATCTCATTGTAACAACTCACATTTTTAGCTCACTTAATCCTTATGGTAACTTGATGGGGTAGATATTATCCCCACTTTACAGATGAGGAAACTAAGGCTGGGAGATTGTGACTTGCTGATGAGTACACGAGTATAAATAGAAAGAGCTGAGACTGACTCAAATTTTCTTTTTTTTTTTTTTTTGAGACTGAGTCTCGCTCTGTCACCCAGGCTGGAGTGCAGTGGCACGATCTCGGCTCACTGCAAGCTCCGCCTCCTGGGTTCATGCAATTCTCCTGCCTCAGCCTCCTGAGTAGCTGGGACTACAGGTGCCCACCAACATGCCCGGCTAATTTTTTGTATTTTTAGTAGAGATGGAGTTTCACCGTGTTAGCCAGGATGGTCTTGATTTCCTGACCTCGTGATCCGCCCACCTCAGCCTCCCAAAGTGCTGGGATTACAGGCATGAGCCACTGCGCCCAGCCCAGATTTTCTGGTTTGAAGTCAACTGCTCCTTCCATGTCTCAGTATAGTTCTAAGTCTGCCTCGGGCCTGAGGTGATGAGATAGTGGGGAAGCCTTCACACCACCTCACTTCCTCTTAAAACAGAAATCTTATTGTTACCAGTTTTATATGTTGAGGTTCTGTGTAAGATTTTTTCTTGAAAACCACTGTGCCACACTGAGCCTCTACTTCTACTGTCACTACCCCCTTCACTTAAGGAGCAGGAAATCCTAGGTACTCTTGGTGACTCTTGGTGTAAGTTGATTGGTTTTTTTTTTCCCCCTCCAGAATAGCTGGATGGTTAATAGATATTTTTCTTTTTTCTTTTCTTTTATTTCATTTTATTTATTATTATTTTTGAGATAGGCTGGAGTACAGTGGCATGATCTGGGCTCACTGCAACCTCTGTCTCCCAAGTTCAAGTGATTCTCATGCCTCAGCCTCCTGAGTAGCTGGGATTACAGGTGTCCGCCACCACGCCCAGCTAATTTTTTTTTTGAGATGGAGTCTCGCTGTCTCACCTAGGCTAGAGTGCAATGGCGCGATCTTGGCTCACTGCAACCTCTGTCTCCCAGGTTCACACGATTCTTCTGCCTCAGCCTCCTGAGTAGCTGGGATTACAGGCGCCTGCCACCATGCCCATCTCATTTTTGTATTATTAGTAGAGATGGGGTTTCACCATGTTGGCCAGGCTGGCCTCAAACTCCTGACCTTAGGTGATCTGCCTACCTTGGCCTCCCAAAGTGCTGGGATTACAGTCATGAGCCACCACGCCTGGCCTAATTTTTTTGTAATTTTATTAGAGGCAGGGTTTTGCCATATTGCCCATGCTGGTCTCAAACTTCTGGCCTCAAGTGATCTGCCCACCTTGGCCTCCCAAAGTGATGGGATTACAGGCATGAGCCACCATGCCTAGCCTTCTTTTATTTTTAACAGATATTTTTGAGCTTGGTTTATTTTCCACACATAATGTTGCATATTTCTCTGTTTCAACCTTCCAAACACAATTTTCCATTACCTAGACAAGCATGATACAGTATGGTTTTCATAGGAACTTAGCCATATTATGAACAGGGATCAAATAAAATCCTCAACCTGCAGAGTAGAAATGCTTGTCAGCCAATTTGAGTTCTTTGAGCTCAGGAGCTTCCCATAGTTGTTTAGGTCACAAACGATCAATATGCAAGGACTTGCTTCTTCCTTGATTAGAAGTCCTTATTGACTTAAATTTACCAGCAATTCAAAATATGTAGTGAATTGGTCTTATCCCCACTCTTCAGGTTGTACTGGGAAGGTGAGCTGCAGTTCACCCTGAAGGTGAGGTTTTGGCCTTTCAGGCTATTTTTTTCCCCCTCAAATATGGACTAAGCATAAATGTAGTTTTGAAGCTAAAAATTAGAGCCTACTTTAAATAGTTCTCAAAAAAAAATTATCATTTGATTGGGCACAGTCTCTTATGAGTGCCTTCACCTTGCAAGAAGCTCAGATGGTAGGCCCAGGCGCGGTGGCTCATGCATGTAATCCCAGTACTTTGGGAGGCTGAGGTGGGCAGATCACCTGAGGTCAGGAGTTCAAGACCAGCCTGGCCAACATGATGAAACCCCATCTCTACTAAAAATACAAAAAATGAGCCGGGCGTTGTGGCAGGCACCTGTAATCCCAGCTACTCAGGAGGCTGAGGCAGGAGAATCACTTGAACCCGGGAGGCAGAGGCTGCAGTGAGCTGAGATTGCATGCCACTGCACTCCACCTGGGGGATAGAGCAAGACTCTGTCTCATAAAAAAAAAAAAAAAAAAAAAAAAAGCTCAGATGGTATATTTATTCGTATGCACCACTTTTCATTCCTAGTAAGAATGTGCCTGTGGCTTGGAATGACAATATAGAGGTAGTGTCAAATTGCTGTTATGTTTCTTTGGCTGCAAATTCTCCTTGCATTCCCGGGTTGAAAGTACGGAACTTTTCTTTTTCTAAAAAACAAGACATTGTGGAAAGAGACCACTGCTATGTTGTTTTTCAGAGAGGGCTTGAAAGTTTCAGCTTTTCACTTGGTTCCTGAGATGTAGATTTGAAGGATTGTAACCTAAAGCAGACTTTGAAAGTTATAGGTTACAAGCCGGGCATGGTGGCTAGAACACCTGTAATCCCAGCACTTCGGGAGGCCAAGGTGGGCGGATCACTTGAGGCCAGGAGTTTGAGACCAGCCTGGGCAACCTGGCAAATCCCCATATCTACCAAAAATACAAAAATTAGCTTGGCATGGTGGTGCGCATCTGTAATCCCAGTTACTCGGGAGGCTAATACATGAGAATCGCTTGAGCCCAGGAGATGGAGGTTGCAGTGAGCCGAGATCACGCCGCTGTACTGCAGCCTGGGCGACAGAGGGAAACTCTGTCTCCAAAAAAAGAAAAAAAAATTATAAGTTATAAAACATAAAGTAACCTTCCCACCTCTTAAAAGAAGTTGTATATCTCTGCTATGGCTTGTTGATAAGCTCAGGGCCCCTCAAAGATAACACAACTGATCATAGTTGTTGACTGTATTTTCAAGGCTCCACTGAGGAACTAATTTCCTATTTTTCATGTTAATTTTAGATACGTAGAACGTCCTCTGAACTCCCAATCTGTTTTTCAGAACCATTTTATAAGGTACTTTTACAGAACAGCAAGAGGCTAAGGGCTATAGGCAAATGTGTAGTGTTTATTTTATTTGGAGTCTCGCTCCGTCACCCAGGATGGGGTGCAGTCGCTTGGTCTTGGCTCACTGCAACCTCTGCCTCCCGAGGTCAAGCGATTCTCCTGCCTCAGCCTCCCCAGTAGCTGGGATTATAGGTGCCTGCCAGCACGCCTGTCTAATTTTTGTATTTTTAGTAGAGACGGGGTTTCCCCATGTTGCCCAGGCTGGAAATGTGTAGAAATATTATCTTTTCTTCCAGGCTTAATTTTTTGCATTACACCTTTCAGTTTTATTCAGCCTGTTTTGAGTCTCATGACTGTTCACGTCTGTCAAGAAGACTCTATTAGTTATAGAACATATGCAGACTTCCTAAACTATGAAGAGTATTTCTCTGTCTCTAAGAGCAGTCATCTGCATATAGCCCAAACCGTCTTAGGGTATGTGTGTGTATATGTATGTGTTTGGGGGTTAGGGAACATGATCTTTAGTAGCCAGTTTTTGTGACCATTTACGTTACTTCTATGCACTAGTGACTTGGTTTCTTTGCTCTTTCCAGGTAAATATGCAGAGGACATTTTTGGAGAGCTCTTTACTCAGGCAAATACCTTTGCCTCTCGGGTAAGCTCCCTTGCTGAGAGGGTCGACCGACTACAAGTTAAAGTCACTCAGCTGGATCCCAAGGAAGAAGAAGGTAAGAAAACTGAGCTCAGCATTTGCAGGCTCTGCTGAGCAGTTTTGTAGAATTTTTTTTCCCTGATTTATTAAAAAAAAAAAAAACAACGTGAGGAGAGAAATCACAGAGACCTATAGAGTTCTGCTTTGAAATCACACAAGCCTGAGTGCTGGAAAGAGCCTTTTTAGCTCCACCACACCCCCATGCACTCCTTTCTCCCATTCCCCCAATTCCTTCTTTCTCAAATTTCCCCTCCCTCAATCGTATTTTGCTACCATAAAAGTACTTGGAAGATTCATTCCTCCTAAGGAGAGGGCTGCTAGATCTGGCCACATAGTAAACCTTTGTGTTGCCTCATTTTGTTCAGTCGTGAAACGACTGGGCTGCTGACAGCCTTGTGGGGCTTCCCCAGAGGGGGAGGGAAAAAAAAAGCCTGGCTGCGGACAGCCGCAGCCAAGAAGTGCAGCAGCTGAGGCCTCTCCGACTGGTGTGACTCAGTGTTTGCTCAAATAGCCTGTCGTCCATTTTCTAACGCCTTCCATCTTCTCTCAGTGTCACTGCAAGGAATCAACACCCGAAAAGCCTTCAGAAGTTCCACCATTCAAGACCAGAAGCTTTTTGACAGAAACTCTCTCCCAGTGCCTGTCTTAGAAACATACAATACCTGTGATACTCCTCCCCCTCTCAACAATCTTACCCCTTACAGGTAATGGCTGGCTAGTTCCTCCCTTTTTCAACCTATGGTTTAATAACACTAGATTTTTTTTTTTATCTGAAGCGGTTGTTTCCATCAGAGGATTGTATCTAAAAGCTTACTGCCTACCCCAAAGTTGTGGTAGTTTCTGTGGCAGCAGAAACTAAAATTTACACCATAAAAATTGTCACTTATTATTGTTTGGTTTCTGAAATTCATAGTGAATATAATACATATTGAAAGTTTACTGTAACCATTGCATGCTACAGAGTTTAATATCATATAAGCCAGGTCCATCTTGGATTCCATCCAAGGAATTTAGTTATTATAGAACCAAAAGGACTTTGTTACAAGGCGGTCCTACAGCATGGATCCCAGGGGCAACATTCTAGCAAGGCTCCCACTTACTTGGAAACCACTAGATTACCAGATGTTTGGGTGTGTTAGTGGGGCCAGCCTCTTGGACTGGCTGCTCTGGGCCCAAAGGGGTCTTTCCAAAGCTTAAGGAGTAATTCGCATTCTTCCAAATGAGCATCGTTCACTTTGTTTTGAACATCCTTTGGACATTTCCTTCTGTAAGGACCTACTCTGCTGTGCCTGGACTTGAAAAAGAAGGTAGCCTTATAAACAACTTAAAGCCCCTCTCCTCTAGTGGTTTGGTAGTTTTGTCATCCTGCAAAAAACCACTGAAGAGGGGCAGAAGGCGAATATTTATCTTGCTTACACCCATACATATCTTTGGAGCAGGTAAAAAGTAATTACAGATAGCTGGAGGCAGATGTCTTCTATCAGACATGGGTACACTGCAAGGTAGAGTGTGTGTGTGTGTACCCACGTGAAATTCAAGGACACCAGTCGGATTCAGGGAGCCTTCTCACACAGATATAAAGTACATGGCATCTATCCTTCATTTTACTTGTAAAATTATGTTTGCCCCTTGGCTTTCAAAGGGACCAGCATAGCAGGACAGAGGTTTGACTCTGCAGCCTCCGTTATTGAGTCTAGTTGGGTTTGGGCAGAGGGGTTGTGGGGCAGAAAGGGGTCATACAACTGATAATATTGTAGCGAGTATAACATAGGGTTTTTGTGGTGGGATT
Organism: Gorilla gorilla gorilla; assembly: GCF_029281585.2. Classification (NCBI taxonomy): domain Eukaryota; kingdom Metazoa; phylum Chordata; class Mammalia; order Primates; family Hominidae; genus Gorilla; species Gorilla gorilla. The sequence goes on from NC_073224.2 coordinate 212,533,851, forward strand.
GCATAAACAAATGATATTAGGAGAATTTTATTCTTCAGTTAATGGTATTTTTCTTTTTAGCATACAGTGTCAGAATTAGCGTGGCCTCTCAGTTGTCTGAACTTGGCCTAACAGAAATGAGTGGTGGTGTATCTAACTCAGGAGAAGATTTAATATAGAAATTATTAACGTTTGATTTGGAAGTGCTTTCTGTGTTGTGATAGGATTGGAGGGTAGGGAATAGAATTGCCTTTCCAGTTCTTTTTAGTTCAGAATAATGTTAAGATAAATGTTCACTCCTAAGCACATCCTTTCTGGATAGTGAGAGGACCTTATCCATGCCAAAATGCAAGATTCCAACTAGGACCATTGAATCTGGCAGATAGCCCTTATATGGAAACTAAGTAGTTTACTCTGTCCCACTGGCACAGCCATTAATTAGAAGCTGGTGATTAAACCTTGTGGTCTTACAACAGCTGGCCATCTTTTCTCACTGGAGCCCTCTTGTGGTTGGGGGGTATGTGGATGCTGAGCTGTTCTAGAAGGGAGCAAGAAGGTGGAGTGCTGTGGTTGGTTTTCTGTGTGTGCAGAGAAATAACAGCTGTAAACACACACTTTTCACATATATATGTGTACATATGCATATACATGAACTCCCACATGTGCACACAGGTTTCCGGTGGGTGGGAAGCTACTGATGCTTCCTAGAGAGTCCTTGGGGAACTGGTGGGAAAAGAGGAACCAGTGGTAGAAATCCCCTCTGATGTACCAGGAAATCCGAATATCCTCAAGGAGATCTCTGTGGCCATGCAGATCATCAGAAGTAATCAGGATCCCTGCTGCTATCACCTGTACTTGCCCTGACAATGCAAATTCATCTACCAGGAATTGAAAGTAAGGCTAAGGTTCTTAAAAAGTCTGATAAGTAGAGAGGTGCCATTCGGGGGCATTGAAATGCTGGTATGGGAGAGGAGGTATGCAATCGATTCAAATGACTTCTTGATTCCTTGGTGTAAAAACTGCTAACTGGTAGGTGTTTGGAATATTGGATTTGGTTGGGAGCTCATCTGTCTACTGACAGCTACTTGTCTTCATTTCTATCCCAGGGACGATGGAAAAGAGGCACTCAAATTCTACACAGACCCTTCATACTTCTTTGATCTTTGGAAGGAGAAGATGCTGCAGGACACCAAGGATATCATGAAAGAGAAGAGAAAGCATAGGGTGAGGGGAAAGGGGCCTCTGTTCTCCACATCAGTAGGCACGATTGTGGAGGGGGATAAAAAGGAAGCCAGTGTTATGTGAAGTAATCATTTCAAGTGGCTGCTTGCTTGGATGCCAGGTGAAACTCTTAAAAAAATGTGTCCACACCAAGCACAACCGAGATGAAAGTATAAATCATACCAAAAATGTGTTTGTTCCCCCCAGTGCTATTAACAATTGAGTATATTCAGGCTGAGTTTTAGAAATTGACTTTTCTGTTCACCATTTATTTCTCTTGCAATTTGCACCTGACTCTGCTGGACACTCAAGCTAGGCTAGTCCCTTCTCCACCAGTTTTGCAGCTCATTCCTCAGAGATCAGCACAAGGTTCTGCAGTGTTTGATTTGCAACAGGAGCAGTTTAATGCCTTCGCTACTGGCTGGGCGGGGCTAGGGTGGGGGGATATATGTAGGTTTTGAAGATTCTCCCTCCCCATAGACTCTTCCTGGTATGTATGTGACCTACCAGTTGCAGCCTCAGTCCCATTAGCATGGCTGCCAGGAGGCCCAAGAGAGTGCCAGGGGCAAGAGCAGCTGCACAGGCGGAAAAATTCTTCATTGATTTTTGTTTTGTTTTGTTTTGTTTAAACTATTTCCTTATATGTGCCCCAGATAACTGCAGGTCTCATTACATCTCATCTCTCTTGACTGACCTTTGGAGCTGAGCAAATAATAAATAGCTGTTTACTAACATCTAGCAATTAGAGCTTTTCAAAAATGTGAATGAGTTATCCAAAGAGGAAGCGGGGTTCCCGTTGCTGGAGGCATTTGAGTGTGGGATTGAGCAAATGTTTCACCCGGGGATGGTTTGGATTAGATGGCCTCTGGGTCACTTCAAACCCAGTCATTCTGTAAGTTCTGTAGTTATTGTATGTTGTCTAGGCAGATTATCTCTTAGATACGCATCCATGAAGATGGGTAGAATTTTAATGAAGAACTTGGAAAATGTTCTACAAAGACCTTCTTGTTCCTTTTCATTATAGAAAGAAAAGAAAGATAATCCAAATCGAGGGAATGTAAACCCACGTAAAATCAAGACACGTAAGGAAGAGTGGGAGAAAATGAAGATGGGGCAAGAATTTGTGGAGTCCAAAGAAAAGCTGGGGACTTCTGGGTAGGTAATGCCTTTGTACTGTTGGTAGCATTCTTTGAAGGGGCTGGGGACAACAGTCTGACAGCTCTGGTGTGACACCTTTCACACCCCCTGAAGTCTGTCTCTGTGGCTTAGATCAATACCACTGTTAATCAGCTACTTTAAAGTGCATCCATCTGGTGATGAAAATTTGCTAAATAAATCAAGAGATTCAACAATTTAAATGAGGTGATTGGAGTGGTCTGGAAAAGAAAGCCCATGGCTCCTAGTGCCCTTACTCTGCGAGATACACATCTAAGGGCCCCAGAGGAAAGACTGGAAAGGAAAGAAAAGTGGTCTTGGGAATCCTTTGCCTCCAGAGCATTGATTTGAAGGTCATGCCTAAGAACTGGGCATTTCACTCTCAGGGCTGGGGAGGGCTAGGCAAGAAAGCTGTTCACATCACCAAAGCAACTTTTCAGTCAGCCTTTGTCAGTCATGGGAGAGAAGCTAGCCAAGGGACTGAATGCAGACCTCATAGACAGTGTGGGAAAGGTTGCTCGGCCAGTATTGAGGCTATATATCTCTGTGGAGAAATAAGAGGTGTCAGTCTGACCCCATTTCCCAATACCAAATCACACTGGAGGTTTAAAGGGGGAAAAAGATGGTTTTAAAGCTTGGTTTGATGCTTATCCTGGTGTCTGACCTGGTTGACATTCAAAGCCAAGTCACCATGACTGCTTGGCATGAATGTCGCCCTGGTTTTTTCTCTAAATACATTGCATCATGGCTGTCAGAGAACCATGCCAGCCCATGCTGGGTGTCTAGGAATGATAAAAGGAAAGAGTTGAGTTGTTCTTGCTTTTAGAAATAACTCTACCATGAAAATCTTGACTTTTAAAAATCTTGACACTTCTGACACTTGTTCTTCGTGGATTAAGAGATCTGCTTTAAAGAGTGATGAAGATGGTGAAAGGAAAAAATGAACCTTTTTCTCTACTGGGAAATCAGCCCTGAGGGTACCTTCATTACCTTCACCTCCCAGTAAAGGGGGACATTTTGTTCCATGGACCAATCCTGTTCAGACAGGCACTTGTCATAGGTTCAGTGACTCTAAGGCCAGAAGCTTATGTGTTCAGAATGCCAGCTACCCATGTGTGTCTTCTTTTTGTGGAGTAGGAAGATGAGGATTTGCCTTCCATTTTCCTGTTGTCCAGGCGGTTTGGAGTTGGGGCTTCATGGTTAGTCTATCTGGACATGCCTGTTGGTAAACCTATAAAGAGACATGCCAAGGCTCCAGGGCTCCAGGCCTTGGGGATTTTCCACATCAGAGCATCTTTTGATTCAGTTAGTTTTCTCCAACTCTGTTCTCCCTGGGGTCTGTTTTAGATGAGTTCTTTAGACCCCAACAATGGTGGAAAGAGGGGGAGGTGGAGCAGAGCAGGCCAGATTTTGCTAGCTGATGCTTGGTATATTTGTGCTTGTTTGAAGTTTTATTGTTGTTCACCCAGAACAAATTCACCCAAGGCCCAGTGCACTGAGGGACAGGTTTTCATGAGACAAGCCCTAGCACGCTACTTTAATCGTCAGCTCATTTTGTTTGATAAGAGACCTGGCAGAAAGACCACATTTACTACCACATAGCACCCTGCATTCATCCTCAGCTTGATTTTGCAATCCAGTGCCTCCTTGGCCTTCGAGCTCTCCAGAGGCTTGCTGACCTCAAAATCAGGCTGTGTGCCAGTCACGTGTTTGCAGCTCACTAGCCTCTGAGACTTGGCTTCACCCTTTGTCACAGGACAGACTTTGGGATTCAGGTATATCTGCACCTGACACTGGGGAGAGAATTTAAAAAGAACTGCTGGGTTTGACAAGGCCAACACTGGGCAAGGAACAGCATGGTTTTGATAATCTGGGTTGAATCCTGTTACTACAAACAATTCAGCATAAATATCTGGGATATATTTGACAATAGAATATTTAGTCTTAAAATAAAATTTCAGTGTAACAGAAAATATGTGGGAAATATACCTATTTTACTTCTTCCTAATAGCTTTTGTATCAAATGCATTTTTGTAGTACCTTTTAAGAAGAAAAAACCCACTCAGGCTCTTTAAATGACAGTTTTTGGCATTCGGTTCATTGTCAGGTATCCACCCACTTTGGTGTACCAGAATGGCAGCATTGGCTGTGTTGAAAACGTGGATGCAAGTAGCTATCCGCCACCACCACAGTCAGACTCTGCTTCTTCACCTTCTCCTTCCTTCTCCGAGGACAACTTGCCTCCTCCACCAGCAGAATTCAGGTAAATGGTGGTACCTACTCCATGCACTATTGGTAGTTATACACTTGAGAACAAAAGAATGGACCAGGAGCAGTGGCTCACGCCTGTAATCCCAGCTCTTTGGGAGGCCAAGATGGGAGGATCTCGTGAGGCCAAAAGTTCAAGACCAGTCTGGGTAACATAGCAAGACTTCATCCCTACTAAAAATCAAAAAAATTAGCCAAGCATGGTGGCAAACGCCTGTGGTCCCATCTACTCAGGAGACTGAGGTGGGAGGATCGCTTGAGCCTGGGAGGTTAAGGCTGCAGTGAGCCATGATCATGCCACTGCACTCTAGCCTGAGTGACAGAGCGAGACCAAAAACAAAAACAAACAAACAAAAAAAAAGAGTTAAAACCCTAGGTCAAGACCACTAAAATAACTTCAAACAAGACTGTCTAGATAATAGAAATAATTAACACTGTATGTATATGTTGCTTAATTCTCATAGGAGTCCTCTTTTGAGGTAGGTACTGTTACTATCCCCATGTTACAATGAGTAAACTGTGAGGCACAGAGGGGTCAATGAAATGACCCAAAGGTCACAGCCAGTAAGGGCAGAGCCCTGATTGGTCATTTGAACTCCAGAACCTATATTCTTAACTACTCCTGTTTTGCCTATACCCAAACAAATGGAAATCACCAGCTTCTTTCTTGTTTTTTCCTTAACTTTATTTAATTTATTTATTTATTTATTTTTGAGACGGACTCTCACTCTGTCACCCAGGCTGGAGTGCAATGGCGCGATCTTGGCTAACTGCAAGCTCCGCCTCCCGGGTTCACGCCATTCTCTTGCCTTAGCCTCTCGAGTAGCTGGGACTACAGGCACCCACCACCACGCCCAGCTAATTTTTTGTATTTTTAGTAGAGACGGGGTTTCACCATGTTAGCCAGGATGGTCTCGATCTCCTGACCTCGTGATCCGCCCACCTCGGCCTCCCAAAGTGCTGGGATTACAGGCATGAGCCACCATGCCTAGCCTTTTCCTTAGCTTTAACTCATCATGAAATGAAGTGGTACAATCTGCTGTCCATGATATAGTTAGCAGTTACCTTGCCCAGTTGTCTAGGAACCTAGCATAGAGTCACTTCCTCTCTTAGTGCTTCTGGTTAGTTTCACTGCTGTGTCAAATCTCCAGAAACAATGAAACAAAGGGAAAAGGGGGATGAAACTCCAAATTCGTCCATTTTGATATTTGTGCATGTCCCTGGCAGAGGTGTACAGTGGAAGTGTTAGGCAGTAATGACTCAAAAGAGATCTGAGAATTGTTCAGATTGCACTGTTTTCTCCGTTACTTTTGTCCTTTCTGATGCCTGATAAATGAGAGCTTTGAAAGGTGCACTTTTCTCCTTGGGTACTTCTTAATTAGAGATTGAGTATGTTGAGGACCTCTCGGATGGAGACCTAAAGCTGTGCTGTCCTCCTTCTCTCCCCTCATTCTTCTTGGCCCTAGAAACCATTAATCCCAAATCTCCTTCTGCTTCCCAAATCACTTCCTGCTGGTGGCCCTGTCAGATGCAGCTAAGGCTGGAAGGTCTGTGGAAAATTCCAAAATGGCTGCTTTTCTAAGGAGTAGCTGTTAGTGCAGGGTAGATACAAAGGTGGAAAAAGAAAACCTTCAGCTTCACACATGGCCTGAGACCTTGCAGCTGCAGCCGAGCAAATCTGATCCCAGGAGAGGTGTAGCTTTAATCCTCTTTCAGGCCTGGGTCAGGAGTCTGGTGGCACATTCATTTCCCATCTCTGCAGATTATCGGATTGAGATTCATTCTCTCTCAAGATTTCCCCACATGAGCACTGAAGATGCATTCACCTAAATCTATATCCCACTCAGGTGTGGTCAGCCTGGCTTGGGTTTCCTGCCCTCTCCAATGCTGGTGAATGTTAATAGCCTGAGAAACAGAGCCTAGTGTGTGGGTGGTGTTTGAATTTTTATTCCAGTTCTTTCTTGCGTGCACCCTTAAACTGGCTCCAGGATTAAACTAGCAACTGCCATGGACCATCCTTCTTAGAGAAGGGGAGGGAGGGTGCGTTCCCCTTAGAGCTGGAAAGGCAGAGGGGGCCGAAGAGATGTCTCAGCTAGCCTGTACCTGATAGAGGAATCTCAAGTCCACTTCTTGCAGGTAGTTTTACTCAATCTGTCTATCCTCCTCTACTGGTGGGAAGCTCATTACCTTACAAGGCTGCTTATTTCATTATTGGTCTGTTATGACCATCTGTAGGCTTTTCTTTCTGTTTAAGTGAAAGTGAAATGGTATAGTCAACCAAGATAAACCTCGGCCTGTAGACAAGGCTAACTGTAGATAGGTGTCTGCATTCTAAGGGTGATGGTGAGTCTTTTTTTCTTTGGCCTTCTAGTTACCCAGCGGACAACCAAAGAGGATCTGGTTTGGCTGGACCCAAAAGATCCAGTGTGGTCAGCCCAAGCCATCCACCACCAGCTCCTCCTCTAGGCTCTCCACCAGGCCCTAAACCCGGGTTTGCTCCACCACCTGCCCCTCCGCCACCTCCGCCTCCAATGATAGGCATCCCACCTCCACCACCGCCTGTAGGATTTGGGTCTCCAGGGACGCCTCCACCACCCTCACCTCCATCTTTCCCACCTCACCCTGATTTTGCTGCCCCTCCACCTCCTCCTCCACCACCAGCAGCTGACTACCCAACTCTGCCACCACCTCCCTTGTCCCAGCCAACAGGAGGAGCACCTCCTCCTCCCCCTCCTCCTCCTCCTCCGGGGCCCCCTCCTCCCCCTTTCACTGGTGCAGATGGCCAGCCTGCTGTACCACCACCGCTTTCTGATACCACCAAGCCCAAGTCCTCCTTGCCTGCCGTGAGCGATGCCCGTAGCGACCTGCTTTCAGCCATCCGTCAAGGTAAATTTCAGTGGTGGGTCTGGGACTCTGGAGCCTTGTCTTTCTGAAGCTGGGATGACTGATTGGGGGATGGGTGAGGGGGTCCCTGTGCCCTTCCCAGGAAACGGCTTTCACTGGGTGGGGAGAGATTGGGACATTAGGCCTGGGAGCAGCCTGAGAAAAGGCTTCACCCTAAAAATATGGAGATTTAGATTTCTTTCCACCTTGGTTTAAAGTAAAGGATTCTTCTCTTTTTTTTTTTTTTTTTTGTGGGGGACGGAGTCTGGCTCTTTCGCCCAGGCTGGAGTGCAGTGGCTCGATCTCGGCTCACTGCAAGCTCCGCCTCCCGGGTTCACGCCATTCTCCTGCCTCAGCCTCTGGAGTAGCTGGTACTACAGGCGCCCGCCACCACGCCCGGCTAATTTTTTTGTATTTTTAGTAGAGACGAAGTTTCACCGTGTTAGCCAGGATGGTCTCGATCTCCTGACCTCGTGATCCGCCCACCTCGGCCTCCCAAAGTGCTGGGATTACAGGCGTGAGCCACCGCGCCCGGCCAAAGTGAAGGATTCTTAAGCTGGGATCTTTGAAGTCCTTGGAAATATATGCTTATGTGTGTTTGCATGCATTTTTTTTTCCTTGGGGAAGGATCCCCATTTTTCATCAGATTCTCCGAAGGGTTTTGTGCCTTCAAAAAAAAACAAGAATCACTGTCCTAGTGGGTCCTTGTTCAACTGGACTCAGCAACCCCCCAGCCTTCTCCACTGCTCTGCCCTTCATGTCTTCCTTCCTTGCCCCCTGCCCTCTTTCTAACTCCTTTTTTCTCCCATTTTCTTTTATCTCCTCTTTTCTCCTCTTCCCTCCCCTCCCCTTCCCTCCCCCTTCATCATCTCACCCTCCTGGAACATTGGAGCATTTATTCTATCAGGGGCCAGGTCTGGTCCCAGGGTGTTATCGTGGTTTGTTCTGTTTGTGATCCTCAAAAAACTTCTAATCTAGAGAGGACAGTCTATGGCAGCTGAGCCCCATTATAATTGATGGAATTGGGCAGGCTGAGGGTCTGCTAGATGGAATGTGGTGGCTGCTCCCCACTTCAAAGCCTTATGAGAAGTCCTCACCAGCCTGAAAGTGTGTAAACCAGAAAGGACAGCAGGCTGCCTTTCAGACACACCTGTGACATCAGGGCCATCCATTTCATAAACTCATCTTCTTCTGCTTTTCCATAACAACCTTCTTTTTCTCTGTCCTTTCCAATACCCCTTACCCATTGGTGGCCACTCCCTCTTACCCAGTTCCAGATGGATTCCAAGGCTGAGGACACGCCTTCCTCACCCTTCTGTCTCTTTGCCACTAGGTTTTCAGCTGCGCAGGGTTGAGGAGCAGCGGGAACAAGAGAAGCGGGATGTTGTGGGCAATGACGTGGCCACCATCTTGTCTCGTCGCATTGCTGTTGAGTACAGTGACTCAGAAGATGACTCCTCTGAATTTGATGAGGACGACTGGTCCGATTAACTCTGCCTGCCTGCTGCCCACCTTCTTTTTCTTTCCTTCCTACCTGTCTTCTTTGATGCCAACCCCAACAGACCCGTAGGGGAGAAAAGGGAGGAAAAAAGTAATTTTAAGGGGCCAAAGCTTTCCCTGAAGCAACCAAAGATATATCCAAGCGCTTCCTCCAAGTCAACATGTATTTCCTCTCCCCATTTTCAGGCCCTGTGGGGCTCCTGAGGTTCAGTAGCTGGGATGTTCCCTCTTTCCTTCAAGTGCCTGTTGCATATTGAAAGGAAGGAGAAATCCCAAAGCAGATTCCTTTGATCGGGTTTCTGTTGGAGATGGGGCCTTCCCTTAGGAGCCATATTCAACTACAGCCTTCTAAAACCTGTGCCCTCAGCCACTTCGAATGCCAGCCACCTTCTGGTTCTAAAACGGGGAGTGGTCTGAATGAACACAGCTGACCCCTTTCCCGTGCACTGAAAGGGCAGAGTAGGCCGAAGGGTCCAACGGCCAGACTGCCTCACCCTCTGCCCTAATCAGCAGGGTGGGCCTGCCTTTTGCTAAGTGATCTCTATGCCTGGGATGCCCTTTATTCCAGGAGGCATCAAGCCTCTAAAGAATGTCTCACCTCCTCTGCCCAAAAATGATGCCTTTCTGTAGGCTGGTGTTGTTGCCTCCCTCCCAGGATCCCTTTGGTGAGTATGGTGTTCAGGATGCACCACCACCACCTCTAGATACCTTCAGGCAACACAGCCCAGTTTTAACCTCTAGTATCCATGACCAAACTATCCCTGACACATGAGGACAGGGGCCTCTTCTGGCTGTCAGGAGCAAAGCCTGAAGACTTGGAGCTGCAGGACTGGAAGAACAGTGGAGCCCCGTGGGTCCTACCCTTTAAGGATGCTGAGGCCTAGAGATGGGAAGTGACTTGCTTAAGGTCACACAATTGGATAGTGACATAGCTAGAGCCCAGAGTTCCTGATGCCAAGTCACCTGTGCTTTCTGGGACCAAAGAATGGGAACCTGCTGGAGTCCGGGCAGAGCTTTCTCAGTTGTATTGCTACTCCAGACCTCACCATAGGTTGGGGTCCCAGTAGGAAGGCTCAGGGTCTGTGCCAGCCCTGTCGGTGCTGCTCAGACCTTCATAGCCTCTCTTGTCATTCTTTGTTGCCCCTTTTCTGTCACCAGCCAACCACATAGCCTTGGGACCAGCCCCTCTGGGGGACCAGAAGTAGTGAGAGAAGGAAGGGGATAGGCAGCTTTGACAGGTGCTGTTTTCAATTCCTCTGCAACTCCTCCCCCTTTTATTTCCCCAATTTAAACAAAGATTCTGCCAACTGTGGAAACTTCAGTCCCTCAGGCTGGCAGCCATGCCAGTACCTGCCTTGGGGGGTGGGGGGCTGGCAGCCGTGAAGCAGGCTAAAAGGCAGAGGGGCTCCAGGTCCTGTTTCCAGCTCCCCTCACTGCACATGGTGAAGCTCCCTCCCTCCCTCCCTCCCCGCTTTTCCCAGAGCTAATACACAGGTGCTATTATTCAGAAAAAAACTGGTCAGCTCTAGCCAACAGTGAGGTTTCTTTTCTTCTGCCCTAACTATTGTGTAGCCTCTTATGCTGAATTCGGCTTCTGCTGGCTTCTCCGGCTTTCAGAGCCCTGAAACAAAGAGAAACAGGATCTGTCCCTACCCAGCACAGCAAATGGTTGTAGTAATTGCCAAAGCCCTCATAAAGCCCTCCGGCTTGAGGAGAGAGTGTATAGTCATGGGTTCTGCCTCTGTGCCCTTGCTGGCCACTTCTCCTCTGCCTTCTTTCCTGGAACTCAGGGTGTGGGGACTGAGCCTGTAGGGGACAGCATGCCCTCTTGCTGTGGCCACTCCCAAGTGTGCCCTCTTCCCTCTTTACACATCAGGTGTCTCTGGCACAGGACTTGGCACTAAGCTCCATGCTGAGACACCAGGCTATGTGGGCCCCCACCTTGTTTCCCAGCCTGCACCTTAGAAGCCGAAGGTGCTTTCATCAGAACCCTAAAATGGCCGTTGAAGGCGCCTGGGCCGCAGCCCAGCAGTAGTTGGAGAGGCAGGCAGAGGGCAGTGGTTCTCCCAAATAGGAGACCTGGGGCCTGGCCAGGCCAGGGTTTGGGCCTAATGGCTTTGACTAAATTACCCCCATCCTCCTTGCCTGGAAAAGGGAGAGCTAGAGCCACTCACCATCATTCTGCTCTGACCTTGAAGGGGGCGGTGTTGGCCTGGCTTCTGGAATGGACTGAGTCCATCGTGGAAAGGGCTAGGGGCAGGAGGAGGTGGGGAGGGGCACTGCCTGCGGAAGGTAGGATTAGATCATTAGCTCAGTGACCTCCTAGGGTTTCGATGTGCTATGTTCTCATCCTACAGTTGGTTTGGTAATGATCTGCAAGTCCCAGAGAGCAACAGCACAGCTCTGCCTGACGCTCTCATTAAAATCTATGCAGCCAAGCTCGGCACTTTGTAGCAGCCGGCCTTGCGAAGCCTCCTCAGCTCGGGGGGCCGGCGACCCAGTGAGCCGAGAGGCCCTCTGGGCTCCACTTATGCATATGCACCAAAAAAAAAAAAAAAAAAAAAAAAAGGCTTCTTTAGACCCAGAGCCCTTTAAGATGATAAAGGACCCAATGCAGGTAATCCTGTTTTTGGACTCACGTAATGTAGAATGCAAAGTTTAGTGATTATTTAATCTGGGCCTAAGCTAGTGAGATTATGGAACAATGGCCCATAAGGACTCCTAAGCGCTGAAGCCAAGGAGCCTCCTCCCTTCCTGGTTCACCCCGCACAAGGGACCTGCCCCCATTCCTGTGGCCCTGGGGCCCAGCTTCCAATAGTGTCAGAAGCGACTTGTGGCTTTGCCTTGGTTGTGAGATGGGTACATTCCAAAGGAGCAGCCTGGGGGAGGGGGCAGGCTCAGCCAGCCCTTGGAGGCTCAGAGCAGCTGGCCCAGGCTCCAGCTCGCCTCCAGTGGAAGCCCGAGCGCCCTCAGAAACGACCCTGGCCAATGTCAACGCAGAGCCGAGGCAGTGTTGTCAGGGCTAATGTGAAATCTCTTCCCGTGGCACCCATCCTCTGATTCTGCAGTGCCAGCTTGGACAGATTGAGGTCTCTGTGGCTTTGGTGACCCTGCTTAAGCATTCCCACCGTGTCCCAGCTCTGCTCTAGGACTGCCTCCCACTGCGGCCCCTCACCTGACCTCAGGGCATGGGGAGGGAGGGAGCCAGTGCTCCAAGGCCAGGGGGCTTTGCTCATGAGAGATGTCAGGCTTCTTGGGGGCATCAGGCTTTGAGCCCTGCTGGGGTCCAACTGACCTGGGACCAGGTGTCGCGCAGAGATGTGCCTCATTCTGTGCCTCCTACCATGTTCCCTTTAACTGTGCCTCAGTGTGGGTTAGGGAACAATTTTGTTACTGTATTAAGTTTATTCAGTTAATTCACTTGAGGAACTAACCAGTTTTTACTTTCTGTCTAGAATGATGTACATGTAGTAGAGTAAGCCATAATGCTCCCAAAGTGCCTTGTTTTCTCTGATACAGACATATTTATAAGGACATATTCCTGTGGGTTCTTGGGTGTGTTTGCCACATCAAGATTTTAGGGAAGGGGGGTATATGTGTAGTAGGGATGCCGTTTGAAAACAGGCACTCTTCCCCTGAGGATGGGAAAGGAGCTCTTCAGTTGGAGATCTAGGCAGTGGGTTAAGCCAGACCCCTAAAGTGACCCTTTCCTCTTCTGCCCTATTCTTCTCAGACCCTCAGAAAGACATCCAATTTTTTTAAATCCCTGTAGCTCCAAGCCTGGTCTCATTTGCTTCCCTTCCAGGCTCATCGTGTGTATACCACATTTGTGCCCCACTGACCTGAAGGTTCCATGTAACTGTATACACATGAATACTTAAATGCCAACATTTAAAATAATTTGATAAAGTCTTTGTAGCCACTCAACCACCTCTGGTGTTTGTGGTATTGTTTTAATGGGACAAGAGATTAGAAGGAAATGACACTAACAGCCACAGGTGGTGGCCAGAGCTCAGGAGGGGCTCCAGTGTGGGTGGGCCTAAAGGGCAGGAGGCTTTTGGGTGCGGAAAGTGCACTGTGTGCAGAGGTGGAGAAGGCTGGAAACCATTTCAGTTTAGGAGGAGACCCAGGTTGGAGGACCTGCAGACCCAGATACCCAGTCCCCTTCTCACCATGAGAAAGGGGGTGTGCTGGGGCCTCAGGAGGCAATCTGCTGGCAACTGTTTGCATCAGGCAGGAGAGGAGTACAGGCTGAATGCTGATGCTGCGCCCAACATCTGGCCGGCATCTTGTCTGCCTCTCAGACCCAAGCAACTTACCTTAAATAGAACGATTTACAATGGAATCCGATAAAAGGTTTAGGCTGCTGCACGCCCCTTCTCCTGCCTGAGGAAGGCGAGGGGGCTGGGTTTGTATTCTGACCCAAAAAATGACCTACCCAGGAAGCAACGGTTGTTCCGAGCACAGCTGCTGCGGGTAACTGTCCCTGGGGGTAGTTTATGAGCAGACACCCAGTTCCGGGCCCAGCAGACACAGTGTAGTGGCCCCCGGGAGAGGGGCGGGAGCAGAGTTGGTGACTGCGGGTCACGCCTGCTGTTTGGAGAGAGAGTCACCCACTGGCATCCCAGGAGAGGGGGCAGAAGTTTTGAATTGTCAGCAACTGCTGTGCCAGCCGCTCTGAGCTCATCGCTGGAGGTGGTGGTGCAGAGAAGGGGGCCGCGGAGCCAGTTCGCCCTTGCAGAGCCCCTTTGCTCCACCCGCCTGCTCAGGCCTGTGTTTAGTCAGCACTTGGCTTCCCTAGGCCGGTGACTGATAGGCAGCCAGACGCCCGCCCTGGCAGAAGACAAAATGGTGGTTCGGGAGCCGCCCTTGCTAGGGAATTGGAGGGAAGGAATGTGGCTCTGGGAAGCAAGAGGCCTGAGCTTGAATTCTGGCCCTGCCACTCGAAAGCTGTGACCCTGTGCAAGTCGCTTCACCTCCTTGGGCTGATCCTGAGAAGAATAAGCATTTATTGAGCGCCCACTACCTGCCAAAGACTGCATATCTTTTATTTCATTCTTAAGAGGCAAGGGTCCCCCATTTTACACAGAAGAGAAACAGATTCACAGTTGCCTAAGATCACATAGCTGGCCAGGAACAGAACGTGGTTCAAACACAGGCCTCTCTCTAGCCAGAGCCCAATGCTCTGTTTGCCATGCAACTGAAACAGCTTAAGAGTCTCCACCCAAAATCATTGAGGGCTTTAACGTTGTAGGGAGCCTGTTAAAGGTTTCCATTCTTACCTGCCCCACTCCCTGGTGCCCAGTTTTATAAGGGCAGTGAACGGTGATGGTCATTTTTGCTCTCGCTTTGAAATCAAGTGAGCTTGGCTGAGGGCCTGGCTATCCCAGACCTTTAGAGCAGGAAGTGCCTGCACCCTTGGCTACCTAAGAAGAAAGTGGGTTCCCTATAGGTATGGGCTGGGGCTTCACAGAGACACGTGAGTGGGCACACGAGGACCGGTGCACATATCGTGCACAGATCCCTGTTGTTTGCACAAGGACACAAACCAGCACATGATTACAGGAACCCATAATCGCGGGCAGCCCTCACACATTCCTCAGGAGCCGCCCTCCCTACTTGCTGCCTCCACCAGTTCCTCACTGCCCCCTCCTGGCTGCCCAGTGGCCAGGGCAACCTGGCACCATTTCCTGGAAGTTCTGCTCGGGGCTAGTTGTCAACTAGTTCCCTCCTAGATCATGGGGCTGGGAGCAGTTTCAGGTGCTCCCCCTGAACTGCCCCTCAGCCCCAGGAGGTGTGGGCGCTTAGAGGGTGCTCTTGAAGCTTAAGGACAAAAAGCCTTTCATGGGCCAGGCGTGGTGGCCTACACCTGTAATCCCAGCACTTTGGGAGGCCAAGGCGGGTGGATCACTTGAAGTCAGGAGTTCAAGACCATCCTGGCCAACATGGTGAAACCCCGTCACTACTAAAAATACAAAAATTAGCCAGACTTGGTGGCGTGCGCCCGTGGTCTCAGCTACTTGGGAGGCTGGGGTACAAGAATCGCTTGAACCCGGGAGGTGGAGGCTGCAGTGAGCTGAGATTGTGCCACTACACTCCAGCCTGGGCAACAGAGCGGGACTTCATCTCAAATAAATAAATAAATAAAAAGCCTTTCACATCCAAAGGAATCTTTTATGGGAGAATTGCCAGTCCCTTGATGACAGGGAGAGCGGTTAATATTTGGGGCAAGGGGTCCTGCCTAGCTGCCTTCCCTGCCTTTACCTAAGAAGCTGTCCGTGCATGTCCACGGTATGCACACACGAGCTCACACTGCACACATCATTAAAAAGGAGCAGACTTCCTGGCTGAGAAGTCAGAGGTCAGATCTAGCTCCCACCTTGGGCCTCAGCTTCCTCACCTATTCAACAAAGAGTTGACTGTGATGATGTATGTAGCCCCTCCACTCTGGCGTTGCACCATCTTGGGAACTGATGCCGCTCCCAGAGTGTGTGTCTTGGAAGGATTACAAATACAACGCCTTTTGTTCTATTTTATAGATGAGGAAACAAGATACAGAGAGCCACAGCAACTTGCCTGAAGTCACACAGCAAGCTAGCAGCAGACATGGAAATAGAAACCTTTTTTCCGATGCCCTAGACTGCCTACAAGAGAGCAGAACACCTTGTGGGCTTGAGCCACAGCCAAGGAGACTGAAACTGCAAGGGAAGCCAGAAGCTCTGGCCTTTTGTCTTGGAACCATGACAGGGTCCGTGTGGCTGCCTGAAGGCTTAGGGGGAGTCCAGAGGAGGTCCCAGGACCTCTCCCCAGGAGGCTGGGGAGAGACAGGTTGGAACTTGAGTGGGTTCCATCACTCCCTATCCCCACCAGTAGACTGAGCAAACCTCAAGCTTTTATGTAAAGCCAGAGGCTAGCTAAAGAGGGTTCTCCCTAGCGTGCGGCCATTTGGTAGCTTGTTCATCAGGGCATATACACGCATGTGAGCGGTGTGCATGGATGGATGTGCATGCATATCTGGACTCCACACGTATAAATCATAATGTGGATAGTAGTTGGATGTTGGCGCATGCCTGCAAGCACACTTAGAACCTTCATGGGCATGTGTAATGTGTAAGTGTATGTGTTTGTGAGCCCATATACATGCAACTGCATTCGCGTGTTTGGATGTACATATGTAAATGATGTCTGCATATCTGGCGGGTGACTATGAACATACGAAATTTTGCTTGCATGCATACTTGGTACATTTATGAGTGTACTTGGGTCTGTGCCGATGTTCACCTGTTAGTGTGCCAAGTGGGGTGGAATATGTCTGCACACATGGCTGGTGAGTGTGTGTAAATGTGCATGCAGGGCTGGCTTCAGGTGACTGTGTAGATAATGAATCATAGGAGTGCCCTCCCAAGAGAGTATGAAGCCAGTGTTCTGCCCAGCCCTGGAATAGGGGGTGCACTGCCTGGCTCCAGCCAGTCACAATGCAGGGCTTGCTGTACCCCCACCCTCACCCTCAACATGCACAGTATTCCCTAGACCCATCCTGCTTGGCCAATTTGCAGCCTCTTGCTCCCAGCTCCTGAGAAGGCCTGCAGCAAAGTCAAGGGGCTGGTGGCCAATTAGCGAGGGGGTTAATCATGGATCGGAGGCCCCCCGGGGGGCGGGAAGCTGAAGGCAGGCATTGGGGTTGGCAGGGCCATGAGCTGCCTGTGATGACGCAAGGGGAGAGGGGAGACAAGGAGCGGAGGTTGAGCCAGCCCATTGGTTCTGGAAACCGAGGGTCAGCCTGTAAATTCAGGATTGCTGAGCACTGCCAGCAGCGGGGAACATTTGCGAGTGTGTGTACGCTGTGTGTGAAAGGGCGTGCACATGCATTCATTCAAGTCCTTGAATCTGGTGCTGCATGCAAATGTGTATATATGACTATGGACATTATATACAGTGCGGTTGTGTGTATATGTGGCTGTGCTAATGGGTTTAGGTATGCATACATGGTTGTTGTGTCTGGGTACACACACACAAGGGTGTGTACATGTGTGCAAGGGCATGTACATTGAAGTGTGTGCTTCAGCACTAAATATGCACAGAAAGTTGACATGGTCAGTGTACACATGTGCAGTGATGTATCTGTGTGCACAAGTGTGTGTGTGCTAGTGTGCAGGTGCATCTGGGTATACCTACATACATGTCTGCCTGTGTGTGTGTTCTCAGAACAGCCAGGTGCCTATACATGTGTGCCTGCATGTGACATGAGCATGTGTCTGTGCACGCAGGTCTCAGCATGGAAGGAGCTGGGGGATGCGGGACTGGCGGTCTCCAGGCTCCAGGAGGGAATCTGACAGCCGAGCCTTGCCACAGCCCCCAGCCCCAGGAGCCTGTTTTCCAGCCTGCGGAAGCTGTGAGCCTGTGAACTCATCTTATATTAATAGCTACTGTCTCCTCACTTATTGCAAGGAGAGGCGGACATGGCCCCGGCAGGGGCTCAGCACTCAGGGCTGTCCCCACACACCCACATAGGACCAAGGGAGGCGAGGAGGAGAGATGGGCTCCAGCCCCATCCCAGGGCCTACCCCAGCAGGAAGGTGGGGCTCTTGGCCCTAGCCTTGCCTCCCCCCATTCAGGGGGCCACATCACCAGCTGACCTTCCTGGACCCCTGTAGTTGGGTGGGATCAGGCATGGGTGTTGGAAAGCTGTCAGAGGCAGAGAGGCTGGGAGGTGTGGCTACCCCTCCCCAATTACACACAAGCAAATGCGCGGGCGCGCGCGCACACACACACACACACACACACACACACACACACACAAGCATGCCGTGCTGAGCAGCTCCAGGCTGTGGGCACCAGAGGACTCTGAGGCTTGAAGGAGACACAGGAGGCCTCAGTCTGAGTGGGGAAGACACAGTCCTACCCTCAGGGATCCTCAATCTGAGGCAAAAGACATGACCCTGTTCTCAAGAGGCCCCCAGCTTAAGGGAGGAGACAGCTCTGCTCTCAGAAGTTCCCAGCCTGAGTGGGGAGACATGACTTTGTATTCAGGAGCCCCTAGTTCTGAGGAGAGAGAAAGATCTGCCTTCAGGAGCCTTCGGTTTGAGCAGACAGACATCCCTTCTCTCAGGAACCCTCAACTGGAGGAAGGACACACAGCCCTGTCTTCATTCTGAGGAGGGAGGGAAGACTTCTCTATAAATATTTACTCAGGGGAGGTGTAGTAAGGCATATTGTATGGATCACATTCTCACAGCTACAAAAGGGCTCAGGCAGGGAGGCTTCCTGGAGGAAGCATGGAGTGGAGGTACTGGGAAGAAGTGCTAAGCTGATCTGCAGAATCCTGGGAGGAGGGAAAAGCCAGCCAGCCCCACCACACACACAGGGACCAACCTGAGGGACAGATTCAAACACCCCTCAAGGTAGGCCCAGGACCCAAAGCAGAGACCCCAGATCCAGGCTGCCAGAAACACCTCAGCTCCAGCCCACAGCCACCCCCAGAGAGACAGAGGAAGCCCCTCGGTGCAAGGGCCCGACACAGGCCCTCCCAGACACAAGGATGGCGGCAGGTCCCTTCTTGGGCCCTGGAACTGGAAGCTGGGCTGGGGAAGCAAAGGGCTGAGACTCACCCAGGGTAGGACGGGCACCTGGCCTCTCTCCTCTGGACCTTGGTGGGGCTCCTCAGGAGCATGATGGTGGAGGCAGCAACAAGGCTCTGCCCTGTGCTGTGCCTCCAGAGGTCTGGGTTTAACCTGGAGACCCCCTGCTTTCCCCTAGCCTGGGGATTTACCCCAGTTTCCTTGCTTGATGTTTCTGGGTTGTTCCTGAAACACGCTCCCTCATCCAGGAAAGAAAGAGATTTAGAGTCAAATGGACCTGGGTTCAAATCCCAGCTCATCTCCTTACCAACCCTCTGACTTTGGACCAATCCAATGTCACCTCTCAGGGAGGCTTTTCCTGGGCACCCTAATTTAAAAATTACTCACACCCTCCCCATTCTTCTTCCCCTGCTCTTTCTCTGAGGACTTACCACTGTGTAATATTACATTTTGGGAAAAACTTTGTATTACTATTTCCCCCAGCTAGAATTTAAGCTGTCCACAAGGACAGCAGTGAATGAATGAAGGCCCATTACTCTTGGAGCCTCAACTTCTTCTTTTGTAAAATGGGGAAGAGCAATGGTACCCATTTGACAAAGCCACGGTGATGGTATGGAATGTTTGGCGTGGGGGAGGGGCCTGCTGAGTAGGGACTTTTCCCAGGGACCTGTCAGGAGGGTGGGGATAGAATAAAGCTTGGCCTGACCTGGTGTGGCCTCCCCACTTTGTGCCTGGGCCTATTGGCATGACAACTCTCCTCAGACTACTGGGAGGGATTTTTTTTGGGGGGGGGGTGGGGATGGAATCTCACTCTGTTGCCCAGGCTGGAGTGCAATGGCGTGATCTCGGCTCACGGCTCACTGCAACCTCTGCCTCCCGGGCTCAAGCGATTCTCCTGCCTCAGCCTCCCAAGTTGCTGGGATTACAGGCTCCACATCCGGCTAATTTTTTGTATTTTTAGTAGAGACAGGGTTTCATCATGTTGACCAGGCCGGTCTCGAACTCCTGACTCAGGTGATCTGCCTGCCTCGGCCTCCCAAAGTGCTGGGATTACGGGCGTAAGCCACCACACCTGGCCAAGGGAGGGATCTTTACACCAGACAAAAGGGCTCTAACTCTGCCAGGGAAATGGAGAAAGGCCTGTGTCCTAGCCTGGCACAGCTGTGCGAGTTTGAGCAAATGGCTCCCTGTCTGTGTATGGAGGGGTGAGCCAGAAATGCTCCGAGAGCCCCACCTCCAAGCTTTGCCCAACAATAAGGCTTGGGAAGCTGGGAGGCTTGGCCAATCAAAGCTTCCTCTTCAGCCACACCCCAAACCTGCTGCTGCCCTGGCCTGATAGACACATTCTTTCTGGAGTCAGCTTCCTCTCCTCAAGTACCCAAACTCTGGGTCCTGCACACATATGTCCCCAAAGGCACACACTGATAGTCACTTACCTTTGCGTAGAAAAGCTCTTCTAACTCCAAAATGACCAGACCCCCTCCGACCACTTCCCAAATGTGGCCCTAAAATGAACCCCAAAATAAATCAGGGTCCAGCTGGGTGCGGTGGCTCACGCCTGTAATCCCAGCACTTTGGGAGGCTGAGGCAGACGGATCACCTGAGGTCGGGAGCTCGAGACCAGCCTGGCCAGCATGGTGAAACCCCAGTCTCTACTAAAAATACAAAAATTAGCCAGGCGTGGTGGCAGGTGCCTGTAATCCCAGCTACTTGGGAAGCTGAGGCAGGAGAATCGCTTGAACCCGGGAGGTGGAGGTTGCAGCGAGCCAAGATCGTGCCATTGCACTCCAGTCTGGGCAACAGAGCAAGACTCCGTCTCAAAAAAAAAAAAAAAAAAAAAAAAATTCAGGGTCCAGAATGTCCTAAGCTCCAGGCTTGGGAAGGAAGGAAATCGCTCACTACACATCACAGATTCTGGAAACAGATGTTCCTGGCTCTACCATTTTTTAGCTGTATGGCCTTGGGCCAGCTGCTGTCCCTCACTCAGCCTCAGCTCCCTCGTTTGTAAAATGGAGAAGACACTACCGGTGCCATGGGATGCTTATTAGGCATAAGCGAGGTAGCATGTGTGCCAGACACACAGTAGGCACCCATGATTAGAAGGACCTATTATTGGCCAGGTGCGTTGGCTCACGCCTGTAATCCCAGCACTTTGGGAGGCCGAGACGGGTGGATCACGAGGTCAGGAGATCGAGACCATCTTGGCTTACACAGTGAAACCCCGTCTCTACTAAAAATACAAAAAAAATTAGCCGGGCGTGATGGTGGGCGCCTGTAGTCCCAGCTACTCAGGAGGCTGAGGCAGGAGACTGACATGCTTTGAGCATATTCATCATGCCTAAGCCCCACAGTGGCCGGTGTGGGCAGGATGTGAGCATCCTTGACCCAGGAAGAGCCAAGCACCCAGGTTCCTGTCACCAGGAGGAGGTAAGGTCCTTGCCAGTCAGTGCCCAGGTCTGAGCAGAGGGGCACTGACATCTGAGAAGGAGTCACCTGCCAGCCACCCTCCACCCTCTGTCCAGCTCCCCAGATCCCCCAACAGGCCCCCCAGGCCTGGCTTGACCCTCTCATTCCAGGCCATCCCCCATCAGGCCCCACTCCATACCCTCCACACACACATAGGGAAACATATTTATGACAAAATCATTTTTTATTGAGTTGGGTTGGAGACGGGAACAGGGAATGCACTGGGGGCCATACCCCGGTTGGCAGAGGGGTGGGGTGTTGGCTCGTGCCCCCCCTCCTTTAGGGCACCGCAGGGTGAGGCTTGGCCCCCAGGCCATGGCTGTGGCCCTGGACGCCAGGCTGGAGTGGAGCTGGGGTTGCATTCTGGTCCCAGCTGCCTGGCCGGGCTGCAGTTTTCCCCAAATGGCCACCAGAGGGCAGTCGGACCCCAGCGCAGAGGAATTTTTGGTTGCTCAGGTGATGGCTTCTTAAAAAAATAAAAAACCAGAGGCTGGTGTGTTCCCCTTCCAAACCCGAGGAGGGCAGGCCTGGGGAGAAGGCTCTGGTTTCTATGATCTCTTCGATAAAAAATAATCCAAAATAATAACAAAATACGTGGTTTCTCTTTCTCCCTTTCCCCCCTCCAGGAACTGAGGTCAGAAATGGGGGTGAAGGGACAAGGGATACCCTGGTATGGCCTGGATATCAAGGTGTGGGTCTCTTTTTTGCCCCTTACCACCCATAAGTAAATTTATAAATAAATAAATAAATCATAAATAGACACTCTCTTTGTATATGTGCATATATAATCTTTCTCTCTCCTATTTAGGCAACTATGTGACTAATCTCTCTGACTCTTTAGCTTAGAAATTCAAACGTAAAGTGACATGGTCAAGGTCAACTTTGGGGGAAGAGGGACATCTGGGACTTGGAATGGCACTGTAAAACTCCCAGCATTCTGGAATTGCAACCCAGCTGGGCTGTGAGACATTTCTGAGTAGAACACTGACCACCTGAACATTCTGGAACAGTGGAGCCAGCTGGGCCCCCATAGGGATCTGAACAGAACCTTGAAACACCCAATGTCCTAGAACTCCAGAACCAGCTGGGTCTGGGGGGTGTGGAGCTGGGGGTTTGGAAAGAAGCCCTGGAGAGCCTAACATTCTGGAATTCTGTAGTAATCAGGGTTGAAGGGTCATGAAGACTCAGCTAGACATCACTGGGGGAGCGGGATCGGAAGGGGATCTTGGAAGAGGAACAGCAGCAGCAGACAGCCCACAGCACTTTCTGCACATCCTGGTTGCGGAAGGCGTAGATGATAGGGTTGATCATGGAGTTGTAGGTGGCAGGGAGCAAGGTAAGATAGGTGTAGAGAGGTGGAGAGTGGGCATCACCCAGCAGGCAGTAGACAGTGAAGGGCAACCAGCAGGCGGCAAAGGCTCCAAGCACCACGGCCAGTGTGGCAATGCCCTTGCGGGTGGCCACATAGTGGGAGGCAGGCAGCAGGTGCCGCTGAAGGGCAATCTGCTGGGCATGGCGGCAGACGATGCGGCAGATTTGGGCGTAGAGCTGCAGCATGATGCCAAACACCATGAAGAAGGCAATGGCCAGGACTACCAGATGGTTCTTGGAGAGTGGATAAACCACGCCACATGTGGTCAGG
Organism: Gorilla gorilla gorilla; assembly: GCF_029281585.2. Lineage (NCBI taxonomy): Eukaryota > Metazoa > Chordata > Mammalia > Primates > Hominidae > Gorilla > Gorilla gorilla. The sequence goes on from NC_073224.2 coordinate 212,556,543, forward strand.
CCATCCAGGCAGTTCCAGGCCAGCACAGGCAGCAGCCCCAGGCCCAGGGCACCTCCCCACACTAAGGCCAGCATCACATAGGTCCGTGTCACTGTTGTCTCTGAATAGTAGGTGAGGGCATTGTACAGAGAAAGGTAGCGGTCGACAGTGATGGCCAGTAGACTGCCGATGCTGGCGGTAAAGGCCATTGCCAGCACGCCAACCAGCACCAGGCTCATCTCCGCTGAGCCGATGCAGAAGACAGCAGCAAAGTGCAGGACCAGGCCCAGGCCTGCCAGCAGGTCTGCCACGGCCAGGCTGCCCACCAGCAGGAACATGGGGGCACGGAAGGCAGGAGTGCCCACGATGATGGCCACCACTAGCGCATTCTCGCAGGACACCAGGGTGCCTGAGATGCAGAGCACCACATCCCAGGCCTTAGGCGAGGGCAGTGGTGCGGCTGGACCTGTGGGCCCCTCTGCTGGGCCCACGCTGCTTACATTCACGTTGCCTGAGCCAGCTGAGAGCCAGGCCAGAGGGCTGCCTGCACCCCACATCATGGTACCTGCAGGAGAAAGGCCTTGTGAGAAGCTGACCAAGCTGGGTGATGGGAGTTGGGGTCTGGAGGGGGTGAGGTGCCTCTCAGGATAGGTGGTGGGAGTCTCTCCTCAGGATACCTGATAGGGTCCCAATGCCTTATCCCCACATTCGTGCCCTGGGGCTCTTCCCAGGATACCGCTGTCCCCTCCAATGCCCCCAGGCCTCTAAACAGGGGTCTCTTCCTGGGGATCCCTGTCCTAGGTCCTGCAGGTCTCTTTTTCCCACGTGTGTGACCAGAAGAGAGACAGAAGAAGGGGTACTATAAGTGGAAGAGGGCCATAGGATCCAGGGGATGCCCCCGAAGGCTCAAGATTGGGGAAGGGAAACATCTACCCCATCAGGGAGACTGAGCAGCTCCGCTCCCTCACATCAGAGATGATGATGCTAGCTCGTGCCTGAGGCTCCCAGACCCCTCACGATTTTCAGTACTGCCAGCCTTAGACTCCGCCCCCAGGGAATGCGCGTGAAGCTCCCGCCAGCCATCACCCCGCACTCCCGCGGTAACACCTGGGAACTCAGCCCCCCACCCCCCACCCTCCCAGACTTCTGTTCCTGGCTGGACCCTTCTTTCCGCCTGAATCTCTAGGTCTCTGGGCAGACCGCCCTGCTGGAAGACCGGATCCCTGAGTCAGATGCCTCCTTCTGCCCGGACACCTGGATTTTGGGCCTGACTCTGCCTCCTGCCTGGATACCTGGATTCCTAAATTGGACACCTCCTGCTGTTCGGACCCCTGGGTCCCTGCCCCAGACGCCTCCTGCCGGCTTAACCTCAGATGACCATCAGTCCCTCCAGGGCCTCGGGTCCCTGCAGGAATGCTTACCCTTCGCCGGGTCATCCAACTCAACCCCAGCACTCGAGCACTTGGGCCCACGCCTGCTAACCCAGAATCGCCTAAACCCAGAATTCCCACCTCGAACTCGAACCCTGGCCGGCCACTAGGAGCCTTCCGCCGGCCCAGTGCCCCAGCATCCTGCGTGCCCTCCAGGACCCCTGGTGCCCGCGGCGGGGCCCGCTACTCACCGCTCAGGACCAGGCGCGGCCGGGCCGCGGGAGGCTCCGCTCGGGTCCTGGCGGCGCAGGGCGTGCGTGGACCCCGAGAAGCCCCCGCGGCCGCGGGAGAAGCGGCGTGAGTCACCCCGCCCCGCCCCCGGCCACCGGTTCGGTGACGACAGCGGTCCGATCAGCCAATGGGCGCGGCGCGCTGGGGCGCAGCGCGCGTTGCGCGGCATAGTAATGAGGCCTCGCACCGCCCGCTCCCCCATTCATAAAAAGCGACCGTGGCTGCGGCCCCGCCCCCTCCGGAGTCGGCCCGCGCTGTCCTTGACGCGGCGCCCTCTGCGGGCCGGGGGTTTCAGAGGCGCCGGTGCGAGAGCCTTGAAGTCTCAGAGAGGCTGCAGGGAACGTGGTGGAAGAGTGGAAAGGGGGCCCGGCTAGGCTGTGGGGTGATGGGACCCTTGGGTGGCAGAGAGGCTGACGAGATCCAGGTGACGAAGGAAGAGCTTGTGATGGGGCTGGTTGGGCGTCCCTGGTGAGAATGACAGGGTTTCCAAGATGATGGGGCCCTGAGGTGACGATGACAGGGAGCACGAGGGAGCGGGGAGGTGGGTGGCAGTGACGACATTAGCATGGTGACAGAATCTTGGGGTGGGGGGTGATGGCCGTGGGACGCTAACGGTAGAGGGGAAGCCCTCAGGGCAACCATGGCAGTGTCAGGGTGACTATGCAGCAGGGCGGAGTTCAGGGACCCCGGGATGGCAGAGGCAGCGGCCTGGGAACATGGAGTGTCCAGGTGACTTCAGGTCACCATGACCCTGTCAGAATGGCTGGGGTACTGAAGCGACAATGCTAAGCCATGAGGACTGTGGGGCCCTGGAACGAAGATGGCAGGTGGCTGTGGTGAGTGGGCTCCAGGGTGAGGGGCACAGGGTAGAGGGTCTGGACTGACAGTGACCAGGCAGGTAAGTGGCTGCCAGGGCAGGTCCCGTGATGCCGGGGCTGGGATAAGAGCTGGGTGACGTCACTCATGTCAGCCCAATAGCGCCCTCACAGCACCGGAGAGGTGGGCCTGGCAAGATTTCAAAACCTGAATTATTTATTCCAGAATCTAGAAAGCCAGCGTGGAGGGGGTGAGGGGTGCACTTCCCCGAAGCAGGAGGAGATGGGGAGCCGGGAAGAACTTGGAAGCAGAAAGCCTGGCCGCTCAGTCCTCAGGGCAGGCCCCTCTCAGCCTCCTATTTTAGGCATCCTGATGGGTGGAGCAAGGAGAAAGAGCTCCCTCTTCCCCAACGCCATCTGCCCTTAGTCCAGGGGAACCACTCTGGGCAGACTTCTCCAGATGTGACAGATGTGGCCAGTCCTGCGGCAGGGGGACTGGCTGCTCCTTCTCCCTGTGTCTCTTGCCTTGATGCTCCCTGGAATCATGCAGGCCTGTGGGAGGGGAAGATGAGGTTAAGAGGCCTGAGGATCCCAGGCCCCACTGGACACCCCCATCACAGCACCATCACTGCAGCCCCCATGGTCAGCCTCCACCAGGCAGGTTTTGGGTTTGAGTGTGAGGCAGCAGAAGGTCAAGTGGCAGGGAACATGGGAAGAGGAGGGGGTCGGAGCTGGAGAAGAGGATTCATTTCAGGTTGGATGTGGTGAGTTTAGGGGGCTTAGGGGGCGGAAGTGGTCAAATCTCAGTTTCTCCATTTCCTAGCTGGGTGACTTTGGAGAGTTTCTTCAGCTCTCTGTGCCTATTTCCTCATCTAAAACACAGGGATAATATTAGTACCGGCCTCATGGGGTTGTTGAGTGGGTTCTACTTGCCGTTGGCCATCAATGTTACAGCTGGCTAATGAGGGACACCTGGGAGGTGTAGGCATGCAGGTGGCAACTGATGTTTTAGGGGTAAATAATGTCACCCAGGGGCGGGAGCAGAGAGTGAGGAGTGGCTTCAGGGGCTCCTCCTCCTGGGCTCTTGCACCTGACCCCTCTGACAACAACCCTTCTCTTCATCCAGGTCTCTGCTCCCGAGTTACTTCTGAAACAGGCTGCTCTGAACTCTCAGATCGCCACTGGCCTCCCCATCACTCTCCCTCCCCTTCTCTTGATTTATTCATTTTTGGAGGATGAAGCGCTCTTGAAATTATAAATGAATTCATGTTTGTTTGTTTTACTACATGTCAGCCCCACTAGAATCTAAGCTCCAAGAGGATACTGACTATGTCCCATTTCTGCTAGAGAACAGTGCCTGATATGTAATGGGTGTTGAAGAAATAATCATGGACTGGATGATTGACCTAAAATGGAACAACCAGAGGAAAAAAGGAAAACAGAGAGAATAGTAATATGCCTGGTGCCCAGGAAGGTGGGGGTGTCAGAGAGAGGATCCAAGGGCATCAGGGCCCCAAGACTCAGGGATCCACTTACTCCCCCATCAGAGCTGGGTCCCTACAGAGTTCTGGTCTCTGCGATGGGTGAAGGCTGCTGGGAGGTTGGCATCAAAGGGGGGTATCAGGGACTATCTTCTACTACTCTGAATGGCAATTATATATTTTTTAAGTTTTCGTAGTTTATTAATCCTCTGGTGAAAAATCTGCACCATTGCTGCAGATAAAGCCATTCCTGTTTGCCAGCACCAGCACCACACTCTTGTGACTCCCTGGCTGTTGTCATTCTGTTCTTAAGTTCCTTTAGCTGTTTTCTTGAGGTGTTTTTCTTTTATGTCTTGCAAGTCTGTGTTTGATTAATTTTTCTTTGCATAATCCAAGGAATCATAAATCATAACCAAGCCAGTTGTCTTAACACCACCAAAATGGGTTCTGTTTTTTTTTTCTTCGTTTGTTTTTTGAGACAGGATCTCAGTCTGTCGCCCAGGCTGGAGTGTAGTGGTGCAATCACTGCTCACTGTAGCCTCAACCTCTTGGACTCAAGCAATCCTCCCATCTCAGCCTCCACAGTAACTGGGATTACAAGCACACGTCACCACGCCTGGCTAAGGCGTGTAATTTTTGTAGAGACAGGGTTTCGCCACGTTGCCCAGGCTGGTCTTGAACTCGTAGGTTCAAGTGATCTGCCCACCTTGGCCTCCCAAAGTGCTGGGATTACAGGCATGAGCCACTGTGCCCAGCCCAAAATGGGTTCTAAATACAAAGATGAAATCCAGAGTGGTCTTCTACTTTTTGACTAGTTTTCTGTCTTAGGTATTGTTGTCTTCCCAGGGTGAAGGACACGGAAGACCATCATTTCCACTGAAGTATTGGTCATGAACTTCCTGATCCTGATAGTTATCTTGTTGTTTGCAAGGGAAGTTGATCCTAAGGCAGCCAGAGAGGAAAAGAGAGTGCAGTGACACTTCTTTTCTTTCCCTTTTTTTTTTTTTTTTCCGAGACAGTTTTATTCTTGTTGCCCAGGCTGGAGTGCAGTGGTGCAATCTCGGCTCACTGCAACCTCTGCCTCCTGGGTTCAAGCGATTCTCCTGCCTCAGCCTCCCAAGTAGCTGGGATTACAGGTGCCTGCCACCATGCCCAGCTTTTTTTTTTTTTTTTTTTGTATTTTTAGTAGAGACAGGGTTTCACCATATTGGTCAGGATGGTCTTGAACTCCTGACCTCAGGTGATCCACCCTGCTCAGCCTCCCAAAGTGCTGGGATTACAGGTGTGAACCACCACACCCGGCATGCAGTGACATTTCTAACCCCGAGAAACCCAGGAGAGCCAAGAGACTAAAGGGGGGGCTATGGGTTTTCACGTGAACCTCATGTGCTCTCCCTCACGCACCAAAAGTGCTCATACCAATCAGGTCTCCATTCCCTGCATACTTGCTCTCTAAAGGAAGAGATAGTTCCTTCTCTCCTATTCTCCTCATGCCCTCTGTCCCTACCTCCTTGACACCTCCTCCAACCCTTCCCACCTACCAGGTGCCCAGCCAGAGCCCAAGGCTTACAACAACCTGCAAAAGTGAGGGACCATGTCTCCATTTCTTGGGTGAAGCCCAGGAAAGCCAAGGGACTTGCCCCAAATCACATAGTAAATGGCAGAGCTGGGATCTGAAGCCAGGTCCATCTGTCACCAAGTCCAGTGTGCCTTCCATTCTGGCCTAGATGTCACCTTCTTCCCAGAAGGGGCTGAGGCTAAAGTTTGACTAGGGCTGACAATATCTGCAGTTCTCCAGGTGGCCACCAGATGGCTGTGAGGACTCACTTCCAGGTGAGACTTTTTTCCTTGCCTCTTCTGTCTTCACCAGTTGGAGAAATCCCTTGGGGAGGGAGGAATTGGCGGGGAGGGGGTGTTCGTGCGTGTGTGCGTGCGTGCGTGTGTGTGTGTGTGTGTGTGTGTGTGTGTGTGTGAGTCAGTCATAGATAATCTCCACACCTGAGTCCCTTGTCTAAGACCCAAGGGTCTAGGCATCATCAGTGCCCATATTCGTAGCATAGACCCATTCATTCAGCCATTATTTACTGGCAGTTCCCCTGGGCTTAGGGTTTGTTCAGTGGGTGCTAGGGACAGAAAGATGATCTGGCCAAATTCCTGCCTTTTCAACAGTCAATATACACATTTATTGAGCATCTACTATTTCCCGGGCACGGAGAATACAGCAGTGAACAAAAATCCCTGCCATCTTAAATGAGCTTCAGTTTTATTAATTAATTTATTTAGTTAGTTATTTTGAGACATAGTCTTGCTCTGTTGCCCAGGCTGGAGTGCAGTGGTGCAATCTCAGCTCACTGCAACCTCCGCCTCCCGGATTCAAGCAATTCTCCTGCCTCAGCCTCCCTAGTAGCTGGGACTACAGGTGCATGCCACCATGCCTGGCTAATTTTTGTATTTTTTAGTAAAGACAGGGTTTCACCATGCTGGCCAGGCTGGTCTCGAACTCCTGGCCTCAGGTGATCTGCCCACCTCGGCCTCCCAAAGTGCTGGGATTACAGGCATGAGCCACTGTGCCAGGCCAAGCTTCAGTTTTAATCCGGAGGGATGGACAATCTACAAATAGATCCTTAAAATCTATTCAAGTAGGGAGCTCTTGGGGGCCTCACAGACCAGTGGAACAAACATGTACACAGATGGTCACAACATGGCATAGTAAGTAAGGTTACTTAATAAACATCTGGCTGGGCATGGTGGCTCAAGCCCATAATTCCTGCACTTTGGGAGGCCGAGGTGGGTGGATCACCTGAGGTCAGGCGTTCGAGACCAGCCTGGCCAACGTGATGAAACCCTGTCTCTACCACAAATGCAAAAAATTAGCCAGGCATAGTGGCAGGCACCTGTAATCCCAGCTACTCAGGAGGCTGAGGCAGGAGAATCACTTGAATCTGGGAGGCGGAGGTTGCAGTGAGCCGAGATCACCACTGCACTCCAGTCTGGGCAGCAAGAGCGAAACTCCGTCTCAACAAACAAACAAAAACCCCAACATCTATTCAGCCCTTACTGTGTGCAAGGAGTTCACTAAGGAGGGAAGATCAACATGGTTCCTGCCTTCATGAAGCTTACAACCTAGGAAACAAATGAGTCATTAATTATACATTAGCTACCTGCTCTGAAGAAAAGAGCAGCTGTTGGGATGTAGGATCACCAGGTGGCCTCTTTTAGGGAGGGAGGTCATGGAACAAGTCACGTGAAGAGAGAACAGGAGTCTTAAGGAGAGGACACAACAAGTGTAAAGTCTCCAAGAAGAGAAAGCATTGATGGGTGTGAGGACCAGAGAGAGGAGGCTAGTGTGTCTGCAGCTAAATCAGCAAAGGGGAGAGGGAGGAGAGGCGAGGTGGGCAGAGGCAAGATCATGTGAGACAGAAGGGAGCTCTTGGGGGCTTACAGACCAGTGGGACAGACAAACCTGTACACAGATTGTCACAACATGGTACAGTAAGGTTACTTAATAAACATCTGGCTGGGCACAGTGGCTCATGCCTGTAATTCCTGCACTTTGGGAGGCCAAGACGGGTGGATCACCTGAGGTCAGGAGTTCGAGACCAGCCTGGTCAATATGATGAAACCCCGTCTCTATTAAAAATACAAAAAAGTAGCCAGGTGTGGCAGCGGGCGCCTGAAATCCCAGATCAGTGAGACAGACGCCATTGGTGGGAGGGAAGTGTTATGATCTGAACTGACACGTTATCAAAGGGTCACTCTGACTGCTGAGTGCAGAACAGACTGGAATGGGGAGCAGGAGCCCCACTAGAAGGCCACTGCAGTCATTCAGGCAAGAGATGGGGAGGGCTCTGAAGTGGAAAAAGCAGATGGATTTAGATCTCTAGCTAAGTGCTGCAGCAGCTCGGCCTCATTCTGTGACAGTCACAGAAGGCTTCCTGAGGAGGTGGTCTTGTAGCGGTGTCTTGAAGAATTAGTTTGCCAGGCAAATGAAGTCCAAGGTTGAGGAGGACCCTCTAGGAGAGAGAACAGCTAGGATAGAGGAAGAGAGATATAGGGGGAAGGCTCTGTTCTATCTTCTTAGAGGGTAGGAAGGTGATGGGAAGCACCCAGGCCAGGATAGAGAGACTTCTAGAGCCAGAAATCAAAGGGTTGTGGAGGTCAAGCCATTGTTGAAAAGTTGTTAAGTGGGGCCAGGCATGGTGGCTCACACCTGTAATCCCAGCACTTTGGGAGGTCAAGGTGGGTGAATCATTTGAGGTCAAAAGTTCGAAACTGGCCGGGCACAGTGGCTCACGCCTGTAATCCCAGCACTTTGGGAGGCCGAGGCAGGCAGATTACCTGAGGTCAGGAGTTCGAGACCAGCCTGACCAACATGGTGAAACCCTGTCTCTACTGAAAATACAAAATTAGCTGGGCATGGTGGCACATGCCTGTAATCCCAGCTAGTTGGGAGGCTGAGGCAGGAGAATTGCTTTAACACGGGAGGCAGAGGTTGCGGTGAGCTGAGATTGCACCACTGCATTTCAGCCTGGGCAACAAGAGCGAAACTCCCTCTCAAAAAAGAAAAGTTCGAGACCAGCCTGACCAACATGGTGAAACCCTGTCTCTACTTAAAAAGTACAGAAAATTGGCCGGGCACGGTGGCTCATGCCTGTAATCCCAGCACTTTGGAAGGCCAAGGCGGGCGGATCACAAGGTCAGGAGATCGAGACCATCCTGGCTAACATGGTGAAATGCTGTCTCTACTAAAAATACAAAAAATTAGCCGGGCATGGTGGCGGGTGCCTGTAATCTCAGAATCTCAGCTACTTGGGAGGCTGAGGCACAAGAATCCCTTGAACCTGGGAGGTGGAGGTTGCAGTGAGCTGAGACTGTGCCACTGCACTCCAGCCTGGGCAGCAGAGTGAGACTCAGGCTCAAAAAAGAAAAGTTGCTAACTGGAAGAGATATGGTCAAATATATGATTTGTGAGGGCCAGCATAGGAGAGGCCTGGAAGCTGCTGAGATGCAGTGAGGCATACAGAGGGAATACAAGGGGACAGAACCTGAAGGACTTTTTTAAATTAATTAATTAATTTTATTTTTTATTATTTTTATTTTATTTTTTTATTACACTTTAAGTTCTACGGTACATGTACACAATGTGCAGGTTTGATACATAGGTATACATGTGCCATGTTGGTTTGCTGCACCCATCAACTCATCATTTACATTAGGTATTTCTCCTAAAGCTATCCCTCCCCAAGCCCCCCACACCCCAGCAGGCCCTGGTGTGTGCTGTTCCCCCTCTGTGTCCAAGTGATCTCATTGTTCAATTGCCACTTATGAGTGAGAACATGCAGTGTTTGGTTTTCTGTCCTTGTGATACTTTGCTGAGAATGATGGTTTCCAGCTTCATCTGTGTCCCTGCAAAGGACATGAACTCATCCTTTTTTATGGCTGCATAGTATTCCGTGGTGTATATGTGCCACATTTTCTTTTTTTATATATATAATATATATATTTTTATTATACTCTAAGTTCTAGAGTATATGTGCACAATGTGCAGGTTTGTTACATATGTATACATGTGCCGTGTTGGTGTGCTGCACCCATTAACTCATCATTTACATTAGGTATATCTCCTAATGCTATCCCTCCTCCCTCCCCCAGAACCTGAAGGGTCTCTTTCCCCCTGAGTGGGGAAAAGAGACTGGGCAGTTTTGGGGGCCTCAGGGACACTCAGGTGGAGGTGCCGTGGACCCATGGAAGGCACAGCAGAGGGAGCATGGCCTCCAGCATCATTCAATCCTAGCTTTACATCCTGGCCTGCTGCATTGAAACCCTGTGCCCCTGAGCAGCCTGCAAATGGGAAATGACAAAACTCATGCCTAGAGGGTAGCTGTGGACATTAGATGGGAAGTTGCATGTAAAAGCTCTCAAAATGTACATTTGGCTAGTAAGGGGTCAATAATTGCTAGCTATATATTGTCAGTTACAGGTGTGGCAGTTGTGAAGTCAGAACTGGCCTGGAGATGATTAAGAGATCTGTTGGCTTAAAAAAATTTTTTTAATGGGTGCATAGTGGGTGTATATATTTATTGGGATACGTGACCTGTTGGCATTCATTCATTCATTCATTCATTTAAGACAGGGTTTCACTCTGTTGCGCAGGCTGGAGTGCAATGCCATGATCACAGCTCACTACAGCCTCAAATCCCTGGGCTCAGGCGATCCTCCTGCCTCAGCTGTTGGGTTTTAAATGGGGACTGATGGCAGTGGAATGTCCAGGATGACCCCAGGAGAGTGTGGAACAGGGCTTGGGACTAACCTGGGCCACCATCGATTAAGAGAGGGTTAGGAGAAGCAGATGGGGGAAGGCGGGGAGAGGAGGGGAGGAGGAAGAGGAAGGAGAGGAAGTGCCCCCTAAGGAGCCTGAGGAGAACCAAAAGAGGCTGGTGCCAGGGCAGGAGTGGCAGCCGTGGGGAAGGCTGCGGAGAGGCCCAGTTGGCCTAGTAATGGCGTCACCCCTGACGTGGCCAGAGGGTGTGGTAGGCCGGAGGCAGACACAGCGGATGAGGGGCAGAAGGGAGGCGGGTGGAGGGGTACAGTGCATGGAGAGGGAGCACCGAAGCTGAGCTTGGGCAGCCAGAGGGCAGGGGCCAGCTAGGGCCCGGCCCAGCGGTCATGGGGCCTGGGTGGAGGGTGTACAAAGCGGGGCCTGCACCGAGCGCTGAAGACAGGGAAGTGACCTCGTCTCGAATCCAGATTTTTGCCACTGCCTCTCTCCGTGACCTCGAACGAGTCACTCATCTTGTCTGAGCCTCAGTTTCCTCACCTGTGAAGTAAGGATCAAAGCAGTCGGTACTTACCAGAATTTTCAAGAAGCTGCCCTTGGAGGCACATAGTAACCACGCCAGCCACCAGTCCTGGACCCCACCTGCTTTAGTCCAAGCCCCGCCCCAGACCCCCGAACTCACCTGGCCGCGCACGCTAGCCACGCCCCTAACTGGCCCCGCCTTCACCTGGCTCCGCCCCGACCGACGAGCCCCGCCCCACCTGCCTCTCCCACTGGCCACACCCCCACCTGGCGGCGCCCCGGTTGCCCAGGTCTCGCTCCGCACACGCTCAGCTGAGCCCAGTCTGGGAGGGACGCGCCCGGCAGCTGTCCACCGCTCCCGGCCACCGCCCCCGGCCACCCCCCCACCGAGCCCATGGAGGCTGCGGGACCCCGCGCCTTGCGGACTGCGCTCTGTGGCGGCTGTTGCTGCCTCCTTCTATGTGCCCAGCTGGCTGTGGCTGGTAACTCGCGGCAGGGTCTGGCTAGGGGCTCGACGGGGACGGATGGAGCTTGCACCTCAGCCAGCCGTCTCCCCAGGAGCAGCCTGGGCTTGAGGGGAGGGGGCTTTCCGGCCAAGTGCAGGCCTCCAGGGGTGGGAGAGGGGGCTCCAGCTCTGTGTGGAGCCCTGTGTGTAAATATAGGCCCCAGGTGTGGGGCCTAGGGAGCTTCAGGTGGTCTGGGGGAGGTGGCTCCAGCTGAATCTGGGAACCCCAGGTGTATGCAAAGGGAGGGGCTCTGGGTGAATGTGGGGAGGCTCTAGGTGTGTGTAGACCTCCGCTGTGGAAGCTCCAGGTGTGCGCTGGGGCTTGGGGATCCAGGGGTGAGTGTGAGAGCCCAGATGTGTGCAGAGGGGCGAGGGCCACCGGTGTGTTGGGTGGGAGGGTGGGCGGGTGCCACAGCTTGGCTTCGAGGAATTCTCCCTTCCCACTCCACCGCACTACCAGGTAAAGGAGCTCGAGGCTTTGGGAGGGGAGCCCTGATCCGCCTGAATATCTGGCCGGCGGTCCAAGGGGCCTGCAAACAGCTGGAGGTCTGTGAGCACTGCGTGGAGGGAGACAGAGCGCGCAATCTCTCCAGCTGCGTGTGGGAGCAGTGCCGGCCAGAGGAGCCAGGTATGGAGCTGAGCCCTCCCCAGATTGAGTGCCCCCAGCTCTGAACCCCAAGGCCCTGGCCCCTCTCCCCAAACCTCCCCCCTGCACCTTCTCTCACCAGGACACTGTGTGGCCCAATCTGAGGTGGTCAAGGAAGGTTGCTCCATCTACAACCGCTCAGAGGCATGTCCAGGTAAGGGGGTTCTTGCACCTAAGCCAAGTTGCGTGGGTCTCCCCAGCCATAGCCTGCCCCCCAGGAGGAAACAGCCTCTCTCAGGCGGTGGATTTTGCTCACCCATACCTGGGCCCGGTATCAGTTCTGCCTTTAGCTCACTGAGAAGTCCCCTCCTCTCTCTGCCTATTTCCTCATCTGAAAATTAGTACAGGTGTGTGGAGGGGATGGGAGTGTTAGCTCTTCTTCTAGTTTAAGGCATAGCAAGGACTTTGGAAGTTCAGAGGGAATGAGAGGGAGTGCTTCCTGGAGGAGGTGGCATCAGTAATGAGCCTGGAAGGTAGAGATGGAGAGAGAGCACATCTGGTGGAGGGAACTGTGTGACTGGGGCTTGCAAGTATGTTGGATGTCTAGAGCAGGGACAGGGCTGCATCTGAATTGGAAGTTTAGCGGTGAGTGGGGGCTGGGGTCTTGATGGGAGTCAAGGAGTGGGAAGGCTGCTTTGCTATGGATCACCTGTCTCCTCAGCTGCTCACCACCACCCCACCTATGAACCGAAGACAGCCACAACAGGTGAGTACTCCCTGGAGACGGGGCAGTGGGAGGAGCAGAGGTGCAGGGGAAGATAGCTCTGGGCTCAGGCACTGACATGCTCTGTGACCTCGGCCCTGCGCCTTCTCCCTCGCCTGTCTCCACATCTGTGAAATGGGTTGGATGATGCCTTTCTCATAGAGTTGCTCTGCAGGTTTTATGAGAAGCTGTACAGTGCCCACTTCAGTGTCTGACTCACTGAAGGCAATCAAGAAATGACAGTTCCCATCCCTCCTCCCCATTGCCAGTTCTGGGAACTCAAGGTCACCCCTCGGGATTTGTCCTTGGAGGTGAGGGTGTGTGGCTCGAGTTGCTCAGGAGACATCCTCAGTGCCTGCCTACTGCACCCTCCAGGCCCAGAGAGGGTCACAAGGCAGGTTCCTGGTGGAGTAGAGGCAAGAATGCCACCCTTTGGTTCCCGCTCCCTCTCAGGGGCTGGAGGTCACCAGACTTGGCAGGGATGGCTGAAGAGGCCCTTGGTTAATTAAAGCCAGAAACCGATCTCAGAAGCTGAATTATTGATGGCTCAGCTCCCTCAGCTGGAGCCCCGGATCAGCCTCGTGTGGCTCATTTATCCCCTCTTCTGCTCCTCATCCCCCAGCTTCCTTCTCTGGGGCTCCCTGAGCGGGAGCTGGGACCATTGTTTGCCCTTCATATTGTCAGACTCCTTCCACCCCTTACACCTTCTGGGAGGGAGACCCAGTTCAGGCTGGGCCCCTTTCCACTGTCCCAGAATGATCTTCCATCCACCAGCCCTGCCCTGTTCTGGGCACCCAGCCCAGGGCCTGAAATCAAATCCCTGCTAGGAGTGGACAGGTACCGTGGCACAGCTGGGAGCCACCCAGGCATAGCCTGGCAACCATGGCCCTAAAGCCCTACCTTCTAAGGGGCAGAGGAGATGGTCAGGGGATCCTGTGTGAGTCTGGCTGTGTGCTGTGAGGTGACTTTGGCCAAGCCTGTCCCTCAGCCATGTTCCCCCCGACACACACTGTCCAGTCCTCGCTTACCCACTTAGCAGGGTGACAGTTGGGGCCTCCACTTCTCCCCCTGCTCCTTCCCTCTCTGAGGGCTCTGACATTGGGTGACACTGAGGTCTTAGGGCTTAGGAGTCCTGAAAAGGGACTATATCGTCTGCATCTTGGCTCTGAACCCTGAGGTCCAAGGCTGAAAGGAATTGTGAGCAGGGTGGGGTCTGAGTTCTGGCTCTGTCTTCACCCTATTGGGCTAGTGAGGCCCAGGGAGGGTGGGAGCCCAGTCACTGGTCCAAGCCACCTATTGGACCATGTGATCATGAGGCCCAGAGAGAATGTGGGTGGCATAAAAGCCACAGAGCAAGCCAGGAGCAGAGCCAGGGCTGGACAGCACCCCACCCTCCCCTGCCACTGTTCCTCCCATCAGGCGCTTCCCAACTGCCTGCGGGATCTGGTCTAAACTGAGCCCAGGGTTCAAGCACCCCATACTGAGGACCGGGGCCTCCAGGTTACTTGTGCCGGTTATGAGGGTAGGACTGGGATCCTGGTTCACAGTGACTGCTATGACCCCTGCCCTGCCTTACCCCTGCAGGGAGCCCCCCAGTCCCTGAGGCCCACAGCCCTGGATTTGACGGGGCCAGCTTTATCGGAGGTGTCGTGCTGGTGTTGAGCCTACAGGCTGTGGCTTTCTTTGTGCTGCACTTCCTCAAGGCCAAGGACAGCACCTACCAGACGCTGTGAGTACCTGGCCAGCAGCAAGTACCTGAGTCCCAGCTCACCTCCTGGTTCCTGCCCCACCGTTCCCCTTCAGTACTCAGGGTGCTGTCTTCTCCATGGGCAAGCCCTCAGAACGGTGACAGCATGCTCCATGTGAGCCACACCCCTTTTGTCTCCTCCAGTTGGGGGGTTTCCTTTGTCAGATGTTGGCTGGGACCAGGACTTAGCCTGGGCTAGTCTAGGAGCCCAGCTGAGCCCTCCTGTGTCTTTTCCCTTCATGCTGCCAGCAGGGAAGAGAACCAGTAGGTGCCAGCCCAGGCAAGCCTGTGGCCCGCGTTTCTGTGGCTGTGGGCAGGAGCTGGGCCTTGTGTCTAGTTGGGTTTTGCTCTAAGAAGGGGAGCTGTGCCTGAGGCCCTCTGTGTGCCCTGTGTGCTGTGGGGCGGGTCGCCGCAGCCTGTGTTAAAGTGTTTGCTCTTCCTCTGCTGCCTCCTCTCGAGGCAGGGCGTCCTTGGCTGGCTGAGGCAGGGTCACCTTCCTGAGTGTCCTCTTTGGCCTCTGCAGAATCTGACCCCTTTGGGCCTGGACTCCATCCTGAGGGGAAAGGAGGATGCAGAGGCTGGCCTCTGGGCACCCCTGTGGGTAAGCGGGGGGTGGGGGCGGGAAAAACTCTGGCCACCAGTTTTTGGCTCCTGCGGGCACCAAGCAGGCTCAGTGTCTGATGCCTGACATCTCCTCCTGTCCTGGGCCTGGAACCTGCAGCTGAGAACATCCCTCAACCGCCTCGTCTCCTCCATCGCCCCTGCTGGGCCCCCCAGCCTGACACTGGGTTGTACGCCTGCCTCTTTCCACCAACTGGCCTGGGCACTGCCCCCAAATAAAGGAACTCTGCACTGTGCTTCATGTCCTGTGTCTTGGGCTGTGTATGGATTGGATGGGGTGAGGGTACGGCCATTGTCCTCTTCTTAACGGGAATTCCAGCTAGGACTGTCGCTGTTACCTTTTAAAATATTTTCATCTGGCCAGGCGCAGTGGCTCACGCCTATAATCCCAGCACTTTGGGAGGCCGAGGCTGGTGAATCACCTGAGGTCAGGAGTTCAAGACCAGCCTGACCAACATGGTGAAACCCCATCTCTACTAAAAATACAAAATTAGCTGGGCGTGGTAGCACACGCCTGTAATCCCAGCTACTTGGGAGGCTGAGACAGGAGAATCACTTGAACCCAGGAGGCGAAGTTTGCAGTGACCCAAGATCGTGCCATTGCACTCCAGTTTGGGCAACAAGAGTGAAACTCCGTCTCAAAAAAAAAAATGTTCATCTTTGACACCTGCTTAACCCCCACCCCTTGCCCCTTTACAGATGAGGGTACGGAGACTCAGGTAAGTACACATGCTGAAGTCACACAGCTGGACAGGGCAGGGCTGGGGTTTCAATTCAGGCTTTTCTGGGCTGGGCATCATAGTTCATGCTTAAAATCCCAGCACTTTGGGAGGCTGATGTGGGCAGATCACTTGAGTCCAGGAGACCAGCCTGGGCAACATAGTTGAGACCCCATCGATTAAAAAAAAGTAAAATTAAAATAAAAAATAAAATGAATTTTATTTTTAGTAGAGACGGGGTTTCACCATGTTAGCCAGGCTGGTCTCGAACCCCTGACCTCAGGTGATCTGCCTGCCTCGGACTCCCAAAGTCTTGGGATTATAGGCATGAGCCACCGCAGCCAGCCAGAATCACTTTCTTAATGGTGCTTTTCCCTGGCGGGGGCATGGGGCTTGGGTAAAACTCTGTTGCTCTCAGCATATAAGTGGCCAAGAGAACAGAAGTCACGTCCCATCACTGGGCCTCAGTTTCTCTTTCCTTATTCATTTAACTCTCTTACTGAGCACCCATTTTGTACCAGGCCCATAATGCAATAATAAGGATTAATAGCAAGTCCATGTAAGGATCGGAGGTGACGTCAGTATGACGCTGGAATGCAGTAGATGTCCAGGAAATGGTAGCAGTTGTCACTATTCATAGCATTAACAAGGATCAGGGAAGGATTCCCAGTGGAGATGGCTGTAGAGCTAGACCTTCATGGACAGATGGGGCTTCACAGGTAGAGACGACTGTGAATGTAGAGGTCTCGAGAGATGGCTGGGGAGCCCTGGAAGCCAGGATCAGAAGTTGGACTCTTTCAGTGTGCAGTGGCTCACACCTGTAATCCTAGCACTTTGGGAGGCCGAGGTGGGTGGATCACCTAAGGTCAGGATTTCGAGACCAGCCTGGCCAACATGGTGAAACCCCTTCTATACTAAAAAAAAAAATACAAAAAATTAGCTGGGCATGGTGGCGTGCACCCATAATCCCAGCTACTTGGGAGGCTGAGGCAGGAGAATCACTTGAACCCGGGAGGCAGAGGTTGCATTGGTTGCATTGAGCTGAGAGCACGCCATTGCATTCCAGCCTGGGCAACAAGAGTGAAACTCCGTCTCAAAAAAACAAAAAACAAAAAACAAAAAGATGTTGGACTCCATCCTGGTTGGATAGGGCAGGGATAATGCCCTTTCTCTCTGGGGCTAAGGGAGGAAATACTCCCACCCCCTGCTGGCTCCAGTCTGGGTGGGGTGTCCCTGGGGGACAATGGGAGGAAGTCTTGTTTCATGTCCTCCCACCAGCCTGGCCCCCTTATAATCTGGCATCCTTCCCCTGGTGGCCCCAGCAAGATGGATCTACTGTGGATCCTGCCCTCCCTGTGGCTCCTCCTGCTTGGGGGGCCTGCCTGCCTGAAGACCCAGGAACACCCCAGCTGCCCAGGTGGGCACCTAGGATGCCCTCCTCACCAACCCACTCCTCATTCCCTCACTGGGTGTCCCCCCACCAAGGCTCATCAACCTCAAGGAGCAGGGTGGGAGTTTCATAATCTGGGCTCTGCATGTAAATATATGCAAATGGATGCAAAGCACACGAAACCTTGCCAGCTCAGGAGACAAGCATCCTGACAGTGGGAATCTGGGAGACAGGAAGAGAACTGAAGAGGGGTCTGGAAGAGACAGTCTACCCTGTGCCCACCCTGCCTGTGTCTCCCTGTAGGACCCAGGGAACTGGAAGCCAGCAAAGTTGTCCTCCTGCCCAGTTGTCCCGGAGCTCCAGGAAGTCCTGGGGAGAAGGGAGCCCCAGGTCCTCAAGGTGAGAGAGGCTGGGGAGCGGGCTGGGATCTTGGGAATGGGGAAGGCAGGAATGCAGCAATTTTTGTCTGTGCTGAGGGGCCACGACAAAGGAGCAAGGAACCTACTCTGTGCCAGCTCCAGGCTGGGCATCCGGCATCCTAAGATCAACTCTGCCAGGTAAGTGGTTTCATCCCCATTCTGCTGAGGAGGAAAGGGAGGTTCAGAGAGGATAAGATATTTGCCCGCAATCACAAAGTGAGTGAAGGGTGAAACTGGGATTTGAACCTCTGGCTCCAAGTCTCTTGTTTCTTTTTGGTCCTGGGCATGGGGTGGGACTCAGGAAATCTCTGCCTTTGAGATTTCAGGGCCACCTGGACCACCAGGCAAGATGGGCCCCAAGGGTGAGCCAGGTGAGTAAGTGGGGCTGGAGGCCTCCCCGCTTTCTTTGCCTCTGTCCCTGGACTCTAGGGTGGGATCTCTGCTTGGCTGCTGCGCCTATGATGGCTCTCTCACAGGGGAATGGATGGCTGGGAGGAGTGGGAAGGATTAGGAGAAGGGCCTGGCTACCCTATGATGGCCCTCCTACAGGGTATGGAAGGCTGGGAGGAGTGGGAAGGATTCGGAAAAGGGCCTGGGTACCGGCTCCACTGGTGGCTCAGTGCTGGGGTGCTGAGACATCAGAGCCAACACTCATCCCTTCTCTGGGGCAGGAGATCCAGTGAACCTGCTCCGGTGCCAGGAAGGTGAGGCAGCCCTTGCAGGAGCCAGGAACTTGGGATCACATGGTGTTGGGTGTTGGCAGACCCCCAAGTGTGGCCAAGATCCTCCCCACAGCCTCCTCAGAACCCTTCTTCAGGGACCTGAAGGAGCCAAGAGGGTCCCTAGGGTCCCACACTTGTTCCAGTGCCTGGGGGTGGGGGTCAGGGAATGACCTGGGCACCACCCCCAGTCCATCTCCCCTTTCCCAGGCCCCAGAAACTGCCGGGAGCTGTTGAGCCAGGGCGCCACCTTGAGCGGCTGGTACCATCTGTGCCTACCTGAAGGCAGGGCCCTCCCAGTCTTTTGTGACATGGACACCGAGGGGGGCGGCTGGCTGGTGAGTGTCTGAGAAATGGGCTAACAGGCCAGGCCCACTGGTAACTTCTCCCCCTTGGCCCCTAGGGGAGCCAGAACCCACCAGAGCAAGGCATTTCCTAGAGGAATTCACTGACAAATGTTTAGTGAGCCCCCAATGGGACCTGAAGAAGTATGAGGGCTTCACAGAGGAGGTGCCATTTGAAAAGACCTTGAGTTGAGTGCAGTAGCTCACGCCTGTAATCCCAGCTACTTGGGAGGCTGAGGCAAGAGAATTGCCTGAACCCAGGAGGTGGAGGTTGCAGTGAGCCGAGTTCTTGCCATTGCACTCCAGCCTGGGTGAAAAGAGTGAAACTCTGTCTCAAAAAAAAAAAAAAAAAAAATAGGGTAGGGAGGGGCATTCCAGCTAGAAGTAAAGATAAACTCAGGGAGGCAGCAGAGTAAAAGGTTTGCAGGGAACGCGTGAGTGAGCTGAGAGCAGGCGTGGGTGTCAGCTAAAGTCTCCCGGCACTGACGGAACGTGGATTGAGGACCTCTGTAAAGGCCAGTTCATGGAAGGCACTAAGTGATCAACTTAAGAAGTGTGCAGGGCGCCCAGGCGCGGTGGTTGGCTGGACGTGGTGGCTCACGCCTATAATCCCAGCACTTTGGGAGGCCAAGGCGGGCAGATCACCTGAGGTCAAGAGTTCGAGATCAGCCTGGCCAACATGGTGAAACCCCATCTTTACTAAAAATATAAAAATTAGCCAGGCGTGATGGTGGGCGCCTGTAATCCAAGTTATTCAAGAGGCTGAGGTGGGAGAATTGCTTGAACCCCGGAGGTGGTGGTTGCAGTGAGCCAAGATTGAGTCACTGCACTCCAGCCTGGGCAATGGAGTGAGACTCTGTCTTAAAAAAAAAAAAGAAAAAAGAAGAGTGTGCAGGGCAATGGGTAGCCCCAGGAGAGTTTTAAGCAAGGGAGGGGCCAAGTAGAACTTCTGTTTTAAAAAGATGATTCGGGCTACACCATGAAAGATGCACTGCGTTGGGGGACCAGTGGAGGCAGGGACATGGTTTAGGAAGACAGCAAGGAGCCAGGCAGTAAAGACAGTGGAGCAGGCCTGACACAGTAGCTCACACCTGTAATCCCAGCACTTTGGGAGGCCGAGGTGGGTGGATTGCCTGAGCTCAGGAGTTCAAGACCAGCCTGGGCAACATGGCAAAACCCCGTCTCTACTAAAAATACAAAAAAATAGCTGGGCGTGGTGGCAGGTGCCTGTAATCCCAGCTATGCAGAAAGCTAAGGCAGGAGAATTGCTTGAACCAGGGAGGCAGAGGTTGCAGTGAGCCGAAATCACACCACTGCACTCCAGCCTGGTAACAGGGGGTGAGACTCTATCTCAAAAAAATAAATAAATAAAATAAGACAGTGGAGCAATGGAAATAGAAGTACTTAGGTTGACAACTCTATAGGACCTGGGGCCTGCTTGGCTTGGAGGGGGAGGTGGAAGACATCAGGGTAAGGCCAGGGGTCCAGCTTGGGCTGTGGGGGTGGCCTCTCTAATGTAAAATATCTTGGTTTTTTTGTTTGTTGTTTGTTTTGAGACGGAGTCTTGCTCTGCTGCCCAGGCTGGAGTGCAGTGGTGTGATCTCGGCTCACTGCAACCTCCACCTCCCAGGTTCAAGCAGTTCTTGTGCCTCAGCCTCCTGAGTAGCTGGAACTACAGGTGTGAGCCACCACACCCGGCTAATATTTGTATTTTTAGTAGAGACGGGATTTCACCATGTTGGCCAGGCTGGTTTCAAACTCCTGACCTCAAGTGATCCACCTGCCTCGGCCTCCCAAAGTGCTGGAATTACAGGCATGAGCCACCAAGCGCGGCCAAATATCTTGGTTCTTATAGTAAATGAAATTGGGTTATTTTGACTGACACCCAGCAGCGCTGGCCATCTCCTGTGGGTGGGGACAGTGTTTTGTCAATTCAGTCTTCCCAGGGCTTGCAAGGTGTGGCATGAAGTTGAGTGTCAGTAAAAGTTAACAAGGGAATGTAGAGTTCATAGAAATATTCAAAGCTAACTTGAAGGATCCCCATTTTATCAACAGGCCCCAATCCAGAGAGAGAGTGGGTATCCACCCACCCCTCACAGTTCCTGCACCCTCAGCTGCCAGTGCCCAGCCTGGAGTAATAGCTGCTGTGCCCCCCCTCCCCCAGGTGTTTCAGAGGCGCCAGGATGGTTCTGTGGATTTCTTCCGCTCTTGGTCCTCCTACAGAGCAGGTTTTGGGAACCAAGAGTCTGAATTCTGGCTGGGAAATGAGAATTTGCACCAGCTTACTCTCCAGGGTGAGTTCCCAGCAGGGTCCTGGAGTCTGGGGGTTACTGTCTGCCATCCTGAATCCCTGCCCCACCCCCAAGATCTGAGGATTCCTCCATCCCTGCCTCCCCTTCTTTCCAGGTAACTGGGAGCTGCGGGTAGAGCTGGAAGACTTTAATGGCAACCGTACTTTCGCCCACTATGCGACCTTCCGCCTCCTCGGTGAGGTAGACCACTACCAGCTGGCACTGGGCAAGTTCTCAGAGGGCACTGCAGGTGAGTGAGCCTAAGGGGAGCAGAGGAAGGAGGCTGGATCCTTTCCCAGTGCTGCCACTGCCCCCATGAATGACCCAGGGCAATCCTGTCTCCTCTGTGGGCCTTAGTTTCCGCATCTGAGAAATGGCAATCATGAAACAGGATGGTGCAACAGTGAAGAATTTGGGCTCTGGAGGCAAACAGACCTGAGTTTGAATCCATCTCTGCCATTTAGTACTTATGTGACCTTGGGCAAGTCCTACCCCTCCACTGAGCCTCAGTTTCCTCCTCTATAAAATGGGCAGGGAGGCCGGGCACGGTGGCTCATGCCTGTAACCCTAGCACTCTGGGAGGCCGAGGTGGGCAGATAACTTGAGGTCAGGAGTTCAAACCCAACCTGGCCAACATGGTGAAACCCCGTCTCTACTAAAAATACAAAAAAATTAGCCGGGCGTGGTGGAGGGTGCCTGTAATCCCAGCTACTTGGGAGGCTGAGGCAGAAGAATCACTTAAATCTGGGAGGCAGAGGTTGCAGCGAGCCAAGAGAGTGCCACTGCACTCTAGCCTGGGCGACAGAGCGAGACTCCATCTCAGAAAAAAAAAAAAAGGCGGGGGGAGCGCAGGGAGGCAAGGAGGAAGTTTTGGGTGCCGCCTGCGGCTCTGTTGAGTGTTAGTGTTCTCTGCTTTGGAAGAGGAACCACGGAAGTCTTCTTTCAGAGAAACAGTGACTGTTGGGGAGAGATTTAAAAGAGGGAAGTGGTTATGAGGGAGTGCCTCAGGGAACCACCTTTCCTGGCCAGGCAACTAAGAGGTTCCTCCCAGCTTTTCCTAGCAGAGTTGCTCAGACTGGATGGGAGCTGAGAGAAGACAAAGGAGCTAGAGGGGGGCTGGGGATTCTGGAGGGGGTAAGACAGGGGGAAAAGCTGGGAGCTTTGGAGCCAGACAGTCCCGAGTTCAAGTCCTGCCGCTGCTTTAACCCGCCAAGTAACCCTGCGCAACCTGGCCCCTTGGTGTTGCTCGTGGGGCCTGATAAAATTCAACTCTTAGTTGCTTTGAGACTCCCATGGCATTATATCTCCAAAGGTGCCAGGCATGGTGCTGGGCACCAAAGTGCTTTCCATCCCTTCCCTGCTAGGGGATTCCCTGAGCCTCCACAGTGGGAGGCCCTTTACCACCTATGACGCTGACCACGATTCAAGCAACAGCAACTGTGCAGTGATTGTCCACGGTGCCTGGTGGTATGCATCCTGTTACCGATCAAATCTCAATGGTCGCTATGCAGTGTCTGAGGCTGCCGCCCACAAATATGGCATTGACTGGGCCTCAGGCCGTGGTGTGGGCCACCCCTACCGCAGGGTTCGGATGATGCTTCGATAGGGCACTCTGGCAGCCAGTGCCCTTATCTCTCCTGTACAGCTTCCGGATCATCAGCCACCTTGCCTTTGCCAACCACCTCTGCTTGCCTGTCCACATTTAAAAATAAAATCATTTTAGCCCTTTCAAGACTCTTCCAGTTACTGGGAAAAAACCCTAGAGGGCAGAGCAGGGACACAAGTTTCAGCTCCATTCAGGGAAGAATTTCCTTCCAGTCAGGAAGATGGAAAGGACAGCCTCTAAAGTAGTGAGGCTTCTGTCTCTGGAGGTGTGCAAGACAAGGCCAGAGGGGCATATAGTGGAAGGATTGGAGGAGATTCAAGCATCCATTGACAATTTCCTGAGGCTCTCTGGGTCCTGCAAGTGGATGGCTTTGTGGCAGGAATTGCACAATTGCACAGCTTTTTTGTTTGTTTGTTTGTTTGTTTGTTTGTTTTTGAGATGCAGTCTCACTCTGTCGCCCAGGCTGGAGTGCAGTGGCACCATCCTGGCTCACTGCAAGCTCTGCCTCCCAGGTTCACGCCATTCTCCTGCCTCAGCCTCCCGAGTAGCTGGAACTACAGGCACCCGTCACCACGCCCGGCGAATTTTTTTGTATTTTTAGTAGAGACGGGGTTTCATCATGTTAGCCAGGATGGTCTCAATCTCCTGAACTCGTGATTTGCCCTCCTCGGCCTCCCAAAGTGCTGGGATTACAGGTGTGAGCCACTGCGCCCAGCCGCTTTTTTTTTTTTTTTCTTGAGATGGAGTCTTGCTCTGTTGCCCCGCCCAGGCTGGAGTGCAATGAGCCAGAGGGGCATAAAGTGGAAGGATTAGAGGAGATTCAAGCATCCATTGACAATTTCCCGAGGCCCTCTGGGTCCTGCAAGTGGATGGCTTTGTGGCAGGAATTGCACAATTGCATAGCTTTTTTTTTTTTTTTTTTTTTGAGATGGAGTCTTGCTCTGTCACCCCACCCAGGCTGGAGTGCAATGGCACGATCTCCACTCACCGCAACCTCCATCTCCCAGGTTCAAGTGATTCTCCTGCCTCAGGCTCCCAAGTAGCTGGGATCACAGGCAGGTGCCACCACACCCAGCTACTTTTTTTTTGTATTTTTAGTAGAGACGGGGTTTCACCATGTTGGCCAGGCTGGTCTCGAACTCCTGACCTCGTGATCCACCCATCTTGGCCTCCCAAAGTGGGATTACAGGCGTGAGCCACCGCCCCGGCTGGGAATTGCACAGCTTTCTCAGCCTGTCGTTTGCCCATGCCTGTCCTTTGTAAGTTGTCTGTTTTTCACTCCAGCCTCTGTTACAGGCCAAGTTCTCAAACTCTACCACTTCCTGACTGTCTCATTGGGTGTCAGTTCGAATCCAAGGTCAAACCAAGGAAGGTACATTTTTCTTCCACAAGGCAACAGGGCAATGAAACAGCCATTGAGTAGCATTTAAGCAGTTTATTTGCCCAAAGCCACATTCTAGTAAGTGGCAGAATTAAATAGTTAAGAGTCTGACAGGCGGTCCTGGGTTTGCACCCTGCTGTCATGTGCTGAGTGATCCTGGACAAGTTATTCAACTTAAGTCCCCAGTTCTTGGTTTCAGGGTCCACTGAGGCTTATACCAGGTTGCTGCCTCACTCATTAATTCACACAAGAAAGTTGGGGACTCTTGGGGATTTGAAGCTGAGAAGCTGCTGTAGTGCAAAGGGCTGGGGTTGACTCCTTCAAGGGGTGGCTGAAGAAATGTTTAGAGTTGTTTAGAGTAGGAAGTGCCACGTTCTGCCTAGAAGTCAAAGGTCAGCGGGGGTCCACAGCAGGTTGGGTCCTGGGGAAAGCAGCCCCCTAGTGACAGTTAAGGCTCAGATGCCAAGTCCCACTCCAGGACTGAAGGCTTTCGGGCAAGCGGCCTAGGGTGTAGGTTTCCCCCATCCCAGTCCCTCCCTGCCTGCGCTCACTGGGCCCGGGAGGGCACCCATTGTTCATCATGCTCTGCGCACCCTGATGTCTCTAGAGAGCCATTCATTCAACAGATACCTGCAGAGCAGGGCCTGCGTATCGAACCTTTTCCCTAGCCCTGGCCTCCTCACACATTTTATGTGCGCTTGCTGTGAGCAGTCCACAGTCTTTGGCGTGCACAGGGGCACAGGCTGTTCCGGAAGCCGCCAGTCTCCAAAGTTCTGGCGGGAGAGAAGGGAGGGGAGAGGCTGAGTCTCAAGCCGCTAGGGAGCGGCTCTGCCCCAGGGCCGAGGGTGGAGCTTTCTGGGTCGGCCGGGAAAGGGCTGGGCTCAGCCTACAAGTGAAGGCAGGGCAGCGTTGGCGGGCGCTCCCTTGAGAAGTCCAGGTGGCGGGCACCTCCGGGCCGATTCCCAGGATCCCCTAAGTGGCTCTGAGCTGCCGATCACCGGATGCCCCAGATTCCTGGGACCCAATCCCGGATTTCAGAACCTCAGGACCTTGCAAGTCCGAGCTAGGATTTGTCCCTGGACTTTAGATTCCTGGAACGGGACGTCAGGCCGTATTCCGGATACCTAGATCCCGTGGGAGATTCTCCGATTCCGAACGGATTCCAGATCCCAAGATTCCTGATCTGCCGGCCCAGGCTCCTGCCCCGCCCCCGGTTCCCAGTGCGCGGCGCCCCGCGTCTGAGCGTCCCCGCATGGCGGGGCCGTGTCCCCGGTCCGGGGCGGAGCGCGCCGGCAGCTGCTGGCAGGACCCGCTGGCCGTGGCGCTGAGCCGGGGCCGGCAGCTCGCGGCGCCCCCGGGCCGGGGCTGCGCGCGGAGCCGGCCGCTCAGCGTGGTCTACGTGCTGACCCGGGAGCCGCAGCCCGGGCTCGAGCCTCGGGAGGGAACCGAGGCGGAGCCGCTGCCCCTGCGCTGCCTGCGCGAGGCTTGCGCGCAGGTCCCCCGGCCGCGGCCGCCCCCGCAGCTGCGCAGCCTACCCTTCGGGACGCTGGAGCTAGGCGACACCGCGGCTCTGGATGCCTTCTACAACGCGGGTGAGCGCGCTGGGGGCGGGGCCGGATCCGGGCGGGACTC
Source organism: Gorilla gorilla gorilla (assembly GCF_029281585.2). Lineage (NCBI taxonomy): Eukaryota > Metazoa > Chordata > Mammalia > Primates > Hominidae > Gorilla > Gorilla gorilla. The sequence continues at coordinate 212,582,001 of NC_073224.2, forward strand.
AGGGTCCTGGGAGGGGACCAAGCCGGGCTCGAAGGCTCAAGGGAGGGGCCGAGAGGGGTACCGGGTCTAGGGGACTTAAAGTGAGCTAAAGCTGAAGGGCTTGGGACAGGGCCGTGAAAAAAGTGGGATTTAGGGGATCTGGGGCGCGGCCGGGCTCGGGACGAGACAGGGATCCGGGCGCGGCTCTAGGGCTCGAGGTTGGGGCTTAGGCACCCTTCAGTCGGAGCGGTGCCCAGCCAGCGGGGCAAGGATGGGGAGGGGCTTTGGAACTCTGGGGCGGGGCGGGGAGCGGCGCGGGGCTGTGGTGTCTCAGGGGTGGGGTTGGAGAACTCAGCCTCACCCTCAGGAGAATGTCACGCGGATCTCTTGAGGACAATTACTGGGAGAGGAGCTTGGACCTAGGGAAAGGGGCTGTACCCGGGAGGCTGGAGTTCAGGAGTCCTAGCGTACTACTTCCAAGGATCGGGCTAGGAGAGGCAAAAAGAGAAGCGAAGGGGCCCGACGGGACTGGATACTGGGTGAGGGAGCTTAGGTTAAGTGGCCTCAGCGGCCAAGAAAGAATGGGCGGGGAAGGGGCGGGGAAGTGGGCGGGAAGGATGGGTCAGGGGCGGGAAGTGGGCGGGAAGGATGGGTCAGGGGCGGGGCCAGAAGGAGGCTATTCCCCCGCGAGTCACTCCTCCCTCCAGCCAGCCCGGATGCTCGGCCCCCATACTTGCTTGCTTATGCTAGAGTCCAGTAGCTGTGCTTCCTGGATGTCCATGAAATCGTAGCCTAAAATGAAGGCTGATCCGACCACTCGGACACAAAGATACAATTATCGACAGACACAAATCGTATACATGTTGACTCATGCAGGCCCTAGCAGACGCTGTCACACACACAGATACAGTCAGACATAGTAAGCTATACATGTCACAGATATACACATACATACATTTAGGCACAGCGTTGTCTATGCACACTGATGGTAGCCCCTTTCAAGAGCCTGTGCTGAAGACCAAAGGGAGGGGACTTCTATGTTTGTGCAACACCCACCTCCTAAATGGCCTGTAACAGACTCAACTGGTCCACAGCCTCCCTTCCCCCATGCCAGGTGCTCACAGGCTCTGAACCGTGGCCTGAGGGTCCCAACCCAGTGAGCCCAACTCCTCTCCTGCAACACTACAGAGATCAGTTCTGTGAAAGTGCCAGGGGAACCCTAAAAAGGGCCAACTGAAGCCCAAAGCAGAACCAGACCCTACTGGAGTCCCACAGCAAGGCAGGTCAAGCCAGGATGGACCCCGGCTCCTTCCCCATCAAGCTGGGCTTCAGGGATCAGCGCCACCCCCTCTGTGCCTGCAGACGTGGTGGTGCTGGAGGTGAGCAGCTCGCTGGTACAGCCCTCCCTGTTCTACCACCTTGGTGTGCGTGAGAGCTTCAGCATGACCAACAACGTGCTCCTCTGCTCCCAGGCCGACCTCCCTGACCTTCAGGCCCTGCGGGTAGGTGGCCTGGGGCTGGTGGAGGCAGGCACAGGGCTGGGGTAAAGCCTACACAGAACACCAGTATCTGACTGTCTGCCTCCTGCAGGAGGATGTTTTCCAGAAGAACTCGGTGAGCAGAATCCACCTCTCACTCAAAAGTGCCCTTTGACTTCCGCTATGACCTCTGACCTCCACTAATCCTCCTGGCCTCCTCAGTCACCTAACCCCCCCCCGACATCCCAAGTATTCCTCTGTTTCCTGTTGCCTCCTCTCATGACGGGTGCCCCTTTCCTGCGATTCCAATTCCCACTGGTGCTGACCTTTGATGCTCTCACTCCCCTTGTCTAGCCCTGTGCTGACCTCTGACCTCACTGATTCCTGCCTCCCTCCCACCAGGATTGCGTTGGCAGCTACACACTGATCCCCTATGTGGTGACGGCCACTGGTCGGGTGCTGTGTGGTGATGCAGGCCTTCTGCGGGGCCTGGCTGATGGGCTGGTACAGGCTGGAGTGGGGACTGAGGCCCTGCTCACTCCCCTGGTGGGCCGGCTTGCCCGCCTGCTGGAGGCCACACCCACAGACTCTTGGTAATGAGGGTCCCCAGGGAGGGTGCTCCGGGAGGGGGCTGGTGAGGGTACGGTGGGCTGGGGCTGAGGTACAGGCCCCACCATTCTCTCTCCCTGCATCCCCTACCCTGGGCATCAGTGGCTATTTCCGGGAGACCATTCGGCGGGACATCCGGCAGGCGCGGGAGCGGTTCAGTGGGCCACAGCTGCGGCAGGAGCTGGCTCGCCTGCAGCGGAGACTGGACAGCGTGGAGCTGCTGAGCCCCGACATCATCATGAACTTGCTGCTCTCCTACCGCGATGTGCAGGTGTGTGGTGTTCAGAGAGGCAGTAGGGCAGCTGGCATTTGAGGTCAGATAAACCCAAGTTCAGCTCCTGGCTGGGCCACTTGCTCACTGGTGGCTTTGGGCAAATTATCAAATGTCTCTGAGTGTTGGCCTCCTTATTTGTTAGAGAGGATGAGCATGTCGCTGCCTCCTGGGGCAGTTGTGGGGTTGGGAACGCCCAGCATGGGGCATACAGTAGGTTCTCCCTGTGAGGTGTGGTGTCCGCTGGGCCTGAGGGAGGCGTGCAGAAGATAGTGGCTGGGTGGGATGTCAGGAGTGGGACAGGACCCTGGCTCAAGGTTCCTTGGGGCCTGGAGGCCCATGATGCCAGTGCTTGCTGTTCCCTGATGCAGGACTACTCGGCCATCATTGAGCTGGTGGAGACGCTGCAGGCCTTGCCCACCTGTGATGTGGCCGAGCAGCATAATGTCTGCTTCCACTACACTTTCGCCCTCAACCGGTGAGTGGCAGAGCAAGGGTTAGGTCATAGCCACATAAAGGTTTCCGAAACCTAGGTCTCTGTGTGCAAAGCCATTGCTGTCTGGGATCACTGCTGTTTGGGGAATTTGCTGACCAGGGTCACTGATGTCAATAGGTCCCTGTTGTTCTGAGTTACTGCTGCCTGGGTCGGGGTGGGGGAGGTGGTGCTGCCTGTGGTATGGTCACCGCTCTCCAAGATCACTGCTCCTAAGAGTCATTGCATCTAGGAATCACTTCCATCTGAGGTCACTAGAGAGGTCAGTGCTGGCCAGGGTCACTATCATTTTGAGGTCATTATTGTCAGGCCCCTGGAAGGGTCCCTGCTGTTCAGTGTCTAGAGGTCCCTGGACAGAGTAGGCCAGGGCCATCAGGGAGGGCCTGAGCCCATCTTTTCCCTAGGAGGAACAGGCCTGGGGACCGGGCAAAGGCCCTGTCTGTGCTGCTGCCGCTGGTACAGCTTGAGGGCTCTGTGGCGCCCGATCTGTACTGCATGTGTGGCCGTATCTACAAGGACATGTTCTTCAGCTCGGGTTTCCAGGATGCTGGGCACCGGGAGCAGGCCTATCACTGGTAAAGAGCACAGTGAGTGGCCGGTGGGCTAAGCTGTGAGATGAGGGGTGGTGCTGTGGGCATCAGTTCAGCCCTGTGCCCCCTACCCCCACCCCAGGTATCGCAAGGCTTTTGACGTAGAGCCCAGCCTCCACTCAGGCATCAATGCAGCTGTGCTCCTCATTGCTGCCGGGCAGCACTTTGAGGATTCCAAGGAGCTCCGGCTAATAGGTGAGCACAGATCCTGGCTCTTGTCTCGTCACCCACAGGGGTTCCGAGGGGCCTGGGAAGAGGGCAGGGAGAGAGCACACTGGGCAAGAGCTAGGATGAGCTCATCCATTTTGGACTGTCCTGCCCATACCCACACCTGGGTCCTAATACCTGTTCTGGGCCCTCAGGAGCCCTCAAACCCACAAATGTTCCCAAACTCACATCTGCGTGTCCATTACATCCTGAATTCCACATATACCTGTGCCTGAGCTCCTGTTCCCACCCGAGATCTTGCCATACTCAATGGTTTACTCATATCTATGTTCACGTCCACACTCAGGCCCACAGAAATGGTGGGCCTCACTCACCCCTGCACCCACACTCACTGGAGCCCATGCCCCTCTCCCCCAGGCATGAAGCTGGGCTGCCTGCTGGCCCGCAAAGGCTGCGTGGAGAAGATGCAGTATTACTGGGATGTGGGTTTCTACCTGGGAGCCCAGATCCTCGCCAATGACCCCACCCAGGTGGTGCTGGCTGCAGAGCAGCTGTATAAGCTCAATGCCCCCATATGGTAGGTGGCCCCCTCTGCATTCTTGGCCTGACCTGGGCTGTCAGCTCCTGCACCTATGTCCATTGGCATGCTAGACTGAACCCTGAGCCAATGACCTGGCTGCTTTTAGACCAGTGCCTGTGGCACCCCATGCCAACGTTCTAGCTATATCCAGGCCAGTTTCCTCTCCCTGGCAGTGCTGGTTGGTGCCTGGGCTGAACTGAGGATGTGGCTTTGCATGCAGGTACCTGGTGTCCGTGATGGAGACCTTCCTGCTCTACCAGCACTTCAGGCCCACGCCAGAGCCCCCTGGAGGGCCACCACGCCGTGCCCACTTCTGGCTCCACTTCTTGCTACAGTCCTGCCAACCATTCAAGACAGCCTGTGCCCAGGGCGACCAGTGCTTGGTGAGGCCTGTAGGGGTGGTGGACCCGGGAAAGGGGTAAGCCCCTTCTGACTGACCCCACTCCCCAACTGCCTGCAGGTGCTGGTCCTGGAGATGAACAAGGTGCTGCTGCCTGCAAAGCTCGAGGTGCGGGGTACTGACCCAGTAAGCACAGTGACCCTGAGCCTGCTGGAGCCTGAGACCCAGGTGAAGTCGCTGCTGAGGCCCCTCACTCACCTTTGCTAGGACCTTTTCTGTGGAGCCTTTCTCCCATCCTCAGACCCCTCTCCTGTCACCAGCACTCCCCATCACACCCCATTTCTTCTTGCAGGACATTCCCTCCAGCTGGACCTTCCCAGTCGCCTCCATATGCGGAGTCAGGTGATAGGCGGGACCTGGGGTGACTGGAAAGACGGGAGGTGAGGGTCGCTGCCACCCAGCCTGACGCTTACTGGGTTCTTCATCCCTTCCCAGCGCCTCAAAGCGCGACGAGCGCTGCTGCTTCCTCTATGCACTCCCCCCGGCTCAGGACGTCCAGCTGTGCTTCCCCAGCGTAGGGCACTGCCAGTGGTGCGCAGCCTTTCATGGTCGGGGTACTCTGAGGGCCAGGATGCGCGGGGGAGTGGGCGAAAGAAAGGGACGACGTCCGTTGGATGCTCCGGCTTAGGTGGGGACCAAGATTCCCCTCCCGCGGGTCTGACCTCCCCCACCTTCAGGTTCTGCGGCCTGATCCAGGCCTGGGTGACGAACCCGGATTCCACGGCGCCCGCGGAGGAGGCGGAGGGCGTGGGGGAGATGTTGGAGGTGAGGACGCGGGACTGGGAGCTCGCGGAGGGCGAGGGGCCGCGGGCCCTGCTGAACTCCCATCTCACCCCGCGCCCGGCAGTTTGATTATGAGTACACGGAGACGGGCGAGCGGCTGGTGCTGGGCAAGGGCACGTATGGGGTGGTGTACGCGGGCCGCGATCGCCACACGAGGGTGCGCATCGCCATCAAGGAGATCCCGGAGCGGGACAGCAGGTGCGGTGCGTGGCCGCGCGGGTGGGGCTGAGGGCTCGCGAGGGCCGAGTGAGCCGGGCCACTAGCGGAGCGGCTCCTGTGGGCGGGGCCTAGTGGGCGGGCTCGTAGGACCTGAGAGTTCGAGCCCTGTGGACTGGGCCCGTGGGCGGAACAGCCAGGACCGTGCGGGCGGGATTGAGGTCTGGAGGGTCCTATGGGCAGGGTAGTAAGGGTGGGGAAGGTCGGAGAGGGCTTGTGGGCGGGGCGGGTCCTTGGGGCGGGGCCAGGCTGGCGTGGGATGGGCGGGGCTTCTCTGCCCACCTCGGTCCCTTTCCTCTCTCCCTTACCTCCCCGCAGGTTCTCTCAGCCCCTGCATGAAGAGATCGCTCTTCACAGACGCCTGCGCCACAAGAACATAGTGCGCTATCTGGGCTCAGCTAGCCAGGGCGGCTACCTTAAGATCTTCATGGAGGAAGTGCCTGGAGGTACCTGCCCTGTGTGGGATGGGAATGAAACCGAGGTGTGGGGCATGGGACCGAGGCAGGCAGGGGTAGAGAGCCCTAGGGGGAAATGCACCCTAGTGCGTGTGGGTGGTGTAGCCTAGAATTAGCTGAGGAGTGGCGCTGGGTGATGGAGTTGGGCTACAACATGGGTGTGTCTGGGCCTTGAGCAGAGAGATGTGGGCTGGAGCCAGTGGGTGGGAAGAATGAACTTGGACTGTCCCCACCCAGGCAGCCTGTCCTCCTTGCTGCGGTCGGTGTGGGGACCCCTGAAGGACAACGAGAGCACCATCAGTTTCTACACCCGCCAGATCCTGCAGGGACTTGGCTACTTGCACGACAACCACATCGTGCACAGGGACATCAAAGTAAGCCCTGGGGCTGGCCCGCCCTCATCTGCTGGGGGTGGCGGGGAAGGAGACATGGTCCCAGACGCAGGCTGGCAGTTTAGATTAAGTGAGCAGACCTGTTGCAAAGGGTAGGGAATTCATCAGGGAGGCTCCTTAGAGAAGGAGGGGAAAGGTTCAGCTCTGAAGCCAAACCAATTGTCAGTTCCCAGAGGGGCATATAAGTGGGATGGCAAGGGGAGAGTATTGACAGAGGCAGGACCAGGCTGGGATCTCCAGGAGATGGGATCCCAGAAAGAGGGTCTAGTTCTGCTGGCAGGGGCCCAGACCAGTGTCCACTAATGGCTATCAATCAGGGGGACAATGTGCTGATCAACACCTTCAGTGGGCTGCTCAAGATTTCTGACTTCGGCACCTCCAAGCGGCTGGCAGGCATCACCCCTTGCACTGAGACCTTCACAGGTAACAAGGTGTGGGGGTGGTGAGTGGGGATGCTGACCTGGGGCAGAAGATCTCTTGGAACTTTCCAGGGAATGGGGTTTCTCCTAGGCATGGAGTTAGAGTCCTAATGGGGAATGAAACCCAGGGTGAGTGATTGGGCCAGGGCTGAGGTGATGGCATCTTGAACTGGAGCTTGGAGAAGTGATGAAATTGACTTTAGCACTTGAGGAGTGTTGATGCAGGCCAAGGTGGGAGTTGGAGGAAAAAGCAGGTGATGGAGTTCAGGGGGACGAGGCAATCCAGGATGTGTGCTGGAGCACTACTGTGGGTGATGGAGTCTGTGAATGTGGTGGAGCCCAGGATGAATGATGGAAGCCTTGGCAGGCGATGGAGCCCAGGGTGGTGATGGAACTCAGGATAGATGTTTGATGACCAGGATAGGTGTTGAGGTACGTTTTGGATGATAGGTTCAGTATGGGTACAGTCGGCCTGAGGATGATGGCATTCCCCTCCCTGCTCCAACCCCATGATGAAGCCTAGATGGGCATTGGCGCTCCTGTTTCTGTCCTAGGAACTCTGCAGTATATGGCCCCAGAAATCATTGACCAGGGCCCACGTGGGTATGGGAAAGCAGCTGACATCTGGTCACTGGGCTGCACTGTCATTGAGATGGCCACAGGTCGCCCCCCCTTCCACGAGCTAGGGAGCCCACAGGCTGCCATGTTTCAGGTGAGACCTCTTTGGGCCTGGCCCATGGAAGTGGCATAGGGCCAGCCTGGGCCTTGGACACCTCTGAATGTCACCCTTGTTCACCCTCCCCCCACAGGTGGGTATGTACAAGGTCCATCCGCCAATGCCCAGCTCTATGTCGGCCGAGGCCCAAGCCTTTCTCCTCCGAACTTTTGAGCCAGACCCCCGCCTCCGAGCCAGCGCCCAGACACTGCTGGGGGACCCCTTCCTGCAGCCTGGGAAAAGGAGCCGCAGCCCCAGCTCCCCACGACATGCTCCACGGCCCTCAGGTGCTTGGGGGTGGCGGGATGGGCACACTGGAGGGCAGAGGAGTTGTGGAGCTGTGAGGGTGGAGGAGAGCCCAGCTGATGGCTCTGTCCCTCCCTCAGATGCCCCTTCCGCCAGTCCCACTCCTTCAGCCAACTCAACCACCCAGTCTCAGACATTCCCGTGCCCTCAGGCACCCTCTCAGCACCCACCCAGCCCCCCGAAGCGCTGCCTCAGTTATGGGGGCACCAGCCAGCTCCGGTGAGACCTAGGCTCCTGGGATGGGTTCCTTTTGCCTGGTTTTGCCTTTTTCTCCTCTCCTACAAAAGCCCTCCCTGGGGACCTGGGCACCTTGACCACTTGTGAATGTGGCATTTGGTGCCTCCCCATGCCCTGTTCTGGCAACTCTAACTTGGACTTGTTGTGTCCTCTCAGTGCGGGGTTTATCTATGTTCATGCCTGTGAGGTAGGCATAAAACTGGAGAGCCAGGATTCAAACCCGGCAACAGAGGTGACTGGCCGGTTGCTGCCCGTCCTCAATCAGCAGCTCGCCCTTGTGCCCAGGGTGCCCGAGGAGCCTGCGGCTGAGGAGCCTGCGTCTCCGGAGGAGAGTTCGGGGCTGAGCCTGCTGCACCAGGAGAGCAAGCGTCGGGCCATGCTGGCCGCAGTATTGGAGCAGGAGCTGCCAGCGCTGGCGGAGAATCTGCACCAGGAGCAGGAGCAAGAGCAGGTGGGCGGCCCACCCTAGCGCCCCCTGGTGGTCGCGCAGGGTCAGGACACCTGTTGATGTCCCCGCCCCCCACCTCCGCGGCAGCGTCTCTTTTGGCTGGAGCACTGGCTGACAACCCCTCTCTTCCTTCTCAGGGGGCCCGTCTGGGCAGAAACCATGTGGAAGAGCTGCTGCGCTGCCTCGGGGCACACATCCACACTCCCAACCGCCGGCAGCTGGCGCAGGAGCTGCGGGCGCTGCAAGGACGGCTGAGGGCCCAGGGCCTTGGGCCTGCGCTTCTGCACAGACCGCTGTTTGCCTTCCCGGATGCGGTGAGGGCGCCTTCTGGTAGTTAGAGCTGCCCAAGAACAGGTAGTGAGCTCCCCGTGCCTGGTGAGGTGCCAGGACTTGACGTTCCAAGATTCCCTGTCTCCTCTGTGAAGATCAGGCCTGCAGCAAAAAACCGTCTGCCCAGTCCTAGCTTCCCAGGCCTTCCCTGGACCTCAAGCCCGCCCACCCCACTCGCCTCCCGCCGAAGACTTTCTAGGCCTTTCCAACTCAAGCCCTGCCTCTAGTTGAGGCTCAGCTGTCTCAGTGGCGCCTCCCTCCCCCTGCAGGTGAAGCAGATCCTCCGCAAGCGCCAGATCCGTCCGCACTGGATGTTCGTTCTGGACTCACTGCTCAGCCGTGCTGTGCGGGCAGCCCTGGCTGTGCTAGGCCCGGGTAGGAGGGGAATGCCACGGGCCTCCTGCCAGCGAGGGTGTGGTGCTTGCTGGGCGCGGTGAACATCGAATGGGCGGGTGGGGGCCAGGCGGGACAGGGGCAGGCAGGCGCCGGTGGGGGCGTGACTAAATGGACATCTCCCATACCGGCACCGCCTGGGGTCTGCCCAGAGCCGGGCACCCTACCCCAGCACTCCCTTGCTGGGGTCTGGGGTTCCCAAACGGGCGTTGTAGCCTTGCCTGAGTTCACCGCACTGGGCTGCAGAGGTGGAGAAGGAGGCGGTCTCACCGAGGTCAGAGGAGCTGAGTAAAGAAGGGGACTCCCAGCAGAACCCAGGCCAGCAGAGCCCGCTTCCAGTGGAGCCTGAGCAGGGCCCCGCTCCTCTGATGGTGCAGCTGAGCCTCTTGAGGGCAGAGACTGATCGGTAAAGCCCCTTGGAATCGCTCATAGCCTCTGCCGGGCTTCAACCCACTCACCACTCTCCGCTCCATTCTACTCTTCTGCGCCCCACAGGCTGCGCGAAGTCCTGGCGGGGAAGGAACGGGAGTACCAGGCCCTGGTGCAGCGGGCTCTACAGCGGCTGAATGAGGAAGCCCGGACCTATGCCCTGGCCCCAGAGCCTCCAAGTGAGTGGGCCTTGGCTGGAGAACATTATTGGTGGGTTCGAGGCAGCTTCTAGCAGGAGGCACTCTTGGGCTCATCACCTGACTTGGGCTCATCACCTGAGCGGGCCTTGGCTGGAGAACACTATTGGTGGGTTTGAGGCAGCTTCTAGCAGGAGGCACTCTTGGGCTCATCACCTGACTGCTTCTTGACAGCTGCTCTTTCAACGGACCAGGGCCTGGTGCAGTGGCTACAGGAACTGAATGTGGATTCAGGCACCATCCAAATGGTGAGTCGGGGAGTGCTTGGCTATCCCTGACCTCACCAGCCAAAGCCTCCATCTCTGTCCATCTTCCTGCACTTCTCACTGTGCCCTCTGATGCAGAGAATCTCACTACCAGAAGAACACTTAGTATTCTCGTCCCATTGTATGGATGAGAAAACTGAGGCCCAGAAGGGTGTGATCTGCCTCAGTATTTTGGCAACAGAGCAGAGCTAGTACCTGGGTCTCGACACATCTTTCTGTAATTTCTTATTTCCCTGTTTCTGCGGGTCTTTGACCACATCCAGCTGTTGAACCATAGCTTCACCCTCCACACCCTGCTCACCTATGCCACTCGAGATGACCTCATCTACACCCGCATCAGGTACATCCTGGGCCCCCCAAGTGTGAACCATGCATATGGCCTCATCCTGGCCAACTGCAGGCCTGCCTAGGTTCCTTCCTGGAAACCAAAGGGGCACCTGGGTCCCCTAGGGACAGAGGGGGCACTGGGCAGACAGTGGGTGCAAGACAGAGTCCAGGGCCACCTTCTGGCTGAGCCACACTGAGTCCATTACCCCCAGGGGAGGGATGGTATGCCGCATCTGGAGGGCCATCTTGGCACAGCGAGCAGGATCCACACCAGTCACCCCTGGACCCTGAGAGCTGAATGAGGGCATCATAGGCCAGACAGGCCCAAGGATGGATGAATGGAGAGGACAAAGGCAGCTTCTGACACACCAGCCCCAGGACCTGGGGCGACTGGAGGAAGCCAGGCGAGTGGGGCCCAGGACTGGTTCCAGTGAGAAACCAACCACAGGCACCCAAGCACTACCAGACAAAGCGTATTAAACAGAACACTTTTGAACCTTTGTCCTGGCAATTTTGGAGGTGTATGGTGGGAGGGGTATCCTGGGAAGAGCCCCCTAGGTCTTTTAAAAAAAATTTTTTTTTGTTGGCCGGGCATGGTGGCTCATGCCTGTAATCCCAGCGCTTTGGGAGGCCAAGGCGGGCAGATCACGAGGTCAGGAGATCAAGACTATCCTGGCTAACATGCTGAAACCCTGTCTCTACTAAAAATACAAAAAATTAGCTGGGCGTGCTGGCGGGCACCTGTAGTCCCAGCTACTCGGGAGGCTGAGGCAGGAGAATGGTGTGAACCCGCGAGGCGGAGCTTGCAGTGAGCCGAGATTGCGCCACTGCACTCCAGCCTGGGCAACAGAGCGAGACTTTGTCTCAAAAAAAATAAATAAATAAATGAAAAAAAATGTTTTTAGGCCGGGTGCGGTGGCTCATGCCTGTAATCCCCGTACTTTGGGAGGCCAAGGTGGGTGGATCATGAGGTCAGGAGTTCGAGAAGAGCCTGACCAACATGGTGAAACCTCGTCTCTACTAAAAATGCAAAAATTAGCTAGGCGTGGTGGCGTGTGCCTATAATCCCAGCTACTCAGGTGGCTGAGGCAGGAGAATCGCTTGAACCCAGGAGGCAGAGGTTGCAGTGAGCCGAGATCGCGCCACTGCACTCCAGAGCGAGACTCCGTCTCAAAAAAAAAAAAAAAACAAAAAACTTTTTTTAGAGACAAGGTCTTACTCTGTCATCCAGGCTGGAGTGCAGTGGCATAGTCATATTCACTGCAGCCTCAAGCTTCTGGATTCAAGCGATCCTTCCTCCTCAGCCTCCTGAGTGGCTGGGACCACAGCTGTGCACCACCACACCCACCTAATTTTTAAACTTTTTTTTTTTTTGTAGAAATAGCATCTCGCTTTGTGGTATAGCTCACTGCAGCCTCGAACTCCTGGGCACAAGCAATCTGCCTGCCTCAGCCTCCTGAGTAGCTGGGACTACAGGCATGTGACACCACCACCTGCAGCTAATTTTTAAAATTTTGTAGAGATGGGGTCTCATTATGTTGCTCAGACTGGTCTTGAACTCTTGGGCTGAAGCAATCCTGCCTCAGCCTCCCAAAGCATTGGGATTACAGGCGTGAACCACTGTGCCTGGTTTCTCTGAAGTCTTTGTGGCAGAGTCTGAAGTTCCTTAATCTGGCCCCTCTTACTTCCCTGGCTCTTTCCTACAATCACCTTTCTTCCTCCCTGCCCCAGCAGACACCAGCCTTTTATTGCTCTTAGAATAGACTTTATTGACTTTAGCCAAGGGCAGGCCCTGAGATGGGGGTCCAGAGAGAGAGGCTTGGTGGGGCTACGTCCTGGGGGCCAGGTTGGTTCTGAGGGGTAGAAGGCCATCCACCCACTCGCACGGCTGCTCCAGGAGGGCTTGCCATAGCTGCTTCTCCTCAGGTGTGGAATCCATCCAGGGCACCTGCAGCCCATAGCTGCTGCCTGGATGTGGGTGGGCAGGGGTTGAGGGCATGATCACACTGGACACCTTGGGGCCCCCAAACACCTGCCTGGTCCCAGATTATGCACTGTCCCCCGTTACCACCCTCAGTTCTCAGTAGATATCAAAGCTCAGGAAAGGACAGAGAGGTATCCAGGGCCACACACTGAGCCCCCATCTCCCAGGGCCTGTCCCAGGGCCTGTCTCAGGGTGCTGTCCCACTTACCGGTGCCCAGGCTGAGGCGTGTGCCCCCCAGCTGGCGGTTGGCCAGGGCCCCATGGTCCCAGAGGGAGAGCTCGGCACAAGCCTGGCGCAGGTCAGCAGGCCCAAAGCCATCGTACACCATGGTGTGATTGAACACAGGGCTGAGGCTGCGTCGCACAACCCTTGTACGCTGGCGGCTGGCCCGGCTGTCATCAGGCAGCACGAAGCTGTGCGGGAGGTGGCCTGGCATCAGGTGACTACCCCTCACACTCCCTAGAGTCATCCAGTCACCACGTCCCACTCATTCTCCCTCACATATGTCCATGTCCCCTGGCTCCTGCCTGCCTGGCCTTAGACCCTCACTGCCCTGGGACCTTTGCACCAGCCTCCTGTCAGGTCTCCTGGCTTTAAAAGTTACAACTCCTGGCCGGGCGAGGTTGCTCACGCCTGTAATCCCAGCACTTTGGGAGGCCGAGGTGGGTGGATCACCTGAGGTCAGAAGTTCGAGACCAGTCTGGCCAACATGGTGAAACCCCATCTCTACTAAAAATACAAAAATTAGTTGGGCATGGTGGCATGCACCTGTAATCCCAGCTACTTCGGAGGCTGAGGCAGGAGAATCGCTGGAGCCCAGGAGACTGCGGCTGCAGTGAGCTGAAATCACACCACTGCACTCCAGCCTAGGCAACAGAGTGAGACTGCATCTTAAAAAAAATAATAATAGCCGGGCACGGTGGCTCACGCCTGTAATCCCAGCACTTTGGGAGGCCGAGGCGGGCGGATCACGAGGTCAGGAGATTGAGACCAACCTGGTTAACATGGTGAAACCCCGTCTCTACTAAAAATACAAAAAAATTAGCTGGGCGTGGTAGCGGGCGCCTGTAGTCCCAGCTACTCAGGAGGCTGAGGCAGGAGAATGGCGTGAACCCAGGAGGCGGAGCTTGCAGTGCGCCAAGATGGTGCCACTGCACTCCAGCCTGGGCAACAGAGCGAGACTCCGTCTCAAAAAAAAAAAAAAAATAATAATAATAATAATAATAAGTTACAACTCCTATTCACAGGGCTGCAGAGCAATGTCTCTGAAATGCAGTTCTGCTATTCTCGCTGGCTCAGTGACTTTTATTATCTCCCTGTTGCTCCACCACCACCCCTCCTCAAGCAGTTTCCAAGGTTTTTTTTTATTTTTTGAGATCGAGTCTCGCTCTGTTTTGCCCAGGCTGGAGTGCAGTGGCCCAGGCTGGAGTGCAGTGGCGTGATCTTGGTTCACTGCAACCTTCCGGGTTCGAGTGATTCTCCCGCCTCAGTCTCTCAAGTAGCTGGGATTACAGGCACCCACCACCACGCCCGGATAATTTCTTGTACTTTTGATAGAGATGGGGTTTCACCATGTTGGTCAGGCTGGTCTCAAACTCCTGACCTCAGGTGATCCACCCGCCTCAACCTCTTAAAGTGCTGGGATTACAGGCATAAGCCACCGTGCCTGGCCTGTTTCCAAGGTTTTCAAAGCCTGGGAACCCCCTCTGCAAAATACAGTGTTGCTCAGAAGTACAGTACCTCTGTACTGCAGCCTCTGGCCGCATCAGGGTGGACACCCAGAAGTGACCCGCCCACCTCCATTTCACTCTCTAAGAATGGGGGCAGCACCTGGAGGCACCCCTAGAAGTCCCCTAGAAGCTTACACTGAACTATAAGTTCCCAGCCAAGCCCCACAGCCTGGCCTCCCAGGTTCTCTATGGAAGGACCCTTGCAGCCCTCAGCCTCAGCTTTTCAACAAGTCCTATAGGCGCCAGTCACGCTGAAATGCAGCTCCTCAAAGGTGTCCTCAACTTCCCTGACTCCAGGCCTTTGCTCAAACCGTCCCCTTCACCCCTGCTCAGTGGTGAAAGCCCAGGCTGTGTGATCAAAGGTTGATTAGTAAGGGTTTGTCGAGGTTGGGCACTCCACTGCAGGCAAAAGAAGGGGAAGCCCGGAGGGCCAGCACTCCTCACCATTGTACGTAAGTGTCCAGGGATCCTGCCCGCAGCGGCAGGAGGTCCCGAGCCTCCTTCACCCAGAAGTGCAGCTCCCCGCTCGGGGGCAGTCCTGCGCCTGCGGAGAGGCTCGGCTCAGGCCCGCACACGGATGGAGTCCACCGCCCCCAAACCCGGGGACAGGAGTCTCCCGCTTTTCAGGGCGTGTCCAGCTTGGCCTCTCCGGCTGTCACTCACCCTCGGAGCCGGCGGGGACGTACTTGAGGGACAGGGCGAGTAACCCGCGGCTCGGAAGGTCGTCGGGAGAGGGTGGGACCTGCGAGAGGCGGGCTTATCGTGGAGCAGGGGCTAATGGAAAGGGGCCTCAGGAGGGTGGGGTCTGCAGACCCGGATGGGGTGCGTCTAGAAGAGACGGCGGGGCCTGCAGGGGCAGAACCTAGGGGTCCTAGCGCCCTCGGGGAAGGGGCCGTGGCCGGCCGGGCTTCGCCTGGGGCCATGAGGTTAAGAGGTTGAGGGGAGGCTCTGTCGAAGGCGGGGTGTGAGGGGGCTGCGGGAGAGCCTGGTGGGGTAAATGCAGGAGACCCGGGCCGCAGGTCTCCCCATGCGGCCTGGCTGCCTCACCCGGGGCTGCAGGGGGAGCCAGGTGGGCTCAGAGCCCCAGTCCCACGTGTCCAGGGGCACTTCAACTTCGCCCAGAAAGATGTTGCGACCCAGGCTTTCGCGGTGCCACACAGACAGGCTCAGCACGCGGCCCTGAAGCTCGGCCTGCGGGACGGAGTACTGAGGACAGGAGGTGCGCTTTAGTGGAGCACTGCTGGTGGCCCGCGTAGATGCTGCGCGAGTTGGCTGGGGCGGGTCCTACCGCGTTCCTACCATGATGGAATTCTGGGGAGCCCCGAAGGGCATTAATGGGGGCCTGCACTATCACCACGCCCACCACGAGGCTGACAGCACTGGATAACGAGTTAATGGGCCCCCCCTGCCGATCCTCCGGGCAATGACGTTACTGGCTGCCCTTGCCACCTAGCCCCGCAGGAAGGGGCGTCCAGTTCATTAACGGGGAACCGCATCGTGGTCACAGCCTCACCCGGAGAGTCTCGTTGAAAACCGGATTCAGATTCCGTTTCTTCACCGCCGTCTTGCGCTTGCTCTGCTTATCCGGGAGGAGGTAGCTTTTGACGTAGCTGGGGAGGTGAGAACCCGAGGTGAGGAGGGGCCCTCCCAGAGCCTTCTCCCCTGCCTGTGGGCTCCCCCAGCCACCACCCCGAACACGTGCCAGGCCTCGTGCAAAGCGCTTTACAGGGATTGTCTCGCTTAATCGCACGCCTCCCAATAACGCTGTTGTTCCCATTTTGAAGGTGAGGACGAGGAGGCCGAGACCCTGTGAATGGTGGGCTGGGCTGTGACAGCCGCGCCCCGCTTGGCCGGCGGGGCACTCACGGGTCCGAGCGGCGGCGCCGGGCGGCGGCCAGGCCCTGGCACTGGATCACGTGCACGCGCAGCTCGGCGGCGCCCGGCTCGTAGTGCAGCGCGAAGTGCACGGAGCCGCGGACCTGCACCGCCTCCGCGTCGCCTGACAGGCTCATCTGGCTGCCGCTCAGCTGCGGACGGGAGTGGGTGGGAGTCAGGGCCGCTCGCAGGGCTCACGTCGGGGCCGGGGGCAGCGCGGAGGCTTCAGACCCGGGTCATAGGTGGCAGGCCGGGGGGCTGCAGCGTTGGGTCCCGCGGCGAGGGAGGGGCAGGCAGGGGCTACGCATCGGAACGGGTCCACCCCCCGGCCGCCCGGGTCCCCTCCCTCCGGCCTCACCGTGGAGGAGTTAAGGCTGGACACCGAGGAGCTGCTGCTGAGCATGCGGTCGAGAGAGGGGTCGGGCCCCGGGGCCTCCTCCCCATTCTCCAGGATCTGGGACGCGGCCTTGGTCTGCAGAGGGGGCAAGTGACGGGGCGCCCCTTCTTTCCCCGCCCCTGCCCCGAGCGCCCTGGGTCGCGGGCGGCTCGCAGCCCTGGGCAGGAGCGCTCCCCGCCCGGAGTCCGCTCCGGATGTTGAGAGCAGCCACGGGCCACTCCCGCCTACCTGGGCTTGCTGGGGCCGCGGCTCCTGCTCTCCTCCCGACGCGGGCTCCAGCTCCGGGTCAGCCTCCTGGGCACAGACCTGTTGGTCTCCTTGGCCAGGATCTGGGGTGGGGCACGAGATGCTAAGCGAGCCCTCTCCTGCCCGCCCCTAAGCAAATTTGGAGGAACTGGTTTACAACCCCAGCGAGCTGCAGATTCAGGCCCCGGTGCTGCCCTGGGATCGTCCCCACCTCCGACGCGGGGTGGGAGTGGGGGTGACGAGGGTGAACACAGGTGGTTGGGGCCCCTTAGAGCTGCCTCTGACCCGCGAAACCTCTCCGTGCTCCCCAACAGGCGCTCCCACTCACCTTCCTGGGCCTGGGACGCCTCCTCAGGATCTGAAGCCTTTAGGGGGACAGAAGGCGATGGGAAATCAGGTCCCTGAAGGAAGAAAGGGGTAGAGGTCACAGTACGGGGGCTGGTGAGGAAGAGGTCAAAGGTCATATTGGGGTCAGAGGTCATAGGGCTCCAGCCAGCTACCCCAGTTTCAGGTTTAGTGCAGCCCTCCAGGCAGGGCTGGCAGCCAGCTGCAGGAGCGGTGAGACCAGTGCTTTACAGCCCACCCCGCAGGGCTTGTGCCGCCTGACTCCCTGCTCCCATTGGTGGGGGCATTCGTACCTGAGTCCTCCACCTCTGCCAGGCCAGGCCAGTCCCATTCCTTTCTCACTCCTTTTTTTATTTTTATTTTTTATATTGACCCATTGGTAGACAACCTTTTTTCTTTTTTTTTAATTTCTTCTTATTATTTTTAATTGAGACAGAGTTTCACTCTTGTTGCCCAGGCTGGAGTGCTATGGTGTGATCTTGGCTCACTGCAACCTCCGCCTCCTGGGTTCAAGCGATTCTCCTGCCTCAGCCTCCCGAGTAGCTGAGATTCCAGGTTATGCACCATCATGCCCAGCTAATTTTGTATTTTTAGTAGAGATGGGGTTTCTCCATGTTAGTCAGGCTGGTCTTGAGCTCCTGACCTCAGGTGATCTCGGCTTCCCAAAGTGCTGGGATTATAGGCGTGAGCTGCCACGACCGGCCTTTTTTTTTTTTATTTATTTTTTATAGACATGGGGGGCATTTTGCTACGTTGCCCAGGCTGGTCTTGAACTCCTCGGCTCAAGCGATCCTCCCGTATCAGCCTCCTAAAATGCTGGGATTACAGGCATGAGCCACCGCGCCTGGCCCCACTTCACCCCTTAATAGCCAGATTCAGAAGTTTCCTTAGAGGCTGGGTCCATATACCACTCACTGTTCACCACCGTTCACCACCGTTCACCACCATTCACCACTGTTCCACCCAGGAGGTGATGAGGTGCAGACACAGGAAGGGACATTTCCAGGGTCTCCCCATTCCCAGGCTGGGGCTTTTCCCCCCTGCCCCCTGCACATTCTACCTCCCCTCCAGGGACACTGTACTCACATGTTGGCTCATTCACTCTTACCTCAGTCTCCCTGAGCCTCTCCTGAGGGGCCTCATCAATGGTGAGCCTAGGAGTAGGGAGAGGACGCTCTCAGAGGGAGGGACCCTGGTGACTGGTGGGCACCATCTCCCCCTTCCTGAGACTCCCCCTCACCTGGGCTCTGGCCCCTCTTCCTTCTCTTTCACAGCAGCCTCAGCCTCCCTGTCGTGGCCTGGAGCCTGGTCTCCTGGGTGCAGGTGAGAAGTTCGGTGAGCCCCCATGCTCAGGAAGCCTGGCTGTGACTCGGGAGAGGCCCTGGGAGATACCCACCCACCCCATGCCCACGGAGGGGCATTGCCCACTCAAAGACACACAGTGCTGGGGGCAGCCAGGACTGGAGCCCTAGTGGTCCTCTCTCCCTGTCCACATACAGCTAGCGCCCTGGATGGCACATGGCTTGCCCTGCCCCGAGGATCTCCTCTCACCCCTGGTGCTCTTCTTCCTGCGCATAGACGCTCGGACAAGGTCAGAGCCGAAGTGGGCATTGTGGTGCCGCTGGGAGCGTGCTTCCTGGAACCAGTCCCCTGTCAGGATCTTCAGCTGCCCAGGGTCTGCCAGTGAGGCCCGGAGCTTGCTGGAGGAAGGGGGAGGGTGTGGCTGTCATGACTCACCCAAGCAACATTCCCGCCACCCACATTGTAACAGGCTTGGGACCAGGGGCCAGGGACCCAACAGCAAATCAGACTTGATCTGTGCTGTGGAGGAGCTCAGGCTGCTGGGGAGACCAAGTCCAGAAGAGACAAGTACACTATAGTGAGGTGGATGATGTGATAGAAGTAAGAAGAGCCAGCTCTGCCTGTGAGAATCCAGGAGGGCTTCCCAGAGGAGGTGACATTTGAATTGCCTTTATTTATTTACTTAATTATTTTGAGATGGAGTCTCCCTCTATGCCCAGGCTGGAGTGCTGTGGCGCAATCTCGGCTCACTGCAACCTTCACCTTCCAGGCTCAAGTGATCCTCCCACCTCAGTCTCCTGAGTAGCTGGGACTACAGGCGCGTGCCACCATGCCCAGTTAATTTTTTATATATATTTTTTGTAGAGACGGGGCTTTTCCATGTTGCCCAGGCTGGTCTCTAACTCCTGGACTCAAGCAATCCACCTGCCTCAGCCTCCCACAATGTTGTAAGTCACTGTGCCCAGCCTTGAATTTCTTCTTAAAAGACAAATTGGAACTCTCCAGGTAGAGAAGGATAATAATTATTATACTTTTTATTTTATTATTTTTTTTTGAGACAGGGTCTTGCTCTGTTGCCCGGGCTGGAGTGCAGTGGCATGATCATGGCTCATTGCAGCCTGACCTCCTGGGTTCAAGCAATCCTCTCACCTCAGCTGCCTAAATAGCTGGGACTACAGGCGCACACCACCACACCAGGCTAATTTTTTATATTTTGTAGAAATGGGGTCTCACTGTGTTGTCCAGGCTGGTCTTGAATTCCTGGGCTCAAGCAATCCTCCCGTCTCAGCCTCTCAAAGTGCTAGGATTACAGGCGTTGCCACTATCTCTGGCCAATTCCTCTTAAATCAGTGAGGTAGGACTCCTTAGCCCCATTTTACAGACGACGAGCATGGTGCTCAAGGAGGTCAGGTGAGTTGCCAAGGCTACATAGCTAGGAAGTGTCTGTCCCCAAACATTGCTTGTAACGCCCATGCTCTTCTACAACTGTGCTCTTCCAGGAAGAAGTACCAGCATAGGCATAGAAGTGAAGAGTGGGTTCAGGGACTGGGGAGCACCTGAGTGGCTGGAGGGGTCACTTTGTGTCTGTGTGTCAGGTCGGAGTTATGGTGAAAGAGGAGATGGTGGGGGCTGGCAAGGACCGACCAGGGAGGCCCAGTGGACCATGCCTAGGAGCTTGCCCTTGATACCGGGGAGCCAGGGGAAGTTTTCAGCGGGGATATTAAGGACGGATCTGGCCAGGCACGGTGGCTCCCGTCTGTAATCCCAGCACTTTGGGAGGCTGAGGCGGGTGGATCATCTGAGATCAGAAGTTCAAGACCAGCTTGGCCAACATGGTGAAAACCCATCTCTACTAAAAACACAAAAATTAGCTGGGCATGGTGGCGTGTGCCTCTAATCCCAGCTATTTGGGAGGCTGTGGCAGGAGAATTGCTTGAACCCGGAGGGGTGGAGGTTGCAGTGAGCCAAGATTGTGCCACTTCACTCCAGCCTGGGCGAAAAAATGAAACTCTGTCTCAAGAAGAAAAAAAAAAAAAAGAAGACAGATCTGGGGAGCACCAGCTGCAGCAGGTGGGCCCAAGAGGCAAGCCTGGAGGCAGGGAGGCTGGCGAGAAAGCTGGTGCAGTCACCCCTGGAGAAGTGATGAGCTGTGAGCTGGCCAAGGCCAGAGGAGACTAAAGGGCGAAACCAAGAACCACGCAGACATCTGACAGGCAGTGGTGTCAGTAGGGAGCAGGATGGGGGCCACTCAAGCCTCTTGGTGCTCCCCGGCCAGGGTCTGCCCTGCCTTACCTGACCCGCCCCTCCTCCAGCTGGCGCAGGTGGGCATCTCGTTGGAGGACGCCAGCAATGGCCTCCTGCTCCTCCTCTGTCAGGAAGCTGAGGTCCAACAGTCCTTCAGTCTCAGGCTTTGGCCCATGCGCCATGGGGAGGGAGGGCAGAGCCCAAAGCCCCTCTTGCGATGGGTGGCCCCCCTGGGGCATCAGCTGGGGCTGTGCCCCAGCTGGGCACACGGAGCTTCCTGGGGGCAGACCGAGGGTCAGGTCAAGCCCTGCACAAATGCTTGGCACATCCTAGAACCAACAGCCCTTTTCTCCCCAAACACTTGGCCAGGTATGGGTAGGGTGCCACCCCAGGATGGCTGAGCTCAAGGTGGGGTGAGAGACACTCATGCACACATGCATACACTAGCCCTTGAACACGCTTAGGGACACAGTGGAAGAAGCAAGAGACACACATGCACACACCCTGAGGTAGGGCCACACAGGACTGCAGCGATGGAACACACAGACACATGAGCACACGCGGGTCCATGTAGGCATAGATATGGTCGCACATGCACACGGACACCTGCATAAAGACAGGCGCATGCACAGCTGTTCCCCCAGAAAGGGCCCTCTGCAGACACAGACCCGGACCCATGCCCACGAGAGACATGCACACACATTCTTTTTTTTTTTTTTTTTTTTTGAGGAGTCTTGCTTTGTTGCCCAGGCTGGAGTACAGTGGCACGATCTCATCTCACTGCAACCTCCGCCTGACGGGTTCAAACCTCCTGCCTCAGCCTCCTGAGTAGCTGGGATTATAGGCACGCACCATCACGCCCAGCTAATTTTTGTATTTTTAGTAGAGACGGGGTTTGACCATGTTGGCCAGGCTGGCCTCGAACTCCTGACCTCGTGATCTGCCAGCCTCAGCCTCCCAAAGTGCTGGGAGTACAGGCATGAGCCACCACTCCCGGCCCTACACATGTTCTTAAATCTGCACACAGTGGCCAGGCGCGGTGGCTCACACCTGTAATCCCAACACTTTGGGAGGCCAAGGTGGGCCGATCACCTGAGGTCAGGAGTTCAAGACCAGCCTGGCCAACATGGTGAAACCCCCGTCTCTACTAAAAATACAAAAATTATGGCCAGATACAGTGGCTCACCCCTGTAATCCCAGCACTTTGGGATGCCAAGGCGGGCAGATCACCTGAGGTCAGGAGTTTGAGACCAGCCTGACCAACACGGAGAAACCCCGTCTCTACTAAAAATACAAAATTAGCCGGGCATGGTGGTGCATGCCTTTAATCCCAGCTACTCGGGAGGCTGAGGTGGGAGAATTGCTTGAAACTGGGAGGCAGAGGTTATGGTAAACCGAGATCACACCATTGCACTCCAGCCTGGGCAAAAAGAGTGAAACTCCTCCAAAAAAAAAAAAAAAATGAAAAGAAAAGAACAATTAGCTGGGCATGGTGGGTGGCACATGCCTGTAATTCCAGCTACTTGGGAAGCGAGGCAGGAGAATCACTTGAACCCGAGAGAAGGAGGTTGCAGTGAGCTGAGATGGCGCCACTGCACTCCAGCCTAGGCAACAGAGTGAGACTCCGTCTCAAAACAAAAACTAACAAACAAAAAAACCTGCACACAGCATATGCACACCAATGGGGATAGGCCCACCCGGATGGGTTCACCTAGACAAGAACAAGTCTGGGGACAAATATGTCCCTTGATAAAGATGTACATAAAAATCATACAGACTTTGGCACACATACATTGCCCGGCTAACTGGGTTGTGAGCTCCTTGGAGGCAGGGAGAGGGAGTCACCCTCAAAGCCATTACTTTGCACACAACAGATGGTTGGTAAAAGTTTGATTAATTAAATGCAGAAATATGCCTGCACACACATGGGAATGCACACATACAACCACCCACCTAGACAGACAGACAGACACACACACACGTACACACACACACATCTGCTCACTCCCCCGCACCAGGAACCTCACAGCCTGGGTCCCCTCCTGCCACCACCTCCACCCTGCCCTGGCCCACTTGGCCTTCCTGTCTGAGGCAACCTCCTCCTCAGCCCACACCCCCAACTTCCTCTCCTGAGGTAACTGCCGCACCCACTCCCACGGAGGCCTCCAACCCAGGGATGCCCCCACTGCCAGCCCTGCCCTCTTGCCTGGAGCCACCGGGCCCCTCTGTTCTGGCCACACAGTTCTCCCCAGACCAGGTTGGGGTCCCGGCGGTGGAGGCCTAGGCTAGCGCAGCAGCCCACGCTCAGGTACCACAGTGACTCCGGAAAGAAAACATTTGCCCAGTGCTGAGGGGCATGTAGACGTGGCAAGGGGCCCATGACTTGGTCAGGGCTGTGTCCTGAGCCCACTGGGTGGCCTCTCCTCTCTTCCCCGCCCCTTCCATGCCACAGCTCCAGGTGGGGCTGAGACCGGTGGAGGCAGCTTGGCGGGCAGGTCCTGGCTTGTGTCCGCCGCCTGCTATGCTCTGTCCCCTCCCAGCTGAGTCAGTGGCCGAGCCCCAGCAATCCCTCTTGACACCCTCAGGAGCAGAAGGCCTCAGCATGGCTGCACGGTGTGCATTCACTCTGCGGATACCTGTGTGCTCCACAACAGCAGTTTCCCTGAACTTCTATGGCCAAGGTGTGGGTCTTGCAAATGCACAGTTCGGGCTCCCCTGTGGATTGGGGTGTGAGCCCACGTCCCTCTCTGTGCCCTGTTGTGTGGCTGTGTGGGTCCGAGTCTGGTGGGCATGTCTGCGTAGCGTGAGTCTGTGAGCTGTGTAGTTGCTGTGTGTCTTTGTGTCCTGCTGCAGTGTGATGCTGCATGGTGACTATATTGTCTGTGCGGTGTGTTCAGTGACTTTCTAGGTGACAGCGCCGTGTGGGGTGTGTACGGTATGCATTGTGCATTTCCTCCTGTGCTGTATGTGTGACTGGGCTGTGTGCTGTGGGGTGTCCCCTGGTGCCTTGGGGGCCACCAGGTGTGTGTGTCTGAGTGTGGATGGAGGCCGGGGGGACGTTCGGCAGAACTGAGCCTATTTCTGTCCTGCAGGCCTGCCTGAGCTGGGCCATGGGCATCAGCCCAGCGTCCTCAGCAGTGCCCCCTCCCTGAAGTCCCCTCTCCTACCAGAGGCAGAATCAAGTGTTTGGTCTTCTCTGCTGTTTTGACACCGTGGGACAGACCCATTGGTCAAGAGGAGGGTCTGTCCATCTGTCCAGCTGTTCCAGTTCCAGACATGCGCCCACCTCCCCCAACCCCAAGGTGCTGGAGGGTGCTCAGGATACCAGGTGGCAGTGCCTGCGTCTCTGGACCCTGGCAGGGGACCCTGGCACCGACATGTGTTACCTGTAGGGGTCCAGTATGGGAGGACACCTTCGCAGGTGGCTCCAGCTCCCCTGGCAGCCGAGTTTCAGGGACTGGGAGAAGAGCCGTGAGGGAAGAAGGCTGACTCAACAGGCAGCCCAGCCAGCAGCTGCCCCACACTGAGGAGGAGGAAACACCTCGGCAGGGCCTGATGCAAAACCGGGCCTGGACTCCCAGCGCCCCGGGGTGCGCCCCCGCAGCTGACTGGAGAGGCCCAGCTTGGCCCCAGCTCCACTGAGCAGGCCCTCTAGAATGGGTAGCAGCCCCACCTTGCCCACAACGGGGCTGAGAGGAACTCGCTTTGAAAGCAAGTTAGAAACCTTTCTTTTCCAGCCCCAAGGGGAATGGAAGGATGGCAGACTTTGCAGTTAGACCACCCTGCGCAGAGTCCCTGCTCTGCCAGTGGGTGTGTGACCTTAAGCAGGTCTCTTCCATTTCTTCTGATGCAAACTGTGGGTAGCAGAGTGCAAGGAGCCTATACTAAGGGAAGTGAAAGTGCCCGGTGCGAGCTGGCATAGTCGGGGTGAGGTGTCCTCACTCCAGCATAGCCTAATGCCCACGGCCATTTCAGCAGCTGCTGCCCTCTATATCCACATGCACTTCTGGGACATGCTGGCAGAGCAGCCCTCTCTGTCCCCTCTGCTGTCCTGAGCCCCATCTGTTTGAGGAGGCCTGAACTCTTCTAGTGCCAAGGTGAGGGTCCCACACCCTCTGTCTATGGGGGAGACCCCCTGAACTCACCCCATTCTACACCTAGATTCTGCCCACCCTGAGATTAGAAGGTTTGGGCCCTAGATTACATCGGCTTCAGGACCATGAACCTCCTGGATTGTCTTGGGCACAAGAGGCCACACCAAACTTTCTGACTCCCCCCAAGTCCACTTCACTTCCCATGGCCTGCCCTGGCCCGACCCCCTCCCCTGAACCTAGGGCCGTGGATTAAAGATTAGTGGGCTCCTCATAGACCCCTGGGAGAGGTAGGACAAGGGGTGAATTCTAAACAAAACCAGTCTGGGCACAGTGACTCATGCCTGTAATCCCAGTACTTTAAGAGGTCAAGGTGGGCGGATCACTCTAGGACAGGAGTTTGAGACCAGTCTGGCTAATATAGTGAAACCCTGTCTCTACTCAAAATACAAAAATTAACCGGACATGGTGGCAGGTGCTTGCAGTCCCAGTTACCCAGGAGGCGGAGGTTGCAGTGAGCCAAGATCGCACCACTGCACTCCAGCCTGGGCAACACAGCGAGACTCCGTCTCAGAAAAGCAAACAAGGCTGTGCGTGGTAGCTCACGCCTGTAATCCCAGCACTTTGGGAGGCCGAGACGGGTGGATCACGAGGTCAGGAGATCGAGACCATCCTGGCTAACACGGTGAAACCCCATCTCTACTAAAAATACAAAAAAAATTAGCTGGGCGTGGTGGCGGCCGCCTGCAGTCCCAGCTATTTCCCGAGTAGCTGAGGCAGGAGAATGGTGTGAACCTGGGAGGTGGAGCTTGCAGTGAGCCGAGATCGCACCACTGCACTCCAGCCTGGGCGACAGAGCGAGACTCCGTCACAAAAAAAAAAAAAAAAAAAGAAAAGAAAAGCAAACTAAACACCCACTCTTCCTTCCTGTAATCAGAACCGACTCCCACCACCACTGAGAGACAGAGGACCCTCCTCCACCTCAGCCCACAGTGGAGGCTTCCCTACTTATTTTTTGCAAATTAATCTTATTTTTCTCATCTGTTAAGTGGGGGTAATAATCTCTCCTTAGAGGGTTTTCACTAAAATTCAGTGAGATCCTTGCAGACTTTTTTTTTTTCTTTTTTTTAGATGGAGTCTTGCTCTGTCGCCCAGGCTGGCTTGGCTCACTGCAGCCTCCACCTCCTGGGTTCAAGTGATTCTCATGCCTCAGCCTCCCGAGTAGCTGGCACTACAGGCGCCCGCCACCACGCCTGGCTAATTTTTGTATTTTGAGTAGAGATGGGGTTTCACCATGTTGGACAGGCTGGGCTCGAACTCCTGGTCTCATGTGATCTGCCTGCCTCAGCCTCCCAAAGTGCTAGAACTACAGGCGTGAGCCACCTTGCCCAGCCCCCAGTAGCCTCTTGATTAATGCATTTATACACCCACACATGCAATACCCATTGAGCAGCTGCTGTGGGACCATTACTGTGATGCTGCCTCCTCCATTAAGGCCCTCAAAATGGAAGTAGAGTGGCCAACAACATCCACACCCCTTCCTGCCATCCTGGTCCTGGCGCCCCCAAGGATGTTTCTCTGCCCTCCTCTCACCTCCTCAGCAGCTCTTCCTCCTGGAAGGCATGAAACTTCATTATCTGGTCTTCGGGTTTCTAAATTTCCCTTCCTTTCTCTGCTCTCCTGTCCTTCCTATAGCTGTGACTCCCTGACGCTGATACTTCCAGCCATCTCTCCTGCTGTGTCTCAACCTGCATTCCTCTGGCCTCTTCCCCACTTGAAACCTATTTCCAAGTTTCCACCTCTGTAACCAGCCCTCATCATCCTGGCCTCTGGCCTCCTGCTGCTTCCTGCCACCTCCAGATGCTGTCCACACTTCACTCCAGGTGCCCTCCCATCTGTCTGTCTCCGCTGTCCTCCCCCTGCCCAGGTCTCAGTCCCCGCTCAGCCTCTTCTGGAAGCCTCTTCTCCTGCCTCCTTGAGGCCACACGAGGCCACTCTGGCCCTATGTTGCACAACTTTCAAACATACTTTTCTTTGTCATCCTCTGGTTTGGAAGGTGCCAGCAGACAACCAGGCCATCCCTCGGGCCCATTCATACATTTCTAAACCAGTCCAGTCCCCTTTAGACACGTCCTGAGATGGAAGCCTCACCACTTCCCAGGACAGCCTGGCCCTCAGCCTGACCCTCAGGATTGCTGCCCTTACTCTGGCTTTCTCCCCTTCGTCACCTATACCCGTAGAGCCTTAGCTGTGGGCTATTTCCTGTCCTTCAACACCCCTGGGCCTTCTGTGCTCCCTGTGGGAATACTTTTCCCCAGCTCCAGGACTAGCTCAGCCTCCTCCAGAGTTCAGTGCCCCTGCGCTGCAGCCAGTCTCTAGGCAACATCCCTCTGTTAAGAGGGACATTAAGAGGCAGGGTCCTAAAGGCCAGCAGATCTGGGTTAAAATCTGGCTCTGCCGCATGGTTCCCTGTGGCCTGGGATCAATGACAATCCCTGTAAGCCTCACTCTCTTCCTTTATGAGGTGGGGACAATAGCCATCTCACAGGCCTGCTGCTGTCAGGAGAGCTTGTTTTTCACCTCCGCGGCCATTCTCCTTTCGCATCACAGCCCCCTCATTTCCACTCCTGTGCTCCAGTGAGGCCATCGCACAGGGTGGCTGAGTGGGGGCTCTGGAGCCCAGCTGCTGGGTTTGAACCATAGTTCCACTCTTCCTACCTCTGTGACCTGGAGCAAATCACTACTTCTCTGCTTACTTCTTCATCTGTAAAATGGGATGATGGCACCTACCTTGTTGCAGGGCTGTTGTGAGGCTAAGATGGCATTTTATTACAAGGCCAAGCACAGAGTAAGCACTCGCTAACTGTTGGTGACTTTTTTTTTTTTTTTTTTTTTTTTAAGAGACGGGGCCTTAGGCCGTGCATGGTGACTCACACCTGCAATTCCAGCACTTTGGGAGGCCGAGGCAGGCGGATCATGAGGTCAGGAGTTTGAGACCAGCCTGGCCAACATGACGAAACCTTGTCTCTACTGAAAATACAAAAATTAGCCGGGCATGGTGTCAGGCGCCTGTAATCCCAGCTACTCGGGAGGCTGAAGCAGGAGAATCGCTTGAATCCAGAAGGCGGAGGTTGCAGTGAGCTGAGATCGTGCCATTGCATTCCAGCCTGGGTGACAAGAGCAAGACTCCATCTCAAAAAAAAAAGAGAGTGAGAGACAGGGTCTTGCTCTGTCACCCTTGACCTCCTGAGCTCAAGCTATCCTCCCATTTCAGTCTCTTGAGTAGTAGCTGGGGCTGCAGGTACGCACCATCATGCCCAGCTAATTTTATTTTTTAATTTTTTGTAGAGATGGGGTCTCACTTTGTTGCCGAGGCTGGTCTCAAACTCTTGGGCTCCCTCCCTCCTCCAGCCTTGGCCTCCCAAAGTGCTGGACACTGTGGCTGACCCTGTTGGTGACTTCGATGGCACAATTTTATGTCCTGTTTCCCCCAAGCAAATTTTAAATTCTGCTAGGCTAACGCGGGCCTTAAACCTTTTTTCTGTCTAGTCTACTGTGACTGTCTTTGGTTTATTTTTTTATTTTTTTATTTTTTTTTTGAGACGGAGGCTTGCTCTGTCACCCAGGCTGGAGTGCAGTGGCGCGATATCGGCTCACTGCAAGCTCCGCCTCCCGGGTTCATGCCACTCTCCTGCCTCAGCCTCCCAAGTAGCTGGGACTACAGGTGCACGCCACCATGCCCGGCTAAGTTCTTGGATTTTTATTAGAGACAGGGTTTCACCGTGTTAGCCAGGATGGTCTCGCTCTCCTGACCTCGTGATCCGCCTGCCTCAGCCTCCCAAAGTGCTGGGATTACAGGCGTGAGCCACCGCAACCGGCCTGTCTTCGGTATTGAATTTGTCCTCCTCAACCAACTCTCGGATGGACCCAATATGCAAAACAGGTTTTTGAAAATGGAATTGCTAGGGCCAGGCGTAATGGCTTATGCCTGTAATCCCAGCACTTTGCGAGGCTGAGGCGGGCGGGTCACCTGAGGAGTTCGAGATCAGCCTGGCCAACATGGTAAAACCCTGTCTCTCCTAAAAATACAAATATTAGCCCAGCGTGGTGGCGGGCACCTGTAATCCCAGCTATTTGGGAGGCTGAGGCATGAGAATTACTTGAACTCAGGAGGCAGGCGTTATAGTGAGCTGAGATCGTGCCATTGCACTCCAGCTTGGGCAATGGAGTGATTCTGTCTCCAAAAAATAAATAAATAAATAAGAAAGAAAGAAAAAAAAGAAAAGTAAATGGAACTGCTCTGAAGTGGGGAGAGGGCACCTCTGCCTTGCCCTGGAGAAGTCCCAGGCTTGCAGACCACAGCACTGCAGGGTCTGGGGTGAGCTGGCAGATGCCTGACCAGGGACCCCATGGCCAGCTGCTAGAGCATGTCCTCAAGGCCACGTTCAAGACCAAATCCTTGGCTAGTTCAACTGAAGTGATGCATGGACAGGGTTGGGAAAGGCTTCAGGGAGGAAGTGGCTTTTAAGCTGGGCCTTGGTTAGGCAGGGCCGCCATGAGAGGGATGGTGGAGAGCAAAGGATCGGAGGCAAGCGAAGGCTGGATGGATACAGGGACCAGAGGCTGGCAGTGCTCTTGGCTCATCCCCAACTCTGCACCCCGGGGGGTGGTGGGGACAGCAGTGGAGGCTCTACTCAGCCCTAACCCCAAGCCTACAAGTCCTTCCCAACAGGGATGATGGAAGGGGTTTCAATGCCCACCTGCCTCAAGAGGAAAGCTTTGGAATAGGGAATGGAGAATGGCAGGGAATCCCCAGACTGCAGGGGCGGGATATACCTGAGGGATGCTGATGGCCCCAGGCACTGGACACAGACTCAACCATGGCGCTGGCAACCAGACCCTTGTCAAGCGTAACAGGGTCCCAAGAATACCAAGACGCTATGAGCTAAGGGGCAACGGGGCCCCAGAGAGGGAGAAAACAATGACAGGGCACCAACTGGAGTCAAAACTCTTTATTGTCCTGCCCAGGGAGCCCTTCCCAAAGGAATCCACAGAGCAGGGGGGCGAGGCGGGCGGCACAGGACCTTGGTGACAACGTGAAGTAAGGGGGAGCTGGAGTTAGGTGGGGGACAGCCCCTTCAGCTCCCTGATGGCACTGGCTGTGCTGGCAGGCCACCCAGGGGAGCCATCACCAGCGTATTTTGGACCCAGGGGAGCCATCACCAGCATGAGGTCCACACCTGGGGCTGGGGCTGAGTGCTGTCTACACTGCTCTGTCTACACGGTTACTCTGGCACTTGTCAGGTCCACTCACCTCTCTGGCCTCAAACTGCAGGGGGAGATGGGTCCAATGCTGGGAGGCACTGGGAGGCCGTGGAACAGTGAAGAGCGGACTGCACGGGCTGGAGGATGCCAGATGTGCACACATGTCCCCCAGGGCAGCTGCCAGCAGGAGTCTGACAAAGGGACCCAGCCAGCCCCTCTGGACCATTCTAGAGGCCAGTGGTGAAGGTCCTGAAGCAACTTGGCTTATAGAGACACGTTAAGTGTACCCGGTGCACCCCATGCTGGGACCAGCTCTGGTCCCAGGGCCACCTTGACAGGTGAGCCCGAATGTCCTCCTCTCCCCATACTGGGCACTGGGCTGAGGCAGGACCCCAGCAGGTGGTGGCGGGAGCAGCTCTACAGAGGGAAGCCAAAGCCTTTCAACAGAAGAACAAAGGGGCTTCCAGGGCCGGAGTCACAGGCCTGGGGAGGAGGGGACAGGGTGCTTCTGAGAGGCAGGGAGACAACAAACCCCCACTTCATGCTGGTCCTCAGTCCTTCCATCCTGCCAGCCCCGACCCCCGGTCCACAACAGCAGGCCCAACCCTGCCTTTTGGGGTGAGGAGAAAAAAATCTGGAACCAAAAGGGATGGCGGCTGTTTCCTCGGGACCCTGGTGGGTGTGGGGCCACCGAGCAGCCATCACCGGAGGTTAAAGACCAGGCTGACGGTGAGGATGATGCCCAGGAGAAGGATGAAGGGCAGCCAGGTCTTCACGAAGGCCCCAACGCTGACAGAGAGAAAGGAGCGAGCATAGGTGGGCAGGGCCTGGTGAGCAGGCATGCGGCCCGCAGCCCTGAGCACCCACAGACCCCAATAAGGCTGCCATCCCTAAGGAAAACCCTATAACCACCCCCTCACCCCAAACTTGGCCAATCAAGGAAGCAGGCTGGGCGTGGTTGCCCAGTATGGGGGATCACCAGCTATGGTCCCGGGCAGGGGCTGCTCTGCGCTCCTGATGATTTACTGACACCTCGCTGGCTGGGAACAGGAGACATGCTCCCCATTTCTAGGCCTCACTGGCTCCATCTATAGCCACCTACCTCTAGGGTCTCCAGCAAGAGGACCAGGAATTGCAGTTTGGGTATGGAAGCCACGTGTGCCCTCTGCCTATGGACTTCATAATGGGGACTACTGGGAGCTCTGGGGCTGGCAAAGGTCAGCAGTGTTGTGGCTGGAGCCAAGCAGCTGGGAGCCAGGGGTCTGGGTTCAACCTCTGTGTGACCACAGTTATTCTCAGGGGACTTCTAAAAGCCATGCAGTACTTAAAAATATCCCTAGAAGTCTTCTTTTCAGAAGCTCTTAATGATGAACGTGGCTAAGAGGAAAGCTTGGAGAAGCGGCCAGATCAGCACTAACCTATGCTGGCTCACGAGTCTGGGCTCTGCTGTGTCCATGCTGTGGCGACCATGGGCGACTCACTCAATCTCTCTGCCTAGGAAGGGACCTGTGGGGCAGTCATTATGAGAGGATCTATCTGCTCACTTTACCGGAGCACAGGGATCGGTAGAAGCCTCCCTGAGGAGCGGGAATCATTGCCTGCATTTCACCAAAGACAGCTGTGGCCGAGAGAGACCAAGGCAGTTGCCCATGGTCTCACAGCGGGCAAGTGCCAGAGGTGCATTTGGGGCCCAGGTGGAGCTGGACTTCAGCACAGTCACCTCCCTCTCCATCAGCCCCTCAGCTCGTCACTCTAGAACCACCATGGCTCCAACTGGCATCTGTTCCAACTGTCCCGGCTGACTGAAGGACGCTAGGAATGGTCTTTCTAGGATCCTTGGGAGAGCAGCCTCTGGGCAGTGTGTGGGTGGGCGGGCAGGAGGGCAGCTCACCTGACGTACTTCCCATAGAGCAGGCAGAAGAAGCAGAGCGTCACCATATTCCAGTTGGTGCTGTTGTTGTAGCGCATCAGATTCAGGGCCAATGCCACGTGCGAGTGGCAGTTGTCACAGCAGAGATTGTGCTGGAGGCACCAGAAGGGCTGGTCAGGATGGGCTGCAGGGGAGCCTCCCCCCTGGTCCCCACCTGGGGAGTGCTGGTGCCGCCCTGGCCCACCTACCATGCGGTGCTTGTACTCCTCAGAGGCGTCGTGCACAGCCGTGTCCCATGCGTTGGGCCCGCTAGCATAGACCTGAGCAGGGTCCAACTTCCAGTACCTGGGGTGAGAGAAGGGCTCTGGACACTTGCTTGGCTCCTTTGTGCCCTCAGCTCTACGCACGTCCTCTGAGGCCTGCCCTGTGCCCGGGCCTGAGCTGGGTGCTGAGGTGTACAGTAAGCCAGATCTGGGGCAAGTGTTATGTGGCAGTCAACTGTGACACAGGGTGAGGTGGCTGGTGCCATGGGGGATCCTGGGGGGATATGGAATGAAATTGGGGGTGCTATGCTCTGAAAGTCTGTGTCCCCAAGTTCATATGTTGAAATCTTAACCCTCAAGGTGATGGTATGAGGAGGTGGGGCCTTTGGGAGGTGATTAGGCCATGGGGTGATTAGCTCTCATGAATGGGATCCGTGTCCTTATAAAAGAGCCCTGAGGGAGACCCCTCACCCCTCCACCACGTGGGGACACAGTGGAAAGGCACCTCAGGCCCTCACCAGACACTGACTCTACCAGCACCTGCACCCAGGACTGTCCAGTCTTCAGAACTGTGAGAAATACATTTCTGTTGTTTCTAAGATACCCAATTGATGAGATTTTGTTATGGCAGCCAGAACGGACTAAGATGGGGTGTGAGAAGGCTTCCTGGAGGTGACACCTGGGTCCAGTCTGAAGGAAGAGGGTTAGGCAGGCATAGAAAGAAGAGGTGGGCATTCCAGGCTGAGGGAACAGCTTAAGCTAAGTGACAGGCATAAAACTGTGCAGCATGTCCCATAACTGAAGTGACTGAGCCCTCCTGGAGGATGCGGAAAGAGAAACACGGTGATGGAATGCTGGCAGCTAAGGCTGGAGATGTAGGTGAGGCCACATCATGCGGGGAGTTTACCCAGCAGCAAGCACTCTCCCCTAGTCTCCCAGGCAGCTTGCCAGGGTGAGTGGCAGGGAAGCTGATGGTGCTAAAGCCCATAAACCTCAAGGTGGGTGAGAATTGCTGTTCCAAGCACCAGAGTGCCCGGTGGGTCTCAGGCCAAGGAGAGCTGGGAGGTCAGGGCGCCCCCTGGCTGTTGTGTAGGGGAATGGCTTGGTGGAGGAGTCTAGAGACCATGGCCGGGACTGGGGCTGCTTAGGGGCTACTGCTTGGAAAATGATGCCCTTAAAACTGTCCTTGAAGAGCAGTCTGGCAGCGAACACCTGGTGGCCCAGAGACTCCTGGACTACACTGCTGCCTGCCGGAGGAAGCCAGAGCAGGCAGCAGGAAGCCCTGCTCCAGGCCATCTCAGCTGTGTGGGACACCAACTCCTCCTCGGCCCAGTCCCTCCTCCCAGTGCAGCCTTGGGCAACAGGTCACCTGAGGACACTGATGACTGAGGCACTCTCACCAGGCCCACAGCTGAGGTGGGCACCTGAGACTGCAAAGATGAAGACCAAACGTCCCAAACCAAACCAGCAATAGCTCCCAGAAGGCTGAACGGTTTTTATTCTCTCCAACCAGAACTTTCCAGCAGAGCTCCAAACAATGCCTCTCTTCTACCTTCCATGCCTCATTTGTTCCCAAAGGGCAGAAGAGTGAGTCTAGAGGGAGACAGATCTGGGTGTGGGTCCCAGCTCTGCCACTTCCTGTGTGACCTTGACCAAGTCCCTTCCCTTTCCTCACAACTTGCCATGGAGTTGAAAATACAAACCTGAAGAGCTGTGGCAAGGCCCAGATGGTCTACAGGTAAAGGCCCTAGCCAGGGGCTGGTGCGGTAGGCACTCTGTACGGGGTTGCCATGCTCTGGTGGACCCTGGCTGACCTCTCCCCCGACCCCATATACTCTATTCTCAGGGTGCTGGCCCCTCCTGTGCCCCAGAAGGCCTGGCCCGCCCGGGCAGGAGCGACCTGCCTCTAGAGCCAGTCACATGGGTGTTCATCACTTACTTGGCAGGCTTTCCAAAGGCCATGTTGTCCTCCTGTTGAGGGACAAAAGCAGAGGTCAGTGAGGAACTTACATTTGGGCCAGATGACAATCCTGGGTAGGTGGCAGAAGTACAGTGACTTAGAAGAGGGTATGTCGGGGGTGGGGGGCCAGAAGTGGGGCCTGGGCCCTGCCCTGGGGCTGGCATGGCATCTAAAGAGCTAGCAGCTGTTCTGCAGGAAGAAGGCAGTGTGGCACAAGTGCACAGAGCACTGCATCAGAGACCAAAGACCTGGGGCTCCAGCTGCCACTGTCCCTTGGTGTGGCACCCAGGAATTCCCTTGCCCTCTCTGGGCCTCATTTTCTCCAAGTTCTCTGGTCAGTCTTCTCTGATCTCTGAGGACCAGCAGGAGGTTTCCATCGTGGTCTGGCCTCCTGACTCAACAGTGGTGGCCCACATGGAGACCATCTCTGCGCCCAGCAGTCTGACTGCATTCATAGCAGGGCGGGGGCGCTGGGCCCAGAGGGACTTCCTGTGAGGGAGACACTGCAGTGAAGTCCTAGACTCATCACATTATTCCTGGGGTACAGGAGTTACACAGAGACAGACTCTGGGTTCAGATCAGGGAGACCCTGCTGACAGACCTGGTCAATGATTAATCACCATAAAAATATATGATAAAGTAATGGATGTGAAAGTATTTTTAAGTACAAAGTGACAGACCTTTGTCGTGTTAAGATGATCATGACAACTATTAATATAAACAGGTTGGTGCCACCACACCCCTTCAGTCCAGCCTCTGACACCTGGAGACAGGATGATGCATGCTCCTCTGCGGCTAGCCCACTGGACCAGTCTTGGTCACACCCCCAGGGAACAGACCTGAGAACACAGCTGCTTCATTCTAAAGCCCCACCCCCTCTTCTCCATGGCCACACCCAGGGAACCGAATCAGCCTCCCCTGTCCTCCCACCTTGACTCCCACCTTCTGAAGGTCCAGAGATGTGGTTCCTGGAAGGTCTGACTCTCCACTCTTGCCTCTAATCCCTACCCATGTCTCGGTACCCCAGGGGTGGGGGCAAAGGGCTGGGTCAGTTACTTAAGAATCCTTCTGGCCACACTGCCCTCCCGGCCTGTCCTGGAGGCAAGAGAAGGGGGAAAGGGGTCAAACATTGGTGAGGGGCAGAGGGCCAGGGCCAGGACTGCGGGTTATCTACGTTCTCCTGGGTCTGGGGAGACGAAGCCTGCCTGCGGGCAAGACAGGACAGCCTTCCACTTAAACCTTGGGACCCCCCGGGGTGGGCAGAATGGGGACTCACCGAGACAAAGTAGGGGCCTGCGAAGTCCCGAATGATTCCTGTGGATGTGCAGATGCCCATGTGGCCGATGATGGGGAAAAACCACCTGTGAGGAAAAGGACGGGGAAGGGACAGAGCTTAGGGGATCTTTCAGCCAGTTAGACGGATGCTGGGGACCCTTCATACAGTACAGAAGCATGTGAATATTACGTTTCATTGACAGGTGGCCATTAGGGTGGTCCAGAAGGCTGGGGAAGCACAGACAAGGGTAACTGCAAACCGACAGCACAATGGGATACCTCAGCATCCTGCCAGGATGGCTGTAACTCAAACGACAGCAACACCAATGCAGGTGAGGGCAAGGGACAACCAGAGCCCTCATTCACTGCTGGTGTGAGGGATAAACTGTTTCTACCATTTTTTTTTTTTTCAAATGGAGTCTCGCTCTGTCGCCCAGGCTGGAGTGCAGTGGCACAATATTGGCTCACTGCAACCTCCGCCTCCCGAGTTCAAGCAATTCTCCTGCCTCAGCCTCCTGAGTAGCTGGGACTACAGGTGTGCACCACCATGCCTGGGTAATTTTTGTATTTTTAGTAGAGATGGGGTTTCACCATGTTGGCCAGGATGGTCTCGATCTCTTGACCTCGTGATCCACGTGCCTTGGCCTCCCAAAGTGCTGGGATTACAGGCATAAGCCACTGCGCCCGGCCTACTATTTTGTTTTTGAGATGGAGTCTCGCTCTCTTGCCCTGGCTGAAGTGCAGTGGCACAATCTCAGCTCACTGCAACCTCCGCCTCCTGGGTTCAAGCAATTCTCCTGCCTCAGCCTCCCGAGTAGCTGGGACTACAGGAGTGCACCACCATGCCTGGCTAATTTTTGTATTTTTAGTAGACACGAGGTTTCATCATGTTGGCCAGGCTGGTCTCGAACTCCTGACCTCAAGTCATCTGCCTGCCTCGGCCTCCCAAAGTGCTGGAATTACAGGCGTGAGCCACCGCACCCGGCCTGTTTCTACCATTCTGGAAAACAGTTTGGCACTATACTATATGCCTCAGCAGTTTCACTTTTGGAACCTTCTTTGCCCTCACCCCTGGGAAATAACATTTGCCAAAACTCATTGAACTGTACTCTTAAAATGTGTACATTTTATTATATGTAAACTATAATTCAATAAAATTGATAAAAACAACTAGAAAGAATCCAAATGTTCAACAACGGTACGATGAATAAGTGTGGTATAGTTATACATTGAAATAGTCCATAACGATGAAAAAGAGTGTCACTTCTGCTACACACAACACAGGCTTTCACAGACATAAGGGTGAATGACGGAAATCTTACACAGGGTACGTAACATAGCACTCTGTTTACATGAAGTCCAAGAAAAGGCAAAACTGATCTATGGCTAGAGGTCCACAGCGGGGTGGAATCTGTGGTAGAACTGACTGGGAGGGCACAAGGGGGTCCTCTGGGTCTTAGCATTGCTTTCTAGCCCCCATCTGGGTAGCGGTTACATGAGTGTGTGATATGCAAAAATTCTTCCTGCTGTATACTTGAGATTCGCACACCGTTTGGTACATAAGTTATACCTCAATAAGAAAGTTAAAAAAAAAAAAGGTGGGCGGACATGACACCAATGTGGGTGGGGGAGTTCAGGAAAGGCTTCCCTGAGGAAATAACGAAGAAACAGAATGTGCAGGGGTAGAAACTGGAACAGAAGCATGGTGTATGCCAGGAAATAAAAGTTCCTTTTTTAAAAAACCATGGGCATTAAAAAACAACAACAAATCTCAGATGCACCCCAATATGTCACACATAGGAACCCCAGACCTGTCTGCGTTCTGAGAACCATGGCCCTACGGGACCTGGGTGCTGGAGAGACTGATCCAGTTTAAGGAGAACTCACAGGGCCAGTGGCCGAGTCCTGGCCTCAATGCTGCCTGGGCATGAGCATAAAGCACCTGGCTAGGGGTGGAGGCCAAGCCTCCAGAGACGCAGTTTAAAAAAGCAGTTACAGGGGGCTGGGGTGGAGTCAGTAAAGACTTCACAGAGGAGGTGACTTTTAACCTTGACCTGTGAAAGGACACAACATCAACAGGCAGAAAACAACACTGCAGAGCAAGAAAGTGGTACATGTGCCTGGAAGAATGAAAGGGGGAGAGGCCAGCTCAGGGGCTACTGCTGTACCACTGGCAAGAGATGATGGAGGTCCTGACTAGAGGATCAGGGGCAGGGTGGTGAGAAGCACATGGATTCGAAAGATCTTTCAAATGAAGACCGGAGAGTTTACGACTGACAGGATGGGGGTCTTCCAGGTCTACAGCTTGAGCGCTTGAGACAATGGTGGGGCCAGAGTGGTCTTTTGAGAATTGAACTCAGATTCCATCATTCCCCTGTTCAACACCTATTAATGGCTTCCTACTACACTTATAATACACTTGGAACTTCTTCCAACACTGTGGTGCTAATTATCCCTTGAACTTCATCTCAGTCCCCTCTCTAGCTACACTGCCTGCTTGTGGCCTCAAACATGCCGAATCCTCCCACCCCATGCTTTCTCTGTATCTGCCCTCTCCTCCGTCTGGAACACTCTTCCCAGAGAGCATGGCACAGCTGACTCCTCACTGATTAGGCCTCAGCCTCACTGCCACCTTCGGAGGTCTTGCCTGAACGGTGTCTTCCAGCACAGCCACCCAATCCCAGATCCCACTACAATGCTTTACTTCCCTCATAGTATCTACTACTATCCAAAATTATCTTGGTTATTTACATGCTGTCTCTCCACTAGAACATAAACTCCAAGAGAGACAGGATTTTTTCTTGTTTACTACGGCAATGCCTGTATATAGCTGCAACTCACTAAATATTTGTTGACTAAATAATGAATGAACATCCTGCATTTAAGAGTAGAGTCTGGGGCTGGGTGCTGTGGCTCACACCTGTAATCATAGCACTTTGGAAGGCCAAGGCAGTTGCATTGCTTGAGCCCAGGAATTTGAGACCAGCCTGGGCAACACAGTGAGACCCTGTATCTAAAAAAATCTAAAAATTAGCTGGAGGATCACTTGATCCAAGGAAGTTGAGGCTGTGGTGAGCCAAGGCCAGGCCCAGGAAGTTGAGGCTGTAGTGAGCCAAGGCTGGGCCCAGGAAGTTGAGGCTGCAGTGAGCCAAGGCTGGGCTCAGTGGCTCACGCCTGTAATCCCAGCACTTTGGGAGGCAGAGGCCGGTGGATGACTTGAGGTCAGGAGTTCGAGACCAGCCTGGGAAACATGGCGAAACCCTGTCTATACTAAAAATACAAAAATTAGATGGGCATGGTGGCATGTGCCTATAATCCCAGCTACTCGAGAGGCTGAGGCACGAGAATCACTTGAACCCCGGAGGCGGAGGTTGCAGTGAGCTGAGATCACGCCACTGCACTCCAGCCTGGGTGACAGAGCAAGACTCTGTCTCAAAATAAATAAATAAATAAATAAATATTAAAAACAAC
Source organism: Gorilla gorilla gorilla (assembly GCF_029281585.2). NCBI lineage: Eukaryota > Metazoa > Chordata > Mammalia > Primates > Hominidae > Gorilla > Gorilla gorilla. The sequence continues at coordinate 212,620,801 of NC_073224.2, forward strand.
AAACAAACGCCAAGAGTGAAGTCATGCTCAGATATCATCTGGGTTGAGGCTTGCCTTTGTTCTGGGCAAGTTACTAATTCCCATCTCTCTGTGGATAGTAAAAATTACCTTAATGAGGAGCTATTGTGAGGATTAAATGGATAGACTTATCCATTTACACAGTGCCTAGGACTCTGCCTTCCGCTTGGCAGCTGCTCAATGTTGTCATCTCGAGGTGTTCAATACATAAGCACTATCTGACTGACTGCACTAACATAGAATAAGTTGCAGAAGATCCATAGGCCACAGGATGGACATTCAGGATTATGGGAAAGTAGCTCATCCTGATCTCAGGACTGCCCTCCACCCCCATCTCTGCCCCTCAATCCTTTCATCTGCTTGGGAGGAAGTCTGGGTCCAACCAGGATTCCACACGCCACAGCTGTGCTGGCAGCAGTGGATGGAAATCAGAGTAAAGGCTGGAAGCCCCAGAGAAGAAACCCTCAAAGTGGTTTGTCAGCCTGGAAGCTCCAGGAAGGCAGCTCCAGAGCCGCTTTGTGGACTACCTTCTATTCAGGACCTAGTACATAATAGGTGCTTTATAAAGATACAATGAATGAATAAATGACTCACTCATCCTGGAGCTCAATCTGGGAAGGTAGGCTAACTCAGCAAAAGAGCATTCTAAGCCTTACTTCCTCATCTATAAAATGGGGACAACAGTATCTACTTTCATAGGTTGACATTAGGATTGAGTGAGTGAACATACAATGTTTAGGACAGAGTAAGCATCTAATCTTAGCTGTTTTTATTAGTAGCAGCAGCTATTAAACTGGTTTCTTTTTTTTCCCTTTTTTTTTGGTTACAGCAGCACTTTTATTTTTCCTTACACAATGACATGCTGCTGGGGCCCAATGTTCTCACATAACAGTAGAAAACCAAAATCTGTTCTCATCTCCTTAAAGAATCGAGAATTGCATACAAAAAAAAACCTTACATAAATTAAAAGGATGAATGCATTTACAGGTGTAAATGCAAACTGCTTCCAACTGAAAGCAAGTAACAGCCCACAGTGTTCTGGCAGGAAAACATCAGCTAAAAAAGGAAACTGGGTCCTATGGCTTGGCCTTTCCAACCCTGACAGACCAGCAGGACAGAAACAACTGGTTCAGGAGCCCTTGTCAGCCTCTAGAGACATCCCAGAACACTCAGCCATGACATATTAGTACCCTGCAAAGATCGGAGACTGCTGGCCATGCAGACTCACCAAGTCAGACTTGTCTTCCACAAGCACATTCTTACCTTGCCGCGCAGTGACCAAGCCACGTGTACTAAGGGTTGAAAGCAAAGATATGTACACGGTATTAAACAAATACCAAGGGGAACAGTTAACTTGAATACAAGGTCAAAATCAGCAACAAGTTCTACAATCCAGTGCTGATATTAGATACAAGCTTCAACAACAATTTCTTTTCGAAGGCTTATTCCATTTTCGTGAGGCTAGCATGAGGTATATGCATTTGCCAGGGCCAATTCATACTTCTGAATTAACCCATGCAGCAAATGCTACGCATCGGCTCACAGTCCATTTAGAAGCATTTGTGGTGGACGATACAGGGGCCTGACTCGTCATACTCCTGCTTGCTAATCCATATCTGCTGGAAGGTGGACAGTGAGGCCAGGATGGAGCCGCTGATCCACACAGAGTACTTGCACTGTGGGGGCACAATGAGCTTGATCTTCATGGTGCTGGGTGCCAGGGCGTTAATCTCCTTCTGCATCCTGTCGGTGATGCCCGGGTGCATGATGGTGCCTCTGGATAGCCCTATGTTGGTGTACAGGTCTTTGCGGATGTCCACGTCACACTTCATGATGGAGTTGAACGTGGTCTCGTGGATGCCTCAAGATTCCACACCCAGGAAGGAAGGCTGGAACAGCGCCTCCGGACACTGGAACCGCTTGTTGCTGATGGTGATGACCTGGCCATCGGGCAGCTTGTAGCTCTTCTCCAGGGAGGAGAATGCGGTAGTGGCCATCTCCTGCTCGAAGTCCAGGGAGACAAAAATATGGAACGCTTCACGAATCTGCATGTCATCCTTGCGCAGGGGCCATGCTAATCTTCTCTGTATCGTTCCAATTTTAGTATATGTGCTGCCGAGGCGAGCACTAAACTGGTTTTTCATGCAGAATTACCAACATCTCTGAGGGGGTAGACAGATCTTTGGGTTCCATTTCCTCCTCTGATCTCTCCTCCAAAGACAGGTGACAGTTCCTTGTGCCACATGTATGCCTAGCTCTGCAATCATCACTATACAGTAATACTACGATGGCTAATTGACCTTTCTCTCCCTCCTGCTGGAGGTGAGTCCTTTGAAGGTGACATGGTTTGGATCTGTCCCCGCCAAATCTCCCGTCAAACTGTAGTCCCCATATTGGAGGTGGGGGCTGGTGGTGGGATCATGAGGCTGGTTTTCTCATAAATGGTTCAGCACCATCCCTTTGGTGCTGTTCTCGTGATAGCGAGTTTTCCCAAGATCTGGTTGTTTAAAAGTGTGTAGCATCTCCCCCCTCACTCCCTCTTGCTCCTAATCCCGCTCCTAATCTTGCCTCCCTCCCCCTTTGCCTTACACCATAACTGGAAGCTTCCCGAGGTCTCCCCAGAAGCAGAAGCCACTATGCTTCCTGTATAGCCTGCAGAAGCATGAGTCAATTAAACCTCTTTTCTTTAGAAATCATCCAGTCTCAAGTATTAGTGCAAGAATGGACTAACACAGAAGGGAACATGAACCCTTTAACAGGAACACAGTGTCTTATTCATCTTGGTCTTATGAACACCTGTACACAGATCTGAATAGAAATGGGCTATGAGCTGCTTTTGGCCCAGATGACCAGGGATTGTGGTGCCTCCACCTCACGCTGCTACCATTCTCCGCAGAGGACCACGCCACAAATGGTGTTTTTGAGAATAAGAAAGGCTAAAGAGAGTTTAGGATCACAAGACAGGTTTTAAGAAAACCAATACATTTCCTGAGTATCCCTCCCAGTTATGTTCTTTTTTTTTTAAACGGAGTTTTGCTCTTGTTGTCCAGGCTGGAGTGCAAAAGCACGATCTTGGCTCACCGCAACCTCCACCTCCCGGGTTCAAGCGATTCTACTGCTTCGGCCTCCTGAGTAGCTGGGATTACAGGCATGTGCCACCACCCCGGCTAATTTTGTATTTTTAGTAGAGATGGGGTTTCTCCATGTTGGTCAGGCTGGTCTTGAACTCCTGACCTCAGGTGATTCGCCCGCCTAGGCCTCCCAAAGTGCTGGGATTACAGGCGTGAGCCACCACGCCCGGCCCCTGTTATTTTCACACTAATATTTTATTTTCTTCACAACACTAATCACTATCAGGTGCTCTTTTATTAGCTTACTTGTTTACTGTCTATCTCCTTCCACTATGACTTAAACTCTCAAAAGTGTAAAGACCATATCTCCTTTATTCATCACTGTATATTCGCATCACCTAGAACTATCTGGGAACACAGGGGTCACTTAGCACATGTGTTAGAAGAACACTGAATGAATTAATGTACACATTTTCCTAAGATTTTATTTCATTATTTATTTTGAGACGGAGTTTCACTGTGTTGCCCATGCTGAAGTGCAGTGGTGCAATCTCGGCTCACTGCAAACTCCACTTCCCGGGTTGAGGCGATTCTCCTGCCTCAGCTTCCGGAGTAGCTGGGATTACAGGCACGTGCCACTATGCCCAGCTAATTTTTGTATTTTTAGTAGAGACGGGTTTCGCCACGATGGCCAGGTTGGTCTCAAACTACCTACCGATCCACCCTCCACCCAGCCTCCCAGAGTGCTGGGATTACAGGCATGAGCCACCACGCCTGTCCCAATATTTTATTTTTAAAGAACAAATTTGGATGCTCTTATATGCATAAGTATTTGAAAACACAAAATAATTCAAATATTTTAACATAATTCAAAAACTACGATCTTTTTAGAATCAGCAATACCTAAGGCCCCAAATGATCCCTTCTCCACATCACCACTGGCTGTTATTGATAGCGGAACAAGCTATCCCACCAGGTGAGAGTGGATAAGATGTAGTGCAAAGAGCAAGTTAGATCAGAAGACTGAGCTCTTCATGCCTTTGCTTATTGGGGTGCGAACCTGATCAAGACACTTAATGCTACAAGCAGCTCAGCTTCACCATCTGAGAAGATAACCTACCCTAGAAAATGGATGTTTAATTCTGATAAAATGGGTGTTTAAGAGCTTGGCAAACTGTCCAGCACGGTGAGGAGGGGTTACGTTTATCAGCTGTCAAGGCTGAAGCAGGAGGGCAAACCACCTCTCCCCATATGAGAGCTCCTCCCAAAAGGCGCCAAGTAGTACCAGAGCACCTGCTTCTCCCCTGACAAAGGCTGATGTTATAGAAAGAACTTTGGTCTGGGAGGCAGACAACCTGGGATCTAAACCCGCTTTGCAACTGAGATGGCACGTGAGACAAAGGGTTGGACTCTCAGATCTCTGGGGGCCCTTCCAATGCTGACATCCCAGGATCTCGTGTGGTCCCAACCAAACTCCCACTCTTGCTCCCAGACCCAGCAGTATGTCTGGAATATGGTAAGCGACCAGTAAGCATTTGCTCAATGAGAGAATAAACCAGTGAATGTCTCCTCAGATCCGATAAGGGGCTCCCTCTTCTACACACTCACAGCTCGAGTCTCCCAGCCACTTGCCCTTTCCTGCTGGCCTACAACTCTCTCCCCGGCTACACCAGGTGTATTGAGAGCAGGGAGCGTGTCCCAGCCGTGTGCACAAACTGGCACTACATGGATGGCGGGGTTCTGGTGACTGGGCGAGGCGTGCGGGCCAGACCCGAGGAAAAGGCTTGCTGCGCGTCGGGGCCGGAGGCTAGCCCGGCCCGACTCCGGCTCTCCCTGGGCCCTCCTCGTCCCCAGGCGGATGCCGGAAGAGACTCACGTGAGCACCGGGATGGGCGTCCACACCACGCAGTAGGGGAAGCGACTCCGTTCCACATCCATGGCGACGCCGCCGGAGCCTTGATATTGCTTCATGTCCGTCTCGGCCGCCGTCGGCGCCTCCACTTCCGCCATCCTGGGCGGGGGTGGCGGCGGCGGCGGCAACAAGAGCAGAGAACTCCCTTCCGCTTCCGCCATGCGGCGCGCGCCCCGCTCCGACTGGCCCCGGCTCTGGTGCCGCTCGTCCCCATGGCGTCACTTCCCGGAGATGGGGTCCGCCCCGCTTGGCCTTCCCCCGGGAATCCGAGCCGCGTTCCCCTGGGCCCGGCCAGCCCCGCCCCGCCCCACTCCCTATGCGCCTGCCAGCCCCAAGTCTTTGCCGCTTACGCCCCGCGGCTGCAGAAGGGTTGCTCTCAGGCAGTTCGCAGTCTAGCGCCGGAGACTTATAAAGAACTCTAATTCAGTACGCTGAGGGCTCCTAGGAGGTGTGGTACAGTCGCTATTTATTGAGCACTTCTTAGGTGCCAAGCACTTGACATGAATTGTTTCTAATCCCCATAAACTAATTAGACATCCAAATTAGGTATTCCCTCCTGTTACAAGTGAGAAACTGAGGTTCAAAAGGTGAGAGACCACGATTCAAACCCAAGTCTTTTTTTTTTTTTTTTTTTTTGAGGCGGAATTTTTTCTCTTGTTGCCCAGGCTGGATGGAGGGCAATGGCACAATCTCGGCTCACTGCAACCTCCACCTCCCAGGTTCAGGCGATCCTGTCTCAGCCTCCCGAGTAGCTGGGATAACAGGCGCGTGCCACCACGCCCGGCTAATTTTTGTATTTTTAGTAGAGGTGGGGTTTCACCGTGTTAGCCAGGATGGTCTCAAACTCCTGACCTTGTGATCCGCCCGCCTTGGCCTCCCAAAGTGCTGGGATTACAGGCGTGAGCCACCGCGCCCGGCCCAAACCCAAGTCTTATGCCTCCCTTGCCCTTTTCATTCTGTGGCCCTCTCACGAGGTAGTGGTAGCATAAAGGAAGACACACACAGTTGTGTGTGCGCACGTGTGTGTGTGTGTGTGTATTTTATTGTATATACAGGGAAGACTTGCTGGAAGATAGGATATTATTGAGTTGAGTCTTGATGTTTGCCGTGTGGCACAGGAGTGGAAGTATGAGTGCAGCGGTACAAAGAAAGGAAGGCCGTGCAGAGCAGTGTGTGCAAGAGTGTGAATACTTACTGGAGTAAAAATCATAAGCCTTAGATGTGATCCAATCCCTTACTTGTACAAATGGGAAAACGGGCTCAGGGAAGTTAATTGTTTGAGATCATACACAGCCGTAATTAGAGAGAAGCCAGGCTCAAATGTTGGAACCTTTTGGCTTTTTAAAGGATGTCAAGACAAAGAAAATGAAGTCTACTGGGGTGGGGAGGGGAAGTGGGGGACAGCCCAAAGTCAGAAGGAAGGCTGCCACTAAAAATCAGGCTTAAAGAAAAAAAAAAAAGGATAAAAAGAGTAATCAGGTAAAGGAAGGTATGGACAAATGCACTCAGGAAGTTAGGAGCTTCCCATTTGGGGAAGGTCCTTCTTCCACTGACTTACCCTCCCTCAATGCTGATCTATGGAGAGCTTGCTGTCCTGTTTGTAGCACCTAATATTTTCATGTTTTTTTGTGAGGGATGTCTGTCTCTGCTATGGAACTCTAAGGTCCTTGACTTCAGTAGCTGGCACAGTTCCTGGTGCAAAGCATATGCCCACTAGATGTTTACTGATTTATTAGGTGATTGAATAAATGGATGTTTTATAAAGACCTCACAGATTCGCAGGCATGATAATGATTACAGTGGGTTAGAAAATGATTCTAACCCACTCCAAATTCTTTGAGCACATTTGTACCTCTCCTTGACCCCTGTGCAGTGTGTGATCCTTGAAGGGCAACAACCAGCATCCAGCACAGGGTTTGGAATAGATTAGGTGTGTAGTTTACAGTTGTTGAGAATAAATTACATGACTTCTTGATTCAGTCACTGTAGTTATCTAATCTCTTCTGGACCACAGGCTGTGAGGAAGGTCTGTGCCTTAGACATCTCCCTACCATGACTGTCAGCCCATAATTCTAGCACAGGGTTGCTGGGTACCCTTTAAACATTTATTGTAGGTATTGATGAATAAACAACCAAAGTAAGTCTCTCAGGGCCTGCCACAAGTTTGGTAGTACTAATACACGTACCACATTTAATCTGCCAAACTTCAATGGCTTCCCGTTGCACTTCGTATGAAACACAAATATCTTACTATGGCTCACAAAGCCCTGCACCATCTGGACCCATGCCCCTTCCTTATTTACTATACTACAGCCATCCTGGCCTTTTCTTTCAGTTCCTCTCACGCACTCCTTCATATTCCAGGGACTTGGCACACACTGTTCCCCTCTGCCTGAAATACTACTCCTACCTACTTAAAGCAGCTAACTTTCATTCTTCCAGTCTCAGATCAAATATTACTTTCTCAGCCCATCCCTGGTCTCCCAATCTAAATGAGAAAGCCCCCATTAATCTCCTGTTCTTTTTCTTCATAGCTTCTTTGTAGCTATGTACTATTTGCCTCCCCCACTTGACTGGAAACTCTATTTGTCTTGCTGATGTGTGTATACCCAATGCCCAGTATAGTGCCTAGCACATGGTATTTGTTTAATCAATATTTGTTAAATTGAATGAAAGGCAAATACTTACAGGCTTGGTATCACATGCTGGTTACAGTCTAAACGCAGGAACCTGCTACCTCTTGGTGTCCCAAACCTTTTTAATGGGCTTGGGTTGGTGGGAACAGTGCTCAGGCAGAGGATCAGACGACAGAGCCCTGGCTCCTTTCCTAAGGTCCACGTCATCCTACCCTTGGCCTAGGCAGCTGCAGAAACGTGGCATGAGGAGGGCCGGGTACCTGGAGGTAGAAGCCAGATCCTCTGGGGCCTGTCCCACAGGCTTGCCCCACACCACAACCCATCCACAAGATTTTTTGTTTTTTTTTTTTGAGACAGAGTCTCACTCTGTCACCAGGCTGGAGTGCAGTGGCACAATCTTGGCTCACTGCAACCTTTGCCTCCTGGGTTCAAGCGATTCTCCTGCCTCAGCCTCCCCGAGTAGCTGGGACTACAGGTGCGCAACACCACACCCAGCTAATTTTTGTATTTTTAGTAGAGATGGGGTTTCACCATGTTTGGCCAGGATGGTCTTGATCTTTTGACCTTGTGATCCACCTGCCTCAGCCTCCCAAAGTGCTGGGATTACAGGCATAAGCCACCATGCCCGGCCTTTTTTTTTTTTTTTTAAATAATGGATTCATCCCTGCAGAACACTCCTTCTCACATATACACCTTGGTTCTCTCACCCAATTGTGAGAGTCTCTCTGGCCTGTGCCCTGGACTCCTCTGCTGTTGCTTCCTTATCACCCATAAACAGATGGGAAATCTCCATCAAAGACTAATATTTCCTTCCAGGCTCACAGGATCACAGCAGGGTCCTGGAGGAAGCTCCTGTTATGGCTGAGCTTGGGACAGGATTGATAGGTTTCAGAGCTATCCCTCCCCCAACACACACCCCAACCTAAAATAGGAATGACCATCTGGATCCACTTATGGGTTTGGCTGGGGGAGGGAAGGATGCCAGAGCTGAAACTGTCAAGCTGGGAAACCTTTGAGGGTAAGATGCTGCTTGTTTGAAGGGTGAGCTTGGGGCATTTCCTCTCTTGGTGGGAGTCAGCGCACCCCGTCAATTGGCCCCATGTATAAGTCCCCAGGACTCACAAATCTCCTCTTTCAGGATATCTCGCTCCTGGCATTCAAGGCCCCTCATGATGCCCTCAAATTTTCCTTCCAGCCTCATTTCTCACAGTCTCCTTCGGGACTTGCCTGGAGTTAGCCTCACTGGCCTGTTTGCCCTTCACAGAACAAGTCCTGCACTTCATACCCCGTGTGTTTGCTCACACCATTCCCTCATCGGGGATGTCCTTCCTTTCCTCTTCTACACTACTTTCAAGGTTTCAGGCAAATGCTCCCTCTTTGCTCCCAGAGCACGAAGGCTGTGTTTCCACCTATTGAATATTCATGTGTACTTGCATTAGCATTAGCTGTTTACATGTCTGTCGCTCCCAAGAGACTGTGAACTCCTTGAGAAGGGGACTAACTGGATCTATTGGTCCCTGTATCCAACTAGGCAACTGGCAGAGAGGAAGTGCTCAGGTAATGTCACTGGAGTTATTTGTTGACTGTAGATGGTCTCCTTAAGGGCTCTGGGGAAGAATCACCTCAATCCAGGGAAAGAGCCTGAGCCAGGGGCATGCTGCAGTATATGTAGCATGTGGGAGGACAGCGTACTCTCTTCTGCTCAGCTTCATCATTGCCCTCTCTGGCCCCTGGAAGCTGGGCCTCTTTCCATTATGACTCCAAACCTTCCCATGGTGGGGAGGAGATTAAGGGAACCAACTCAGTGCAATAAACTATTTCAGAGCAAACCCACTGGTCCTTTAGACATCAGAGTTCACAAAACGACTTCCTTTTCCATTCCATTTTTTTGTTTTATTTGGAAATGGAGTCTCCCTTTGTCACCCTGGCTGGAGTGCAGTGGGGCCATCTCGGGTCACTGCAACCTCTGCCTCACGGGTTCAAGTGATTCTCCTGCCTCAGTCTTCTTAGTAAGCTGGGATTACAGGTGCACACCACCACGCCCAGCTAATTTTTTTTTTTTTTTTTTTGAGATGGAGTCTTGCTCTGTCGCCCAGGCTGGAATGCAGTGGCACTATCTCAGCTCTCTGCAACTTCTGCCTCCCAGGTTTAAGTGATTCTCCTGCCTCAGCCTCCTGAGTAGCTGGGACTATAGGTGTGCATCACCATGCCTACAGATTTTTGTATTTTTCGTACAGACAGGGTTTCACTGTGTTGGCCAGGCTGGTCTTGAACCCCTGACCTCAGGTGATCGGCCCACCTTGGCCTCCTGAAGTGCTGGGATTACAGGCGTGAGTCACGGCGCCCGGCCCCAGCTAATTTTTGTATTTTTACAAGAGTCGGGGTTTCACCATGTTGGCCAGGCTGGCCTTAACTCCTGACCTCAAGTGATCCATCCACTTCGGCCTCCTAAAGTGCTGGGATTACCGGCGTGAGCCACCCTACCCGGCCTCCATTCCATTTTATAGATGGGCTAAGTTACCCAAGGTTATAGAAAGCACAGCTAGGACCAGAATCTAAGTCTCCTACTTTGGGGTGCCCAGGAAAGCATGATGGCTACACATGTGGACTCAGGAGTCAGCCAGCTCAGTGTTTGAACTTAAGCTTTCTCAATATCTGTCGCACCTTAGGAAAGTAGCAGAACCTGTTAGGGCATCAGTTTCCTTCTCTCTAAAATGAGAAATAGGCCAGGCGTGGTGGTTCACACCTGTAATCCCAACACTCTGGGAGGCCAAGAGGGGAGGATTGTCTGAGCTCAGGAGTTTGAGACCAGCCTGGGCAACACAGCAAGACCTCATCTCTACTAAAAAAAAAAAAAAAAAAAAAAATTAGCTGGGCATTGTGGCACATGCCTGTAATTCCAGCTACTCGGGAGGATTGCTTGAGCCTGGGGGGGCCGCAGTGAGCCACTGTTTGTTTATTTATTTGAGATGGAGTTTCACTCTTGTTGCCCAGGCTGGAGTGCAATGGCGCGATCTGGCTCACTGCAACCTCCGCCTCCCAGGTTCAAGTGATTCTCCCTGTCTCAGCCTTCCAAGTAGCTGGGATTACAGATGCATGCCACCATGCCCGGCTAATTTTTGTATTTTTAGTAGAGACGGGGGTTTTACCATATTGGTCAGGCTAGTCTCGAACTCCTGACCTCGGGTGATCCACCCACCTCGGCCTCCCAAAGTGCTGGGATTACAGGTGTGAGCCACCACGCCTGGCCAGTGAGCCATTATTAATTTCATCATCCAGGTATTAAGCCTGGATGTTGATAGTTTTCTTTTCTGCTCCTCTCCCTCCTCCCACCCTCCACCCTCCAGCAGACCCCAGTGTCTGTTGTCTCCTTCTTTGTGTTCCTAAGTTTTGTTTTTGTTTTTGTTTTTGTTTTTTTTGAGACAAAGTCTTGTTCTGTCACCTAGGCTGGAATGCAGTGGCACAATCTTGGCTCACTGCAACCTCTGCCTCCTGGGTTCAATCGATTCTCATGCCTCAGCCGCCCAAGTAGCTGGGATTACAGGCGCACACCACCATGCCCGGATAATTTTTGTATTTTTAGTAGAGATGGGGCTTCACCATGTTGACTGGGCTGGTGGTGAACTCCTGGCCTCAAGTGATCCTCCTGCCTCAGCCTCCCAAAGTGCTGGGATTACAGGTGTGAGCCACTACATTTGGCCTGGTGACGACCCCTTTTAGGACTTACTAGAGTGATGAGGGGAGACCAGCGTGAGAGTCTCTAAATCACTGTAAAATAGGGGTAAACTATGGCCTCATTAGGACCAGGACCTTATTTTATATGTAAAAAAAGAAGTGGGTGGGAGCAGGAGGCAGAGCAACCAAGTGGCACATTCCTTCTTTGGGCCGCCACCCCTGCCAGACATGTTAATATCCCTAGACCTAACAAAGAACCTGGCACATGTGGGGCACTGAATGATGGCAGAATATACTGGGGAGGACTCACATTTCACAGTAAAATCCAGTGTTCAGCAACCATGCACAATCCCTGTATTTGCTATTCCTCCAGATAATCTGGAGGCTCCAGGAAGGCAAGGAATATGTTGTGTACAATTTTGTTATGCCAATGCCTGGCCCAATGCCAGACACAGAGTAGGAGCTCAAAAGTATCATGGGCCGGGCATGGTGGCTCACACCTGTAATACCAGCATTTAGGGAAGCTGAGGCGGGAGGATCACTTGAGGCCAGGAGTTTGAGACCTGCCTGGGCAATATGGCAAGACCCTGTCTCTATTTAAAGAAAAAAAAAAAAGCATTGTGACCTATTATAAGAAAATGGTTTATAAAGAATTGTACTAGGCCAGGCATGATGGCTCACGCCTGTAATCCCAGCACTTTGGGAAGCCAAGGCAGGCGATCACCTGAGGTCAGGGGTTCGAGACCAGCTTGGCCAACATGGCAAAACTGTATCTCTACTAAAAATATAAAAATTAGCTGGGCGTGGTGGCACATGCCTGTAATCCCAGCTACTCGGGAGGCTGAAGCAGGAGAATTGCTTGAACCTGGGTGGCAGAGGTTGCAGTGAGCCGAAATATCGCGTCCTGCCCTCCAGCCTGGGCCACAAAGTGAGACTCCATCTCAAAAAAAAAAAAAAAAAAAAAAAAAAAAAGAATTGGACTAGGAATTAGGGATCAGAAATCCAGTCCTGACTTTGGTTCTCATTCACTAGGGTGCCTCAGGCAAGCCCATCCCTTTTCCTGCCCCTCTTTGAAACTCATGGTCCCTATCTGTACAATGTGGAGATAGAGCTAGATCAGTGGTTCTCATCTCTGGCTGCACAGTAAAATGAACCTGGGATGATTTAAAACAATGGATGCCAGCCCAGGTCAGGAATGGAGCAGGACAAAACTCCCATGCTGTTTAGTAGTGGGAGCGCCTGTGAACAGCCACTGCGCTCCAGCCAGCGCAGCAAAGCAAGACCCCACCTCTTAAAAAAAAAAAAAAGGACGGATGCCTGGGCTCTACCTCAGACCAATTAAAACAGAATCTCTGGGGTGGGGCATGGAAAGTTATAAAAGCATCCTGGGTGATTCTGATTTACAGCTAGGGCTGAGAGCCTCTGAGCGAGATGACTTATCACCTTTTAAGTTCTGCAACAATATTTGGGCATGCTCTTAAGCAGAGACAGGAGCAGCCCTCTGGGGCCACACCTGCCCTCCACAAATGCAGAAGTCCCTATTTCTAATCTCTGCTTTACTATACATTCACAGTATGGGCTCATCTGAGCCCCAGACTCTATTATCAGCAGGGCTCATGAATGCTTTGGATGAATCACACATGTGGACACTCTTAAAAAATGGAGCACCACTGATCTTTTTGCTGTCTCTGTAGCTTCGCCTTTTCCAGGAAGTCATCTAGTTGGAATCATACAGGATGTAGCCAGTTCAATCTGGCTTCTTTCACAAAGTGATAAACATTTAAGTTTCCTCCATATCTTTTTGTGGCTTGATAGCTCATTTCTGTTTATCATGAATAATATTCTATTTTATGGCTGTATCAGTTTGTTTATCCATTCACTTTTTTTTTTTTTTAATTGAGACGGAGTCTTGCTCTGTCGTTGCCCAGGCTGGAGTGCAGTGGCGCGATCTTGGCTCACTGTAACCTCCACCTCCCAGGTTCAAGCAATTTGCCTGCCTCAGCTTCCCAAGTAGCTGGGATAACAGGCACGTGCCACCACGCCCGGTTAATCTTAGTATTTTTAGTAGAGACGGGGTTTCGCCATGTTGGCCGGGCTGGTCTCAAACTCGTGATCTCAAGTGATCCACCTGCCTCAGCCTCCCAAAGTGCTGGGATTATCGGCATGAGCCACCGCACCTGGCCTCCATTCACCTTTTGAGGGGCATCTTTGTTGCTTCCAGTTTTGGCAATCATGAATAAAGCTGATATAAACATTCATGTACAGGTTTTTACATGGTCATGTTTTCAACCCCTTTAATTAAATACAAGGAGAGCGACTGCTGCATTATATGGTAAGAGTATGTTTAGCTTTGTAAGAAACTGCCAAACTGTCTTCCAAAGTGGCTGTACTGTTTTGCATTTCCTCTGGCAATTAATGAGAGTTCCTGTTCCTCTACATCCTTGTCAGTATTTGCTGTGGACAGTTTTAACATTTTAGCTATCCTAGTAAGTGTGCAATGTGCAACGGTATCTCATTGTTTTAATTTGCAATTCCCTGATGACATAATGTTAAAAATCTTTTCATATGCTTACTAGTCACCTGTAAATCATCTTTGGTGTGGTGTTTGGATCTTTTGCCCATTTTGAAATTGGGTTGTTTCCATATTGTTGAGTTTTAAGAGTTCTTGGCCAGGCGCGGTGGCTCATGCCTATAATCCCAGCACTTTGGGAGGCCGAGGCGGGCAGATCACGAGGTCAGATCGAGACCATCCTGGCTAACATGGTGAAACCCCGTCTCTACTAAAAATACAAAAAATTAGACAGGTGTGGTGGCGGGCGCCTTTAGTCCCAGCTCCTCGGGAGGCTGAGGCAGGAGAATAGCATGAACCCAGGAGGCGGAGCTTGCAGTGAGCTGAGATTGTGCCACTGCACTCCAGCCTGGGTGACAGAGCGAGACTCCGTCTCAAAAAAAAAAAAAAAGTTCTGTATTTTGAATACAAATCCTTTATCTGTGTTTTACAAATATGTCTCCCAGTCCTTGGCTTTTCTGTTCATTCTCTCCACTGTGTCTTTAACTGAGAAATTTTTTATTTTAATGAAGTCCAACTTGCCAATTTTTTTCTTTCATGGATTGAGGTTTTGGTGTTGTATCTAAAAACTCATTGCAAAATCCAACAAAATAAGTGGCTGGGACTGCAACTCGGATTATGTTAAAGCTATAGATCAAGTTGGATTTTTTCCTATGTTATCTTCTAGAAGTTTCATAGTTTTGTATTTTAAATTTAGGAGGTCTGTCATCTATTTTGAGTTAACTTTTGTAAACAGTGTTAGGTCAGTGTTTAGATTGTTTTTTGCATATGGATGTCCAGTTGTTCCATCACTGTTTGTTGATAAGACTATCGTTTCTCCATTGAATTGACTTTACTGCCTTGTCAAAGATCAGCTGACTGTATTTGTGTGCGTCTATTCCTGGGTTCTCTATTTGTTCCATTGGCCTATTTGTCTGTTCTTTTGCCAGTACCACACTGTCTTGATTATTGTAGCTTGATAGTAAGTCTTGAAGTCAGGAGTGTTAATCCTCTGAATTTGTTTTTCGTAAGTATTATGTTGGTTATTCTGGGTCTTTCTTCTTTTTCTCCATTTTTAACAAGAAGTTTATTTAAACAAGATGCTTGACTTTAAAGGAAAACTATTTAGGATTTTTTTTTAAGAGTAATTTATCTCTAGTTAAAGACAGATTGCCCTACATGTAAGAGCTATATACACGAAAAGTTATAAAATTGTCCTTGGTTTTACAATGATAAATGAAAAACATTAAAATTCTCCAATTGAATAAGGTATGCAAGGATTTTTTTTTTTGTTAAAATAGTGAGAGCAAAATAACATTGCAATGTAAGATAAGAGTTGAATGAGCATGCCACTGATGGAGAAAGGGAGGTAATTTTCAAGAATCAGTATTTTTCCCCACGGATATGTTTTGATTGACATCAAGTGGATGTCATTGGCCATTTAATATTTAAAACAGCAAAATGCTTGTGAACATACACCCATTATTTTATGTACAATAAAGGAATGGGTAAGGGAAAAATAAAAGAATAGAGAAAACTATACTATAGTAATAGTCATGATGTGGTGGAACCAAATTGCAGTTTTCTAATTGAGAATGTAATCTTGGTCTATAAGAACAAAGTTCTAGAGTAAAGAAGCAGGTTCCTTTTTCAGTAGACACTTCTTGTCTGTTGCTGAAACACATCAATTGTATCTTCATCCTCCATTTCCAACTGTGCAGGTGTGTCTGTTTCATTGACTGGTTGCCTGTCAAATTAGAATCTGATCTGCCTCACTGACAAACTCTGTCATTCACAATAGACTTTCATTACTCTACTAAGTGGTATATGACTCTTTTTTTTTTCTTTTATGAGATGGCATCTCGTTCTGTCACCCAGGCTGGAGGGCAGTGGCGTGATCTCGGGTCACTGCAACCTCCACCTCCCGGGTTCAAGCAATTCTCCTGCCTCAGCTTCCCAAGTAGCTGAGACTACAGGCACATACCACCATGTCCAGCTATTTTTTTGTATTTTTAGTAGAGACGGGGTTTCACCATATTGGTCAGGCTGGTCTCAAGCCCCAGACCTCAGGTGATCCATCCACCTTGGCCTCCCAAAGTGCTGGGATTACAGGTGTGAGCCACCACACCCGGCCGGTATATGACTTTTAATTTTAAACTGCACCACGGAACAATCCTGCCCCATTACCTTCAAATTAATAAGATTATTATTCTCAGTCTTGACTCCTTCCTTGGGTTTTTCATCAGCCACGCGAGTGCTGGAGTCTCCTCAGCTGCTGCTTCACAAATGAGGCACCAGGTCTGCACAGAATGAATGAGCACACAAACGGCACCAGGAGAGGCAGAAGGAGGTGGAACAGTGGAACTATTCTGGGTCTGCTACATTTTCATGTAAACTTTAGAATCAGTTGGTGATACTCACAAAATAACTTGCTGGCACTATGACCACGATCACATTGAAGCTATAGATCAAGTTGGAAAGAACTGACATCCTAATATTGAGTTTTCCTATCCATGAACATGGACCATCTCTCCATTTACTTGATCTTCCTTGGTTTCTTTTATCAGTTTTGTAGTTTTGCTCATACAAACCTTGTACATATGTTGTTAGATTTATTCCTCAGTACTTTTTTTGGGGGATGCTAATGAGGGCTGAATAGGTGGAGGACAAGGTGCTTTTAGAACAGTGAAACTATTCTGTATGACAATGTAATGGTGGATACGAGACATGCATTTGTCAAAACCCATAGAACTTTGCAACACAAAGAGTGAACCATAATGTAAACTATGGACTTCAGTTATCACAATGTATCAATATTGGTTCATTAATTACAACAACACACTAATGCAAGATGTTAATAATTGGGAAAATTGAGCTGGGGAAAGAGGGGTATATGAAACTCATTATACTATCTGCTCAATTTTCTGTAAGCCTAAAACTGCTCTAGAAAGTAAAGGCTATTAATTTTTTAAAAAATGGAGTATCAACTCCAAATGAAATGGAGACCCTCGTGAAGTCTTCCAATGCCTCCCTTGCCTACAGGATCGAGTCTGTGGTCTCTCACCAGGCACAGGAAGTCCTTCACAGTTTGACTGCCCCTCCAGTCTACCCCCTACAATCCAGCCAGATGGAGTCACTCAGGGTTCATGAAGGAACCTGAGACTCTGCACTACTCCCTGGTCTGGAACATTGTCCCTCCTTTGCCTGGTCTGGAAATGCCTTCAAGAAGCTTCTGCAGATGTTAATTTGGGTACACAGAGGAATGATACCAGCCCACAGTATCTGTTTTATAATACCACCTATTGTGTTTCCGGCAGGACCTCTCAGTAGTTTCAGTAGTGGAACTGCTGTTCCCACAGACTAAACCATAGTTCCCAAACTGTACATCAAGGTGCCTGAGGGCACCCACAGCAAATTCACAGGGGGCAAAGTAGGATATTTTGAAAGATATTCAACATCTTTGGCTAATGAGAGAACTATTAGCTCAAGGTAGTTCATAGTTCCATTATTACATTATGCCACAATCCTTTTGATTATGTCATCTTTAAGAAGCTGGGTCTTGGCCGGGCGCAGTGGCTTATGCCTGTAATCCCAGCACTTTGGGAGGCCGAGGCAGGTGGACCACAAGGTCAGGAGATCGAGACCATCTTGGCTAATGTGGTGAAACCCCATCTCTACTAAAAACACAAAAAATAAGCCAGGTCTGGTGGCAGCTGCCTGTAGTCCCAGCTACTCAGGAGGCTGAGGCAGGAGAATGGCATGAACTCAGAAGGTGGAGCTTGCGGTGAGCTGAAATCGCACCACTGCACTCCAGCCTGGGCAACAGAGCAAGACTCCGCCTCAAAAAAAAAAAAAAAAAAGAAGCTGGGTCTTTAGTGGTTGCTGTGATAAAAAGCAAATGAAAATCAATGTGGGACAGGAAATGAAGGCAGCAGTGTTTGCTTTGATTAGAAAATTTAACAAGTTGTTCAGTGCCCAATGGGCAGCATAGATCCCATTAGTAATTGCAGTTGTTTAAGAATGAAGGCTGGGCGCGGTGGCTCACACCTGTAATCCCAGCACTTTGGGAGGTTGAGGCGGGCAGATCACCTGAGGTCAGGAGTTTGAGACCAGCCTGGCCAAGGTGGTGAAACCCCATCTCTGCTAAAAATACAAAAAATTAGCTGGGTGTGGTGGCGGGCACCTGTAATCCCAGCTACTTGGGAGGCTGAGGCAGGAGAATCGCTTGAACCCAGGAGGCGGAGGTTGCAGTGAGCCACAATTGCACAATTGCACTCCAGCCTGGGCGACAAAAACGAAACTGTCTCGAAAAAAATAAAAAATAAAAAATAAATAAACATACAAAAAAAAAAATAGCTGGGCATGGTGGCACATGCCTGTAATCCCAGCTACTTGGGAGGCTGTGGTAGGAGAATCACTTGAACCCAGGAGGCGGTGGTTGCAGTGAGCTGAGATCATGCCACTGCACTCCAGCCTGGGTAACAGAGCAAGACTCCATCTCAAAAAAAAAAAAAAAAAAAAAAAGAATGAAATAAATATTGTTTCTTCCAATTCAGGTGTATTATTTTTTAAATGGCAACTAACTTGTTAGGACATAAATACTTTTTAAGTGATTTGGACTTAACTACTTAATAAATTGAACTGTTATTTATTTTGGCTTAGAGGCTCCATGAAAAAATTACTGAGATGGTAATGGTGCTGTGAGCTAAGAAAGTTCAGGAACGTCTAGTCCAAGAGATTATCTAATCCAGGGCACTTCAAAAACTTGCATATGTGAAATCAATTTAGTGGGTTATAACCATATTTTTTCCCCTAATAAAACAGAAGGGTAAGCAGAGTACACTGCATGTAGCAAGGGTAAATATTATTGTGTAAAACTTTTGTTCTTTTTTTATATATATATACACACACACATATGTACAAGTAATCATGTGTATATTGGGTCACAATGTAAAATGGTTTGAAAAACCACTAAGATTCCAAGTCCCTTATTTTACTGATGAGAAAACAGCCAGAGAGTGAAAGCTGATGATTACAAATCACAGCCATGAGAGCTGGGCTCTGCACTCAGCCCTGCTGGGCTGGGTGGCTGCTGCTCACGGTGACCCTTCAAGGCAGGCCTCATTCTGTCCAGTAGAGGTGTGGTTACTAAGTCATAGAGCTGCAGAGGTGAGGGACCAGGTGCCCTCACTTTGGTTCCAAGACCCATCTGCACCCCACAAATGCCACCAGCCACACCTAGAACAAAATGGTTTTAATCAATTGCGTCACCCTCACTCTCCTGGGAGCGGAGCAACAAAAAGGCTCGGCTCCTGCCCCCAGAGGACAGTAAGGCTTATGTGTCTCTCCACACTGCAGGGCCCAGGCTGGGCAGGCAGGGGGTGGGAAGCAGGACAGGGGGGCAGGGAGGGAGGGTGGGAGGCAGGGAGGAAATGGCAGGTGGCTGGAACACAAGAAAGCAAAGGGGACCCAGCTGGTCCTTGGGCCCCAGGGCCCAGCCCCAATACTCCTGCTCTCCCTTCTCCCTGGCTAGAGAAAGGTCACGGAGAAGAGACAGGGGAGCAGGTCCCAGCAGCAGGAGAAGCAGCAGCAGCTGTTTCCTTCACCAATAAATATACTTCATTACCAAGCTAGAAGAGAGGGGTGGAAAGAGGGACTGGGGTGGGAAGGAAGGGGGAGAAGCTGCCACCTGTGTTGCTGGGATTAAAGCAATGAGATGGTGCCAGACCCCCCACCACTATCCTCACCCTCCTCTTGTCTTCTTAAAACTGTGAAAAAGCTTTTAACATGGCCCTCCTGTCTCCAGGGCTGCTCTGAAGCCTGACTGAGAGGAGGCACCTGGCAGAGACAGGGGCTGAGGGAGGGAGCGAGGGAGTGGAGGGAGAGGAGAAGGGAGGCTGCTTTTCCCCAGGGGCTGCAGCTGGAGGGCTGGAGCCAAGTAAGCACTGAGGGGAAGCAGGGAGGGAGAGAGGGGGAAGGATGAACCAACTACCTGGAGCAGCTGGAGCTAAGAGCCGGGGGCAGAGGGGAGGAGAGGCCTGGTGAGTGGTGGGTTGATCGCTG
This sequence comes from Gorilla gorilla gorilla, assembly GCF_029281585.2. Classification (NCBI taxonomy): domain Eukaryota; kingdom Metazoa; phylum Chordata; class Mammalia; order Primates; family Hominidae; genus Gorilla; species Gorilla gorilla. The sequence continues at coordinate 212,640,724 of NC_073224.2, forward strand.
CATCCAGTGTAAAGCTTGGGGCTGCTGGGGAGGGAGGGGCCGAGTAAGGGACTTTCCCATCTGAGTGGCTCAGGAGACCCACCCCTCTCCCCTCAGAGCAGCAGGGGACAGAGAAAAGCCATCACTTCTTTGGTCTTTGTGGCGGCTCAGCATGTGGGATGGCAAGGAGGGCAGAAAGGGCAGAGAAGGGCCCTTAGCAGGAAGCGCCACCTCAGCAGAGTAGGCCTGGCTGGGAGCTCTGGCAGAAAGGTCACAGTGAGGCTGAGGAGCGCCCAAGAGGAGAACGGCCGTAGTGCAGAAGTGCTGGCATGGATGGGTGGGGTAAGGTGCAGTGCCCCACCCTCTGCCAGGGCCCTTGGGAAAGGCAGAGCCTCCAGAGGTGGCCAGTGAGAGTAGGTGCAGGGCCAGAGCTAGTAGCCAGGAAAGGAGCGAGGGTGCTCCACAGCGACCTCAGCAGGTGGCCTGGTCTTGCCCACTCCAGGGCTCCCATCCTTCCTTTTGGTTCCGCTCTAATACTGGTGGCTCTGGAGGGAGGGTGGGACCCATCCTTTTTCAAAACCTTTCCTGAAGACCACAGGGGAGCTAGCCTTGCAGGCTAGGGAGCAAGAGTGGCAACAGGCCAAGGCGAGCCCTTACCAATTGGGAATCCCACTCCTCCTCCTGCTGCCAGCTAAAGGGCAGGACAGTCCCTGAAGACAGTTCAGCTTGTTCCTCCCCACCTGAGGCAGAAGGGGTTTTGAGGCAGGCCAGAGCCCTCCAGGGACATGAAAGCAGGAGATGGGGGGGGGGGGCATATGGAGGGGTGTCCCCTCCTGCTCTTTTTTTCAGGGCTGGGGATAGTCAGGGGACAATCAGCCCAGAGTCCGAAAGCCAGCAAGTTGTAGCAACCTCCACCCCTAACGCCAAACTAACAAACAAAACAGGGGAAATGAAAAAAAAGGGTGGTGGGGAAGACAAACCAAAACAGAATCCCCTGACCTCCTGCCCAGGGCAGAGGGTCCGGCCAGTAGCAGGGGCTGGGGACCAGGGCTGGAGGGTCTAGCTGGGCCGGCACTGCACCTGGCCCTCAGAGCTGTCCTCATCATCAGAGGCCCCGGCACCCCCACTGCTCAGGCCCGTGATCCGGTAGCCCATGTTGAGCAGCATCACCTCCAACGGGTCTGCATTCATGCGCCGCTGGTTGGCCTGTGAAGCACCCTCCATATCTTCCACGACTCGGCCTGTGAGGTCTTCACTCTGTGGTGGAGAAAGGGGTGACGCACGTGGGGCTCAGGGAGGGAGAGGCACCAGAGTACACATATAGGGGAGGGGGAGGGAAATACACAGACTAAACTATCTATGGGGGAGGTACACGTACATGCCAGGAGGCGTATATGGTGGAGGGGAACACACAACCTTGGCTACATATTGTTGGGGGTGCTCACGCTGGAATATATATGCGGGGATACGCCACCTCAGGATATACAGGCAGGTCATAACATGCTGGGATATACGTGGGGGACAGTACACACCAGGATATGTTGGACACACATACTGGGATACCTGGGACAAGGGGCAGATACAACTTCCCCACCCCATTCTGTTTTGTTGCCACAACTCTTGCTTCATCTTTCTTTCTCCTCTCCTCTCAATGGGGAAGCCTATAGGGGTCCTCTCTTTAAAAGTCACAGCAAATTATCTTGGGAATCAGACATACCACTTGACTTTTGTTTTGCCAGCTGGGAAGAGGGAAGCAGTAGGGCAGAGGGGAAGGGGAGGCACCAAGCCAGCTTCCCTGGCTACCCACCCTGGGAGTGGAGGGGACTCCACTGTCCTAAGTGTCCTTGTGGGCTGGACACTTCACAGGCATTTCTTCTTTACTCCTCACCACAACCTTTCAAGGTGGTGCTGTCATTCCCATTCCCAATGTACAGATGATTAAAAGCCTGGGTCAGAGATGGTGAAGTCTCTCAGGCAGCGAGTGAGGAGACTGGATTCAAACTTAGGCCTACCAGATGCCAAAGCCTGCATAGTTCCCTTGTGACCAGGGCCTCTGCACAGCTTCTGGAGAATTGCTGCTGCATTTGGAGCTTCTGGAATCTGAGAACACAGCCTTGGGCCCCGGGGTAAGGCTTACTCAGCAGCTTCTAGCCTCTGGGTGGCTCATTTCTCTTACCTGCGCTAGCAGGCTCCACTGGAGCCTTCCACAGAGTCCCTGCCCTCCTCTCTGCTTGGCTCTGCACCCTCACCTCTGGTCGGGGGTTCCAGAGCCGCACAACAGGATCGATGCCACTGGTGGCCAGGAAGCAGTAGCTGGGGTGTGGCTGCAGGCAGTTGACAATGGACTCATCCCCTTGGAGCACACGGACCAGGTTGGTGGTCTCCTTTTCCCAGATGAAGAAGGAGCCATCGTCAGAGCCACTGACGATATACTGAGCGTTGCTGGCGGGGGGGCAAAGGGCAGGGAGGTCAGGTGGGGTACTGCTCTACAGCCTCAAGTAGAGGCTGCATGGCCTAGGTAAAGGGGGAGCAAGGAAGTCTGCAGCCACTCAGTCCCCCACACGCTGGGGTGTGCACTTGACCCAGAATTCCTCCAGGTATATAGCCCTGGTCACTGTTCTCTTAAACCTAGGGCCAGCGACTACCTGGATTTCTCCAAGACAGTCTCCCCTACAGTTCATTATTACCTCCTTGGGCCAGGATCATCTTACATCATCTCTCGGATCTCTAAAATACCCTGTTTTAAGCCTCCCCTGAGCAGTTCCAGGCTTCTGGCATCCAGACTCCCTGTGCCCCTCACACACCACTGACATTTAGAGGGCATCTTGATGGATTCTTTTTTTTTGAGACAGGGTCTCATTCTGTCACCCAAGCTGGAGTACACTGGCATGATCATGGCTCACTGTGGCCTTAACTGGTCCTCCAATGTCAACCTCCTGAATAGCTGGGACTACAGGTGCATGTCACCACACCCAGATAATTTAAAACATTTTTTGTAGAGATGGGGGTCTATGCTGTCCAGGCTGGTCTCAAACTCCTGGGCTCAAGCGATCCTCCTGCTTCAGCCTCCCCAAGTGCTGGGATTACAGGCATGAGCCACTGTGCCTGGCCTATGGAGAGATTCTTGATTCATGTTCATGTGTCTCACCTACCCAAAGAAAGTACATCTACAAATGAGGGGTGGGGATGATGGTGTCTGAAACACAGAGTTTGTCCCTTAGTACACAGGGCACAGTTTTGAGCACAAAACAGATGTGCCAAGATTCCCAGCCTTGGAGGGCTGCTGCCTCATACTCTCAAGCAGAGGGAGGTTCCTTGAATGAGATAAAGAAACCAAGCTCTGGCACATGCAGACAGAGGGAGAAGGAGGTGGGGGATGAAGGAGTAGTTCAGGCACTGTGCTAGAGGCTCTACTTGGGTTATCTTATTAGTCCTTGTTATGGCCTCATAAATGGGCATGGCAGGTTGGTCATTTCATAGATTAAAACACTTTAGAGGCTGACAAAGGTGAAGCCATTTGCCCAAGGGTACAGAGGCAGAGCAGGGATTTGAGATTCTTCTCTGAAACCATTATGCCCCAACACTCCCCACTCAACCTCCCGCTGCCAACTGGGCTGCACCCTCCTCTTCAGGGCCTCGGACCTGCCAAAGAAATTGGCTTCTTTGATATCCGTGGTGGTGTTGCAGTGGCCGCAGTAGCGGAACTGATAGTCGTAGCTTCGCTCCCGCAGCACCATTTCATCCTCTGAGATGGAGTCCTTGCGGCTCGTGCTGCGGAGGCGGACTGGGGCGCCGCCACCAGGTCCCTTCTTCTCCTCTGGGGACAGAGATCCAGAAAAGGTAAGCGCCTTGTTCCTTTCTCTCCTTCCCTATTTTCCCCCACCTATGGCTCTGTTTTCAGTCCAAAGTCTGACAACATAGAACTACCTGCCTCCACCCTTATCCTGGAAAACTGGGGAAAGGTTGTGAGGAAAATGCATCTTTGGATCTAGCCCCTGAGGATGTTCAAGAGGAGACCTTTGATGCCAGGAGGGCCCTGGTTCAGGTCCCTAAATGAGGGCCTGAAAGCCCCAAAGATGCAGAGACTCAAAGTCTATTTCTGTGGAGGTAAGAGGCAGGGGAGGGTAGAGTGAGGCACTAGCAAAGAGAGAATGGATGACTTTTTTTTTTTTTTTGAGATGGTCACGCAGGCTGGAGTGCAGTGGCGTGATCTCGGCTCACTGCAACCTCCACCTCCAAGGTTCAAGCGATTCTCCTGGCTCAGCCTCCTGAGTAACTGGGACTACCACGCACGTGCCACCACGCCCAGCTAATTTTTGTATTTTTAGTAGAGACGTGGTTTTGCCACATTGGCCAGGCTGGTCTCGAACTCCTGACCTCAGGTGATCCACCTGCCTTGGCCTCCCAAAGTGCTGGGATTACAGGCATGAGCCACCGAGCCCAGCCTGGGTGACTTTTATAAACAGATTCATGGCACTTAGGGCAGTAAGGACCATGCCCTTACCCTCTGGAAGACAAGTTATTAGGGTCCCAAATGAGAGTCACTGATCAGTTAAGTGACAGGTAAAGTCACACAAGTTTTCTCAGTTCCTTAAAAGTGACTCACTCATACCTGCTTCAGGGCCTTGGAGCATGCTGGTCCGTATGCCAGGAGCTCTGCATCTCCCACAGCTACATTTTGTTGTTGTTGTTGTTTGAGACAGGATTTTGCTCTGTCACCCAGGCTGGAGTGCAGTGGTGTGATCATGGCTCACTGTAGCCTTGACCTCCTGGGCTCAAGTGATCCTCCTGCCTCAGCTGCCCGAGGAGCTGGGACTACAGGTGTGTGCCACCACCCCTGGCTAATTTTTTTTAATTTTTCTTTTGTTGAGATGGGATCTTGCTATGTTGTCCTAGCTGATATTGAACTCCTGGGCTCAAGCAATTTTCCCACATCAGCCTCCCAAAGTGCTGGGATTATAAGCGTGAGCCACCGTGCTAGGCCACACAGCTATATTTTGTATCTAGTTAATGCTTCCTTTGGATCCTTTAGATCTTAGTTTAAATGTTTCTTCCCGAAGAACCCCAGAATGCCATCAAGCTCCCCCCCCAACATGCACACCATTCAGGTCCCCATGGCACTTGTCATACTTTTTTGTTTCTCCTTTATCACTTGGTTCCTTCACTAGACTGTAAATGCCATAAACACAGAAATTCCATGTGACTTAGTCACAGCTCTATTCCCAGGACCCAGCACAGTGCCTGGTACATGGCAGTTGTCTGATAACTATTCATTAAACAAATGAATTTATCACGTGGTTGGTAAACTGCAAAGGAGAGAGGTGAAGATCCATGTCTGCCTCCTATGAGCTCACCGTTCACGTTTACAGACCACACTCCAATGGCCCAGTTCATTCTCCAGCACACTGAGGTGAGCTGGGCAGGGCTTCGTGCTCTTTGTGCAGGTAGTTAGAGAGGCTGTGCTTTCTCCAAGGCCACACAGTCACATGGTGGAGCTGCATTTGGAACCGACGCCCCACATTCCAAGCCTGAGGCATTTCTACTGCTCTGCGCTATTGTCTCTGCTGCACTTGTACACTCGGAACAAACACAATGACCAGCTTCTGCCTCTCAGATGCCCGAGTGGAACCACCAGGGCCCTGTCGAAGCAGGTGCGAATGCCTAGCGGGAGCCTGACTGAGCTCAGCTTCCTCCTATCCTGGGCACCAGGCACTCCCCCAGGTGCTTTAAACATGCCATTTAAACATGCTGATCCTCAATAGAAACGCTCAGTGGGAGGTGCTGGCATGCCTCCTTTTCAGACCAGGAAACACTCTCAGAGAGAGACCAAGTAACTGCCCCAAAGTTGCATGGTTTCTGAATCAACATCTGAACCCAGGCCTCTCCAATCCCAGAACCATGACCTCTCCAGAATGTCATGCAGCATCTCAAAGAGAAAGAGTAACAGCACCCCCTCCTCAGTGCCCACTCACCACCATCATTTTTAGAGAAGAGGGCAGCTGTGATGTCGCGGCCCAATGCATCACAAGCGCTGCTGTGGGCCTGCTCCGGAAATTTCCCTTTGAAGTCGTCCAGGCACTCCAGGGCTTCAGCCACATACTTGAGCTCAAAGAGGCAGCGGGCCAGGCGAAAGTGTGCCTTCAGGTGGCATGGGTTTAGGGAGATGGCCTTGAGGCAGTCCCTCAGGGCATCATAGTGGTCACCATCCCTGGGAAGGCAGGGAAGAGTGGCTTGGAGGTGGAGCCACGTGGCAAGCAAGGGGTCCCCATTCAGTCTCCTCTGCTTCCTGTGGCCACCCCAGCCCACCACTGACAGATCTCATGGCAAGGGGACTTGAGGACGAAGAGAATCCTGGCTCAGCCCAGGCCTCCCCCATCAGGAGACAGAGTATGGTTAAGGAGCAAGCCAGGAAACCCTGAGGTCTTGAGGGTGGCAAAAGCTGGTGTCAGGCTGCCCTCTGCTGGGCACAGAGTGCAACTGCACACTGGCTCACCCCAGGCACCCGCAGCTCTGCAGCAGAAGGCCTGGCATCTTGCCCACCACAGGCTCCCCAAGCCCTCCTTCTCTCTTCCCCCATCCACCTTCTCAAATCACCCCCGGCTGGCCTTCAAAGCCACATCCAAGGCAGGGGGCCCTCAAGGACAGTTCTGTGGTCTGGGGAAGCCAGAAGTGTCAGGCTGGGGACGCAGGGTCTGACCAGCAGGCAGCAAGCCCTCAGCCAGACCCCCCCCTGTCCTGGCTGACTGATCCACAGCAGCTGTGGCCTCTACCTCCTGGGGCTGGAGGATGGGGCCTGACAGTCTGGCAGAGTCAGCTCTCTGGAAGCTGATGGTAAGGGGGGTTGTGCACACCAGGAGCTCCAAATCGTCCCTACTCACTTCTCCGACCTCCTGAAGCACGGATGAAGGGAAGTGGGAGTGCTTTTGATGGGGAAGCGGGGAAAGAGGAAGTGAAAGGAGGTCAGAGAAGCCCCTCCTTTTCCCACCCTGTGCCAGAATATAGGAAGCATACTCCCCCAGCACCCACAGACCTGTCCTTGCCTCTTGTCTGGAGAGCCAGACAGGCCACAGGAACTGCTTCTTCAGAAGCCATTTTTTTTTTTTCAGCTGGGCTGGAGTAGGCCTAGGACCCAACTGTGCCAAGCAGCAGTAAGAGGCACCCCTTAGAGTTAATGGCCCCTTCTCCAAGGGCACAGCTCACAACAATCTGGCATGGCTAAGGCAGGCCTGACATAGGAAGGTTCTTCCTGAGCCTCCTTCTGCAGCACTCAGAGGGAGCACCCAGTCCTCGGAGCAGCCACGCTCAGACCAGGAACCAGCAGCTCAGCCCATGTGGGGGCAGGCAGGAAACAGAGCTGCTTCAATGGCGTGGCCTGCGTCAGGATGAGTGGCTGTGACGAAGGAGCAGGCACTGTTTGGAAACCCAATTACTGCCTGCAAGGTGCCCCTCTGAGCTCCTGGGGAGAGCCAAACCAGAGACCAGCCAGGAGCCAGAGGGTGACAGCTCCCACTGCATCCAGGAGCAGATGGCAGCCCTGGGGAGACTGGCCCAGGACAGAATGTGACATTCTAGGGGTCACTGGCAGGCATGTGGGGATGGGGGTAGAGAGCAGGCTGGCCCCAGGGCTCACCCTTCCTAGACTCACTGCCAGATCAATCTCCCTGAAAGGACAGCCCTCAGCACATCCCTCTCCTGCTCAGAACTCTCCAGTAGCTGCCCATCATGCACTGAATCGAGGCCAACGTCACCGCTCTGCATTCCAAGCTCTCCCTAGGCCGGCCCCAGGCTACCTCACAGACTCATCTCCTGCCAGTCCCTTTCCGAACCCTCTGCTCCAGCCAAATGGATTTGCTGTTCTGCAAACAAGCTCTTCAGTCAGTCCCCCACCCCCACGCCTTTGTTCACACCATTTCATCTCCCTGGAATGTCCTTCCCCCACAGGCCCCTCCTCTCCTTCATCTCCTGTCTAAGCCTGCCTACACTTAAAGCCCATTCAGACGCCATGTCTTTCTGATGCTTCTCTGCTCCCCAGCTAAAGCGACCCAACTTTTCTTGATGCCCACAGCCCTTTACCTGACCATTCACAAGACTCACTACTTCCTATCTCTTTAATGCTGAACTATGTCCACCACTTTACCCACTGTCTGGAGAGGCTCCTCTGGAGCACAGGAACTCAGAGGGATAGAACTTTGTGTTCCTAGTACCTAGCACATAGTAGGAGCTCAGAGAACATGCTGAGGGCACATATGGATTGGGAAATCACCAACCTCTCTTAGCAAGAATGCAGGAGTGAAGCTGAGCTCTTAGCCTACAGCCTGGATGAGGACCACTGAGTTCTACCCAACTGTTTGTTGGACAGAGAGGTGAATCAACTCACGATTCACCCAAAACAGTCATCTCCTGGGTTTGGCTACCACCTGAGCCCTTGGCCAACTCCTGATGCCTTAGCTAAGGCCGGGGGACAGCATCTTCCCCACCCCCACCTAGCATTACCATCCTGCTGACTTGGGTGGGTTTCTTAAGTTTCCCTCTCTGGCCTGCCGAGTTGCAGCCAGACGATGGCACACCAGCTGGCCTGTCTGTCTGGGCAGAGCCGACGGATGCCAGACGGAGCAGAAATGGCTGTGGGCCCAGCTCTATCCATCTCTAGTCCTGGCCTTGGCTAGGGGATGGGGGGGGCGGGGTCTGCATGTCTGCTTGCCTGCTGGTGCTGCAGGCAGTAGGGCTGGGCGCCCTGATGGTCTCCAAAGATGAGGAGTTCTTTCAGATATGGTCCACTTCTTTATTACCAGCCACCATACCCTAGCGTGACCCATAGCCAGCTTTGGATCTCTGGGATATGGTTTGTACTCAGTCCAAAGGGTCTAAGAACACAGAAAGCAAGCCTTAGGGGGGCAAGGGACTGCAGAATATTTTAGACACATACCAACTGAATTCACCAAACCCCTCATTTCCACTTAGCAAGATTCCACTGCTCTTCAAAGTCCAATTCTCCAACAGTTGGGACTAACAGTCCTCAACTCATACTTCCCCAGGGGCCACAGCACTTTATAATAATATGCCATGTAGAAACTAGTTTTGAACATGTTCCACGTAACTGTGAGCTTCCTTAGTGCTTGAGACTTCCTGATTAATGGGTCAGGTGCCTGCCCACCATTAGCCTGGAGGTAGGGAGGAGAGGCCAAGAAGCCCTAAGAGGCAGCAATATGTTCTTGCCACTCTCCCTGGATGCCTTGGCAACTTGGCTCCATCAGGCCCCTGCCTTTTGGTCCAGCTGCTTTCTCCCTCATCCTGACCCAGATCCCGTCTGCAGTGGCCACTCACCACTTGCGCTTCATGTAGGCTGCTGCTCGGTTTCCATAAAGCATGGCATTGTGAGGGGCCCTCTGCACAGCCTTGCTGTAAAGCTGAATGGCTTGGGTCCACTGCTGGCAGGCAAAAGCCTCATTGGCTTGCTGTTTCACACGCTCCAGGTATGGTGGTAGCTCTACTTGGGGGCTGCAGGGGAAATAGAGCCAAGTCAGAACAGTCAAAGAAGGTCAGAGCAGTCCCTCAGGGAGTCTGTAACATGGCCTGAGGGCCACCCAGGTTTTCTTGGCCACTGGGATCTGACTGCTATCTGGAAGAGGGGACCACTACCCTGGTCTGGGATATTACCTGTTACTGTGATAGGGAATACCATTTGGAATTCCATTCCAAATACCATTCCAAATACTCTCAGCCAGTGAAAAGAAGAAGGGCAGAAATGAAGCTGTACTTAAACTCCTGGGCATGGTAGTAGCTGATACCACCTGCCTCCATGCTGAGCTGAACCTTATGACCACCCGAGTCCCTCCTGTGGATCGCTGTCTAGAGAACTCTATTTCTCTCAAGGCTAGGGAATTTGAGCATGTCTGTATCCAAAGCCCAGCACAGAGGCTGGCAGAGAAAAGAGGCAAGGATATGCTATAGGATGGGGAATAATATAATGCGGAGGCCCATTTGTATGCAGCCCCTTTTTGGAGACAGCTCAGTGCTAAGAGGCAGCTAGCTCCTGAGTCCTGACCCCAGTTACTGGTACCAACAGGCTAGAGCTACAGTCTGACCATGACTATGTTCGCCAGGCAGAGGGGCACTGGAAACACTAGCCACCCTCCAAGAAGGCTCTTTGCCTTGGTCCTCACTCTCTGGGATGCATGAGTGGGTGTGGGTCAGGAGGAAGATTTACAGGTTATGTCCCTCCCTCCAGTCCATACAGTGTAACTGGGGCTTGGAGGGCTGGACAAGCCAGCTGGCCTCACCTGACATGTCCCCTACTCTCCGGCAGCCGGAAGCCATTGCTATGAAGGTGCAGGCCATTGGACACACCGTTGGACACACCGTTGGTGGACATCTTGCCATTCTGGACTTCTGGCAGGAGATAGTGAGAAAGTGACAGCAACAACTCAGGAAGAGGACCCATTTCTTCCTGGCAGCCCTCTAGCTTCCATCACGGGGTCTGATGGTTCCATCGTGGGACTGTTCTCCCAGAGTAAGATCCATTCCCAGAAAGCAAGTTCTGACATAAAGAAAAGCCCGTGCGCCCTCTGCTGGCTGGCGAGGGACACAACTTCACCGTGGCATTACTCAGCTGGGGCTGGGGCTGGGGCTGGGGCTGGGGCTGGGGCTGGGGCTGGGGGTGGGAATGGAGTGAGGAGGTGCCTAAATCAACTGTAGGCCCCAGGAAGAAATCAATGAGAAGACTGGGCCAGGATACAAAGGAGAGGGGAACTACTTCAGGTTCTCAAGAGCCAAGCCATGGAAGGAACCTGTCTTTTCAGAGGGAAGCAAAAAGGGCAGTGATGCAAAGCTCTTGAAGAGATCTCTGCTCTATTGTCATCCTCTTTCTTACTGCATAGGTGGGGTTATTTCAGAGATCTGCTATTTTTGGAGGATCACAGTCCAGAGTAAAGGGCAGGCTTCTCAGCAGGTGTAGCATGCACTCAAGCTCCCCTACACCGCCACAGTAGAGATACCCTAAGGGAGAACTTACCCCCCGAGGAGTGGCATTTTCTAGGCAAGAGGAAGGTGTACGGCCGCTGCTTGTAAGTCAAGTCAAACAAATAGACCTAGAGTTGAGGGGGGCAAAAAAAGAGATGGAAGCTGTGAGGTAAGGATGTGGTTGAACCAGTAAGCAGGTCTTGGTTTCTCAAGAACTAGAGTCTTGGAACACAGTGAGTGTTGAGCATAGAACCATCAAGCTATCCTAAGAGGTACTTCCATCAAACCTCAGGCTGGAAAATCTTCCTAGCTCTAGCATTCAGGGTGGGCTATCTGATCTACCCAAAGTCCTGCTTGAAATACTATCATTAATTAGAATCACATTTGGCTGGGCATGGTGGCGTAGCCTGTAATCCTAGCACTTTAGGAGGCTGAGGCAGGAGGGTGGTTGCTTGAGCCCAGGAGTTTGAGACCAGCTTGGGCAACATGGCAAAACCCCGTCTTTACAAGAAATACAAAACTAGCCAGGTGTGGTGGCGTGTGCCTGTGGTCCCAGCTACTCAGGAGGCTGAGGTGGGGGAATCACTTGAGCCTGGGATGTCGAGGCTGCAGTGACCCGAGATTGTACCACTGCACTCCAGCCTGGGTGACAGAGTGAGACCCTGCCTCAAAACAAACAAACAAACAAAATAGAAGGTCAGGTGCAGTGGTTAATGTCTGTAATCCCAGCATTTGGGAGAGTGAGGTGGGCGGATCACCTGAAGTCAGGAGTTCAAGACTAGCCTGACCAACATCGTGAAACTCCATCTCTACTAAAAATACAAAATTAGCCAGGCGTGGCACGTGCCTGTAATCCCAGCTACTTGGAAGGCTGAGGCAGGAGAATTGCTTAAATCCAGGAGGCAGAGCGGAGGTTGCAGTGAGCCAAGATCGCACCATTGCCCTCCAGCCTGGGCAACAAGAGCGAAACTCCAACTCAAAAAAAAAAAAAAAAACACGTCACATGTTTAAAAAGATGAAGAAGTCCTCAAAGGTCACAAAGCCAAATGTTTACCCTAGCACTACTCCTGAGCTTTTCATGATTCCTTGGACAGGTCCAGGAATGTCTGGCTTATCCTCACCTATTCTGCATCCCGTTTCATTTGTATATATTTGGGCCTTGCCTTGTAATGTCATTAACTGTTTCATTTGTCATGTCTCCCATCAGCCTGGGGATGGATCATATTTCCCACTTGTCTCTATTATATTTATAATAATGCGAGTCCCAGAGTAAGTGCTCAGTGTTGGTAGAGTAAATAAATCTATGCAAGGCTTACTAAATATCCTGAGAGCACACAAACAGAAGGTTTAGCAACCTGCCATTATCAAAGAACACTTCCCAAAGCTGGCACTAACCCACAGCTTGCTCTGAGCTGCATGCTCTGAGCCCCAGGGATTTCCTCCTAGGAAAATAGCAGACGAGGAAACTGAGGCTCAGAAAAATAGATTTGCTCAAAGTCACAGTAAACAGCTGCTGAACAGCAGGCCAGCATTTGAACAGAAGTCTGTCCATTCCAAAGCCTATATTCTTAACCAAAATGCCATACTATCATATTTCTATCTAGTTCATTAAGAAAAAATGAAATAAAAAGACTGAGCTAGGACATCTCTCTGGGAACTCCAATGATGCCACATCACCCCCACATTTCAATGTAACATCATTTACCATAAGGCTGTTGTGTCTTGTCTGCCTCAGCAGTGAACATAAGGTACATGCCCCTGGCTGCTGGGCATGGAATGGTGATGGGGCAGAGCCACCTTATGCTGTACATACCTGTTCCCCCCCCATGTTGACTAGTAGCTCTGTGCCATTGGGGCTGAAGGTCACATAGGTGGCAACCAGCACTCTCAAACGGTTGTTGTAGTCAGGAAGCTTCACTGGCAGGTGACCTGCAGGGAATAGCCCAGTCATACTAGGGTCCCAGTCCCCTTCAAAGGGGCATGAGATTGTGTGAAGTCAGTCATATCAAAAATTATACCAATCAACTTTAGCATAAAAGCAGCTACAAGTGTTGAGCCCTTACTATATGCACTGGGCTAGCTGCTTTATATATTTTATCTCATTTAGTCATTATAACCCCATTTTACTTGACCTTGATGAGTTTCTTTTCTGTAATTTGCTGAAGGTGACATAGCTTGTCAATGGCAGAGTTGGGATTAAAGCTCAGGTCTCTCTGACTCTAAAACCCTTGCTCTTGACCACCATGCCATGCTGTCTCCCTGGACTGCTCCCAAAAGAGTCAGCATCTAGCCGAGAGTTTGGGGCCAGAGCTGTGCTGAGCGCTACCTGCTACGTAATACTGGGCTGCACCGTCCGGAAGGGGTTTCTGCCGGTCACAGAAGGTGTGCACACCCGCTGAAGGGCTCTGCTTCATGCTCTTTCTGGTGGGAAGGAAAATCATATAGGTTAAAGTCACAGCACTGCCCCTGGCTAGACCAGACCACACTCACTAGTCGAAAACTTACATTTGTATCTGAGACATACAGGAGGTATTTTTCTTCCTTACCTAAGCAACCCCAAAGGCCCACCAACTAGACAATTACAGACATATACATTACAGTGCTTTACCAGGTAGGTCCTATAAGCTGTCTGGGTCTTCATGACCACCTTATTTTTCCCATTTTACAAACAAGCAAGCTAAGGTTCAAGACCCGCTCCAAGCCATGCAGAGTGTGAGGGGCAGCAGTGGTCACCAAGCCCATGAATGAAAATAAACAGGCGACATTCCTGCATCCATCCCAAGAATCATGGAAAGCCCAGGCTGGAGAGGCAACTCAGGTCTGAGAGTGCTGTGGAGGTTCTGCGTGTTATAAGAACTAGCAGGAAATATTATATACAGTGATTTCTTTGAGAAAGACACTATAAGAGATTTATATAAGAAATTATAAGAATAAATAAATATAAGGAAATCATAAGGAATTTATGTAAGAGATTATGGGTAATTTATACTTTTCTTTTTTCTTTTTTTTTTTTAATTGAGACTGAGTCTCACTCTGCCACCCAGGCTGGAGTGCAGTGGCAGGATCTCTGCTCACTGCAAGCTCCATCTCCCAGGTTGACACCATTCTCCTGCCTCAGCCTCCCCAGTAGCTGGGACTACAGGCGCCCGCCACCACGCCCGGCTAATTTTTTGTATTTTTAGTAGAGACGGGGTTTCACCGTGTTAGCCAGGATGGTCTCGATCTCCTGACCTCGTGATCCGCCCACCTCGGCCTCCCAAAGTGCTGGGATTACAGGTGTGAGCCACCGCGCCTGGCCTAATTTATACTTTTCATATTTTCCAACATAAGTGAGGATTAAGTTTTTTAAAAATCACAAAATTGAAGAAAGTCCATTTCATAAAGAAGGGGCCAGGCTGGGTGTGGTGGCTGACGTCTGTAATCCCAACACTTTGGGAGGCCTAGGCGGGCAGATCACCTGAGGTCAGGAGTTCAAGACTAGCCTGGTCAACATGGTGAAACCCCGTCTCTACTAATAATACAAAAATTAGCCAGGTGTGGTGGCAGGTGCCTGTAATCCCAGCTACTCGGGAGGCTGAAGCAGGACAACAGCTTGAACCTGGGAGGCAGAGGTTGCAGTGAGCTGAGATTGTGCCACTGCGCTCCAACACGGGTGACAGAGCAAGACTCTGTCTCAAAAAAAAATAAAAATAAAAAAGTAAAACAATAAATAAATAAATAAAAGAAGGGGCCAGGCACAGTGGCTCATGCTTGTAGTCCCAGCACTTTGGGAGGTCGAGGTGGGAAGATTGCTTTAGCTCGAGTTTGAGACCAGCCTGGGCAACAAGGAAAGACCCCGCCCCTATAAAAAAAATTAAAAAATTAGCCAAGTGAGGTGGCGTGTGACTGTAGTCTCAGCTACTTGAGAGGCTGAGATGGGAGGATCGCTTGAGCCTGGGAGGTTGAGGCTGCAGTGAGCTGTGATAGAAGAAGAGGGCATGGCAATGGCAGTGAGGGAAAGGGGCAGTAGGTTCTCTGGGGACTTACTCACAGGAGACAGGAGGCTGAACTATTCATACCTGTGGTTATGGATCATGCGGATGTCATAGAGCCTCACGAAGGGCCCGCTGGCCCCAACTGCCAGGCAGTTGTTGTCCTGGGGGTTGACAGTGAGGCACTTGGCCTCCACCAGCTGGCCACAGTACTCTGTCAGGTCAATCAGCACCTCCGAGTGTTTGCTGTTCTCTCGAAGGTCATACTGGCTGTGAGAGAGGACAGAGTTAGGGAATTGGGGCTTGGGGTCCTTGAGAGGAAGGCAGGGGAAAAGACAAGTTCTTGTTATGCAAGAGGATTGGGAGGGACTTTGGACCTGTTTCTAAATAAGAATGTCAAAAACAACTCCCATTTCTTGAGTGTCCACAGTGTGCCAGGTACCTGTAGTAGGCTTCTCACACATTCTATTTTATTCTACTAGAACTCCTAAGGTGGATACTATTGTACATATTCTACAGATGTCAGTATTATTGCTACTATTATACTACTACTGATTACCAACACTTAGTGAAAATGTGCTTTATGTCCAGTATTGCCCCTTAATTAATTCCTAACGCCATCCCTAGGTATCATTAGAATATTGAGGTTCAAAGATGTTGAATAACCTGACTGAGATGACACTGCTAGTAAGTGCAGAGCTGGGGAAGCTTTCTGAGACTGCATCTTAAACACTGCTCCGTTCCTACCTAGTCTAGTTTCTTTCATGAAACAAGGTATGGAGGTGACAGAAAAGAGACTCTGCAGATCATCTAAGAGCTATCTAGATATACCATGGGCCAAGGCAAGCCTAAAAGTCTCATCCACACAGTAAAGGTAATGCCAAAAAGTCTACCAAACAGCAGCAAACTCCCACCGCTCCAGATGGGGAAACTTTGTGCTGCCAATACACAGGTATCCTCAGAGAGTGGTGGGTAGGGGGGACATCACCTATATGCTCTCCCCTCTTGCCTAGACATCTGTTATCACCTCTTTGCTGTTCACCTTGTCTTTCTAAGCCATCTTCACCAGGCTGCTCTTCCTAAAATATTATTTTACATCACTCTCCTGCTCAAAAAAATTGCAGAGATTCCTCAATACTTTTAGCACAAGTTTACTTTTACCAAACTCCTCAGTCTGGTTTTCAAGACTCAATTTCACATCTCTCTCCAACCTTATTCCTCAGTTTTCTAAATGTGGGTCAATTATAACTACAGAATTCTTTATCCTGCACATGCCATGTTTATTTCTGCCTTTGCAAACTCTGCTCAAGCTGGGGAATACACTCTGCTTTTCCTTGCTCATCCAAATCCTGTCTGTTCTGGAAGGCCCAGCTTATGTTCACCTTCTGCTAGGACACCTTCTCTGACTGTGCCTATGCCTAAACACTTAGGATCCTACCCAATGCGCTAGACGCTCCGCTTCTACCAGCTGGCCCTGGCAAAATCTGGTCAGCCAAGGTCAAAAAGTGCTACATAGAGTTGGACCTGCCACTGACCAAGTGCATTCTGTCTTCTGAGGTTCAGGGATGCAGTGACTTACCCCAGTCAAATACTGAGTGAGATTGCTAGGATTTGACCCCAGGTCTGTCTGACTTCACTGCCTTGCTCTTGACTATGTTATAATTTATATATGACTTAGATATTCCTTATCTGTAAAAGGAAAGAGGGCGCAAAGTCCTACAGGAACTCAAGGGAGACAGATTAAAGCAGGCTGGGGAGATAAGAAAGAAGTTCTAAGGTCACAGCTGAAGAAAGGAGTTAAAGAAGGGCAACGACACCATTTTAGAATGAAGGGAAGTAGAGGCAAATGTGTAACAATGCAGGGCACTGGAAAAGGGGACAGTCCATTTTACCATTTCCGGCTGGCTTGCCCCCTCCCAGGTATATAGCCACTGACCAACTGTTCAAGAGAAATGTATCAAGCGGCTCTATGTGCCAGGCGCTGTGCTGGGCTCTAGGGATACGACCAAGAACAAGACAGACATGGAGTTGCTCTAAGAGAGTTTACTTTTACTATTTAGTGAGGATACAGACAAAAAAGTAAACCAATAAGTAAAAATAAAATAAGGCCAGGTGTGGTAGCTCACACCAGCAATCCTAGCACTGTGGGAGGCCGAGGTGGGAGGATCACTTGAGCCCAGGAGTTTGAGACCTGCCTGGGCAACACAGAGAAACCCCATCTCTACAAAAAAAATAGAAAAATTAGCCAAGCATGGTGGAGCGTGTCTGTAGTCCCAGGTATTCGGGAGGCTGAGGTGGGAGAATCGCCTGAGCCCAGGAAGTCAAGGCTGCAGTGAGCCATGATCACGCCACTGCACTCCAACCTCCGCAATAGAATGGAGTGAGACCCTGTCTCAAAAAATAAATTAATTAATAAAAATAACTACAGGTGGCAGTTAGAGTTACAGAGGATATAATTGTTAAAAAAAGCATAACGTCTGTCTACTTTAGACAGGATGGTCAGAGAAGGTGCTTCTGAAGAGGTAACTGAAGCTGATCTCCTTAGGATAAGAAAGAGTCTGACATGGGAAGAGCTGGGGACAGAGAATCTCAAGTAGAGGAAAGAGTAACGTGAATGCCCAGAGGCAGTAGAGACCCTGGGCACCTGAGGTGGTGAGAAAAAGCTTGTGGGCCTAGAGGTAGTACAAAGGAGGGCAAAGAGGGAGGAAGGTGAGGGCGGAGTAAGCAAATGTTCCCAGTGGAGTTTGTACACAGACAACTGCCCTGGGCAGACAAAGGAGGTTGGACCTCTGCTGGAGGGAAAGAGCTAGGTCTGTAGAAGGAAACACTATATAGGATGATGGGATGGGGGAGCGACAGGCTCCACTAGATGCCCCAGACTCTTACCGGATAAGGCCATCCTCAGCAGCACTCCAGAATGTGTTGGGCCACATGGGCGCTGTGGCGATGCGCTTCACCCGGTTTGTGTGGTCTCCAAACATGTGGATGGTCTCCTTTACTGTCAGGTCGTGCACATGCACCTTAGAGTCGGCTGCCCCCGTGATCAAGATGCGGTCCCCAGCGTGAGGCAGGAACTATATAGGAGAAATGGAGGAAGGGGTGGGTGGTAGGAGTAGAAATGGCCACGGAAGGAGGCTAGCCTGGATGTCTGTACCCTTTTCTCTCTCCATGTCAGATAAGAGAATGAGCCCATGCAGGCTGGGCGCGGTGGCTCATGCCTGTAATCCCAGCTGCTCAGCAGGCTGAGGCAGGAAAATCCCTTGAACCCGGGAGGCAGAGGCTGCAGGAAGCCAGAGGCTGCAGTGAGCCGAGATTGTGCCACTGCATTACAGCCTGGGCAACAAAGCGAGACTGTCTCAAAAAAAACAACAACAATAAAAAACAAAACAAACCCTTGAGGTTCAGCAGTAATATACAGCAAGATTGTGTTCAAGCCCAAGTCTGTCTGACTCCCACATGCTCTACTTGCCTCATGATGACTACTTAGTAACCTAGAGATTAAGTAATAAATTAGTCCTTAAGTGAAAAAGACTTTGAGTGTTTTAAGGGAATGGGTGTGTGTGGTTTTGTTTTTTTGTTTTTTTTTTTTGGAGACAGAGTCTCGCTCTGTCACCCAGGCTGGAGTGCAGTGGTGCAATCTCGGCTCACTGCAACTTCCACCTCCCGGGTTCAAGCGATTCTCCTGTGTCAGCCTCCTGAGTAGCTGGGATTACAGGTGTGTACCACCACGCCCAGCTAATTTTTGTATTTTTAGTAGAGACAGGGTTTCACCATGTTGGCCAGGCTGGTCTCGAACTCCTGACCTCAGGTGATCCACCTGCCTTGGCCTCCCAAAGTGCTGGGATTGTAGGCATGAGCCAGAATGCCCTGATGGGAGTGAGTGTTTTAAATTAGTTTGACTGCTTCTGAAAAACAATCTGGTAATAGTAACAAAGATTAAAAACAATTTCTATTTTTTGACTCAAAACTTCCACTTCCAAGAAATAATCCAGGCCAGGCGTGGTGGCTCATGCCTATAATCCCAGCACTTTGGGAGGCTCAGGCGGGCAGATCACAAGGTCAGGAGATCCAGACCATCCTGACTAACACGGTGAAACCCCGTCTCTACTAAAAATATAAAAAAATTAGCCAGGCGTGCGCCTGTAGTCCCAGCTACTCGGGAGGCTGAGGTAGGAGGATGGTGTGAACCCGGGAGGCGGAGCTTGCAGTGAGCCGAGATCGCACCACTGCACTCCAGCCTGGGCAACAGAGCGAGACTCCATCTCAAAAAAAAAAAAAAAAAAAAAAAGGAAATAATCCAAAAAGAAAAAAGGGACCTGGTCAGAAATGCTTGGATGCCTCTTATAATAGCAAATATTGGAAACAGCTCAAATGTTGGACCATAGGGAAGGGCTGAGCATCGAGAGGATACATCTCTATGCAGTATTTATTAAAAAACAAAAAACAAAAAACAAAAAAAACCGGCCAGGTGCCGTGGCTCACACCTGTAATCCCAACACTTTGGGAGGCCGAGGTAGGCGGATTACCTGAGGTCAGGAGTTTGAGACCACCCTGGCCAACATGGTGAAACCCCGTCTTTACTACAAAAAAAATTAGCCGGATGTGGTGGTGTGCACCTGCAATCCCAGCTGCTCAGAAGGTTGAAGCAGGAGAATCACTTGAAGCCAGGAGGTGGAGGTTGCAGTGAGCTGAGATGGCATCACTGCACTCCAGCATGGGTGACAGAGCAAACAAGACTTCATCTCAAAAAAAAAAAACAACAAAAAACCACCATCCTGATAAAGGCAAGAACAAAATACTCCAGATGACATCTGATAAGAAAAAAACAGCTGCAACCATAGCTTCAAATAATGAAAAAAGAAAGTATGCAGTTCTGGGCTGGGCGCTGTGGCTCGCACCTGTAATCCCAGCACTTTGGGAGGCGGAGGCAGGTGGATCACCTGAGGTCGGGAATTCAAGACCAGCCTTACCAACATGGAGAAACCCTGTCTCTACTAAAAATACAAAAAATTAGCCGGGTGTGGTGGCGTATGCCTGTAGTCCCAGCTACTCGGGAGGCTGAGGCAGGAGAATCGCTTGAACCCGGGAGGCGGAGGTTGCGGTGAGCCGAGATCTTGCCACTGTACTCCAGCCTGGGCAACAAGAGCGAGACTCTGTCTCAAAAAAAAAAAAAAAAAAAAGAAAAGAAAAAAGAAAGAAAGTATGTAGTTCTATCACATAACTTTGAGGATAAAAAATATTTGGGAGTGGTGTTGAATTCTCGTGTGAGTTCAAAAAATTGAAATATCTTTTTTTTGAAATTGAAAAGCTCCTCCCTACCCACAACAAGGCTGAGTGGTAGTGTTGGGGGAGGGGCAATGTCCTACACTGAAACAGCTGATGTCCCACTTGACTTTAAATGTTCACAAAGAGCAACAATTCACTCTTTCCACATAGGCTTCTCTAAGGGCTCATTAGAACAAGGTCTAGCCAGGCACTGTGGCTCATGCCTGTAATCCCAACACTTTGGGAGGCTTAGGTGGGTGGATAACCTGAGGTCAGGAGTTCGAAACTGGCCTGGCCAACATGGTGAAACCCTATCTCTACTAAAAATACAAAAATCTGCCAGGTGTGGTGGTGCACACCTGTAATCCCAGCTACTTAGGAGGCTGAGGCACAAGAATCGCTTGAACCCAGAGGTGGAGGTTGCAGTGAGCCAAGATTGTGCCAACTGTACTCCAGCCTGGGCGACATTCAGAGTAAGACTCACCCTCAAAAAAAAAAAGACCAAGGTCTAGATGAAATAGACATGATTTAATTATTTTAGGGACAACCAGTAGTCTTTAATCCTGTCTAGAGACGGCATACACTCAATGCACAGCAGAAATAAACTGGGGAGCCCTTGTCATGATCCTGTGGCTGCTGCCACACGCATCGCACACCATAGTCACCACCAGGGGGAGCGCATGAGTTAAATACATATACATCTGCAGTGTTTCCACTACCTAAAGAAAGAAGAATCCTTTTCAGGTTGTTTTTTTTTTTTAAATAGAAGAGGAGGCTGACAGTCTGCTTGTAAGTGCTGTTCCCAAGGTCTTACCGTTAGGGAGTATCAAGACCATTATGAAATTCTGGTGTTAGAAATCAATGTCTTGTGCTCTGATGCTAAACTAATGGCTTAGGTCCCCTTCCCCAGGCCTGACTGTACAGACTAAAATTGGACCTAAACTCTTTGCAGGGGCAGAAAGCAGTTTCCGTTAGTCATGTAAGAGGTAAATCATCATTGTTCTGTCTCTAGAGGCGAGAATCACAGCTTGAGAAGAAAAAAGGGTTTAGGAAAACAAGTAGGTTTGGAGCTATCATCTTGTTCAGGTATCTTGTAATTCCTCTTGATATTAATTAGGAAAATATTTCTTAGAATAGTGAGGGTTTCTGAAGGACAACTTCATTCTCACATCTATCCATTACAGAATCTCAGAGCTGGAAAGGCCCTTCCTTGCAGGCCATTTCTTCCAACTTTAAATCTTGGAGATAAAGCACCTGGCGAGTGGACAAGTGCAGGGATAGGACATTTACTCATCTCCTCCAGGGGCCCATTCTACATTTTTCAAAGAGCTCTAAGCATTAGACAGTTCTTTCTTTCCTCAGGCCCACATTTAATTCTGTGGACTTATAGCCGCTAGTCCTAGGTCTGTTTTCCACAACAAAAAAACATGTCTCATGTCATTTCCAGGGCTTCAACAGAGCTTTAAAGGTCTGAAGACACTTGTAAGCCCCCTTCTCACCTCTCCTCCGCTCAACTCTCCTCCTCCAACAAATCAAAATATTCATTTCCTATGAAGGGGTAGAACAGATAAAAAGCACTGGGCACAGACTTTATTTTTATCAATTATCTCATTGAACTGTCACATCAACCTTGTAGACTGTTATTTCCCTTTAAAAAAATTAATTTGTTTACAAATCTGGGAGATTTTCCTTCGCTGCTTCCTTTTTTACAGATGAGCAAACAGGCTCAGACAGGTCAGGTGATTTGCTCAGGTCACACAATGCCCAAGAAGCAGATAAGGGAGTCAAACCCAGGTATGCCTGCTCTCTACGTTCATGTTCAGAACCATACCCCCACCACCATTCACATAAAGATAAATTCATCTAGAATTGGCCGCTTAGCTCTAAAAGAGGAAGAAGAACATGGAAGAGAAATGAGGTTTCAGGAATCACCAACAGATACTTAGATCATAAAGCTGTCTGTGACCCTAGACGGTATATGGGACACACACATACCAACATGGCGTGGCCACAGCCCAGTCACTCTTGTGCTTGCTCTGTGGTTTGTGCTTGCTCTGTGGCTTGTCCTGCTCACCTTGACAGAGAAGATATTTGCGGTGTGCCCCGTGTGCATGGAGAGCAGCTTCTTGTGGTGCAGCGGGTCCCACACAATCGTGTGCTGGTCATCGGAACCAGAGGCCAGCAAGCTGAAAGCAGAGTGAGGGATTGTGATCTCTCCTCAAATTCCTAGGCTCCCTTTCCCCATCCCATGTTCTCAGTTTACAAGGAGTTAGGTTACAGAATTTGAAGAACAGCAAATGTCACAGAATTTAAGGTTGCCTTGTAAACAGCTGATTCTCTTCTATTTTGTCCTGAGAAATTTCCATTATTCTTTTTTTTTTTTTGAAATGGAGTCTCGCTCTGTCCCCCAGGCTGGAAGTGCAGTGGCGTGATCTCAGCTCACTGCAAGCTCCGCCTCCCAGGTTCACGCCATTCTCCTGCCTCAGCCTCCTGAGTAGCTGGGACTACAGGCGCCCGCCACCACACCCGGCTAATTTTTTGTTTTTTTGTAGAGACGGGGTTTCACTGTGTTAGGCAGGATGGTCTCAATCTCCTGACCTCGTGATCCACCCGCCTCGGCCTCCCAAAGTGCTAGGATTACAGGCGTGAGCCACTACGCCCGGCCAAGAAATTTCTATTATTCTTAAACACATTGGCTTATTAAAAAAACGGGGTTTTGGGCCGGGCGCGGTAGTTCATGCCTGTAATCCTAGCACTTTGGGAGGCTGAGGCGGGTGGATTGCCTGAGCTCAGGAGTTTGAGACCAGCCTGGGCAACATGGCAAAACCCCGTCTCTACTAAAAATACAAAAAAATTAGCCAGGCATGGTGGCGCGTGCCTGTAGTCCCAGTTACTTGGGAGGCTGATTAAGGAGAATCGCTTGAACCTGAAAGGTGGAGGTTGCAGTGAGCCAAGATCACGCCATTGCACTCCAGCCTGGGTGACAGAATGAGACTCTGTCTCTAAAACAAAACAAAACAAAACAGGGTTTGGATGGTCATCCAACTTTCCATCTGTCTGAGATTGTTTAATTGTGTTGAAAATTATGGGCTAAGCTGAAGAACGGCAGACAGCAGCAGTCTCTTTTCATTTGGGTCCACTCTTTTCCTTGGATCCTCTCAGGAGGAGCCTTCCTGTTCCACCCTCCTTACTTCCTTCCCCAGCACCCTTCAGGTGCTCTAGCTCATACTTACTCTCCTTTCTCATTCCACTCCAGACAGTTGACACATCCTGAGTGACCCTGGGGGAGCAAATGAAGAGACAGGAAGAGAGTTGGTTAGGGGTTCTCCTGGGGAACTCAACACCAAGAAGTGGAACTGAACAGGTAAACCAGTCTTTCCATTTTCAATATTTTCCAAGTGCATGTGAGTGGCCAAAGTGGACTTAAACTGACTAGTGTCTTACAATATATAAAGTACTTTCATATTCATGATCTCACTTGATACTGGGCACTTCTGAGCCATAAAGGACAAGTTTCATTGATCCCGTTTTGCAGAAAAGTAAACTGAAGTTCAGACAGTAGAAAGCAGTAAAAGTGAGATCCAAACACATTTCTGCTTTTACCATTAGAAGGAGTATGTCAGCCAGGCACAGAGGCTCACACCTGTAATCCTAGTGCTTTGGGAGGCTGCCCAATCTGCTTTGGGCAGATTGCTTGAGCTCAGGAGTTGTAATCAACCTGGGCAACATGGCGAAACCTCATCTCTACAAAAAATACAAAAATTAGTTGGGTGTGGTGGCATGTGCCTGTAGTCCAAGCTACTCGGGAGGCTGAGGTTGGGAGGATGACTTGAGCCTGGGAGGTGGAGGTTGGAGTGAGCTGAGATCGCACCACTGCACTCCAGCCTGGGCGACAGAGCCAGACCGTGTCTCAAACAAAACAAAACAAAAACAGAAAAAGAGATATG
Organism: Gorilla gorilla gorilla; assembly: GCF_029281585.2. Taxonomy (NCBI): domain Eukaryota; kingdom Metazoa; phylum Chordata; class Mammalia; order Primates; family Hominidae; genus Gorilla; species Gorilla gorilla. The sequence goes on from NC_073224.2 coordinate 212,664,845, forward strand.
TCTGAAACAGTACCTTCAAGGGACACCCTCTCAGTCACAGAAAATTTGCCAGGAAACATTCAATCCAAGGACAGCCAATTAACTAGAAGGCTAATCTTTTATTCACCCAGCATTTTTTTTTTTTTTTTGAGACAGAGGCTGGAGTGCAGTGGCACGATCTCAGCTCACTGCAACCTCCGCCTCCCGGGTTCATGCCATTCTCCTGCCTCAGCCTCCTGAGTGGCTGAGACTACAGGCACCCGCCAACACGCCAGGCTAATTTTTTGTATTTTTAGTAGAGACAGGGGTTTCACCGTGTTAGCCAGGATGGTCTCGATCTCCTGACCTCATGATCCGCCCGCCTCGGCCTCCCAAAGTGCTAGGATTACAGGCGTGAGCCACCGCGCCCAGCCTCACACGGCGAATTATTCATCAAGCACCTACTGCATGCCAGGTACTGTTCAGATGCTGGGGGTACAGGAGTATAAAAAACTCCTTGGATCTTCCAGAGCTTAATTCAAATAGGTAGAGCCTGGTGCAGTAAGGTAAATTAGGTCAGAGTCTTTATCTTGGGGATTTGAAAAAAAAAGAGAGAGAGACTCTGTCTCAAAAAAAAAAATAAAAATAAGAAAAAGAAAAAGGAGAGAGATACCAAACAAACCCAGAAAAAGATAGGAATGTCAGGCTTTAGGAAGAGGCTTAAAGGATCTTTGAGAACATTTTCTGACTTTCAGGCAAAGCCTGTGATCCAGTTTGTGTAGCTACACATAAGGACCCTCTCTTAACTACAACCCAGTGAGATTCATCATATACACATTTAACGTACCTGCTGACTTCAGGCCTAAACCCTTGTGTAATGAGGCTCAACCTAAAGGGTCAATGTCAAAGAGCATGAAAGTTACAGATATTTAATGAAGCCTCCACAAAAAATGCCAACTAGGAAAGACAGGAAGCAGACAGCCAAGTGCTTCTCTCTAACTTCTTAAAAAACAGCATGAATGAGTCTGAACAAGCAAGATTTAGATTAAAATCCAGCAAAATTAATAGAACACTTACTAAATGCCAGGGTAGATGCTAAGCTTTCACTTTTGTCAATTTATTTAAGCTTCACAATACACATACTTATTACCATGTATTAAGGTTATGTAGGTGCAATATTTTAACAGAATGGAGTAAGTTCTGACAGCAAATAAAACTTTAAAAAAATTCCTCACTCACTCTCCATTGACTTAATGATATGTTGTCTTAAAGTCAGAATGATTTGAATATCCAGACATTTCCATAAAATCTTTTCTTTTGTTCCTTCTTTAATCCAGCTCAATGTTTTCTCAAATTTTAGTGTGCCTAAGAATTACTTATATGGAGTAGTAATAATTATAAGAATAGGTAAACTTAGCTTACTATGTGTCAGGCCCTGTCCTAAGTACTTCACATAATTACCCTTGAAAATCCATTAAGTTGTCCATAAAATACAACAAATATCATTTTATGTGTACAAGCTGTATTTCCTTGAGCAAATTCTTTAACCTCTCTGTGTCTCAGGCTCTACATCAGTAAAAAAGATAATAATTGTAGATAGCCTCATAGAGTTGTTGTGGGAAATGAACAGTATTTGTAAAGCACTTTGAGTGGTTACTTTGATAGCTGAGTGGCAGAATCAGAAATAAAATCCAAACATGTCTTTTCCATTGCACCAAGAGAGTTCAAGACTTACAGCACAGGCTGGGCATGGTGGCTCACACCAGTAATCTCATCACTTTGGGAGGCTAGGCAGGAGGATTGCTTGAGCCCAGGAGTTGGAGACTAGTCTGGACAACATAGTGAGATGCTAGCTCTACAAAAATTTAAAAAATTAGCCAGGTGTGGTGGCGTGCACCTGTAGTCCCAGCTACTGGGGAGGCTAAGGTGGGAGGATCACTTGAATCCGGGAGGTGGAGGCTACAGTGAGCCATGATCACGTCACTGCACTCCAGCCTGGGCAACAGAGCAAGGCTCTGTCTCACAAAAACAAAAACAAAAAAATCCGAAGAAACAAAAAATGTAAGCACAGCCCAATGTGAACTATATTGGAGAAAGAAAAATCCTCCTAAAAATCATGAAAAGGAGTGATTATATTTCTGGTCGGGCTCCAGCGATCCTCCCACCCCAGCCTCCTGAGCAGCTGGGACTAGAGATGCGTGCCACCACACCTGGTTAATTTTTGTATTTTTTGTAGAGATGGGGTTTTGCCATGTTGACCAGGCTGGCTGGTTTCGAACTCCTGGGCTCAAGTGATCTGCCTGTCTCAGCCTCTCAAAGTGCTGGGATTACATGCGTGAGCCACTGTGTCCAGCCTTAATTCAATCTTTTAACAATTATTCAAGCACCTATTATATACTAGGCATTCTTACACATGCAAAGGTTGTTGTGGCAATTAAGAGAACTCTAGTAGGGTAAGAGAGAAAATAAGCAAACATATAAATCAGTAAGATGAATTCAGATGGTACTAAGTGTGATGCATATACGTTATTTATTTTTATTTTTTGAGACAGTGTATTACTGTGTCACCCAGTCTGGAGTGCAGTGGCGCAATCTCAGCTCACTGCAACGTCCACCTCCCAGGTTCAAGTAATTCTCTGCCTCAGTCTCTCAAGTAGCTGGGGTTAGAGGCACGCATCACTGCGCCTGGCTAATTTTTGTATTTTTAGTTGAGACGGGGTTTTGCCATGTTGGCCTTGGCCTCCCAAAGTGCTGGGATTACAGGCATGAGCCACCACACCTGGCCTGGATATACTTTAGATATAGTGGTCAGGGAAAGCCGCTCTGAGGAATTAATATTTGAGGTGAAATCTGAATGCTGAGAAGTAGCAAGTTACACAAAGATGTGAAGGAAAAGCATTTCAGGCATATGGAATAATGAGTATAAAAATAACAGGCCTGATAATGCCAAAGAAACAGAATGAAAGCCAATGTGGTTAGAGCATAGTGATGAAAGGGACAGAGTAAGATGAGCAAGATGGGCTCAGGGAGGTGAGCAGAGGCCAGATCCTAAGGGTGTTTTACAGGTCATGGCAAGAAGCTTCATGGGGCCAGGAATTGTGTTGGTCTTATTCACTGCTATATTATTTTCCCAGTGTCTAGAACATTTCTGTCATATAGTAGGCATTCAATATTTGCTTGAAAATATGACTGAATTAATGAATAGTTCCTAGTTCTGCCCTCTGGTACTTCAAAGCATGAGTTTACTCCATCATCTAAAGCAGAGGTCAGCAATCTTTTCTGTAAAGGCTCAGATAGTAAATATTTTAGGTCTTGCAGGCCATATGGTCTATATCACTATTACTCAATTCTACCATTGAATCACTAGAGCAAACATAAGCAATACATAAGTGAGTATGCTGTGTTCCCATAAAACTTTACTTATAAAAACAGGTGGCAATAAATTTGAATTTAAAGCTCATATGGGCCAGGTGTGGTGGCTCACGCCTGTAATCCCAGCACTTTGGGAGGCTGAGTTGGGCTGATCATTTGAGGTCAGGGGTTTGAGACCAGCCTGGCCAACATGGTGAAACCCCATCTCTACTAAAACACAAAAAAAATTAGCCGGGTGTCATCATGCATGCCTGTAATCCCAGCTACACAGGAGGCTGAGGCAGGAGAATCACTTGAAACCAGGAAGTGGAGGTTGGGGTGAGCCAAGATCATGCCACTGCACTCCAGCCTGGGCAACAGAGTGAGACTCTGTCTCAAAAAAATTTTTTCAAATTAAAATAAAATAAAGCTCATATGGAAATACCAGAGACCCAGAATAGACAAAACAATCTTGAAAAATGAACAAAGTTGAAAGACTCGTACTTCCCAATTTTATAACTTACTACAGTGCTACAGTAATCAAAACAGTGTGGTACTGGCATAAGAATAGACATTTAGATCAATGGACTAGAGTTGAGAGTTCATAAATACATCCTTAAATTTACAGTCAATTGATTTCTGATAAGAGTATCAAGACAGGCTGGGAACAGGGGCTTGCACCTATAATCCCAGCTATTTGGGAGACTAAGACAGGAAGATCACTTGAGACTAAGAGTTTGAGACCAGCCTGTGCAACATAGCCAGACTCCGTCTCTTAAAAAAAAAAGAGTGTCAAGCAATTAAGTAGAAGGAAAGAATAGTCTTTTTAGCACATGGTGCCAGGACAAGTGGATGTCCACATGTAAAAGAATGAAGTTGGATCCTTACCTCACACCATACATAAAAATTAATTCAAATGGATCAAAGACCTACATATAAAATCTAAAACTACAAAACTCTTAGAAGAAAACACAGGTGTATATATTCACGACCTTGGATTAGGCAATGTTTTTTAAGACACAACACCAAAAGCACCAGCAACAAAAGAAAAAAAGTTTAGTTGGGCATGGTGGTGTGTGCCTGCAGTCCCAGCTACTCAAGAGGCTGAGATGGGAGGATTGCTTGAGCCTGGGAGGGTAAGGCTGCAGTAAGCCATGACTGTGCCACTGCACTCCAGTGAGGGTTACAGAGACAGATCCCATATCAATTAAAAAAAAAAAGATAAAACATAAATTGAATTTCATTAAAATTAAAACTTTTATGCAAAGTCACCATTTAAAAATGAAAAGACAACACACAAAGGAAAAGAAACAAAATTTCAAATCATACATATCTTATAACTCAACAATAAAAAAGGGCAACCCAATTAAAAAATGAGTGAAGCATCTGAATAGACATTTCTCCAAAGAAAATACACAAATATGACAACAAGCACATGAAAACATGCTCAACATCATTAGTCATTAGGGAAATGAAAATCAAAACCACAATGAGATACCATTTCACACCCACCAGGAGGGCTATAATCAAAAAAAAAATTTTTTTTTCTTTTCTTTTTTTTTTTCGAGACGAAGTCTTGCTCTGTCACCCAGGCTGGAGTGCAGTGGTGCAATCTCGGCTCACTGCAACCTCCTCCTCCTGGGTTCAAGCAATTCTCCTGCCTCAGCCTCCCAAGTAGCTGGGATTACAGGTGTGTGCCACCACACCTGGCTAAGTTTTGTATTTTTAGTAGAGATGGGGTTTCACTGTGTTAGCCAGCATGGTCTCAATCTCCTGACCTTGTGATCTGCCTGCTTCAGCCTCCCAAAGTGTGGGATTATAGACATAAGTCACCGTGCCTGGCCTATAATAAAAAATACTGATAATAAGAAGTGTTGGCAAGGATGCAGACAAATTGGAACCCTCACACATTTCTGGTGGGAATGTAAAATGGTGGTACCACTTTGGAAAACAGTTTGGCAGTTCCTCAAAAAAGTTAAACACTGAGTTACCATATGACCCAGCAATTCCACCCTTCGGTATATACCAAGAAAAGTGAAGAAAACATGTCCACACAAAAACTTGTACATGAATGTTCATAGCAGCATTATTTATAATAGCCAAAAAATAGAAACAACCACATGTTCCACCAACTGATGAATGGATAGACAGAATGTGGTACATCCAAATGATGGAATGCTATTTGGCCGCAAAAAAGAGAAGTACAGATTCATACTATAACATAGATGAATCTTAAAAGAAAGCCACACACTTCATAATTTCATTTACGTGAAATGTTCAGAATAGGAAAATCCATTGCAACAGAAAATAGATCAGTGGTTTCTGGGGTAGGGCCAGTATGGGAGAAGGAAGTGACTGCTAAGATGGGTAAGAGGTTCCTTTTTGGGGTGATGAAAACGTCCTGGAATTAGATAGCAGGGATGGTTGCAAAACTTTGTGAATATAGTTTGTGAATAGTCAAAACCACTCAATTAAATAAAATAACAAACAAGCAAACAGGCGACATTCTGGATTTGGCCCACTGGCCACAAATTGCTGATCTGGATTTAAAGGACAGTCCTCACAAAAGGAAATATCTCACAAAGTCAGATCCCCGCTCCATCTTTTTCTTTCTTTTTTTTTTTTTTTGAGACAGAGTCTCACTCTGTCGCCCAGGTTAGAGTGCAGTGGTGCAATCTCCGCTCACTGCAACCTCCGCCTCCTGGGTTCAAGCAATTCTCCTGCCTCAGCCTCCCAAGTGCTGGGATTACAGGTGCCTGCCATCATGCTTGGCTAATTTTTCGTATTTTTAGTAGAGAAGGGGTTTCACCATGTTGGCCAGGCTGGCATCTTTTTCTTTAAACATGACTGTTTAATGAACTTGGTATCTAGTTTACTTCTCTAAAACGGTATTACCTTAAAAAGCTCTGACAAGTCTTTGTTAGAATAAGGTTACACTATGCCCATGGAACTGCTCTGGTCTACCAAAGCTATTCACAAAGGAAATCAATCTAGTTTCATATGACTTGTTTCCATAAATTCATAATTTGAATGTATGCTAAAATAATATAAGAAACAAAATGGAAAAAGCAAGCAGGCCAGATTGTAAAGGTGAGATAGATACATAATGTTTGCAATTGTTTAAGGATAATATGAAGAAAACTAATAAGGCAAGAGAATAAATCCACCAAGCCAGGAACTATCTATTAAGCCATTTTTAAAACAGACATATGGTTGAGGTGGAAAGGATATGAACTCTGTAGCCAGATAAGCCTGATATAAATCTTTTAAATCTTATTTCTACCACTTATCTGACCTTAGAAATGCTGAGTTTTACTCTGATTTGTAAAGTGAGATTCCTTTCTTCTTCTCTCTACCATGTGTCTAATACTGTGCCAAGAAATCCCACAAGTGAATGAAATAGCAGGAATCAAAGTGTGATCACAACTTCCAAGGTGATCTTGGGAGATCCCTGGTAATACATACAAAATGAAAGCAAGCAACTCCCCAAAAAAGTGAGGACTGCAGGCCATGGCTGGAATCCCAGGATATTTGGTTCTTCTCCAGTTGTGACAATAAAACTCATGAGATGAGCTGGCACACGTAACTAAAGAGGGATGTGGAATGCTCAGCAAAAATGTCCAAGGAAAGTGGAAAACTGATTGGGTCTTATATACTAGAACGGCTTAAATTAATCCTCATTAATTTAAATTTAAATTGTTTAATCTCAACCTCCCTTCTGGCTCTCTTACTTGGTTGCTGCCACTACAACAGTTCTTTGTATTTTCTTTTACTTTTAAAAAATGTTTTATGGAGATGGGGTCTTGCTGTGTTGCCCAGGCTGGTCTCAAACTCCTGGCCTCAAATGATTCTCCTGACTGCCAAAGTGTGGGGTTATAGGCATGAGCCACTGTGCCCCAGCCAGTTCTTTGTATTTTCTTTTCTTTTTTCTTTCCCTCTCTCTCTCTCTCTTTTTTAAAGACAGTGTCTCCTTCCACTGCCCAGGCTGGAGTAAGTGGTATGATCATGGCTCACTGCAGCCTCAACCTCCTAGGCTCAAGCAATCCTCCCATGTTAGACTCCCTAGTAGCTGGGAGTACAGGCACACACCACCACACCTGGTTAATTTTTGTATTTTTTTGTAGAGATGAGGTCCTGTTATGTTGCCCAGGCTGGTCACAACTCTGGGCTCAAGTGATCCTCCCACCTCAGCCTCCAAAGTGATAGGATTACAGGTGTGAGCCACTATGCTCAGCCCTTTGTATTTTCCTAATGAACAATTTAAACTTTCTATTTTGAAACAATTTCAAACATAAAAAGTTTGCAAGAATAGTATAAGAATGCCCATATATACATTTTACCTAATTGATAAATTAAATAATCTTTTTCCCTCTCCCTCCCTCTCCTCTCTCTCTCTACACACGCACACACACACACACGTGCAAAGTACTTAGTACTTTTTTTCTGAACCATTTGAGAAATCAGTTGTAGACTTCAGGACCCCTTACACTTAACTACTTCAGTGTATAATTCTTAATAACATTGGTCATTCTTTTATTTAACCAGTGCATATTTATCAAAATCAGAAAATTTAACACTGATACAATACTGTTGTCTAATGTATAGTCCATATTCAAATTTCACTAACTGTCCAATAATGTCCATTTTATTTTCCTCATTCAGAATCCAATCCAGGATCACACACTGCATTTGGTTTATGTTTTCTTAATGTCATTAAGAAAATTAGTCACTGGCCGGGCACGGTGGCTCACGCCTGTAATCCCAACACTTTGGGAGGCTGAGGCAGGCAGATCACGAGGTCAGGAGATCAAGACCATCCTGGCTAACGTGGTGAAACCTCGTCTCTACTAAAAATACAAAAAATTAGCCGGGCGTGGTGGCGGGCGCCTGTAGTCCCAGCTACTTGGTAGGCTGAGGCAGGAGAATGGCGTGAACCTGGGAGGCAGAGGTTGCAGTGAGCCGAGATCGCGCCACTGCACTCCAGCCTGGCTGACAGAGCGAGACTCCGTCTCAAAAAAAAAAAAAAAAGAAAAAAGAAAAAGAAAATTAGTCATTTTCTGTTTCTTTTAATCTGAGACAGTTCCTCAGCCCTTTTTTGTTTCCTATGACACTGAAATTTTTGAAGACTATATCAACTTTTGCCCTGTCCCAAGACTAGAATTAGTTATTTCTCCAAGGATCCCTGCTTCCTTTTAATAGAGAATGGTATTTAGAAACTAGTAACCCATAATTACTATGGTATTACTGCTTCTAAATTACCTTTGCGTGGACAGAGCTGGAAATAATAGATAAATACAAATTTCTATATATGTAGTTTATTTTTATTTTTTTAGAGACAAGGCTGGGGTTGCCCAGGCTGGGGTGTAATGGTGCAATCATAGCTCACTGCAGCCTTGACCTCCTGGGCTCAAGTGATTCCCCTGCCTCAAACTCCTGAGTAGCTAGAAGTACAGAAATGTGTAACCATGCCCAGCTATTTTTTATTTGTGGAGATAGGGATCTCACTATGTTACCCAGGCTGGTCTCCAACTCCTGGCCTCAAGCTATACGTGTTTTTAAAATCATGAGTTTATATTGAAACAAGCTAATTCCAATCCAGTACCTTAGAGTTCTTCCTCGTCTTTCCCTATTCCATATTTGAATTTCCCTTCTACAGTGAGAACTCTGGCTCCCAACAACATTGACTTCTTTATTCAATTCTGTAACATACACAAAGTAGTTATAGAATTGCTACAGCAATACTACTACAAATGACAAATCTACTAAGTAGAGCTCAAGATTTCTTTGAAGTTCATTTTATCTTTACACTGAAAATATATACAAAGTATCATGTTTAAAAATTGGCTGGGCATGGTGGCTCACGCCTCATCCCAGCACTGTGGGAGTACTTGGGAGGCCAAGATGGGATCACTTGAGCCCAGGAGTTTGAGACCAGCCTGGGCAACACAGCAAAACCTTGTCTCTACTTAAAAAAAAAATTTTTTTTTTTTTTAAGACAGAGTTTCACTCTTGTTGCCCAGGCTGGAGTACAATGGCACGATCTCAGCTCACCACAACCTCTGCCTGCCGGGTTCAAGCGATTCTCCTGCCTCAGCCTCCCGAGCAGCTGGGATTACAGGCGTGCACCACCTCACATGGCTAATTTTTGTATTTTTAGTAGAGACAGGGTTTCACCATGTTGGCCAGGCTGGTCTCGAACTCCCAACCTCAGGTGATCCGCCCGCCTCGGCCTCCCAAAGTGCTGGGATTACAGGAGTGAGCCACCGTGCCTAGCCTATTTTTTATTTAAAAAAAAATTTTTAGGCCGGGCGCAGTGGCTTACGCCTGTAATCCCAGCACTTTGGGAGGCTGAGGCGGGCGGATCACCTGAGGCCGGGAGTTCGAGACCAGCCTGACCAACATGGAGAAACCCCATCTCTACTAAAAATACAAAAATCACCGGGCATGGTAGCACACACCTGTAATCCCAGCTGCTAGGGAGGCTGAGGCAGGAGAATCACTTGAACCCAGGAGGCAGAGGTTGTGGTGAGACGAGATCATGCCATTGCACTCCAGCCTGGGCAACAGAGTGAGACTCCATCTCAAATAAAATAAAATAAAATAAAATAAAATACAAAAAGCAAATTACATGAGTTAGTTGGCATCCCACTTTTTAATTTTACTTTTTGAAAACGTAAAGTCTCAACATGGTTCTAAAAGTAAACAGGCATAGTGGCTCGCACCTGTAATCCCAACATCTTGGGAGGCTGTGGCAGGCAGGTCACTTGAGGCCAGGAATTTGAGACCAGCCTAGCAAACATAGTGAAACCTTGTCTCTACTCAAAATACAAAAATTAGCCGGGCATGGTGGCAGATGCCTGTCATCCCAGCTACTCAGGAGGTTGAGGCACATGAATTGCTTGAACCCAGGAGGCAGAGGTTGCAGTGAGCCAAGATCATGCCACTGCACTCCAGCCTGGGCAACAGAGACAGGCTCTGTCTCAAAATAAAAATAAAATAAATAAAAGTAAAAACTACAAAAAGGTCCACAGAAGAGTTACTCACCTTTCTCTACCCTTCTACCTTATAACTCCCACCCGCTGGAGTGACCAATTTCATTAGTTTCTCCTTATCCATCCTGTGCTTCTGTTTACAAAAACCATGCTGGTGCATATATCAATTCTTATTCTCCCTCCTTTGTTACACCAAAATTGGCAAAAATTATATTAAAATGGCCCTCAAGCATATGGAATATATATATTAAACTTCATTCATAAGAGAAATGTAACTTAAAACTATACTGAGACACTTTTCACTAGTTAGAATGATAAAAAAAAAATTCAAAAGCTCAACCATACAGTCTACTGATGAGTTATGGAGAAACAGGCACATTCATGCATTGCCAGTGGGAAGACAAAATGGTGCAACTCCCATGGTGAAGAATTTGGCAACATCTGTTTTTATTGTTTGTTTGTTTGTTTGTTTTTGAGATAGGATCTTACTCTGTTGCCTAGGCTGTTTTATTATTTTAATTTTTAATTTTTTGAGGGAGAGTCGCTCTGTTGCCCAGGCTGGAGTGCAGTGGCACAATCTTGGCTCACTGCAACCTCCACGTCCCCCCAGGCTCAAGCAATTGTTGTGCCTCAGGCTCCCAAGTAGCTGGGACCACAGTGGTGTGTCACCACCCCTGGCTAATTTTTGTATTTTTAGTAGAGACAGGGTTTCACCGTGTTAGCCAGGCTGGTCTTGAACTCCTGAGCTCAAGTAATCCGCCTGCCTTGGCTCCCCAAAGTGCTGGGATTACAGCACTTGCCCTAATTATACCTCTTAAATGTCTCTCAAATCCACTGGCTTCTCTCCATCCAAATTACTGTTATTTTAGTTCAGGTAACCCATCACCTCTTCCTGAATCACTGTCATAACCTCTTAACTGGTTCTGCCTGTCTCCAGTTTAAACACCTGCAATCTATTCTTCATTTTGAAGCCAACATTAATTTTTTAAAAAGCATAACTCTGCTCAGGCATGGTGGCTCATGTCTGTAATCCCAGCACTTTGAGAGGCCAAGGTGGGTGGACTACATGAGCCTAGGGGTTCAAAACCAGCCTGGGCAACACGGTAAAACCCTGTTTCTAACTAGCTGGGCATGGTGGTGCATGTCTGTAGTCCCAGCTACTCAGGAGGCTGAGGTAGGAGGATCACCCAAAGCCCAGGAGGTCAAGGCTATCGTGAGCCATGATCGCATCACTGCACTCCAGCCTGGGTGACAGAGCAAGACTCTGTCTCAAAAACAACAACAACAACAACAACAACAACAACAACAACAACAACAACAACAACAAAGGCCGGGCGTGGTGGCTCATGCCTGTAATCCTACCACTTTGGGAGGTCGAGGCAGGCGGATCACAAGGTCAGGCGTTCAAGACCAGCCTGGCCAATATGGTGAAACGTCGTCTCTACTAAAAATACAAAAATTAGCCAGGAGTGGTGGTGCACACCTGTAGTCCCAGCTACTCAGGAGGCTGAGGCAGAATTCCTTGAACCTGAGAGGCAGAGGTTGCAGTAAGCCGAGATTGTGCCACTGCACTCCAGCCTGGGTGACAGAGCAATTCCATCTCAAAAACAAACAAACAAACAAACAAAAAAAAAACCAAAAAAAAAATCTGATCATGTTGCTCTTATGGTCAAAACCATTCAATGACTCTCCATTGTCCATCGTCTTCCACGTAGCTTACAATATCCTTCATTACGAATAGCCCATCCACACTTACCTCACCAACCTCATTTCTCATCCCTCTTCCACTTGGACTTTGTGACTAATTGTTCTCTTGAACTGAGTATTCTCTATTCTCTCTTGCCACACTCATATGTTAGCCTAACAAATTTACTGTTTTGTACTTATTTTTTTTTTGAGGCAGTCCCACTCTGTTGCCCAAGTTGGAGTGCAGTGGTGTGATCATGGCTCACTGCAGCCTCAACCTCCTGGGCTCAAGCAATCCTACTGCCTCAGCCTCCCAAGTAGCTGGGGACTATAGGCATGTGCCTCCACACCTAGCTGATTTTTTTTTTTTTGGAGAAACAGGGCCTCCTTATGTTACCCAGGCTGGTCTTGAACTTCTTTCTGGACTTGCCATCCACTCATCTCAGCCTCCCAAAGTGTTGGGATTTACAGGCGTGAGCCACTGCACCCAGCCTACATTTTTTATTTAAAAAAGTATCTTGGGCTGGGCGCAGTGGCTCACACCTGTAATCCCAGCACTTTGGGAGGCTGAGGAGGGTGGACCACCTGAGGTCAGGAGTTCAAGACCAGCCTGGCCAACATAGTGAAACCCCATCTCTACTAAAAATACAAAAATTAGCTGGGTGTGGTGGCGTGCACCTGTAGTCCCAGCTACTTGGGAGGCTGAGGCAGGAGAATCACTTGAACCCAGGAGGCAAAGGTTGCAGTGAGCCAAGATTGAGCCACTGCACTCCAGCCTCAGCGACAGAGTGAGACTCTGTCTCAAAAAAACTAAAAAATCGGCTGGGCGCAGTGGCTCACACCTGTAATCCCAGTACTTGGGAGGCCGAGGTGGGTGAATCACGAGGTCAGGAGATCGAGACCAGCCTGACCAACATGGTGAAACCCCACCTCTACTAAAAATACAGAAATTAGCCAGGCATGGAGGCACACGCCTGTAATCACAGCTACTTGGGAGGCTGGTGCAGGAGAATCACTTGAACCTGGGAGGCGGAGGTTGCAGTGAGCCAAGATCGCGCCACTGCACTCCAGCCTGGGTGACAGGGCAAGACTCTGTCACAAGAAAACCACAAAAAAAAAAAAAAAAAAAAACCACCTAAAAAATTAAATTAAAAAAAAAAAGTATCTTGAAAGCCAATCTGTTATCTCTCTGGCCTATAATTCTGCACTCATCTGTGAAATCTCTCTTTTTTTAAGTTTTCATTTTTGATGGTATAGAGACAGGGGTCTTGCCATGTTGCCCAGGCTGGTCTCGAACTCCTGAGCTCAAGTGATCCACCTGCCACAGCCTCACAAAGTACTCAGATTACAGGGGTGAGCCACCATGCCTCGCCTGTGAAATTTCTCAAAATGATGATGAACACATTGGGGTTTGAGAGAGAGTATTTGTTGAGCATTATGTTTGATATAAGACAGAAGGAGTATGATAGGAGCAAAAGTTGGTACAAACACCATGGAAGGCAATTTTGGTAATACTTATCAAAATCACAGATGTGTATATCCTCTGACCTACAAATTCCACCCTAGGTATTCGTCTGATAGAGATATAACCGCATGTGCCAAATGATGTCATAAGGAATGACCTTGTACATGCAAAAAATTGTAAATAATCTACATGTCTATTGCTATGGCTAATTTAAGTAAATTATGGGTCCACATACACAACAGAACACTCTGAACCATGAAAGAATTAGAAATTAGAAATATCTTATGTATGAATATGGCAAAATTATGAAAGTATCTTTTTAAAGATACTTCATTGTTTTAGACCTTATTTTTTTTAGTAAGTTGTTGATTTTCTTACTGAAACAGTAAATATGTTAGGCTAACATTTGTGAGAAAAGGTAAGAATTTTATGCATAAAATTCCTCTGAAAGGATACTAAAACTCACTATATTAGTCAATTCCACGTAAGTGGATTACGTAGCTGGGAAAAATAATGAGGAGATGACTTTTTAAACTTTTGAATTTGAACCATATGAATATTGACCTATTAAAAAATAAGGTGAGTGGATCACTTGAGGACAGGAGTTTGAGACCAGCTTGGCCAACTTGGCGAAACTCCATCTCTAGCAAATAAAAAAATTAGCTGGGTGTGGTGGCACACGCCTGTAATCCCAGCTACTCAGAAGGCTGAGGCACAATAACTGCTTCAGCCCAGGAGGCAGAGGTTGCACTGAGACGAGATTGGCCACTGCACCACAGCCTAGGCGACAGAGTGAGGCCCTGTTGCCAAAAAAAAAAAAAGAAAGTAATCCAAGTTAACTTGGAGGCTTTTCAAACTGTCAGCTCTGTAGGTATAAATTCTATCAACATACAGGAAGGGTAACCAATATCAACACTAGCTAAAGTCTGAATTTTAAATGGACATAAAATGTAAACTATAAAGTCAAAAAGTAAAAATCAGACCAGATTATTAAGGCGGAAGCTACAGAAATCGCATGGTTGAATAGGGATAAGGTTATGAAAGCTACCTCTAATGTGGAATATCAGAAAAGCCAATCACACCAACAGGTTTTTATTGAGCATCTACTAAATGTCTGACACTATCTCATAATAGTTCTCTTTCAGCTTCCCTTTGCATTTTTCAAAAGCATACAGAGTAGAAAATTGGAAAACCCAGGAAAAAATGTTTTGCCCAGATCATAAAGAAAACATAATCAGTAACCACCAAAAGGCAGGAGCTTTTACTGTTGATTTTCCCTCTTATCCCACCCTTACCTCCCACTAATCACCTTTTCTTAATGCCAAAGATAAACTATTATTGACTAACATGAGGTCCATATGTGACAATGATGGAAATAAAACAGGGAAGGAAATGACTGAAGAAGTTTTAAATAGCTAGATGCCATCAAATCACCATCTTGGGACTGGCGTCTTAGGAAACTTTAAGAGCTTTCCATAAATAACAACAATAATAGCAGCTAATGTCTGTTGTGTGCCATGGACTTATACAATATACTGGACACTGTGCTAGGTCCTTTACATAAATTAACTGACTTACACCTAAGAGACATTATTTTACAGATGAAGAAATGGCCTTTAGAAGTTAAACAACTTCTCCAAGTTCATATTGCTTATAGAGGTATTTTAATTACTATTTGGGGTAATGCAAATAGTATTCCCTCCAACTCCAAACCAGGAAAGAGGAAAACAGATGGCTTTTTGAGAGTTAGACTGTAAAAATCAACACATTCGAGCTTTTTCTCCTCCTTGGCTACCGTGATACCATGTTCTCCTCAGACCTCTATGGCTATTCTTTCTGTCTTCAGTGGGTAGAGGAAGACGAAAAGTAGGTACTCTCTAAATGCTGAAACACCTTGGTTCTTGGTCCTGGACCCTTTTCTTGCTCCTCCTGCTTTTCCCCCAGGCAATATTATTCAGGCATCCCATTCCATGGCTCTATAGAGTAGTGGTTCTTAACATTTCCAGTTTCAGGACCCCTTTACGCTATTAAAAATTACTGAGGATCCCAAAGAGCTTTTGTTTATATGGGTGATATCTGTCAATATTTATCATATTAGAAATTAAAACAATTTTTTTTTCTGAGATGGAGTTTTGTGCTTGTTGCCCAGGCCTGGAGTGCAATGGTGAGATCTTGGCTCACTGCAACCTCCACCTCCAGGGTTCAAGCGATTCTCCTGCCTCAGCCTCCCAAGTTGCTGGGATTACAGGCACACACCACCATGGCCAACTGATTTTTGTATTTTTTTGTAGAGATGGGCTTTCTCCATGTTGGTCAGGCTGGTCTCAAACTCCTGACCTCAGGTGATCCCCCCGCCTCAGCCTCCCTAAGTGCTGGGATTACAGGTGTGAGCCACTGCGCCCAGTAATTTTTTTTTTTTTTAAACAGGGTCTCACTCTGTCACCCAGGCTGGAGTGCAGTGGCACAATCACAGCTCACTGCAGGCTTAACCTCCTGGGCCCAAGTGATTCTCCCATTTTAGCCTCCCAAATAGTTGGGACAAGTATGCACCACCATGCTTGGCTAATTCATTTTTTAAAAAATGTTTAGTAGAGACAAGGTCTCGCTATGTTGCCCAGGCTGGCATATTCTTAATTCACTAAAAAACAACAATAAAAAACACATTTTAAATGAAATAACTATATTTTCCAAGGCAAAGAATTTAATGAGAAGAGTGGCATTGTTTTACATTTTTGCAAACTTCTTTAATGTCTAGTTTAATGGAAGACCAGTAGATTCTCATCTGCTTTTGTATTCAGCCCATTGCAATGTCATTTTTGGTTGAAGTATATGAAAAAAATCCAGCCTCACAAAGAAGCTGGAATTGGAAGGAATATTTGAATAGCCTTTTCAGGTAACTGTGTATATCTTTCTTTGATACTATGCCAAAACTCAACAAGTACTAATTTCTTTTAAGATTACAGTGTGGGCTAGGCACAGTAGCTCACACCTGTAATCCAAGCACTTTGGGTGGTTGAGGCAGGTGAATGGCTTGAGCTCAGGAGTTTGAGACCAGCCTGGGCAACATGGTGAAACCCTGTCTCTACAAAAAAATACAAAAATTAGCTGGGCATAGTGGCATGTATCTGTAATCCCAGCTATTCAGGGGGCTGAGGCAGGAGGATCACTTGAGTCCGGGAAGTTGAGGCTGCAGTGAGCCATGATGGCACCACTGCATTCCAGCCTGGGCAACAATGCAAGACACTGTTTCAAAAAAAAAAAATTAGATTCAAAATGTGATCTTGGCTGGGTGAGGTGGCTCATGCCTGAATTCCCAGCACTTTGGGAGGCCAAGGTGAGAGACCTGTTTGAGGTCAGGAATTGGAGATCAGCTTGGGCAACACAGCAAGACTCCAACTCTACCAAAAACAAAACAAAATGAAGACCCACAAAACACATGATGTTGAGGAAGAAAAGAGAATGGAACCAACATTATGGAGTCTCTATGTCAGACACAATGAAAAAGCTGAATTTCTGGACCAAAGGTCTGGCCTATCCATGGACAGGACAGGACAAACTTGAACAAGCGTTTTGGTTTTTGGTTTTGGTTGTTTTTTTTAAACATTTTATTATTTTATTTTAATTTTTAGAGACAAGGTCTTGCTATATTGCTCAGGCTGGACTTGAACTCCTGGGCTCAAGCAATCCTGTCTCAGCCTCCCAAATAGCTGGGACTATAGGCATGTGTCACTGAACCTGGCTTTCTTTTATTTTTTTCTTTTTTGAGACAGAGTTTCACTCTGTTGTCCAGGATGGAGTGCAGTGGCACTATCTTGGCTCACTGCAACTTCCGCCTCCTGGGTTCAAGCAATTCTCGTGCCTTAGCCTCCCAAATAGCTGGGATTACAGGCATGCACCACTATGCCTGAGTAATTTTGTATTTTTAGTAGAGTTGGGATTTCACCATGTTGGCCAGGCTGGTCTCAAACTCCTGACCTCAAGTGATCCACCCTCCTTGACCTCCCAAAGTGCTGCGAATACAGGCATGAGCCGGTCTTTTTTTTTTTTTTTAAATACCTATTCTCAGTCCACATCCCTACAGCATTGCTTTGATGCTAAAATAAGAAAGTGTGTGTGTTTGTGTGTGTGTGCACGTATACATTATGTGTATATGTATATGTATATGTATATGTATATGAAAACACTATAAATTCTATATTCCTGTATACAGGTAGGAAATCTGTATTCACTGCCCAAGCCAATAGTAAAAATAGTGGTATGGAATTGAACAAACTTTTTTAAAGCAAATAATATGTCCAAAAAAATAATTTAAGGCCAGGCGCGGTGGCTCACCCCTGTAATCCCAGTGGGAGTCCAAGGCGGGCGGATCACGAGGTCAGGAGATCGAGACCATCCTGGCTAACATGGTGAAACCCTGTCTCTACTAAAAATACAAAAAAATTAGCTGGGCGTGGTGATGGGCGCCTGTAGTCCCAGCTACTCGGGAGGCTGAGGCAGGAGAATGACGTGAACCCGGGAGGCGGAGCTTGCAGTAAGCAGAGATCGTGCCACCGCACTCCAGACTGGGTGACAGAGCGAGACTTCATCTCAAAAAAAATAAAAAATAAAAAAATAATAATTTATATGTGACTATGTCAATTGCTGATCTTGATTCAGATTTAGTTGTCTACTGAAGGAGAAGTAACTGTCAGATATGGCCTGCAGAGAAACACTTGTTTATGCCTTGATAAGGCCAAGAGGATTTCTGCAGGCAGAGAATGGACAGCAGGCCATCTGCATCTAGGGTGCAAACTGGATCTCTTACCTGCAGCTCTGCTTCCAGGCCCAGCCGCCGGATAAAGGGGTCAGTGACATGGTAGCGCCGCTCAAAGCTCAGGGCACCCCGCTCCTAGGGGACAGAAACAAATTCGTGATTTCATTGATTCAATTAAATATGATTTATTATGTGCCTATTATATATCCAGCTCTTTCCTGGGCACCACAGGAGCTAAAGAAGACAACAAGGAACTGGCCTACAGGACTTTGTATTATTCTGGGACAAGGATTAGAGAAGAATAGAAGACAGTAGTATATAATTAAGCACTAAGTTGTGCCGTTCAGTTTTTTTTTTAAAGAAACCAAAAAATTTTTAAAAAGGAAAGAAGAAAAATTGGAAACAATAGGGAATAGTTCCGTATTTAGGTTGGACAGGGTGGGCATCATCTTTAGGACACATATTGCACACAAAGGGAAAAAGAACCCCTGCTGATTCCGTGCCTCTAGGAAATGGCCCCTGTCTTTGAGGACCACTCAGTCTAATGAAATCACACACAAAAAACTTCCACAAATGGACAAAGCTAAAAGGATTCAGGGGCTGGGCATGGTGGCTTATGCCTGTAATCCCAGTACTTTGGGAGGCCAAGGAAGGCCAAGGAAGGCCAAGGAACCTGAGGTCAGGAGTTCAAGACCAGCCTGGCCAACATGGTATAACCCCATCTCTACTAAAAATACAAAATTAGCCAGGCATGGTGGCACGTGCCTGTAATCCCAGCTACTCGGGAGGCTGAGGCAGGAGAATCACTCGAACCTGGGAGGTGGAGGTTGCAATGAGCCAAGATCATGCCACTGCACTCCAGCCTGGGCAACAAGAGCAAAACTCCGTCTCAAAAAATAAAAATAAAAATAAGATAAATAAAAGGATTCAGGGATGCAGGGAAAAATACACAAATATGCCAAGTACATGGCTCATGTAGAGGCACATACTCAATCCTTCTAAATGGTGACCATAGCTTATGCTGCATGCCACTTGATTTTTTAAAAATTTTTAGTTAAAAATTTTTTTAGGTCAGGCATGGTGGCTCACGCCTGTAATCCCAACACTTTGGGAGGACAAGGTGGGTGGATCACGAGGTCAGGAGATCAAGATCTCCTGAGTAACACGGTGAAACCCCGTCTCTACTAAAAATACAAAAAATTAGCTGGGCATGGTAGCATGCGCCTGTAGTCCCAGCTACTTGCGAGGCTGAGGCAAGAGAATCGCTTGAACCTGGGAGGTGGAGGTCGCACTGAGCTGAGATCACACCACTGCACTCCAGCCTGGGCAACAGAGCAACACTCTGTCTCAAAAAAAAAAAATTTTTAGTACTTTAGTACTTTTTAGCACTTAATTTGTCAAAGAACTTTCTCAAGCTCATTCAGATTTCATTCTCAAGGTCAGCCTACAGGCAGACAGCCATTATCATCATTTAACAACATAAAACTGAGGCACAGGAGGTAAAATGACTAAAGACCTATAGTTAGTTAATTAGGGCAGTGGTGAGATGAAGCTCCTGACTCCAGCTGGGGATTCTTACCAGTGCTGGAGCACATCATGCCTTGGTTTAATGTATTGCATTAAACCTCTATGGCTCCTTTTCTGAGGGTTTCTCTAACAAAGCCTGGGGCTACTTCAATAACTGAACTTGACTGCCCAGTCATCCATTTATCTCACAGGTATCAGAGTGTCTTCTACATACAAACTGCAGAGGACAGGCTTTAGCACAGGAGAGCCTCAAAGAGAATACAAGCTGAACTGGGACTAATACTCTCCCAGGATCTCTTACATATACAACTTGGCAGCTGGAGCAACATGAAGAAGTTATATTTGCTCTTGTGCACCACCTGCCCAACACAAGGATGTGTATGTATCTGCACAACACATTGACAGCTCCCCTCCCTTGCCAGCCTGCATTAATCTCAGCAGCCCAGGCACAAGTATGTGGACAGAGTCTCCATGAAATCCATGTTCTTAGACAATACAAGATGGAGAGAAAGAGACCTTGATTCTAGTCCTGGGTCTGCCACTAACTAGCTACGTGACTTTAGGCAAGTCACAGACTATAGATTTCAGTTTTTTCATCTGTAAAATCAATCTGTGGGAAAGAAAAGATCTCATGATCTGGTGCAGAAGTCTGGGCTGCTTACCTTGATCTGCCTACGGATGAGGTCTCTAGTTATGTTGACTTTCGCCATCTTTTCTTAATGGTTCAACAGAAGGAAGCTATAAAAGGATCTTCAGGACCCCTGAGCATTCCAGCCAAGCCCAGGTCCACAAAATACACATTTAGTTACCTGGGGGAAAAAAAAATCATCAAACTTTGGAGGATGGATAATAAGGTGACTCCCAAGACCTAATTCCACCCCTAAAACAGCCCACCCAGTGAAGTGGCCCTTGCCTGTCATTTGTGGCATGGTGGGCTGGCCCTGCTCCATAGTGTTGAAAAACCTCTGGAATGGGTGAAGTGGGTGGGGAGAACAGTAGCACATCCCAACAAGCATTGGAACAAACACGGAAGAAATATGTTATGCTTCATCAGAAAATGGCAGGTTGGGTATAAGTATGAAGGATAATGGTAGCATATCCTTAAAGTTAGAACAAGGCAAAGCTAGAAAGACATCAAGTTTCACTTGCTCAGTAGGCATCTGTGGCAGCTTGTCTGAACTTTTAGTTATGCTTCAAATCTCTGATCCTCAGCTTGGCTCTCCCCGAAACCAAATCAGTATCACAGACAGAACTCTCAAGCCTCCAGTAGATTCACAGAATCAAACAGTGTAAAGGAAATGTAATGGTGACCGTGTCCAAGACCCAACCTAATAAAGAAATCCTTCTTTAACATCCTCGTAGGGCCGGGCGCGGTGGCTCACACCTGTAATCCCAGCACTTCGGGAGGCCGAGGTGGGTGGATCACAAGGTCAGGAGATTGAGACCATCCTGGCTAACATGGTGAAACCCCGTCCCTACTAAAAATACAAAAAAATTAGCTGGGTGTGGTGGCGTGTGCCTGTAGTCCCAGCTACTCAGGAGGCTGAGGCAGGAGAATGGCGTGAACCTGGGAGGCGGAGCTTGCAGTGAGCTGAGATTGCGCCACTGCACTCCAGCCTGGGCGACAGAGCAAGACTCCATCTAGAAACAAAACAAAACAAAAAAACAAAAACAAAAAACAAACAAAAAAAATCCTGGTAGGTAGGCTTTTAGTCTCACTACTCTTTTTTTCCTGAGACAGGGTCTCACTCTGTCACCCAGGCTGCAGTGCAGTGGCATGATCATGGCTCACTGTAGCCTCAACTTCCAAGGCTCAAGTGATCCTCCCATCTCAGCCTCCTGAATAACTGAGATCACAGGTGCACACCACCTCTCCCAGCTAATTTTTTCTTTTCTCTCTTTTTTTTTTTTTTTGTAGAGATGAAGTCTCGCCATCTTGCTGAAGCTGGTATTGAAATCCTGGGCTCAAGAGATCTGCCTACCTCAGCTTCCCAAAGTGCTGGGATTACAGGCATGAGCCACTGTGCCTGGCCTAGCCTTACCACTTGTTGAAGCAACCTATTCCTGTGTTATACAACTCTGATTGTTAAAAATAATAAGCAATTCTATTTCTGAGGATTTGCCATAAGAAAAAGAAAAGTCAGGTGTGGTGGTGCAGTGCTGTGCACCTGTAGTCCCAACTACTCAGGAGGCTGAGACAGGAGAATCACTTGAGCCCAGGAGTTCAAGTCCTCCTTGGGCAACATAGCGAGACTCTGCCTCTAAAAAAGGAAAACAATTTTATCGTAACAAAACTCAAAATATGGCTGGGCACAGTGGCTCATGCCTGTAATCCCAGTACTTTGGGAGGTTGAGGTGGGAGGACTACTTGAAGCCAGGTGTTAGAGACCAGCCTGGGCAGCAAAGTGAGACCTTATCTATACCAAAAAAAAAAAAAAAAAAAAAAAAAGTTGGGCATGGTGGCATGCGCCTGTAGTCCCAGCTACTCATGAGGCTGAGGTCGGAAGATCACTTGAGCCCGGGAGTTTGAGGCTGCAGTGAGCTATGATGACACCACTGCACTCCTGCCTGGGTGACAGAACAAGACCCTGTCTCTAAACAAATTAAAAATAAGTAAAATAATAAAAAGAAAACAATAGCTCTCTTTGGTTAATGATATGACTGACTTTTTCTACTTTTTAATATTTTCAAAATTATTCTATAAAAGCACGCTAATTTGTAATCAGATTTAAAAATACTAGACTTTCAAGGAAAGTTCTGCCTCCTGGCATTTTCACCTTTTAGTCCTGGTTCCACCTCTGAAGCCACACAGAAGTTTAGTCTTTCTTCCCAATGATGGCCCTTTGTGCCCAGAAGACGGCTCTCAGGGTTTACCAGTTCTCTCTGCCAACCCTGCCAGTCATTAGGACCTCACAAGGCTACTTTTCAATCTCTCACCAGCTGGCATCCTCTACTGAAATCACATTTTTCACCTGATCTGTGAGCAGACTCCTTCCTTTCCTCTGTCATTTAACCACAAAAGAAGACTCGACACCTAAACATTATGTTATTGCAGATTTTGTTTTCCTTTAGTGCTAGGCATGCAGTAGGACAATAAAAAAAACTCGCTGCCAAATTAGATGTTCTCATTCAGCCCGAGTTCTTTGGGGCTAACGCCTCCATAATCAATTTTGGGATAACAAGCTCTTTCTTTCTTTCCTTTCTTTCCTTCCGTTCTTTCCTTCCCTCCCTCCCTTTTCTTTTTTTTTTTTTTTTTTTTGGCAGAGTCTCGCTCTGTTGCTCAGGCTGGAGTGCAGTGGCATAATCTTGGCTCACTGCAACCTCTGCCTCCTGGGTTCAAGTGATTCTCATGCCTCAGCCTCCCAAGTAGCTGGGACTACAGGCACCTGCCACCACGCCAGCTAGTTTTTGTATTTTTAGCAGAGGCACGGTTTCACTATGTTGACCAGGCTGGTCTCGAACTCCCGACCTCAGGTGATCCGCCCGCCTCAGTCTCCCAAAGTGCTGGGATTATAGGTGTGAGCCACCGTGCCCAGCCATTTTTTTTTTTTTTTTTTGTAATTGAGATGGGGCCTCGTTATGTTGCCCAGGCTGTCTCAAACTCCTGGGCTCAAGCAACACTCTCACCTCGGCCTCCCAAAGTGCTGGGATTACAGGCATGAGCCACCGTGCCTGGCAGGACCATAAGCTCTTTAAAAGACAAGAACCGCCAGGCGCAGTAGCTCATGCCTTAATCTCAGCACTTTGGGAGGCCGAGGCGGGCGGATCATGAGGTCAGGAGTTTGAGACCAGCCTGGCCAATATGGTGAAACCCCGTCTCTACTAAAAATACAAAAATTAGCCAGGTGTGGTGGCACACGCCTGTAGTCCCAGCTACTCAGGAGGCTGAGGCAGGATAATCATTTGAACCCGGGAGGCGGAGGTTGCAGTGAGCCTAGTCTGCACCACTGCACTCCAGCCTGGGTGACAGAGCAAGACTCTGTCTCAAAAAGAAAAAACAAACAAAAAAACAGGCAAGAACCTTCCCTTACAACATGAAGCCATTCAGCATTGCCATCTTAGTGTCATTACCAGGGAGATATGGCAGTCGCTGGCATTTTTAAGAGTAAGCATCAAGAACACCAGGAATACCAGCTGAGAACTATAGTTTCATGATGATTTTTGCAGGAGTCTTTGGCCATCAGATTAAAAATGTGAATTTGAACAAATTAATGTAAGCTAAACACTAGCCTGAAATGGCATCTATAGCTCTGCTTTGTGATATACTGGTCAAAGCCAAACAACAACAATAATTTCCCCACAAGCACCAAGAATATGAGGTGAGGATGATTACATTGGAAATAACACCAAAGAAGTGAGTATATCTGGTATTAAGAAAGAACAGTTGTGTGGCCTTGCTTAAGTCTCTTAATCTTTTCAAGTAGACACTCATTCCTGTGACTCACAGGCATAGGACGCATTGGAACAAACACTGATGGGGTTACGTACGCTTCACCCGAAAAAGGCTCATTCCTTACCCCCAATACCCTTTTCCTTAGAAGGCTGCTGTGAAGCTCAAATGAAATAATGTAAGTCAAAAGGTTTTTAAGAATATAAATGTTTTTATTTACTAAGAAATATATGTTGCCAGGCCGGGCGCGGTGGCTCACGCCTGTAATCCCAGTGCTTTGGGAGGCCAAAGGGGCGGATCACGAGGTCAGGAGATCAAGACCATCCTGGCTAACATGGTGAAACCCCGTCTCTACTAAAAATACAAAAAATTAGCTGGGCGTGGTGGCAGGCGCCTGTAGTCCCAGCTACTCGGGAGGCTGAGGCAGGAGAATGGCAGTGAATCCAGGAGACGGAGCTTGCAGTGAGACGAGATCGTGCTACTGCGCTCCAGCCTGGGCAACAGAGCGAGACTCCATCTCAAAAAAAAGAAAGAAATATATGTTGTCAAATATTAAGCACTTACTATGTGCCAGGCATTGTGCTGAGGGTTTTACAGTCATTCATTCAACAAATGAACATAAGGAGCTTTTACTACATGCCAGGTGCTGTTCCTGGCACAGAATGAAGGGATATATCAATGAGCAAAACAGGCAATGTCCTTGCTCATGGTACTTACATTCTAGCAGGAAGGGACAGACAATAAACAATGAAATAAATAAAAATAAGAAAATATCCAGTAGTGGAAAGTGTATGATGGCAATAACACAAGTTGAAGTGACAATAACTGGTGAGCTACTTTTAGACTTCAGGTCAAAGAAACTGTAGTGGACATTTGTCGAATTTTCTGGCTTCTCAGCATTTGAACGCTTCTTATATTTTGGGAATTCCCCTTTTGAGTCTAGTGGGAAGCAGAGCCCCTTACCACTATAAAGTGAGAAAGGAGCTGACTGAGATTCTCTTTCTGAGGCTCCCTTGCAGCTACAATGTGAATATATGGCCCAGGCTATGCCAACCAGACACATCACCCCTAAACCCTGAACTGGGATCTAGTGTCTCAGAGTCAGAGGACCACAGAGAGTTCACCTGGAGTGTAGCAAGGGATGGCCACAGTGGCCATTAAGTCCAGTGCAGCAGGTGGTGTTAGCTGTGTAAGTAGTGGTGGCAACAGTGTGTTCACCAGGCTGAGTCTATGAATGATTTTAGTTGTGGGTCCTGCCTGCTGCCCAGTTTCTCTTGTTTTAGCATTCTTCAAGCATGACTCTATGACCTTCCCTGATGTTTTGTGAATTTCCTTAATATCTTTTCAATAATCAGCCAGAGTTGGTTTCTGTTGCATACAACTACAAATCCTGCCTGATAGAGAGGGGTTCTCTGAGAAGATGACATTTAGGCTGAAACATGAATGACAAGAAGCAGCAAAGAACTGGGGGAAAACCACTTCCAGGGAGAGAGTGCTAAGACCCCAGAAGAAGAGTGGTTCAAAAAGTTTTGGCCGGGTGCGGTGGTTCACGCCTGTAATCCGAGCACTTTGGGAGGCTGAGATGGGCGGATCAACTGAGGTCAGGAGTTCAAGACCAGCCCGGCCAACATGGTGAAACCCCATCTCTACTAAAAACACAAAAATTAGCTGTGTGTGGCGGAGCATGCCTGTAATCTCAGCTACTAAGGAGGCTGAGGCAGGAGAATCGCGTGAACCTGGGAGGCAGAGGTTGCAGTGAGCTGAGATCGTGCCACTGCACTCTGGCTTGGGCGACAGAGCGAGACTCCATCTCAGCAAAAAAAAGTTTTATGGGCTGGTCCAAAGGTACCAAGTTATCTCAATTGATTATTCACAGTTACATATTGAACTCCTTGTTCTACTGTTTCCCCTCTTGTCACTACTGCACTTGTCTTAAACAAAAAAAGCTTGTAGGGTAGATGCTCTTACTGTCATAATTTTACATTTGAGGAAACATATTCATAGACATGCAACAATTTTCACAATGTTACACAGCTAAAACTGGAGATGGAACAGGAACTCAAACCCAGGGCCATGTGATTCCAAAGTCCATTCTCTTGACAACTATGGTATGTAATTTCCTAGAGTAGCAATCACTATGAGAATCCACCAAAAGAGCCCACTAAATTGCCATGACTTATTCATTAATTTTCTTAAAATGTTAATTGGGTATTTACCTAGCACCAAGCACTGTGATAGACAAGGAGGAATAATGAGATGAAACACATAGCAGCCATACTAAGAGAGCTCAGTATCAAAGACAAGGGGTTTTTAGCTAAGACTGGTGTGTGGCTTGGAAATACTAAAAGGAACAAAAATGGGGGGAAAAGAGAAACCAGACAAGCAGGAAACCACAATTCAGGTAAATGGTAAAATGGAAGTTGGGATCAAATTGGTAGACAGGTTTAAAAAAAAACCAAAATGTCAAATTTGGCTAGGCACGGTGGCTTACGCCTGTAATCCCAGCACTTTGGGAGGCTGAGGTGTGCAGATCACCTGAGGTCAGGAGTTCAAGGCCAACATGGTGAAACCACGTCTCTACTAAAAATACAAAAAAAATCAGCCAGGCGTGGTGGTGGTGCACGCCTGTAATCCCAGCTACTGGGGAGGCTGAGGCAGGAGAATCGTTTTAACCTGGGAGGCGGAGGTTGCAGTGAGCCGAGATTGCGCCACTGCATTCCACCCTGGATGACAGAGCGAAACTCCGTCTCAAAAAAAAAAGTCAAAATTTAATACAACTGATGCCTACTTAGCATTCTTTTTTTTTTTGAGACAGAGTCTCACTCTGTCACCCAGGCTGGAGTGCAGTGGCGCAATAGCTCACTGGAACCACTGCCTCTCAGGCTCAAGCGGTTCTCGTGCCTCAGCCTCCCAAGTAGCTGAGATTACAGGAGTGCATCACCACGTTTAGCTATTTTTTATGTATTTTTTGCAGAGACAGGGTTTCGCCATGTTGGTCAGGCTGATCTTGAACTCCTGACATCAACTGATCCACCTGCCTTCACTTCCCGAAGTGCTGGGATT
Source organism: Gorilla gorilla gorilla (assembly GCF_029281585.2). Lineage (NCBI taxonomy): Eukaryota > Metazoa > Chordata > Mammalia > Primates > Hominidae > Gorilla > Gorilla gorilla. The sequence continues at coordinate 212,692,030 of NC_073224.2, forward strand.
ACAGGCATGAGCCACCACGCCTGGCCTGGTTAGCATTCTGGTGAATATTTCTGCTCCCATCCTGAGAAGAAATGATAGCATACTGGTAGAGAGCTCATCTTGGAGCATGCCTATCTTCTCTCCTCTCAAGAAAAGGGACTCAGTGCCTTTCCACAAGCTTTTACAGGCAGACAAACATAACTAGAAACACTTTATTTTAAAAAATCGTTTTGTTTTTTTCTTTTGTTTTTGTTTTTAAAACTGGAAACACTTCTAAGTAGAGATTATTTAAAAGGTTCACATCAGGAAGGAAACACCCTTAAATCTACCAAGGGGCATAACAAGTTTCATACTTCAGTCCAAAAGTCTCTCAAACACAAATAATCAGATTAATAAATCAATAGTTATTTGAGGATGAGAAGATTTAATCATGATCAAATTTTAAAAGCATTATTTTAAGGAGGGCTTGAGCTCAGATATAAAATGACATGAATGAGAGATTTGGAATTGACACAATAAAGTTACATATATGATTAAACACTAGAAAAGACTACATCAAGGGGATTTCTACCTGGTGCAGTATGCAAATTACATAATGTTCAGTTCTGCTAAGAGGCAAAAAGGCTGAAATTAGTGACTAAGAATTCATAAAATAAAATTTTCAATGCCTATTATGCCAGGCACTGTGATAAACTTTGAAAATATAGCAGATGCCTGAATGTGGTGGCTCACACCTATAATCCCAGCATTTTGGGAGGCAGAAGTGGGAAGATTGCTTGAGGTCAGGACTTCGAAACCAGCCTGAACAACACAGCAAGACCTTGTCTGTTAAAAAGAAAGAAAGAAAGAAAGAAGAAGAAAGAAGAAAGAGAGAAGAAGAGGAAGAGGAAGAAGAGAAGAGGAAGGAGGAGGAGGGAGGAGGGAGGAGGAGGGGAGGGGGAGGGGGAGGGGGAGGGGAAGAAGAAAGAAGAAGAAGAAGAAGAAAGAAGAAAGAAGAAAGAAGAAGAAGAAGAAGAAAGAAGAAAGAAGAAAGAAGAAGAAGAAGAAACAGAGAGGAGGCCGGCCGGGTGCAGTGGCTCACACCTGTAATCCCAGCACTTTGGAAGGCCAAGGTGGGCAGATCAAGGAGGCCAAGGTCAGGAGATCGAGACCATCCTGGTTAACACAGTGAAACCCTGTCTCTACTAAACGTACAAAAAATTAGCCAGGTGTGGTGGCACGCGCCTGTAGTCCCAGCTACTTGGGAGGCTGAGGCAGGAGAATCACCTGAACCCGGGAGGCGGAGGTTGCAGTGAGCCGAGGTCGCACCACTGCACTCCAGCCTGGGTGACAGAGTGAGACTCCATCTCAAAAAAAAAAAAAAAAAAATCAGAAAGAACAACATGAATTAATAAGTTAAACCTTCTTTATACTCATTTGTTCCTACATCTTAGAAGCACAAAAATGACAGTGAGGGAAATGAACTAAACACATCATAGTAGAATAAGAAAGACAACTTAGAGAACTGTAATGGAAAAAAGGGACCACAGGGACTATAACAGACCACAAGTAACTTTTTTTTTTTCTTTTTCTTTTTTTGAGACAGAGTCTCGGTCTGTCACCCAGGCTGGGGTGCAGTGGTGCGATCTCAGCTCAATGCAGCCTCCACCTCCTGGGTTCAAGCAATTCTCATGCCTCTGCCTCCGGAGTAGCTGGGATTACAGGCATGTGCCACCGAGCCTGGCTAATTTTTGTATTTTTTGCAGAGAAAGGGTTTCACCACGTTGCCCAGGCTGGTCTCGAATGCCTGGCCTCAAGTAATCTGCCTGCCTTGCCCTCCCAAAGTGCTGAGATGTGCCTGGGCACAAGTAACCTTTAACATGTATTCTTCATTCTAAAGAGAGCACAGTTAACAATATACCCTGATTTGCATACTTGAAGCTCTAATAACATTAATGGCTAATTTGTCTGCAGAATATAAAAGCTCAACAAAAAATTTCTTGAGCTAGAGAACAAAGGTTTTTTAATTTTATTTTTGTTTTTTGAGACAGGATCTCGCTCAGTTGCCTAGGCTGGAGTGCAGTGGTGCAATCACTGCATCACTGCACTCTAGCCTAGACCTCCCCAGCTCAAGCAATCCTGCCACCTCACCCTCGTGAGGAGCTGGGACCACATGTGTGTGCCACCATGCCCAGCTAATTTTTTAAATTTTTTGTAGAGACATGACCTCACCATGCTGCCCAGGCTGGTCTCCAACTCCTGGGCTCAAGCAATCCTCTCGTCTCAGCCTCCCAAAGTGCTAGGATTACAGGCATGAGCCACCACACCTGCTAGGTTTATTTTTTTATTTTTGAGACAGAGTCTTGCTCTATCACCCAGGCTGGAGTGCAGTGGCATGATCTTGGCTCACTGTAGCCTCTGCCTCCCGGGTTCAAGCAATTCTCCTGCCTCAGCCTCCCGAGTAGCTGGGATTACAGATGCCCCCATCATGCCCGGCTAATTTTTGTATCTTTAGTAGAGATGAGGTTTCACCATGTTGGCCAGGCTGACACACCTGGCAGATTTTGATTTGTTTAATAGAGACAGGGTCTTACTCTATCACCACTATATAGTGGTGCGATCATAGCATACTATAACCTTGAACTCCTGGGCTCACACAGTCCTTCTTCCCACCTCAGACTCCCAAGTAGCTAGGACTACAGGCATGCACCACCATTCCCAGCTAATTATTGTTTTTTCCTAAATTCAGGGTCTTGCTATGTTGCCCAGGTTGGTCTTGACTGCCTGGCTAGCTTCAAACAATCCTCCTGCTTCAGCTCCCCAAACTCCTGGAATGACAGGCATGAGGCACTGTGCCCGGGCCCAAAGGTCTACTATAAGTTAGGATATTGTGGACCAGCTCTAGTAGATACTCAATGAATTAAGGAGAAAGAAAGCAGCTGATTTCTGGGAGCTGAGATTATGAAAAATATAAAAATACTTAAGGCACAGAAGAAGACATAAGACACAATGTTACAAAGAAAATATGAGTTGCTATGCAGATGTTATACCTCCCAAAAGGTATTCTATTCCTGGAGCTCTAAAATGCCTAGCATATCACCATGTAACCCCATCATTTCTATAAACTTTTAACTTAGAATACTGGAAAACTTTCTTCTATAAGCCTATCTCTATGATTTTAAAGGATACTAACAAGAAAATAGAAGTCTGGCTAGGTGTGGTCACTCACACCTGTAATCCCAGCATTTTGGGAGGCCAAGGTGGGCAGATCACCTGTGGTCAGGAGTTTGAGACCAGCCTGGCCAATATGGTGAAACCCTGTCTCTACTAAAAAAAAAATTAGCCAGGAGTAGTGGTGCGCGCCAGTAATCCCAGCTACTCAGGAGGCTGAGGCAGGAGAATCGCTTGAACCTGGGAGGCAGAGGTTGCATTGAGCCAAGATCACACCACTGCACTCCAGCCTGGGTGACAGAGTGAGACTCTGTCTCAAAAAAGAAAAAAAAAAAAAACAAGTCAATTAACAGCTCGATTTGGAGGAATTGGTCTAATCATAATGCCAAGGTGATCAGTAATATAATAGCCTGAGGTTAACATGACTTAGAACAAAGTACATTTGTGAAGATCACTCATCTAGAACCAAGAATTGAATGGTAATATCCAAATATGAAGAACCACTCCTTTCATGTGTGCTATAGTCCTTGTTTGGCTCTGGATAATGCAGCAGAAAGAGAAAAACATATGATACTTAGGCACCTGGGCCTGAATTCCAGCTTCCCCCTCAGTGTACCAATTAGTACCTACATAGGGAAGTTACTTCAATTTTCTGAGTTTCAATTTCCTCATTTGTAAAATGGGGATGCTAACACCTACTTTAATGGGTTGTTGTGAATACATGATAAAATATGTATGAAAATACATAACAGGGCCGGGTGTGGTGGCTCACGCCTGTAATCCCAGCACTTTGGGATGCTGAGGTGGGTGGATCACCTGAGGTCAGGAATTTGAGACCAGCCTGGTCAACATGGCAAAACCCCGTTTCTACTAAAAATACAAAGTTACTGGGGAGGCTGAGGCAGGAGAATCGCTTGAACCTGGGAGGCGGAGGTTGCAGTGAGCTGAGATTGCACCACTGCACTCCAGCCTAGAGGATACAGAGAGACTCTTATCTCCAAAAAAAAAGAAAAAAAGAAAGTACATAACAGTATCGTATCTAGATTGTAGTAGGTGCTCAACAAATGTTAGCTAAATTTGAATTCTACTAAAACCTGGTAACCCCTGTTATATTTGCTCAGTAGCATGGATTATAACATTTCCCCCGCCCCAATTTCCCTACCAGAGATGAAGCTGACAAGGGGTATTTCATTGTAGGATGGCAGGGGCAGAGTATAGGATGTCTTTATCACCTGTTAGGTTTGAAACGCAAGATCAGAAGGAAAATCGTGACTTTGTTAAAAGTGAAGAAATGCCACACAAAAATCTGTGCAAGAATGTATTTATAGCAAGGCCAGGTGCACTGGCTCACACCTGTAATCCCAGCGCTTTGGGAGGCCGAGGGAGAATCACTTGAGGCCAAGAATTTAAGACCAGGCTGGGCAACATAGCAAAATCCCGTCTCTACAAAAAATAAAATTAGCCAGGTGTGGTGGCCATGCATCTACAGCCCTAGCTACTCAGGAGGCTGAGGCAGAAAGATTGCTTGAACCTAGGAGTTTGAAGTTACAGTGAGCTATGATCATGCCACTCCAGCCTTAGTGAGAGATTCAGTCTCAAAAAGAAAAAAAAAGTTTAGAGCAGCATTATTCATAATAGCCAAAAGGTGGAAACATCCATCAACTGATAAATAGATAAACAAAATGTGGTATATCCATACAATGGAATGTTATTTGGCCATAAGAAGGAATGAAGTACTGATACATGCTACAACATAGAGGAACTCTAAAAATATTATGCCAAGTGAAAGAAGCCTACATATTGCATAATTCCATTTATATAAAATAGAACAAAATAGAATAGAAATAGGAAGTAGATTAATGGTTGCTTAGGGCTGAAGGGAATGGGGGGATAGAGAAGTGACAGCTAAAGGATATGGCTTTTTTTTTTTTTTGAGACAGTCTCACTCTGTTGCCCAGGCTGGAGTGCAGTGGTGCCATCTCGGCTCACTACAGCCTCTGCCTCTCAAGTTCAAGTGATTATCATGCCTCAGCCTCCGGAGTAGCTGGGATTACAGGCATGCACCATTATGCTCGGCTAATTTTTCGTATTTTTAGTAGAGATAGGGTTTCACCATGTTGGCTAAGCTTGTCTTGAGCTACTGGCCTCAAGTGATCTGTCTGCCTCGGCCTCCCAAAGTGCTGGAATTACAGGTGTGAGCCACTGAGCCGGGCCAGGATATGGTTTCTTTTTAAAAAATTTAAGGCTGGGTGCAGTGGCTCACGTCTATAATCCCAGCACTTTGGGAGACCAATGTGGGAAGATTGCTTGAGCCCAGGAGTTTGGGACCAGCTGGGAAACATGGTGAAACCCTGTCTCTAAAAAAAGTTAAAAAATTAGCTGGGCGTGGTGGCACACCTACAGTCCCAGCTACTTGGGAGGCTGAGGTGGGAGAACTGCTTGAGCCCAGGAGGTTTCGTCTACAGTGAGCCAAGATCACACCACTGCACTCCAGCCTGGGAGACAGGGCAAGACTCTGAATCAAAAAAAATAATAATAAAAATTTTTTAAGTGAAATTCACATAAGATGAAACTAATCATTTTAAAGTGTATCATTAACAGACAACCTATAGGATGAGAGAAAATACTTGCAAACTATGCATCTGACAAAGGTCTAATATCCAGCATCTATAAGGAACTTAAACAAATGTGCAAGAAAAAAACAATCCTATCAAGTGGGCAAAGGACATGAACAGACACTTTTCAAAAGAAGACATACATGTGGCCAACAAGCATATGAAAAAAAGCTCAGTATCACTGATCAATAGAGAAATGCAAGTCAAAACCACAATGAGATACCATCTCACACTAGTCAGGATAGCTATTAAAAAGTCAAAAAATAACAGATGCTGGTGAGGTTGCAGAGAAAAGGCAACACTTTTACACTGTTAGTGGGAGTGTAAATTAGTTCAACCATTGTGGAAAGCAGTGTGAAGATTCCTCAAAGACCTAAAAACAGAACTACCATTTGCCCTAGCAATCCTATTACTGGGTATATACCCAAAGGAATATAAATAGTTTCACCATAAAGACACACACACTGTGCAGTATGTTCATTGTGGCACTATTCACAATAGCCAAGACATGGAATCAACCTAAATGCTCATCAACAGCAGATGGGATAAAGAAGATGTGGTACAGGCTGGGCACAGTGGCTCACGCCTGTAATCCCAGCACTTTGGGAGGCCGAGGCGGGCAGATCACCTGAGGTCAGCAGTTCAAGACCAGCCTGGCCAACGTGGAGAAACCCCGTCTCTACTAACACTACAAAATTAGGCAGGCATGGTGTCAGGTGCCTATAATCCCAGCTACTTGGGAGGCTGAGGCAGGAGAATCACTTGAACCCGGGAGGCAGAGGTTGTAGTGAGCTGAGACTACGCCATTGGACTCCAGGCTGGGCAACAAGAGTGAAACTCCATCTCACAAGGAAAAAAAGAAAGAAAATGTGGTACATGTACACCATGGAATGACCATACAGCCATAAGAATGAGATCATATCCTTTGCAGGAACATGAATGGAGCCGGAGGCCATTATCCTCAGCAAACTAAAGCAGAAACAGAAAACCAAATATGGCATGTTATAACTTGTAAGTGGAAGCTAAATGATGAGACTTCATGGACACAAAGAAGGGAACAACAGACACTGGAACCTACTTGAGGGTGGAGGGTGGGAAGAGGGAGAGGATCAGAAAAAATAACTATTGGGTACTAGGCTTAGTACCTGGGTAACAAAATAATCTGCACAACAAACCACCATGACATGAGTTTACCTGTATAAAAAACCTGCACAAGGCTGGGCACGGTGGCTCACACCTCTAATCCCAGCATTTTGGGCGGCTGAGGCAGGTGGATCACTTAAGGTCAGAAGTTCAAGACCAGCCTAGCCAACGTGGTAAAACCTCATCTCTACTAAAAATACAAAAATTAGCCAGGCGTGGTGGCAGGCACCTGTAATCCCAGCTACTCGAGAGGCTGAGGCAGGAGAATCGCTTAAACCCAGGAGGCAGAGGTTGCAGTGAGCTGAAATCATACCACTCTGCTCCAGCCTGGGCAACAGAGGGAGACTCTGTCTCAAAAAAATTTTTAATTAATTAAATAAATAATAATGCAGAAATAGGCTGGGTACGGTGGCTCACGTCTGTAATCCCAGCACTTTGGGAGTCCGAGGTAGGAGGATTACTTAAGCCCAGGAGTTTGAGGCTGCAGTGAGCTATGTTTGTGGCACTGGACTCCAGGCTGGGTGACAGAGTGAGACCCTGTTTCGGAAAAAAAAAAAAAAAAATGGCTGGGTGTGGTGGCTCACGCCTGTAATCCCAGCACTTTGGGAGGCCGAGGTGGGCAGATCACCTGAGGTCAGGAGTTAGAGACCAGCCTGGCCAACATGGTGAAACCCCATCTCTACTAAAAATACAAAAATTAGCTGGGCGTGGTGGCGGGCGCCTGTAATCCCAGCTACTCAGGAGGCTGAGGCAGAATCGCTTAAACCTGGAAGGCGGAGGTTGCAGTAAGCCAAGATCGTGCCATTGCACTCCAGCCTGGGTGACAAAGCAAGACTCAGTCTAAAAAAAAAAAAAAAAGAAAGAAAACACATGTCCATACAAAAAGCTGTACATGAATACTCAGAGCAGCATTATTCATAATAGCCCAAATTAGAAACAACCCAAATGGCCATCAATTGATGAATAAATATAATGTGTTAATATCCACTGTAATGGAATATTATGCAGCCATAAAAAGGAATGAGGTACTAATTCATACAACAACATGGAAGAAACTTCAAAACATTCTGCTAAGTGAAGGAAGCCAGTCACAAAAGACTACATGTTGTATGGTTCTATTTATGTGAAATGTCAAGAATAGGAAAACCTACAGAGACAGAAAGAGATGGGAGTGTTGGGGAGGAATGTGATAGCTCAAGGGTATGTGTTTCTTTTTTAGGTGATGAAAATGTTTTGGAATTAGATAGTGGTGACAAGTTGCACAACTTTGTGACTATATTAAAACCAATGAATTGTATAATTTAAGAGACTGTCTATTTTATGGTACGTGAATTATATGTCAATAAAGAAGAAATACCTTAAAACCCTTTCTTGGCCAGGTGCAGTGGCTCATGCCTGTAATCCCAGCACTTTTTGGGAGGCCAAGGCGGGTGGACCACGAGGTCAGGAGTTCGAGACCAGCCTGGCCAACATGGTGAAAGCTCGTCTCTACTAAAAACACAGAAATTAGCTGTGCATGGTGGCAGGCACCTATAATCCCAGCTACTCGGGAAGCTGAGGCAGGAGAATCGTCTGAACCCGGGAGGCGGAGGTTGCAGTGAGCCGAGATCACGCCATTGCACTCCACCCTGGGTGACAGGGCAAGACTCCGTCTCAAAAAAAAAAAACAAAAAACAAAAAAAACCCTTTCTTTTCTCTACCTCAAAATCACAGGTTATGGAAAGAAAATTCCATTCTTAGCCTTTCCTTCATCTGTCTCCTACCTTGAGCTGTGGTTATTTACGTGGCTTCTCTTTCTTAGAAGATTAAAAGCATGCTTAGCTTTTCCTTCATCTGTCTCCTACCTTGAGCTGTGGTTATTTACGTGGCTTCTCTTTCTTAGAAGATTAAAAGCATGCTGAGGGCCTGCTCTTCATCCGATTCATCCATTGATCCCACTGGTCTTCCAGGAGTGATGTAAGCTTAGCAGGCACCAATAAATATTTGCTTAATGAATAATGACATGACTGCCTTACACACAATGTTTTATACCTATCAAAGCACTTTTGTTCAAGCTTTTAATTTGAACTTTGCAACAATCCTTTTAGGAAGTTAGAAAGCTAATATAACGCTGCTATGAATAATGCTGCTATGAATATTCATGTACAATAATAATCCCCATTTAACAAGGGAGAAGTGAAGCAGAATACTACATGGTACTGAGGAAGAAGCACTGGACTGGGAGATCTAGGGTCTTGTGCTCCAAGCCAGCCTCTGCCTTTAACTGGCTGTATGACCCTGAGTGAGACATTTTGCTCTCTCAGTCTATTCTGCCGTTTGTAAAATGAGAGCTGGACTCTGAGATAAGCTACAAAACCCCTTCCGATGACACTATGCTGAGATTTTAAGTAGACACTACTGGTTAGCAGCAGACCAGAGATGGAACCTAAAACATCTGTATTCTCTTTCCTCTGGACATGCTACCTCCCATAGCAGAGACATGCCCCCAACCAGGGTGACAACTGACCCCCTTTCAACATTCTGAATTATGCAAAGATGTATGCAAGTTTCCTTTCACTCTATTTATAGTGGTTCTATTGGAGCAATCCTACAAAAAAGATGAAAGATGCAACGAAGCAAGGACTCAACTTCACTTTCAATGCATAAAGGTCATTGGAAATAGCACAAGGCCAGGTGTGGTAGCTCATGCCTGTAATCTCAGTGCTTTGGGAGACCGAGGCAGGAGGATCACTTGAAGGCCAGGAGGTCGAGAGCAGTCTGGGCAACAGAGTAAGATCCTGTCTCTATAAAAAAGTTTTTTAAAAATTAGCCAGGCATGGTGGCACACTCCTGTAGTCCTAGCTACTAGGAAGGCTGAAGCAGGAGGGAGGAGGGAGAATTGCTTGAGCCCAGGAGTTTGAGGTTATATTGAGCTATGATTGTGCCTCTGCACTCCAGCCTGTGTGACAAAGTGAGGCGCTGTCTCAAAAACAAAACAAAACAAAACGAAAGAAAAAAAGAGCATAATAAAATGAAGAGTGTAGCTGTGGACCTAACAGATCTTAGGTTCAAATCCCAGTTCTGACACCTATTTTCTGTCTGACTTGACATTTCTTTAAAATTTTTTTTTCTTTTCTATACCTCTTATGTCTCTTCATCTTTTTAATTTTTTTAAAAAAATTTTTATTTGTTTTGAGACAGGGTCTGGCTCTGTCACCCAGGCTGGAGTGTGGTAGCATGATCTCAGCTCACTGCAACCTCTGCCTCCCGGGCCCAAGAGATCCTCCCATCTCATCAGCCTCCCGAGTAGTTGGGACCACGGGCATGCACCACCACACCTGGCTAATTTTTGCATTTTTTTTTTTTTTTTGTAGAGATGGGGTTTCACCATGCTGCCCAGGCTGGTCTCGAACTCCTGGGCTCAAGTGATCTGCCCACCTCAGCCTCCCAAAGTGTTGGGATTATAGGCATGAGTCACCATGCCAGACCCTGACTTGACATTTCTAAACCTTAGTTTCCTAATCTGATAATACCTACCTCTGCAGGGTGAGGAGGAACAGAAGTGCTTGCATGTAAAATGCCTGACACTGATCCTATTAAATAATATTTATTGAACATTCTAACATTTTACAAGTGTCATCTCACAGACTCCTCATAATAATCCTATGAGACAGGTGCTATTGTTATCCTCATCTTACAGATGCAGGATCTGAGGCACAGAAAAGTGAAGTTGCCAAAGCTACACAGTTCTTAGACAGAGAGTCAACCTATACAGTCTGACTCCAGGGGCCAGGCCATTGGCCACTAAAAAATAATTACTGGGCCGGGTGTGGTGGCTCACACCTGTAATCCAGCACTTTGGGAGGCCAAGGCGAGCAGATCACTTGAGGTCAGGCGTTCCAGACCAGCCTGGCCAATGTGCTGAAACCCTGTCTCTATTAAAAATACAAAAATTAGCCAGACATGGTGGCAGGCGCCTGTAATCCCAGATGCTGGGGAGGCTGAGGCAGGAGAATCACTTGAACTCAGGAGGCAGAGGTTGCAGTGAGCCAAGATCGAGATCATGCCACTGCACTTCAGCCTGGGTGACAGAGTGAGACATTGTCTCAAAAAAAAAAAAAAAAAATTACTGGCCAGAGAGCAGCAGCTCACGCCTGTAATATCAGTATTGATACAATTTCAGGAAGCTGCTGAAACTTTGTCTCTTACCATTCCTTAGGGTTAAGCTGCCTTGACTCTGCTGATCTCAAACACAAATTTAAAGAGTGCCATTTCAGGGTCATGGACTAAGTTGGTACAAGGACAGTTTCTGGGAAAGGTTTTGCTGGTAGGATAGACTCATCACCAAAGCATCTTCAGGAAACTTCTTAGCCATCTTTGAGGCTCCTGGCTTAAATAATCCCATGTAGGACTGCTTGAGGTTTTCTCTGTAGAAGAGAGCTGCTTCTAAGCAATGCTCTACTTTCTGGGAAGCTTTAGATAAAAACTCACCTTGATGTCTTCTCCCCTGCCCAGTGGGCTCCGTATTGCTGTTTGAGCTTTTAAGAGACAGGGTCGCCTGGGTGCGGCGGCTCACGCCTGTAATCCCAGCACTTTGGGAGGCCGAGGTGGGTGAATCACCTGAGGTCAGGAGTTTGAGGCCAGCCTGACCAACATGGTGAAACCCTGTCCCTACTAAATACAAAAAATTAGCCAGGCGTGGTGGTGCATACCCATTATCCCAGCTACTCGGGAGGCTGAGGCAGGAGAATCACTTGAACTCGGGAGGCAGAGGTTGCAGTGAGCCGAGATTGCACCATTGCACTCCAGCCTGGGCAACAGGAGCGAAACTCCGTCTCCGTCTCAAAAAAAAAAGAGACAGGGTCTAGCTCTGTTCCCCAGGCTGGAATGGAATGTAGCACTATCACAGTTTACTGCAATTTCGAACTCCTAGGCTTAAGGGATCCTCCTGCCTCAGCCTCTTGAGTAGCTAGGATTACAGGTGCAAATCACCATGCCTGGCTAATTTTATTTTTATTTTTTGTAGAGATGGGGGTCTCATCATTTTGCCCAGGCTGTTCTTGAAGTCCAGGCCTCAAACAATCCTCCCATCTCACCCTCCCAAAGTGCTAGGGTTACAAGTGTGAACCATCTGGCCAGGCACGGTGGCTCATCCCCGTAATCCCAACACTTTGGGAGGCCAAGGCAGGAGGATCACTGGAGGTCAGGAGTTGGAGACCAGCCTGGCCAACATGGTAAAACCCCGTCTCTACTAAAAATACAAAAATTAGCCAGGCGTGATGGCACACACCTGTAATCCTAGCTACTCAGGAGGCTGAGGCAAGAGAATCGCTGGAACCCAGGAGGCTGAGGCTGCAGTGAGCCAAGATTGCACCACTGCACTCCATCTTGGGTGACACAGCGAGACTCTCAAAAAAAAAACAAAAAAAACAAAAAAAACAAAAAAAAAACAGTGTGAGACATCACACCCAGCCACTTGTTTGAGCTTTGTGAAAATTTTTTCTGGATGTTTTCAGAACTTTGTTTTCCAGTGATCATAGCTAATTTTCCTGTCTGCTCTTAGGCCCCACAATTACCTTAAGATAGTGGAAGGAAACAGAGAAAAGGGAGCATATTTTGATAATGCTATACTCTCTCACTATTTAAAAGCATCTGCAGTCTTTAACTTGCATCCTGACAAATCCTGCCACAATTCAAAATATCTCTTGTAGAGAAGGCTCTGGAGTTTCATCCTGTAACTCTACTACTAGCTGCAAGGTCAAGGAAAACTAAACCATTCAAGTTAGAAATGTTTCCTTTCTAACTCAGTGACAGTAGTGTTACATCCAGATGTGTAACTCAAAAGGGAACCAGGTAGGCCATCAGCACCCAAACACTCAGGCCTCAACTATGAAGCTCCCTGACCATGAATGCCTAGCTCCCATTCTCAGGAAGGCCCCCTAAGAGGTTCAAGGATAAGCAGTTTTATAGAATTTGGGGGTCATGAATAAGGACAAAATTGTACAAAAGTCCTGATCCAAACACTGCCCTCAACAGCCTCTGGAGAGCTCCCTGGGCAAGGTCTGATCCTGTTCTCCACCCCATCTCCAAGAAAATGGGGTTAATACCTCCCCAGATGGCTACACGGAGGATTAAGGGTCATTATTCTTGGCACTGAGCTCTGTTACAGCTCTAGCAGTTGTGACCTTGTATCCTAAAAGAAGATAATAAATACAAAAATGCCAACGGCGACCCTCAAATCTGGCTCTGCAGTAGTAGCTGAGAATTTTCTTTGCACAGGGCCTCTGACACTGCCTCCTATACACTCTGGCCTTTTGACTGCATCCTCCCCTTATTCAGGCTTAAAGTTTTTTTGTTTTTTTTTTTTTTTTTGAGATGGAGTCTCACTCTGTCACCCAGGCTGGAGTACAGTGTTGCGATCTCAACTCACTGCAACCTCCGCCTTCTGAGTTCATGCAATTCTCCTGCCGCAGCCTCCTGAGTAGCTGGGACTACAGACACCCGCCACCACGCCAGGCTAATTTTTGTATTTTTAGTAGAGACAGGGTTCCACCATCTTGGCCAGGCTGGTCTCAAACTCCTGACCTTGTGATCCGCCCACCTCAGCCTCCCAAAGTTCTGGGATTACAGGTGTGAGCCACTGCGCCCAGCCCAGGCTTAAAAGTTTTTAAGGTATTAGTCTTCAATGCCACAAAGCCCTTCAAGGAGTCAGCAGCTATTACTTAATAGCACAAAGAATGGGCCCTAGAACTCTCAGAGTTACACATAGGCCTGAATTTACCCAGAAGAAGCCAACTAAGTGGTATTCCTTTACATCCAAGCCCTGGCTCTTGAGGGCAATCAGTGAGGTCTAGTAAAAAGGATATATTTCATCATTTGGTCCTCAAAAACCCACTAAAAAGTAGGTACTACAATAAGCCTCATTTTATAGGTGAAACTATAGCTCTGAGAGGATACATGATTGACCCTAGGTCACAGAGCTAAGGAGGAGACATGGGTTCAAATATCAGCCCTACACTACTAGTTGTGTAACCTCCAGCATATTCCTTAACTTTAGTCTAGAGTCTCAGTTTCTCATTTGTAAAGTGGGGATAATGGTAATACCTTCCTTCTAGGGGAGCTCTGAAGATTATAAGAGACATTATAGAAAAAGTAGAGCTGGGCCTGGTGGCTCATGCCTGTAATCCCAGCACTTTCGGGGGCCAAGGTGAGTGGATCACCTGAGGTCAGGAGTTCAAGACCAGCTTGGCCAACATGTTGAAACCCCATCTCTACTAAAAAAAATACAAAAATTATCCAGGCGTGGTGGCGTGCACCTATAATCTCAGCTACTCAGAAGGCTGAGGCAGGAGAATTGCTTGAACCTGGGAGGCGGAGGTTGCAGTGAGCAGAGATCGTGTGCACTCCAGCCTGGGCAATAAGAGCAAAACTCTGTCTTAAAAAAAGAAAGAAAAAGTATCTAGCAAGTGCCTGGTATATACTAAATATTCAATACATGTTAGTTTTTTTGGTTTTTTTTTTTTTTTTTTTTTCTTTTGAGACAGAGTCTCACTCTGTCCCCCAGGCTGGAGTGCACACGATCTTGGCTCACTGCAACCTCTGCGTCCCAGGTTCAAGCAATTCTCATGACTCAGCCTCCCAAGTAGCTGGGATTACAGGTGTGCACCACCACGGCTGGCTAATTTTTTGTATTTTTAGTAGAGACAGGTTTTGCCATGTTGCCCAGGCTGGCCTCCAACTCCTGAGCTCTGCCCACATCAGCTTCCCAAAATGCTAGGATTACAGGCATGAGCCACTGCACAACTGGCTTTTTTTTTTTTTTTTTTTTTGAGACAGGGTCTCTGTTGCCCATGCTGGAGTTCAGTAGCGCAGTCTTGGCTCACTGCAACCTCTGCCTCCTGCACTCAAGTGATGCCCCTGCCTCAGATTCCTGGGTAGATGGGAATACAGGCACATGCTACCACACCTGGCTAATTTTTAAATTTTTTTTTGTAGAGACTGGGTTTCACTATGTTGCTCAGGCTGGTCTCAAACTCCTGGGCTCAAGCAATCCACCCACCTAGGCCTCCCAAAGTGCTGGGATTACAGGTGTGAGCCACCATGCCAAGCCATGTTAGGTTTTACAGATCAAACAGACAGGGAGGCTGGGCATGGTGGCTCACACCTGTATTCCCAGGACTTTGGGAGGCTGAGGTAGGCAGACTGCTTGAGCCCAGGAGTTTGAGACCAGCCTGAGCAACATAGTGAAACCCCATCTCTATGAAAAAATTAAAAAATTAGCCAGGCGTGATGGCACACACCTGTATTCCCATCTACCCTGTCTCATAAAAAAAAAAAAAAAAAAAAAAAAGCCAGGAGCGGTGGCTCATGCCTGTAATCCTAGCACTTTGGGAGGCCGAGGCAGGTGGAACTCAGGAGTTCGAGACCAGCCTGGGCGACATGGCAAAACCCTGTCTCTACTAAAAATACAAAAAAATTAGCCAGGGCTGGGCGCGGTGGCTCACACCTGTAATCCCAGCACTTCGGGAGGCTGAGGCGGGCGGATCACCTGAGGTCAGGAGTTCAAGACCAGTCTGGTCAACATGGTGAAACCCCATCTCTACAAAAATACAAAAATTAGATGGGCCTGGTGGTACATGCCTATAATTCCAGCTACTTGGGAGGCTGAGGCATGAGAATCACTTGAACCTGGGAGGCAAAGGTTGCAGTGAGCCGAGATCATGCCACTGCACTCCAGCCTGGATGACGAAGTGAGGCATGGGAATCACTTGAATCTGGGAGGCAGAGGTTGCAGTGAGCTGAGATCATGCCACTGCACTCCAGCCTGGATGACGAAGTGAGACTCTGTCTCAAAGAAAAAAAAAAGATGTGGCAAACTCTCTGCTTGAATATCTGCAATGATGGGTAACTCACTCCCTCACAAGGCAGCCCATTTTGTTTTTAGAAAGCTACATTATCTCCTATCAAACCAAAGTCTACCTTCTTGGAAATTATGTCATTTAATCCTGAGATGCCTTCTAGAATCACAGAGAACATCCAGTTTCCTTTCCCCATGACAATTCTTCAAGTATTTGAATGAGGTATCATGTTCCCCCAGGCTCTTAGCCTTGGTCTTTTCAGTTCTTCTTCATGTGTCACAGTCCCAGAGGCAATTCAATATCACAGAGCAGACAGACCTGGGTTTGAATTCCAGTCCTTCCTCTTACTTGCTGTGTGACCTTAAGCAAATTACTTAATTTCTCTGAATCTGTTTCTTCATAGGTATAATAGGGAAAATGATTCTCACCTCACAGGACAGTCATGAAGGTTACACTGGATAAAGTAAAAATACTAGCTAGCACTGAGCCCAAGATATACCAGGCCTTGAATAAAATGTTAGTCACTTTTTAGGACATATCCCAACTGGCAAATACCTCTCAAAGTAAATTAACTACACCAAGGAACTGGCTTCTTTCTTTTTTTTCTTTTCTTTTCTTTTTTTTTTTTTGAGATGGAGTTTCACTTTTGTTGCCCAGGCTGGAGTGCAATGGCACGATCACAGCTCACCGCAACCTCCACCTCCTGGGTTCAAGCGATTTTTCTGCCTTAGTAGGAAAATCCCTCCTGAGTAGCTGGGACTACAGGCACGTGCCACCATGCCCGGCTAATTTTTTTTGTATTTTTAGTAGAGATGGGGTTTCACCGTGTTAGCCAGGATGGTCTCGATCTCCTGACCTCGTGATCTGCCCACCTCGGCCTCCCAAAGTGCTGGGATTACAGGCGTGAGCCACCGCGCTCAGCCAGGAACTGGTTTCTAATAGCAACTGCCAGAACTTTGGCTTTTCAAGAGATGACAGCTAAGAAAGTACAACCTAAGGGTTTTGTGGGCCCAGCAATGTGCAATGGCAGCCTAAAGATGCAGTGGAGCATCTGGAAAGGTGAGGTGGAAAGAAGAAAGGAAACAGAATAGATAACTAAACCAGTGACCCAAAGAAAACACAAGTATCACCAGATTACATGTTCTGTTTGACTTCCTCTCTGAGACTCAGAACTGCACATGTCAGCAACATTCCTTAATTTTTAAAAAGAGAGAAGAGAGTGGTCATGGAGGCCGTGTCTGTAGTCCCAGCTACTAGGAAGGCAGAGGTACGAGAATCCCTTGAGCTCAGGAGTTCGAGACCAGCCCGGGCAACAGAGTGAGACCCCATCTCAAAAAAATAAAAATAAAAGGAGAGAGGCCGGGTGCGGTGGCTCACACCTGTAATCCCAGCACTCTGGGAGGCTGAGGTCGGTGGATCACGAGGTCAGGAGTTCAAGACCAGCCTGGCCAAGATGGTGAAACCCCATCTCTACTAAAAATACAAAAATTAGCTGGGCATGGTGGCAGGCACCTGCAATCCCAGCTACTTGGGAGGCTGAAGCAGAGAACTGCTTGAACCCAGGAGGCTGAGGTTGCAGTGAGCTGAGATCGCGCCACTGCACTTCAGCCTGGGCAACAGAGCAAGACTCCATCTCAAAAAATAAATAAATAAATACATACATACAATTTTAAAAAGGAGAAAAAAATAAAAATAATTAAAGACCAAGTCATAGTCTAGATCTTCCTTAGCAGTTGGCCCCTCAAGATCCACAAATGTTTGGCAGTGGGCTTCAAGATTTTCAGTTGTCTTTCCAGATCCTAAAGTCTAGGTGTGCAAAAACACCCTACGTAAGATGCCCATTGAGTCAATACTGAACTCCTCCCGGCTAAAAAAAACTGTCAATTGTATGAAACTGGTAAATAGTCGTTAACATCATCATCATAATATTTACACGTATTCTCTCTTTCCCTCGTGACCCTCAGGGAAGGTGTCCCAGGCAGAAATATGGGCTACTGCTCAATTATTCTGCAGAGTTGATCCAAAAGCACTGTTCCTTCAAATTGAGATAAGACTCGAACAGAAGTGCTCCCATATAGGTCAAAAAAGGAAAGGAGAGCAGGACTCCAGCCTTAAAGCAGCATGATCACAAACTATGACAGAAAAGGTCATTTCCCACCTGCCAACGAAATACAACAACCTACAATGAAGAAACCTCAGTAAGTCTCAGACTTGGCCCAAAGGAGCCCCACTAGTTACTCCCTGGTCTGTTACAGAGGATCTGGCTATTACACTCAACAGCAAAAATTCAATTCAATCCCGCTAAAGATATAAGAATCACAAGGAAGAATAAGCCAGAACTCAAGACAGAAATAGCATTAAGTAGTTCCTTCAGTACAGTGAGCAGAAGCTGGCCACTCAACGACTCTAAAAGACACAGAAAAGCTTAGTAGGGACCACTGGGCATACCGGTGTCCTAGGTGGGGATTTCGTAACGTCTTTGAGTCAGAAGCTGCCCTCAAAATAGTTTCTTCTCAAAACGGTTTCAGGCTTTGTTAGAAAGGGAAGACTTCACTGCCACTTTACCCAGATCATCTACCCCATCCTTGGAATGAATGGGGAAGCTTCAGCCACCCTACCAGGCTCCTAAAATCACCAACTTGAGAGAAAAACTATAACGTTGCTCTACCAGTACTTCAGGAGGTTAAAGAAAGTCACAGAAGAAAAGAACTCTGGGGAAAACAGTCAAATTCGGCTATTAAGACATTAGTTACAGGTCCCTGTACCTCTCCTCTAGAAACCCTGGGAGTACACCCGCAGAGGAGAGAGAGCCCAAGCCACCAAGCAAAGTCAACCAGTCTGGCAAGGGGGCGTCCCACTGCGGCTTTCAGTCCAAGAAGTGGATCCTGCTGGTTCGCAGTCTCTCTTCTATCTCCTCACTTCCTATTTACCCTTTGAAGTGGGTACTGAATAGCCCGTTCCCAAGCAGAGGCCCTTTGTATACGGGGTGCTACAGTCGCCTGGTGGAAACACCTTGGCAGAGTTGTTTGGTGCCAGGATGGGCCACTGAAGGCATCTGCGGTGGACACACACACACACACACACACACACACACACACACACACATAGAGAGAGAGAGAGAGAGAGAAACAGAAAGAGAGCGAGAAGCTAAGAGAGCAGGTCAGGTCGGCGTTGCCCTCCCAGCACTTACACCTGCCCCTTCTTCCTGACTCCGGCGCCAGATCAGATGTCAAACAAAAACTCCGCAAAAAAGTCCCATGATGGAATGACTTCCACCTCTCCCTCCGCAGAGCCTCCCCGGACTCCCACAGCCTCCCCCCGCGTCCCGACCAAACCCTCCGCCCCCACCCCGCCCCCGGACCACTCTGCCCTCCGCCCCGGCGAGGCCTGGCCCCTCTCGGGACACCCGGGGCCCCGAGGCGGGTAGGCTCAGGCCCCCAGGCCGGCAGGGCTGGAGCCGGCCCAGAGCGGGCGGCCCGTTCACCGGGGCTGCGGGAGCTGGTCCCCGCCTCGGCGCCCGCGGAGGGCAGGGGGCGGCGGTGACCCGTACCTGTCAGGTCTCTTCCCCCGACCGGCAGCGGCGCAACTTCAGGAGCCCATGTCCGTCCGGGGGGGGGCGGCCCCTCTCCCGGGAGGGGGGGCGCGGATCCCGGGGAGGGGGCTGGGGGGCTCGAGCAGCTCTAGCCCCTTCCCATGCTCCCCGCCCGGCGCCTGGCCGGGGCCGGACAGCGCCTCCGCCCGCCCCTGCGCACCGCCTCACACCCGCGCTCACACACACTCACACTCCCTCGCGCGCTCTCACACACGCACTCCCCTCCCTCCTCCTCCTCTGTTTATCTCCTCCAGCTGTCTGGGGACCCAGGAGAAGCCCAGCAACGCGCCTGCGCCACGCAGTCTCCGCCTCCGCCCCGCGCCTCGCAGCCGGCGGGTACGCTACGGAGACTGCGCCCGGCCGCTTCCAGAATGGCTAGCCGGGCCCCCCCACTTACCCCCCCGCGCCCGGTCAACGTCTGCTGCCGGCGGCGCCCACTAACCTGCTAGTGGGGGAGCCCCGCACAGCCATGGCCAATGAGCTTCGCCGCTCGCGGGACCGGCAGCCAGTGGGCGGGCGGGAAAGCTGGGCTAAGCCCTGGGGCACCCTGGGAGTCGTAGTTTTTCGCCGTCAAGGAGTTCCTGCCGAGCGGGCTCACCCCGCCCGGTTGCCATTAGTTACCCGGACGCACCTCCCACCCCACCACCGGGTAAAACGCTCCTCACACCGCTTCTGGGACACCCGCCCACACGCTCGCCCACTGACCCCCAGGCCCCCTCACAGCCCCTTAAGAGCTCCTAAGACTTCCTCTCAGCCCCCGAATTCTGGGACCTCTCAGGCTAGGGCCCCGGGGGGCTCCTCAGCCCACTCCTTCCTGCTCTGGGGGGCTGCTGAAGTGGCAGTCCTCACTGACGTCTCCTGGGCCTTAAGGAAGAGAATGAAAGAGAATCGGTCCTACGCTGAGTAGCCTGGAGAGGAATCAGCCACACACACTCTGGGTGCCCTCGGGGTGATGGGAGCGACTAGGTCCATCTGACCCTAGCGGAGTCACTGCTGCTCCCACCTCTGAGGAAGAGACGCAGTTCCAGCCTTGTGGAGTCCCGGGTCTGATGGAGGAGAGACCCTCCTCTTTATTAAGGAAGTTCCCAAGGTGACAAGGGTGGCACTAAGCCTATCTTCCTAAGGCAGAGACCAGGCCCCACCCGTGAAACCTCAAGTCAGAAAGGGAAGACGTGTCACCTTCTGACAAGGGAAACTTGTCACCCATAGGGTGCGATTTGTCAGATACTAACAATAATTCACTTTTATTCGCACTGGATTGGGTACAGTCTCTTAGCTAGGTACTATTGCTGTCTGTGTTTTGCAGAAAAGGAAAGCTGAAGCAGAAAGGCTAAAAGCAACTTGCCCCCGGGGTCCTGATAAGTTGGCAAATTGGGAATTAGACCCAGATCTGCCTGACACCAGAGTCTGAGCCTTTGAACACTGCCTGTCTTTCCTGTGAAAACCAGACAGCACCCGCTCTCAGTAAGGACTGAATATATGTATTTGGCATTTATAGTGTTTATCACTCCATGTGTCGCTTGTTTTTTGTTTTTGTTTTTTCCAATTCTGCTCACATCATGAGTACGAATTTGTCTGTGAATACCTGAATACTCCCAGAGACAAAGGTAGTATTCCAATTGCTGGTGATTTTTCCACAAGGGAGATTTCTCCCCATTTAGAGGAGTACGAACCTACCCTTGTGAAACCGCTCACAAAGCCTTTTATGCCTTTCTCCTAAAAATGTTGTGGGTCATTCCCCCTGAACTCTCCACCACAGCTGTTCTACTGAATATAAAAAATCATAGACTTTGGGACTAGAAGAAAGCTTTGAGATCATCTATCTGCAGCTCCCCAGGTTCAGGCTGCAACCTTGGTTAGGGTCATTGGGTTAATTAAACTGAATAATATCTAACATTTATTGAATACTTACCATGGGAGATAAGTGCTACTAGTGGATTAAGAAATACTCCCGGGCTGGGCGCCGTGGCTCACGCCTGTAATCCCAGTACTTTGGGAGGCCGAGGCGGGCGGATCACGAGATCAGGAGATAGAGACCATCCTGGCTAACACGGTGAAACCCCATCTCTACTAAAAATACAAAAAAATTAGCCGGGCGTGGTGGTGGGCGCCTGTAGACCCAGCTACTCGGGAGGCTGAGGCAGGAAACTGGCGTGAACCCGGGAGGCGCAGCTTGCAGTGAGCCGAGATCGCGTCACTGCACTCCAGCCTGGATGACAGAGCGAGACTCCGTCTCGAAAAAAAAAAAGTAAAAGAAAAAGAAACACTCCCGGCCGGGCGCGGTGGCTCACGCCTGTAATACAGCACTTTGGGAGGCCAAGGGCGAGTGGATCGCCTGAGGTCGGGAGTTCAAGACCAGCCTGGCCAGCATGGTGAAACCCCGTCTCTACTAAAAATACAAAAATTAGCCCGGCGTGGTGGCGCTTGCCTGTAATCCCAGCTACTCGGGAGGCTGAGGCAGGAGAATCACTTGAACCCTAGAGGCGAAGGTTGCAGTGAGCCGAGGTCGTGCCACTGCACTCCAGCCTGAGCAACACAGAGAGACTCCATCTCAAAAAAAGAAAAAAGAAAAGAAAGAAAGACAGACTCCCACAATCACATAGCTAGGAAGTGGTACAGTTGGGATTAAAGCCTACACTATTCAAATCCAGAACCCTCATTTTTAAATCATTTTAGCATCCTGTGTTTTTGGCAGAGACCACCCCCCCACTTTTTTCTTCTTTTTTTGAGACAGAGTCTTGCTCTGTCGCCCAGGCTGGAGTGCAGTGGGGCGATCTCTGCTCACTGCAAGCTCTGCCTCCCGGGTTCACACCATTCTCCTGCCTAAGCCTCCCGAGTAGCTGGGACTACAGGCGCCCGCCACCACTTTGTCATTTCATTTAGTACAGACGGGGTTTCACCGTACTAGCCAGGATAGTCTTGATCTCCTGACCTCGTGATCCACCTGCCTCTGCCTCCCAAAGTGCTGTCACTACAGACGTGAGCCACCGCGCCCGGCCAGAGAACCCCCATTTTAAAGTCTTGTTTAATGCTGGCAAGGTCACAGAGGATCTTAGATATACTGATAGAGAAGAGTGGGTGATGTTTCTGTGACTCCTAGCACAGTCTATGGCACATAGCAGAAACTCAGTAAATATTTGTTGTCAGAATGAAATTTCGTTGGTAGAGACTGATGACAGGAAGAAGACTATTTCTTTCGAGACGGAGTCTTGCTCTGTCGCCCAGGCTGGAGTATAGTGGTGCAATCTCGGCTCACTGCAACCTCTGCCTCCTGGGTTCAAGCGATTCTCCTGTCTCAGCCTCCCGAGTAGCTGGGACTACAGGCGCATGCCACGACGCCCGGCTAATTTTTGTATTTTTAGTAGAGATGGGGTTTCACCATAATTGGTCAGGCTGGTCTCAAACTCCTGATCGCAGGTGATCCACCTGCCTTGGCCTCTCAAAGTGCTGGGATTAGAGGCATGAGCCACCTCGCCCCACCAGGAAGAAGACTATTAACAACTGCAGTTACTATTCATTATTTTCTAATAGATACCACTCGTACTCTTACACTTGCTTGAGTTTCCCTCTTTCTCACTTCCTCTCTCTCCATATAGGCAGAGACCTATACATAAATCTATACATACATATGTGTACACGCACGCACACACACACATATACATTAACACACACTAACTCATTTGCTTCTCCCAACCACGTTGTGAGTTAGGTATGATTCTTACTCCCATTTTACATAGAAGAAACAGAGACTCGGCCAGGCATGGAGGCTCACGCCTGTAATCCCAACGTTTTGGTTCCAGACCAGCTTGGGCAATACGGCAAAATCCTGTCTCTACAAAAAATATAAACATTGGCCAGGCGTGGTGGCTCACACCTGTAATCCCAGCACTCTTGGAGGCCGAAGCAGGCAGATCACGAGATCAGGAGTTTGAGACCAGACTGGCCAACATAGTGAAACCCCGTCTCTACTAAAAATACAAAAATCAGCTGGGCATGGTGGTGCATGCCTGTAATCCCAGCTATTTGGGAGGGTGAGGCAGGAGAATCGCTTGAACCCTGGAGGCAGAGGTTGTGGTGAGCCAAGATCACGCCACTGCACTCCAACCTGGGCAACAGAGCAAGACTTCGTCTAAAAAAAAATAATAATAATTAGGGCGGGCATGGTGACTGGGCCGGGTGTGGCTCATGGCTATAATTCTATCACTTTGGAAGGCTGAGGTGGGAGGATCACTTAAGGTCAGGAGTTTGAGACCAGCCTGGCCAACATAGCCAAACACCGTCTCTATTAAAAATACAAAAAAAAAAAAAAAAATTAGCCAGTTGTGGTGATGCATGCCTGTAGTCCCAGCTACTTGGGAGACTGAGATAGGAGGATTGCTTAAACCTGGGAAGCAGAGGTTGCAGTGAATCAAGATGGCACCATTGCACTCCAGCCTGGTACACAGAATGAGACCCTGTCTGGAAAAAAAAAAAAAAAAGGAGAAGAAAGAAGAAGATGGTTAAGTTCAAAATCAGACACACGCTTCCCAGCCACAGGTGTTTTCAGATTATGAAATAATTTTCTTTTTCTTTTTCTTTTTTTTTTTTTTTCAGATGGAGTCTCACTTTGTCACCCAGGCTGGAATGCAGTGGCGAGATCTCGGCTCACCACAACCTCCGCCTCCCAGGTTCAAGCGATTCTCCTGCCTCAGCCTCCCAAGTAGCTGGGATTACAGGTGCACACCACCACACCCGGTTAATTTATTTATTTATTTATTTATTTATTTATTATTTTATTTTATTTTATTTTTTTGAGACGGAGTCTCGCTCTGTCGCCCAGGCTGGAGTGCAGTGGCGCGATCTCGGCTCACTGCAAGCTCCACCTCCTGGGTTCACGCCATTCTCCTGCCTCAGCCTCCCGAGTAGCTGGGACTACAGGCGCCCGCCACCACGCCCGGCTAATTTTTAGTATTTTTAGTAGAGACGGGGTTTCACCGTGTTAGCCAGGATGGTCTCGATCTCCTGACCTCGTGATCCACCCGCCTCGGCCTCCCAAAGTGCTGGGATTACAGGCGTGAGCCACCGCGCCCGGCCAATTTTTTTATTTTTAGTAGAGACAGGGTTTCACTATGTTGGCCAGGCTGATCTCGAACTCCTGACCTTGTGATCTGCCCGCCTCGGCCTCACAAAGTGCTGGGATTACAGGTGTTAGCCACCATGCCCGGCCTAAAATAATTTTCTAACCAATAGAGTTGGACTACTTTGAGAGGTTGTAAGTTCTTTGTTTCTGGTAGTATTCAAGTACAGGCTATATACACATGTGTCCAAGATACTCTAGAAGCAATTATTGTATTAGGTAGATATTTAATTAAGTGACCATTTCCAATTTTTTTATTTGGCTCTTGGAAACAGACAAGGATTATTCAAATAAAGCTATGGCAGTGAATGTTGCTGTTTTTTCTCTCCTAAGAGCATGAGATGATGCCTCAACTGATCACCAACTCTGCAGAGGCAGTCACTGATACTATCATTTTCATCTCCTAATTGGATTCCTAGGCAAAAGTGGACATATTCAACCTACAATTAAAGATGCTTATATTTTACAACCCAGCAATTCTACTTCTGATATCTTAGGGGATCTATTGCATGTGTGCATCTATTGCATCTATTGCACGAGGAGACATTGGCAAGAATATTCCTTCCAACTGTATTATAATAGCAAAAATGTTGAAACAACCTGTCTTTCTGTAAGGGGAATCAACGGATGAATTGTGGGTTAGTCATACAATGGAGTACCACACAACCAATTAAATGATTTACATGTCATCGAGATAGATAAATCTTAAAAACATAATGAGTTAAGGAAGTTTAAAGATAATACATTCAGTATGGCATTTATGTAAAATTGAACACAAAAATGTCATATATTTATAAATATATATGTAGAAAAATACAAAAAGTTAAATGGGAAAGACAGCAATTTTGGGAGAGTGCTTACTTCTTTTTTTTTTTTTTTTTAACAGTACTACTTCTGGCCAGGCTGGGTAGCTCACAACTGTAATCCCAGCACTTTGGGAGGCCGAGGTGGGGTGGATTGCTTGAGTCCACGAGTTTGAGACCAGCCTTGGCAACATGGCAAAACCCCATCTCTACTAAAAAATAAAAATTAAAAAAAATTAACTGGGCATGGTGGCACACCTGTAGTCCCACCTACTAGGGAGCCTGAGGTGGAAGTATCACCTGACCCCGGGAGGTTGAGGCTGCAGTGAGCCCAGATCATGCCACTGCACTCCAGCCAGGGCAACTGGAGTGACACCCTGTCTCACAAAAGCCCCCCAAACTCCCCAAAACAGTACTGCTGCTTGTGGAGCAGGGCTAACTCATGGGCAGTACATTCTGAATCAACCAGCGAGTGTGCTCACTTCTAAGAAAGAGGAAGAAAAGAGGTGGGGACGGGGTTTTAGCTGTATTTATATCATTTTATCTCTTAAAAAAAGAGATTAGAAAAAAAGAGATTAGAACTAAATATAATATTTATATTAAATATTACACAAAATGTTAAACATCACTTTTATCTTGGTGGTTATATTATCTGTAGATTTCTGAATATTTGAAGTAGTTTCTAATTAAATATTACCAATTTTTTTTTTTAAACAGAGTTTCACTCTTGTCACCCAGGCTGGAGTACAGTGGCGCGATCTCGGCTCACTGCAACCTCTGCCTCCCAGGTTCAAGCAATTCTGCCTCAGCCTCCCAAGTAGCTGGGACTACAGGCACGAGCCACCATGCCTGGCTAATTTTTGTATTTTTTGTACAGACAGGGTTTCACCATGTTGGCCAGGCTGGTCTCCAACTCCTGACCTCAGCTGATCCACCTGTCTTGACCTCCCAAAGTTCTGGGATTGCAGGCGTGAGCCACCACACCTGGCCACAAATTTTTTTTAATTAAATGAAGAAAAAATCCATCTTGACAGGCACTAAGCCTGACTAAAAGTTAAAGGTCTATAATCTCTATACTGTGATAATTATTATCATACAAAAATGTCATCCTTTTTTTTTTTTTTTGAGACACTGTCTCATTCTGTAGCCTAGACTGGAGTGCAGTGGTAGGCTCCTAGCTCCCTGTAGCCTCAATCTCCTAGAGTCAAGAATCCACCCACCTCAGCTTCCTGAATAACTGAGACTACAGGCATGCACCACCACTCCTGGCTAATTATTATTATTTTTTTTAGAGATGGGATCTTGCTATGTTGCCCAGGCTGGTCTTAAACTCCTGACCTCAAGCAGTCCTCCTGTGTCAGCCTCCCAAAGTGCTAGGATTACAGATGCAAGCCACCATGCCCAGCCTCATACAAGAATTTCATTGTTTAAACAATAACAACAGTCTGGGTGCAGTGGCTCATGTCTGTAATCCCAGCACTTTGGGAGGCCAAGGCAGGAGGATCACTTGAGGCTGGGAGTTTGAGATCAACCTGGCCAACATGGGGAAACCCCTGTCTCTACTAAAAATACAAAAATTAGTGGGGCATAGTGGCGTGCACCTGTAATCCCAGCTACCCAGGAGGCTGAGGCAGGAGAATTGCTTGGACCCGGGAGGTGGAGGCTGCAGTGAGCTGCTATCTGTGCCACTGCACTCCAGCCTGGATGACAGAGCAAGACTCTGTCTCAAAAAAAAAAAGAAAAACAAAACACAGTAACAACGAAGAAGTATTACCTCCTTTTATTTCATTTAGGACTTTTGGTTGCAAAGCGTCTTGGGAGTACAATCTAAGTCACCATGAGAAAAGATAGAGACCCACTGATTTTAGTTAGTTCCTTCGTTTAACCAAGGAGAAAACTGTGGCCTAGAACAATTTGGTAACTTGTTTAAAGTCACAAATCACCAAGAGCCCAAACTCTAAACTCTAGTCCAACTCATTGAGAGTTTCCAAACTTCTCTTGTGCATATACTGTACCTGTGTTCCAGCTGTGCCTTCCACTTGGAATCACTCTCCTACTCCCATCCCTGTTCCTTCTCTAAAATCCCACTTAGCTAGGCTAAGAAAGAATTAGCCAATCTAGGCCCGGTGCGGTGGCTCACGCCTGTAATCCCAGCACTTTGGGAGGCCAAGGTGGGCAGCTCATGAGGTCAGGAGTTCAAGACCAGCCTGGCCAACATAGTAAAACCCCGTCTCTACTAAAAATACAAAAAATTAGCTGGGTGTGGTGGCACATGCCTGTAATCCCAGCTACTCAGGAGGCTGAGGCAGGAGAATCACTTGGACCCAGGAGGTGGAGGTTGCGATGAGCAGAGATGGCACACTGCACTCCAGCCTGAGCGACAGTGTGAGACTCTGTCTCAAAAAAAAAAAAAAAAAAAAAGAAAGAAAGAAAGAAAGAAAAAAAAATTAGCCGATCTTACTCCCCAGACTTGAGTCTGAGTGGGCCCTAATCAGCTTCCCTTCTCTGTACCTTCACTTCTCTGCTCAACCTTTTAAAATTTTCATTTATTAAATTTTTTTTTTGTTTTTGTAGAGACAGGATCTCACTTTTTTGCCCAGGATGGTCTTGAATTCCTGGCCTCAAGCAATCCTTCTGACTCAGCCTCCCAAAGTGCTGGGATTAAAGGTTGAGCCACTTCACCCCATCAGCAGCACGTTTTCTTGTTGGAACTATTCTGATCATTAAGCAGTTCTTCTTAATGATAAAGTTCTAACTTCCGCTTATTTGTCCCAACTCTGTTATCTGTGGCAACATAGATTTTGTATGTTAAATGAGGTGATTTTTGTGTAAACTGTTAAGGTCTGGGACGATTTGGGGGGATTAGCAGGAGCGGTAGTCATAATGATCCCTTTTGCCCTTAATAAAGCTTCAAGGGCTGGGTGCAGTGGCTCATGCCTGTAATTCTAGCAGTTTTGGAGGCTGAGGCAGGAGGATTGCTTGATCCCAGGAGTCTGAGGCCAGCCTGGGCAACACAGCGAGAGCCTGTCTCTCCAAAAAAAAAAAAAACCTTCAGTGCGTGGTGGCTCACACCTGTAATCCCAGCTACTTAGGAGATCTAGACAGAAAGATAGTTTGAGGCCAGGAGTTTGAGACCAACCTGGGCAACACAGAGAGACCTCATCTCTGAAAATACTTTTAAAAAATATTAACCAGGCATGGTGGCATGGTGGCATGTGCCTGTAGTCCTAGCTATGTAGGAAGATGCCTTGAACCCAGGAGTTCAAGGTTACAGTGAGCTATGATCGTGCCACTGCACTCCAGCCCAGGTGACAAAGTGAGACCCTGTTTCTAAAATAAAAATAAAAACAACTTCAGGCAATGAAACGTTCATGTCCCCACTAAGCCTTCTGTTTCCTAAGCTAAACGTCTCCATTCCAATCCAGCCAACAAAGGCAAAGATTGCCACCAGTGAAAACATTCATGAGACTATGTCAAGAAAACCTGTGGCATTTCCAGGAGTCATTCCAAAGATGTCTGTGCAATGATGGCCCCCCTAGAAGAGTGAGATCTGTTAAGACTGTTTTCAGTTGCAAATAACATGCAATCCAACTAGCAGTGGCTTAAACATATGAGGTTGAGCTTTCTCACCCAGCAAGTCCCGAGGTGATTATTGTAATTAGTTCAGCCATTCAACATAATTTATTTCTATCTTTTTTCTGTTCCAGAATCCTAAGTTTTAGTTGTTCACTATAGTTACAAAATGGCTGCTGTAGCACCAAGCATCTCAACTGTGTTCAAGGCAAAATGAACAAGAGAAAGGGAAAGGCACTAGCTGCTTTTTATCAAAAAAGCAAAAGCTTTTTCGAAGACCCCAAACAGATTTCTATTTATATCTCACTTGCCAGAGCTACTTCTTGTAACGACCTCTATCTACAAGGTAGATCTGGAAAAGTCTGGAAAGCAATTATTTAGTATTTCTAGCCTCTATATGGCAAGAGAAGGCAAAGGAAAATAAATTGAGGCATGGATTTGAGCTAGCCAACCGGGAATATCTGCCACAGAACACTTCAAGGTGATAATTTTGGGCAGAACTCAAATCCATGGCTCAAACCTAGTTCCATATGGACAGACTCTCAGCTGTGTCAGTCAAAATCAGAGGGGATAGGCCAGGCACAGTGGCCCACACCTGTAATCCCAACACTTTGGGAGGCTGAGGCAGTAGGATTGCTTGAGCCCAGGAGTTCGAGACTAGCCTCAGCAACATAGCAAAAACCCATCTCTACAAAACAAAACAAAACAAAACAAATCAGGGGTATAACTTCTGCTAGTCAAACTCAGAAAGGACATATCAAATAGAATTCCAGGGGCCAGACGTGGTGGCTCACGCCTGTAATCCCAGCACTTTGCGTGGCCGAGGAAGGGGGATCACTTGAGGTCAAGAGTCTGAGAACAGCCTGGCCAACATGGTGAAACTTCATCTCTACTAAAAATTTTAAAATTAGCTGGGTGTGGTGGCACGCACCTATAGTCCCAGCTACTTGGGAGACTGATAGCAGGAGAATCGCTTGAACTCAGGAGGTGGAGGTTGTAGTGAGCTGAGGTTGCACCACTGCACTCCAGCCTAGATGACAGAACAAGACACCGTCTCAAAAATAAACAAACAAATGAACCAAAACAACAAAATTCCAGTGTTTTAATGTGCTGTGGGGAATAGTTGTTAACCTTGCTTGACAACAGAGATAGAGCATGGTTCCTCTCTCAGGGAGCAGGTTAGTGCATTAAGGCACTGAAAAACGAAGACTGTTACCTGTTAGATGAGCAGGTTATTTAGCCTTTTTATATCTTGTAAATAGGGTATACCATATGTCACCACCCTATAAATAGAAATTCACAGTATGCTTGTAGAAGACATTGAAATAATGAATTTCAAATTTTAAAACTGACACCACCCAACTTCCAGATTACTATAAAGCTACAATAATTGGCCGGGTGTGGTGGCTCACGCCTATAATCCCATCACTTGGGAGGCCGAGACGGGCGGATCACCTAAGATCAGGAGTTGGAGATCAGCCTGGCCAACATGGCGAAATCTCGTCTCTACTAAAAATACAAAAATTAGCTGGGTGTGGTGGCACACACCTGTAATCCCAGCTACTTGGGAGGCTGAGGAGGAGAATCACTTGAATCCAGGAGGAGGAGAATCACTTGAATCCAGGAGGCGGAGATTGCAATGAGCCGAGATCATGCCACTATACTCCAGCCTGGGTGACAGAATGAGACTGTGTCTCAAAAAAAGAAAAAAAAAGCTACAATAATCAAGAGAATGTGGTACAGGTGAAAGAATAGACAAATAGATTATTGGAACAGAATATAGAACTCAGAAACAGACCCACACAAAGGCAATTCAATGGAGAAAGGATAATTTTTTTTTTTTTTGAGAGAGTCTCACTCTGTCACCCAGGCTGGAGGGCAGTGGCATGATCACAGCTCACTGCAACCTCAACTTCCTAGGCTCAGGTGATCCTCCCACCTTAGCTTCACAAGTAGTTGGGACTACAGGTGTGCACCACGACACCTGGCTAATTTTTGTAATTTTGGGTAGAGATAGGGTTTTACCATGTTGCCCAGGCTGGTCTCCAACTCTTGGGCCCAAGCAATCTGCCCACCTCAGATTCCCAAAGTGCTGGGATTACAGGCGTGAGCCACCATGCCTGGCCATGGGTAGTTTTCTTAAGAAATGATGGGGCCAGGCGTGGTGGCTTACGCCTGTAATCCCAGCACTTTGGGAGGCCAAGGTGGGTGGATCATGAGGTCAGGAGTTCGAGGCCAGCCTGACCAACATGGTGAAACCCCATCTCTAGTAAAAAAACAAAAAAAGAAAAAAAGGAAAAAAAGAAAAGAAAAGAAAAAGAAATGATGCTAGAGGCTGAGCACGGTGGCTCACGCCTGTAATTCCAGCACTTTGGGAGGCCGAGATGGGTGGATCACAAGGTCAGGAGTTCGAGACCAGCCTGACCAATGTGGTGAAACCCCATCTGTACTAAAAATACAAATTAGCAAGTTGTGGTGGCAGGCGCCTGTAGTCCCAGCTACTCGGGAGGCTGAGGCAGGAGAATCATTTGAACTCAGGAGGCGGAAGTTGCAGTGAGCAGAGGTCGTGCCACTGCACTCCAGCTTGGGCAACAGAGCAAGACTCCATCTCAAAACAAAACAAAACAAAACAAAAAAAGAAATGATACTAGAACAACTGGACATCCACATGTAAAAAATGAACTGAACGCTATGATTTGAACATTTGTGTTCCCCCAAAATTAGTATGTTGAAATCCTAACCCCGAAAGTGATAGTATTAGGAGGTGGGGCATTTGAGAGGTGATTAGGTCACGAGAGTAAAGCCCGCATGAATAAATGCTCTTATGAAAGAGACCCCAGAGAGCTCCTTTGCTTCCTACTGCCATGTGAGGACACAGCAAAAAGATGGTATATATACCAGGAAGTGGGCCTTCACCAGACTTCAAATCTGCTAGAGCCTTGATCTTGGACTTCCCAGCCTTAAGAACTGCAAAAAATAAACTTCTGTTGCTTATGAGCTATCCAGTCTATGTTATAGCAGCCCTAAGAGACTAGGACATCCAGACACTAACTTTATAACTTTGACAAAAACCAGCCAGGCGTGGTGGCTCACAACTGTAATCCCAACACTTTGAGAGGCCAAGGCGGTCGGAGAACTTGAGGTCAGGAGTTTGAGACCAGGCTGGCCAACATGACAAAACCCTGTCTCTACTGAAAATTCAAAAAATAGCTGGGTGTGGTGGCGTGTGCCTGTAGTACCAGCTACTAAGGGGGCTGAGGCAGGATAACCCCTTGAACCCGGGAGGCAGAGGTTACAGTGAGCCGAGATCGCACCACTGCATTCCAGCCTGGGAAACAGAACAAGACTCTACCTCAAAACAAAACAAAACAAAACAAAAAAACTTTCACAAAAATTAACTCAAAGTGGATCATAAACCTAAATGCAAAATGCAAAATCATAAACTTCTTCAAGATAACATAGGAGAAAATGTAGGTGACCTTGAGTTTGATGATGAATTTTTAGATCCATGAAAGGATAAATTGCTATGTTGGACTTCATTAAAATTTAAAACTTGCTCTATAAAAGATGTTGTTAGGAGAATGTAAAGACAAACCACAACTGGGAGAAAACATTTGCAAAAGACAAAGTACTCTTAAAACTCAACAATAAGACCGGGAATGGTGGTTCATGCCTATACTCCCAGCATTCTGGGAGGCCAAGGTGGGAGGATTGCTTAAGGCCAGGAGTTCAGGACCAGTCTGGTCAACAGAGCAAGATCATGTCTCTAAAAAAATTTAAAAATTTGCCGGGTGCAGTGGCTCATGCCTGTAATCCCAGCACTTTGGGAGGCCAAGGCGGGCGGATCATGAGGTCAGGAGATCGAGACCATCCTGGCTAATGTGGTGAAACCCCTTCTCTACTAAAAAATAGAAAAAATTAGCTGGACATGGTGGTGGGCGCCTGTAGTCCCATCTACTCGGGAGGCTGAGGCAAGAGAGTGGCGTGAACCTGGGAGGCGGAGCTTGCAGTGAGCCGAGACGGCGCCACTGCACTCCAGCCTGGGCAACAGAGCGAGACTCTGTCTCAAAAAAAAAAAAAAAAATTTAAAAATTAAAAAAATTAGCCAGGCATGGTTGTGCATGCCTGTAGTCCCAGCTACACCAATTACCCGGAAGCCTGAGGTGGATCACTTGAGCCCAGGAGTACAAGATTGCAGTAAGCTATGATCATGCCACTGCATTCCACCCTGGTCGACAAAACAAGACCCAGTCTCAAAAAACTAAAACAAAGCAAAACACCAAAAAACCTCAACAATAAGACAATAACCCAATATAAAAATGGGCAAAAGGTCTAAACAGACATCTCACGAAAGAAAATATACAAGTGGCAAATAAGCATATGGAAAGATGCCAAACCACATGTGTCATTAGGGAATCATAACTTAAAATGAGATACCACTACACACCTATTGGAATGGCTAAAATCCAAAAAACTAACAATAACAAATGCTGGCAAGGCTATGGAGCAACAAGAACTCTCATTCATTGCTGGTGGAAATGCACAATGGTACAGCCACTTTGGAAGACAGTTTGGCAGTTTCTTTTTTTTTTTTTTTATTGATCATTCTTGGGTGTTTCTCGCAGAGGGGGATTTGGCAGGGTCATGGGTAAACAGTGGAGGGAAGGTCAGCAGACAAACAAGTGAACAGAGGTCTCTGGTTTTCCTAGGCAGAGGACCCTGCGGCCCTCCGCAGTGTTTGTGTCCCTGGGTACTTGAGATTAGGGAGTGGTGATGACTCTTAATGAGCGTGCTGCCTTCAAGCATCTGTTTAACAAAGCACATCTTGCACCGCCCTTAATCCATTCAACCCTGAGTGGACACAGCACATGTTTCAGAAAGCACATG
Source organism: Gorilla gorilla gorilla (assembly GCF_029281585.2). NCBI lineage: Eukaryota > Metazoa > Chordata > Mammalia > Primates > Hominidae > Gorilla > Gorilla gorilla. The sequence goes on from NC_073224.2 coordinate 212,725,725, forward strand.
GTTGGGGATAAGGTCAACAGCATCCCAAGGCAGAAGAATTTTTCTTAGTACAGAACAAAATGAAGTCTCCCATGTCTCCTTCTTTCTACACAGACACAGCAACAATCTGATTTCTCTATCCTTTCCCCACCTTTCCCTCTTTTCTATTCCACAAAACTGCCATCGTCATCATGGCCCGTTCTCAATGAGCTGTTGGGTACACCTCCCAGACGGGGGGCAGTTTCTTACAAAGCTAAAAATAGTCTTACCCCACCATCCTGCAATTGCACTCCTAGGTAAATACCTAGGAGTATTTACTAGGGTAAATAGTAGTTTATTTACTTTAATAAATACCCTAATGAACCAAAAAGACCTATGTCCACATAAAAACCTGCACATGAACATTTATCTAGCTTTATTCATAATTGCCCCAAACTGGAAGCAGCCAAGATGTCTTTCAAAAGGTGAATGGATAAACAAACTGTGGTACATTCATACGACGGAACGTTATTCAGTGATAAATGAGCTATCAAGCCACAAAAAGATATGGAGGAAACTTAAATGCATATTGCTTTCTGAAAGAAGCCAGTCTGTAAAGGCTTCCTATTGTATGATTGTAAATACATGACTTCCTGGAAAAAGCAAAACTGTAGAGACAGTAAAAAGATCAGTGGCTGCCAGATGATCAAGGGGAAAAGAAGGGGAGGGATAAAAAGAGGATTTTTAGGGCAGTGAAACTATATTATGTGATACTATAATGGTGGATATGTGACATTATGCATTTTTTTCAAAACCATATTGCTATATGACACAGTGAACCTTAATGTAAACTATGGACTTTAATAATAATAATATATTCATATTATGATTAATAATAATATATCCATGTTGGTTTAATTAGTGTGGTACAAACGTACCACACTAATGTAATATTAATAATAGGGGAAACTGTGAGGGAGGGAGTGGAAAGGAGGTATATGGGAACTCTACTATCTGCTCAGTTTCCTGTAAATCTTTCTTTTTTCTTTTTCAGACCGAGTCTCACTCTTGTCACCCAGGCTGGAGTGCAATGGCACGATCTCAGCTCACTGCAGCCTCCGCCTGCTGGTTCAAGCAATTCTCCTGCCTCAGCCTCCTGAGTAGCTGGGATTACAGGCACCTGCCACCATGCCCAGCTAATTTTTTTTTGTTTTGTATTTTTAGTAGAGATGGGCTTTTGCTATGTTGGCCAGGCTCTCAAACTCCTGACCTCAGGTGATCCGCCTGCCTCGGCCTCCCAAAGTGCTGGGATTACAGGCATGAGCCACTGCACCCAGCCAGTTTCCTGTAAATCTAAAACTACTCTAGAAAAAGAAAACACAGCCAGGCGCAGTGGCTCACGCCTGTAATCCCAGCACTTTGGGAAGCGGAGGCGGGCGGATCCCCGGAGGTCAGGAGTTCGAGACTAGCCTGGCCAACATGGCAAAAGCCTGTCTCTACTAAAAATACAAATATTAGCCAGGTGTGGTGGCTCACACCTGTAGTTCCAGCTACTCAGGAGGCTGAGGCACAAGAATTACTTGAACCCGGGAGGTGGAGGTTGCAGTGAGCCGAGATCACACCACTGCACTCCAGCCTGGGCAACAGAGTGAGAGTTGGTCTCAAAAAAGAAAAGAAAAGAAAAAAAGAAAAAAGAAACACACGTGCACATAAATAAATAAATAAGTAAATAATAAAACTACTCTAAAAAATAAATTCTCATGGTGGCTAACACCTACAATCCCAGCCCTTTGGGGGCCGAGGCAGGTGGATTGCTTGAGCTCACGAGTTCCAGATCAGCCTAGGCAACATGGCAAAACCCCCTCTCTACAAAAAATACAAAAATTAGCCAGCTGTGATGGTGCATGCCTATAGTTCTAGCTACTCAGGAGACTGAAGTGGGAGGATGGCTTGAGCCTGGGATGGCAGTGAGCCAAGATTGTGCCACTCAGTCTGGCCTGGGCTGTAGAGCCAGAAATTGGCTCAAAAAACAAAAACAAAAACAAAAATAAATAAATAATTCTATTAATTAAGAGATATACAGTGGGCTGGGCATGGTGGCTCATGCCTGTAATCCCAGCACTTTGGGGGCCGAGGCAGGCAGATCACCTGAGGTCAGGAGTTCCAGACCAGCCTGGCCAACATGGCAAAACCCTGTCTCTACTGAAAATACAAAAATTAGCTGGGCGTGGTGGCATGCGCCTGTAATCCCAGCTACTCGGGAGGCTGAGGCAGGAGAATCACTTGAACCTGGGAGGCAGAGGTTGCAGTGAGCTAAGATTGCACCATTGCACTCCAGCCTGGGAGACATGAGTGAAACTCTGTCTCAAAAAAAAAAAAAAAAAAAAAGAAATATACAGTGGTTTTTGCTTTTTGGCAAAAATCTGTTTTTTAGGCTGCATTTCTTTCTTTCTTTGTTTTATTTTTTTGAGATGGAGTCTCCCTCTATTGCCCAGGCTGGAGTGCAGTGGTGCGATCTCGGCTCATTGCAACCTTTGCCTCCTGGGTTCAAGTGATTCTCCTGCCTCAGCCTCCCGAGTAGCTGGGATTACAGGTGCCCACCACCACACCTGGCTAATTTTTGTGTAGTTTTTTGTTTGTTTGTTTGTTTAGTAGAGATGGGATTTCAGCGTGTTGGCCAGGCTGGTCTCAAACTCCTGACCTCAGGTGATCCACCCAACTCAGCCTCCCAACGTGCTGGAATTAAGGCATGAGCCACCACACCCGACCTACATTGCATTTTAATGCTGACAAAGATGAGGAAGGATGGGCAACCTTACATATTGCTAAAATAAAAAGGCAAACCACAAAGGGGGAGAAGATATTTACAACACATATAAATACACATGTATTCAGGATATACTGTATAAAGAATCACTACAAATCAATAAGAAAAAAGATGACTCTAGCCAGGCTTGGTGGCTCAAGGCTGTAATCTCAGCACGTTGGGAGGCTGGGGCTGGTGGATCACCTGAGGTCAGGAGTTCAAGACCAGCCTGGCCAACACGGTGAAACCCCGTCTCTACTAAAAATACAAAAATTAGCTGGGCATGGTGGCGGACACCTGTAATCCCAGCTACTCAGGAGGCTGAGGCTGGACAATCACCCAGGAGGCAGAGGTTGCAGTGAGCTGAGATTGTGCCACTGCATTACAGCCTGGGTGAGAGAGCGAGACTCTGTCTCAAAAAAAAAAAAAAGAAAGAAAAGAAAGAAAAAAGATGACTCGATAAAAAATGAGCAAGCCGCTTGAACAGGAACATCACTGACAGAAAATTCATATGATCATTAAACATATGAAAAGTTTATCAATCTCAAGTCATGAGAGAAATACAAATTAAAAGTACAATGACAGCTCACTACTCACCTATCAAAATGGCTAAAATGTAAAATATTGACACTACCAAGTTTTGCTGAGGATGTGAAGCAACTGGTACTCTTATTCACTGTTTGTAGGAGTGTAGAAGAGTACAATCACTTTCAAAACTATCTGACAGTATCAAATAAAGCTGAACACACATATGCATATCCTACACTCTAAGTGGATTGTGAATATGTGTTCATATGTATACCAAGGTATGCACAAGAATATTTATAACAGCCAACGCAACCATCACAACCAGAAGTTGAAAACAACCCAAATGATCATCAGTAGTAGAGTGGATAAATAAATGTGTATATAAATTGCAGTGTTATTCATACAGGGGGTTACTATATGGCAACAAGGAGAAAACTACTACCACATGTAACTATCTAGAAGGATCTCACAAACATAACACTGTAGGAAGAAGTCAGGCATGCTTCCTCCTACATGATTTCATTTATCCAGCTTGACCTTCCTGGACCTAGCTCATTTAACAGCCGTGTAGTATACCACAGAGTAAAGATCCCATAAATGTTGTTTAACCATTCCTGTATTGATAAACATAAACATTTAGGGTATTTTCAGTGTTCTTTGCAATTTTAAAAAATGCTACAATGGGATTGATTTCAACTTCCCAAACCGGACACCTTCTTATGAGACATATTAAGCATTTATATATTGGATAAATAAATATAGATTGGAACTGGGTGTGGTGGCTCATGCCAGTAATCCCAGCACTTCAGGAGGCCAAGGCAGGCAGATTGCTTGAGCTCAGGAGTTTGAGATCAGTCTGGGCAACACGGCATTCTGTCTCTACAAAAAATATAAAAATTAGCCGGGCATGGTGGTGCGTGCCTGTAATGAAGGCTACTCAGGAGACTGAAGCAGGCAGATCGATTGAACCCAGGAGGCTGAAGCTGCAGTCAGTCGTGACCGTGCCACTGCACTCCAGCCTGGACAACAGAAAGAGAACCTGACTCAGAAAAAAAAAAAAATTGGATAAATCTCTTATTCCTAGGAAATAGCATGTGATATCTTGTAATATTTGATTCCAGAATTTCAACTGATGGTCAGCAGCATAAGCAAATGTCTGCTGGTAAAACAGAGTTTGGCAGACAGGTGTTAATAAGGAGATTATCTTGGCTACAGCCAAATTTCCCAGGAGATCAGTCTGGGTAGCGGAGGTGAGGCCTAATGGAAATAATTGGAAAGCCCATATGAAGAGTTGAGATTATATCTCCACATGCACTGGGACGTCTGAAAATGCCTGATCGGGGAAATGCATTGAGTCATCAGAGATTCACTAAATACCCACACTGCATCAAGCACTGAACTGGGTAGAGATCAGGCTCACAAAGACAAAAGGCACTGGTTTCCTAGATACTCATAAGATAGTGACAAAGATCAATACATCTATGATCAAAGCAATAAATTCAGTGAGTTTTGTAGAGGTTTATGTAGTTTGTCCACAGGAAGGAGCAACAGACTCTGTCCTAGGGAGAGAGAGTCAGGGAAGGGTTTAAGATGAGCCTCAAATTTGATAGTCGAAAACTTAAAGCATGACATGAAGTTAGAAACACTGAGAACTTTAATTTGTGCAGCAGCAATGAAAAAAAGAAACTCATAACTGACATTCAGGAAGTGGCTACCTTCCTAGGTGAGAAACAGAGTGGCTCTGGGAAAGGGGAGAGAAGGAGGTTTACTTTTCATTCCTATACCTTTTAGTGCTCTTTTTTTCCTTTCTTTTCTTTTTTTTTGAGCCAGAGTCTCACTCTGTCACCCGGGCTGGAGTGTAGTGGCACGATCTCGGCTCACTGCAAACTCTGCCGCCTGGGTTCAAGCAATTCTCCTGGCTCAGCCTCCTGAGTAGCTGGGATTACAGGCGCCCGCCACTAAGCCCAGCTAATTTTTTGTATTTTTATTTATTTATTTATTTTATTTGTTTTGAGATGGGCTCTCGCTCTGTTGCCCAGGCTGGAGTGCAGCGGCGCGATCTCAGCTCACTGCAACCTCCGCCTCCCAGTTTCAAGCGATTCTCCTGCCTCAGCCTCCCGAGTAGCTGGGACTACAGGCACCTGCCACCATGCCTGGCTAATTTGTTTTTGTGTTTTTAGTAGAGACGGGATTTTGCCATGTTAGCCAGGCTGGTCTCAAACTCCTGACCTCATGTGATCCACCTGCCTCAACTTCCCAAAGTGCTGGGATTACCGGTGTGAGCCACCTCACTCAGCCAATTTTTTTGTATTTGTAGTAGAGACAGGGTTTCACCATGTTGGCCAGGCTGGTCTTGAACTCCTGATCTCGTGATTTGACTGCTTCAGCCTCCCTAGTACTTTTTTCCTAAGTTTTTAAACTTTTTATTTGCATATTTAAAAAATTGTGCATTCCAAGGCCGGGCTTACTGGCTCACGTCTGTAATCCCAACACTTTGGGAGGCCAAGGCGGGCAGATCACTTGAGGTCAGGAGTTCGAGACCAGCCTAGTCAACATGGCCAAAGCCTGTCTCTACTAAAAATACAAAAATTAGCTGGGTGTAGTGGCATGCGCCTGTAATCCCAGCTACTTGGGAGGCTGAGGCAGGAGAATTGCTTGAACCCAGGAGGCGAAAGTTGCTGTGAGCCAAGATCGAGCCACTGCACTTCGGCCTGGGCAACAGAGCAAGGCTCTGTCTCAAAAATAAATAAGTAAATAAATAAAAATAAAAAATTTTACATTCCAATAATTAAAAGCATTTGAACAAAATAATGGTACTCTGATTAAAATGCATTTTACAGCCTACACCTACTTTTGAATTTTACACATGCATTGGTAATTTGTCCAAAGCTCTACAGCAAAGTCTGTGTAACTCTGATCCATGGTGTTAATCATTATGCTAGGCTACCTCCCAAGTAATAATCTTACGCCTTGTCCACTTGGAAGGCAAAAGAGAGGTGGTTGAGATTTGGTGGCACTGACTGTGATGATGAAGGAGACAGAACTTAAATAAAATCCTTAGTTTGAACCGTGGGTCACTGCAGGAGGATAATGTCTGTGAAGGCTGATTATATGAATTGGGTTATTTTTATCATACCCAACTAAAACAGGGTTGAGGAGCTGAGGGGAAAAGCACTCAGGACACATTTTGTTCCAAAAATGTAATTCTCTGAAAGCCTGGCTGCTGAAAGTGTCTATTGTCACCTAAAACCAGTTTTATCTAATAGTTGCTGGAATGACTCTAAAACTAATTTTACCCACTGCCATCACTCACCAATCAAAGTGAGTGTGGCAATCAAAAGTTGCCAGCTCCCCAGAACCTTACTAGTGCCAATGAACTTTCCTTTTTTTTTTTTTTTTTGAGATGGAATCTTGCTCTGTCACCCAGGCTGGAGTGCAGTGGTGTAGTCTCGGCTCACTGCAACCTCTGCCTCCCAGGTTCAAGCAATTCTCCTGCTTCCGCATTCCGAGTAGCTGGGACTACAGGTGCCCACCACCACGCCCGGCTAAATTTTTGTATTTTTAGTAGAGGCAGGGTTTCACCATGTTGGCTAGGCTGGTCTCGAACTCCTGACCTCAGGTGATCTGCACGCCTCGGCCTCCCCAAGTGTTAAGATTACTGGTGTGAGCCACCATGCCCAGCCAACTTTCTCTTTGTTGGAGACAGGGTCTCACCCTGTCACCCAGACTGGAGTGCAGTGGCGCAATCATAGCTCACTGCAGCCTCGACCTCCTGGGCTCAAGTGATTCTCTCACCTAAGCCTCTGGAGTAGCTGGGACCACAGGTGCACACCACCAGCAGCTAATTTTTAAATTTTTTTGTAGAGATGGGGTCTCACTCTGTTGCCCAGTCTTATCTTGAACTCCTGGGCTCAAGCAATCCTCCCACCTCGGCCTCCCAAAGTGCTGGAATTACTAGTGTGAGCCACTGCACCTGGCCAAAAATTTTCAAAGAGCAATACATTTCTCTTTTTAAATAAAATCTCCAACCTTCTGTTTGTTCTTCAGACATACTGAAGACTACCCTGTCTGCATATATGCCCCAAATTACAATTCTTTCTTCACAAATAAAATGTTAAATTTAGAGATTCATCTCTACATTTTTTTGTTTGTTTGTTTGAGACATAGTCTCACTCTGTCCCCCAGGCTAGAGTGCAATGGCATGATCTTGGCTCACTGTAACCTCCGCCTCCTGGGTTCAAGCAGTTCTCCTGCCTCAGCCTCCCAAGTAGCTGGGATTACAGGCGCACACCACCACACCTGGCTACTTATTATTTTTTTTTTTTTGTATTTTTAGTAGAGACGGGGTTTCACCATGCTGGCCAGGCTGGTCTCAAACTCCTGACCTCAGGTGATCCACCCGCCTCGGCCTCCTAAAGTGCTGGGATTATAGGCATGAGCCACCACACACAGTCTACGTTTTTATTTTAACTTCAAAGTGTTAATGACCATAATGTGGACCCTGTGAGAATCTATTGGTTTGGAAAAGAAGATGATGAGTTTGCTTTGGAAAGGGTGAATTAGAAATTTGGGCCGGGCACGGTAGCTCAAGCCTGTAATCCCAGCACTTTGGGAGGCCAAGGTGGGCAGATCACGAGGTCAGGAAATCGAGACCATCCTGGCTAACATGGTGAAAACCCGTCTCTACTAAAAATACAAAAAAAATTAGCTGGGCATGGTGGTGAGCACCTGTAGTCCCAGCTACTCGGGAGGCTGAGGCAGGAGAATGGTGTGTACCCGGGAGGCGGAGCTTGCAGTGAGCTGAGATTGCACCACTGCGCTCCAGCCTGGGCAACAGATCAAGACTCCATCTCAAAAAAAAAAAAAAGAAAAGAAATTTGGCAGAAACATTTAGACAAAGATGTCCTGTAGTCCATTCCTCCAAGACCTTTTCAGTGGGTCTGCAAAGTCAAAACAATATCCATAATAGTGCTAAAAAGTTATTTGCCTTTTCCACAGTGGTTCTCTCATGAAGGTACAGTGGAGTTTTCCAGAGGCTACAAGACAAGTGATTATATCAATCTCATGGCTAATGGTATCTGTGCCTGAGTATTCCTGTGAAATTTTTTCAGTTTTAATTCCAGTATGGTAAATATCAATAGACATAATCTACAAAAAACAGACATTTTTGGAGGGTTCTCAATAATTTTTAAGATTGTAAAGGGGTCTTGGGACCACAAAGTTTCAGATGCTCTGCTAGTCAACAGTTTTCGACCTCTTTAACAATGTCTTACAAAGAGAAATCCATTTTACATTGTGACCCAGTATCCACGTATATATGCAGATGTGTAATTGAATAAGAGTCTCACAAAACGGTATTCTGGTGCACTATTTGGGATGCACCGGGTGTTTTCTGTTTCATCAAAAAAATTAAATTGCTGATAATGGCTCACTAAATTGATTTCATGACCTGCTAATGAATAATGACCTGCAACTTGAAAAACCCTGCTCTAGGGTATAGATGAGTGGAAATATGGAATGAAGCTGGAGCATGAGGAGGAGCCATTCCCCACAGAATGTGGTATACACTTCATGTTTGTGGAGGAAGTGGATGGATGCATGGTTCCTTGAGTTTCCAGTTCTCCAACTGTGTAATGTTTGCAAAAAGCCAGGAGGTTATTGTGAGGATCAAATTTTAAAAATGCAGGTGAAGTCTCTTTGTATACTGTAAAATACTACACAGAGAAGAGGGATTGCTGTTAGAAGAAGCTAATAGAAAGTCTAGGCCGGGCGTGGTGGCTCACGCCTGTAATTCCAGCACTTTTTGGGAGGCCAAGGCAGGCGGATCACCTGAGATTGGGAGTTCGAGGCCAGCCTGACCAACATGGAGTAACACCATCTCCACTAAAAATACAAAGTTAGCCGGGTGTGGTGGTGCACACTGGTAATCCCAGCTTCTCGGGAGGCTGAGGCAGGAGAATCGCTTGAACCCAGGAGGCGGAGGCTGTGGTGAGCTGAGATTGCACCGTTGCACTCCAGCCTGGGCAACAAGAGCGAAACTCCGTCTCAAAAAAAAAAAAAAAGAAAAGAAATATCAACCCAGTTGTTTTCTTCACTTTGTTTTAGAATGAATCCCTTCTGTATCATCTAATACAAGGTTTATATATTCATCAAAACCAATGATACAGCCTTCTATCCGCATATTCACTTGCTCATAGAGCCACACCTGAATCCGGGATCTGTTTTGTAAATATCTGAAGAGAGGTTGATGGGCTGTACCATAACCTTCTGCACTTTCTGGCCCTGGCCGCGGTACACCGAAATGAAATCTCACAAAGAGGACACTGACCCACACGCTACCTCAGAGAGCAACTTCCAGAATAATAACTAACATTTCTTGAGTACTTACTGTTTGCCTGGTATGGTGTTAAACTTCAGTAATAGATGTTTAACTCATTTAATCCTTACCACGGTTTTATTGTGTGGGCACCGTCAAGGATTGTCTTCATTTACATACAAGGAAACTGAGGCTCAGAGAGCTAAGATAATTTACAAAGTTACGTAGTAGAGTGGACTTTATTTTCTTTCTTTCTTTCTTTTTTTGTTTTGTTTTTTATAGATATGGGGTCTTGCTATGTTGCCCAGGCTGGTTTTACACTCCTAGGCTCAAGCGATCCTCCTGCCTCAGCCTCCCAAAGTGCTGAGGCACCATGCCCAGCCCCAGACTTTACATTTTTGTTAGCTTGTTTTTCTATCCAGCATCTGATCTCTTTTCTTCTTTGAAGAACACCTGGATTTTCCTTAAGGGACCATGCCTCCCACACATTCAGTCCACGAGGTTTGGGGAACTTGGCTTCACCTCTTGGATTCTAGGCTGCATATGTAAGTTTCCTACAACAATGGCAAAGAGGTATCTCTTTCCTCTGGGCTGGTAGCTATGAGGATATAACCCTGGAGCTACTGTAGCCACCTTGCCAATGCTGGGTGGGAGGTCACCTGAGGACAGATCAACGCAGAGCAGAGCTGAGATGTTGCAGGGTGGGAGGTGCAGGAGGGAGCAAAGGAGAGAGATAGAGAGAGCTGATGACAAACTTTGAGCTCTCAGATCCACCCTGAAGACAGATACCCATGAACTTTTTAGTTAGAAGAGCCAGGACATTCCCTTTTATGCTTAAGTCAGTTAATTTAATTTAGTTATTTAACAAACACTTATGTAGAACTAAGTGCCAAGAACTATTGTAGGCACTATACAAATATCAACTAATTTAGTCTTCATGACAACCCTATGAAAGGAGGTAATATAATTATTTTCATTTTATTTATTATTTATTTATTTATTTATTTGATACAGAGTCTCTCTCTCCCTCTGTCACCCAGGCTGGAGTGCAGTGGTGTAATCATGGCTCTGCCACCTGGATCTCTTGGGGTCAAGCGATTGCTCCAACTTAGCCTCCTGAGTAGCTTAGGACTACAGGCGTGTGCTATGACGCCTGGCCTTTTTTTTTTTTTAACTTTCTTTTTCTCTCTTTTTTTTTTCTTTTTTTAGAAAAGGAGTCTCACAATGTTGCCCAGGCTCATCTCAAACTCCTGAGCTCAAGTGATCTTCTTGCCTTGGCTTCCCAAAAGATTACAAGCATGAGACAGTGCACCTGGCCATAATTTATTTTTTAAATTTTGTATAGAGACAAGGGTCTCGCTATGTTGCCAGGGCTGGTCTCGAACTCCTGGTCTCAAGCAATCCTCCTACCTTGGTCTTCCGAAGTGCTAGGATTACAAGCATGAGCCACCATGCCCAGCCTATTTTCATTTTAAAGATGAGAAAACTGAGGCACAGGGAAGCTAAATAACTTGCCTGGGTCTTTTTTGGGATGTTTACTTTTGGAAACTAGCCAGGATTTGCTCTCGTTCCAGATCCCACGCGCCGAATCCTTTGCCAGTATTTCTTAAACGCTCCTCATTTACCTTCCATCTTTATCATTATGACCATAATCACAGACCTTCTACCAGGGCATCCAATCTTTTGGCTTCCTGGGCCACACTGGAAGAAGAAGAATTGTCTTGGGCCACACTAACTAAACTAAACACTAACTAAAATACACTAATGATAGCTGGTGAGCTTAAAAAACAAAAACAAAAACAAAAAACTCATAATTTTTTTTTTTTTTTAGACGGAGTCTCACTCTGTCACCCAAGCTGGAATGTGGTGGTGTGATCTCGGCTCACTGCAATCTCTGCCCCCTGGGTTCAAGTGATTCTCCTGCCTCAGCCTCCCGAGTAGCTGGGATTATAGGCGCCTGCCACTGCACTTGGCTATTTTTTGTGTGTTTAGTAGAGACGGGGTTTCACCATCTTGGCCAGGCTGATCTCGAACTCCTGACCTCGTGATTCGCCTGCCTCGGCCTCCCAAAGTGCTGGGATTACAGGCATGAGCTACTGTGCCTGGCCTAAAATCTCGTAATATTTTAAGAAAATTTATGAATTTGTGTTGGGCCGCATTCAAAGCCATTGTGGGCCATATGCAGCTCACAGGACACAGGTCGCAAGTTGTACAAGTTATTGTTTTTTTTTGAGACAGAGTCTCGCTCTGTTGCCCAGGCTGGAGTGCAGTGGCTCAATATTGGCTCACTGCAACCTCTGTCTCCCAGGTTCAAGCGATTCTCCTGCCTTCAGCCTCCTAAGTAGCTGGGATTACAGGCACCCACCATCACGCCCGGCTAATTTTTGTATTTTTTGTTGAGATGGGGTTTCACCATGTTGGCCAGGCTGATCTCGAACTCCTGACCTCAGGTGATCCACCCGTCACGGCCTCCCAAAGTACTGGGATTACAGGCATGAGCCACCGCACCTGGCCTGACATTAACTTTTTTTTTTTTTTTTACTTTATTAAAATATTGAGTTTTATTTCACATATTTTTGTCTTCCCACAATTTCCATGTCTGACCACCGCTACTACTATGTCCTATCATAACATTCCATACATACTTAAAACCAAGCAAAGTGTGAGTTCCATTTTTAAAAACTAAACAGGCATTTTGGACAACACATTCTTGGCAATGGAACCTGGACAACATTTATCAAACACGGTAGGGAAAGTTCTCACTCTGCACTATAAAAAGCACAGCCATGTGACTTTATAGCAGCATGCTGCTATAAAGTCACATGCACACGTATGTTTATTGTGGCACTATTCACAATAGCAAAGACTTGGAACCAACCCAAATGTCCAACAATGATAGACTGGATTAAGAAAATGTGGCACATATACACCATGGAATACTATGCAGCCATAAAAAATGATGAATTCATGTCCTTTGTAGGGACATGGATGAAGCTGGAAACCATCATTCTCAGCAAACTATCGCAGGGACAAAAAACCAAGCACCACATGTTCTCACTCATAGGTGGGAATTGAACAATGAGAACACATGGACGCAGGAAGGGGAACGTCACACACTGGGGACTGTGGTGGGGTGGGGGCAGGGGGGAGGGATAGCATTAGGAGATATACCTAATGCTAAATGACGAGGTAATGGGTGCAGCACACCAACATGGCACATGTATACATATGTAACAAACCTGCACGTTGTGCACATGTACCCTAAAACTTAAAGTATAATAATAATAAAATTTAAAAAAAACTTTAATGGAAAAAAAGATTTTATTCAAATTAAGTGAAATATTTTCTGTATAAAATAAATTTTGCAATTGCCAAACAAAAGTAAAAAAAAAAACAAAAAGGACAGCCAGATATCAACTGTTACAGAAATGAAATATGATGGAACATTTTTAACAAATTGTTGAAGCTATTTTCTTAAGGAGACTTCCTCCACTGCCAGAGATCTTGAACAGCCTCTTGGTCAGTCATCCAGAAGCAATTCTTCACAAAATTGATGAACTCGGCTTCCACTCTGGGAAGAGAACCACCTTTTTCTATACTTGCTTGCATTTTTGCTTTAATGTCTTCTGCCGAACTAGATCCTTTTGGTGTTTTAGGAGTTTTTTTCCTGTGTTTTGAAGGATTCTTGTCCTTTTGATCTTGGTGTTGATGATGGTTTTGAGTCTTTTCCATTCTGATTTGACTTGTGTGCATTTTTGGCTGGAGTATCTCATATAGATTTCTTCACTGGCACTTTTTATTCAGCTTCCTCATCATCAAAATCATCATCATCATCATCATCATCATCATCTTCATCAACAGCAAGTTTTACTTTTTTCTGTGGAACCTTGCTACCACCTCCAGGGGCAGACCGCTTTCCAGATATACTTAAGAGTTTCACATCCTCCTCCTCTTCATCTTCTGACTCTGCATCTTCCTCCACAGCTACTAAGTGCTGTCCACTAATATGCACTGGTCCTGAACCACACTTAAATCTTAAGACCACTGGTGGTGTTATTGCAAAGCCCCCAAGGGAAACCGTTGGCTGTGCAGACATTTTCAAAGTTGCCAGTGTTACTTTAATTGGACTGCCTTCGTAATTCATTGCCTCTGCTTCAACAATGTGCAATTCATCCTTTGTACCAGCCCCTAAACTGACCGTTCTTAAAGATAACTGGTGCTCATTTTCATCATTATCCACCTTAAAGTGATCATCTTTGTCAGCCTTTAGTTCACAACCAAAAAGATAGTTCTGGGGCCTCAGGGGGCTCATGTCCATGTCCATCGAATCTTCTATCGGGTGGCGGCACACACTTAGGTGGGACAGAAGGCGGACAGAGATAAATGAACGCTGCTCGAGAGAACAGCCACTCAGGATGGAATCATACCAGGAGACGTTAACTATTAACATGTAAAATGTTTATCCATGTGACACCTAAAATTGCTGTGAGTAGTCCTGCCCCACTGTGTTGCCTCCCACTTCATGTCACTGATGCTTAGTTTCTTCGTCTTTATAGGGCTAAGCATACATCCCTCACAGGACTGTTGTTTGAAACAAATGAGGAAAGAACTGAGGCATCGCTTTGTCGCTTATAAAGCATTAAATAGAAGGGAGGCACCATAGCTGTTAAGATGATACACTTCCTCAGCGCAAGAATGAGGATGTTGGTTTTTGACCTCGTAAGCCTCATTTTCTACCAGTCTCCTCTTGGCTAGCCTTACCAGGCCTCTTTTCTGTCTTAGTGTGGGCCCTGCCTTCTCTCACCAGAAGATTTTTGCTCAAGCATTCTCCCACACTGAAACACTCTTCCCTCTGTGGTAGATTGTGCTTTCCTAAAACGGCCATGGCAATATTTCTGCTATTCCAGAATCTTGCTGCTTCCTCATCAAGAGATGGAATCTGTTTTTGTTTCCCCTCCCCTTGAAATGGAATGGGACTCTTACTGACCGCCTCAACAATTAGAACGCAGGAGACAGAATGCCGAGTGACTACTGAAGTTGGGTCATAAAAGGTGATACTACTTCTGCCTGAGTCTCTTTCTTGGGATGTTTGCCCTTGGAACCTAGTCCTGTGCTGAGGAAGCCCAAACTGGCCCACGTGGAGCGATCACTCAAAGAAGCTCACATGCAGAGGAGCCGAGGCCCCTAGCCAACAGCAGACATCAACCACCACCTTTAGATGATTCCAGGTTTCAGCCTTTAAGTGCTCCAGCTAGTCCCCAGACACTGGTGCAGAGATAAGCCACCTGTGGTGTCTTGCCTGAATTCCTGACCCAGAGAACTCGTGATTGTAATAAACGGCTGTTTTATGCCAATAAGCATTGGAGAAATTTGGTATGCACCCATTATAACTAGAACACTTCCTCTCTTTGCCTGGCTGAGTCCTAAGTATCCTGCAGCTCTCAGCTAAAATGCCTCTTCTTTAGGAAGGCCTTTCTTTTTTTTTTTTTTAGATGGAGTCTCACTCTGTCACCCAGGCTGGAGTGCAGGGGTGCGATCTTGGCTCACCACAACCTCTGCCTCCCGGGCTCAAGCAATTCTCCTGCCTCAGCCTCCCGAGTAGCTGGGATTACAGGCACCCGCCACCATGCCCCGTTAAATTTTTTTTTTTTTTTTTTTTTGTATTTTTAGTAGAGATGGGTTGCACCATTTGGCCAGGCTGGTTTCGAACTCCTGACCTCAAGTGATCCACCCATCTTGGCCTCCCAAAATGCTAGGATTACAGACATGAGCCACCGTGCCTGGCCAGGAAGGCCTTTCTTGAACAGGGCTAGGTTGGTTCCCCAGTCATAATCTCCCACAGTGTCCTCTACTTCCCTTTTGTAACACTTACCACATCTGTTGTGATGTTTTTCCCCACTATCTGCTTTGCCATACTCTGAGCCCCATGAAGGCCAGGACCAGGTCTGCCTATAGAATCTCCAGCAGCTAGCCTGGTAGATACATGTGCATGGGATGCTCTCAGTAAATACCAGGTGAATGGACGAATGCTTTGCCCCACAGTGCCTGGCACAAATGCTCGGATGCAGCAAGAGATGGACCCACCCTTGAGGGTTTGGGAATTATTTCTGAAAATATTCCTAGCTGGGAGTGGTGGCTCTCGCCTGTAATCCCAGCACTTTGGGAGGCCGAGGCGGGCAGATCACCTGCGGTCAGTTCAAGACCAGCCTGGCCAACATGGTGAAACCCCGTCTCTACTAAAAATACGAAGATTAGCCGGGCATGTGGCGCACGCCTATAGTCCCAGCTGCTCCGGAGGCTGAGGCAGGAGAATTATTTGAACCCAGGAGCCGGAGGTTGCAGTGAGCCGAGACCACACTACTGCACTCTAGCCTGGGTGACAGAGGGAGACCCTGTCTCAAAAAAAAAAAAGTCTCAGAAAAAAAAAAGTCAAAAAAAAAAAAAAAAACCCCGCCAGGAGCAGTGGCTCATGCCTGTAATCCCAGCACTTTGGGAGGCCGAGGTGGGCGGATCACCTGAGGTCAGGAGTTCAAGACCAGCCTGACCAACATGCAGAAACCCCATCTCTACTAAAAATACAAAATATTAGCTGGGCGTGGCAGCGTGTGCCTGTAATCCCAGCTACTTGGGAGGCTGAGGCAGGAGAATCTCTTGAACCCGGGAGGCAGAGGTTGCAGTGAGCCGAGATCGTGCCACGGCACTCCAGCCTGGGTGACAGAGCGAGATTCTGTCTCAAAAAAAGAGAGAAAAAAAAGAAAATATTCTTATGTAGGGTACTCCATTGCAGCCGAGGTAGTACTGAAACACTATGTAAATCCCTGGTTATTGCCATGAAAGATATCCAAGATATGTTGTTCAGTAATAAAAAGTAAGTTTCAAGAAAGATTTTAGGCTTCCACTGTCACCTGGAATGAAGAAAGTGGCAAAGAACATTGCTCCTCCCTTAACAATGAGGAAAAGGCAGATAATTTATGAAGTCCTAATTTTTCTTGAGCTCATCAGAGAGCTAAGTTTGCAAGGCAACCAAGTCAATTGAATTTCAAAGAGATACAAGCCTCTCACAGATGTGATGGAACACACAAATTGCATCACCTTTGTCAGAGCATGGGGGAATGTGGTGGCTGCCATTCAAGTGAGTAAAAGAAAATCAGCTAAAGCTTAAAAAATGTTTTAAGCACCAAGTGTGTGCCAGCATATCAGTTTGGTACAGACTGGGGCCTAGACACAAGGGGAGTTTGCACTCACTCCAAATTCTTTTCCATGGGCCTCCATTGGGTCCTCACAAGACTGGAGGCAGGGCAGGAGACCAGAGAGAGCCCCCTCAGTGGCGCGGGTGTGCAGGTGGTAGGCTGCAGTTGAGGGATGAGCATGAAGTCCCACAAGCTGCTTTTAAGGGGGACAAAGTTGTCTGTGGGAGGGAAAGCAGACCCTCTCATGCCACAGCTCAGCAAAGATTTATTGCTTCTAGAAAGGAGTAGAAGCAAAACTCATTTGCCTTTGGTGTTGGGTGGGTAGGAAACACTCTCACTCCGTGACCCACTGCACCTGGGAGAAGGGTAGAAGCAAAAACCCTCTACCTTTTTGGGGGGCTGGAAACCATCTGGGGCCCAGGATCCTACAGCAATAATAAGCTGAGAACTGCTAACACTGCAGATAACCAGAAATACATGGAGGAGGGGCAGGAATGCTGAGAAGGCTCCAGCCTAAGTCCCGGATGTATTGAGTCTGCCTAAGACGAAGGCTGGGTCAGGACAACAGAGAAACCCATCCCACTTCCTGAGGAGCCCAGCACCAAGGAACAAGCAAAGGCAGTCTACCACAGTGGGAGACACGGGAGCATGGGGAAGGAGCTCGGCTGGGGTGCAAGTGTGCAGGGGTGGCTGAAAGTTGACCAAGCAACAAACAAAAGCTGGGAAAAATCATTGTCAGCAGACCTACAATGAGAAAAGGTAAAGGAGATTCCTCATGCAGAAGGTATATGACACCAGGCAGAACTTGGATCTACACAAAGAAATGAAGAGTACTGAAAATGGTAAAAATACAAGGTAAAGATGAAAAACATTATTCTTTCATTTATTTATTTATTTTGAGATGGAGTTTCACTCTTGTTGCCCAGGCCGGAGTGCAATGGCAAGATCTCGGCTCACCGCAACCTCCGCCTCCTGAGTTCTAGCGATTCTCCTGCCTCAGCCTCCTGAGTAGCTGGGATTACAGGCATGCGCCACCACACCCAGCTAATTTTTGTATTTTTAGTAGAGATGGGGTTTCACCACGTTGGTCAGGCTGGTCTCAAACTCCCGACCTTAGATGATCCACCCGCCTCGGCCTCCCAAAGTGCTGGGGTTACAGGTGTGAGCCACCGCGCCCAGCCCATTATTCTTATTTTTAATATCTTTAAAAAATAATTGGCCAGGCGCAGTGGCTCACGCCTGTAATCCCAGCACTTTGGAAAGCCAAGGTGGGAGGATTGCTTGAGCCCAGGAGTCCAAGACCAGCCTGGGTAATTTAGCGAGACCCCATCTTAAGAAAAAAAAAGAAAAAGATTAAGAAGAGTACCAAAGGTGGTAGGAAGGAACTGGAAGTATATTGTTGTGAGGTTCTTGCAATATATGGGAAATGGTTTAACATTATTTGAAAGTAGATTCTGGGCCAGGTGCGGTGGCTCATGTCTGTAATCCCAGCACTTTGAGAGGCCGAGGCGGGCAGATCACGAAGTCAGGAGTTGAGGCCAGCCTGACCAATATGGTGAAACCCTGTATCTACTAAAAATACAAAAATTAGCTGGGCGTAGTGGCACATGCCTGTAGTCCCAGCTATTCAGGAGGCTGAGGCAGAAGAATCGCTTGAATCCGGGAGGCGGAGGTTGCAGTGAGCCGAGATCACACCATTGCACTTCAGCCTTGGCAACAGAGCGAGACTCCGTCTCAAAAAAAAAAAAAAAAAAAAAAAAGAAAGTAGACTGTGGTAAGTTAAATATATGCATTATAAGTCCTAGGGTAACCACTGAAAATTTAAAAATAGGTATAACTTGTAAGCCAATACTGGAGATAAAGTGAAATAATTTTTTTTTTTGAGACAGTCTCGCTCTGTCGCCCAGGCTGGAAGGCAGTGGTGCAATCTTGGCTCACTGCAACCTCTGCCTCCCTGGTTCAAGTTTACAACCAGCCTGGGCAACATAGCAAGATCTCATCTCTACTTTTTTTTTGGTAGAGACAGAGTTTCGCCATGTTGTTGCCCAGGCTGATCTTGAACTCCTGAGCTCAAGTAATCTGCCTGCTACTCAGCTACTCAGCTACTCAGGAGGCTGAGGCAGGAGAATCGCTTGAACCTGGGAGGTGGCGGTTGCAGTGAGCTGATTGCGCCAATGCACTCCAGCCTGAGTGACAGAGCAGGACTCCGTCTCAAAAAAAAAAAAAAAGAGGGGGATTTTTCCTCTCAGAAGTCCCCCCTCTCTCACTAGAGAGAGAGCTGTTTTCCTTTCTCTTTCTTTCTCTTTCTCTTGCCTATTAAACCTCTGCTCCTAAACTCCTCATGTGCGTCCATGTCCTAAATTTTCTTGGTGTGAGATGATGAACCCTGGGTACTTACCCAGACAACATAGTTGCTTCATATTGGGGACCTTGTCCAGGATACCAAGGTACATCATTCATTGAAACAGTGAGTAGGGGCCGTGGCCTTGCTCCCGCCATGTGGGAAAAGAATCCAGGCCCTTCCACGCGCGTGTGGGCGCGGGGGCCCCGAAGTGCACGTGGTTCCGCGCTAGGTCTCTGCTGGGGCAGGAACCGAAGCCATGGGTGGGACCACCAGCACCCGCCGGGTCACCTTCGAGGCGGACGAGAATGAGAACATCACCGTGGTGAAGGGCGTCCGGCTTTCGGAAAATGTGATTGATCGAATGAAGGAATCCTCTCCATCTGGTTCGAAGTCTCAGCGGTATTCTGGTGCTTATGGTGCCTCAGTTTCTGATGAAGAATTGAAGAGAAGAGTAGCTGAGGAGCTGGCATTGGAGCAAGCCAAGAAATAATCTGAAGATCAGAAACGACTAAAGCAGCCAGAGAGCTGGACCGAGAGAGGGCTGCTGCCAATGAGCAGTTAACCAGAGCCATCCTTCGGGAGAGGATATCTAGCGAGGAGGAACGCGCTAAGGCAAAGCTCCTGGCTAGGCAGCTGGAAGAGAAAGACCGAGTGCTAAAGAAGCAGGATGCATTCTACAAAGAACAGCTGGCTAGACTGGAGAAGAGGAGCTCAGAGTTCTACAGAGTCACCACTGAACAGTATCAGAAAGCTGCTGAAGAGGTGGAAGCAAAGTTCAAGCGGTATGAGTCTCATCCAGTCTGTGCTGATCTGCAGGCCAAAACTCTTCAGTGTTACCGTGAGAACACCCACCAGACCCTCAAATGCTCCACTCTGGCCACCCAGTATACGCACTGTGTCAGTCATGCCAAACAGAGCATGCTTGAGAAGGGAGGATAAAAACTTTCAGAATGAGCAAAACACCATCAACGTTAATTCCAGAGATGGAACATTGTTTTTCCTAGTGAGAAAACAACCCATTTGAAGACAAGACCACTAATGAGAAGACCACTAAAGAGAGACACCAAGAATGGATTCAGCAGAATCATTTCACATTTTGAACAGCAGCAATTTGAAGGGCCAAAGCCT
The DNA here is from genome assembly GCF_029281585.2 of Gorilla gorilla gorilla. Classification (NCBI taxonomy): domain Eukaryota; kingdom Metazoa; phylum Chordata; class Mammalia; order Primates; family Hominidae; genus Gorilla; species Gorilla gorilla. Next base: position 212,745,995 of record NC_073224.2, read on the forward strand.
TGATCAGGGATCAGTCATTAAAGGACACTCTTCAGTATTAGCAAACCCTCTTATGATGATTAAAAGAGAAGGGCAGCCCTCTCCACCTTTTGGTACTTTCTATTCAACTTCCACTGACCATAAAATGTTTCTCTTCTGAACAAGCCCCATCATTTGGTGAACCTCCACCCTAACAAAGTAGGATGGGGTGGGGGGCTAAATTAATTGGAGTAGGGTGAGGAGAGAGCCAGAAAACATAGATCTGGGGGCAGCAGTGCTGGGTGGAGAAAGCCAGAAAACAGATCTGGAGGCAGCAGTGCTGGATGGAATTGTCTAGGCTGTGGCATGTTGGTTTTGTCTCTCTTTCTTTTCTCCTTTGATTATATAAGAGCTATTTCATTTTAACTTATTATGGTGATTATACAAGCAAGAAGACAAAAAGGAGAGAAAATGTACCTCTTCTACTGGAATAATGTTTATGATTACAAGTGAGATAAGGTATTTTTATCAATATGAAGGCAACCTTAGCTGATATAACCTCTATAGTGAATACTCACATCTTTACTTCACTCACTATCAATAATAAATACATTTTCTGACAAAGACTGGCAAAAAAAAAAAAAAAAAACAGTGAGTAGAGGAGCAGACTCCAACTCCGTCCTTTCATTTTGGGGCTCTCAGCCTCCATTTTATTTATTTTATTTTATTTTATTTTACTTTGAGGCAGGATCTTCCTCTCTGACCCAGGCTGGAGTGCAGTGGTATAATCTCGGCTCACAGCAACCTCCACCTCCCAGGTTCAAATGATTCTCCTGCCTCCCAAGTAGCTGGGATTACAGGCCTGCACCACCATGCTGAGCTAATTTTGTATTGTTAGTAGAGATGGGGTTTTGTCGTGTTGGCCAGGCTGGTCTTGAACTCCTGACGTCAGGTGATCTGCCCGCCTCAGCCTACCAAAATGATGGGATACCAGGTGTGAGCCACACCGTGTCAGGCCTCCATTTTAGAATCAAATCAAATCACTAACAGGCATCCTTCAGCCATTTAAGAATGCGATTAGCATGGCTGTGTTCTTAAAGACTTAGATGTGAGGCTTGCTGAGGAGAACACGGAGAATCCCCCAGTACCCACAGATTGCTGGGCATATTAGCCATGTTTGAACCAGCTTCCTTTCACAGAGGACTTAGCTGTCATGTGGGGCTGGAAGAGGTCCTGGAAGTAACTGAGGATTTCTGGCTGAGGCTACCCCCTGGTGTTATCCAAAGGCTTCTGGACTGACCCCAGCCTCCGACCACCTGATGGGGTGTCAGCAACAGGATCTCCAACTTTTCTATCGTAATCTCCTCCTTTTCTGTCCATGACTGCCATGTCTCCTATCCTTTCTGTGTATGCAGACAGCACCTCCTCAAGTCTGCATATAAAATCCAGTGCATCCGCCACTGGCCAGCCTTTTCCTCTCAGAAGTCCCCTCTCTTTCACTAGAGAAGAGAGCTGTTTTCCTTTCTCTTTCTCTTACCTATTAAACTTCTGCTCCTAAACAAACAGACAAACAAAAACAAACAAACAAAAAAACCCAGGCACGGTGGCTCACACCTGTAATCCCAGCATTCTGGGAGGCGAGGCGGGCAAGCCATTTGAGGTCAGGAGTTCGAGACCAGCCTGGCCAACATGGTGAAACCCCATCTCTACTAAAAATACAAAAAAATTAGCTGAGCATGGTGGTGCATGCCTATAATCTCAGCTATTCGGGAGGCTGAGGCAGGAGAATCACTTGAGTCTAGGAGGCAGAGGTTGCAGTGAACCAAGATCATGCCACTGCACTCTAGCCTGGGTGACAGAGTGAGACTCCATCTCAAACAAAAAAAGAAAAATATAAAAATAAGGCCAGGCGCAGTGGCTCACGCCTGTAATCCCAACACTTTGGGAAGCCGAGGCGGGCACATCACCTGAGGTCAGGAGTTCGAGACCAGCGTGGCCAATATGGTGAAACCCCCATCTCTATTAATAATACAAAAATTAGCTGGGCGTGGTGACACGCGCCCATAGTCCCAACTACTCAGGAGGCTGAGGCAGAAAAATCGCTTGAACCCGGGAGGCAGAGGTTGCAGTGAGCTGAGATCACATCATTGTACTCCAGTCTGGGCAACAAGAGCAAAACTCCGTCTCAAAAAAAAGGAAAAAGAAAAAGAAAACCAGATCTAGACTAGTCCTACATTCTATGGTCAGGAAGACTGAGACCCAGAAATACATCAGTGACTTGAGTAAGATCACACCATGCAATGGGTGGGAATCTGTAGATGTGATTTGGTGAGCATTACAGGTTAAGTGCACCACACTTAGAAACAGACAGACCTGGGTCTCTGGTACTGGCTTAACCACAAAACTCTACAACTTGGATAACTTCTCTGGACCTCATATCTCTTCTGTAAAAGGAGGCGTTTACTTTGTATTTCTCTGCTGTAAAATCTCTTCTAATCCTTCACGTCCAGAGGTTCTAATTCGGTACTCTGTGTGCCCTCCTCTCACAGTGCCACCTCGTGGCTCACTATGAACCCTGCATCTTCTCTTCCTAAATTAAAATCTTTGTCATAGAGGATAGAAACCCTTGTAATAGCGGACCATTCCCTTACTGTGAGTGATCTGGCTAACAGATCCCACTCCAATCTACTTTCCATGTGTAAGATGTGGGCATCACTTCAGCGCTGACACAGCTAGAAGATGTCGCAGGGCTTTTCCTGACCACCTGTCACACTCTACATTCACAGAACCAGGACTTTGTGACAGTGCTTTGGGTGGAGCTGTATCTTAATTTTCATTTTAAAAGTCTCCTCCTGGCTGGGTGCGGTGGCTCACGCCTGTAATCCCAGCACTTTGGGAGGCTGAGGCGGGAGGATCACCTGAGGTCAGGAGTTCAAGACCAGCCTGGCCAACATGGTGAAACCCCATCTCTACTAAAAATACGAAAATTAGCTGGGCGTGGTGGCAGGCGCCTGTAATCCCAGCTACTTGGGAGGCTAAGGCAGGAAAATTGCTTGAACCTGGGAGGCAGAGGTTGCAGTGAGCTGAGATTGCACCACTGCATCCCAGCCTGGGCGACAAGAGTGAAACTCCGTCTCAAAAATAAAATAAAAGAAAATAAAAGTCTCCTCCTGCCCTGTGTCTGGTCTGTGGCATGACACTCACCTCCTTTGCCAGGCCCCAAGTTTGATTTATTTTTTCTCTTTCTCTGGACACAGCTCAGCTTATGACCAAGAGAGGAAACGGCAGGAGGAAGGCCATGAGCCTGTTAACATCAAGCTGGGGGAAGTGCCAGAAAGATTCCCAAGGTCCCTAACCTCAACAGCTCTGTGACCTTTGACAAGTTATTTAATTTTTCTTTCTCTTTTTTTTTTTTTTTTTTTTTGAGATGGAGTCTCGCTCTGTCACCAGGCTGGAGTGCAGTGGCATGATCTCGGCTCACTGCAACCTCCACCTTCCGGGTTCAAGCAATTCTTCTGCCTCAGCCTCCCAAGTAGCTGGGACTACAGGCGCATGCCGCCACGCCCAGCTAATTTTTTGTATTTTATTAGAGACGGGGTTTCACTGTGTTGCCCACGCTGTTCTCCAACTCCTGAACTCAGGCAATCCGCCCGCCTCTGCCTCCCAAAGTGCTAGGATTACAAGCTTGAGCCACCGCACCTGGCAAGTTATTTAATTTTTCTAAGCCTTAGGTTGCATCGTGGAGATAAAATTACTTGTCTCCTAGGTAGTTCTGAGAATTAGAAATACAGCTATGTGGGCCAGGTGTGGTGGCTCAAGCCTGTAATCCCAGGACTTTGGGAGGCCGAGGCAGGCGGATCACGAGGTCAGAAGTTCGAGACCAGCCTGGCTAATAGGGTGAAACCCTGTTTCTACTAAAAATACAAAAATTAGCTGGGCGTGGTGGTGCGTGCCTGTAGTCCCAGCTACTTGGGAGGCTGAGGCAGAAGAATCACTTGAACCTGGGAGTGAGCCAAGATCGCGCCACTGCACTCCAGCCTGGGTGACAGAGTGAGACTCCGTCTCAAAAAAAAAAAGAAAAGAAAAAGAAAAAGAAATACAGCTATGCGTTACTTAACAAGGAAACATTCTGAGAAATGCGTTATTAGGTGATTTCGTCATGTAAACATCATAGAGTGTACTTACACAAACCTAGATAGTATGGCCTCCTACACACCTAGGCTATATGGCATAGCCTATTGCTTCTAGGCTACAAACCTATACACCATGTTAGCGTACTGAACACCGTAGGCAATTGTAACACGATGGTAAGTATTTGTGTATCTAAACATACCCAAACATAAAAAAGGTACAATAAAAACATGGTATTCCAATCTTATGGAACTACTGCTGTATATGTGGTCTGTAGTTGAGTAAAACATCATTATGCAGTACCTGACTGTAATATATGTAAAGTAATTAGTGCATAGTAGGTGATAAATAAATGGTAGTTGGTTATAATCACATACACCTTCTATTTGCTCACCACTAATCTCTAAACTCTAGGGGATGCAGAAGAGCTAGAGAAGAGAACCTAGCTGGCTTCCACACTGGTTGCAGAGAGCAGATCACTGGAGGCAGGATATAATGAAATGCAAATGGCAGGTCACAGCCTGTGAGTGCTGCAGGAGCACAGTGCCAGCAGAGAATAATCATTCTCACGTCTCCATAACACATCGCAGTGTTTACATTGTCCTTTAACATCTTTCTTTCTTTCTTTTTTTTTTTTTTTTTGAGATGGAGTTTCGCTCTTGTTGCCCAGGCTACAGTGCAATGGCACAATCTCGGCTCACTGCAACCTCTGCCTCCCAGGTTCAAGCAATTCTCCTGCCTCAGCCTCCTGAGTAGCTGAAATTACAGGCATGTGCCACCACGCCCTACTAATTTTTGTGTTTTTAGTAGAGACAGGGTTTCGCCATGTTGGCCAGGCTGGTCTCGACCTCCTGACCGCAGATGATCCGTTCGCCTTGGCCTCCCAAAGTGATGGGATTCTAGGCGTGAGCCACTGCGCCCGGCCAATTGTCCTTTAACATTTATAATTTTACTTATAACAACTGTGAGGTAGATATTAACGTTATCATCTCCATTTTATAGTGACATGCCCAAGGTTGTATCACTAAGAAGTGGCAGAGGTGGCTTGAGCTTGGGGCATCCTCACTCAGAGGCTGCCTTCTTTTTACTCCCCAGATAGTTTTCTAGATAACAAGTCTAGAAAGATAGGTCTTGAAGGGTGAGAGGCATCGGAGAAGCAGAGAAGGCTATTTAAGCAGTGACACTATCAAGAAACGGAAAAGGGTGGAAATTGGACCAGTGACCACCGGCAGTCCTCCAGGTAGGGAGAATGCCCTGATTCTATACCCTAAGATACACTAAGGACCTCTAGCCCAGCCTGGTTGGACAGAAGTCAGGGAGGCTTTCCTGGAGAAAGCAACATCCGAGCTGAGGCCTGAATGATGAGCAGGAGTTGGCCTGAGCTCCCAGGCAAAATAACTATCAGGAGCACATTTGGGGAACTGGAAGTAGTTCAAACAGGCAGGAGCAGAGTATGGCTAAGAATGAGGCTGTGGTCAGATGGGGCAGGGCTTTCTAACCCACATTAAGATCTTGGACTTTATCTCAGGCCACTAAGGACTCAATGCTTTGTTTACCGAGAAAATTTGAGCTTTAGACCGATCACTGATTGCAACATGGAGACTGACTGGCAGGGGCCAAACTGGAGGCAGGAGGCTGGTGAGAAAGTTGGTGCAGTAACCCAGTGAAAATAGGAGGGTTGCCTGGTAGCGGGGGTGTAGCAAAGATTGGGAGATATGAGCAGATTTAGGAGATAATTAAGAGGCAGAATGGAGGCCAGGCACGGTGGCTCATGCCTGTAACCCCAGCACTTTGGGAGGCAGAGGTGGGAGGACTACTTGAGCCTAGGAGTTCGAGACCAGCCTGGGCAACAGAGTGAGACCCTGTCCCAAAAAAGTTTTAAAAAGAGGCAGAGTGGACTGGAGTTGGTGATTAATTGAACACTGGAAGTAATGGGGAGTCAGGGAGCAGAGGTGGGAAGAAAGGAGGAGGAGGTGAGGGTATCTTCCAGTTCCTGGCTGGAGCAGCTGGTTGGGTGGCTGTATCAATCCCTGGGCTGGGGAAGATGAGGGAGAAGTCTCTGAAGAGAGGACAAAGGAGCAAGGCTTTGAGGGGTAAGACGAATTTAGCAGCTGATGGAAGTGGGAGTGTCAAATACTCTTAGTGAAAGCAAGCTGAATTTTCCCTTTGTATTCATTCAACACATATTTGTGACTGGGGGTGGGAGCTCACACCTGTAATCCCAGCACTTTGGGAAGCTGAGGTGGGTGGATCACTTGAGGCCATGAGTTCAAGACCAGCCTGGCCAACATGGTGAAACCTCTGCCACTACTTAAAATACAAAAATTAGTGAGGCATGGTGGCAAAAGCATGTAATCCCAGCTACTCAGGAGGCTAAAGCAGGAGAATCGCTTGAACCTGGGAGGTGGAGGTTGCAGTGAGCCGAGATCGTGCCACTGCACTGCAACCTGGGTGACAGAGCAATACTCTGTCTCAAAAACAAAAAACAAAAAACAAACAAACAAAAAACCCCACATATTTGTTAGGGGCCTACTATATGTCAGGCACCATCCCAGGCACTGAGAATACAGCAGTGAACAAAACAGACCAGGTCCTGTCCTCCTGGAGTTTACATTCTAGTGGGTGGAGACAGACAATAAGCAAAGAAATGTCTATAAATATGTCAAGGCGTGGTAGGTGCTATGAAGACAAATTAGACTGATTATGAGGCTACACATGGAGGTTGTCATTTGGATAGGGTGATCAGAGAAGGCTTCTCTGATTTTTAGGCAGAGACCTGAATGAAGTGAGGAGGGACACATGCAGATATGGGGACGCACCCTTCTGGGCAAAAAGAAGGGCGTGGCTTTGAGGTCAGAGATTCCCTCCATGCTGTGACCACTCCAGTCACGGCAGGGGTCAGAAATAGGCACTGAATACCCTGAAAGGAATAAGGATTTTACTATAAAACCATTTCCTTCTCCCCGAAAGATGAAATTCCCCCAGAGCACTTTTAAACCCATGCAGTCTTCTGAAGACTTGAATTGGTTTTGCTCTTTGCCAGCTCCATCACATACTAGTTGCGTAAACCTGGACACATCATTACCTTCCCCAAGCCTCAGTTTTCTCATTTATAAAATGGGTATACTAATACAGATTTGCCACAAGGAACAAATGAAGTTATGCATACAGTGCCTGGCACAGAACAGATTGTTTAATAATGTTAGCCTTTTGTTAACAACCAAGATGGAGAAAACTGGCTTAATTGGGGTGTGAGAATCTAATTAATTCTAGCCTTGAACTCTCATTGCTGCTATTGCTGGCAGGAAAAAAGTACACAAATACATTTATTCCCCTTCAACTCCTTTTTCTATCCAACTTCCTTTCCCCAGCTTCTGACCTGGGCATATGTGTGGTTTCAAGAAGGCTTGTTGAAGAGAGAATTGACAATTCTCCTGGTGGCACAATATTCTGGTTTAGCCTTGAAGCCCCATCTTCCCCGTCTTCTGCTGCTGAGCCCACTTCCTCCACCGATGTACTGGACTTATCTCACTGGGGGAGGAGAGAGTGAGCAGAGTGGGTGTGGTGGAAGAAATGACTCAACCTAGAACTTGTGGAATTTTGCATAAGGCTCCACCCTGCAACTCCCTGCCCAAGAGGTCTCTGTGCTGGGTCGGTGGAATGGTGCCAGCCCTTACCAGGTGTGGCATGTTGAGATTCTAAATGTTGAGCCTCACCGGTAGTCTCAGCTACTCAAGAGACCGAGGCAGAAGGATCACTGGAGCACAGGAGTTTGAAGTTGCAGTGAGGTGTGATTGCGCCACTGCACTCCAGCCTGGGCAATAGAGCGAGAATAAAAAATAAATGTTGAGGGTCAGGCGTGGTGGCTCACACCTGTAATCCCAGCACTTTGGGAGGCCAAGGCAGGTGGAGGCCAGGAGTTTGAGACCTGGCCAACACAGTGAAACCCCGCCTCTACTAGCTGGGTGTGGTGGTACGCACCTGTAATCCCAGCTACTCTGGAGGCTGAGGCATGAGAAACATTTGAATCTGGGAGGCGGGGGTTACAGTGAGCCGAGATTGCGCCACTGCAGCTTGCGCGACAGAGACTGCTTCTCAAAACAAACAAACAAAAAAAGAAATGTTGAGTCTTTAAAGACACCTGAACAAGGCTAGGGCAGGTGTGGGCAGTGGAGGTGATCATCTCTATGCTAGTGACTTAGAGTCGTGCCAGAGCTAGGCCTCTGGAGGCAAAGATGGAAGAGCACGTGGAAGGGAGGGGCAGTGGGTAGGGGGAGGGAAGGATCGAGGGAAGCTGGACTGTGTGACCTTGGCTGAATCACTATGTAATCAGGCCACACCCTTGCTCAATAGCCTTTAATGACTCCCCATGCCACAGGATAAAGTCCCAAAAACTTAACCCTGATCCAACCTACAATTTCATTTGGCTTACTACTCTACACCCCTTCCCCATGCTTCCTGAAATGCAGCCTCAGAGGTCTCTGCTTGGTCTCTTTTCTTTTTTTTTTTTCTTTTTCATTGTTTTCTTCTTTGTTATTCAACCAGAGCCAAGTCGGAATCTTTTTTTTATTATTGCCTTTCCCCCCAGGATTCCTAATATGATACACACAATATATAATATCTATGTTTAATAAACTTTTTATTTGGAATCATTTTAGATTTACAGAGAAGTTGCAGAGATAGTCAAGGGAGCTGGGTGCAGCAGCCCACCCCTGTAATCTCAAATCTCAGCACTCTGGGAGGCTGAGGTGGGAGGATCCCTTGAGGCCAGAAGTTTGAGACCAGCCTGGGTGACACAGCGGGACTCTGTCTCTCTTTTTTTTTTTTTTTTTTGAGACAGAGTCTCGCTCTGTCACTCAGGCTGCAGTGCGGTGCTGCGGTCTCGGCTCACTGCCACCTCCACCTCCTGAGTTCAAGCGATTCTCCTGCCTCAGCCTCCTGAGTAGCTGGGATTAACAGCCCGGCTGATTCTGTCTTAAAAAAAAAAAAAAAAAAGGCCAGGTGCGGTGGCTCACGCCTGTAACCCCAGCACTTTGGGAGGCCGAGGCGGGTGGATCACGAGGTCAGGACATCGAGACCATCCTGGCTAACACGGTGAAACCCCGTCTCTATTAAAAAATACAAAAAAATTAGCCGGGCATGGTGGCGGGTGCTGTAGTCCCAGCTACTAGGGAGGCTGAGGCAGGAAAATGGCCTGAACCAAGGAGGCGGAGCTTGCAGTGAGCCGAGATGGCACCACTGCACTCCAGCCTGGGCAACAGAGCAAGACTCCGTCTCACAAAAAAAAAAAAAAAAATCAGGAGCCAGGCGCAGTGGCTCATGCCTGTAATCCCAGCACTTTGCAGAAAAAGCCTAAAGAAGAAACAAAGTCAGCATTATTTTACCACCTAGTGGAAAACTTCCTATCAGAGTGGTCTGAGGATGGAATAGGATCCCTGTAAGTCTGTGCTTCATTCACCAGCCCAATGTGGCTAATGAGCACATGAAATGGTCTACATGGAGATGATTTTTTAAATTTATTATTTATTATGATGATGACTATTTTTGAGACAGGTTCTTGCTCTGTCACCCAGGCTGGAGTGCAGTGGCTCGATCATGGCTCACTGCAGCCTTTACCTCCTGGGCTCAAGCAGTCCTCCCACCTCAGCCTCCTTAGTAGCTGGGATTATAGGCATGTGCCACCATGCCCAACTAATTTTTGTATTTTTTGTAGAGACAGAGTCTTGCCATCTTGCCCAGGCTGGTCTCGAACTCCCAGACTCATACAGTTGTCCCACTTTGACCTCCCAAAGTACTAGGATTACAGGCGTGAGCCACCACACCCGGCAAGACAGTTTAATACAAAAAAAATCTCCATAACAATTTTTTATAATCATATCATGTTGAAAGATAATATTTCAGATTTGCTGAGTTAAATAAAATATATTATTAAAATTAATTTCACCTCTTTCTTTTTTACTTTTTTGGTAGTTACCAGAACGTGTTCAATTATATACATGGCTTGTGTTAGATGTATTTGAGCACTGAGTAGATTTGGGTGTAGGGTGGTGGGTGGTGGTAGCAGAGTTTGGATTAGGTGATTTTCTTTTAATTACTAAAAAGTATGTTTTGTTGGCCAGGCGCAGTGGCTCACGCCTCTAATCCCAGCACTTTGGGAGGCTGACATGGGCAGATCACGAGGTCAGGAGCTCAAGACCATCCTGGCTAACACGGTGAAACCCCATCTCTACTAAAAATAAAAAAAAATTAGCTGGGCGTGGTGGTGAGCGCCTGTAGTCCCAGCTACTTGAGAGGCTGAGGCAGGAGAATGGCATGAATCCGGGATGCAGAGCTTGCAGTGAGCCGAGATGGCACCATGCACTCCAGCCTGGGTGACAGAGCGAGACTCCATCTCAAAAAAAAAAAAAAAAAGTATGTTTTGTTTTGTGGGTTTTTTTTTTCGAGATGGAGTCTCGCTCTGTCGCCCAGGCTGGAGTGCAGTGATGCCATCTCGGCTCACTGCAACCTCTGCCTCCTAGGTTCAAGTGATTCTCCTGCTTTAGCCTCCCGAGTAGCTGAGACTACAGCTGCACGCCACCACGCCCAGCTAATTTTTGTATTTTTAGTAGAGATGAGATTTCACTATGTTGGCCAGGCTGGTCTAGAACTCCTGACCTCGGGATCAGCTCTCCTCCGCCTTCCAAAATGCTGGGATTACAGCTGTGAACCACCACACCCAGCCCATTATATCATTCTTATACCTTTGCATCCTTATGTAACTGGTGGAGGGTGTCCAGGTTCTTGGCGTCTTGAACAAAGAATTGGACCAAACACACAAACAAAGCAAGGAAAGAATGAAACAACAAAAGCAGAGATTTGCTGGGCGTGGTGGCTCATGCCTGTAATCCCAGCACTTTGGGAGACCAAGGCAGGTGGAACATGAGGTCAGGAGATAGAGACCAGCCTGGCCAGCATGGTGAAACCCTGTCTGTACTAAAAATACAAAAATTAGCTGGACATGGTGGTGCACCCCTGTAATCCCAGCTACTCAGGAGGCTGAGGCAGGAGAATCACTTGAACCCAGGAGTCAGAGGTTGCAGTGAGCCAAGATCAAGCCATTGCACTCCAGCCTGGCGACAGAGCGAGACTCCCTCTGAAAAGAAAAACAGAAAAGAAAAGAAAAGAAAAGAAAAAAAGAAAAGATAAAAGAGCCCAGGCGGGTGGATTGCCTGAGCTCGGGAGTTCGAGACCAGCCTGACCAACATGGCGAAACCCTGTCTCTAGTAAAAATACAAAAAATTAGCTGGGTGTGGTGGCAGGCGCCTGTAGTCCCAGCTACTTGGGAGGCTGAGGCAGGAGAATCACTTGAACTCGGGAGGTGGAGGTTGCAGTGAGCCGATATCGTGCCGCTGCACTCCAGCATGGGTGACAGAGTGAGACTCCATCCCAAAAAAAAAAAAAAAAGGAAAAAGAAAAAAAAGCAAAGATTTATTGAAAATGAAAGTACATTCCACAGGGTGGGAGCGGGCCTGGGCATAGGAGCTCAAGAGCCCTGTTACGGAATTTTCTGGGACTTAAATACCCTCTAGAGGTTTCCGTTGGTTACTTGGTGTACCCCCTATGTAAATGAAGAGGATGAAGTAAAGTTACAAAGTTATTGGCCAGGTACAGTGGCTCACGCCTGTAATCCTGTGGGAGGCTGAGGAGGGTGGACCACTTGAGGTCAGGAGTTCAAGACCAGCCTGGCTAACATGGTGAAACCCCATCCCTACTAAAAATACAAAAATTAAGAGTGGGCGTGGTGGCTCATGCCTGTAATCCCAGCACTTTGGGAGGCCAAGGCAGGCGGATCACCTGAGGTCGGGAGTTCAAGACCAGCCTGACCAACATGGAGAAACCTGCTCTCTACTAAAAAATACAAAAACTAGCTGGGCGTGGTGGTGCATGCCTGTAATCCCAGCTACTCGGGTGGCTGAGGCAGGAGAATCGCTTGAACCCTGGAGGCGGAGGTTGCGGTGAGCCGAGATCGCTCCATTGCACTCCAGCCTGGGCAACAAGAGTGAAAAAGAAAAGGCTGGGTGCAGTGGCTCACGTCTGTAATCCCAGCACTTTGGGAGGCCGAGGCGGGAGGATCACGAGGTCAGGAGTTTGAGCAGCCTGACCAACATGGTGAAACCCCTGTCTCTACTGAAAATACAAAAATTAGCCAGGCGTGGTGGTGGGTGCCTGTAATCCCAGCTACTTGGCAGGTTGAGGCAGGAGAATCACTTGAACCCGGGAGGTGGTGGTTGCAGTGAGCTGAAATTGTGCCATTGCACTCCAGCCTGGGCAACAAGAGCGAAACTCTGTCTCAAAAAAAAAAAAAAAAAAAAAATTAGCCAGGCATGGTGGCACATGCTGTAATCCCTGCTACTTGGGAGGCTAAGGCAGGAGAATCGCTTGAAACAAGGAGGCGGAGGTTGCAGTAAGCTGAGATTGTGCCACTGCACTCCAGCCTGGGCAACAAAGCGAGACTCCATCTCAAAAAAAAAAGAAAGAAAGAAAGAAAGAAAGAAAGAAAGAAAGAAAGAAAGAAAGAAAGAAAGAAAGAAAGAGAAAGAAAGAAAGAAAAAAAGCCATTTATTCTGTGTACACCCCATGTAGATCAAGAGGATATTTCCTGTCATAGCTGAAGTGTTTCCATTTGATTTAGTTCTAGGAAGTCCTTAAGTTCCCTGCCTCCAGGCCCTATTCTCCTGCCTCATTTCCCCCTTGAAAGATGTGATTCCCATAAATCTTTATAGGAGGCAGAGGGACGGATGGTGTTTTTTCTGTAACTGCTTTATGCTGGCTTGGGGCATAGTGCCCTCCTATTGGGGACCACAGAACTCTCACCCTGCTCTGTCTAGTGGAGGCAGGGTAGCTCCTTGAAGGCCAGGGGTGGTGTCTTCACCTGGAACTGGCTGGAACAGTTGTCACATGATCATCTGAAGCTTGATGGTCTCTAGGTGAGAGGAAATGAATTTGGTTAAAAGAGTTAATGGTAACTTCATGGGGTGGATAGCTATGCTGTCAGGAATATTTGTTATAGAGATCTGCAGGAGAAAAACAAAACCTGGTCTGTTGTCTGTTCTAGGATTTATGTGTTACCTTAAAGTCTTAGCAAGAGCAACTCCATTTTGGTCTGGTTTGGTCTGTTGGGGCCTAGTGCATGAGCTCAATCCAAAACAATGGCCTCTCATAATTTTGTTTCTAAAAATTCCCCCTTTTTGGTCAGGTTCTCACTTAGGTGAGAGTGACCAAAACTTAGGGCCTTAGTGCTACTGTCAGTTACCATCATTTTGAGTTTCTGGTCTCAGCACGTCATTCATAGGTTACAGTATCCTCATGGTCACAGATTTCTTTCAGCTCTTGTCATTCCAGTTGAAGAGAGATCATTTGACATTGTAGAGATAGCTGCATGCAAACATTTCAAACCTTTGAGAGAATATAGCGCACCAAGGGTTTGGAGTATTCTCCTTACCCAGGGTCCCCATAAACCAAATCTCCTAAAATCAAATAGATCAAAGAATGAGCTGAAGAGTCTACTCACCTAACTAAGAAATCTCTTCGCTAATCCTCTACCACTGAATCTCTATAATCTTCATTTGATGTATTTTTCCATAGGCCACAAGTGCCAGCAGCTGTACAGATATTTCTTTGTTAGCCAATTTTAACTTTCACAAGAGAATTTAAAGTCTATCATGTGGCCGGGCACGGTGGCTCACACCTGTAATCCCAGCACTTTGGGAGGCCAAGGTAGGCAGATCACTTGAGGTCAGGAGTTTGAGACCAGCCTGGCCAACATGGCAAAACCCTGTCTCTACTAAAAATACAAAAATTAGCCGGGGATGGTGGTGGGCCCCTGTAACCCCAGCTACTTAGGAAGCTGAGGCGGGAGAATCACTTGAACCCAGGAAGCGAAGGTTATGGTGAGCCGAGATTGTGCCACTGCACTCCAGCCTTGGTGACAGAGTAATACTCTGTTTCAAAAATAAAATAAATATAAATAAAGTCTATCATGTAACTATAGCCTTTGCAGTAGAATCTGCTATAGAGCCTATCATGAAGGATATATGTCTAATCATTGCATTTCCAAACCATGGAAAAAGGACCTATCAAATGATGCCCTTTCAGAAGAGTGAAGGCCTCCTGACAAAGTTCTCTTTAGCCCAGTATGTGGGTGAAGAGGAGTGAACTAATTTTCTGTTTCTGACTGATTACGAGGCAATGTATGTATCATTAAAGTTTCTCACCTACACTGGGCCTTCATCTTTTATCTGTCAAAGTATAAGCTTATCCATTTATAAGACTGGCTGCAAAACCCTTCATAAATAAAAGTATGCACCACAAGTACACACACCAGACCTCTTTTCCATTTCTATTGTTCACAGAGGCATAAGCAAGGAAAAAATATTCAATGAGTCTCATGATAGTAGAGAAGTCTTGAGTCTCATGATGGTAGAGAAGTCTTTTTTATTAATTTATTTTTTTGAGACGGAGTCTTGCCCTTTTGCCCAGGCTGGAGTGCAATGGCATCATCTCGGCTCACTGCAACCTCTGCCTCCTGGGTTGAAGCGATTCTTCTGCTCAGCCTCCGAAGTAGCTGGGATTACAGGCATGCACCACCACACTCGGCTAATTTTTTGTATTTTTAGTAGAGATAGGGTTTCGCCATGTTGGCCAGGCTGGTCTCGAACTCCTGACCTCGTGGTCCTCCTGCCTTGGCCTCCCAAAGTGCTGGGATTACAGGCATGAGCCACCACTCCTGGCCGGTAGAGAAGTCTTGATCCATGATCTTGGGAAAAGCGGTTCACATCAAGAATGCCATTTTCTTCTGGAGAGAAACTTCCCTGGTTAGCGTTATCTTAAGGGTTCCAATGGGTGCACAGTTCCGAGAATGTGGAGGGACCCTTCTGAGTTGTGAGATTATGAATCCAAAGTTCAAGGTCCCAAAGTTTTGCTGTAGTGTGCATGGCAAGGGGAGTCTTTCTCTGATGTTCTTAGAAGATCCAGTCTTTGTGTTCTAGATTGTGAAGGGGTTGATTGTCCTGTCAGTGAACTATAAAAAGCTTTCTTTACCTGGTGAAAATACACTGTAGCATAATAATCTACTGTTATAACATCAGCCTTCTTGCATGGGAAAGCTATTATATAACCAGAAAACAGGCATTGAAGATGACAATTGAAATGTTTAAATGGCCCATCAGGTAACCAAATGTACCTGAAGCTTTGGGGCCAGGTGCAGTGGCTCACGCCTGCAATCCTAACACTTTGGGAGGCCAAGGCGGGTGACCTGAAGCTTTGATTGTCTTCCCAAGAGTATGAATTTGACAAACCAAACATTGGTTATAAACTGCGTTAGCAATGTATAAGTCAGCACACCAATATATATTTAATTTGGATCATTTTATCTTTTCCATGATGAGTCATGGAATGCATAACCTTTACTAACAAAAGCTTTAAGGACTCAAGAAGAACAGGTGGCTGTCCTGGTTCTCCATGAGTCCATGCTTAACACTGGACTTATGTCCTTTTGAATATCAGTTGTTTCTCCAATTTAGGTGCATAGCACTGATAACTAATGGGTTATCACAGGTAATTTGACTTAGACCATGGAGTTTATTCAAATTGTATATCTAAACAATTTCAGTATCAGCTGATTTAGCATGCAAATCTGGGAATTTATTTTCTTGGTACTCAATTAATTTTTGTTCTACTTGGGTTAGTAGTTTTATACAAGGAAATTTGCTTATTTCTGTGGTCTACAGTAACTCAACATAATAAATATAATTATGGTTGATAGCATATACTCAGACATTTAGAATTTTAGAAATCCCATACAATTTTCTGACATACATTAATATTTACCAAAATATAATGTGAAGACAATTAAACATTTTTTTATTTTGACAATGCTTCCCAGGTAACTAAACATATCAAATAATCCTGTTTACCTCTCTTTTGAACGCTTCAGGAGCCCTCTATAGTATCTCAAAGTTAGAGGTCAGAAAAGAACATTTTGTAATCCCAGCACTTTGGAAAGTCAAGATGGGCAAATCACCTGAGGTTGGGAGTTCAAGACCAGCCTGGCCAACATGGTGAAACCCTGTCTCTACTAAAAATACAAAAAATTAGCTTGGCATGGTGGTGTGCACCTGTAGTCCCAGCTACTTGGGAGGCTGAGGCAGAAGAATCATTGGAAGACCAATGTTGCAGTGAGCCGAGATAGCACCACTGCACTCCAGTCTGGGCAACAGAGTAAGACTCCCTCTTAAAGAAGAAGAAGAAAAGAAAAGACAATTTTGAAGCTGAAATTTGATTTTGGGAGCCTATTAAATAAGTTAAAGGTGAGTTAATGAAGTTAAATAAGTTAAAGACTCAATCTCACAAAAAAAGATTGGAAAGATTTGTCTATAAGGTTTTATTAAAAATTGGGTTTGGGGTTGACATTAATAGTACAGTAATGCAAGGGTGAAATTTGGCTTTCTCTCTTGAACAAGATTTCCATGTAATTTTAAATGATAATGAAAGATTTTTGTTTGCTTTTCAAATAAACTACTGGAAAAAAAAAAAAGGGAAAGACAAGAGACAGATTGTTTGGAAAGCTAAGTCTTCCCTCTATCAATGAGTAAAGGTTTTTGCCTTTCAAAAGTTTTTTAGTCATCATTTTGGCTAAATGAATGACTTATGGTAACCTGGAGTTCTATTTCATAATATTAAGTGTTTTAAACCTTTAATTTATTATTATTATTACTATTTTGAGATGGAGTTTTTGCTCTGTCGCCCAGGCTGGAGTGCAGTGGCATGATCTTGGCTCACTGCAAGCTCTGCCTCCTGAATTCACACCATTCTCCTGTCTCAGCCTCCCGAGTAGCTGGGACTACAGGTGCCCACCACCATGTCTGGCTAATTTTTTGTATTTTTGGTAGAGATGAGGTTTCACCATGTTGGCCAGGCTGGTCTCGAACGCTTTTTTTTTTTTTTTTTTTGAGACCTAGTCTTGCTCTGTCACCAGGATGGAGCACAGTGGTGTGATCTCAGCTCATTGCAACCTCTGCCTCCCAGGTTCAAGTGATTCTCCTGCCTCAGCATCCTGAGTAGCTGGGACTACAGGTGCATGCCACCATGCCCAGCTAATTTTTGTGTTTTTAGTAGAGATGAGGTTTTACCCTGTTGGCCAGTGTGGTCTCGAACTCTAGACCTCAGGTGATCCACCTGCCTCAGCCTCCCAAAGTGCTAAGATTACAAGCATGAGACATCACACTCAGCCCAGAAGTTTTTACAAAATTAATTTTTTTACAAACCTTTCACAACTTGTTCAAACCTTTAGCTTTATCCTAACTTAAAACAATCCTTTAACTCTTTAGGCAAAAAAATCCACATTACCATGCTGGCTTATAATCTTTTACAAAAAGACATTTCACTTTTCTTACATACTTTGCATGTAAAACCATTTCTTCAGTAGTCTCAATTACAGGTTACAATGTTAACTCTTAGCGACTTTTGCTTTTAGTGAAAACCTTGGTAAGTTAGGGATTTTAATTATGTATTAGGTGTGGAGCCTAGGACCCAGACAGAAGTGCAGATGAGGTCTGACTCTTTCCAGCATCTAACGCCACGTGTCCCAGGCCTTAGCTACCTGTAAAGCAGGCAAGTTGTACAGTTAAAGAGTCATGGTGGCATCTTATGAAGTAGTTATGAGGCCTAATCATTTTTAAATTATTCAACATTTCTTGCATAAATTCTCTTTCATAAATTCTTTCACAGCCAGGTGCAGTGGCTCACGCCTGTAATCCCAGCACTTTGGGAGGCCGAGGCAGGCAGATCACCTGAGGTCAGGAGTTCAAGACCAGCCTGGCCAACATGGTGAAACCCTGTCTGTACTAAAACTACAAAAATTAGCCAGGCATGGTGGTTGGCACCTGTAATCCCAGCTACTTGGGAGGCTGAGGCAGGAGAATCACTTGAACCCAGGAGGTGGAGATTACAATGAGCTGAGATCACGCCATTGCACTCCAGCCTGGGCCACAAGAGTGAAACTCCATCTCAATAAATAAATAAATAAATAGATAGATAAATAAATAAATAAATCCTTTCATGACTTACACAGACCATGTATGACATGCTTGGACTTTCTGACTTGTCCTAAACATCCCTTTTTTTTCTTTTTCTGTTTTTTCTGAGATGGAGTCTTGCTCTGTCACCCAGACTGGAGTGCAATGGCATGATCTCGGCTCACTGCAACCTCTGCCTCCCAGGTTCAAGCAATTCTCCTGCCTCAGCCTCCTGAATAGCTGGAATTACAGGCGTGTTCCACCCACACCCAGCTATTTTTTTTTTTTTTTTTGTATTTTTAGTAAAGATGGGGTTTCACCATGTTGGTCAGGCTGATCTTGAACTCCTGACCTCATGATCTACCCACCTTGGCCTCCCAAAGTGCTGGGATTACAAGCGTGAGCCATGTGCTTGGCCAACATCCCTCTTTTTAAACAACCAGTTATTTTACTTTAGGACAAGAATTTACCATAAAAGATCCTTTCTTATATAAAAACTCTTTTCTTTATAACCTTCTTTGCATAGCTAGGGGGCATGGCTAATTTCACATGTCCCCAGGCCTTATATAGAATCTAATGTTCCGGCCAGGCATGGTGGCTTACACCTGCCTGTAATCCCAGCACTTTGGGAGGCCAAGGTGGGCGAATCACCTGAGGTTGGGAGTTCGAGATCAACCTGACCAACATGGAGAAAAGCCGTTTCTACTAAAAATACAAAAAAATTAGCCAGGCATGGTGGCACATGCCTGTAATCCCAGCTACTCGGGAGGCTGAGGTATGAGAATCACTTGAACCTGGGAGGCAGAGGTTGTGGTGAGCCAAGATCACGCCACTGCGCTCCCGCCTAGGCAACAGAGGGAGACTTTGTCTCAAAAAAAAAAAAAGAATCTAATGTTCCAAAATAAATTAAACCATCTTTGAAAATCAAAGAATCAGTTTATGACCTTAAAGCATTTAGCAAACCTAATATCTGACCTGCATAATTTAGACCAAATGTTCACATATTTGAAGATATTTTTATTTTACCAATAATCTTTAAACTCTCTTTGGCCAGACTCTGTGGCTTATGCCTGTAATCCCAGCACTTTGGGAGGCCAAGGCGGGTGTATCACCTGAGGTCAGGAGTTTGAGGCCGGCCTGGCCAACATGGTGAAACGCAGTCTCTGCTAAAAAAAAAAAAAAAAAAAAAAAAAAAAATTAGCCAGGCATGGTGGCACACACCTGTAATCCCAGCTACTTGGGAGGCTGAGGCAGGAAAATTGCTTGAACCTGGGAAGCAGAGGTTGCAGATTGTGCCACTACACTCTAGCCGGGGTGACAGAGCAAGACTCCATCTCACAAAACAAACAAACAAATAAACAAAAAACTTTCTTTATTTCCCAAAGATTACTTAAGTCACATAAACTAAATAAAAGGCATTACACCTTTTACTTTTCTGACAAAATATTTGATTTAAGCTCTTATTAAACTAATTAATTAAATCTCTTTCATAGTATATATAGAAGACATATAAATACACAGACAGACAGAAAATAAAGGACTCATTCCCTAAGTCAGGAATTGAACCCTAAACCGAGGCTGCTATTGTGAAAAGAGAAAGCATGGCCACGTAGTTACAAGGTCAAGCTCTCAAGGACATGACTGACCAGTTTGCTGGGCCATCTTGAAGAGCGAACCTATGGGGTCCTAGGCATGCATTTTATCCTAAGGTACCCCTCTTTATGACAGAATAATACAGAAAAACACACAAAGCACATCAGATTCACTACAGCTTAAGAACAGCCTCAGAATTCTTTTTTGTAATAATCAAAACTTTACAGAGGCGATAAACAGTGACTTTTATCCTTCATTAAACCAGTTTGCAGAGAGAGAGAGAGGCCAGAGTAACGTAAGAAATTCTTACCTTTTTGCCGGCATGTCAGGTTTCTGGGTTCTCTCTGAGCAGCCCTAGCAACCCTGCTCGACTGTATGCAAACAAACACATTGCCATGAATTAAGAATATTCACAAATAGTTTAGAAATTTTGGAGAAACTAGGCAGAGAGAGAAATATGACTCAAATTCTATCTATGAAAGTATATTTAACACACTTAAAGTATCAGGAAGCCTAAACTCCAAAAAGTTAGTTTAAGGTTAAAAAACTGGTGTGCTCCATTAATTCCTGCAGGCCTGGTAAAGGTAGCCTAGGAATTCCAGATAAATGGAACAAATGATGACTTGCTAGAAATGCATAGGAAACAAAATAACTATTGACAGAACCAAATAAAAGCCTTCCACTATAAACTTTTAAAAAATCATGGTTTTATATACACGCATACACAAGCAAAGCCTAGAGGACAATAAACAGCAAATGAATGACAATTAGAAGCAAATAAAAAACCAACTCTTAATTTTCCTACTCAATCTACCCTGGAGGCTACAGTGTTACCCATGATGAATATTTTATTCCTGATACACAATTGAATATCCTTAAATCCACTAATATCACCATAAGTCTTGTGCAATCAAGAAATTCACTCTAGGAGCATGACAAATGAGTACTCCAGTGCCAGTACTATCCAGGCAAAACAGTAAACATAGCTGGAAGCAATGCAAGCATGTATGTGAAATTTGGCTCCATACCAAATCCGGCTTCATGCTTAACTACATTTAAAAAAGAATGTCCAAACTGCCAATGTGTTTCTTTACAATACTTCTTTTTTTTTTTTTTTGAGATGGAGTCTCACTCTGTTGCCCAGGCTGGAGTACGGTGGTGCTATCTCAGCTCACTGCAACCCCTGCCTCCTGGGTTCAAGCAATTCTCCTGCCTAAGCCTCCCAAGTAGCTGGGACTACAGGCGCCTGCCACCACACCTGGCTAATGTTTGTATTTTTATTAGAGACAGGGTTTCAGCATATTGGCCAGGCTGGTCTCGAACTCATAACCTTGTGATCCACCCGCCTCAGCCTCCCAAAGTGCTGGGATTACAGGTGTGAACCACTGCACCCAGCTTACAATACTCCTTATTTTACTTTAATCAAGACTAAGAGCTTTAACTATGAAAATGTTAATTAGCCAAATGTCTTCAATTCTCTATCAGGCTTGTTTGTTTGTTTGAGATGGAGTCTCCCTCTATCACCCAGGCTGGAGTGCAGTGGTGCCACCTCGGCTCACTGCAACCTCTGCCTCCGGGGTTCAAGCGATTCTCCTGCCTCAGCCTCCCGAGTAGCTGGGATTACAGCTGTATACCAC
Organism: Gorilla gorilla gorilla; assembly: GCF_029281585.2. NCBI lineage: Eukaryota > Metazoa > Chordata > Mammalia > Primates > Hominidae > Gorilla > Gorilla gorilla. The sequence continues at coordinate 212,767,368 of NC_073224.2, forward strand.
CACGCCCAGCTAATTTTTGTATTTTTAGTAGAGATGAGGTTTCACTATGTTGGCCAGGCTGGTCTCAAACTCCTGACCTCATGATCAGCTCTCCTCCGCCTCCCAAAGTGCTGGGATTACAGGTGTGAGCCACCACACCTCACCCATTATATCATTCTTATGCCTTTGCATCCTCATGTAACCGGTGGAGGGTGTCCAGGTTCTTGGCATCTTGAACAAAGAATTGGACCAAACACACAAACAAAGCAAGGAAAGAATGAAGCAACAAAATGAGAGATTTATTGAAAATGAAAGTACACTCCACAAGGTGGGAGCGGGGCCGGACACAGGGGCTCAAGAGCCCCGTTACATAATTTTCTGGGATTTAAATACCCTCTAGAGGTTTCCATTGGTTATTTGGTGTAGTCCCTATGTAAATGAAGAGGATGAAATAAAGTTACAAAGTTATTTACTTGATGTACACCCTACGTAAATGAAGAGGATATTTCCTGTCATAGCTGAAGTGTTTCCGTTTGATTTAGTTCTAGGAAGTCCTTAGGTTCCCTGCCCCCAGACCCTATTCTCCTGCCTCACTCATAACTTAGCTTCAGGATTAGGTGATCTTTACGATAATTTTTTTTTTTTTTTTTGAGATGGAGTTTTGCTCTTGTTGCCCAGGCTGGAATGCAATGGCATGATCTCAGCTCATCGCAACCTACGCCTCCCAGGTTCAAGCGATTCTCCTGCCTCAGCCTCCCGAGTAGCTGGGATTACAGGCATGCGCCACCATGCCCACCTAATTTTGTATTTTTAGTAGAGACGGGTTTCTCTGTGTTGGTCAGGCTGGTCTTGAACTCCCGACCTCAGGTGATTCGTTTGCCTTGGCCTCCCAAAGTGCTGGGATTACAGGCGTGAGCCACTGTGCCCAGCCTTCATTTCTTAATTTTAAATTATATTTTTAATTTTCTCAGGAATACTCATTCTCCTCTTTCCTATAGTCAAGTGCTACCTGTCCTTCAAATGCTATTCGTTCATTCATTCATGCAGCCAGTGAATCAACCATTTCCTGAGCAGGTCCCATGCGCTGGCACTGGGAATTCTCTGGAAAACAAGAATTCCTAGCCCAGAGTGAGAAACAGAAGTGCCCATCCAGAGGAACCCTATGCCAGCATGGGAGGGGATGATGAGTGCCTTCTCAAACGCACCCTTTCCCCGCTATTGTAATTTTCCTTCTACAATGAACTCCCAGGGCCTCTCTCTCTCTCTTTCTTTTTTTGGAGACAAAGTCTCACTCTGTTGCCCAAGTTGGAGTGCAGTGGCGTGATCTCGGCCCACTGCAACCTCTACCTCCCAGGTTCAAGTAATTCTCATGCCTCAGCCTCCAGAGTAGCTGGGATTACAGACAGGGATGCACCACCAGGCCCAACTAATTTTTGTATTTTTAGTAGAGATGGGGTTTCACCATGTTGGCAAGGCTGGTCTCGAACTCCTGAGCTCCGGTGATCCGCCCGCCTCAGCCTCCCAAAGTGCTGGGATTACATGTGTAAGCCACTGCGTCTGGAATCTTTCTTTCTTTTTTTCTTTTAATACCGGGGTGTTCCTGAGTTTATTTGGGGCACACACCGGGCGAGGGCCCTGTACCTAGAAGAAGGTGTTGGGTCTCCGGGTGGTGAAGTGTGGCTTGTGCTGACAGCGCAGGACCCGGTGGAGTAGCGGGAACTTGATCTTGGAGTCGTGGAACTGCTTGACGGCCGGCCGCCGGCACTTGCTGGCTGCGATCGCCTCCACCTTCGTGATCTGGATGGAATGGGGCCAGGCGCGGTGCCGGGCGCCCAATTCTCGGTAGCACTGGGTGACAGCGCCCGCGGTGTTCAGGTCCCAGTATTCTCAGTACATGTTGTGGGTGCCGCTCCGGGAGTCATAGTGCAGCCAGATGCCGAAGTTCTTCACCCCCAGGGGGAACTTCTCAAACCCCGGCCCACAGTAGACAATCTCCCCTGAAAACTTCTTCATCTTCTTTAACTGAGATACGAAGTACCAGAAGCGGGACTCGGCGACGACATGATTAGGCGCAAAGATTCCCATGCGGTAGAGGGGCGGTGTGTGGCATTTGGGGGTGGGCGGGCAGCGACCCACCACCTTGTACTCTCATAGTGTGCCCAAGGCCTTCATGGCGTCCTCTCGGCGCTGGTTGCCACCCGCAAAAGGACTCCTTTTTTTTTTTAAGTCAGGGTCACACTTTATTGCCCAGGCTGGAGTGCGGTTGGACGATCCTAGCTCACTGCAGCCTCAACCTCCCAGGTGCAAGTGATCCTCAGCTCCCCTACTCCCAGGGGTCTCACTATGTTGCCCAGGCTGATCTCCAACTCCTGGGCTCAAGGGATCCTCCTACCTCGGCCTCCCAAATTCCTGGGATTACAGGCGTGAGTCACCCTGCCTGACCAGGTCTCACTTTTCCATTAGTTTCTTGTGTTTCTAGGAAATTGACATCCAGGTCCCCAACCTCCATTGGTTTTCTTTCTTATGATCCATCTTCAGGAGAATTGGCACTGACATCCAGGTGCTGCTTCTTTCCCACCTCCCTCCTCACACTTTGCAAAGGAATTTTACCCTACAGCATTGGGGGTTGGGGGCTGGAGAGGGAATGGAAACCTCCAGGGGCACCAATCAAAGGTGAAGGGCTCTATCGACCAAATAACAAGGAGCTTTGCATACCTGGCAGTTGCCAGATCTTTGCTTTCAACAAATGCAAAGGAAGTTCTAATTCTGCTGTCTTTAAAAATAACTTTGGGTGATAGGTCACTGTGTGATTTTTGGCTTGTAACCAAGAAGGAATTCAAATAATTAAGTGACATTACTATGGTCAGGCGCGGTGGCTCACGCCTATGATCCCAGTATTTTAGGAGGCCGAGTGGGTGGATCGCTTGAGGTCAGGAGTTCAAGACCAGCCTGGCCAACATGGTGAAAACTAGTCTGTACTAAAAATACGAAAAACATAGCCAGACATAGTGCCACACAACTGTAAACTAGCTACTCAGGAGGCTGAGGTGGGAGGATTGCTTGAACCCAGGAGGCAGAGGTTGCAGTGAGCTGAGATCATGACACTACACTCCAGCCTGGGTGACAGAGGAAGACTCCATCTCAAAAAAAAAAAAAAAAAAAAAAAGCCAGACATGGTGGCTCCCACCTGGTGGCTCCCACCTGTAATCCCAGCACTTTGGGAGGCCGAGGTGAATGAATCACTTGAGGTCAGGAGTTCGAGACCAGCCTGGTCAACATGGTGAAACCCTGTCTCTACTAAAATACAAAATTAGCTGGGCATGGTGGCACCTGTAGTCCCAGCTACTCGGGAGGTTGAGGAATGAGAATTGCTTGAACCTAGGAGGTGGAGGTTGCAGTGAGCCAAGATTGTGTCACCATACTCCAGCCTGGGTGACAGACATTATTGTAACAAAATTCCCTCCATTCTTTTTTCTTTTTAAAGACACGGTCTTGGCCAGGCTCGGTGGCTCACGCCTGTAATCCCAGCATTTTGGGAGGCCAAGGTGGGCAGATCACGAGGTCAGGAGATCGAGACCATCCTGGCTAACACGGTGAAACCCTGTCTCTACTAAAAACACACAAAAATATTAGCCGGGCGTGGCGGCGGGAGCCTGTAGTCCCAGCTACTCTGGAGGCTGAGGCAGGAGAATGGCGTGAACCCGGGAGGCGGAGCTTGCAGTGAGCTGAGATCACGCCACTGCACTCCTGCCTGGGCGGCGACAGAGCGAGACTCCGTCTCAAAAAAAAAAAAAAAAAGAGAGAGAGAGAGACAGGCTGGTTTTACCCAGGCTGGAGTGCAGTAGTGTGATCATAGCTGACTGCAACTTCAAAATTCTGGGCTCAAGTGATCCTCCTGCTTTGGCCTCCCCACAGTGTTGGGATTATAGGCATAAGTCTCTGTGTTTGGCCTCCAGTAATTCTTTTTTTTTTTTTTTGAGATGGAGTTTTGATCTTGTTGCCCAGGCTGGAGTACAGTGGTGCAATCTCGGCTCAGTGCAATCTCTGCCTCCTGGATTCAAGCCATTCTCCTGCCTCAGCCTCCCAAGTAGCTGGGACTACAGGCATGTGCCACCTCGCCTGGCTAATTTTTGTATTTTTAGTAGAGACAGGGTTTCTCCATGTTGGTCAGGCTGGTCTCGAACTCCTGACCTCAGGTGATCCACCTGCCTTAGCCTCCCAAAGTGCTGGGATTACAGACATGGGCCACCATGCCCAGCCTATGTTATACATCATTTTAATGGACATTTCTAGTTTTATGTTTTTTTGCTAATGACTTATTACTTGCTGTTTATTTTATGTTTATTTTACACTATGGAAATGATGTTAGACAAGAAGCAAATTCAAGCAATTTTCTTATTCGGGTTCAAAATGGGTCGTAAAACAGAGAAGACAACTTGCAACATCAACAGCACATTTGGCCCAGGAACCACTAACAAACATACAGTGCAGTAGTGGTTCAAGAAGTTTTGCAAAGGAGACGAGAGTCTTGAAGATGAGGAGTGTAGTGACCGGCCATCGGAAGATGACAACGACCAATTGAGAGCAATCATCGAAACTGATCGTCTCGCAACTACACAAGAAGTTGCCAAAGAAATCAACGTCGACCATTCTACTGTCATCTGGCATTTGAAGCAAATTGGAAAGGTGAAAAAGCTAGATAAGTGGGTGCCTCATGAGATGAGCGAAAATTAAATAAAATTGTCGTTTTGAAGTATTGTTTTCTCTTATTCTACGCAACAACCATTTCTTGATCAGATTGTAACATGGGACAAAAAGTGGATTTTAGACAAGTGGGAACAACCAGCTCAGTGATTGGACTGAGAAGAAGCTCCAAAGCACTTCCCAAAACCAAACTTGCACCAAAAAAGCTTCTGGTCACTGTTTGGTTGTCTGTTGCCGGTCTGATCCACTCCAGCTTTCTGAATCCTGGTGAAACCCTTACATCTGGGAAGTATGTTCAGCAAATCGATGAAATGTGCCAAAAACTGCAACGCCTGCAGCCGGCATTGGTCAATAGAAAGGGCCCAATTCTTCTCCACAACATGCAACTGCAGATCGCACAACTAACTCTTCAAAAGTTGAACGAATTAGGCTACAAAGTTTTGCCTCATCTGCCGTAGTCACCTGACCGCTTGCCAACCCATCACCACTTCTTCAAGCACCTTGACAACTTTTTGCAGAGAAAATGCTTCCACAACCAGCAGGATGCAGAAAATGCTTTCCAAGAGTTCATAGAATCCTGAAGCACAGAGTTTTACACTACAGGAATAAACAAACTTATTTCTCGTTGGCAAAAATGTGTTGATTGTAATGGTTCCTATTTTGATTAATAAAGATGTGTTTGAGCCTAATTATAATGATTTAAAATTCATGGTCTGAAACTGCAATAACTTTTGCACCAACCTAATATTTTATTATTTATTATTATTTTTACTTTATATATAAATACAATTTTACTTTTTTTTTTTTTTGAGATGGAATTTTGTTCTTGTTGCCCAGGCTGGAGTGCAATGGCATGATCTCAGCTCACTGCACAAGCTGAACAACCTCCATCTCCCAGGTTCAAGCTATTCTCCTGTCTCAGCCTCCCAAGTAGCTGGGACTAAAGGTGTGCGCCACCACACCTGGCTAATTTTGTATTTTTTAGTAGAGACAGGGTTTCTCCATGTTGGTCAGGCTGGCTCAAACTCCTGACCTCAGGTGATCCACCAACGTTGGCCTCCCAACGTGCTGGGATTACAGGCATGAGCCACTGCACCTGGCCATAATTTTACTTTTTAAAGATAGCATCTGGCTGTGTCACCCAGGCTGGAGTGCAGTGGTATGACTTCAGCTCACTGCAACCTCTGCCTCCCAGGCTCAAGCAATCCTCCCACCTCGGCCTCCCAAGTAGCTGGGACTAAAGGCATGTACCACCATGCCCGGCTAACTTTTGTATTTTTTTGTAGAGACAGGGTCTCTATGTTGCCCAGGCTGGTCTCGAACTCCTGAGCTCAAGCAATCCTCCTCGGCCTCCCAAAGTCCTGGGATTATAGGCATGAGCCACTGCACCTGGCCTGTTATTTTTATTTTTTAGAGACGGGGTCTTGCTGTCACCCAGGCTGGAATGCAGTGATGCAGTCACAGCTCACTATAGTCTCAAACTCCTGGCCTCGAGGTCCAGCGATCCTCCCACCTTGGCCTCCCAAAGTGAGCCACCACCGCCTGACCCCCAAATTTATAAATTGTAATTTAACACTATATAAATTTCTGTGAAAATATAAATTAGGTGATCAATAACAAGCTTTCTTTTTTCTGGCTCTGTTGCCCCGGCTGGAGCACAGTGGCACACGATCTCGACTCATTGCAACCTCTGCCTCCTAGGTCAAATGATTCTCCTGCCTCAGCCTCCCAAGTACCTAGGATTACAGGTGTGCACCATGGTGCCTGGCTAGTTTTTGTATTTTCAGTAGAGACAGGGTTTTGCCATATTGGCCAGGCTGGTCTTGAACTCCTGACCTCAGGGAATCCACTCACTTTGGCTTCCCAAAGTGCTGGAATTACAGGCATGAGCCACTGTGCCCAGCCAAATAACAAGCTTTCAAGCATAAAATATATTACTCTAGAATACCATTCTGTAAGAGGAAGCAAAATATAACCATACATTCAAGAAGAAAAGTAATGATGTAGCTTTCTGTTTTTTAAAGTAGAGCTTGTTCAGTATTTTCTTTTCTTTGTTTCCCCCAGACAGAGTCTTGCTCTGTCGCCGAGGCAGGAGTTCAGTGGCAAAATCTTGGCTCACTGCAACCTCCGCCTCCCGGGTTCAAGTGATTCTCCTGCCTCAGTCTCCTGAGTAGCTGGGACTACAGGCACCTGCCACCAGGCATGGCTAATTTTTGTATTTTTAGAAGAGACAGGATTTCACCATATTGGCCAGGCTGGTCTCGAACTCCTGACCTCAGGTGATCCGCCTGCCTCGGCTTCCCAAACTGCTGGGATTAGAAGCATGAGCCACCGCACCTGGCCCAGTAATTTCTTTAAATGGGTAATAGTGGATATCAAATCACCATGGTACTTACATTGAGTCGAGTGATAGAACAGTTTTATTTAAAATATTAATATAGGCTGGGCACAGTGGCTCACGCCTGTAATCCCAACACTTTGGGAGGCCAAGGCGGGTGGATCACCTGAGGTCAGGAATTCGAGACCAGCCTGGCCAACATTGGGAAACCCTGTCTCTACCAAAAATACAAAAATTAGCCGGACGTGGTGGCAGGCGCCTGTAATCCCAGCTACTTGGGAGGCTGAGGGAGGAGAATCGCTTGAACCCAGGAGGCATAGGTTGCAGTGAGCCAAGATCGTGCCACTGCACTCCAGCCTAGGCAACAGAGCGAGACTCCATCTTGAAAAATAAATAAATAAGTAAAATAAAAATAAATAAAGATAAATAAAATATTAATATTTCCAATATGCTAGGAGGTATAGCCTTGGCAATGATTTGTGTTTAAGGTGAAGAGTTTAGTTGTATCCCTGCAGATCCAGGCTCTGTCCTCCACCCTGCCTCTCCCCTGGTTGGCTGACTTGGATGGAGGATATCAGTGGCTCCTGTGCCCGCTGGTCTTGGGTTCTACTTTGGTTTGGCCACTAGGGAGTCCTGGCAGGAAGTCCGAGAGAAGGAAAGGAGTGAGGCCAGGATGTATCCCTCTGGTTCCTGTCCTGTGAGGCCCAGTGAAGCTGGTCCTGTCCCTGGACAGAAAGTTAGTAGTGCTCCTTTTAAGACAGAGGATTTGCCTCTTCAGGCCTGGGGTGGTAACAGCCTGGCTGCTACCAGTCCCAGCTTCCTGCCCAATCCCCTGTGATTTCCCTATACCCTGATCACAAATCCAAATTAGTCGTTTTGTGTATATAACCTCCTTGAATTGTCTTGATTGTGCTATTTGTTTCCTGTTAGAATCCTCACAAAGAGGGGGTGCAAAGTTTTAAAAAATTATTTTAAGCCAGGCATAGTGGCTCATGCCTGTAATCCCAGCACTTTGGGAGGCCGAGGTGGGTGGATCACTTGAGCTCGGGAGTTTGAGACCAGCCTGGGCAACATGGTGAAACCTTGTCTCTACAAAAAATGCAAAAATTAGCCAGGCGTGGTAGCATGCACCTATAGTCTCAGCTGCTTAGGAGACTGAGGTGGAAGGATCACTTGAGCCTGGGAAGTCGAGACTATAGGGAGCTGAGATCGCACCACTGCACTTCGGTCTGGGTGACAGAGTGAGACCCTGTCTCAAAAAATAAATGAAATAATAAAATAAATAAATATAAAAAATTATTTTAGGGGGCACAAGAGAAAAACATCCAAGGACCGCCGATCCAGACGGTAGCCTCATTCATTCGTTCCCTCATTCATTGGTTCAGTAAACACTGACTGCATCAAGCTCAGTGCTTGGTTAAAGACAAACCAAATAGGGCCCCTCTTCTCAAGTAATAACAAAGTAGTGGGAGCAACAGGCACACAATTAAACAAACGACAATTAATAGAGTGCAATATGTGCTTTACTAAAGATTGGGGGCCAGGTGCGGTGGTTCATACCTGCAATCCCAGCACTTTGAGAGGCGGAGGTGGGTGAATCAACTGAGGTCAGGAGCTCAAGGCCAGCCTGGCCAACATGGTAAAATCCCATCTCTACTAAAAATACAAAAATTAGCTGGGCTTGGTGGTGAGTGCCTGTAATCCCAGCTACTCGGGAGGCTGAGGCAGGAGAATCGCTTGAACCCGGGAGGTGGAGGTTGCAGTGAGCCGCGATCACGCCATTGCACTCCAGTATGGGCGACAGAGCAAGAATCCATCTCAAAAAAAAAAAAAAAGAAAAAAGAAAGAGAGATGTACAATGACATTTGATACAACATTGTTCATAATAACATAAAATTGGAACAACCTGAATGGCCATTAACAGGGGAACAGAGGCCGGGCTTGGTGGCTCACACCTGTAATTCCAGTACTTTGAGAGGCCGAGGTGGGTGGATCACCTGAGGTCAGGAGTTTGAGATCAGCCTGGCCAACATGGCAAAACCCCATCTCTACTAAAAATACAAAAATTAGCCGGATGTGGTGGCACACGCCTGCAATCCCAGCTACTCGGGAGGCTGAGACACAAGAATTGCTTGAACCTGGGAGGCAGAGGTTGCACTGAGCTGAGATTGTGCCGCTGCACTCCAGCCTGGGTGCCAGAGGGAGACCCTCTCTCAAAAAAAAAAAAAAAAGAACAGATGTAAAAATTGAGGTATATTAATATATGGAATATTTAAAACAGTTAAAAGGACACGATGAGATTTATATGTATCAGCATGGCTTGATGTTATAAATATAATGTGTGAAAAAGTAAAGATGAAGAAGAATGTGTATGATATAATGCTATTGATATACATTTTAAGGGCACACAAAAATACCATTGTTTATGTATGCACATGTCTTAATTAATTCATCTCACAAATTTTTTCCTGAATGTCTTATTATGTTCTAAGTGCTATTCTCAGGTCTGGGGATACAGCAGAGAATAGCAATAGCTAACAACAGTTATATAGGACTTACCAGGAGCCAGCCAGTCGTTCTTTTTTTTTTTTTTTAGACAGAGTCTCATTTTGTTGCCTAGGCTGGAGTGCAGTAGCATGATCTTGACTCACTGCAAACTCTACCTCCCAGGCTCAAGCAATCCTTCTGCCCCAGCCTCCTGAGTAGCTGGGACCACAGGTGTACACCACCACACTTGGCTAATTTTTTCTGTTTTTAGTAGAGATGGGGTTTCACCATGTTGCCCAGGCTGGTCTTGAACTCCTGAGTCCAAGCGATCTGCCTGCTTTGGCCTCCCAAAATGCTGGGATTACAGTCAGGAGCCACTGCGCCCAGCCATTCATAAATAATAATAATTGCAGCAAGCACTTATGTAGGTATAATTCCAAACAGTTTACAGTTTACATTCATTAACTCATTTAATCCTTACAATATCCTACAATATCCTTACAATATAGGTTCTACTATTATCCTCTTTTTTTTTTTTTTTTTTTTTTTAGAGACAGTCTTGCTCTGTTTCCCAGGCTGGAGTACAGTGGCACTGTCTTGGCTGACTGCAACCTCTGCCTCCCAAGTTCAAGCAATTCTCCTGCCTCAGCCTCCCAGGTAGCTGGGACTACAGGCGCACACCACCACACCCGGCTATTTTTTTTTTTTTTTTCGTATTTTGGTAGATATGGGGTTTCACCATGTTGCCCAGGCTGGTCTCGAACTTCTGAGCTCAAGCGATCCTCCTGCCTCAGCCTCCCAAAGTGCTAGGATTACAGACATGAGCCACCACGCCCAACCCCCCTACCCCATCTTTTAGATTAAGACACTGGGGTGCAGTGAAGTTAAATAACTTGCCAAAGGTCACGTGACTAGACAGTGGTAGAGGCTAGAGACAGTGGCTCATGCCTGTAATCTCAGCACTTTGGGAGGTCGAGGAAGGAAGACTGCTTGAGCTCAGGAGTTTTAGGCCAGCCTGGGCAACATAACAAGGTCTCATCTCTACAAAAAATAAAACATTAAGGCTGGGCGCGGTGGCTCACGCCTGTAATCCCAGCACTTTGGAAGGCCGAGGCAGGTGGATCACCTAAGGTCAGGAGTTTGAGACCAGCCTGGCCAACATGGTGAAACCCTTTTTCCACTAAAAATACAAAATTATCCAGGCCTGTAGTACCAGCAATTCGGGTGGCTGAGGCAGGAGGACTGCTTGAACCCAGGAGGTCAAGGATGCACTGAGCCATGATTGTGCCACTGCCCAGCCTGGGCAATAGAGTGAGACCTCTCAGAAAAAAAAAAAAAAAAGAAAGAAAGAAAAGAAAAGAAATGATAGTGGTAGAGACAGCATTCGAATCCATACAGTTTGGATCCAAGTTAGCCCTATTAATCATTATGCTCTACTGCCTCAAATTTCTGCCATTGAGGAGCTTACAGTCTAGTGGGTCAACACAGGCAATAGAAATACACAGTACAGCTGGGCACGGTGGCTCACGCCTGTAATCCCACCACTTTGGGAGGCCGAGGTGGGTGGATCACCTGAGGTCGGGAGTTCGAGACCAGGCTTGGCCAACATGGTGAAACTCCTGTCTCTACTAAAAATATAAAAATTAGCCGGGCATGGTGGCGCACGCCTATAATCCTGGCTACTCGTGAGGCTGAGGCAGGAGAATCGCTTGAATCCGGGAGGTGGAGGTTGCAGTGAGCCAAGATTAAGCCACTGCACTCCAACCTAGGCAACAGACCGAGACTCCATCTCAAAAAAAAAAAAAAAAAAAAAAACTAGACTGGTCAGGGAATGCCTCACTGAGAGACATTTGTGCAAAGATAGCAAGGAAGTGAAGGAGGAAACCATGTAGCTATCTGGGGGAAGCAGTAAGCTCAAAGGCTCTGAAAGGGGTAAACCTAGAGTATTTAAGAAATAAATAGCAAGGAAGCCAGGGTGGTTAACGCGGAGATAAAAGGGAAGAGGAAGGAATAAAGGAGAGGAGGCCAGAGAGAGAGGTGGGAGTAGACTGGGTGGGGCTTCGTAGGTCATAATAAGGACCCCGAGGTGGGGGTCTGGCAGGGGATGACACCATCTGACTTAAGCTTTTAAAGGGATCCTTCTGGCTGCTTTGTTGAAACAATAATCTGGGCGGGGAAAATGGCACTGCTTGGACCAGCGTGGGCAATGGAGGTGGTCAGAAATGGATGGATTCTGGAAATATTTTGAAGATTGAATTGACACTATTTGTGGAGGATTGATATGACAGAAAGAAGCCAAGGATGACTCAAGTTTTTGGCCAGAGTAAGTGGGAAGATGGAGAGGCTATCTCTCGGATGGGGAAGACAGTGGGAGAAGCAGGTTTGGGGAGAGGGTGGAAAGGTCTGGAGTTCAGTTTTGGACATGCTGATTTTGAGATGCCTGTTGCACAACCAGGTAAAAATGTTGAATGTTCAGTTGGATGCAGGAGTCTGGAGTTTACAGTAGGGAACTGGTCTAGAGATAGAAATCTATGAGTTGTCCTCATATAGATGGGGCTTGAAATCATGAGAATAGATGAGGTCATCAGAGAAAAGAATGTAGATAGGGCAGTGAAAAGGCAAGAACCAAGCCCTGGGGCCCTCAGTATTTAGAGGTTGTGGCAGAGGGGGAAAAAGGAGAGAAGGAGGAGGAGTCAACAAGGGGAAATTGAGAAGGAACAGCCAATGAAGTGGGAGGAAAGCCAGAAGGTTGCAGGGTCTCATAAGCTATTTGAAGAAAGTGTTTTCAGAAGGAGCAAGTGATTATATATGTTGAAGTCTGCTGATGGGGAAAGAAAGATGAGGATCGAGAAATGACCATGTGATTGAACAACATGGAGGGTCACTGGCAACATTGACAAGGGCAGCTATTTATTTATGTATTTATTTATTCATTTATTTATTTATTGAGACAGAGTCTCGCTCTGTCACCCCAGCCGGAGTGCAGTGGCACGATCTTGGTTCACTGCAATCTCCGCCTCCTGGATTCAAGCGATTCTCATGCCTCAGCCTCCAGAGTAGCTGGGATTACACGTGCCTGCCACCACATCCAGCTAATTTTTGTATTTTTAGTAGAGACGGGGTTTCACTATGTTGGCCAGGCTGGTCTCGAACTCCTGACTTCAGGTGATCTGCCCATCTTGGCCTTCTGAAGTGCTGGGATTACAGGCATGAGCCACTGCACCTGGCCTATTTTATTTATTTTTATTTATACATATATATATATATATATTTTTTTTTTTTTTAGAGATAGGAGTCTCCCTATTTGCCTAGGCTGGCCTCAAACTCCTGGGCTCAAACGATCCTCCCACCTCAGTGTCCCAAAGTGCTGGGATTACCGGCATGAGCCACTGCACCTGGCCAAGAGCAGATTAGGGACAGCATATGAGAGGGCAAGCCCACGGATCAGTTGGAGACAACGGGAGAGAAAAACAATGCAGGCAATGTAGACAACTCTCTTAAGCATTTGGCAGTGCTGGGAGTGGGTGGGGGAATGAAGAGATGTGTGTTAAAGTGTTAAGATAACACATTATACTTATGATAGACGTTGCCTGGGGCAGCAGGAAGGGAGAAAAGTGTCACTGATAGTTTAAAAGACTTTAAAATTTGATAAAAATTGTACAGATATCTGTAAAACACATCAAAAACGTACACACACACACATATAGGGAAGTTTTTTGTTTGTTTTTTGGTTTGTTTTTTTTTTTTTTGTGATGGAGTCTCACTCTGACACCCAGGCTGGAGTGCAGTGGTGCGATCTCAGCTCCCTGCAACCTCCACCTCCCAGGTTCAAGCAATTCTCATGTCTCAGCCTCCCGAGTAGCTGGGACTACAGGCAAGCACCACCACGCCTAGCTAATTTTTATATTTTTAGTAGAGATGGAGTTTCAGCATGTTGGCCAAATTGGTCTTGAACTCCTGACCTCAGGTGATCTGTCTGCCTTGGCCTCCCAAAGTGCTGGGATTACAGGCGTGAGCCACAGCACCTGGCCAGTTTTTTTAGGAGATAGAGTCCTGCTATGTTGCCCAAGATGGAGTGCAGTGGCATGATCATAGCTCACTGTAACCTTGAACTTCTGGGCTCTAAGTGATCCTCCCGCCTCAGCTTCCCAAGTAGTAGAGACTACAGGTGCATACCTCCATGCCTGGCTAATTTTGAAATTATTTTGCCAGGCACAGTGGCTCATGCTTGTAATCTCAGCACTTTGGGAGGCTGAGGCAGGAGGATTGCTTGAGTGCAGGAGCTTAAGATCAGCCTGGGCAACATAGCAAGACCTCATCTCTACTAAAAATAAAAATAAGAAAATTAGCTGGGCATGATGGCATGCACCTGTAGTCTTAGTTACTCAGGAAGCTGAGGTGGGAGGATGGCTAGAGTCCAGGAGTTTGAGGCTACAGTGAGCTATAATCATACCACTACACTCTAGTCTGGGCGAGAGAGTGAGACCTTCTCAAAACACCACCACCACCAACAACAACAACAAATAAATAAATACATAAATTATTTTGTAGACACAGATTCTCCCTATGTTGCCTAGGCTGGTCTTGAACTCCTGGCCTCAAGTGATCCTCCCACCTCAGCCTTCTAAGGTGCTGGGATTACTGGAGTGAGCTACTGTGTCTGGCCAAAATATACATATATTATTGAAAGTAAATAAACTGTTACAGCTGATAATTCTGAATTTGGATGTTTGCTATATTACCTTTATACTTTTAAATTTTCTTACAAATAATTAGGGGAAAAAAAGGTTTGTGGGCCAAATCATGTGCAGGACTTTGAGTGCCATGCTGGGATGGGGTATGTTCCTGTCTAAACAGGGGATGAACATGGCTCAGACAGCTCTTCCTGAAAGCTGTGTAGGCTGAGGTTGGTGGCTCATGCCTGTAATCCCAGCACTTTGGGAGGCCGAGATGGGCGGATCACCTGAGGTCAGAAGTTCAAGACCAGCCTGACCAACATGGTGAAACCCCATCTCTACTAAAAATACAAAAAAATTAGCTGAGCGTGGTGGCAGGTGCTTGTTGTAATCCCAGCTACGCGGGAGGCTGAGACAGGAGAAGCCCTTGAACCCAAGAGGTGCAAGTTGCAGTGAGCAGTGAGCCGAGATCGCGCCACTGCAGCTGGGAGACAAGAGCAAAACTCCGTCTCAAAAAATAAAAATAAAAAAGTCAATCCTGGACCCGTTCCCTCAGATCTGCTAAATCCTAACTTTTCCAGTACACACACACACACACACACACACACACACACAGGATTCTGACAGTGTAGAATGGGGGCAAGTTTAGTGGAAGATGGTGGATGAAGTTGATGGAGGTGCCTGTGGGACATCCAGTCAGTGAACATTGGGGTGTCAAGGTTGCCGATAGGTGTTTATCAAATCCATTATTGATTTTCCTCCAGCAGAAAGCACAGGGAGTTGCACATAGTAGGAACGCACTAAATGTTTATTGTAAAATTATGAACTTAGCTTAAAGGCAATTCGCTGGATCCTAAATTCCAACTCATTACCAACCTCCGAACTCTCTTCTAGTTACCCAGCGTGTACATGCCTTTTCATGGTAGCTATCACCCTGGAGAACTGGGAAAAGCCTGGACTTCAGAGTTAGGCAGACCTGCATCCAAACCTGGCTCCTCTTCTTCCCAGCTTTATGGCCTCAGACAAGCAATTCTCCTCTGGGAGTCTTGGTTTTCTCATGTGCAAATAATGCATTCTGTGATTCATTCACTCAGCAAATATTTATTGAGTACCAATATGCACTGGGCATTGTTCTACAGAGTGGAGAAACAGTGATGGATGAGATAGACGTGGTCCCTGCCCTAGCCGTGCTCACATTCTGAAGGGAGAAAAATGCAGTAAAAAAAAAAAAAAAAAAAAAAAGGTAATAGGCTGGGCGCGGTGGCTCACACCTGTAATCCTGGCACTTTGGGAGGCAGAGGCGGGTGGATCACGAGGTCAGGAGTTCGAGACCAGCCTGACCAACATGGTGAAACCCCGTCTCTACTAAAAATACAAAAATTAGGCCGGGTGCAGTGGCTCATGCCTGTAATCCCAGCACTTTGGGAGGCCGAGGCAGGTGGATTGCCTGAGGTCAGGAGTTCGAGACCAGCCTGGCCATGGTGAAACCCCGTCTCCATTAAAAATAAAAAAAAATTAGCTGTGCATGGTGGCGGGTGCCTGTAATCCCAGCTACTAGGGAGGCTGAGGTGGGAGAATCACTTGAACCCAGGAGGCGGAGGTTGCAGTGAGCCAAGATTGTGCCATTGCACTCCAGCCTGGGCAACAAGAGCAAAACTCCGTCTCAAAAAAAAAAAAAAAAAAAATTAGCTGGGCATGGTGGCGCGCGCCTGTAATCCCAGCTACTCAGGAGCCTGAAGCAGGAGAATTGCTTGAACCCAACAGGCGGAGGTTGCAGTGAGCCGAGATCATGCCATTGCACTCCAGCCTGGCTGACAGAGCAAGACTCTGTCTCAAAAAAAAAAAAAAAAAGAATAAAAGTAACAAATAGGAGAATTATACTGTATGTGAGAAGGTGAAACGTGCTATACAAAAAAGAAAAAAGGAGCAGGGGAAGGGGCTGGGTGGTAGTGGTGGTGGCCAGGCAGGGGAAGTGTCACTATTACATAGGATTATAACGTAGTAGGCCATGTCAGGAAGCGAGATTCGCAGAAAGGCTTGAAGGAGGTCAGGTAACCAGCCATGTGGATATCTGGGGAAGAGTGTTCCAGGCAGAAGGAATAGCGAGTGCAAAGACCCTGAGGCAGAAGTGTGTCTGCCAGTGTTTGAGAAATAGAAGGAGGCAGTGGTGAAGTGAGTGCCGGGGAGACTGGAAGAAGGCTTTGCTGGGCTGTGACATTATGATGAAAGAAGGAGCGGCTGAGTACAATGGCTTACCCCTGTAATCCCAACACTTTGGGAGGCCCAGGCAAGAGAATCAATCAAGACCAGGGGTTTGAGACCAGCCTGGGCAATATAGTAAGACCCTATCCCTACCAAAAATATTTTTAAAAATTAGTCAGGTGTGGTGGCATGTACCTGTAGTCCAAGCTGCTCGGGAGGGTGAGACTGGAGGATCGGTCGAGCCCAGGAGTTTGAGGTTGCTGTGAGCTATGATTGCACCATTGCACTCTAGCCTAGGTGACAGCAAGACTCTGTCTCAAAAAAAAAAAAAAAAGAAGGAAATGAACCCAGTCACTGAGTGCTGACTGTGTACCAGGAACTATGCTTGACATACAGTGGCCTTTTCATCCTTACAATAAACCTTACAAAGCAAGTAATGTGACTCCACCCACCTTTCATATACATGAACACAGCGAGAGACAGAAACAAGGTGTGACTTGCTCATAATGCGCAGCTAATAGGGGCTGAGCAGATTCTTTCCTAGGGCCATGCATTATGTGCCATAAAACTCCAAGCACTTTTAGTGAAAGGATTCAAGGAGGGGATTGGGGAGCAGACATGGCTTAAGCAGGGGGAGATGCCACCCAGGGTCCAGGCTTCCTGAGGCTGTCCTGGATCTGCAGGGGAAGGGTCTACAGAGACCTGGCCTCTCTGAGTCAAAAGCAGTGTGGGCCTGGAATGGTTAAAAAATGAGGACTTGGCCGGGTGTGGTAGCTCACGCCTGTAATCCCAGCACTTTTGGAGGCCGAGGCAGGTGGATCACCTGAGGTCAAGAGTTCGAGACCAGCCTGGCCAACATGGTGAAACCCTGTCTCTACAAAAAATACAAAAAATTAGCTGGGCATGGTGGCAGGCGCCTGTAATCCCAGCTACTCGGGAGGCTGAGGCAGCAGAATCGCTTGAACCCAGGAGGAAGAGGTTGTAGTGAGCTGAGATCGCGCCATTGCACTGCAGCCTGGGCAACAAGAGTGAAACTCCATCTTAAAAAAACAAAAAACAAAAAACAAAAAATGACTTGCTCAAACATGGTTACAAATATTGCTATGTATTTTAACTGATTTTTTTTTTCTTTTTTGAGATGGAGTCTTGCTCTGTCGCCCAGGCTGGAGTGCAGTGTTGCGATCTCAGCTCACTGCAAGCTCCGCCTCCCGGGTTCATGCCATTCTCCTGCCTCAGCCTCCCAAGTAGCTGGGACTATAGGTGCCCACCACCATGCCCGGCTAATTTTTTGTATTTTTAGTAGAGACGGGGTTTCACCGTGTTAGCCAGAATGGTCTTGATCTCCTGACCTCGTGATCCGCCCACCTTGGCCTCCCAAAGTGCTGGGATTACAGGCGTGAGCCACCGCGCCTGGCCTTGACTGATTATTTTTAAGAAGACAAGGCTTTTAAGGCCGAAGCGGGCGGATCATGAGGTCAGGAGATCGAGACCATCCTGGCTAACACGGTGAAACCCCATCTCTACTAAAAATACAAAAAATTAGCCGGGCGTGGTGGCGGGCGCCTGTAGACCCAGCTACTCGGGAGGCTGAGGCAGGAAAATGGCGTGAACCCGGGAGGCGGAGCTTGCAGTGAGCTGAGATTGCACCACTGAACTACAGCCAGGGAGACAGAGCGAGACTCAGTCTCAAAAAAAAAAAAAAGAAGAAGAGGAAGAGGAAGAAGAAGATAAGGCTTTTAACATACAATACACATCAATGTGATTTATTTACAAATATTAAATTCATAGCAGCTGGTCTGATGGTGGGACCCATCTCACGGATGTGAGGGTCTGTTTTCCAGCCTGTCAATTTTCTCTGTGACTGAAGGCAGAACTTCATGTGGTTCCCAACATCAAAAGTCTACTCTTGAGGTCCTCGGTGCATGTAAATAAATAGAATGATGGTAAATATATGTGGTACTTGCTGGGGGCAGTGGTAAATGCTTCACATACATTGGCTAATATCTTCATGAGAGCCCCATGAGGTTGACACTATTGTTGTCCTCCCTTATGGAGGAAGAAGCTGTAGAACAGGCACTGATTTGCCCAGGGTCTCATGACTAGTAAGCGGTGGTGCTGGAGCACTGAAAGGAGACCATGTGGCTACCCATGTTCGGCAGTCCCAGCATTTAACTATTCATTATTCTACACTGCCTGCCCAGGCTGGGCCTTGGCCATCGGCTCTCCCATGTGGTTTCTCCCAAGGCCTGTTTCCTGATATTGTCCTGTTGTTATAACCTTCTCCAGGCCGTGGAGGATCTCAGAGCTGGCATTTCCTGGTTGTCCTGGGATCTACCACGTCCCAGACTGGCACCCAAAGACTCACTGAGGCCTGAGGGAGGGAGAGTTAGAGAGTGGGGAGCACACCAGTGAACGTTGCTTTCAAGACTGGAAAGAACATTAGGTCTTGGGCTTCTGGCCCCAGGGCACCTGTGGAAAGTCACTCCACCAGCTCCATCCTTTCCCTCTTTTCTTCTTTTTACACTGAACCTGTGATGTTTTAAAAGGGTGCTGGACTTAGGTGTTAGAAACCTGACTTAAGTCTTGGATCTGCTTCTTTTTTTAAATTTTAATTTAATTTTATTGGCTCACTGCAACCTCTGCCTCCCAGGTTCAAGTGATTCTCCTGCCTCAACCTCCTGAGTAGCTGGGATTACAGGTGCCTGCCACCACACCCAGCTAATTTTTGTATTTTCAGTAGAGATGGGGTTTCACCATGTTGCCCAGGTTGGTCTTGAACCTCTGACTTCAAATGATCTGCCCGGCTCGGCCTCCCAAAGTGCTGGGATTACAGGTGTAAGCCACTGTGCCAGGCATGGATCTGCATCTTAATAGATGTGTGACCTTGGGCAAATAGCTTTATGTCTCTGGGCCTTTGTCTTTTCACCTGTAAAATGGGAATGAGAATAATAGCTACTCTTTGGCCAGGTGCAGTGACTCACGCCTGTAATCCTAGCACTTTGGGAGGCCAAGGCAGGTGGATTGCCTGAAGTCAGGAGTTCCTGACCAGCCTGGTCAATATGGCGAAACCCCATCTCTACTAAAAATATAAAAATTAGCTGGGTGTGGTAGCAGCTGCTTGTAATCCCAGGTACTCAGGAGGCTGAGGCAGGAGAATCACTTGAACCTGGGAGGTGGAGATTGCAAGTGAGCCAAGATCGCCACTGCACTCCAGCCTGGGTGACAAGAGTGAAACTCTGTCTCAAAAGAAAAAAATAGAATAATAGGTACTGTTTTTTCTGAGACAGGGTCTCACTCTGTCACCCAGGCTGGAGTGCAGTGGTGTGATCTCGGCTCACTGCAAGCTCTGCCTCCTGGGTTCAAGTGATTCTCGTGCCTCAGCCTCCCAAGTAGCTGGGACTACAGGCACGTGCCACCACACCCAGCTAATTTTTGCATTTTTAGTAGAGACGGGGTTTCGCTGTGTTGGCCAGGCTGGTCACAAACTCTTGACCTCAGGTGATCCACCTGCCTCGACCTCCCAAAGTGCTGGGGTTACAGGCATGAGCCACCGCACCCAGCCTAGCATTTGGATCATTGATAAACCTGGGGCACTTGGCTGTGAACTCTAAAGGGCTGAACAATTGTGAGGCATTATTGTTATTATTCTGATCCTTGCTCTAAATGCTCTTTGGTTACTTTCATTATAGCTGATGTTCTCCTTTCATCTGCTCCCAGATGACACAAGTCCCCTGCCCTTCTCTGAAGTCTCTTTTGTCATTTCCCAGGTGGCTGGAATTTGTGCCTGGAGAATGTGAGGTACAGAGAACTCAGTTTAGGCATGGGATTATAAAAAAAGAGAGAGAGAGAGAACTCAGTTTAATGTTGCCACCTTCAGTTACTATCATATCACTTTATTAATTATTTTATTTTTATATTCATTTATTTATTTTGAGACAGAGTCTCCCTCTGTCACCCAGGGTGGAGTGCAGTGGCACAATCTCAGCTCACTGCAACCTCCGTGTCCTGGGTTCAGGGGATTCTCCCACCTCAGCCTCCCAAGTAGCTGGGACTATAGGTATGCTCCACCACGCCCAGCTAATTTTTGTATTTTTTGGTAGAGACAGGGTTTTGCCATGTTAGCCAGGCTGGTCTTGAACTCCTGACCTCAAGTGATCTGCCTGCCTCAGCCTCCCACAGTGCTGGAATTACAGGTGTGAACCACTGTGCCTGGCCTAATTAATTTTTAGAGATGGGTCTCACTATGTTTCCCAGGCTGGAGTGCAGTGGCTATTTCACAAGCACAATCATAGTGCATTACAGCCTCAAATTCCTGGGTTCAAGTGATTCTTCTGCCTCAGCCTTCCAAGTAGCTGGGACTACAGGTGCATGCCACTGCACCTGGATATTATTATTTTATTTTACTTATTTTTTTTAAAGACAGGGTCTCCCTATGTTGCCTAGGTTGGTCTTAAACTCCTGGCCTCAACTGATACTCCCATCTCAGGCTCCTGAGTTGCGGGGATTACAGGCATGAGCCACTGCTGCTAGCTTATTATTATTTTAATATATTTTTCCATGGAAGGATAGCATACGCAGAAAAAGGTGCACACATCTTGAGTCTTCAATGAGTTATCACGAAACAACTACGTCGCTGTAACCTTTGTAGCTACCACCCAGTAAAGAATTAGAACATTACCAGCATTCTAGAAGCCCTCATTATGTCCACTTTATGCCCCCTCCCAATTCCTACCACCTCCTTCCTCCCTCAGGCTTATCTCTGTGTTGCCAGAGCCCAGCACAAAGCCCTGTCAAGAGGCCCAGTAAACATTTGTTAAACTAAATTGAATCTCAAGTACTTGTGATGTGACCTTGAGCTAGACACTTTGACTGTTTTGGCCTTAATGTACTCTTCTGCAAAACAGGGACAGCATTTCAGTGATTTCCATACCTCCCAACCCTAGTTGTATATCAGAGCCTTTGAAAAAAATACTTGGGCACTACCCTGAAGTAATTGAATCTAAATCTCTGACGGTGGGTCCCCGAAAATGATATTTTACAAAACATGATGATGATGATGATTACTATGATTGACAGGGTCTCCCTTTGTTGCCCAGGCTAGAGTGCTGTGGTGCGATCATAGTTCACTGTAGTCTCAAACTCCTAGGTTCAAGATACTCCTGCCTCAACCTCCTAAGCAGCTAGGACTACCAAGCCCAGCTAATTTTATCAGACAATGGCATTTATTTTTATTTATTTATTTTTTTTTGAGACAGAGTCTCGCTCTGTTGCCCAGGCTGGAGTACAGTGGTGCAATCTTGACTCACTGCAACCTCCGCCTCCTGGGTTCAAGTGATTCTCTTGCCTCAGCCTCCTGAGTAGCTGGGATTACAGGCATGTGCCACCACGCCCGGCTAATTTTTGTATATTTAGTAAAGACGGGGTTTCACCATGTTGGTCAGGCTGGTCTCGAACTCCTGACCTCGTGATCTGCCTGCCTTAGCCTCCCAAAGTGCTGGGATTACAGGCGTGAGCCACCACGCCCGGCCTAGACAATGGTATTTTTAAAAAGCTTTCCAGTGATTCCATTGTACAGCCATGATCCCTTGAACCTCACCAATTTCAACCAAACTATAGGTTGAAATTTAAGTTCCACTACTTAAAGCATGCCACTGTTGTGGGTTGAATTGTGTCCCGGCAAAAGAAGTTGAAGTCCTAATGCCCAGTGCCTATGAAGATGGACTAATTAGGATGGAGTCTTTGAAGATGATCAGGTTAAGATGAGGTAATTAGGTTGGATTTCTAATCCAATGAGTGGTGTCCTTATAAAAAGGGGAAATCTGGCTGGGGGTTGTGGCTGACCCCTGTAATCCCAGCACTTTGGGAGGCCGAGGCGGGTGGATCACCTGAGGTCAGGAGTTCGAGACCAGCCTGACCAACATGGTGAAACCCCATCTCTACTAAAAATACAAAAATTAGCTGGACGTGGTGATGGGTGCCAGTAATCCCAGCTACTCTGGAGGCTGAGGCAGGAGAATCGCTTGAATCCAGGAGGCAGAGGTTGCATTGAGCTGAGATGGCGCCACCACACTCCAGCCTGGGCAACAAGAGCCAGACTTTATCTCAAAAAAAATAAAAATAAAAATAAAGTGTGGGCGGGGAATCTGGACGCAGAGACAGAGACACCAGGAGAACTCCATGGAATACCAGATAGTGCTAACAAACCACTGGAAGGTAGGAGAAAGGCATGGGACAGATTCTCCCTCTTAGCTCTCAGCTGAAACCAACCCTGCCAACACCTAGATCCGACCTCCAGCCTCCAGAACTGTGAGACAATCAATTTCTGTTGTTGCAGGCACCCAGTTTGTGATACTTTGTTACGGCAGCCCTAGTAAGCAATACAACTACTTACATAGTAGCCAGGGGACTCTCTTCACCTGTTTCCTCATCTATAAAAGTGGAATTGTAATAATGTGCCAGGGTGCATTCCAAATAGTTTACACGGATTGTCTCAGTCATTACATCATCCCTCTGACATAGTCACTATTACTGTCTCTACTTAACAGATGAGAAAGTTGTGAAACAGGTTAAGTAACTTGCTCAAGGTCACACGGTAACTAAATACATAAACTAATAATACATTCTTCACAGGATTATTCGAAAGCCCTTATGAGACTGCAGATGTGGACGTGAAATCGTTTTGTAAGTAGTCGGCATTTTACTCGCGTTAGTGAGGTTCTCTGTATAGTCAGGACTTTTTTTTTTTTTTTGGTCATCTCTGACTCTCCTTCCTCTTCCTACGCAATACTTCCTTCCCTCGGCGACAGGGGCCGCTGCGCTGGGCGGGTGCCGATGGTCTCTCTAGCCCGCCGCACCGGCTGCTCGCTGGTGCCTATAAGTGACAGCGCCGGGCTCAGCTAGGCTTCAGTCCGCTGCTGCCGGGGCCGGGGCTAGGGTTAGTTCTGTAGCTGGACCAGGAGGAGCTGCAGCTGGGCCGGGGCGGAGCGCCGCGCCGGGGCCGCGAGGAGGGGCGTGTTGCTGCTGGCCCACCGCGAGCCGCCCCCAGCCCGCGCCGAGGCGCCTTGCCGCCAGGCCGCCTGCCTTCCGCCTCTTTCCATTTCCCCGGAATCTCAGCCCGGCGCGCCTGGACCCCTGCCCCTCTCTGGGTGGAGAAGCTCCCGGCCGCTTCCCGGTTTCACTCCTTCTCAGCCTGGGCTCCCAGCCCCCTCTCTCCTTTTCCTGCACTGGGTCTCACCCCCTTCGGTCCCCTTCCTTTAGCTCAGGCTCCCTACCCCTTCCTTTAGCCCACAGCCCAGAGTCCCAGCTCCTCAGTCACTTTCCTCAGCCAAAGGTCCCAGCCTTCCCTCTTCCTTTCCCTTGCACGGGTCCAGCCTATCCTGCCCCTTCCTCTATCCCTAGGGCTCAGTTTCCCACATCCGTCCTCCCCCTTTCCAGGCCCGGAGTTCCAGACCTTTTGGTCTCCTTCCGTGGTCCTTCCTGGGTCCTTGCCCCCTTTCCCCACTTTGGAGTTCCAGATTGCAAACCCAGCCTCCCTCCACCCCCAGAAAATTGCTTCCATGGAAATGCCTCTCTAAAACATGAACTTTTCCTAGAGACTACGCCAGTCTCTCTTCCCACTTGCTGACCCTTTGCTACCTATGTGCCCGGTTTTACTCTCACTTGGGTAAGGTCGAGGCCGGCTCTGGAAGCAGCACCATGGTTCTGCGGTCTGGCATCTGTGGCCTCTCTCCACATCGGATCTTCCCTTCCTTGCTCGTGGTGGTCGCTTTGTTGGGGTTGCTGCCTGTTCTCAGGAGCCATGGCCTCCAGCTCAGCCCAACTGCCAGCACCATTCGAAGCTCAGAGCCACCACGAGAACGCTCGATTGGGGATGTCACCACCGCTCCACCGGAGGTCACCCCAGAGAGCCGCCCTGTTAATCATTCCGTCACTGATCATGGCATGAAGCCGCGCAAGGCCTTTCCAGTCCTGGGCATCGACTACACACACGTGCGCACCCCCTTCGAGATCTCCCTCTGGATCCTTCTGGCCTGCCTCATGAAGATAGGTAAGTCCCGTTTGCTCCGATGCTGCGGCCGCCACCAGACTGGTGAGCTTCTTGCCTCATCTCGCACCATTTGAGGCTGTCCAGGAGTAAAGATCTGAACTACCCCCATAAAGTAGGCAGTCTCCATCCTGCCACCTTGGTCCTTCTCAGGCTCCAGTTCTGTGGCTTCTGATCTGTGATCTGAGGCTTCCCAAGATTGGAGCCAGCACTGTGCACAGAAGAGAGCAGGATTAGAGAATGGGATGCTTCTGATCCTAGGTCCCTTCAGTAAGGCTTCCACGACTGGCAAGTCTCCTCTGGCTGGGCCAGACCCCCAGGGGAGCCAGGCACCCCGCTGTGTGTGAGACAGAAAGGAGTGTCTTCTGGCGAGTGGCACATTCTGCTCTGTCAACAGCAACCAGTGCAATTTATGACAGGCTTCACTGGAGCGTGTTCCAGGATGGAGTATATTTCTACTTGGCCTGCTTGAGGAGTTTAAGCATAGTGGAGACCTGGGCACAGGAAACTTACAAGTGTGGTGGATCACAGGGGATCCCCATATTCCCACGTTTCCTTCATCTCCAGAATGTTATCTGTCAGCTTTGCTTGTCCAGGCTAGTTAGGAGCCCCTGAGTCAATTTCCGGCCCAGGAATGCCATACTTTATAGAATCTGTGGGACAAGGGGCCCTAGAAATTTCTGAAGTCTGTTTTGGAAGTGGAGGGAGAGTGGAGGAGGTTGAGGCTTGGTCTGACCCCAGCTCACCCCCAGGTCGCTGCCTGGCTGTGTCTCAGGGTGCTGTCTGGCCTGCTGCTCAATCAAGTAGATGAGGTACATGGGGGAGCCTTGGGATGTTCAGGCCTGAAGAGACTTTGAAACCTTCTTTTGGGGAGAAGGAAACAGACAACTTATTTGCTCTCAGAGTATTGGTCTCCCTGCTAGGCCTGAGCACTCTGTTCTGCTGAGTGATTGGGGGAGCTTACTGGAGCCTACATTGCCCAGAAGTCCCTGAAAGTGGTGTTCAGGGGGACTTTGACAACTGCCTTTGCATTTTCAGCTTGCCCCCAGCTGGCTGTGGAAGGCATGAGGTCCTGGGACTCTGCTGTCCCCTCTGCCTGAGATTTGGGTTTGGGGATTTGGCAGGAAACCTTCCAGCTCTCCCAAGGACATGCAGGAGCTGAGCGGTGCTGCCCGGCTGGTGTGAGGCAGGCTCTGGGACATGCTGCGGGAGGGAAGTGGTGCCTCTAATTTGATAGATCCAGGAGCTGGGTTCCTGGTGCAGGGCTCTTGTGCCAAGCTGGTCACAGTAGCAGAGCCTTACATGGAACTAAGCCATCAGCACCTATACCCTGATGGCAGTTAGCTTCCTGGAGAGAAATCAAGGACTGGACAAGGGGAACCATGTGTACTGATTCTGACATAAATGCATGACCTTGAATAGCTGAGGCCTTTTTCTGCAGGTCTCCCTCACCTGTGAAATGGGTAAGACGCTCAGTTTGACCACACCAATTGAGTCATGAAATGTCGTCTGATTTGCTGTAAGAAGCTGAAGTGACAGTGATGTCATTTGACTGTGTGAGACCAGGAGGAGACCTCACAAGTGCAATCTATAAATTGCCTCCTGTCCCCGATCCCCTCACCTGCCCACCACACCTGGCATTACATTAGGGCATTCAGGGCTGGCAGACACACTTTGAGTGTCAGTGGCTGCTGGTGGGATGACAGCATGACTGCAGAGACCCCACTCTAGGCAGTCAGAAGTTTGTCCCTGCAGGCCTGGTATCTCTAGTGCTAATGAGGTCAGCTTGGCCTGGCCTGCTTTGTCACCACCCAAGTGCTGTGCCCGGGACCCTGGGCAGCTGGAGAGCAGAGATGGTGTCATGGCAACAATATCAGTCTAGAAGTCAGGAAAACCTGGCGTCTCTTCCCACCTCCCTCTGTCCTTGGACCAGTCACGCCTCCCTACCCATCAGTTGATCTTTGTGGTCCCTTCCAGGTGTGATATTTCTGTCATTCCACTGACTCTGGAAACTCTGGCAAGTCACTCAGCCTTGGACCTCAGTTTTCCCATTGTAAAATGATGAGGCTGGACGTATTCTCCTTTCCAAAAGTCTGTTTCTGCCTTGGAAAGGCATTTTTCTGCCTCTGAAAACAGGAGTTCTAGCATCTGGCCATGAGTGGAGAGAAAGGTGGTCTAAAGATCTGAAGAGTCCCTGTTCAGGCCTCAAAAATGAAAGCCCATTTTTCCCAGCTTCACCTTTGCAGTGTGGAATTCAGCCACCACTCTGCCACTTAGCAGCATCTCTGAGCCTCAGTTTCCTCATGTATAAAAGGGGAACTAAGCTGGGCGCAGTGGCTCACGCCTGTAATCCCAGCACTTTGGGAGGCTGAGGCAGGGTGGATCGCCTGAAGTCAGGAGTCGCCTGAAGTCAGGAGTTTTGATACCAGCCTGGCCAACATGGTGAAACCCCGTCTCTACTAAAAATACAAAAAATTAGCTGGGCATGGTGGCAGCTGCCTGTAATCCCAGCTACTCCAGAGGCCAAGGCAGGAGGATCGCTTGAACCCAGGAGGCGGAGGTTGCAGTGAGCCAAGATTGCGCCATTTCACTCCAGCCTGGGCAACAAGAGTGAAATTCCGTCTCAAAATAAATAAATAAATAAATACATAAATAAATAAATAAAAATAAAATGGGAACTAATAGTATCCAGTTATAGTGCTATTAATGTGATTATTACATAAATAAATGCACATAAAAGTTTGTATACACAGGAAGTGTTCAATGAGTGACAGCTGCCCCTGTTAATATTTTAACCACCTACAGCAAATGCATCCCTACCTCAGCCTCCTACAACCTTCCTCTGAGCTGAAGGATTACAAATCTCTCAAACCTAGGCTGCCACCAATGTCCTTCCTTAAGGTATCAGGGTTTCCATGTGTCCTATACTGTTCACTTGAGCTGGTCGTGGCGGGAGGGAAGATGGCACCAGCTGCCTTGTAGGGATAAGGGTGGGGGGCTGAGGCCATGCTCCCTCTGCACTCTCAGATACCCAAGAGCCTGGGAGCTGATTTTGGGGTCTTGCCTATTCTCTCAACACCCCTGCGTGGGTAGGAGTTCCGTTGGAGCCCTCATTCTGTCATCTATGGCAGCTGCTTCCCTTGCAGGTTACCCCTCCTATAAGAATAGAAAGTGCTTTGCAGTTCTCCTTCCTACCCTAACCATGGAGCAGAGCCTCAGGTAGACTCTTGCAGAGACTGGGGTGGGAGGAGCAGGGTGGGAGCTGAAGTTCTAGAATAGTTGCTTCTGGGTTCTAGTCTACCTCTGACTCAGTGGGTGACATTAGGTAAGTCACCTTCCCTCTCTGGACCTTTTTTCTCTCCCCAGCATTCAGGAATTCTTGCTTGTCCTTGATGGGGAGGGGCCAGTGGTGTGAAGAGGATTTAGGCTATTGGGAAAACTGTGGGAATGACTCTAAGCCTTAGGAGTTAGGTGCATTCCCCACCCCACATTGTGCTGTGGACCCCACATGAACTCTGCTTTGTTCCGAGTTCACCTGACTCCCAGGCTAGTACTTATTCCAGAGGAGAGCCTCACTGTAACTCAGCTCACCACTGGCATCTCCTGCAATTGTTTACCCATGTTCCTGACCCAGAATGCCTGGCAGAGGCCCGGGAGCCCATAAAGCAGGTATTCATCTTGTCTCCTGACCAGGGACACAAAAGGCTTCTTTTGTCCCTTTATATCTTATAGCTTTTTTTGGTTTTGGTCTTTGCAAGGCGAATCCTGCCATCTCCTCTGTAGATTAAGTCTGTGAATAGGGGAGATGGGGTCACTGCCCACTTCACATGCATGGATATCAGACCCAGCAACTGGTTTCCTATAAAAATGACACTAGAAGGTGCCTCTCTCACTTCTCAAAAGAAGAGAAGAACAAATAGGCTAAAGGTCACCTTGAAACTGTCTCAAGAAGCCCAGATAGGACTCTGTAAAAAGGAAGCGATGACCTTTTTCTCTTTGGGAAAATAGCAGACTGACTGCAGAACAGTGGGAGGGAGGTCAGCTGGGGACTGGGAGGAAGGCTTCAGGTAGGACATGTGTCTCTAGGAGTGCCAAGACACTTAGAGGGCTTAGTTGGTCAGATTGCCCAGACTTCATTCAGCTGAGCACCCTCGAAGTTTGCCTTTCCTCTCCTTCCAAGCCAGCCCCATGGCGTCCAGCCCTGGTATAAAGGAAAGACGTAGTCAGAAGCCCTGGGTTCTGCTCCTGATGCTGCCTCTCAGTACCTGTGTGACCATGAACCTTGAGGTTCATGCACCTCATTCTCTGAACCTGACTTGCCTCATCCTTAAGACCAACGTAGAGGCTGAACGTGGGAATGCCTGGTAGAGTGACCAGCTCACTGTAGTAACTTTCGGGGCCGTGCAGATTCTTCCCCTTTTGGGAGGTCTTCCCAGCCCACAGCAGTCACTTTCTCTTTCTCTCCCAAACCCTTTTCCCTTATTGTTTATCCATAACATTGGCATTAGGCCTTGCCTGCCCTGTGACATCTCCTGTGTTGAACGGGTGTGTGTGTTTTAATAATAGTTGCCACTTGGTATCTACAGAGTAGTGTCAGGCACTTTATAAAAGCAATCTTATTTAATCCCTACTCAAATCACATGAGATAAAAGCTGTCTCTGTTTTGCAGATGAGGAAATGGCTCAGAGAGGTTATCTTCAGTGATGTCAAATTGCTATTTATTGTCTCTTCGAGTCTTGGCATAGCCTTCTAGAGGGGTGCAGCTGCATCTCCTGCCTCTGGCATTCCCGCAGCAGATGCACACGGCCCTGCACTGAGAAGCGCCCAGCTCACTGCACCTGCACTCAGGAATTGTAGGACTCCCTCTAGGAGTTGGGCACATGTCGTTGGTGGGAGCCCTGTCCCTGCCTTGAGAAAGCTGTAGGTGTTCTGTGTCCAGCTGTGCACCTGTCCTTTGTTTGTGTGAGTCTTCTTGGATGCACCTGAATCCTGCATTCAGGGGGCCTATCCCTTGTTCTCTGCTAGCGACCCTGCCTGCTATCTCTCTTCCGGTGCCCTCTCAGCCATCAGACCAGAGCTTGCTTCTTCCCTGCTTGGGCAGGGAAGTGCCAGGTAAAGGGTGGTCTCCTTTAGCCATGAGGGTTGGCTGACCTTATGACCTCCCGCCTCTGAGCAGAAAGGTGACAGGCTGCTTTTGGTTACCCTCAGGGCCCAGCAGAGTCCCCTGAGAGGCAGCCTCTGTTGGGAGCAGGTGGCACAACTTTGTTTAGCTCTACAAGGCAGGAGGAGTTTAATAGTACTTCTCATTAGCACTGAAATTTGTTTCCAAAGCACTTGCGTGTACAATATTTAATTTAGATCTTCTCAGTGGTCCTGTGGGTTAGAATAGCATGTGGTATTGATGTGTTCATCATTTTACATCTAAGGAAATTGAGCCTTTGGTTGTGACCTGCCTGAGGTCACTTAGCAAGCCTGGGACTAATCACTCAAGGCCAAACTCTCTCCTGCCAGGCCAACATGCTGGGTTCTTGTTGGATCAAGGGGGATGAGAGATTTAAAGGGGCTTTGAGGAGAGTCAATGACCAGACACATCCACATTGGTAACCTGGATTGTTGTCAGGAGGGACACCTGTTCCTCCTGTAGGCAGGAAGCGCTAAAGGGTCTGGGTGGTCTGGAGCCTTGACAGCTTTGGCTCAGCTCCAAGTTCTTTTCTACAACTTGAACATACCTGTATTTGCATGAAGGAGGATGAGGGCCAGAGTCGCACTGGGGACTGACATTCTCATAGCTCTTATCTGTGGAGCAGCAAATCTTTGAAATGGAGGACTTGTCCTTTCCCCCAAAATGTTGCATGCCCTCTGGGAGAGAAAAGGAGAGGCAGAGAAATGATTACAATGGAAAACATGCAGGATGGGGTGAAAGGTTAAGATACCTGAGATCTAGTCTCAGCTCTCTGTTGCCCAGCTGTGTGACTTTAGGCAAGGCATAACCTCTCTGAGCCCCTGTTTTCTTTTTTCTTTTTATTTTTTGATACAAGAGTTTCGCTCTTTTTGCCCAGGCTGGAGTGCAATAGTGCAATCTTAGCTCACTGCAACCTCTGCCTCTTGGGTTCAAGCAATTCTCCTGCCTCAGCCTCCTGAGTAGTGGGGATTACAGGCATGTGCCACCACACCTGGCTAATTTTGTATTTTTAGTAGGGATGGGGTTTTGCCGTGTTGGTCAGGCTTGTCTTGAACTCCTGACCTTAGCTGATCCGCCCACCTTGGCCTCCCAAAGTGCTGGATTACAGGCGTAAGCCACTGCTCACGGCCTGAGCCCCTGTTTTCTAATTGATAATATAGATACTTAATTTTTTATTTTGTTTTGTTTTGTTTTTTTAGAGATGGGGGATGGGGGTCTTCCAATGTTGTTGTCCAGGCTGGTTTTGAATCCCTGGCCTCAAATGACCCTCCCGCTTCAGTCTCCTGAGTAGCTGGGATGATAGGGATGAGCCATCACACCTGACTCCCTATTATTTTATTTTTATTTATTTTTTTGAGATGGAGTCTCACTCTGTCGCCCAGGCTGGAGTGCAGTGAGGCGATCTCGGCTCACAGCAACCTCCGCCTCCAGGTTCAAGTGATTCTCCTACCTCAACCTCCCAAGTAGCTGGGACTACAGGCATGCGCCACCACCCCCAGCTAATTTTTGTATTTTTTTCTTTTCTTTTTTTTTTTTTTTTTTGAGACAGAGTCTCACTCTTTTGCACAGGCTGGAGTGCAGAGGCATGATCTCAGCTCACTGCAACCTCCGCCTCCCGGGTTCAAGTGATTCTCCTGCCTCAGCCTCCTGAGTAGCTGGAATTACAGGCACCAACCATCGTGCCTGGCTAATTTTTTGTATTTTTTTTTTTTTTTTTAGTAGAGACAGGGTTTCACCATGTTGGCCAGGCTGGTCTCGAACTCCTGACCTCAGGTGATCTGCCCGCCTCAGCCTCCCAAAGTCCTGATATTACAGGCATGAGCCACCGCGCCCGGCCTAATTTTTGTATTTTTAGTAGAGATGGGTTTTCGCCATGTTGGCCAGGCTGGTCTTGAACTCCTGACCTCAGGCGATCTGCCCGTCCCGACCCCCCAAAGTGCTGGGATTACAGACATGAGCCACTGCACCCATCCGGTAATTGGTAATATATTTGTTAAATACTTGTTAATTGGCTGCCACTTATTAATTTTTTATTTTGTTTATTTTTGAGACAGGATTTTGCTCTGTCTCCCAGGCTGGAGTGCAGTGGCGCAAAGACGGCTCACTGCAGCTTCAACTTCCCTGGCTCAGGCGATCCCCCCACCTCAGCCTCCTGAGTAGCTGGGACCACAGGTACAGGTCACCACATCCGGCTAAGCTGCCACTTATTCATATCTAGTTTAGAGGTTGTGAAAGGTACTTGCACAGCTAGAAAACATTAGGGTTTAAGCCCAGATTTGTCTGACTTCAGAGCCTGTGTTCTTTTCATCCTCATGCCCTGATTCCAAGGGCCTTTTCAGTTTAGAAATTTAATTTTTCCCATAATCATTTTGAATTGGGGGAGATTTAAAGACTTTAGTATTTTGAGCCTTGGCTGCTTTCTGTGGATCACTTCTTGGGTTTGGGGAAAAAGCTGACCCACTCCAAGTCCCACTGTGAAGCAAATAACCTTTCTCGGAGGTGGCAGCATGCAGAAAAATTCAGGAGTGACGGGGAACTGGAGCTGGGGGTCTGAGGCTGTCTCTGGGAATGCCAGCCCATACACAGCCTCCTTTCCTCCTCACCGCCTCTCCCACCTGCCCCCTTTCCTCCTGAGGCAGGGAGAGAAGGCTCGCTCAGCACACCCAGGACCTGGGTTATTCCTGAGTCATCCATCGCCTGTGTGGGCCTCATTTTGCAGCACTCGCTCCCCCTGCAAATGTCTGAGTCAGGCATGTCTCCCCAACGTTGTCTGCACACACTGCACTAGGCCAAACTGTCTCTTTAGATGCCGATAAACATCAACTGATACTTTAAAGCAGCCCGTGATTATATGTTGGTATTTTAATCTTATGGGCTAATCTAATTTTAACTGAACTAAGTTTTGGGTTGGGCCTGGATCAGTGGGCTGCCCGCCTTCCCTGGGATCATGCTGACTTCATTTTCTTCCCCCTAAAGCTCATCTAATATACAGAGCCGATTTTGGGGTCTATTAGGCCAGACCTGAGCCCTGAGTTTTTATACTACTTGCCAAGAATCCAGAGTTCCCCCAAATTACCCCAGCAAATTCTTTCTTGAAAAGATATGTCCTTAAGCAGTTCTGAGATTCAGGATGAAAAGCTCTGTTCCTTCCCAGGCCCCCTTCCCTGTCCCTTGGGAAGCACTTACCCCTAAGCCCAGACTGGCCTTTCCACAGTGCTGAGCCTGTTTGAGACCAGGCCACAGAAGGCGGAGGAGTGATATCACAGCTGTGTGTTAGAGCCCACAAGTTCACTAAACCAATAAATAGCTAACACTTGCATAGCATTTGCTGTATGCCAAGTGAAGCTGGAAGAGGCTGTGTCTTTGCATCAGCCAGCCAGGACCAAGAGCAGCTCGCTAAGATCCTGGGTGGAAGAGGCAGGTCAGCTGAAATCAGCTAGCAGGCATTTAGCATATGGCCATCAAGGAACAAAAGAAGAGTAAACCCAGGCCCTGCTCTTTAGGAGCTTCCAGCCTGCCAGGGCTGGGCGGACTCCTGGCAGAGGCAAAGTACAGAGGGAGCAAGCAGTCCCTGAGGACTGGGGTGTTTAGAGAAAGCCTCTCAAAGGAGGTGGAACATTAGTCTGAGTCTTGAAGGATGGAAAGGAATTAGATAAGCAGGCTATACTTAGTACCAATTTCCATAAGAATGTAAGCCTCTTGAGGACAGGGACTTTGTTTGTTCACTTTCTTCTTTTTTTTTTTTTTCCTTTTTCCTTTTTTTTTGAGATGGAGTCTTGCTCTTCGCCTGGGTTGGAGTGCCAGAGTGCAGTGGCGAGATCTCAGCTCACTGCAACTTCTGCCTCCCAGGTTCAAGCAATTCTCCTGCCTCAGCCTCCAGAGTAGCTGCAGGTTCAAGCAATTCTCCTGCCTCAGCCTCCAGAGTAGCTGGGATTGCAGGCTTACATCACCATGCCCAGCTAATTTTTTGTGTTTTTAGTAGAGACGGGGTTTTGCTATGTTGGCCACTCTGGTCTAGAACTCCTGACCTCAGGTGATCCACCCACCTTGGCCTCCCAAAGTGCGGAGATTAAAGGCGTGAGCCACCACGCCTGGCCTGTTCACTTTCTTATCTGTGCCTGGCACAGAGTAAGGGCTCCATAAATATTTGGGGAAGGAATACATGAATGAATATGTGATTGACTTCAGTGTAAAGATAGGATCCCTGCAAAGCCCTGGGGCAGACAAGAAACCAGTTTGACTGCCCAGAGAGGAGGGAGAGCAAAGGTTGCAGAGGCTCCTTGGCACCAGACTGCCAAGCCAGGGAGTTTAACTGAGCTCGCTGGGAGCAACACTCACAGAATGATGCCTTAGGCGCCAGCCAGTGTTTTAAGTGGTGCTGCCTTGGCCACCTCCCTCGGCTTGGCTCTAATGGAGGGTCTGCAAGGGCATCCTCTCTGGGCCGGGTGGGGTCTCTCTGGGAAGATCTGGATCTGTTTGGTCTGCCCTCAATTTGTGTAAGTAAAAGTAAGATACCAGAGCTTCCTTGGGGAGCTGCCGAGAGCCCTAATTGAATTAAGCTTTTCCTGGGAAGATTCCTCAAGCCATAAACTGCACTGTGACTGTAAATTAATGAGACCAGTGGCTTTAAACCATACAAGAAGGCAATCTTGTTAATTTATAGTTGTACCTGGACAGGTTTACTTATGGCTTCTCTTTGCTTTAATGTGTGTTGGGAATGGGTGGGCTGGGCCAGAATCTCCTTTCTATGGCAGATTTATTTTTATAATATGAATAAATAAAACATGTCAATGGTAAAAACAAAACAACAAAAATAAAACCCAACAGTACAGAGGGTATTGAGGTGAAAGGGAAAAGTCCCCCTCATTACTTCTCTGACCACCCCCACTGTCATACATTCCAGAGGTTACCACTGTTAACTGTCTTGTCCATCTTTTTTAGAAATTCTCCATATTGAGTATGTGAGTGTGTGTGCATGCAAGGCAAATTTAGTTTTCATAAAGCCATTGCATAAAGGAAAAGAGCTCTAGGCTGGTAACTGGGGACCTGGGTCCTAGTCCTAGCTCGCCTCTTTCCTGCATATTGACCTTTGCAAAGCTATGTTTGCCTTCCTGGGCCTTAGTTTCCCTATCTGTCGATTTCATCTTGAAGGGCTCTCTGGGGCTGTCCTGTGGGAAAGGCGGTCATTCCAGGGAAGCCTCTGTTCCGTTGAGGCCTAAGCAGACTGTGAGGCCCTCAGATGGGGAATTCCACAGCTCTGTCCTTTGGGAGTGGGCCAGTGCTGTCATTGAGCCCTGGCTTCAAAGCACAGAATTCAGTACAAGTACAGATCACGGTCATCTCTAAGTCCGGCTGAGGGTTACAAGGTTGAAGAAATGAGCCCACAGGGAGTCAGCTTTCTTGCTGGGGAAGTGAGACAACATACAAGGGAGAAAGCACAGGTGGGAAATTGTGTGGTTCAGGCTGGATGCTTGGGGGAATCAGAGGAGAGGAGGAGAGATGAGGGAAGCTTCTTGAAGGAGGTGGCCTTGAGAGGTGGGCCAGGGGTAGAAGAGGAACATCATTCAGGAGGGGTTGCTAAGGGATTCTGGTTTAGGTGAGAGGATGGACTGGATGATCTGTTGTTCTAGGATCTAGGTTTCTAAGATTGTTTCTCAGTCCATGATAAAGTTTGTGGAGCTCCCAAAATAGTCTGCAGACAGTTGTATATATGTGATTTTATCAAGGGAGAAGGCCCATGATAGACTCAGATTTTTTTTTTTTTCTTTTTTTTTTTACACAGTTGATTGTCAGTGTGTAAGCCACAGATTCTGAAGGTTAAGAGCTTCTGCCTTTTGTGTGG
This sequence comes from Gorilla gorilla gorilla, assembly GCF_029281585.2. Classification (NCBI taxonomy): domain Eukaryota; kingdom Metazoa; phylum Chordata; class Mammalia; order Primates; family Hominidae; genus Gorilla; species Gorilla gorilla. Next base: position 212,802,822 of record NC_073224.2, read on the forward strand.
TGGGAACTTGAAGGGTAGAGGACTAACTGGTCTAGGATGAATCCTTGGAGGAGGTGGTACTTAATTCTGGGATGAGTGGGGTTTGCCTGTGGGACTGCAGAATACCTTCCAGGCAAGGAGAAGGACCCCAGAGTGAGTAAGCTGTGTCCTGAGAGAAGGGAAGGGGAAATGAGTCCTTAAAGTAGAGAAAAACTTTTCTAGGTTGGAAATCAAAGCAGATGCAACATGTTCCGCCTACACTGTGCAGCAGGGAAGGTACTGGCTTCTTTATGCCCTCTGGGTCTGCTGGGTTGCCATGGTGAGCCCAGCTCACACACAGTAGGTGACTCAGGCCACCTGCCCATTTCCCTAAAGCAGCTAGGGCCCAGGCACACCTCTGAGGCTCTGCTAGTGGGGAAGCAACCACCTTTGAGGCAGCAGACGCAAGAGAAAGCCTCTGAAGGTGGACAGGCTTTGAGGATGCAGCTAGGAAGCCCTGACTGGCCTCTGCTGTTTCCTGGACTGAAGGTCCCTGTTCTCTGTTCTCACTCTGCTTCTGGGAATGAAAGTATAGAATATTCTAATTCTAGAATGTTAGAGATGGAAAAATCCTTATCATAGCTTGTAACCCCCAGGCCCAAAGGGAAATGGAGATGTTTTGATCAAGTTCTCTGTTTTTCCAGTTGAGGCCCAGAGAGGATTGGCCCCAGGCCACTCGTGAATTAATGGCAGTCAGTCTTCTTCCCTGCTCTGTTAACTAACTCAGGAGTCCCTAGGCAGTAAGACCTGGACAGTGGACCGAGAGGAGGGGCTGTGGTTTTTGGCTTGGATATTGGTAGCACTGGCAAATCTCAGTTCTTCCAGTGGGCCCTTTAAGCCTAAAGAAGGGCAGCTTCCTCCTGGGGTATCTATTAGGGAGCTGTCCTTGGCAGAGAAACCACTGGTCCTTACACTGGTCCTTACAGGGGAGCCAAGTACAGGTCTTGGGACCTCTGAGACAGCCCAGAGGCTTCTGCCTTCACCCATTGAATCCCTCAGGTCGTGTAGTCCATCACAAGCCAATGTTGAACTTGGGTGCTGTGCTTTTTATAGCATCTTTGCCATCAAGCCAGGGAATAAGATCTTATCTCCCCGGTGGCCAGGACCCACAGGAATCTGGATGCTGTACCAGGTAGGCGTTATGCCAGCATGAGGCGGGGCCAACTCACCTAACTGGGCAAAGCCTAAGACTCAGGTTACAGCAAGATGGGGGAGGAGAGCAGGCACCCTACCCGACCCGCTTCCCTGACTGAGCACTGCCTGCCTGGCTGGTGGAAGGTGCAGAGATGCATGAGAACTGCTTCTTTTACCAAGCTCAACGACTTGTTTGAGAAATGCGGTACAGATGCAAAACAGTCAGACAGTAGAAAGGGGGTGTGATTTGAAGTGCAGATGGAATTCTACGGGACTTTAGAGGTGGGAGAGAGAACTTCGTACCTGGGAAGATCCCAGTAGGCTGTGCAAGTGACCACTGAGCTAGGCCTTGAAGTATATGTAGGATTTAGATGAGATACTTGAATGAAATCTCACTGGGCACAGCCAGAAGCTTCTACTTGGGGCAGAACCTCTGGACTGCAGAAGAATGTCCCAGAGCAGTTCCCTTTGGAAACATGCCCACAGGCATGGTGGTTAGAAAAACAAGCTTTGCAGCTTGACAGACCTGGGTTCAAATCTCAGCTCTACTACTTTGTAGCACCGTGACCTTGGGCAAGTCACTTATCCTGTTTAAAAAAAATTTTTTTTTATTTTTTATTTTGAGATGGAGATTCTCTCTGTCACTCAAACTGGAGTACAGTGGCACAATCTTGGCTCACTGCAACCTCTGCCTCCCTGTTTCAAGCGATTCTCCTGCCTCCCGAGTAGCTGGGATTACAGGCTTGTGCCACCACGCCTGGCTAATTTTTGTATTTTTAGTAGAGATGGGGTTTTGTCATGTTGGCCAGGCTGGTTTTGAACCCCTGACCTCAAGTGATCCCCCCAGCTTGTCCTCCCAAATTGCTGGGATTACAGGCGTGAGCTGCCGTGCCTGGCCTGTAGAGGTGACCCGCCTGGTGTCATATAGCCTGACTGTGGCAGAGCTGAAGCTGGACTCCAGGACTTCCCCTTCCAAGTCCTGTGCCATTTCTCCTACATAACATTTATGTTATGTTACCCCACCTAGCTGGAGTAGCAAGACTGATCGCCTGAAACATTTAATGAGCAAAGCGTGATTTTGTATGACAACTTGATGTGTAGCTATAAAAGCACTCAATTTTGCAGAACAGATGATGGTTTTAAAAATAGTCCCAGCTATGATAAGTGCTAGGTGAGTGATGCCAGTATTAAGGGGAAAAGGTGTGCCCTTTTTAAGCTACATCACCCTGTCTGAGCCTCAGTTTCCCCAGTCTAAAGGGGGGTGATGTCTGTAAAGCCCTGAGCACATTGTAAGTGCTCACGAATGGGAGTTGCTACTATTCCTGGAGCCTTAAAGGAAGAGGAGAGGGTGGGGTCAAGCACTGGAGGATGGTTTTAGGTATATGGACTGGAGGGCATTGGGGTGAGCTGAGTACTGAGGTTAGGGGTGCAAATGAGACCATGAGCTGAATTGTCTGAGCTTGTTCTTTAGTTGGGAGGTGGGGAGACACATGTTCAGCAAATGGATTCGTGCTGATAAATACTGTACTGAAGATGGAAAGATGGATAAATATAATCCCAGCCTCAAGGGAGAGGCTGGATGTAAACAGGCACTTGTGATGTGCTGTAAAGTGCTGCCGCAGGAGCCTGCAGAGCTGTGGGTGTGCGGGAGGGAGGAGTGGAGGTGGGTGGGTCAGGAAAGGCTTCCCAGAGCTTTGAGCTGGGTCCTGAAGGTTAAGAATGAGTGTTTTGGCCAGGTGCGGTGGCTCACACCTGTAATCCCAGCACTTTGGGAGGCTGAGATGGGCGGATCACTTGAGGTCAGGAGTTCCAGACCAGCCTGGACAACATGGTGAAAGCTCATCTCTACTAAAAATACCAAAATTAGCCAGGTGTGATGGTGCAAGTCTCTAATCCCAGCTACTTGGGAGGTTGAGACAGGAGAATGGCTTGAACCCAGGAGGTGGAGGTTGCTGTGAGCCGAGATCGCCTCACTGCACTCTAGCCTGGGCGACAGCAAAACTCTGTTTCGAAAAAAAAAAAGAATGAGTGTGCTTAGCTCACATAGAGGGGAGAACTGGAGAAGGGCACAGAGATGTGAATGATACAGAGCCACAGATCATGCAGAACCATTGACCTTTGCTTCTAAAACTCATTGGGATGTTTCCAACCCTTCCACCTCACCCCCAAACACGCCTCACTCACCTGCTTTGCTGGGCAGAGAAGCTAACTGCACCTGTGGGGCACTGAGCACCTGTGATGACTGTCGCCCTGGTATGGGCAGTGAGGACAGAGCTACCTACCACTTACTGAGACCCTGCCAGTGCCTGGCTTTGTGCTCAGGGCTTCGCATAGTGCATCGTTGCCTTCTGCACTATGTGACAGCCCCGAAGGGTGCGAGTCATGGTATCTAGCTTTATTTAGCTTACAGCTACTTTAGGAAAGTGAAACAGGGAATAATTAAGTGCTCGAGGATTGCTGTGCTGTTGCCTCAAAGAACAGGAGACCTTTAGGAAGGGGAGAAATGTGGCTGGAATGAGCATGGAGCAGAGATCTTTGTGCAGACACCTTCACCAGACCCTTCTAAGAGGGAGGGAAGGTGACCAATCAGGCAACGGCCATGACACCGGTTAAGGCTCTTTGCAGGCTCTGAGTACTAGGTATGGGCAGGCACCTGTTGGGGAGCCCAGCCAGCTGCAGGAAAAGTCTGGGTGAGGAGTCAGTGAGAAATAAGACAGTGGGTAGGCGGGGCTGGATGAAGCATCTGGAACTCCAGAGAGGTGTAGACTTGGCCAGGGTTCCTCAGACTGGTGGCAAACACAACCACACCTGTCAAAGGCTTGCCTCTTCACTCCATCTCCACTACGAGCATCTCCAACCCGGGTGATTCCCGGGCCTCCTGAATGGTCTTGTGGCTCCACTGCTGTCTGCCTGCAGGCAGCTCTCCACAGAGCAGCCGCAGGGAGCTTTGAGACCTGTAAACCAGAGCATGGTGTTTCCCCCTGCTGAAAACCTTTCAAATGCTTCCTGATGAACTTGGGAGAAAATGCAAGGAAAGTGTGGCCCACCCCTTTCTCCACTTCATGCCCCACTACCCTTTCCCTGTTCCAGTCGCACCGGCCTTCCTGTGTCCCTAACGCACATCTGCCTTGCCAGGCCTGTTCCTCCATACAGCTGTGGCATTTGCTCGATCCCCAGCCTGGAGCACTGCCCATAGACTGCCTCGCGCCGGTGCTCTCCTTCAGGCCCTAGATCAAACGTCATCTCTTCAGAGAGGCCTCCCTGACTGTCCAGTCTAACGGGCAGCACGCGCCCCACCAGCTGCCTCTGCCCCCATGTCAGACACTATTCTGGATCTGAGGACACAGCCAGGAACAAGACAGAAGAGGCTCCTGATGTCAGGGGGCTCCCATGCCAGCATGGAGCATTGGATGTGGACAAAGCAGTGTCAGGTAGTGGTAAGTGTCCTGAAGAAGGCAGACATGAGGGAGAGGTGGGGCTGCTGGATGGCCAGCAAGGGTTCTCTAAGGAGCTGGTGTCTGAGCTGAGACCCAAAGGACAAGAAGAGCTCATCTTCCAAAGACCAGGGCCCCTGAGGGGGGTGTGCTTGAGGAACTTGAAGTGCGGGGGAAGAGGGGAAGCATGGTGTGAGAATGGAGAAGAGGGCAGGGGCCAGATCATGCCAGGCCCGTGGGCCTGGGGCTAGGATTCATGGTGCTGTGTGGCACCATCAAAGGCTCTTGAGTAGCATGACATGGTCTGACCTGGGGAGGGATGTGCGGACAGCCTGGGAGTGCGATAGAGTCAGCTCAGGCCCTGGGCTGGCCCCACTCAGTGTCCTGCCTGCCAGCAGCTCAGGCTGGGTCTATGAGGGCAACAGAGTAAAGCTTCCCGACAGGAACCACTGGCCAAGCCAGCAGTGGGATGGAAGCTCCAGCCTAGGAGAGCTGCTAGCAGGGAGGGGCGAGCAGGACGCTGGAGCAGAGTGGGCGTGGAGTCAGGGGCACATTGGGGAGGGAGGGGCTGAGTGGGCACCAGGCTCTGCTGGACTCCTGCCGGCCACCCCTCCCTTGCTGAGCCTCAGCGCCTGCAAGCAAACAGTCACCAGACCTGTCATGTGGGAGGCGTGGCATTGCTGAACACCAGGGTTGGACATGCGTGTTCCCTGCTGAACCCTATGGTCGTGGCCTGGGGAGTTGTCAGGTCAGGGAAGGGCAGACCTAGAATCAGAACCAGACTTTAGCGCTGGGAGGGATCCTAGAGACTGCAGAAGTCCAGGAGGAGAAGATAAGGGGTTAGGGAATCAAAAGACCAGGACTGAAATCCCCCTCCCCCACTTGCAACTTTGTGGTCCCCATGTACAAAGGTGTGGAGGTTAAATGAGAATGCTGAGGCGAGCACCTAGCAGTAAGGGCTTCTAAATGTCTGACATGATGACAGAGCCCGGCCCATCCCCCTCAGCTCACAGAGGAAGCAGAGGCCAGGGCGGAAGTGACTTGCTTAAGGGCCACAGAGCTGCATTGAGCTCAGCTCCCCGACCTCTAGTCCAGGCTCTCCTGTGATGCTATAAGTGGTCCTTCTTCCCACATCGTTCCCTCCGCAGAGGTGAGGCGGCCTCCTGCCTGTCCCACTTTCTTTTCAGCCTGCCTCTGAGCACTTACCATGCAGCAGACACAGTTGCGTGGTTGGTGGTTCCCACCCTGGAAGCTCTGGCACTGACACTTGTGTGTGGGAGTCAGACATGTAAACAACTAAAACACAAGGCAGGCTGAAGTGCCGCAGGGACACAGCACGTTGCAGGTGGGCCCTGGGGGCAGATGGGGCTCCATCTGGCACTACCACTTACAATGGAATGGCAACGAGGCCCAAACCTAAGTTAGAACAGATCAAGAGGGCCTTGGATTCAATGCAGAGAAGTGTGGGCTCTTTCCTGAAGATGGGGGAACTGCAGAGGTTCTGGAGGAGCCATGACCATGACTGGCCTGTGTTTAGGATGAGGGCTCTCCTGGCTGATGGAGAAGGGACTAGATGAAGCTTTTTCCCCAGTGTTCTTGGCTCTGGGAATTTTCCGCCTCCTCCTTCCATGGATAATTATCCTTCCTAAGAAACTGATCAGATGGGAAACTGCAGGAAATTGTTTGGGACAGGGATTGTGTAGGAGTTGAGGGGAGAGTGGAGAGGATGTAGCCAGAGAGGGGTATCCGTGCCAAGCAGCAGGTGGTGGCTCCCTTCAGAGGGGAGGGAGGGAAGCCTGGGCAGGGCTGGGAATTTAGAGCAGGAAGATGCACGTGCTTCTGGGGGAGCTGAGTCCCTCAAAACTCCTGGTCTTATCCTCGATTGAGGAGAGGGGTTAGGGTGACTGGCAGGGTCTGACTTTTCTGGGTCAACAAGAGCTGGGGAAAGTGTGAGGCAGTGTGGCCCAGTGGGCGGGGCCAAGCCCAGGCCCAGCTCTGCTTGGAAATTCCCTTATTGTGGGCCAGGGCTAGTTAGGAGTGGTGAGTGTGCACTGGGCATCCTCCCTTGGCACAGAGCAGTCGTCCTCTTGCCCCCTGCTCCCAGCAGACCCAGAGCTTGAGTCGTGGACCTGGCTGCTGTCCCCTTGCTAGTTAAGCAGCAGCTCTCCATGAGCTGAGGCTTCTGGAGAGCCAGGCTTCCCTTAGTGACTGAACCACAAGGATGTGTGCTTAGCGCTGAGGATAAGGGGGTCCCCACATCTGAAGCCAGGAGCGAGACTGCCTCTAGAGGGGCCCAGAAGGCTCTGCAGGTGGAGATTCAAGGCATCCTTCTGGGCAGTCAGGGGCCAATAGAGACTGCAGAGTCCAACAGACCTGTCTGAATCCCAACTCTACTACCTGCCTGCTATATGCCTGTAGGCTGATTATCTGACCTGTGTCATTTTTCTGCAGATAATTCTGGGGTAACCACAGTTCTGACTTGGATCATCATCAGTTGATCTTACCTGTTCTTGAACTTCATCTGAATGGAATCATAGGTACTCTTGTGTGTCTGGCTGCTTTTGCTCAGCCTATCTGTGAGATTCCTCTTCACTGTCACATGTACCAGAGGTTTGTTCATTTTATTGCTGTTCGGTGTTGCCTGGTATGAATACACCACAGTTGGCTCACTCTCCTGTTGATGGACTTTTGGATTTGTTCCCTTTTTTTGACAATTGTGAATAAAGCTGCTCTGAGCATTCTTGTACTCCGTAGGGTTTTGTGAGAATTAAATGAAATAATCTGTGACAGTAAAGTGTTTAGTACTGAATTTTGACTCAGAGAGCAGGTGCTCAGAACATTTTCCCTCCAGATTTTTTTTTTTTTTTCAGAAAAAAGGAAGAAATAAAAAAAATTCAAACACTGCTTAAGTATATAAAGAAGAAAAATGCAAGTTATACCCCTTTTACTCCCTTGCTTCTCGGGCCGAGCACTCTGAATAGTTCATCCTGGGCTTTGCTCTACAGTGGTGTGAACCACTTTTTCATAAAAAATGTTAATCTGTGCACAGTGGCTCACCCCTGTAATCCCAGCACTTTGGGAGACCAAGGTGGGAGCATCATTTGAACCTGGGAGTTTCAGACCAGCCTGGGCAACCTAGGGAGACCCTGTCTCTACAAAAATAAAATAAAAAATTAGTAGGGCATGGTGGCACAGGCCTGTGGTCCCAGCTACTTGGGAGGCTGAAGTGGGAGGATTGCTTGAGCTCAAGAGGTCGAGGCTGCAGTGAGCCATGATTGTGCCACTGCACTCCAGCCTGACATAGCAAGACCCTGCCTTAAAAAAAAAAAAAAAAAAAAATTTGGCATAAAAACAACCATGCTGGTCTGGCATGGTGGCTCATGCCTGTAATCCCAGCACTTTGGGAGCCGAGGCAGGCAGATCACCTGAGGTCAGGAGTTGGAGACCAGCCTGGCCAACTTGGTGAAACCCCATCTCTACTAAAAATACAAAAATTAACTGGGCATGGTGGCACATGCCTGAAGTCCCAGCTACTCGGGAGGCCAAGGTGGGAGAATCGTTTGAACCCGGGAGGCAGAGGTTGCAGTGAGCCAAGATTGTACCACTGCACTCCAGCCTGGGTGACAGAGCAATTTGCTCTCGAAACAAACAAAATCATGCTGTCTGTACTCTTTTGCAGCTTAACTTTTTAAATTAAATCGGATCTTTTGAAAGAGTTCCCTTATCTGCATCGAGAGAACAGCTTCAAGAGGGGAGAGTCTGGGATGGACCCTGAAACCAGTCACTTGCGGCCGTTCACCCTGGCCGGGCAGATTTCCTTCTAGGTGGAACCCAGGATCTGGCCAGAACCCAGGGTGTAAATCTTGGCTCTGTTGCTCCCTGTCTGGGTATGTTCTCAGGCTTAAATGCCCTGAGCTTTGGTTTTCTCATCTTTAATGTAGGAGGACCCTCGGAGAGATACCATGAGGTTTAAATGAAATAATGTACATGAAAGAACAAAGCAAAATGAAAAGTGATGTGTGCTGGTTATTATGTAAAATCGTGGGCTGTCAGAGCTAGAGGAAAGCTCGGAGAAGTTAACCCAGCCCCATCATCTTATCTGTGAGGAAACTGTAGCCCAGGGAAGGTCACAGAGCCAGCAAGTAATAGAGCCAAAACTGAACCAAGGGTTTCTGAACCCCAGGAGTCTGCACTGTTCCTCTTCCTGGGCAGTGGGAACTCCCCTGGAGGGTTCTCACTCTCTCTGGGCCGGAGCTCAGCTCTGACCGACTCACTTCTTAACTGTGGGGCTTCCTGCTACAGTGGAAAGGCACTTTAGAAAATGTCCAGGGCTCAGGCCGGGCGCGGTAGCTCACGCCTGTAATCCCAGCACTTTGGGAGGCTGAGGTGGGTAGGTCACGAGGTCAGGAGTTCAAGACCAGCCTGGCCAAGATGGTGAAACCCCGTCTCTACTAAAAATACAAAAATTAGCAGGGTGTGGTGGCAGGCACCTGTAATTCCAGCTACTCGGGAGGCTGCGGCAGGAGAATTGCTTGAACCGGGGCAGCAGAGGTTGCAGTGAGCCGAGATCACGCCACTGCACTCCAGCCTAGGCAACAGACTGAGACTCTGTCCCAAAAAAAAAAAAAAAAAAAGACCAGGGCTCCAGTTCTTCTCTCCCCGTCCCTAGCTGAGGGACTTCCAGGCAGTGAAGTATGCCCAACATCCTTTGGTCTAAGAAGGCAGTGGAGTGCCCAACATCCTTTGGTCTAAGAAGGCAGTGGAGTGGCCATTTGGATGGGGCGGGAGATGCTGACCCAATAGGGCACATAGCACCCTTCCCGTCCTAACTACCTCTAAACCTGGGCCTCAGTTCCCTGCTCCCACCAGGCTCACTCCCATCCCCAAGAAGTCAAGCCAGGACCCCACTCCCTCACCTCTTAGTCAGATGAAGTCCTGGCTTTGAGTAGTCTCTTACACTTCTTCTAGCTCAGTGTTTGGGTCTCCTCAGCTTCAGGAAAATAAAGAGGGGGCCCCCATACTTATGAGATTACAACCTAGGTTGACGTCACGAATCAGGAAATGGGCCGGGTGTGATGGCTCATGCCTGTAATCACAGCACTTTGGGAGGCCAAGCACAGGTGGGTCGCTTGAGGCCAGGAGTTTGAGACCAGCCTGGCCAACATGATGAAACCACATCTCTACTAAAAAATACAGAAATTAGCTGGGTGTGGTGGTGCATGCCTGTAATCCCAGCTGCTGGGGAGGCTGGGGCACGAGAATCGCTTGAACCCAGGAGACAGAGGTTGCAGTGAGCTGAGATCGCACCACTGCACTCCAGCATGGGCAAGAGAGTGAGACTCCGTCTCAAAAAAAAAAAAAAGAATCAGGAAACGAAACCCTGACGGGCTTGGGCTAGGCCTTTGCCTCACCCACCCTGCTCCCTCCCAGGAAGCATTTGGCATGATAAGATTTCCATGGTACTGGGCCAGGTGGGTCCCACTCTCCCGGGTGTTTAGCTACCACGTCACAGTGCAGTACCAGGTACCAGGCAGTGGAAATGGCTCCTGGTGCTCCAGCGTCCGCCCTTCGCTGGAGCCACAGCTCATTAAGCAAGCACTGTGGCAATGATAATCAGGGAGCCAGGCGGGGCTGTCCGGAAGTGCCCTGTTGGCCTAGGGTGGGAGTTGGGGAGGGACTGCTAGCCCTGGTATCTGCTTTCAGGGTGAGGTCATGGAGTGACACTCATTCCAGTGGCAGTGAACAGTGATGAGAAAAAGTCCTGCTCTAATTGTAGGAGGCACCCCCACCTCATGTTTCAGTACTTGCTTTGTCTGGTCCTATGCTAGGCTCTCTGCCTTCATCATTTTGAGTGGTCCTCACCTGACCCTGTGAGGAGGGGAGAGGCATCTTCATTTTAAAAATAAAGACCCTGATGTCCAGAGAGAGTAACTAACTTACCCAGGATCACACACACAAGAAAGCAGTGGAACTGGGTGACCTTGAATCCTAGGGAGTCAGGGCAAAAGAGCCATTTGAGGTCACATAGTCCATTCCCCTCATTATATGGCCGAGCAAACCCGAGACCCAGAGCGTCACTTCCTGAAAGAGGGTAGTATGGGGACTGGTGCTCAGGGACAGTGTTCTTTCCATTGATGACAACAGTCACCATTATCATACTGAAGCCCCCAGCCTGCTCCTTTGAACATTCTGGGAGAACTGTGGTTATGTCCTCCTTTTGGAGAATTGAGAAAATACTCATCCAGATCATTTTCTCTGTGGCTCGTATGAGGAAGTAGTTGAGCATGAGTACTTGTCTGCTCTAGAGTCAGTTTCTGGGCTTGAGTCCTGCTTGGCCCTGTAACCTAGCCTCTCTGAGCCTCAGTTTCCTCATCTGTGATAATGGTGTGATAGCACGTACCTCTTTGAATAGTTGTGAGGATTAAGAAGCCTTCAATAAGTGTAGCCATAATTTTATATGTATATATATATATATTTTTTTTCTTCTTCTTCTTTTTGAGACGGAGTCTCCCTCTATTGCCCAGGCTAGAATGCAGTGGTGCCGTCTATGCTCACTGCAACCTCTGCCTCCTGGGTTCAGGCAATTCTCCTGCCTCAGCCTCCCATGTAGCTGAGATTATGGGATTATAGGGGTGTGCCACCATGCCTGGATAATTTTTTTTTTTTTTTTGAGACAGTCTCATTCTGTTGCCAGGCTGGAGTGCAGTGGTGCGATCTCAGATCACTGCAACTCCACCTCTTGGGTTCAAGCAATTCTCCTGCCCCAGCCTTCTGAGTAGCTGGGACTACAGGCACGCGCCACCACGCCCAGCTAATTTTTGTGTTTTGAGAAGAGACAGGGTTTCACCATGTTGACCAGGATGGTCTTGATCTCTTGACCTTGTGATCCACCCACCTTGGCCTCCCAAAGTACTGGGATTACAGGCATCAGCCACCGTGCCCGGCCTCTTTTTTTTTTTTTTTTTGTATTTTTAGTAGAGACGGGGTTTCACCATGTTGGCCAGGCTGGTCTTGAACTCTTGACCTCAAGTGATCCACTCCCCCTAAGCCTCCCAAAGTGCTGAGAGTACAGGCGTGAGCCACCACACCCAGCCACTATCATTATTATTAACATCCGCATTTCAACTGGAAGCTGCGTGACAGGGCTGATTAGAACCATGGTCTTGGGGTGGGGTGGCAAAAAAGAAAAAAGAACCACGGCTCTTGCCTGAATTCTTGACCCTCCTTGTCCTGCCCAGTGGTGGCTGCTTCCCCAGTTCTGGCTGCCCCAGGCATCTCCCCTGCCCTGCTGGAGGGAGGCATGTACACCTTGTGCCAGTGCCATGTGCGGGATCACACGATGGGCCCTGCCCAGTCTCAGCAGCCAGCACAGGCCAGGCGGAAGTGGGCACTGACAAAGGCTTCCTTATCTCCTTCCTGGGCATGGGGCACTTCTATGGGGTGAACTGGTTGGCAGACAAGTAGGCAGGCAGGCAACCTCTCAGCCTGCCTGGAGCCCTTGGCCCTTTGTGCTCAGCTTATCACCAGTGGGCTCTAGAACCTGTGCCCTGAGGACCAGAGTGCCAGCAGGAAGCAGTTAACCAGGCCCGGCTTGAGGGCAGAGCTTGGCTTCTGGGATCAAATACCAGTTTGGTTGTTTCGTGGCTGTGTGTCATTTGAGCTAGTTCATTAAGCTCTGAGCCTCAATTTCTCTACTGGAAAATTGAAACAGTAGTGTCTACCTCATGGCATTGCTGAGGCTAAATGAGAAGGCACAGGGCTTCGTAGTAATTCTTCCTTCCCACAGTGGCATGTGCTGGAGGGCTGCACTGTGTCTCCTGAGGCATTGCACATGGGTTTTGAGCAGAGGCCTGCAGGCTAGACCCAGTCTGGGGAGCTGCTGTCAGTGGAGCTCCATTTCCCATTACTAGGGTGCCAAATAGCTCCTGCTTCTCTCCTTGCAAGGCACACACAGAACCAGGGCACACTGGTACTGCTAGGGGCCTTAGAAAGACCAGCAGTTTAGGCCGGGTGCGGTGGCTCACGCCTGTAATCCCAGCACTTTGGGAGGCCGAGGCAGGCGGATCACGAGGTCAAGTGTTCGAGACCCGTCTGGCCGACATAGTGAAACCCTGTCTCTACTAAAAATACACAAAAAATTAACCAGGTGTGGTGGCGGGCACCTGTAATCCCAGCTACTCATGAGGCTGAGGCAGGAGAATCGCGTGAACCCAGGAGGCAGAGGTTGCAGTGAGCCAAGATTGTGCCACTGCACTCCAGCCTGAGCGACAGAATGAGACTCCGTCTCAAAAAACAAACAAACAAACAAACAAAATGATAGACCAGCAGTTTAGAATGGGTAAGTGACCTGCCCAAGGTCACACAGCAAAGGAGTGACAGACCTGGCAATAAACCAGGGCTCCTGCTCCCCACACCCACCATTTGGTCCAGAAAACTGGGGCTCAGAGCTGTAGGCAGCATGGTTGGGGCCATGGCTCTGGAGTCAGACCATTTCTCTCTGCCCCGGTTTCCTCAGCTGTAGAATGAGGAGGGTGATCCCTGTGTCAGAGGGCTGCTAGGAGAATCGTGATTGAAGTATACAGAGCATCAAAGTGAGGCACTCAATAGAAGGTAGTTTAAAAAAAAAAAGTGGGAGTGGAATGGGGGGGTTGGCACCATGTTCCAAGCAAGGACCAGTTTTGGAGTGGACCATCCTGGGTGTGTGTGCCAGCTCTGCTACCACTTTGCTGTGTAACATCAACCAAGTTCCGTCCCCTCTCTGGGCTTCATCCTTTGCATCTGTAAAATAGAGGGGTTGCACTGGATGGTCTCAGAGGGCCCTCCCTCTTCTAATCTCTGACTTCTTGCTGCCCCTCTTCTCCCACAGGAGAGACCTGACCTCCCATTGCTGTTCCTAGAGCCCTGGGCCTTCCTGGCACCAGGACCAAGCCCTGCAGCTGGCCGTGTCCTCGTCTTTTCTCTGCAGTGTCCTCTAAAGGGCAGCCTCCTCTGAGCATGCTCAGTTCTCCTATCCACTCTACATCTCGTGGCTCCTAGAGGCCTGAAGTGACAAACTATCCCCAGTGTGGTGGGAGAGGAGGCAGGGAGAGGCCCTCCAAGCATGCCCTGTCTCTCCCACCACACAGAGCCCAGCCAGCTGGATTGTTATCAGAAGTGTATGGGAGACCCTTAGGGGATCCCCTTGAGATAGAGGATCCAGTATCAGGAAAGCTCACCCATCTTGCTGGTATTGTGCAGGAGGCAGTGCCTGCTGCCCATGGAGCCTTAATGCTGTGCAGTTGGACAGCTTCCCCCTCAGGTGCCTGTTTAGGAGAAGCTCTTGCCTCCCTAGTGCTGCCAGCTTGCCTCTGGGACCCTGCCGCTGCTGGTTTCTGGGAACCTAGATCTGCACGGGAGTGTCTGGCATGCATGCGTGCGTGCATGCATTTATTTGTTTGTTTGTTTATTTATTTATTTATGGAGTTTCCCTCTTTTTGCCCAGGCTGGAGTGCAATGGCGTGAGGATCTCGGCTCACTGCAACCTCCACCTCCTGGGTTCAAGTGATTCTCCTGCCTCAGCCTCCCAAGTAGCTGGGATTACAGGCATGCACCACTACGCCCGGCTAATTTTGTATTTTTAATAGAGATGGGGTTTCACCATGTTGGCCAGGCTGGTCTCAAACTCCTGACCTCAGGTGATCCGCCTGCCTTGGCGTCTCAAAGTGCTGGGATTATAGGCATGAGCCACCACGCCTGGCCTTTTTTTTTTTTTTTTTTTTTTAAAGACAGGGTCTCACCCTGTTGCCCAGGATAGAGTGCAGCTGGCATGATCTCAGCTCACTGAAACCTCAACCTCCCGGGCTCAGGTGATCCTCCCACCTCAGCCTCCCTAGTAGCTGGGACTACAGGTATGCACCAGCCATGCCCAACTAATTTTTAAATTTTTTGTAGAGATGGGTTTTGCCACGTTACCCAGGCTGCTCTCAAACTCCTGGGCTCAAGTGATCCTCTCACCTCGGCCTCCCCCGCTGCTGGGATTACAGGTGTGAGCCACCTCACCTGGCCTGGGCATATATTTTTGTTTTTGCTTTTTTCTGAGTGTTTCTGTCTCTGTTCTCTCCTCTTACAGCAACTCTGTGCCATAGACATTCTTTATCCCAATGTTGGAAAGGAAGAAACTGAGGTTCAGGGCAGTACCGTGATTTGCCTTATTAGGTCACAGAGAAGTTAAGATTTAGAATTGGGACAGAAACTACCTCCCTCATTGATGGACCAGAGCTCTTTACGCTGCCCGCTGCTGCCTCGTGCAAGCTTGCTATGGCACGAATGCTATTCTGTACCCAGATGCCACAGTTGCTGGCATGGACAGAGATGGTGAGTATCACAGAGCCTGACTTTGTCCAGCTGCAGAGTTCATCAGTCAGATGTCAGAGGTAGAGAAGCTCTCAACAAGCCCCCAAGGATGGAGAAACTGAGACCAAAGAAAAGCAAGGGCTTGTTCAAAGCCCACAGAATGTTAGTGGCTGAGTCTAGACTGAAGCCCAGTTCCCCTGATCCCTAGCCTGGGCTTCACTCAGGCCTTTCTTTTCTCAGAATTGTAGTTTTCTGGTCTTTTTGAGGCATTTGGAGGTAGGATGGAGGGGGGGCTCACCCATCCTGCTGGTATTGTGCAGGAGGCAGTGCCAGCTGTCCCTGGAGCTGAGACTAAATGGCTGTGCATTTGGACAACTTTGCCCTATGCCAGGTGCTGAGCCTGGGTGGCCAGCGCTGTCTCCCTTGACCACCTCCCTGAAGTGGCAGAATTTCATGTTGTTCCCCAGGCCAGAGCCCTCCAGTGGCTCTGCCTGGCTCAGCGGGGTGATTGGGAATTCTCTCCCTGCAGGGTATTTGTGGCCTTTCATAACTGACCTTGGCTAAGCGCTGGATTGGGAGTCAGTAGTTCTGGGTTTGGGACCTGTCTCCGCTGCTACCCGTGTGATCTTGGGCCTGTGTCTGGACCTCTCTCAATGTCTGTTCTCTCATCTGTTGCCCACTGCCAGGGCATGTTGTGAGGGTGAGAGAAAAGTCTGCTTTACAGCATCTAAGTAATGATTTCCACTCCAGTCCACTGCCATTTGCTCCAATAGAAAGCCTCTACCTGGGCTGGGCTCAGTGGCTCACGCCTGTAATCTCAGCACTTTGGGAGGCAAAGGCAGGCAGATCTCTTGAGCTCAGGAGTTTGAGACCAGCCTGGGCAACATGGCAAAACCCCTATCTCTACAAAAAATACAAAAACTAGCTAGGCATGGTGGCACGTGCCTGTAGTCCCAGTTACATGGGGGGCTGAGGTGAGAGAATCACTTGAGCCCAGGAAGTCAAGGCTGCAGTGAGCCATTGTTCGTACCACTGCACTCCAGCCTGGGCAACACAGCCAGACTCTGTTTTCCCTGCCCCCTCCCTCCACAAAAAATAAATCTTCTACCTGTACCACACTCGTTTCCCTGTCCTGTCTTTCCAGATGCTGCTGATTTGCCTGCCAGGCCTTCTTGGTGCCTAACTCTCACCCTTCCTTCAAGGAAAAGGCCAATTCAGCTGGAGCTTAGTGTCCATGTGCTTAGTGCCAAACACTGGAGATTAAGTTAAACCCAAAAATATATACACAAAAGGGAAGGAAAAAAAGTTAAACCAGACATGACTTCTGCCCTCAAACAGTTCTGCTAGCTCAACAAGTCTTTATCCTTACTATGTGTCAGGCTCCGTGCTGAGGCCTAGAGAGTCGAAGATGAATAGGACAGGGTCCCTAGCCTTGCTTGCAGGTAGAAACTTGCTTGTGGTCTGGAGGGGGAGACAGACCAACCAGCTGTGCCGTGTCATCAGACTCTTAATAGAGGGCTGTGTGGTCCCAGGCTCTGCAGGCCACAGAACTGAGCGTGACTGGGTTCTGCTCCCTGGGGTATTTAGGAAAAACTGCTGAGCAGCACCTTGGAAGAGTGGCTCTCCAAGGGACAAGCTGATGGTGACCCACCCTGACAACATCTTGTGGTTCGCCCAGTGCTTTTGTGTTTGCGGTCTCATGTAATCCTCACAACCTTGTGAGGTCACTGAGGTAAGAGAAAGTCATCCATCCAGCAAACATTGATTGTGAACCTCCCGTGTGCCAGGTACAGCCTAAGGTGCCAGGGATACAACAGTGATTGGGACAGAGGCTGCCCTCACGAGGCTTATGTTCTGGGTGGGGAACGGTCAGAAAGCACATCTAGACATCAGGAAGTGGCAAGGGTAAGCGGATAGAGAGGGTTGGGAGGACCTCTCTGGGGAGGTGGCACCTGAGCAGGGACCTGAAGGAAGGGAGGGAATCTGTCATTCACCTACATGGGGAATAGTGTCTCAGGCACAGGGAACAGCAAATGCAAAGGCCCTGAGGTGGGGGCATGTTTGTGCTCAAGGAAAAGCAAGGAGGCCAGTAGAGCTAGGGGAGAGTGAGTGGAGATTCAGGTGTGGTGGAAAGACGCGGAGGGGGGTGTAGTCCCTGCCTTTCAGTAGTATGTCTTACCTCTTAAAAAGCTTCACTCTTGGCTGGGCACAGTGGCTCATGACTGTAATCTCAGCACTTTGGGAGGCTGAGGTGGGCAGATCACGAGGTCAAGAGATCGAGACCGTCCTGGCCAACATGGTGAAACCTCATCTACTAAAAATACAAAAATTAGCTGGACGTGGTGGCATACGCCTATAGTCCCAGCTACTCAGGAGGCCGAGGCAGAAGAATCGCTTGAACCCCGGAGGCAGAGGTTGCAATGAGCCAAGATTGCGCCACTGCACTCCGGCCTGGAGACAGAGTGAGACTCCGTCTCAAAAAGAAAAAAAAAGCTTCACTCTTGGCTGGTGTAGGAAGAGCCTGGGGGGCAAGAGTGGATATGTGGGCTGGGCGCAGGCTCACGCCTGTAATCTCAACACTTTGGGAGGCCACGGTGGGCAGATCACTTGAGGCCAGGGGTTCGACACCAGCCTCACCAACATGGTGAAACCCTGTCTCTATTGAAAATACAAAAATTGGCCAGGTGTGGTAGCATGTGCCTGTAATCCCAGCTACTCAGGTGGCTGAGGCACAAGAATCACTTGAACCCAGGAGGCGGAGGTTGAAGTGAGCCAAGATTGTGCCACTGCACTCCAGCCTAGATGACAGAGCAAGACTGTTTCTCAAAAAAAAAAAAAAAAAAGAAAAGAAAAAAGAAAAGGAAGGAAGGAAGGAAGGAAAAGAGAAGAGAGACTGATTGGATGCTGCTGCAGTGGTCCAGGCAAGTGATCGTGCTGGCTTGGATGGGTGTTAGCAGTGGAGGTGGTGAGAAGTGTCAGGGTCGGTTCATGTCTAGAAGGCAGAGCCAGCAGAGTTTGGTGATGGATTGGATGTCAGGAGTGAGAGGAAGAAAGGAGTTAGGACAACTCCAAAATTTGGGGCCTGAGGAGCAGGTTTGGGGACGAGAAAATAAGAATTTCCTGTCAGGAGCACCCAGCTCCTGTGCATTTGCCATTCTGCAGTCCACCCCATGCACACCATAACACACCAGCCTAAGGATGCTCATGCCCCCACCTCTGGGAAGGCCCCCCATCTTTTCTGCCCTACTCCAGGCTCTGTCCCCTGAGAGTCATTTTCTCTCACTGATCCTTTTCTGGCCCTTCTGAGAGGTCACTAAAATGCCCAAGTGGAGGATGGCTAACACCCCTTCTTCATCACTGCCCTCAGATGCTGTGAGGGCACACAATAGACCCCATAAAGCTGATAAAGCTACTAGGGATAGAAGGGGCCCCAGTTGCCTCCCAGAGGCTGCTGGTCTGTCTTCCCCACCCAGCCAGTGCCACCTGTGTTTTGTTCTTCCTTTGCGGTCCCCCGCATTCCTTGTAGTGCTGAAAATAGGACACTGTGACTTGCTTTCTGCAGGGCAATTGTCCTGGAAATTGTAGAATTTCTTTTTGTGTTGCTTTCCTACTGGTACCTCTTTATATTCCACCTCTGTAGCCAAGTAGGATGAGATTTCAAGCAAGTTGAAGTTATATATAATGAATTTAACACATTGGTAAGCTTCTAAGCTAACTGACTTTCAACTGGAAGCAATACTAAGAACAACAGATATTTGGTATACTCAATTTTTTTTCTCTCAGATTTGCATTTTGCAAGCTCTACTGTACCCCCAGCAAAGAGGAAAGAAAAATCTAGCTTTCCCATGGCTCTAAAGTTTCTAGAAATGGAAGCTCTCTTACTGAGCCTCTGTTTCTTCCCCCACCTCTGCCCCACCCCAGGTGTGGGGCAAACTGGTACCTGGAGCACCTGATACCATCTGTAAGTCCTGACAGCAGTCTGGCAAGAGGCAAGGACAGGCCAGGGATAGAGATGGAGTGGGGAACGGAGCACCTGAGCTGGGGAGCCACACATCCGGGACACTGGGAAAGGAAAGGAGAGAGATGGTGGCTTGAAATACAAAATTAGCTGGGCGTGGCACACACCTGTAATCCCAGCTACTCAGGACGCTGAGGCAGGAGAATCGCTTGAACCCGGGAGGCGGAGGTTGCAGTGAGCCAAGATCGTGCCACTGCCCTCCAGCCTGGGTGACTGTGCGGGACTCCGTCTCAAAAAAAAAAATTTTTTTTAAAGCCCAATAAAAGGGCTGGGCGCGGTGGCTCACGCCTGTAATCCCAGCACTTTGGGACGCCAAGGCAGGTGGATCAGCTGAGGTCAGGAGTCCAAGACCAGCCTGGCCAGCATAGTGAAACCCCATCTCTACTAAAAACACAAAAATTAGCCAGGTGTGGTGGTGGGCACCTGTAATCCCAGCTACTCGGGAGGCTGAGGCAGGAGAATCACTTGAACCCAGGAGGCGGAGGTTGCAGCGAGCCAAGATTGTGCCATTGCACTCCAACACTCCAGCCTGGGTGACAGAGCGAGACTCCGTCTAAAAAAAAAAAAGCCCAATAAAAATAAAAAGTGGATAATAATTATACCTACTGCATTAGGGTTGTTGAGAGAATTAAATGAGATGCCTCAGTACTTAGTGCAGTCTCTGCCCCATAGAAGCAGTTGAAGCACAGCATGTGTGATTTACCATTCACACATAATTTTAAATAACCTATAGATACAGAAAAGTCTTCAAGAATATATACCAAACTTAACAGAAATTCGGTTGTGGGGGAGACTGGTATAGTTGGTAAAAGGGAAGGGGGAGAATCACTGTGAGATGATTTTCCTTATACTTAAACACTTATATGACTGTTAGAAAAAAATTTTAATGACCGTAAGTTTTATTTAAAATCACCAAAGCAATATAATATATTTCCATTTTGAGAAAATCAAAAGAAACCAGTGTGTATCATATGGTCACCTACCAGACACCCAGTCCAGCCATGAGAGTCTTTGGAGCTTGAGGTCCTACCCCTGCCCCAAGTAAAGCCGACCCCCTGAGCTGCCCTCCACCGCTTCCCCAGGTAACCCCCTCCCCAGGTAAGCACCCCACTGCCTGGCACCTCTCCCTTGCCAGGCACTGTTGGAGCTCTGCCTCTTGTCAACACAACACGGGCTCTTTACTGCCGGTCCCAGTCCCTGTCCCTCCCTCTCCCCTGTGAGTCATCCTCTGCTTCACTGCATGGGGACTCTTGATCCAGCGCCTTTCCTGCAGGGGGAGGGGCAATCTGCTGGAGTGAAATTTATTCAACAAATGTTTATGCAGAGCTTGGATGATTGGGAAGGTCAGGCTGGATACCAAGAGGTGCTGCCCCAGCTTGGAGTGGTATAGGGGTTACAGAAATGGGTCCTTGAGACCCAGGGAGAAGGCTGGTGGTGGTAGAACCAGGCTGCAGGCTAGGATGGGGCATTCAGGGCCAGGCTGAAGGCCAGGGGACCCTCTGAGGCCTGCTCTGTCGGCTCAGGCTCCTTGACTCAGTTCCTTCCCTGGTCTGCCCGGCTCAGGCCTGTGTGCCGGCATCTCCTGCACTGTTCACTCTCATTTCCAGGCTGGCTGCAGGCTTCAGGATCCTCAAAAGGCTTTTGAGGCCCCCTCTCTTTTCATTTGTTCACACTCTTCCCCCTTTAGTCACCCACCTTTGAGACCAAACTCTAGTCCTACATCCTTCAGGAAGTGTTCATCATTCCCTTAACCCGCGTTTTCTGAGCATCACTTTTTGGGGGCCCAGAGCTGTGTGCTGGGATGCCAGGCTGGCTGAGGCACCGAACACAGCTCCTCAGTTTGGAGGAGCACCTGACCCAGCCTGGGGAGGGCGGGGGTGTGGCTCCAGGAAGGCTTCCCAGAGGAGGTGACACCTGCACTGGGGGTTTTTGTTTTTTTGAGATGGAGTCTCACTCTGTCGCCCAGGCTGGAGTGCAGTGGCGCGATCTTGGCTCACTGCAACCTGCGCCTGCAGGTTCAAGCAATTCTTATGCCTCACCCTCCTGAGTAGCTAGGACTACAGGCGCACACTCAGCTAATTTTTTGTATTTTTAGTAGAGATGGATTTTCACCATGTTGGCCAGGCTAATCTCGAACTCCTGACCTCAGGTGATCCACCCACCTCGGCCTCCCAAAGTGCTGGGATTACAGGTGTGAGCCACTGCGCCCGGCCCTCCACTGAGTTTTGAAAGGTGGGTAGAAGTTCCAGGTGAGGAAGAGTTTCCTGCTGTTTGCTTAGAGGTGGGATTTGGGGACTTCTGGCCACTGGAGTCAAGGAGTTGATGTAGATGGGACAGGTGAGAGGAGAAAGGAAGGAGAGAGAGAGAGGCTATGCATTGTGAGGGATTTGTAACCCAGTGCCAGGGTTGCTGAGACTGTAATCCTCTATCACAACATGCCTGCCTCTGGAACAGCCTCTCTTGCCAGGTCTCTAAGGCAGTTGCTGCTGGCTCAATCGCTGCTTATTACTCCAGGGGCCGCCCAGGCCCCCCAGCCTGCCTGACCTCTCTTTTCTCAGTCGTTTCAGTGCACAAGGTGCTCCTGTGTCTAGTCCCTGTTCTCACTTGTTTACAGACAAGAAAATGGAGGTTATTCCATGGTATAGTGATTTACGCAAAGCTCATGGTTACTAAAGGGCAGAGTGGGGTCTGGACCTGGGGTTTTGGCCTCCTTGCACGGTCTTCTCTTTTCCATGACTCAGGTGGTCCAGTGTATGCTGCTTGTGTTTTCTGACAGCTTTTTACCTGCTTTCCCATCCAGACCTGATGTTCCCAGAGGGTGAGACCCTGTCTCTCCAACATAGTAGGACCCCCTGAAATGTGGATTGAAACAAGCAAGAAATAAAAGTGCTGTTTGGAAGAATGATGGGGAAAAACACAGAGAGAGACTGATTGCCCGGGTATGGGGAAGGATGCTTGCCCAGGTACTTGGAACAGATTTATTTATGGCTGTTTTTGTGGGGGAGGCATATTTATTGCAGACTTGAATTCTCTTCCTGGTGATCCTGACAAGCTGTTTTCTTTGAAGCAGCATGGCCCAAAGAACTAGCAGTTCAGAGAACTGGGTTCTAATAATGACCCTGCCACTTCCCAGCTAGGTAGCCTTGGACAAGTTACCTCTCTGAACCTGGATTTCTTCATCTGTCAAATTGGGGGTCAGGATGTGAGATGAAATGAGAGGGGGTGTGTATAAGCCCCCTGCACAGAGCCTTTCGTCAGATTCTCCAGGTGTCCAGTGTTTGTCTCCTGGGTGCTGGAGAGTTTATCTTTTTTTTTTGAAATGGAATTTTGCTCTGTTGCCCAGGCTGGAGTGCCATGGTGTGATCTCGGCTCACTGCAACCTCTGCCTAACAGGTTCAAGTGATTCTCCTGCCTCAGCCTCCTGAGTAGCTGTGATTAGAGGCGCCTGCCACACCTGGCTAATTTTTGTATTTTTCGTAGAGACGAGGTTTCGCTATGTTGGTCACTGTGGTCTAGAACTCCTGACCTCAGGTGATCCACCCGCCTCGGCCTCCCAAAGTGATGGGATTACAGATGTGAGCTGCCACGCCCAGCCGGCTGCTACATTTTAAAAAAAGTATTATTTGGCCAGGCACGGTGGCTCATGTCTGTAATCCCAGCACTTTGGGAGGCCAAGGTGGGTGGATCACGAGGTCAAGAGATCGAGACTGTCCTGGCCAACATGGTGAAACCCCATCTCTACTAAAAATACAAAAATTAGCTGGGCATGGTGGTGCACGCCTGTAGTTTAGCTACTCAGGAGGCTGAGGCAGGAGAATTGCTGGAACCCAGGAGGTGGAGGTTGCAGTGAGCCGAGATTGCACCACTGCACTCCAGCCTGGTGACAGAGCAAGACTCCACCTCAAAAAAAAAAAAGTATTATTCATTGAGTTTCTGCTGTGGGGATGGGAGGTTTTGTTTTGTTTTGTTTTGTTTTGTTTTGTTTTGTTTTTTTGGGGGGGCGGAGTCTCTTGTTGTACAGTGGCACGATTTCGGCTCACTACAGCATCTGCCTCCCGGGTTCAAGTGATTCTCCTGCCTTAACCTCTCCAGGGCCTGGGATTACAGGCACCCACCATGGCGCCTGGCTAATTTTTGTATTTTTAATAGAGGAGGGGTTTCGCCATGTTGGCCAGGCTAGTCTCAAACTCCTGACCTCAGGTGATCCACCCACCTTAGCCTCCCAAAGTGCTGAGATTACAGGCATGAGCCACCACACCTGGCTGGGAGTTCTAATTAAATTATCTCAAAGTTGCTTTTAATCATCATCATCCCAGTTACAGAGAGGAAATGAGACTCAAAGACACATGTACCAGGTATTGTGCTAAGTCTTTTATGTACGCCGTATC
Organism: Gorilla gorilla gorilla; assembly: GCF_029281585.2. Taxonomy (NCBI): domain Eukaryota; kingdom Metazoa; phylum Chordata; class Mammalia; order Primates; family Hominidae; genus Gorilla; species Gorilla gorilla. The sequence continues at coordinate 212,826,146 of NC_073224.2, forward strand.
TTTAATCATATTTAATCTTCACAAGAGCTTTCTCATTTGGATATTGACAAAAGCTTGGTGAAGTCAGCCTGCCTTCCTATTTATTGTCTTCTTTACTTGTTTTTCTTTCATTCATTACCCACATATCCATTTACTATGTGCAAGGTACTATACTAGACTTTTTGAAGGATACAAACCCTTCTCTTCTGGCAAACTTCTATTGATCCTTCAAAGCCCAATTCAAATGGTCCCTGCTCTGGGAACACCACTTAGTATTGAAAGTCCAGACCCATCCCCACCTCCTTCTTTCCCATACTTCACATCTAACAAGTGAAGTTTACTTCATTTTTCTTTCCTTTTTAAATTAGAGATAAGGTCTCACTCTGTCTCCCAGGCTGGAGAGTAGTGGCACCGTCATAGCTCACTGTAGCCCCAAAGTCCTGGATGTAAGCAATCCTCCTGCCTCGTACACCCCCACATCCAGCTAATTATTTTTGTTTTTATTTTTGTAGAGATGGGGTCTCACTATATTGCCCAGACTGGTCTAAATTCCTGGCCACAAGCAGTCTTCTCACTTCAGCCTCCCAAAGTGCTGGGGTCAGTTTTGTTTCAGTTCGTAAATAGTTGATGCCTACTCTGTGCTAGAAGCTGGAGACCCACATGAATCTAGACAGTTCCAACCCTCAGGGAGCTTATAGCCCAGTGATGAACACATACACACCAACAGGTCACAATAATGCAGAGTAAATTGTATTATACTTGGGTTTTAAAGAAAATTACAATAGTAATAGTAGTCACCACCTTTGGCTAACATTGAGTACCATTATTGCTTGATGCTCTTTATCCTTATCTCCTCTTGTACTCCAGAAACCCTCTGAAATAGGCTTTTACACAGATGGAGAAACTTTGAGGGGAGGGATGTAAAGTAACTTGTCTAAAGTCACCCAGCAAGTTGTGGCTGGGCTCTGATTAGAACTCAAGTTTTCTGACAGTGGGAACATAGGGTGGGGTGGCCAGCGCCACGTGTCTTTGTCTCCTCTGCAGGTCTGGCTGTGAACCTGCTGAGGCAGTGGCTTAGTCTGTCCTAATGTGGCTTTTCTTTCTCCCTGGTCCTCATAGCTGACATTGATGGTAGGAAGAATCAGCCTTGAGGAGAATCAGACTCAAAAAGAGTCAGAGCCCTCCCGGACCCATGGGTCCTCCAGCCCAATGGACACCAGGGCTGAGTGCAGATCAGCCAGGCGGGCTGAACAGTCTGAATAATTATCACTTCTTGCCCTGCAAGTTTGGTAGAAAAGATTGACCCCCCCCTGGCTGAGTTAACTTCGGAGAGCTTCCTGGAGAGGGCAGCCTTAGAAGATAGGAAGGATTTCATGAAGTCTTTACTAGGCCACTAGAGTAGAAGCAGTGGGAGACTTCCTGGAGAAGAGCTCATGGAAAGAAAAACCTACCGCTGGCCCTTTGGGAACTGCTTTGGGCCTCTTTAGTCCTAGGCTCACACGCCCCTTAGAAACAAAGTAAGAATAAAGCCAGGGATAATACAGTGAGTGGCCAAGAACAGACTCTGGAGCCAGACTACCTGGGTTTGAATCCCAGTTACCAGCCATGTGACTTTGATCAAGTTGCTTAACCTTTGTGTGCTTCAGTTTCCTCATCTGTAAAATAAGGGGATGGTAATTGTGACTTCCCAGAACTATGGTGAAGAGCAAATGGGTTAAGAGTGTGCTGCTGTAAACTGTAGAGTGCTGGGCTTTCATTGGGAAGTATTACCTTTCATTGCTGCAGTTGAGACTGGTTGCTGGGGCAGTTGAAGAGGGAGTTAAAGAAATGGAATCATTGTGCAACTAGGAATCCCTTGGGATCTGGCCGAGTTGCAGCCCCAGAGCAGTCCTCAGGCCTGGAAGTAGGGCGACAGAGCCCTCAGTGTGCCCCTGGGTCCCTGGTGACCTGGCACTATGGGCCAAAGAGACCCCTCTTCCCAGCACTCCCCTCTGACTTCCCAGGCCAGAGGAGGGTTGCGGGAAGGGGGATCAGGCATGTCTGGTCACCCTGGCAACCCAGGGTGATGTGGGACAGCCTTGCCTGCTCCACTGAGCCAGTCTCAGCAGATGGGGACCGTCCGAGGAGATATAAATAAAACATTCTTGTGGTGCAGAGCAGCCGCAGGGGGCTGGGAGCCTCCATCAATTGGAAGTTTGGTGAGGTGTCTGCTCAGCAAGAGTGTGTGTGTGTGTGTGTGTGTGTGTGTGTGTGTGTGTGTGTGTGTGTGTGTGTTCGTTCCAGCTACCACCTACACTAGATAGAATGAAAAACACTTCTCCCATCCCCCACCCTCTTCTAAAAGGAGAGCCAACTCTGAACTGTGTCAGAGGGTTTGGCCTGTGGCTGTGCTTGGAGATGCCGAATTCCACACTTTCGTGCCTCCTTGTTCTGGGAGGACTGGACGTCCTTGAAGAAGGCTGTGTGGCTTGGAGTGTCACAGACTGCTGGGGTAGAACTGGACATGTGATCATTGACAGGTCGCTGGCTGTCTCTGTCTCCATTTCCCTGACTATATAATGGAGAATTTAGATGCTCTCCAAGATCCATTCCAGCTCTTACGTCTCTGGTTCTTACTCTAACTGCCTCTTCCCACCCCTGATTTCACCCTGGTGACATCACTGCTGCTGCATGTTTGGGCCCTGAAAGTTTTGCCTCATCTCTTGGCATCCTGGGATCTTGCCTCCATGCAGGGCTTTTGTCAGGGTACCAGGGGCCGCAGCCATCCTTCTGTGCCCCTTTCACCACACTGGGTGTCAGCAAGCATCCTGCTCTTTGTGGGGACTCTGCAGGGATGCAGAGTGAGCGCAGTTGGTGGAGTCAGGGTGTTAGAAGAGGGACAAGCCTGCGCAGGTCCAGGGGCTGCTTCCCACTTCCCTGAGCCGTTGCTCCTGAAGGAGCCTCCTCTTGATGACAGAATCCCTTCCTCCCCCAGCCCTAGAAGTGCTTTCCAATAATGTGCCACCTACCTACGGGCAGGGAGCCAAAAGTGGATCTCAGACCTTTCTCCTCAGCCTGGCCTGGCCCGGCCCTCCCCTCGGGCCCAGAGAGCCCATCAGGGCCTAGAGCTCCTTCAGCTCACTGAGCACCAGAGACAAAACAGGAAAGCCGGGGAAACCAGCTCCAGGAACGTGGCTCCAGCCCCAGGTACTCTGGAGCTGGCTGAAGGAGAAGGAGGTCGCTGCGCTGTAGTCAGGAGGCCCGGGACCCAGTCCTGGTTGGCCTGGCTGAGTGCATGCAGCCTCCTCTCAGAGCTCGTTTTTCTTGTGTTCAATAGGAATGCCAGCTCTCTGTTCACCTGGTCATAGAAGCTCCAAGGGCTGGAATAGCATGGCCCTCCCCATCAGCTGCTCACGGAGGTTCAGAGTCTGAGTCACCTCAATGTTCCCAGTGTCCGATATGGCCTGGCTCAGAGAAAATACCGAGCTTTGACTAAAGAATTAATAAGCGCTCTCTGCTACCGGTTTGAGACACCTACGCTAGAATAGAGGTCCTCCCTTAGACACTAGGGGAGTGGCATAACCTTGCTGAGCCTCAGCTTTGTCTTCTGCACAATGGAGGCAATACCTATCCCAAGGGCTGTGGTGAGGACTGAATGAGATGGTGCGTGCCAGGCTCCCAGCACAGTTCTGGCTCATGGGACGCCCTCAGACCTGAGGAGCCATCTTCATGTTGCTGCTTTTGGCTTGTTTCACATGCCTGCCCCCTCCCCAGGCAGGAGCTGTGGCCAACTCTTCTCTGGGTCTCCCAGGCACTGTCTGGCGATTTATGGGGCCAGGAAAGCTCTGTGGATTGGGTTGATGGCACAGAGTGAGGGTAGGAGGCATTTTTAGAGCCCGACCCCTTAGGTGGAAGTGGAAGCCATCATCTGCCTACCCTGGACTATCTCTTTAGACTCTGCCTTCTCTTAAGGCAGCTCTTGGTGCTAACACCAGGACAGGGGCAGGGAGGCTGTGGAGGGGGGTCAGCATGCAGCTGGCTGGAGCTGGACTTCCGGCCTTGGGAAGGTGCTTTCTGGCCCCTGCCTGTAGGAGCTCTGCTCCCCTAAATCTTCATCCTGCTTATCTCCGCTGCACTGTGCCTGTCTCCCCTCCAGCACACTGCAGGTCTTTGGGGTCTGATGCCATTGTCTTGTCTCAGCTGCTTCTGCCTGGGTTGTCTGACTGATCTCGGTGGGTGCCAGGAAGAGAGAGAGGAACCTGGGAGATGACTGTGGATTGAAGGTTATGAGAGAGGGAGGCACCAGAAGATTCCTGCCCTAACCTGAGCAGACAGGTGGTGGTCAGGGAATGCTTCCTGAAGGAGGAGGCAGGCAGAGGATATGGTGTCAGCAACACATGGTGAGGGTAGAGGTAGAGGAATGATTTCTAGAGAGAGGAACTAGACTAGGTGAAGATTGGCAGGCAAAAGAGGATGTGGCTCATATGGGGCGATTGCAAGGAATTTGGCAAGGCTGAAACCTAAGAGTTGACAGTGGGGAGAATGGGACATGAGGCAAGAGCAGATGACAGAGGCAGTGCTGAAAATGTGGGCTTTATCCTCTACAGCAAGAGAGACTTGGGTCCAACATGACTAGCCCTTCCCAGTGGACCAGCCAGCTACACACTGGATGTTGACTGGTGGACAGTACAAAGACTGGGGGACTTTTCAGCAAAAGGGGTGATTTTGGAATTATTTTCCCTTTTATTGATGTGGGAAGTAGATGAACAAAAAGTGACTTTTGGTCATGTCTATTTTGAAATCAGAAGAATGCTCACGGTGCCTTCGAGGTCGTCTTGGCCTAGGATGGAGACGTCTTTTTTTCCCAATGTGTTTTGAGTGTCTTCAGGGTGCTTGGCACTGTGCCAGGATTCTGGGCCTGGATAGTGTTCAGTGTGTGAACTTTTTTTTTTCAAGATGGAGTCTTGCTCTGTTGCCCAGGCTGGAGTGCAGTGGAGTGATCTTGGCTGGAGCTCAGTGGCATGATCTTGGCTCACTGCAACTTCCACCTCCTGTGTTCAAGCAATTCTCCTGTCTCAGCCTCCCAAGTAGCTGGGAATACAAGCACCCACCACCACGCCTGGCCAATTTTTATATTTTTAGTAGAGACAGAGTTTCACCATATTGGTCAGGCTGGTCTTGAATTCCTGACCTCAGGTGATCCACCCACCTTGGCCTCCCAAAGTGCTGGGATTACAGGCGTGAGCCACCGTGCCCAGCCAGCAGTGTGAACTTTGATTTGTCACTGTACTAGCACTGCCCAGATTCCTACCTGAGAGTAGGAAGGGCTTTGGGCATGGAGAGGGAAGTTCCTCCTCTGTCCCAAGGATCTCAAGAGTAAGTAATGAGAGCAGAGGCCTGGCCAGGCATGCAGGTTATCGGAAATCTTGGGTGATGTCCCAGCCCTGTGTATTTTCAAGTCAGCCGATATTTGTTGAGCACTTCTTGTGTCCTAGCCCTGGGTGTATAATGATAAGCAGTTGTGGGATCTGCCTGCACAGAGCTTGCAAGATAGGGAAGGGGAGGAGAGAGAGCTTTGCTTTCTTCTTCTTTTTTTTTTTTTTTTTTTTTTTTTGAGGCTGGGCTCAAGTGATCTTCCTGCCTCGGCCCTCCTAACTAGCTGAGACTACAGGTGCATACCATGCCCAGCTATTTTTTTTAAGTGGAGATGAGGTCTCCTATATTGTGCAAGCTGGTGTCAAATTATTGGCCTCAAGTGTTCCTCCCACCTCAGCCTCCTAAAATGCTGGGATACAGGCATGAGCCACCATGCCAGGCCAGAGAGAGCTTTCCTCTTGAGCAAAGGGTCATACCCTCTTGGCTATGCCAACCCTGGGAGCATAGTACCCAACATACAACTAGATGCTCAGATTTTTTCCACCTACTTTCCCACCCCAAAACAAAACAAACAAGTAAACCACTCACAGGAGCTCAGGGTTCTCTGGCCATACCTGGTATTGAGAGAGGCCCTCTCACGGGGATTTTTGCTACTCCTCAGCTCTGGGTTTGAAGCCTCAAGGTGGACTACAGCAGAGCGGCCTGCTGCTGGCCAGCACACGGCCTGGGGAGATGGCTGGTGGGTCCCAGGCAGAGGGGTGTGTGAGGAGGCCTTGATGGGAGGGAAGGATAGGAGAGCTTGAATTACAGAACTGTGCAGTTTGATGGGAACTGGGGCATCAGACCTGTGTTCTATTCTGGTTCTGCTCCCCATTTGCTGTGTGACTTTGGGCAAGTCCCTTCCCTTTTCTGAGCCTCAGTTGCCCCATCTTTAAAGTGGGTGGCATTGAGCTAGAAGCGGGATAGCAAATAGATTTTATCTCACCTGCCAAAGCTGGTTGCCACTGACATCCTTGAGCCGTGTCTCGAGCAGCTGCCTGGACTCAGTTGGAAAGCCTACTGTTTTGCAGGTTTGCAGACCCCAGGCCTTATTATCCCCAAGTTCCTTCCCACGCTGGTATTCTTAGATTCTTCTGTGCTTTCTTCTGTCTCCTATGCCACTCCCCACCAGCTGGTTGTCTGCCTTCTGCTTAAACAGCTCCGTGATAGGGAACTACCATCTTCCCTCAGACAGAATTGTTAGATTGTTATTCCTCAGGTTGAGCTCAGATCTGCCTCCCTGAACTTGTGCCTGGAATAATGCCTTGGGTTCAGGCGTAGGTGATGCCCGTAGGTACTTGGCACGTCAGTAATCAATTTATAATTTCTGCCTTCTGGAGGCATATAGAACTGCTGCTTTCTAACATTTTATGACAGCGACAGAGATAGCATGTATATATCCTTTGAAAAAAGTGCTTTAAAAATACTGTCACTTGGTTTATGATGGGAAACCTGTGAAGCTAGCATTGTCCCTTCCATTTTACAGGCGAGGAAGCGGAGGCTCAGAGAGTTAACAGAGCAGCCCTCTGAGACCCAGCCTGTGCACCTCTCACCAACTGCGCTCCTCATCCCCGGCCCATCCCCAACCTTCTATTCTCCTGGCTCCTCCGAAAGCCCATGGCCTCCCGTTCTCTCGCCCTCCGCAGGTTTCCATGTGATCCCCACTATCTCAAGCATCGTCCCGGAGAGCTGCCTGCTGATCGTGGTGGGGCTGCTGGTGGGGGGCCTGATCAAGGGTGTAGGCGAGACACCCCCCTTCCTGCAGTCCGACGTCTTCTTCCTCTTCCTGCTGCCGCCCATCATCCTGGACGCGGGCTACTTCCTGCCACTGCGGCAGTTCACAGAAAACCTGGGCACCATCCTGATCTTTGCCGTGGTGGGCACGCTGTGGAATGCCTTCTTCCTGGGCGGCCTCATGTACGCCGTGTGCCTGGTGGGCGGTGAGCAGATCAACAACATCGGCCTCCTGGACAACCTGCTCTTCGGCAGCATCATCTCGGCCGTGGACCCCGTGGCGGTTCTGGCTGTCTTTGAGGAAATTCACATCAATGAGCTGCTGCACATCCTTGTTTTTGGGGAGTCCTTGCTCAATGACGCCGTCACTGTGGTGAGGAGGCCAGGGGCCATGCCCATGTCCAAACGGTACAAACCCAAATCCAGGCCCACCAGTGAATCCCTCATCCGCCCGCTAATAACAGTAATAAAAACAGCTGAGGCACATTCCCGCTTCCTGTGTGCCAGGCACCATGCTGAGCCCTTCGGCATGGATTATCTCATTTAAGTCCTCATGGCTGCCTTAAGAGGTGCTTATTATTCTCATTTTCCAGGGGAGACACAGGCCCAAAGAAGTTAAATAACCTGTTGGAGTATGAACCAGTTTGTGATTGAACCAGGTCTGTCTGACTCCAGGGCCTAAGCTCTTGGTTTTGCTAGGTTATATGCTCTCTCCTTGACTTGACTTGCTTTTTGTTTTTTAAGAGACAGGGTCTTGCCCTGTCTTCTAGGCTGGTGAACTGGTACGGTCATAACTCACTGCAGCCTCAAATACCTGGGCCTGAGATCCTCCTGCCTCAGCCTTCCGAGTGGCTAGGACTACAGGCATGCACCACCACATCCAGCTAATTTTTTAAATTTTTTGTGGAGATGGGGTTTGACCATGTTGCCCAGGCTGGTCTTGAACTCTTGGCCTCAAACGATCCTCCTTCCTCGGCCTCCCAAAGTGCTGAGATTACAGACCTAAGCCAACAAGCCTGGCCCTTCTCTTGCATTTTGATGTGAGCTTGGGCAAATTACTTACACTCTCTGTGCCTCAGTTTCCTCTTCACAGACCATATCATCTGTGAGGGGCCTTTCAGCTCTCATGTTGGCTATATCTTAAGTTAGAATTCGGTTTGTGCACAGTTTTTGGGCAGAGATTATGGAAAGGGGCCTTGTCTCCAAAACATCTAGAAGGTGATAAGTAAAATAAGTTGGCCACTTGCTTGCTGTGTGACCTTAAGCAAATGCTATACCTCTGTGGCCCTCACCTTTTTTTTTTTTTTTTTTTTTTTTTTGAGATGGAGTCTTGCTCTGTCTCCCAGACAGGAGTGCAATGACGCAAGCTCAGCTCACTGCAACCTCCGCCTCCCAGGTTCAAGCAATTCTCCTGCCTCAGCCTCCCAAGTAGCTGGGATTACAGGCGTGTGTCACCATGCCCAGCTAATTTTTGTGTTTTTAGTAGAGACTGGGTTTCGCCATGTTGGCCAGGCTAATCTCGAACTCCTGACCTCAGGTGATCCGCCCACCTCAGCCTCCCAAAGTGCTGGGATTACAGGCATGAGCCGCTGCGCCCAGCCGGCCTCACCTTTGATAGCTGCAAAGTGGCAGAGGATTAGTGCTTTCCTCCAGGGTCTGCACGTGGTGGCACCATATACACCTGCACATGCCCTTCCTCCCAGCTGGTTTCCTTGGGAAACAGATGTGTGCATGTGCATGCTCACGTTGTGTTGTGAGAACACTCCCACCCCCTCCTGAGCTGTCCCGCTCAGAGCAGCTGCACACACAGGAAAGCTCAAGGGCACATGTGCATTCCCAGGCCATGACTCCCTCCTCTGCAGCCCCAGCCTTCAGGAAGCAGCACCTCAGAGTAGAGACAGACTGTGGTGTTCAGCTGCTGGCAGCCTCAGCTTCCTGTTCCTCCCACGCCTCCTCATGGGGCTGGGTAGAATAGCCTGACCTGAGCAGGCAGGCCTCCATCCTGGCTTCCTCTAGCACTAGCTCTTGCCCAGGGTTACCACATGAGCCTCAGTTTCCCCATCTGTGACACAGGGATTGCAGTACTCAGCCTGTCATCCTCCCAGGCTTCTTACAGGATTACTTACATTAGTGAGTCATACTCACTAATGTCTGTGAAGCCAGTGAGTGCCAAAGATAAAGCCCTCTCCAGTGGGATCTGGGTGTTGGGGTTCAGGTGAGCACTGTTGTGGAGCTTGGGGCATGGCTGCATCAAGCAGGTAACAGACCCAGCCATTTGTGGACCCATGGTCATGTCTCCCAAAGGCAGTGGCAGTGGTGGTAGTGATTGCTGGTGTTCATTGGGTGCTTCCTGTCTGAATGTGTATTGCCTCATTTTTATTTATTTAGAGACAGAGTCTCCTGTCACACAGACAGTGTCGCTCAGGAGTGCAGTAGCACAATCATAGCTCACTGCACCCTCAAACTCCTCAAATGATCGTCCCCTCTTAGCCTCCCAAGTAGCTGGGACTGCAGGTGCTGGCCATCACACCCAGCTAATTTATTTATTTATTTATTTATTTATTTTGTAGATACAGGGTCTCATTATGTTGCCTGGGCTGGTCTCAAGCTCCCGGGCACAAGCGATGCTCCCTCCTTGGCCTCCCAAAGTGCTGAGATTACAGGCGTGAGCCGCTGTGTCTGGCCTATATTGCCTCATTTAATCTATACAGTAACTCCATGAGGTTGACACAGTTATATTCCAGTTTTTTTGCGATGAGGAAACTGAGGAACGGAGAGGTTACATAAGCCTGATACATGATATAGCTGAGGTTCAAATCCGTAGTCTGAGTCCAAAGCCCAAGTGCTTACCACTGTGTTACTCTGTTTCTCTATAGTTCCAGGGGTAATAGCACCAGGCCAGAAAGGAGGACTTTCCCCTCTGTGCCCACTCCATGGGCCCATGTGGTAGACCATGAGGACCCATGAATCCCCTCAGGCCAGGAATGAGTTTAGCCCACGGCTGAGTATGCACCTGCTAAGAGGCTGTCTGCCGCTGGAGCCCTGTCCTATCCCCCAGACAGCTGGGGCCAGGCCGCACCAGGCCTGGCCTGTGCTCTGCATCTCCCCTTGCTGCCTGGCCCAAGTCAAGTCTTTCTGGAGCTCTTGGCATGGGTGTGAGTGCCCCATTTCCCAGAGAGTAAAGCCAGAGGCTGACCCTGAGCTGCCTGGTCTCAGGTCTGTGCCCTAGACAGGTCACTCCTCACGGTCCATTCCTCCTGCTCCAGGTCCTGGGGGCTTTGGAGGGTTCCCTGTCATGGATCCTCACGTCCTTCCGTCCCTTCCCCCAGGCCTGGAAACTCCCTGCTCCTTCCTGGCAGAGCTGTCTAGGACAGACTTGAGTAGGCCAGGCAGCTCAGGGACCTAGCAATAGGAGGGGCAGATCCTCAAAACTGAGCCTGCTGGGGAGGCCTCAGCCATGGCTGTCAGGGAACAAGTTCTGGGCCCAGTTCTTCTGCTCCTGGGCTGGGGGCCCCCTGGCATGTTGTTTTACCACTGTGAGCCTCCGTTTAGCAAAGGAGCATCCTTGACCCACCTGCCTCGCATGGTTGTTGAGTGTCGACTCAGATAAAGACTATCAAAGGGCTTTACGGTGTATGAAGTGCCACTTAAACATCTGATGGTAGTGTTGCAATGACCATCTATTTCCCAGTCCAGGAGACAGGGACGCCTTAGCTTCTAATTCCATAGCATCTGAACTTGGCTGTTCATTGCAACCCCTGGGGTGCTTGTTACATAGAGATTTCTTGGCCCTATCCCAGAGAGTCCAAGTCCAGTATGGCCTGAACATGTGTATTTTCAGAAAGCTCCAGAGGTTAAGAAATGACATTCTAGTTCATTGTGTGAACGTCCCTTTTTTGTGCTGAAGGAGGGACTGAAACCCAGTGATGGGCATGACGTGCCCAAGGTCAGGCAGTGAGAGGCAGACTTGATAGCACCAGATGTGGCTAACACTGCATCAGGTAAGGCTCCGAGCACTTGATTCGCTGATTTAGTCCTCACAGCAGTCCTAAGATTTGGCATTATTATCCTCATTTTATAGACAGGAAAACTGAAACACAGGGAGATGAATTTGCTTCCTGTACACAACTCAGGAGTGGCAGAGCCAGGATTCCAGTCCAGGCAGTTTGGCTTCAGGGTCTTCACAGAGCTTCCCAGGGCCCACCCTTCACCAGTGTGGCATGTGGCTGGCCCAGAGCAAGCCCCTCAGCCCCAGGCTGAGGTTTTGAGCACCTGCTTGGCACTAGGGTTTCTCTGCTACCGTGTGGCCTCTTCTTGTGGCCATGGTTAACGGAGGGGACAGGATCGCCCTGGGTGGACCCCAGGGAGCCGTGGGGCCAGGGCCCTCTCCTCCCACCCACCAGCCTGCACACCCTCCCCAGGTCCTGTATCACCTCTTTGAGGAGTTTGCCAACTACGAACACGTGGGCATCGTGGACATCTTCCTTGGCTTCCTGAGCTTCTTCGTGGTGGCCCTGGGCGGGGTGTTTGTGGGCGTGGTCTACGGGGTCATCGCAGCCTTCACCTCCCGATTTACCTCCCACATCCGGGTCATCGAGCCGCTCTTCGTCTTCCTCTACAGCTACATGGCCTACTTGTCAGCCGAGCTCTTCCACCTGTCAGGCATCATGGCGTGAGTCTGCGTGCAGCAGGCAGTGGGCTTGGCGGGGTGGGGGCGGGGGCTGCCAGCTTGGATTCCCCAGGCTCATAGGTTCACGGAGCTCCCAGGGCCCAGCCTTGAGCTCCAGGGATGAGACATGAACTCCAGGCTCCAGACCTGCTTGGTAGCCATTTAAATGGCCAAGGGCATCAGTGGCTTCCTAGAAGAGGAGCACTTCTGCAGCACCCCCTGGGGTCCAGGAATCTGGAGAGGGCACTTCAGGCTATGAGCAGATGAAGCAAGAGTGACCTGCATGAGGGCAAGCCCAGGGTATAGGAGAGCAGAGCCTTGGAAGCCACTAAGCTTCAGGTTGAGGAAAGCCACAGCCCTGCTACTTCATTGTCTCAAAGGGAGTCCCCTCAGCAGCCCCAGTAGGAGGCTCACCAGGCCTGAGTCCTGGCGGTCCTGAGGTCTCCACCGGGTCTGGAAATGGGGAGAATGGGATGTGGGGAGGCAGTGAGGGGTGAAGGTGTTCCAGTGCCGAGCAAGGCAGAACTGGGGTTCAGAGCCCCTGGCTCCCAGGAGCAGAGCCCGGGTGTGAGCACTGGGCTGGGAGGACTCCGAGCTCCAAGCAGCTGCTTGGAACAAAGCTCCCTGTGGAGACCCCTGTGTAATGGCAGATGCCACCCTTGAGGGGAATGAACCCAGGAGACCATGGGTCTGTGTCATTGACTCCTATTGGGTCAAGAGGCAGTGTGGCCTTGGGGCAAAGGTGCAGGCTTTGGAGTTGGACACTGTGGTTTGTGTGTCTTGGCTTTGCTGCCTGCAGGCAGCGTGACAGGGGAGAGGTGACTATTTCTCTTAGAGTCAGATCTCTCATTTTTTTATTTGAGGCGGGGTCCCACTCTTGTCACCCAGGCTGGAATGCAGTGGCACGATCTCAGCTCACTGCAGCCTCTGGGTTCGAGATTCTCCCACTTCAGCCTCTCAGTTAGGTGGGATTACAGGTGCCCACCACCGCACCTGGCTAATTTTTGTATTTTTAGAAGAGACTGCATTTCACTACATTGGCCAAGCTGGTCTCGAATACCTGGCCTCAAGTGATCCGCCTTTGTCGGCCTCCCAAAGTGCTGGGATTACAGGCGTGAGCCACCGTGCCCAGCCAAGATCACTCATTTTAAAAATGGAGGAATAGGGCCGGGCACGGTGGCTCACGCCTGTAATCCCAGCACTTTGGGAGGCCGAGGCGGGTGGATTACAAGGTCAGGAGTTCAAGACCAGCCTGGCCAAGATGGTGAAACCCCGTCTCTACTAAAAATACAAAAAAATTAGCCAGCTGTGGTGGCGGGCACCTGTATTCCCAGCCACTCGGGAGGGTGAGGCAGAGAATTGCTTGAACCCGGGAGGCGGAGGTTGCAGTGAGCCAAGATCGCGCCACTGCTCTCCAGCCTGGGTGACAGAGTGAGACTCGTCTCAAAAAAAAAAAAAAAAAAAAAAAAGGAGGAATACACCGTGTCTATAGGGTTGATGTGAGGATGAGTGGCAAGAGGGTGTAAAGCACACAGCGGGCCCCTGGCCCATAGAGGAGCTTGGGACATGGGCACCTTGGTCGTGGCCCCATTGCCCCTGGCAGTGGAGGGGCTTGAGCAGGTGCAGCTCGACACGGAGCCCTGACCCTGCTCTTTCCTGCTCTAGGCTCATAGCCTCAGGAGTGGTGATGCGCCCCTATGTGGAGGCCAACATCTCCCACAAGTCCCACACCACCATCAAATACTTCCTGAAGATGTGGAGCAGCGTCAGCGAGACCCTCATCTTCATCTTCCTCGGCGTCTCCACGGTGGCCGGCTCCCACCACTGGAACTGGACCTTCGTCATCAGCACCCTGCTCTTCTGCCTCATCGCCCGCGTGCTGGGTGAGGGCCAGGGCTGGGGCGGGGTGGGGGGTGTGGTGTGGGGTGTGTGTGGGGGGTGGTGGGCTGTGGTGCTGTGTGTGTGGTGTGTGCAGTGCACTATGTGGAAGGGCCAGGCTATGTGGTGTGTGCATGTGGTGTAGTGTATAAGTATTGTGTGGAGGGGCTGGGCTGTGGTGTGCGTGTGTATGCGTATTGCGTGTGTGGTGTGTGTAGTGCATTGTAGGGGGGCTGGATGTGTGTATGGTGTGTGTGTAGTGTGTGGAGGGGTTGGGGGTGTGTGCGTGTAGTATGTTGTGTGGAGGGCTTTGTATATATGTGTGTGTTGTGTGGAGGGATTGGGCTGTGGTGCAGTGTGTGTACAGTTGTGTGGAGGGGCTGGGTGTATGTGTGGAGGGGCTGGGTGTATATGTGGAAGGGCTGGGTGTGTGTGTAGGGGTTGGGTGTGTGTGGAGGCGGTGGGTGTGTGTGTAGTGTATTGTGTGAAGGGGCTTTGTGTGTGTGTATTTGTGTAGGGGCTGAATGTGTGTGTGTAGGGGCTGGGTGTGTGTGTGGAGGGGCTGGGAGTGGGTGGAGGGGCTGGGTGTGTGTGTGTGTGGAGATGGGTTTGTGTGTGGAGGGGCTATGTGTGTATGTGTGGAGATGGGTGTGTGTGTGTGGAGGGGCTGGGTGTGTGTGGAAGGGCTGGGTGTGTGTATGTGGAGGGCCTGTGCGTGGGGTGGAGGAGGTGCTTTGTGTGTGTGGAGGGGCTGGATGGTGTCTGGAGGGGCTGGGTGTGTGTGTGTGGAGGAGCTGGGTGTGTGTGTAGGGGCTGGGTATGTGTGTGGATGGGGCTGGGTGTGTGTGTGTGTGGAGGGGCTGGGTGTGTGTGCGTGTGGATGGGGCTGGATGTGTGTGTGTGTGTGTAGGGGCTGGGTGTGTGTGTGTGTAGAGGCTGAGTGTGTGTGTAGGGGCTGGGTGTGTGTGGAGAGGCTGGGTGTGTGTGTGGAGGGGCTGGATGTGTGTGTGTGTAGGGGCTGGGTGTGTGTGTGGGTGTGTGTGTAGGGGCTGGGTGTGTATGTGGGTGTGTGTGTGGGTGTGGAGGGGCTGGGTGTGTGTGTGTGTGTGTGGAGGGGCTGTGGGTGTGTGGGGGGGTGTGTGGAGGGTGGAGGGGCTGGGTGTGTGTGTGGGTGTGTGGGTGTGGAGGGGCTGGGTGTGTGGGTGTGTGTGTGGAGGGGCTGGGTGTGTGTGTGGGTGTGTGTGTGGAGGGGCTGGGTGTGTGTGTGGGTGTGTGTGGAGGGGCTGGGTGTGTGTGTGGGGGTGTGGGGGTGTGTTGTAGGGGCTGGGTGTGTGTGTGGGTGTGTGGGGGTGTGTGTGGAGGGGCTGGGTGTGTGTGTGGAGGGGCTGGGTGTGTGGGGGTGTGTGTAGGGGCTGGGTGTGTGTGTGTGGAGGGGCTGGGTGTGGGTGTGTGTGGGGCTGGGGGTGTGTGGGTGTGTGTGTGGGGCTGGGGGTGTGTGGGTGTGTGTGTGGGTATGTGTGTGGGTGTGTGTAGGGGCTGGGTGTGTGTGTGTGGAGGGGCTGGGTGTGTGGGTGTGGGTGTGTGTGTGGAGGGGCTGGGTGTGTGGGTGTGTGGGGGTGTGTGTAGAGGGGCTGGGTATGTGTGTGTGGGTGTGGAGGGGCTGTGAGGGTGTGGGTGTGTGTGTGTAGAGGGCCTGTGTGTGTGTGTGTGTGTGTGTGTGTGTGTGTGGAGGAGCTGGGGGTGTATGTGTGATGCAGTTTGTGGTGGAGGTTTCCTGGTTGGCTCCTGCCTGCTCCCAGCACAGCTAGACAGGAGGGACTTCCCGTTTCCATGATGGGCCCTTCAGCAGGGAGAAGCCTGTGTCACAGCAAGGCTGTGGTCTCTGGGGACAGAGTCAGGCTGTGTCAAAGTGAGGGGGCCCTGAGACTCTGAGCCTGTGGCTGTCCTGATGAGGGGCCTGAGGCCCACAGAACCCAGGTCTGTGACTCTGAGCTGAGTGCTCTCTGCACTGTCTCAAGACAGGTGACATGAGCATGTGCCGAATCGCATGCAGAGCCACGTGCAGTCCTCCAAACCTATGCAGCAGGCCGGGGCACACGTGGGGACCAGGCCCCAGGTGCACGGGTTCCACTCACATGTGCCCCACATGCCTCACCCCAGTGCCTCAGTCGCCTCCTCCCTGGATCTCTCACTTCCTCTCTGAGGGTTAGGTCCATGTCCCCAAGCCTGGCAGGACCTCACATTTATTTGGTGCACTTTTGAAATCCCCTTTATTCCTGAGCCTCATCCTCCAGGGATTCTGCTTCTGTGGGTGGAGGTTGGGCCCAGCCCTCTGCATTTTTTATGCTTTATTATGGAAAATTTCAAGTACTTAGAAAAGTAGAGAGAATAGGATCATGACCCCCCACACACCCATCACATTTAACAAGTATTGACCTGTGACCCATCTTGTTTGATCTTTTCTCCCTCTTCCTGCCCCAGCCCTCCAGCCACTGGAGGCCTCCATGATGTCTCTAAAGCACATCCAGGTTGGGGAAGTCCTTTAAGGATCCACCCAGCTCTTGGATTGAGGGGTTCAGAGCACTCTGGGCTGAGGGACCCAGGAATTGAGTGAGCGGGGTGGGCTTCGTAACGGAGACTTCCTGGATGCACAGAGAAATCACTGATGCAGAAGCCAGGAGGGACTGGGGACAGCCCGACCTGACCCTCATCACCCCCTGCCTTCCCCTGCAGGGGTGCTGGGCCTGACCTGGTTCATCAACAAGTTCCGTATCGTGAAGCTGACCCCCAAGGACCAGTTCATCATCGCCTATGGGGGCCTGCGAGGGGCCATCGCCTTCTCTCTGGGCTACCTCCTGGACAAGAAGCACTTCCCCATGTGTGACCTGTTCCTCACTGCCATCATCACCGTCATCTTCTTCACCGTCTTTGTGCAGGTGCTGGGCCAGGGCAGGGCAGGCCCTTGCCTTGGGGACCCTCACAGGCTGTTCCCGTGGAAAGAGAGGAAAGCGTGTGATTTGAAATGTGATTCTAGTCCCAGCTCCACCACTAACTTGCTGTGTGACCTTGGGCGAGCCACTCCCCCTTTCTGGGCCTCAGTTTCTTCAATCGTAAAGTGAGAATTGTGATGAGTCATTGCAGAGTGACTGATCAGAATGTAAAGGAACCAGAATGCTGCCCAACTTAATTTGGAACTCATAGAGCATTAAGAGAAGTGGGTACTGGCTGGGCACGGTGACTCAACGCCTGTAATCCCAGCACTTTGGGAGGCTGAGGGGGTGGATCACCTGAGGTCAGGAGTTTGAGACCAGCCTGACTAACATGGTGAAACCCCGTCTTTACTAAAAATACAAAATTAGTGGGCATGGTGATGCATACCTGTAATTCCAGCTACTTGGGAGGCTAAGGCAGGAGAATCACTTGAACCCAGGAGGTGGAGGTTGCAGTGAGCTGAGATCGCACCATTGCACTCCAGCCTGGGTAACAAGAGTGAAATTCCATCTCAAAAAAAAAAAAGAGAGAGAGAAGTGGGTACAGTCAACAGGCCCAAGATCTCTCTTTGCTACATTGTAGGGCTTTAGGCAAGAGATTTCATATCTTAGGGTCTCAGTTTCTGCATCTGTAAAATGGGAATAATATCACAGCATGGGGAACTGGAAAGGGCTATGAGCCAGGCAGCAGGAGGCCTGGAGTCAGCCCTAGCTCTGTGTTGGTGTCCCTCTGACCCTAAGAAAGACCCCCACTCTTCTCTGGGTCTCAGTTCCCATCTGTAAAGTGAGGGAACCAGGCGAGATGATTCCCAAGAATCCTTCCAGCCTGCTGCTCAGTGATTTCTGTACATTTAAACGGCTCAGGCTTAGCTGACAGCCACTCTCCTGCCTAAGGTCCCCAAGGAAGCCCAGCCTGTGATGGTGCAAATTGCTCTGCCTTACCTGACTTTGCCTGACCTTGGGCAAATAAGAAACACTCTGTCTGAGCCTCCATTTCTTTACCATCCCTTCTGTCTTTTCTGGGCACTGATACTCAAAAAGCCCTAGATGGGATACATCTTTGCATTCTCTTGAGAAAAAAAAATAGGGGAAACCTGGGGCTGGGCTTATTTTCTGTCCTTTAAAGGGAGAGGGGACCCTGGTGCAGTGGCTCACGCCTATGATCCCAGGACTTTGGGAGGCCGAGGCAGGAGGATCCCTTGAGCCCAGGAGTTCAAGAGCAGCCTAGGCAACATGGCAAAACCTTGTCTCTACAAAAAAAAAAAAAAAAAATTAGTGGGTATGGTGGTACACACCTGTAGTCCCAGGTACTTGGGAAGCTGAGGTGGGAGGATAGCTTGAGCCCAGGAGATTGAGGCAGCTGTGAGCTGTGATTGAGCCTGTGTGACTCCTCCAGCCTGTGTGACAGAGTGAGACTCTCTCTCGAGTTAAGAAAAAGGAGAGAGGCTGGGCGCGGTGGCTCATGCCTGTAATCCCAGCACTTTGGGAGGCCGAGGCAGGTGGATCGCCTGAGGTCAGGAGTTCGAGACCAGCCTGGCCAACATGGTGAAACCCTGTTTCTACTAAAAATACAAAAATTAGCTGGGCGTGGTGGCAGCCGCCTGTAATCCCAGCTACTTGGGAGGCTGAGGCAGGAGAATCACTTGAACCCGGGAGGTGGAGGTTGCAGTGAGCTGAAATCGCACCACTGCACTCCAGCCTAGGTGACAGAGCAAGACTTCATCTCAAAAAAAAAAAAAAAAAAAAAAAAGAAGGGGAGGAGGCTGCCACTTTTGTCCTCTTGCCCTGCTTCCATCTTCAAAAATTTTTTTTTACCTTGATTTTGCAGTTGTATGTGCTAATGATTTTCCAAGCCCATTTTCATTGAAGGCAACATTGGGGAGGGGGCCTCCCTCCAGAGCCAGCCTGCCTGGGTTTAAATCATGGCTTTACTGCTTCTCTGGGATCTTAGAAAGCTGCTTAACCTCTCTGAGCCTCAGTTTCTGCGTCTGTTAAATAGAAACAATGGAAGGACCTCCCTCTTAGTGTTGCGGATATTGGAGAGCTGATGCTAGAACACTTCCAAGCACATGTGTTGGTCACATGGCAGGTGTGCAGTTCCATCTGCTGCTGCTGTTATTACTCGGTCCTCCTCATAGTCCTGGTGGGGAGGCAGTGCAGAGGTAGTTTTCCCTGTGTGTGGGGCCTGACTTCCATGGGGTTGCAGAGCAAGTCTGTGGTGCAGCCCACATCTGAACCCAGGCTGTCTGCTGCCTGGCTCAGGCCAGATGACCAGTGTGGGGGTCATTTGGCAGTCAAACCTCTGACCGTGTCTCCAGGAAGAAGCAGGCCTTAAGGACCTGTCTTTAGATAAGTGCTGGGAGGTGGGAGAGTTCTCACACCCTTGGGTCCTGGGAGAGAGCAGAGCAGAGAGGGCATCCTAGCCTTGGGGGCCTGGGGTGAGGGAGGGAGGCTCTGCGGCCTCCCTGCCTGGGTAGCAGAACTGGAGTGCCTGACACCTGCCTGCCCCCCAGGGCATGACCATTCGGCCCCTGGTAGACCTGCTGGCTGTGAAGAAAAAGCAAGAGACGAAGCGCTCCATCAACGAAGAGATCCACACACAGGTACTGGAGTGCGGGCTGGCCCCTTGGTTGCAGAAGGAGGAACAGGGACATAGGGAGCAGCTGGGCCTCAAGTCCCTGCCCCCCATCAGGCCCTTCTCCCTGTGCCGGTGCCCAGGGGCTCCCTCTGCCCCAGGAGGCCGCCAGGGTCTAGCCATAGGAAGGTGTGGTGTGAGCAGCTGGGAACCTGAGGAGGGGGCATCATGCCATCTCTGCCTCCATTTGAAACCTATCCCAGGCATAGGTCCCAGGTGGGATTAGAGAAGGGGGCTCAGCCGGACACAGGCAAGGCTTCGAGATACCCAGAGTCAGGGCCGCTGGGTTCGATGAGTGGAGTGTGGGCGCCACCCCCTGGCTGCTCATGGAACCACAGGGCTGGACCCAGCAGGGCTGCAGCTACGGGAGGGAATGGGGCTAGTCAGAGGTCTTGGTAGGGAAGGCGCCCCACAGCGAGGCTTGACTTAGCCCTGGGCCCCTTTCAGTTCCTGGACCACCTTCTGACAGGCATCGAAGACATCTGTGGCCACTACGGTCACCACCACTGGAAGGACAAGTAGGTGGCAGGCCTGGTGGGCAGGCAGGGAGGGGCAGGCAAGGGTCTCCTGGGCCTGGGCATCTCCCCACTCCTGGAAGCTGGCGCCATCCGTCTCCCTCCTCCTCCCACCAGGCTCAACCGGTTTAATAAGAAATATGTGAAGAAGTGTCTGATAGCTGGCGAGCGCTCCAAGGAGCCCCAGCTCATTGCCTTCTACCACAAGATGGAGATGAAGCAGGCCATCGAGCTGGTGGAGAGCGGGGGCATGGGCAAGATCCCCTCTGCCGTCTCCACCGTCTCCATGCAGTGAGTGCCGGGGCAACCAGGCAGCTTCTGCTCCCACACACCGGCCCCTCAAGCCCGGTTGGAGGTGGCCACCTGGGGGGCGGGGTCCTCTGTTGTCCTGTTGGGGCGGACAAGAGAGCTGTGGGCTCGCACCAAGGACCTGAGGCTTTGGTGCCCACCTGGGTCATCCCTAGGGTGACTTCCTTCTGGCCAAACCTGGGAGGCACCAGGATCCCAAGAATCTTGGGGACCTAACCGATGCCCTATTGCCCCAGGAACATCCACCCCAAGTCCCTGCCTTCCGAGCGCATCCTGCCAGCACTGTCCAAGGACAAGGAGGAGGAGATCCGCAAAATCCTGAGGAACAACTTGCAGAAGACCAGGCAGCGGGTGAGGGCCTGCTCCCCAGCCCGACCCCCAGGGTACAGGAGCCCTTCAGCCCCTCTCCACAGCAGCCCTGCCCTGCCCGTGCCCCTCGGCACCCACCCCAGGACTGGCCCGGCCTCC
Organism: Gorilla gorilla gorilla; assembly: GCF_029281585.2. Lineage (NCBI taxonomy): Eukaryota > Metazoa > Chordata > Mammalia > Primates > Hominidae > Gorilla > Gorilla gorilla. Next base: position 212,846,717 of record NC_073224.2, read on the forward strand.
AGCACTGCCCCCACCCCTCCATGAGCAGAGCCTTCCGGGGCCCGCACTGCCCTGACGCTGTCCCTCCCGCAGCTGCGGTCCTACAACAGACACACGCTGGTGGCAGACCCCTACGAGGAAGCCTGGAACCAGATGCTGCTCCGGAGGCAGAAGGCCCGGCAGCTGGAGCAGAAGGTAGCCTCTGCCTTTCTCTGGGAATCTGTATCCCACCCCACTCGCCCAAGCTCCGCCACAGCCTCTAAGGAAATGTACCCATTCTAGGAACAGGGTTTGGCTTTCGAGGGGCTTGTTAGCAGTGTAAGGGCATGGAGAGCCATGAGTTCTAAGCAAGGGATTGGCGTGGGGTTGTGGGGCGTGGCCTGGGTTAGGGCAGTGGCAGGGGACAGAGGAATGGGTGGATTTAAGGCTGAGCAGTGTAGGTGTGTTCAGGGAGGCTGTGACAGGAGCCTGGGATGAGCCCTTAGGAGCTCCTGAGGGGCCAGTACGGGTGCCCACACAGGCACAAGGGAGGGGGAGCAAGCGCCCTGCATATACGGAAGGTGGGGTGTGCACTGGCCGGGTTCTGTCCTGAGGGGCTCCCTCTGCCCAGCTGCCTGTGCTCACCCCATCTGTCCTCTCTGTCAGATCAACAACTACCTGACGGTGCCAGCCCACAAGCTGGACTCACCCACCATGTCTCGGGCCCGCATCGGCTCAGGTAAGGGCCTGGCGAGGGGCCTCAGGACTGGGCACTCTGAGCCGCCACCTCCTGAGGATGGGGCTCCACAGGAACAGTCCTCAGCCACTGGGAGGACAGGCCTGGCACTCGCTGACCTCAGGATCCCCTCCCAAGCCATGAGCTGCTTCTACGTCAGGGGCCATCCCTAGGGAGAGAGACGTTCCGGGTGAGGACTGTGTGGGGAGCTGGGAGAGCCACGGTGCCTGGCAGGAAGGCAGGGTATCTTCCCCATCGAGACCCCCAACACGTGTGGGGAATGTGAGGGCAGGGCCCCAGGGCAGACTGACTCAGGGAGGAGCCCCAGGCCTTGGTCTGTGGAGGGACACCTCTGGGAGCCCCTGTCAAAGAGAGGGCCACAGTCTGAGGAAGAGAAGCTGTAGGGCGGAAGGTCGCAGAGGCCTGCTTCTGAGGCCTGTTGGGACCGGGACGGCTGTGCTCATGAGAAGGCCTGAAGGAGGCACTGACGCGGCCGAGTGGCACGTGCTGGGCCGGGCTCCAGAGCAGAACCCAGCTTGTGCCTTGCTCTTGGTCCCCAGACCCACTGGCCTATGAGCCGAAGGAGGACCTGCCTGTCATCACCATCGACCCGGCTTCCCCGCAGTCACCCGAGTCTGTGGACCTGGTGAATGAGGAGCTGAAGGGCAAAGTCTTAGGGTTGAGCCGGGATCCTGCAAAGGTGGCTGAGGAGGACGAGGACGACGATGGGGGCATCATGATGCGGAGCAAGGAGACTTCGTCCCCAGGAACCGACGATGTCTTCACCCCCGCGCCCAGTGACAGCCCCAGCTCCCAGAGGATACAGCGCTGCCTCAGTGACCCAGGCCCACACCCTGAGCCTGGGGAGGGAGAACCGTTCTTCCCCAAGGGGCAGTAACGCCAGGGCCAGCAGGCAGCGCCTGTCCCCTCACAGACTCTCCCACCAGAGCAGGGGCTGCTGGGGGCTCCCCTTGCCCTTCCTGACCCAGATTGGCCCTGCCCCTCCCCCTACCGCATGGCAGCTGGGCCCACAGCCCCCACCCCAGCACAGCTCCTCCCCCGCCGCCTCCCGGGAAGCATCCTCCCCACCAGAGCTGCCTCCCCAATCCATTTGGCAGAACTGCTGGGGCTGGTGAGGCCGGCCCTGCCCCTCCCTAGATCCAGGCTTCTCCCGGACCTGGACTAGGGCCTCGGAGGCTCCTCCCTCTGCCTCATCCTCCTCCTCATTCAGACCAATCTTAGTTTCTAACCAAAGAGTCTCTGGCTCAGCTGTGGTCCCACCCAGGAAGGGAGGGAGCTGAGGCCTCCCTCGAGTAGGCCCTGCTTTATCAGGGGACAAACCAGGGGTACCAGGCACATGGCTGGGGGAGGGACTGCTGACCCACCAAGGTCTCAAACTCCTCCTGCCAGCTCTGTCACCCTGGCCACCACCCAACCTGTCCTTACTCAGAGCTGCGGGCTGAGGGCATCTCTGAGCGTCTCTGCCTGGAGCAGGGGTGGTTTCTACGGTGACAGTGATGTGACTCAGAGCTTTTCGAACTGTGCTCCCACGGGGACCACTGGGCCCCTCAGGGGATGCTGCTAGGGGAAGGACTGGCCGTGGCTCCAGAATGTGCTGCCTTTTTAAGTTTTGTTTGTTCACACTCCTATATATGATTGTTTGCACAGAGGGCGCTCCTGTTTTTAAAACATTTTGAAAACCCCTGGCTGAACAGTGCTCTGCCTCTAACTCCCTCCTCACACTCCAGAATTACCCTTCCTCATCTGTGCCTGTCTGTCCAACCCCTCCCCCACGTCTCTCTGCCTGCTGGGCTCTTAACTGTTGCTCGAAGACTGTGACATCAGAAGTAACTCCCACTCCTAATCAAGAGTCTCTCCAGCCTCACAGATGCTGGCCTCTTGGCACCTGCCTAGCTCTTGGGCCTGACCTCCAGTCCTGCTGGCCTGCTCTTACTTCCCCCACCGTGGGTTTGGCCCCTGGAACCTTTCCCTTGCGTGTACCACACCCTGCCTGCTGTGGAGCCCATTGTGGAGGCGGTGGCGGGGAGAAGGCCTCCCCTGAGGATCCCCTGTCCCCTGGGGCTGGTGGGTTGGGCAGAATCCTGGGCCCCCAGAGACCTTTGCCCACACACACTCCTTCCCCTTGTCCCTGGGGCACTCCCCCAGGATTGTGCAATAGTCAGAGTGTCCCTTTTTGCAGGGGACTGGGCCATGGGTCCTCGGCCCATCTGTCCATCCTCCTCTCCATGCAAGTGCTGTTTGGGCAGGAGTCACCATGCAAGGGTGACATCGACAACCACGTACCAAGCCACCGCAGCTGCTGCCACTCTGCCGCCTGTACAGAAGAAACTGAATCTTTTTCATATTCTAATAAATCAATGTGAGTTTTTAATAGAGTCAAGGGCTGCTTCCTGGGGACGAGGGTCTTTAGGAGGGAGGGTGGCCTGAGGGCGTGAAGTACTTAGTTCAAAGGCTGGCACAGAAACACTTCATGGCTGTCAGCTGCTGGGGTGGTTGTTCCCACATGCCAGGCACTGAGATACCACAACGAGCTAAGCAGGATGTGCCCTGCCCCGCGGGGGAGAGCGGCACTAACCAGTGCCCAGTGTTTGTGCAAGAGGTGAATAAGAGGCAGAGGGGAGGGAGGGGACGGCGAGGAGGACCCTCCTGAGTCCCGAGTGAGTGAGATCCCAGGAGGGGACTGAAGAAGGAGCCAAGGCTTCCGGGTGGAAAAAGACCCAGAAAGTTCCCAAACATTGTAACTGGGAGCTGTGCCCACGAACACTGGGACCTGAGAAAAGGCCAGGTGGCTGGGTCAGAGTGACAGGGGAGGCAAGGATGGGGCTGCATGCTCCATGGTTAAGATTTTGCTCTTAACCATGGGAAGACCAAAAGGGCAGTGGGAAGTCACTGAAGCCCTCAAGTTCTCACCTGTAAAGTGGGGACAGTGACCCCTGCATGAGATAAGCTCAGGTGTGTACAAACTGAGCCTCCCTAATCAGAAAACCCAACACAACGCCATGAATGGAGAATGCACACCTGACCTCATGAGACAGTCAAAACTTTGCTGCATGTGCAATATTTAAAATATATAAAATTGGGCCGGGCGCGGTGGCTCATGCCTGTAATCCCAGCACTTTGGGAGGCCAAGCTGGGCGGATCACCTGAGGTCAGGAGTTCAAGACCAGCCTGGCCAACATGGCAAAACCCCATCTCTACTAAAAATACAAAAATTAGCTGGGCATGGTGATGTATGCATGTAATCCCAGCTACTCGGGAGGTTGAGTCAGGAGAATCACTTGAACCCAGGAGGTGAAGGTTGCAGTGAGCTGAGATCGAACCACTGCACTCCAGCCTGGGTGACAGAGCAAGACTCTGTCTCAAAAAAAAAAAAATATGTAACATTAATTTCAGGCTATGGGTAGAAACTGTATATGAAACATAAATGAATTTCGTGTTTAGACTTGGATTCTACCCCCAAGATATCTCATTATATATGTGCAAATATTCCAAAATCTGAAACACTTCTGCTTTCAAGCATTTGGGGTAAGGATTGCTCAATCCCTAATGGGCTCGGTTCAGCAGAGGTTGGAGCCCTGAGGTGCATTTCCTGGATCCAACCACCAGAGGGCAGTGGGGCCTTGGCGCGCACCCCTGGCACCCTTCGAACCTGGGCTGTCCAGGAAAGCATCTCCTTTGCCCAGTCTGGCACCTGAGTATGGAGCTGGTTTAGCTCACAAAATCTGAAGCGGTTAGTGCCAAGAGGATTACAGGGTTATTATTAAAGGATTATTCCTGTATCCATCGGTTCCCTAGCAGGAAATGGATGTTACAGCCATCCCTCCATATTTTCCGGGTATTGGTTCCAGGACCCACATGGAAACCAAAATCCTTTCATGCTCAAGTTCCTGATGTAAAATGGTGTAGTGCTGTTGGCCCTTCATGGATTCTGCATCCATGGATTCAACCAACTGCAAATTGAGAATATTTGGGGAAAAAATTCAAATAATAAAGTGTAACAACTATTTACATAGTATTTACATTGTAATCTAGAGATGATTTAACGTATATGGGAGAATGGCTGGGCACAATGGTTCATGCCTGTAATACCAGCACTTTGGGAGGCCGAGGCGGGCGGATCATTTGAGGACAGGAGTTTGAGACCAGCCTGACCAACATGGTGGAACCCCGTCTCTACTAAAAATAAAAAAACTAGCTGGGTGTGGTGGTGCATGCTTGTAGTCCCAGCTACTAGGGAGGCTGAGGCAGGAGAATCACTTGAATCTGGGAGGTGGACTTTCCAGTGAGCCGAGATCGCGCCACTACACTCCAGCCTGGATGACAAAAAAAAGTATATAGGAGAATGTATGTAGGTTATAGCCAAATACTACATTATTTTATATAAGGGACTTGAGCTTCCTTGGATTTTGGTACCTGGGAGGGTCCTGGAACCAATCCCCCATGGATACCAAGAGATGGATGCATTTGCGTATAACCAACACTCATGTTCCCATATACTTTAAATCATCCATAGACTACCTATAATACCTAATACAATGTAAATTCTGTGTAAGTAGTTGTCAGCTGGGTACGGTGGCTCACTCCTATAATCTCGGCACTTTGGGAGGCGGAGATGGGCGGATCACTTGAGCCTAGGAATTCAAGACCAGCCTGTGCAACATGGTGAAACCCCACCTCTACAAAAAAGACAAAAATTGGCCAAGCATGGTGGTGCACTGGTCCCAGCTACTTGGGAGGCTGAGGTGGGAGGATTGCTTGAGCCCAGGAGGTCGAGGCTGCAGTGAGCCATGTTCATGCCACTGCACTCCAGCCTGGGCAACAGAGCAAGACCCTGTCTAAAAAAAAAAAAAAAAGTTGTTATACGGGTTTTAAAGTTGTATTTTTATTGTATTGTTATTTTTCGTTTACTCATTTTTATGTTTTCAATTTGTGCTAGGTTGAATCTGAGGCTGCAGAACCCGAGGGTACAGAGGCCGACTGTATATTTAAAGGGGTACCAAGAGCCTTCCACTAAGGGATTAATTAGAGATGCGGGTGGGGTTGTGGGAACCTACCAGGGATGGGACCCAGCAGGGCTCACACTACAGGAAGCCATTACAACCCATAGACCTGAAAGGGCAAGAGGAGGGAGCTCTCATCATGGGAGGGGACTGCCCAGCTAGAACTGTGGCCATGCTTAGAACAGCCCCTGCCAGAGAGGGAGCCGGGGAGGTTGGGGGTGGACAGCTTTCATCCTGATGGTGCCTCCCACTGGTGAGTCCCAACTGAAAGCCTGAAGAGAAGGCAGCCAGAGTAGGTCAGCCCTTCATTGAATGGGGAGTGTGGATGTGGAAGGGAAACAGGAGATCCAAGCAGGGCTGTTCCTTTCATCCCTCAGCACCCACTCTTGTCCTTTGGGTGAAAAACTCATGTCCCTATTGCTTAATGGTTGCAGAATTTCTGTTTGGGATGATGAAAAAGTTTGGGAAATAGGTTGTGGTGATGATTGTACAACATTGTGAATGTACTAGATACCACTGAAGTGTTTGCTTTAAAATGGTTAGTTTTATGTTATGTGAATTTCATCTTCTTTTTTTTTTAATGGAAGGAACAATCTCATCAACACCATCAACCTTGTCAGATTCACCCTGGTCTTGTCATACTCACCTGGAGCACCTGGAGCAACAGGGCTTTTTTTTTTTTTTTTTTTTTTTTTGAGATGGAGTCTCACTCTGTTGCCCAGGCTGGAGGGCAGTGGCGCAATCTCGGCTCACTGCAAGCTCCACCTCCCGGGTTCATGCCATTCTCCTGCCTCAGCCTCCCAAGTAGCTGGGACTACAGGCGCCCGCCACCATACCCGGCTAACTTTTTGTGTTTTTAGTAGAGACGGGGTTTCACCGTGTTAGCTGTGTTAGGATGATCTCGATCTCCTGACCTCGTGATCTGCCCGCCTCGGCCTCCCAAAATGCTGGGATTACAGGCGTGAGCCACCATGCAACCGGCCTCTTTAAATAAGACAACAGGGCATGCAAATAACAGAAAATTGCTACAGCCCCTACTTTGGCAGCTGGTCACCAGGCCCAAGTTAGCAATCACAGCATCCTTCCTCCACCCCCACTTTCCTCTAACCATGTGCCAGCACTGTGGCTGACTGGGGTTTTTATAGGTGGGGTGTCCTAAACCTTTACTCCTGTGCAATGCAGCCTCTTCTGGTCTTATGTTGGTTGGATTGTCACATTTCCCCTTCACTGTCAATACTGGAAGGGGGACTGGGGGGACTGAGGCACCTGGTGAATCCCCTCTTTTCTGTCATTGTCTTCTGCCCTCCCCACATTGTGTAGCAGGAACTTATTTTCCTTCTGGCAATCCTAGCTGATCACCCTGTCAGGTACAGAACAGTTGACCCTCTTCTCCGCCTTTTAGTTAAGCAACATACAGACCTCAAAATGACCAGGGGAGAACACTCTACTTCCAATTCTTTTTTTTTTTTTTTTTTTTTTTGAGACAAGAATCTCGCTGTGTCACCCAGGCTGGAGTACAGTGGCACGATCTTGGCTCACTGCAACCTCTGCCTCCTGGGTTCAAGTGATTGTCGTGCCCCAGCCTCCCGAGTAGCTGGGATTACAGGCCTGCACCACCATGCCCGACTAATTTTTGTATTGTTAGTAGGGACGGAGTTTCACCATGTTGGCCAGGCTGGTCTTAAACTCCTGAGCTCAAGTGACCCACCCACCTCGGCCTCCCGAAATGCTGGGATTACAGGCGTGAGCCACCACGCCCAGCCTCTCTACTTCCAGTTCTAAAGGAGTCATATCCACATTCCCTGGAGGGAGTGTTCCTCTTTTGAGCATTAAGCTCACTCACTGAACACAAAATTTAGGGGACAGAAAGCCAAAACTCCTCCAGTGGGTAATTGGGAATAGTGGTGAGAAAAGCTACTCCCATAACCATCCCTTGGTCCCTGGGCCTGTGTATGTTGGCTGTCAAAGAGGTAGGACCATATATTAGCCACTGATTTCAAGCGCGTGCCGCCTCCTACCCATCAACAGCTCAGCTGCAGGGGTTGTCTCCCACCTGGCGCCGTAACTCTATTCTGCCCAGTCAGCTTCTTCTGGTTGCAGGGCCTGTTTTAAGACCAGTGTGTTCTGGGCTGGGCGCAGTGTCTCATGCCTGTAATCCCAGCACTTTGGGAGGTCGAGGTGGGCAGATCACTTAAAGTCAGGAGTTCGAGACCAGCCTGGCCAACATGGTGAAACCCTGTTTCTACCAAAAATACAAAAATTAGCCGGGCGTGGTGGCAGACACCTATAATCCCAGCTACTCAGGAGGCTGAGGCAGGAGAATTGCTGGAATCAGGGAGCGGGAGGTGGCAGTGAGCTGAGATCATGCCACTGCACTCCAGCCTGGGCGACAGAGTGAGACTCCGGAAAAAAAAAAAAGAGAGAGAGAAAGAAAGGAAAGGAAAGGAAAGGAAAGGAAAGGAAAGGAAAGGAAAGGAAAGGAAAGGAAAGGAAAGGAGGGGAGGGGAGGGGAAGGAAAGGGAAATACTGCTCTCTTCATGACAGGGGGTCGGTGTAGTCAATGTGCCAGTGGGTGACTAGCTTGCCCCCTTAAGTGAGTCTCACCATTTTTGGTCTCAGGAGTCTTTTACACTCTTAGAAACTTAGGATCTTTGAGGATCCCAGTGGGTTTTTTTTTTAATGTGAGTTATGTCTATCAATTTTACTGAATTAGAAATTAAAACTTTATTAATCAATTTAAAACTAATAAACCCATTCCATGTTAATATAAATATAAGATTTTTAATGAAAAATAACTTTTTCAAAACAAAAATTGTTAGAATAGCATTTGACATTTTGGCAGATCTCTAGAGCTGGCCTAATAGAAGATAGCAACATTCTCAAATCTTCAGCATTTGATCTGTTGTGTACTTGTCATGTAGCCCATGGGAAATTCCACTCTACACTCAATGACAGTGAAGAGGGCAAATAATGTCTTAGTATTAATATGAAAATAGATTTGACCTCACAGAACTCCTGCAAGGGTCTTGGGGACCCCCAGCGAATGGTGCCATGTAGGAAACTCAGCTTGGTCTTTGCTGTTGGACAGCTTGGCACTCAACAATGCCATTGCCGTGTCAGATTTGGTGAGGGAAATGTGTTGAGTGTATGTGTATTAGTTTTCTGTGGCTGCTGTAACAAATTATCACAAGCTTTGTAGCTTGAAACACTATTTTCTGACAGCTCTAAAAGAAGTCTGAAATGCATTTCCCTGGACTAAAATCAAGGTGTCAGCAAGTCTGCCCTCCTTTCTGGAGGCTCTAAAGAGAATCTTGTCTGCCCTTGCCAGTTTCTAGATGCCCCCTACCATCTTGAAAGCCAGCAACATCTGGTTGGGTGTTTCTCACATCACATCACTCTGCCTGACTCTTCCCGATTTAAAGACTTCTTCCGGCCAGGCACGGTGGCTCATGCTTGTAATCCCAGCACTTTGGGAGGCCGAGGAGGGCAGATCACCTGAGGTTGGGAGTTTGAGACCAGCCTGACCAACATGGAGAAACCCCGTATCTACTAAAAATATAAAATTATCTGGGCGTGATGGTGCATGCCAGTAATCTCAGCTACTCGGGAGGCTGAGGCAGGAGAATCACTTGAACCCGGGAGGCAGAGGTTGCAGTGAGCTGAGATCATGCCATTGCACTCCAACCTGGGCAACAAGAGCAAAACTCTGTCTCAAAAAAAAAAAAGACTTCTTCCACATTGTGATTACGTTAGGCCAACCCAGATAATTCAGGGTAATCTCCACCCCCACCTTTTTTAAGATGGTCTCTCTCTGTTGCCCGAGCTGGAGTGCAGTGGCACAATCGTAGCTCACTGCAGCTTCCATCTCCCAGGCTCAAGCGATCCTCCTGGTTCAGCCTCCCAAGTAGCTGGGACTACAGGTGCACACCACCACACCCAGCTAATTTTTTTTTTTTTTTAAGTAGTAGAGATGAGATCTTCCCATGTTGTCCAGGGTGAGTTCCCATGTTGACCTCTGAGTTCAAGTGATCCTCCTGCCTCGGCCTCCCAAAGTGCTGGGACTACAGATGTGAGCCACTGCACCCAGCCATAATCTCCTGATTTTTAAGGTCAGCTGATTGGCAACCTTATTCCATCTTCTGCCTTAATTCACCCTTTGCAGCTGGGCACAGTGGCTCACACCTGTAATCCCAGCACTTTGGGAGGCTGAGGCGGGTGGATCTCTTGAGGTCAGGAGTTCGAAACCAGCCTGGTCAACATGGCGAAACCCACATTTCTACTAAAAATACAAAAACTAGTCAGGCATGATGGTGGGTATCTCTAGTACCAAGCTACTCGGGAGGCTGAGGCAAAAGAATCACTTGAACTCGGGAAGCGGAGGTTGCAGTGAGCTGAGATCACACCACTGCACTCCAGCCTGAGTGAGAGAGCAAGACTATGTCTCAAAAAAAAAAAAAAAAAAAAAATCACCTTTTGCCATGTACCATGCAACATATTTAGTTCTGAGGATTAGAACATGGACATTTTTGGAGTGCTGTTACTCTGCCTACCACACTACACATAGCCAGTCATCCCTGCCACCACAGCATGTATATAGGCCCATTAAACAAGAACCAGGGTAGCTGGGAATAGAAGTTGCCATCTACAGGATGGGTCATCTTGTCCACCTGATTACTGAGGGCTTCTCCACAATAGATGCCCTCTCAGGGTACTTGCGTGTGTTAAAATTAGCTTCACCACCTCTGCCCATTTCAAGCAGCCCATCCGTATTTCTCTCCCTTACACCTGCTCATCACCAATCTCTCAGTCTTGTGATTTGTAAGCCCCCAACCAGCCCCTGACTTGTTAGCCACTGCTCATGAGTCAGTGTGGATCTGCCTCTCAGGTCATCTTTCCTTCCGTGCAAGTGGATAATCCACACAGTCAGAGGTTCTGCTTGCTGGGACAGAACCTTCATCGCTGTCCTGCAGGGACACCCTGAGTGTGGCTATAATGCAGTAGCTGTCTCTTTGTAGTTGTGCTGAGGTACCATGCAGACTCATTTAGAAATCATGTCTGTGCTTTTTCCGCTGTGTTAACTGGTCATAGCAACTTCACCAAGTGTGGGTAGAGAAAGAAACAGTGAAGCAATAAGGGTAGGTATCCCGGGAATTTGAACCACCCGCTCATGCACTTTCTTTGTGCCTTCTGGACTTGCTCAGACCTGATCTTATATATACTATTCAGTAATAGAATGCCATTCCTAGTGCTGGCAACTGGTTGACAGAGGGAGAGAAAAGAAAAAGAACACTACCATGCATGTCCAATCTTACAATCAGGTGGATCAGAGCACATCTACTTCTGGTGGCGTGGGTCACTTGGTGTCCCACAGTCAGGCATTCCACCATCACCGTGTCCGGTTGTGAACCAGGAGCTGGTTTTTTTATTTTTTTGAGACAGAGTCTCGCTCTGTCACCCAGGCTGGAGTGCAATGGCGTGATCTTGGCTCACTGCAACCTCTGCCACCTGGGTTCAAGCGATTCTCCCGCCTCAACCTCCTGAGTAGCTGGGACTACAGGCACCCACCATCATGTCTGGCTAATTTTTGTATTTTTAGTAGAGATGGGGTTTCACCACGTTGGCCAGGTTGGTCTTGAACTCCTGATCTCAGGTGATCTACCCACCTCGACCTCCCAAAGTGCTGGGATTTCAGGTGTGAGCCACTGCACCTGGCCGGGAACTGTTTTTTGTTTTGTTTTGAGACAGAGTCTCGCTCTGTCGCTGAGGCTGGAGTGCAGTGGCGCTATCTTGGCTCACTGCAAGCTCCACCTCCCGAGTTCATGCCATTCTCCTGCCTCAGCCTCCCAAGTAGCTGGGACTACAGGCGCCCGCCACCATGCCCGGCTAATTTTTTGTATTTTTAGTAGAGACAGGGTTTCATCGTGTCAACCAAGATGGTCTCGATCTCCTGACCTCGTGATCCGCCCGCCTCGGCCTCCCAAAGTGCTGGAATTACAGGCGTGAGCCACCGCGCCCGGCTGGGAACTGTTTTTTTAAATGGTGACTAGTTATTGGTAGAAGACAGCATGACTTAATCCCAAACCTAATGGTCAGTAACTGTACTGTGATTCTCCTGTTGGAGCTTTTCCATACAGCATCATCTGCTACAGTCACTTCCAAGTCATAAGCTCATGTGATGGAGCTTGCTCTGCAGCCTGGACCTGCTTCAGAGCCTTACCTTGCTCCACGCCTAACTCAAAACTTACAGTCTTATGGGTTTTGCAGTAAATGGGTAGAGCAGCACAGCTGAATGTGATATATGTTGGCTCAAAAATCCAGAGTCCCATAAAAGATTTTGCCTCCTTATTTGTAGTGGGCAGTATAAGGTGCAGCAACTTGTCTCTCCTTTTATAGGAAATATCCTGACACGCCATGGCCCCCACCACTGGATCTTCTAGAAACTTCACTGACATGGCATGTCACTGAATTTTTGTGGAGTGTACCCCCTTCAGTTGGCATAAAGTATTTTACTAAGAAACTAGAGTGCTTGCAATGGCCTGCTTACTGGGGCCAATTACCATAATGTCATCAATGCAATGGGCCAGCCTAATGATCTGAACTATGTCAAGATGATCAGTGACCCTTTGGACTAGATTATGATTGACATTGTGAGAGCTGGCAAAGCCCCGAGGCAACAGAGTGAAGGTGTACGGCTGTCCCTGCTACACCAAGGCACACTATTTCCAACTATCTTTACTTGGTGAAATAGAAAAGAAAGCATTTGGGGATCAAATGCCACCAGGCCGGGGGCCGTGCTGATTTGTTCCATTAACAATCTCATGTTTGGGACCACAGCTGCAACCGGCATTGCACCTAACTTTTTTCGGGGGGGGGGGGTGCTTTTATTTGAGATGTAGTCCCTATCACCCCCTGGGACACCATGATTAGCCATGGTGCTGATCCATGAGGGTCGCTCCTTCCCTGGGCTTTATCGTAAAGAACCTGGTCTCCAAGGTTAATTGGCACCCTCGGGCCTCCCCCACGGCTGGGTCTGAATGTGGTATAGGTTGCCTCAGAAATCCAGAGTCCCATCAAAGATTTTGCCTCTTTCTTTGTAGTGGGCAGTCTAAGGCTCAGCAACTTGTCTCTTCTTTTAGAGGAGCTACCCTGACTTGCCCCAGACCACTGGGTCTCCTAGAAACTTCCTTGACATGAAGTCCATTGAGTCAGGAAAGCAAGAAGCCAGATTGCATTTGGCATGTCCTACATTATCTCCAGCCTATAGAGGAGAACTAACGTAGAGCTTTTGGGAACTGTGGTGAAGGGGTGCCCTTCTCCCTCTGCCTCCCTCCACAGCTTGCCAGGGAAGTGCCAGGATCTCAGCTTCTCTGTAGGCCACGACTGGATCCAGGTTGCAATTCACCAGCTCAGACTGGTAATCCCACTCCAGGTACTCAAGCCAACACAACCCCCAGTGCTGGGTGCACACCTGTGTCAGTCATTTGGCCTGATCTAATCTTTTTTTTTTTTTTTTTTTTTTTTAAGAGACAAGGTCTTGCTATGTTGCCCAGTCTGGTCTCGAACTCCTGGGCTCAAGCGATCCACCTGCCTCAGCCTCCCAAAGTGCCGGGATTACAGGCATGAGCCACCATGCCCGGCCTAATCTCATATTTTGTCTTCCTTAATCTACCACCCTTGAATGCAACCCAGACTCCTGCCAATACAAATTGTCAAGGTTCTGCAACTCCTTTAATGTATAAACTATCTCCTCCTGGGATACACCTTGTCCTTTTCTTGACTGGGCTCTATGGGGATATAATTCTCATTATAGGCCTGGAGGAAACGAGAGGTGATGGGGGTGTATCCTGGGGTGCATCTTCCCTGGTGAGGCAACCACTTCAAGTGAAGTCACCGAAAGATTTCTGTGCTGGGAAAGACCAGTTTTCTCAGACTGAAGACAAGGGGTGCTGCCTTTACCAACAGGGAAGATTCAGGAGGTGCTGGTGTTCAAAGTTCTATCCAAATGTCCCCATCTTGGGATCTGTTCCTTCTTAACCGGTGCCCTTCCCTTAGCAGAAGAGACTGAGCGAGGTTGTGCACTTAATTGGCTCCGCAACTCTGTGATCCTCACAGTCAGAGCCTGAGCTTGGTTCTCAGCCCCATCTGCCCTGTGGCTGGCAGAGATCAAAGATACTTTCAGAGCCACCCTAGGGCCTTTCGGAATCTCCAGCCTTGCACTGAGTCGGGAATTCAAGGCTTTCAGTCTGTTCCTTTGTGTGTGTTTCTAGGGCAGTCAAATGTACACTCAGAAGCCCACGCCACAGTCTTTGTCACTATTTCTTAGTCATTATTGTCGTCATATTGACTAAATGCCATAGCCACTTGATCTCCCAACATCAAGCCACCACTGGTCATAAAGTAACTAACTGTGATGCCACTGCGTGCCATAGATGACCATTGTCCATTACCCCATGTCAAGGAGGCTATTCACGCACTAATCAAGAAGCGTGAGCAACGCAACCCCAGAATCCCTTCCAAGGATCTGTCTCCCAGAGCTATTCTGGTACCAATTATTGCAGCAATCAGGGCCCTGGGTGGAAACAGATGGCACATTCAAAGGGGTATTGTGGGTTTGATGAAGGGACTCTTACAAAGTGCGGGCAGAGTTAAAGGAATCAAGAAAGGCTGGTGAAGCCTGAAGGGTCTGCAGCAGCAGGAAGCTCTTACCAGCCGGGGAGCAGGGAAGGTCCTGGAATCTGGTGAGAGCTGGAGCCTGGGGAGAGGTCAGCCTCTAGGCCCAGCGCAGAATGGAGAAAGGTGAAGAGGGCACCTGGACTGGCAGGAGGAACATATGACCCAACACCCATTTTACAGATAAGAAAACTGGGCCGGGTGCAGTGACTCACACCTGTAATCCCAGCACTTTGGGAGGCCGAGGCAGGCAGATCACTTGAGGTCAGGAGTTTGAGACCAGCTTGGCCAACATGGTGAAACCTGTCTTTACTAAAAATACAAAAATTAGCTGGGCGCATGCCTGTAATCCCACCTACTCAAGAGGCTGAGGCAGGAGAATTGCTCGAACCCAGGAGGCGGAGGTTGCGGTGAGCCAAGGTCATGCCACTGCACTCCAGTCTGGGTGACAAGAGTGAGACTCTGTCTCAAAGAAAACTGAGGCTCAGCTGCCCCATGCAATTTGACAGATAGGTCCAGAGCACCCGCTGTGTGTGTGTGTGTGTGTGTGTGTGTGTTGTGTGGCGGGGGGTGGTGTGTGTCTGTGGTGTGAGGTATGTGTGTGGTGTGTGTTTGGTGTGTGGTGTGTGGTTGTGTGTGTGGTGTTTGGTATGTGAGGTGTGTGTGAGGTGTGTGGTGTCTATGGGTGTTGTGTATGCTGTGTGTGTGTGTGGTGTGTGTGGATGTGGTGTGTGTGGTGTGATATGTGGGGTGTGTGGTGTGTGTGGGATAGGCGGTGTCTCTGTATGTGATGTGTGTGGTGTGCAGGGTGTGTATGGGGTGTGTGGGGTGTGTGTGTATGTGTGTAGTGTGTGGTGTGTGTGTGGTATGTGGGATGTGTGATGTGTAGTGTGTGTGGTGTATGGATGTGGTGTGTGTGGTGTCTGTGTGGTATGTGGGGTATGTGGTATGTGTGTGTGGTGCGGTGTGTGGGGTGTGTGGTATGTGGTGTGTGTGTGGTGTGTGTGTGATCTTTGTGTGTGGTGTGTGGGGGTGGTGTGTGAGGTGTATGTGGTGTGTGATGTGTGTGTGGTATGTGTAGGGGGAGTGTGTGTGTGTGGCATGTGGTTGTGTGTGTGTAGTGTGTGGTGTATGTAGTGTGTGGCGTGTGTGGTATGTGGGGTGTGTGTGATGTGTCGGGCATGTGGTGTGTGTGTGATGTGTGCATGGTGGTGTATATAGTGTGTGTGTGTTGCATGTGTTGTGTGTGTGGTGTTTGGTGTATATGGTGTGTGTGTGGTTTGTTGTGTGTGGTGTGTGTGTGGTGTGGGCTGTATGGTGTGTGGTGTGTACTGCGTGTGTGGTTGGTGTGTATGATGTGTATGTGGTGTGGCATGTGGGGTGTGTGGTGCGGTGTGTATGTTGTGTGTGGTGTGTTGTGTGTGTGCTGTGTGGTGTGGTGTGTGGGGGTGTGTGATATGTGTGGTGTGTGTGGTGTGTGGTGTGTATGGTGTGCATGGTGTGTGTGTAGGGTGTGTAGTGGGGTGTGTGTTGTGTGTGCGGCATGTGTGCTGTGTGTGGGGCGTGTGTGTGGCATGTTGTGTGTGTGGTGTGTATGCTGTGTGTGGGGCATGTGTGTCATGTGTGGTGTGTGCGTGGTGTGTATGGTTTGTGTGTTGCTTGTGTGGTGTTTGTGGTATGTGGGGTGTGTAGTATGTGTCGTGTATGTGGTGTGTGTGGTGTGTGGGGTCTGTGTGGTGTATGTGTGGTGTCTGTGGTGTTTGGTGTGTATGGTGGTATGTGTGGTGTGTATGGTGGTATGTGTGGTGGTGTGTGGGGTGTGTGGTGTGGGTGTGGTGTGTGTGGTTTGTGTGGTGTCTAGGATGTGTGTGGTGTGTGTGGTGTGTGTGTGGTGGTGTGGTGTGTGGGTTGTGTGGTGAAATGGTGTGTGTGGAGTGTGGTGTGTGTGGTGTGTGTAGTGTGTGTGTCATATGTGGGGTGTGTGTGTGGTGTGTGGTGTGTGTGTGATGTGATTTGTGTGGGGAGGTGTGTGGTGTGGCATGTGTGTGTGGTGTGGCGTATGTGTGGTGTGTGTGTGGTGTGTGTGATGTGTGTGTGGGTTGTGTGGTGTATGGTGTGTGTTGTGGTTGGCAGAATTGTAAGATGGCCTCCAAGATTCCTGCCTTTTGTTGTACAAGACATGTATAATCCCCTCCCCTTGAGGGTATACAGGCAGAACCTGTATGGTGGGATATTGCTGTGATTAGGTTACATTATATAGCAAAGGTGAATATTGCAAATATAATTAAGGCCCCTAATCAGTTGACTTTGAATTAATCAGAAGAAACTCATCTTGGTGGGCCTGACCTAATCAGGTGAGCCCTTTACAGAGTGCTTTACTGCTGGCCTTGAAGGAGCAAACTGTCCTCTTGTGAAGGGGGTCACATGTCAGTGAGCAACTGGTGGCCTCTAGGAGCTACGAATGGCCCCTGTTGGCAGCCAGCAAGAAAGTGGAAACCTCAGTCCTCCAATTGCAGGAAACTGAATTCTGCAACAACCAATAAGCTTGGAAGATGACCCTGAGCCCCAGCTGGGGTCACAGTCTGGGCTAGTTCCTTGATTTCAGCCTGGTGAGATGCTAAGCAGAGGACTCAAAACATGCTGGGCTTCTGACCCACAGAAACTGTGACACAATAAATGTGTTTTTTGTTTGTTTGTTTGTTTTTGACGGAGTCTCGCTCTGTCACCCAGGCTGGAGTGCAATGGCACAATCTCAGCTTACTGCAACTTCCACCTCCTGGGTTCAAGAGATTCTCCTGCCTCAGCCTCCCAAGTAGCTGGGATTACAGGTGCACGCCACCACACCTGGCTAATTTTTGTATTTTTAGTAGAGACGGTTTCGCCATGTTGACCAGGGTGGTCTTGAACTCCTAACCTCAGGTGATCTACCCATCTCAGCCTCCCAAAGTACTGAGATTACAGGCATGAGCCACCACGCCTGGCAAATGTGTGTTCTTTTAAGCCACTAAGTTTGTGGTAATGTATTACACAGCAATAGAAAACTAATACAGCCATTAGTTTACTTTTGTTTTGTTTGTGTGTGTGTTGGGGGTGGAGAGTGGATATTAGAAATGTTTTTAAAGTGGTGGGAAATGACCCAGTAGAGAAGGAAACACTTTGATAAAGTAAAAGAGGTAGAGATTCAGAATCAAGACATTCTTGAGGCCAGGCACAGTGGCTCACATCTGTAATCCCAGCACTTTGGGAGGCTGAAGCAGGAGGAGCTCTTGAGTCCAGGAGTTCAAAACAAGCCTGGGCAACATAGAGAGACTGTGTCTCTACAAAAAACAAAAGACAAAAAAACATAGCCAGGCATGGGTGGTGGCCCATGCCTGTGGCCCCAGCTACTCAGGAGGCTGAGGTGGGAGGATCGCTTGGCCCAGGAGATTGAGGCATGATTGCACCACTGCACTCCAGTCTTGGTGACAAAGCGAGACCCTGTCTTAAAAAGAAGGAGAAGGAGGAAAAGAAGGAGAAGAAAGAGAAGAAGGGGAAGAAGAAAGAGGAGAAGAAGAAAAGAAGAAAGAAGAGAGAGAAAAAAAAGACACCCTTGAGAGAAGTAGGGACAACATCTCCAAAGTAGGAAGAAGCAGATGGGTTTGCAGATTTTGTGGAGGAAAGATGAAAAGGTGTCTGTGTGATTGAAGGCATTAATTCTCTCGATAATCAGGCAAGGTTACCAAATCAAATGAGAATGAATCTAGAAAGGGAAATAGGAAATTTGAAGAAAGAGGAAAAGAAGTGAAATAGTTACCTTGAGAAAGAGGAGAAGAAAGAAACTGTTCGTATTAGAAAAACAGTAGAGTTTTCCATGTCGAGTCCCTTTGATGTTTGAGAACAGTGGCACTGCTCAGCTCAGCTGTACGAACTTGTCAGTGATCTTCAGATACTTGAGTGCAGGCACCAAGACAGATGGGTTTTGCCAGGCAAATAAGATGAAGTCAAAGAGGGGTTACGGAGGTCCAGGTATTGGCAAAGAGATAGTGATAATGATAAACCATAGACCCTAGAAGAGACCCAAAGAGAGGTTAAGACTGGAGGAAGTTGAGAACTAGAATTAATGTACTGGACATATCCCTGGACGGGAGCATTATTAAATGGGTCTTTGTTAGTTGGGGATGAGGCTAAGGTGCCGTCACAAAGATGTCCCCAAATACAGCAGCTTCGCATAAGTGTTTTTTTCTCATGTAACGATCCTGAGATAAGTGGTCCAGGTTGTTGGGGCCACTGTGTGCCCTGCAGTCATTCAATGCCAGGTTCCTTCCATCTCATTGCTCCTCTGACATCCCCTAAGGTGTCCTCCTAATTTTCATGGTCAAACCATGGTCCGTGTTTAGCCCACGGGAAGGAAATGAGCATGAAGGAGAAGGCACCTAAATTCTAAAGCCTGTACTTGGAGGTGACACACATCAATTCTGCTCACATCCATTGCCAATAACTTATGACACAGCCCCACCCAGCTGCAGGGAGGCTGGGAACTGTAGTCTCTAGGTGGGCAGCTAAGTAACTCTACTGTTTATACAAAAGAAAGAGAGAATAGATTTTGGTGGACACCAAGCAGTCTTTGCCATAAAGGGTATTTTAGCAAATGAGCATGATAATTGCAATATGTTATCTCGTAAATTTATTTAATAATTCCCGTTTTGAACACATTTGCCTATTATAACATTTTACCTATTATAACTAGTTTGCCAATTGACATCTCAGTACATAAGCTTTAGGGAGTACAGTTTCTGGTAAACATCTTCCTAAAAACATCTTCCTGAAAAGCAATGACCAGCTAATAATGAAATCACCAGTCAAACGTAAGTGAAATGAGAGGTAAGCCTGTTTTTTCCTGAGATCATTTGCTAGCCAGATATCCAGGGGCTTCAGGTTGGGTGGTCTCATAAAGTCCAGAACTTAACCAAGAAGGAGAATCTGATATGAGACCCCAAAGTGTCATACTCTCAGAGTAAGGGTGAACCAGAAGAAACCAATCCCCCACCCCCAGGGGACTGCAAGGAAATATGCCCTGGTGCCACAAAGAGCAGGAAGAAGACAATCAGATATCTGAGAAGTTGCATCCTGACACTATCCCTTATGCAGAATCGCACAAGAAACTCACATCACCTCCCATGCTCTACACATCTTCAAACTGTGAATTCAGTTTAAAATGACCCCGGGCTTGTAATGCCCCTAGTACCTGATAGAAGCAAATGCAAATGTTCTCTGAAGGAATGCACCATCATCCTCAGCCTCAAGATTTCAATAAATTATGTGTTTTAAAAATGCAAACTGGGCTTTTAAGAGACAGGGTCGGGGCTGGGCGCGGTGGCTCACGCCTGTAATCCCAGCACTTTGGGAGGCCAAGGCTGGTGGATCACCTGAAGTCAGGAGTTCAAGACCAGCCTGACCAACATGGAGAAACTCTGTCTCTACTAAAAATACAAAATTAGCCGGGCATGGTGGCACATGCCTGTAATCCCAGCTACTCGGGAGGCTGAGGCAGGAGAATCGCTTGAACCTGGGAGGCGGAGGTTGCGGTGAGCCAAGATCGCGCCATTGCACTGCAGCCTGGGGAAAAAGAGCGAAACTCCGTCTCAAAAAAAAAAAAAGAGACAGGGTCGGCTGGGTGCAGTGGCTCACGCCTGTAATCCTAGCACTCTGGGAGGCTGAGGCGAGTGGATCACAGGGTCAGGAGTTCAAGAGCAGCCTGGCCAAGATGGTGAAACCCCATCTCTACTAAAAATACAAAAACTAGCCGGGCGTGGTGGCGGGAGCCTGGAGTCCCAGCTACTCAGGAAGCTGAGGCAGGAGAATCGCTTGAACCTGGGGGGCAGAGGCTGCAGTGAGCCAGGATCGAGCCACTGCACTCCAGCCTGGGAGACAGAGCAAGACTCCGTCTCAAAAAAAAGAAAAGTGAACTGTTAACCATGCAAACAAGGGAATAAGGTACCATGAGAGACCATAAAAGGCAGATATTTTTAAGTATGTTAAAATTCAGAGACCCCATAAAGAGAATGAAAAAATGAGGCATAACATGGAATAATACTTGAACTCATAAAACTAATAATGAAGTTCTACCCAGAATATATAAAGTACTCCTACAAATCAATAAGAAAAAGACAAATCCAACTGGGCACGGTGGCTCAGGCCTATAAATCCCAGCACTTTGGGAGGCTGAGGCAGGCAGATCACGAGGTCAGGAGATCGAGACCAGCCTGGCCAACATGGTGAAACTTCATCTCTACTAAAAATACAAAAACTAGCTGGGCGTGGTGGCGCATAGGCTGTAATCCCAGCTACTCAGGAGGCTGAGGCAGGAGAATCACTTGAACCAGGGAGTCGGAGGTTGCAGTGAGCCGAGAGCACACCACTGCACTCCAGCCTGGCGACAGAGCAAGACTCCATCTCAAAAAAAAAGAGAAAAAGACAAATCCACTGATAGAAAAATAGACAAATTGGCACACCTGTAATTCCCAACAGTTTGGGAGGCTGAGGCCTACAGATCACTTGAAACCGGGAGTTCAAAACCAGCCTGGGCAAAATGGTGAGACCCCATCTCTACAAAATACACAAAGATTAGCCAGGTGTGATGGCATGAGCCTATAGTTCAAGCTACTCAGGAGGCTGAGGTGGGAGGATGGCTTGAGTCTGGGAGGTCAAGGCTGCAGTGAGCTGAGATCATGCCACTGCACTCCAACCTGGGCGACAGAGCAAGATTCTGTCTCAATTTAAAAAAAAAGAGAAGAAAAATACATACGTATAATAGACATGTGACAGAAAAAGAAAATTCAAATGGCTAATAAATATATGGAAAAGTGCTTCACTCCAGAAATAAGCAGGGAAATGCAAAAACTGTAATGAAATACCATGATACATGTGCCAGTTAGGAAAATTCAAAAGCCTGGCAATGTCAAATAGTGGCGAGGATGTGGTGCAGCACGGCCTCTCATATGCTGCTGGCGTATATCAGTATAACGACCTCCCGGGAGAGTTTGGCATTTTCCAGTAAAGTAGTATAAATACTCATGCCCTAAGACTCAGAAACAGGACAGGAAAAATCCCCTAAGAAGTGTATGCACTATGTACCAGGAAACATGTCCACAAATGTTCAGAGTAGAATTGTTTATGTACACTCAAAGTGAAATAATTCAAATGCCTGTCAATAGTAAAGTGGTCCCAGCACTTTGGGAGGCCAAGGTGAGCAGATCACTTGAGCCTAGGAGTTCGAGACCAGCCTGGGCAATATGGCAAGACCTCTGTTTCTACAAAAAATACAAAAATTAGCCAGGCATAGTGGCACATGCCTGTAGTCCCGGCTACTCGGGAGGCTAAGTCGAGAGGATCACTTGAGCCCTGGAGGTTGAGGCTGCAATGAGCCAAGATCACATCCAGCCTGGGCAACAGAGTGAGACTCTGTCTCCACCAAAAAAAAAAATAACATTAATTTTTATTAATGTTATTAATAATATTAATTTTATTAATATTATTAATAATATTAATTTTTATTAATATTATTAATAATATTAATTTTTATTAATATTATTAATTAATATTGATGTAAATCCAATGGTGAGCAAAAGAAGCAAACACAAGAGATCTACAGGGAATGATTCCATTTACATAAAGTTCAAGAAGAGAAAAATCTAAATTATATTGTATAGGGATGGATAAACTATAAAGAACCATAAAACTATACTGGCAGACAGAGATTATCATAAAAATACAAGGATGATTACCCTTAAGAGGAAAGGAGGGATGTGATTGAGAAGGGGCACGTGGGGATTCCTGTGGTGCTGGAATTATTTCTGTTTCTTGAGTCGGGTGGTGAATACACAGATGTTTATTTTATAATTACACATTATGCACTTCTAATTTATGTACCTTTCTGTTTGTGAGCTATATTTTATAGTTAAGCTTTTAAACAGAAAGAAGTTATTATGAATAGCTTTATGCTAATATATTTAAAGATTTAGGCACAATGGGCCAGATGCAGTGGCTCACGCCTGTAATCTCAGCACTTTGGGAGGCTGAGGCAGGTGGATCACTTGAGGTCAGGAGCTTGAGACCAGCCTGGCCAACATGATGAAACCCTGTCTCTACTAAAAATACAAAAATTAGCCAGGCATGGTGGTGGGCACCTGTAATTCCACCTATTGGGGAGGCTGAGGCAGGAGAATCACTTGAACCAGGGAGGTGGAGGTTGCAGTGAGCCAAGATTACACCACTGCACTCCAGCCTGGGCAACAGAGCAAAACTCCATCTCAAAAAAAAAAAAAAAAAAAAAAGGCAAAATGAACAAATTTCTAGAAAACTATTACTCTCCAAAACTGAATCAAACAGAAATAAAATACCTGAATAGTTCTATAACTAGTTGCACTAGTTAGCTATTGCTGTGTAACAAATTACCACAAACTCAGCTGCTTAAAAACACACATTTGCAGCCAGGCACAGTGGCTCACGCCTGTAATCCCAGCACTTTGGGAGGCCAAGGTGGGCAGATCACAAGGTCAGGAGATCGAGACCATCCTGGCTAACATGGTGAAACCCCATCTCTACTAAAAATACAAAAAATTAGCCAGGTATGGTGGTGGATGCCTGTAGTCCCAGCTACTTGGGAGGCTGAGGCAGGAGAATCGCTTGAACCTAGGAGGAGGAGGTTGCAGTGAGCCAAGATCACACCACTACACTCCAGCCTGGGTGACAGAGTGAGACTCCATCTCAAAAAAACAAAAACAAAAAAAAGGCACACATTTACACATTTACTACCTGATGGTTTCTGTGGGTTAGGAGTCCTGGCATGGCTTAGCTGGGTCAAAGTCTCTCACAGGGTTGCAGTTGTTGGCCAGGGCTGGGGTGTCATCTGAAGACTCAAATGGGGAAAGACCCATGTCCAAATTCACACAGTTGTTGGCAGCATCCAGTTATTAAAGGGTTGTTGCACCATGGGCCTCAGTTCCTAGCTGGCTATTGGCCAGAGGACACCCTCTGTTTCTTGCCGGATGGACCTCTCCAATACAGCCACTTGCTTCATCAAAGTGTGCAATCAAAGAGGCAATAGAAACCTGGGCAACATAGTAGGACCCCATCTCTACAACATTTTTTTTTTTGAGATGGAGTCTCGCTCTGTCACCCAGGCTGGAGTGCAGTGGCACGATCTTGGCTCACTGCAAGCTCCGCCTCCTGGGCTCACGCCATTCTCCTGCCTCAGCCTCCTGAGTAGCTGGGACTACAGGCGCCTGCCACCACGCCCGGCTAATTTTTTTGTATTTTTAGTAGAGACAGGGTTTCACCATGTTAGCCAGGATGGTCTCGATCTCCCGACCTCATGATCTGCCCATCTCGGCCTCCCAAAGTGCTGGGATTACAGGCGTGAGCCACTGCACCTGGCCACAACATTTTTTTTTTAATTAGCTGGGCATGGTGGCTTGTGCCTGTAGTCCCAGCTAACTTGGGAGGCTAAGGTGGGAGGATCACCTGAGCCCGGGAGGTCGAGGCTGCAGTGAACCATGATCGCACCACTGCACTCCAGCCTGAACGACAGAGGCACTGTCAAAAAAAAAAAGGCAATAGGGAGAGGCTGCTAGCAAGACAAAAGTTACTATCTTATGTAATCTAATCATGGAAGTGACATTGCATTACCTTTGCCATATTCTATTGGTTAGAAACAAATCACTTATCCCGCTGGGCGAGGTGGCTCATGCCTGTAATCCCAGCACTTTGGGAGGCTGAGGCGGGCAGATGACCTGAGGTCAGGAGTTCAAGACCAGCCTGCCCAACATGGCAAAACCCTGTCTCCACTAAAAATACAAAAAATTAGCTGGGCGTGGTGGTGGGCGCCTGTAATCCCAGCTACTTGGAAGGCTGAGGCAAGAGAATCACTTGAACCCAGGAGCCAGAGGTTGCAGTGAGCTGAGATCAAGCCACTGCACTCCAGCCTGGGCAATAAGGGGGAAACTGTCTCAAAAAAAAAAAAAAAAAGAAAAAAGAAAGGGCTGGGCGCGGTGGCTCATGCCTGTAATCCCAGCACTTTGGGAGGCCGAGGCAGGCGGATCACCTGAGGTCAGGAGTTCAAGACCAGCCTGACCAACATGGAGAAACCCTGTCTCTAATAAAAGTACAAAATTAGCCGGGCGTGGTGGTGCATGCCTGTAATCCCAGCTACTCAGGAGGCTGAGGCAGGAGAATCACTTGAACCTGGGAGGCAGAGGTTGTGGTGAGCCGAGATCATGCCATTGCACTCCAGCCTGGGCAACAAGAGTAAAACTCCGTCTCAAAAAAAAAAAAAAGAAAGAAAGAAAAAGAAACAAATCACTCATCCCACCCACACTCAAGGGCGGGGGATTATATAAAGCGTTGATAACAAGAGGCAGCGATCACCGGGGGTCATGGAGTCTGCCCACCTTGTGAGTAAAGGAATTGAATCAGTAGTCAAATATCTTCCCGTAAAGAAAACTCCACCCATGCCTGCTCAGCTCTGCCAAGTGTTAAAGTAACAATTCTGATCTTACATAAATCTTTGTCCTCATTTCCAATTATTCCCTTAGAACGGGGAAATTAATGAGGCAAAGCTCTTGACAAATGCTGCTGATTTCTTTTCCAGGAATGTTGTACTAATTTACACTCCTACTATGTTCTATACCTAATCTTTCCAACATTTTATTATGAAAATTTTCAAACATGAAGAAAAATGGAGATAACTGTACAATAAATGCACATATACTCACCACCTAGATTCTATAGTTGTTAGTATTTTGCTCTATTTGCTTTATCATAGAGCTGTCCCTCTATTGATTCATCAACACATTTTTTTTAGTTATTTTCCAGAGATAGGTTTTGCCTCTTCTAGAACTTCATGCAGTAAGTACTCTTTCGTGTCTGCCTTTTTCTTTTTTTCTTTTTTTGAGACGGAGTCTTGCTCTGTCACCCAGGCTGGAGTGTAGTGGCACGATCTTGGCTTACTGCAACCTCCGCCTCCCAGGTTCAAGCGATTCTCCCTGCCTCAGTCTCCCAAGTAGCTGGGATTACAGGCGTGATCCACAGCACCTGGCCCTGCCTTCTTTCACTCAGCCCAGTGTTTTTGAGGCTCATCCACACTGCTGTCTGTATAGCAGTCCCTTCTGTTTTGTTGATGAGCAGTATTCTATTGTTTGAGTACAACAAAATTATTATTTTGATGAACACTTGGGCTGTTTCCAATTTTGGACTGTAACAAAGCTGCTATGAACCTTGTATGAATTTTTTTGTGGATATATATTTTCATTTCATTTCATTGCAGGTAAATACCTGCAAGTGGAATTACTGGTCTTGGGGTACACGAATATTTAGTTTTATAAGAAACTGCCATTGGGAGGCTGAGGCAGGAGAATCACTTGAGCTCAGAAGTACAAGTACAGCCTTAGCAACATAGCAAGACCCCATTTCTAAAAGAGAAAGAAAGAAAGAAGGAAGGGGAAGGGGAAGAGAAAAAGAAGGGGAGGAGAAGGGAAGAAGGGGATGGGAAGGGAGGGGAGAAAAGAGGAGGGGAAAAAAGGAAAGGAGGGAAGGAAGGAGGAAGGCAGGAAAGAAGGAAGGAAAACTTTTCCTCTTGCCAACAATATATGAGTTTCAGTGGATCCTTGTCTTGGACACACTTGGTGCTGACAGTCTTCATTTTTAGCCATTCTGATGGGTCATTTTATTCCATAGCATCTCATTGGGGTTTTAATTTGCATTTCCTTGATGGCTAATGATATCGAACATTTTGTCTTATATTTATTGGTTATGCACATATCTTTCTTTGTGAAGTGTCTGTTCAAATCTTTCACCCATTTTAAAATTGGGTGTTTGGCTTTTTATTGTTGAGTTTTAGAAATTATTTATATTCTGGCCAGTCACGGTGGCTCATGCCTGTAATGCCAACACTTTGGGAGGCCGAGGTAGGCAGATTACTTGAGGCCAGGAGTTCGAGACCAGCCTGGCCAACATGCCAAAACCCTGTCTCTACTGTTACATTACTTACAAATGACAAAAACCACAATTACTTTTGCACCAACCTAATAAAAATACAAATATTAGCCAGGCATTGCGGACCACACCTGTAATCCCAGCTAATTGGGAGGCTAAGCCATGAGAATCGCTTAAACCCGGGAGGCAGAGGCTGCAGTGAGCTGAGATCATGCCACTGTACTCCAGCCTGGGTGACAGAGCAAGATTGTAAAAAAAAAAAAAAAAGAAGTTCTTTATATTCTGGAAACAAATCATTTGTCAAGATACATGCTTTGTGAATATTTTCTTCCAAAGTGGCTTGTCTATTCATTTTCTCAGTGATGACTTTTTTTTTTTTTTTTTGAGCCAGAGTCTCACTCTGTCACCCAGGCTGGAGTGCAGTGGCACGATCTCAGCTCACTGCAACCTCCGCCTCCTGGGTTCAAGCAATTCCCCTGCCCCAGCCTCCCAAATAGCTAGGATTACAAGATGTGCACCACCACGCCCAGCTAATTTTTGTATTTTTAGTAGAGACAGGGTTTCACCATGTTGGCCAGGGCGGTCTCGAACTTCTGACCTCAAGTGATCCACCGGCCTCGGCCTCCCAGCGTGCTGGGATTAACAGGCGTGAGCCACCGTGGCCGGCCTAATGATGACTTTTGATGATAGAAGTTTGAAATTTTGATGAAGTCAAATTTATCATTTTTTAATGGTTATTGCTTTCTGTGTCCAGTCTAAGAAACAGTTGCTGGCCGGGCTCGGTGGCTTATGCCTGTAATCCCAGCATTTTGGGAGGCCGAGGTGGGCAGATCACCCAGCATTTTGGGAGGCCGAGGTGGGCAGATCACCTGAGATCAGGAGTTCAAGACCAGCCTGGCCAACATGGTGAAACCCCGTCTCTTCTAAAATACAAAAATCAGCTGGGTGTGGTGGTGGATGCCTGTAATCTCAGCTACTCGGGAGGCTGAGGCAGGAGAATAGCTTGAACTCGGAGGTGGAGGTTGCAGTGAGCTGAGATCCCACTATTGTACTCCAGCCTGGGCAACAGAGCAAGACTCCAGCTCAAAAAAAAAAAAAAAAAAAGAACAAAAGAAAGAAAGCGTTGCCTACCCCCAGGTTGCTAAGATTTTCTCCGGTTTTCTTCTAGAAGCTGTATGGCTTTAGTTCTACAATTAATTTTGACAACAACTCAAGAATTTGGCAGGGCGCGGTGGCTCATGCCTGTAATCCCAGCACTTTGGGAGGCCGAGGTGGGCGGACCATCTGAGGTCAGGAGTTCAAAACCAGCCTGGCCAACATGGTGAAACCCCATCTCTACTAAAAATATAAAAATTAGCTGGGCATGGTGGCGTGTGCCTGTAATCCCAGCTACTCGGATGCTAAGGCAGGAGAATCACCTGAACTGGGAGGCAGAGGTTGCAGTGAGCCGAGATCACACCACTGCACAGCCTGGGTCACAGAGTGAGACTCTGACTCAAATAATAATAATTAGATGGTGTTTTTCTTTCTTTATAGGGGAGGAAACTAAGGCCATAGAAAGGCTAAGTAACTTGCACTTGGGCACACACATGCACAGCCATGTGCACACACACAATCCTAGTGAGTGATTGTGCTGGAAGCTGGAACAGGAATCCAGGCAGCAGTAGGCTATAGACCCAGGCTCTGACACCACTCGGTGCCACTTCTGAAAGGGGCAGTGGGGCGTCCTCCTCAAGGTAGTAGGGTTCTCTGGAAAGAAGGAACCAGACCAAACTATTCTCTAGGGCCAATGGCCCTGTCCTTTCCTACAGAAAGAGAGAGCCAGGCCCCTGGGGCTGGAGAAGGAGGAAAGAAAGGCTGGAAGGACTTGGGGTCATGGGTGACTCCAGGAGGGGTTGGACGAGTCTGGCCAGGCTCCCTCTGACTGCTCCAGGCCAGCCCCCAAGTCCCTTCACAGGCCCCACGAAGGGGCTTCCCATCCTGTTGGTCCCGAGGACAGTATTTCTCTCCAGCTCTACCTAAGTTCCTTTTGCATTTAGCCAGCACAGGCACTGCAGCTAGAGGATTCATTCAGGACACAAACTTTTATTCAGGAAGAACCTGAACCCTTGTGTGTTTGCCCATCTAGGGTGAGGTTTCTCCATTGACTTCACCACTGGGCATGGGGGAACCAGGACGCATCTCAGATGATCCCACCCCACCCTGGGCTCTTCAGATCCTCCCTATCTCTGCTCAACAGCAGCTTCCATTTCCCTTTGAGACTCAGGGTCACACCATAATGACTCTTATTTTATCATCTGTTTTCTCAGTGGTGGTGACAGTCTCAGCTTCCACTTCAGAGGAATCATTTTTTAACCTCCTGATGGACCCAGTCCTCCCCTGAGGACCAAGGATGTGCCACTCCCTGCGCTGGCTCCCAGACCCATGGACACTGACTCCAGGAGAAACAGCATCATGTGTTTTTTTTGAGACAAGGTCTTGCTCTGTCGCCCAGGTTGGAGTGCAGTGGTGTGATCATGGCTAACTGCAGCCTTGACCTTATAGGCTCGGGTGATCCACCCACCTCAGCTGCCCAAGTACCTGAGACTACAGGTGTGTGCCACTACACCTGGCTAATTTTTTTTTTTTTTAGAGACAGGGTCTCACTACATTGCCCAGGCTGGTCTTAAACTCCTGCGCTCAAGCAATCCTCCTGCCTTGGCCTCACAAAGTGCTGGGATTTCAGTCACGGAGTCACCACACCCGGCCATATCACATGTTGTTACTGGCACAGAGCATATGCCCCCTCCTGCAGATCTGCAGGCTTCCAAGGTGGTGTGACTTGGCTGCCAGGGCAGTTCACCATGCAGAGACCACCTAACCCAGGGTCATGGGTATAAGGAAAGTCCAATGAGCCCCACAGGGACCGGCCCACTGTTCATTGTTGGTGGTGGTGGTGGTTTTTTTGTTCTTTATGTTTTTGAGATGGAGTCTCACTCTGTTGCCCAGGCTGGAGAGCAGTGGCATGATCTCGGCTCACTGCAGCCTCCACCTCCCAGGTTCAAGTGATTCTTCTGCCTCAGCCTCCTGAGTAGCTGGGACTACAGGCACCTGCCACCATGCCCAGCTAATTTTTATATTTTTAGTAGAGATGGGGTTTCACCATGTTGGCCAGGCTGATCTTGAACCTCGGACCTCAGGTGATCCACCTGCCTCAGCCTCCCAAAGTGCTGGGATTATAGGCGAGAGCCACTGTGCCTGGCCTGGCCCACTGTTTCACACCTCTGCAGCCTTCACAGAAGCATGAGCTTCTCAGCGGGAGGCAATGTCCTGTAGGACACCCAACCGGTGCCCTTCAGTGAGACCCTGATTGGAGGTATAGAGGGAGGATGGAAACGCAAGTCCAGCTCGACAACAAGGATCCATCAAAGGACGACAAATTGCTGTCTTCCATGAAGGAAAATGTTTGTGTAACCAGGCAGTCACCAGCTGGCTGGCTGAGCCACAAGGGCTCAGGTGTGGCCACTCAGAGGCGATGGCAACCAGGTTGGCTTTGGTGAGGGAAGCTCGTACTGGAGAAGCTGGGCAAAACCTCCATGCCTGCCCCCATACCTGCCCCCATACCTGCCTCCATGCCTGCCTCCATGCCTGCCTCCTTACCTGCCTCCATACCTGCCTCCATACCTGCCTCCGTGCCTGCCCCCATGCCTGCCCCTGTGCCTGCCTCCGTGCCTGCCCCCATGCCTTCCCCCATACCTGCCTCCATGGCCACTTTGTTCGTGGCCCCACTGATTCGTTTCTTGACCAGCTGCGGCTTATGGGAGACTCACAGAACCCAGGACATCACCACGTAACAGTATGTTCTCCTCTTGGGAAGCAGATGGAATTAACAAACGGTAACTATTAAGCAAGTTACACCAGGAGATAAATTACATATATTGCAACAAGGGGAAAGAAAACACGTGATGTTTGCAAAATTCTTAAGGGAATTTATCCTTGTCCTGGAAAAAAAAAAAAAAAGCTGGCTTGCTGGTCAACATTTCTATTCGAAAATTAAGGCTCATCGTGCTTCAAGTAAGGTAAGGAAGTCTGGGATGTCACCCTGGATGCCACCTCAAATGAGGTAGAGTCACAAACTAGTGGTGACCAGTTCTGTCCCCAGGGAATAATGATCACATGTTGATTGGCATTATTAGAGCAGGATAATGGACCAGGAAAAACCCTGTAAATGGTCTGTATCCTCTTTTTATTATTATTATTATTTTTATTTTTTTGAGAAAGTCTTGCTCTGTCACCCAGGCTGGAGTGCAGTGGTGCAATCTCGGCTCACTGCAACCTCCGCCTCCCGAGCTCAAGCGATTCTCCTGCTTCCACCTCCTGAGTAGCTGGGATTACAGGCATGCACTACCATGCTCGGCTAATTTTTGTATTTTTACTAGACACGGGGTTTTGCCATGTTAGCCAGGCTGGTCTCAAACTCCTGACCTCAGGTGATCCACCGGCCTTGGCCTACCAAATTGCTGGGATTACAGACGTGAGCCACCGCGCCCAGCCTGTATCTCTTATTCTAAAATTTAAGTCTCATTGCAATTGGAAGTATCAAAGGTAAGGCTACTTGTGGTTGGGACATCTTCTTGAATTTTGTCCAGGTCCTAATAATAGAGAAAGGGAAGATGGTGACACCCACAGGTGTCACCTGACTGTTAAAAGCCTCTTTTGAGGGGGAGGGCTTTGGTAAACTGTCACTCGGGTCAAGCATTCTCTTGTAATCTGGGCCGTTTCTGAGAATCCCATCACACAGTTGCTGACCCAGTGCCTCTGTTTCACCAACTTCCCCATCGCCCCCTCCCAAGACTGGCCCACCCGGCAAGACCACCAGCCACTGCTCCGGCTGAAGTAGAGCCAGACCTCGGGCCACCTTTCCTTTCACACAAAGTGCAGCTCTTCATACAGGACCCCACGTGCCTGTCAGTGCTTCTGCCCAGGAGCTCCAGTCTTCACCAGTCTTTCTGCTTGCATCTACCCTGGACTGCTGCAGGCACGGGAAGGGCCTCTCCTCCCTCTTGCTGGTGGAGACAGGCAGCAGTGCCTCCGGAACTCATTTCAGGCTGGGGCTGGCTGCTGCGGAACCATCTGTTCCCAGGCTGTGGAAAGAGCTCAGAGTTGTCTGAGGAATGACCTCGAAGGCTCATCCTGGGTTGCCTGGCAACCAGCAAGCTGGGACCAGTGGCTCCCTGTCCATACAGGAGGGGCAGTGCCTGAACTCAGCTTCCCACGGAGGGAGATGGGAGCTGAGGGAGATGGGAGTGCGGTGCCTCCGTACAGGCCCGCGCTCCGCCACACAGCTGGCACAAGCTCAAAATATTCATGCCCCACCCCACTGCCCAAGGTCATTCTCACACCCAGCCATGACAAGGGAGAACGTAGAGGGGCTTGCATCCCTCTGCTCCCTGATGCCTCCAGCCTCACACTGTACGCCATGTGCCTGTCACCGCTTCTGCCCAGGAGATCCAGTCTTCACCAATCTTTCTGCTGGCATCCACCCAGGCTGTCTGCCTGGCTCAGGCTCGAGTGTTCAGTTGGTCTTAGGGACCTGTGCCCAAGGTATGGGCGGACGCAGGGGCTTTGGGAAGCTGGAGAAGGGACTCTAGGGAAGGAGCCGCCTGCTG
Organism: Gorilla gorilla gorilla; assembly: GCF_029281585.2. Classification (NCBI taxonomy): domain Eukaryota; kingdom Metazoa; phylum Chordata; class Mammalia; order Primates; family Hominidae; genus Gorilla; species Gorilla gorilla. Next base: position 212,878,720 of record NC_073224.2, read on the forward strand.
AGAGGCTCAGCTGGGCTTCAGGACATGCCTGCGCTCAGCCCTCACCCACGTGTGCTTTCTCCCCTTGATGACAGAAACTGCTGGGCACACCTGACTTTGTGGCAAGGTCAGACAGTGCTCGGCTCTGGTCACATGGTCCCCAGGTGCCGCAAGTCAGGTGTTCCATCTCCCCAGGGCCCAGCAGCTTACCAAAGGCATGAGCTGTTTCTCAGGAGAACCGTGGTTTACAGAAGGGGGCGCAGCTTTGCACTAAAATCCTGGCTCCTGAGCTGAGATTGGCTTCCTGGGGCTGGTCCCAGGCTCCATAAGGGCAGCTCGATGTGCTGTAGACACTGATAGCCTCAGATGATTCCAGCAAGCTTTGGAGTGAGCGCTGCGTGTGAGGGCAGGGTTACGAAGGCTAGGTCATCCTCACCACCCAGGGCCCTGGGGACAGGGCTACCTCCTCAGGGAGGGCTGCCCAGAGCCTGCCTCAGGGGATGGACACAGATGACCTGAGGCCCTGGGTGCTTGACCCCTGCCCTCCACCCTCACTGCTTCCCCGAAGTCCCCTGATCTCCACCTGCCTTCAGTTCACCCAAGGGATCGGAATGGACTCCTGATTTTCTTAAGAGTTACATGAGGACACAGAATGAAGCCCTGTGGTCTCCAACTTGAGTGTGCCTTGAAGTCCTCTGCATGGGGAACGTGGTTAAAGGAGAACCGCCCAGGTCCCAGCTCTAGAGAGTCTAATTCAGCAGAGCTGAGTGGTGTACCAGAATAGACATTTTATTTTATTTATTTTTTTTAGAGACAGGGTCTACTTCTGTCACCCAGGCTGGAATGCAGTGGCACTCACTTCAACCCCAAACTCCTGGGCTCAAGTGATCCTCCTGCCTCAGCCTCCCGAGTAGCTGGGACTGTAGAGAGGTGTGCGCCACCACGCCTGGCTAATTAAAAAATTTGTGTAGGGGCTGGACATAGTGGCTCACTCCTGTAATCCCAGCACTCTGGGAGGCCAAAGCAGATAGATCACTTGAGGTCAGGAGTTCGAGACCAGCCTGGCCAACATGGTGAAACCCCGTCTCTACTAAAAATACAAAAAAAGGCTGGGCGCAGTGGTTCACGCCTGTAATCCCAGCACTTTGGGAGACTGAGGTGGGTGGATCACGAGGTCAGGAGATCAAGACCAGCCTGGCCAAGATGGTGAAACCTCATCACTACTAAAAATACAAAAATTAGCTGGGCGTGGTGGCGGGTGTCTGTAATCCCAGCTACTTGGGAGGCTGAGGCAGAGAACTGCTTGAACCCAGGAGGTGAAGGTTGTAGTGAGCCGAGATCACGCCACTGCACTCCAGCCTGGACGACAGAGCAAGACTCCGTCTCAAAAAAAACAAACGAACAACAACGAAAAAAAGTAGCCAAGCATGTGGTGGCGTGCATCTGTAATCATAGCTACTTGGGAGGCTGAGGCAGGAGAATCACTTGAACCTGGGAGGTGGAGATTGCAGTGAGCTGAGATTGCAGTGAGCTGAGATGGCGCCACTGCACTCCAGCCTGGGCGACAGCCAGACTCTGTCTTAAAAAAAAAAAAAAAAAAAAAAAAAAAAATTCTTTTTTAGAGATGGGATCTTGCTATGTTGCCCAGCCTGGCCTCAAACTGCCAGGCTCAAGTGAGCCTCCCTCCTCAGCCTCCCAAAGTGCTAGGATGATAGATGTGAGCCACTGCACCTGGCCTATAATCTGTGTTTTAAACACGCTTCTCACCGTGATTCTGATTCAGGTAGTCACCCATCAACAATTTAAGAAACACTGGTGGAGTTTCTCAGGGTCAGGCAAGCCTGGGTCTAAATCCAAGTTCTACTCCAGCATTAATCTGGATTCATTTCAGCTACGAATGATGGATACCTGAATAACAGAAGCCTAAATGTGATAGAATTTTGTTGCTCTCATTTAAATTTTATTCTCTCTAGGAATACAGTCCAGGCTGGCACAGTGATGCCACAATCGTTAGGGACCTAGACTTTTTCTGTCTTGTTGCTCCCAAATTCTCTGCATTTGTCTTTTGTCTCATGGCCCAAAATAGCTGCTCCAGCTTGAGCCATCATGCCTACCTTTCATGCAGCAGGAAAGAAGAAAGGGGAGGAGAAAGACACAATGCCTCTGTTTAAGGGCAGTTCTTGAAAGTTGCATATGCCACTTCTACGTGCCAGAACTTAGTTATTTTGGCTAGAGCTACTGCAAGGGAGGTGGGAAAATGTAGAGATGTATTTAATTTTTTGTAAATAGTGACTTAAGGCACACAAAGAGTGTCTAAAGAAGCTGAAATAGGCTGGGCACAGTGGCTCACACCTGTAATCCCAGCACTTCGGGAGGCCAAGGCAGGTGGATCACCTGAGGTCAGGAGTTCGAGACCAGCTTGACCAACAGGGTGAAACCCCATCTCTACTAAAAATACAAAAATTAGCCAGGCGTGGTGGCTAACGCCTGTAATCCCAGCCACTTGGGAGGCTGAGGCAGGAGAATCGCTTGAACCCGGGAGGCGGAGGTTGCAGTGAGCCGAGATCGTGCCATTGTACTCCAGCCTGGGCAACAGGAGCGAAACTCTGTCTCAAAAAAAAAGAAAGGCCAGGTGCGGTAGCTCACGCCTGTAATGCCAGCACTTTGGGAGACCGAGGCAGACGGATCACGAGGTCAGGAGATCGAGACCATCCTGGCTAACACAGTGAAACCCCATCTCTACTAAAAATACAAAAAAATTAGCCGGGCGTGGTGATGGGTGCCTGTAGTCCCAGCTACTCGGGAGGCTGAGGCAGGTGAATGGCGTGAACCCGGGAGGCGGAGCTTGCAGTGAGCCGAGATCGCGCCACTGCACTCCAGCCTGGGTGACGGAGCAAGATTCCGTCTCAAAAAAAAAAAAAAAAAAGGAAGCTGAAACAGAGAAAAACAGAGAAACAGAGAGGGAGAAGATGGTGCAAGCTAAACATAAAATCGGCTAACCTCAGTTGTGTACTTCCTGAGTGCCAGTTACAGTTCTAAGCCTAATTCCTCCCACAATTCTGTGAGGTTGGACCTACTATTTTTTTTTTTTTTTTTGAGATGGAGTCTCGCTCTATCACCCAGGCTGGAGTACAGTGGCGCGATCTCAGCTCACTGCAACCTCTGCCTCCCTGGTTCAAGCAATTCTCCTGCCTTAGCCTCCTGAGTAGTTGGGATTACAGGCATGCGCCACCACAACCAGCTAATTTTTTGTATTTTTAGTAGAGACAGGGTTTCGCCCTGTTGGTCAGGCTGGTCTTGAACTCTTGACCTCGTGGTCTGCCCACCTCAGCCTCCCAAAGTGCTGGGATTACAGGCATGAGCCACCATGCCCAGCCTGGTCCTACTATTTCTTATCTTCTGGAACAGGGACACACACAACCCACCCCTGAACCCAAACTACACAGATTGAAACATGAGCTTTGCCTGCTTACTACCTGCATGACTCTGAGCAAGTTCTTTGCTAATGAAAGGGAATGTGGGGGGCGCGGTGGCTCACACCTGTAATCTCAGCTCTTTGGAAGGCTGAGGCGGGCAGATCACTTGAGGTCAAGAGTTCGAGACCAGCCTGGTCAGCATGGTGAAACCCCATCCCTACTAAAAATACAAAAATTAGCCGGGTGTGGTAGTGGGCACCTGTAATCCCAGCTACTCGGGAGGCTGAGGTGGGAGAATTGTTTGAACCCAGGAGACGGAGGTTTCAGTGAGTCAAGATCATGCCACTGCACTGCAGCCTGGGCAACAGAGTGAGACTGTCTCAAAACAAACAAACGAAAATAAAAAAGGAATGGAAGCCATATTTAATTAGGACCAAACAAAATTCACCCCCTCCACCTGGGGATGTTGCCCCAACACCTTCACAGAGTCAGGCCTCTGCCAGCCAGGAGGAGGGGGCACACTCTGCCATGTCTATAAACTGGGTGTCGGCAGGGGTGCCCACGGGACTGAGGCAAGTTTTCCTCAAGCCCCATCCCATGCCCTGGGTCATGCGAAGCCCTCCCTCCATCCTCTGTACACTCCAGAGATTTTTGTTCTCAGGGAACTTCTAACTCTGGCTTCTTGCTTCTGCTGAATTCTTAAGTCTGTGCGTGTTTGGAGCCTCGAGGTGCAATTGCTCTAGGCTCTGGCACTGCCAGTGGGTCTGCTTCTGACACAGTGCCGGGTACCACGAGGATGTTCAGTAAATGCTTGTTGAATTAATAATGACAACCATTATTTAATAAGTGCTTACCATGTGCCAGGCACCATGCTAAGGACTTTACATATATTCTGCCATTTGACCCTGACAAATGCCAAGATCTTCATTTTACCCATAAAGAAACTAAGACTCAGGCTGAATGTTGTGGCTCATGCCTCATGCCTGTAATCCCAGCACTTTGAGAAACTGAGGCAGGAGGATCTCTTGAGGCCTGGAGTTTGAGACCAGCCTGGGCAACATAGTGAGATTCTGTCTCTACAAAAAAAAAATTTTTTTAATTAGCCAGGCATGGGCATGGTGGCATGAACCTATAGTCCCAGCTACTTGGGAGGCTGAGGCGGGAGGATTACTTGAGTCCAGGAGTTCTAAGTTACAGTGAGTTATGATCATGCAACTGCAATCTAGCCTGGGCAACAGAGTGAGACCCCATCTCTAAATAAAAATAAATGGAGACTCACAAAGCTTAGGTACTTGCCAAAGGTCTCATAGCTGGTAAGCGTCAGAGCAGGAATTTGAATATGCAAATTTTTTTTTTTTTTTTTTTTTTTTTTTTTGCCCAGGTTGGAGTGCATTGGCGCCATCTTGGCTCACTGCAACCTCCGCATCCTGGGTTCAAGCGATTCTCCTGCCTCAGCCTCCTGAGTAGCTGAGATTATAGGCTCATGCCACCATGCCCAGCTAATTTTTGTATTTTTAGTAGAGATGGGGTTTCACCATGTTGGTCAGGCTGGTCTTGAACTCCTGACCTTGTGATCCGCCCACCTCAGCCCCCCAGAGTGCTGGGATTATAGGCGTGAGCCACTGCACCCGGCCTACAAATTCTTAACCATAATTATCAGGTGTCTACATCCCTCAAATGACCACCCCTCCCACCCCACTCATACTGCAACAGATCCAGGAGCCTAGGGTCCCAAGAAGGGCAGAGCCTATCTAAGGTGACGGCTCTGTGGGCTGACACCACAAGAAGAATGAGTTTGTTTTTTTTTTGAGAGGAGTCTCGCTCTGTCACCCAGGCTGGAGTGCAGTGGCGCGATCTCAGCTCACTGCAACCTCCACCTCCCGGGTTCAAGTGATTCTCCTGCCTCAGCCTCCCGAGTAGCTGGGATTACAGGCACCCACCACCACACTCGGCTAATTTTTGTATTTTTAGAATAGATGGAGTTTCACCATGTTAGCCAGGCTGGTTTTGAACTCCTGACCTCAAGTGATCGGCCCACCTCAGCCTCCCAAAGTGCCAGGATTATAGGCATGAGCCACCGCACCTGGCCAAGAAAGGGTTTTTGTTTAGGCTTCAAACAACTGCAGGACATTTCTGTCCAATATCTTCTATTTCCTGCCCCCAGCTCCCCAACACCCACTTCTCCACCAGCAATTCTGCACAGCAGAGAATGGAGGCCACTTCCACTGTGGAAGGTGTGGGAAGGACAGGCCTTTCACCCACGGGGGAACTGGAAACCATTTCCAGAAAAGCAGCCTGGTACATAGCTGAGAGTCCGGACGCTAGCCTGCCACTCTTCAGCTCTGTGGCCTTGGCCAAGCCAGTGGGGATTAAATGAGTTCATACAGGTCACATAAAGCACTTAGGATGCTGCCACTGCACTATCCACCCTCCAAGGGTTAGCCTCCATGATGATGACTTCAGCCACAGCCAGTACCAGCAGGAGTCAACAACCCTGGGGAGGGCAGGGTGCTGGCCCCTCATCTTTCTTTTTATAAATAATGACTTTTGGCTGGGCACGGTGGCTCACGCCTGTAATCCCAGCACTTTGGGAGGCCAAGGCAGGAGAATCACCGGGGGTCAGGAGTTTGAGACCAGCCTGGCCAACATGGTGAAACCCTGCCTCTACTAAAAATACAAAAATTATCTGGGCATGGTGGCGCATGCCTGTAGTCCCAGCTACTTGGAGGCTGAGGCAGGAGAATCCCTCGAACCCGGGAGGCGGAGATTGCAGTGGCCCAAGATCATGCCATTGCACTCCAGCCTGGGCAACAAGGGCGAAACTCCATCTCAAAAAAAAATTTTTTTTTAAATAGCAAATGATATATGGTCACTTATTATAAAAAAATGTAAAAATTCAGATTTAAAATGAATCACCTGGCCAGAGGTGGTGGCTCACTCCTGTAATCCCAACACTTTGGGAGGCCAAGGTTGGTGGATCACTTGAGGTCAGGAGTTGAAGACCAGCCTGGCCAATATGGTGAAACCCTGTCTATACTAAAAATACAAAGATTAGCTGGGTGCGGTGGCGCAGGCCTGGAATCCCAGCTACTCTGGAGGCTGAGGCAGGAGAGTAGCTTGACCCGGGAGGAGGAGGTTGCAGTGAGCTGAGATCACGCCACTGCATTCCAGCCTGGGCGACAGAGTGAGACTCCGTCTCAAAAAAAAATAAAAAAATTAAAAATTAAATAAAACAAATCACCTGTAACTCACTCTCCAAAGATCATCTTTGTGGCTGTCTCACCCATCAGCATCTGCCATTGAGTCACCCTGGTCCCAGTCACCCAAGACGCTGGGTTTGCTAAGGGACTGATGTCTCAGGGAGGAAAAGAGGCTGAAGAACAGGCCGTGCAAGTGTGGCTGGCTTGTCCCCAGCAGAGAATTTTACGAGCAAAGCATTTCAGTGACTTTTAAAAGTAAATCAGGCCAGACGTGGTGGCTCATGCGTGTAATCCCAGCACTTTGGGAGGCAGAAGTGGACGGATTGCTTGAGCTCAGGAGTTCAAAACCAGCCTGGGTAACATGGTGAAACTCCGTCTTTACAAAAAGTAGCCAGCCACTGTAGCATTTGCCTGTAGTCCCAGCTTCTCAGGAGGCTGAGGTGGGAGGATCACTTGAGCCCAGGAGTTTGAGGCTGCAGTGAGCCAAGATCTCACCAGTGCGCTCCAGCCTGGGCAACAGAGTGAGACACTGTCTCAAAAAAAAAAAAAAAAAAAAAGGTAAATCAGAGGGGCCACCCCTGCTTAAAACCTCTCACCAGCTTCCCACTGTGCTGAGGAAAAGGCCAGGGTCCCTAAAGTAGCCCGCAATGCCCATACCCCACACACCTGGTCTGCATGCTGGCCTCCATGTATGAGCTGTATGACTTTGAACAAGTTATTTAAACTTGTCTGTGCTTCAGTTTCCTCATTTATAAAATCGGAATAACAGAACCTACCTCAGGACTGTTTGAGGGTGAAATATGCTACATGAGGTGCTTAGAATAGGGCCTGCCATGCGGAAAGTCCTCAAGAAGCATAGCTGCTATTACTGTTATTATTTTTGTCCCACTGTCTCTTGCTCTCCCCGCTAGGATACACACCCCAGCTGCCTGACTGTGGAGCTCCACCTTCTAACCCCTCTGGCAGCATCCAAAGGCAAAAGGCCACGGCAAAGCTTCTCCTCAGACGTCCTCCTTGTTTTATAAGGGGGTGGGGGAACTTTCCAGAACCCCCTTCTGTCTCATTGACTAGAATGGGATTCTATGCCTGCCCCTAAACAAACAGAGGTAGAGAGTGGGGCCGGGCGCGGTGGCTCACGCCTGTAATCCCAGCACTTTGGGAGGCCAAGGCAGGTGGATCATGAGGTCAGGCAATCGAGACCATCCTGGCTAACACGGTGAAACCCTGCCTCTACTAAAAAATATAAAAAATTAGCCGGGCGTGGTGGCGAGTGCCTGTAGTCCCAGTGTAGCAGGACGAGCCGCAGACAAAACTCCTCAGACACCGAGTTAAAGAAGAAAGGGGTTTAATTGGCCGGGGGCATCGGCAAGACTCCTGTCTCGAGAGCTGAGCTCCCCGAGTGAGCAATTCCTATCCCTTTTAAGGGCTCACAGCTCTAAGGAGGGTGCGTGTGAGGGGGTCGTGATTGATTGAGCAAGCAGGAGGTACGTGACTGGGGTCTGCACGCACTGGTAATTAGATCGGAACAAAACAGATAGGGATTTTCACAGTGCATTTCTATACAATGTCTGTAATCTATAGACAACATAACTGATTAGGTCAGGGGTCGATCTTTAACTACCAGGCCCGGGGTGCAGCACCGGGCTGTCTGCCTGTGGATTTCATTTCTGCCTTTTAGTTTTTACTTCTTTCTTTGGAGGCAGAAATTGGGCATAAGACAATATGAGGGGTGGTCTCCTCCCTTACCAGCTACTCGGGAGGCTGAGGCAGGAGAATGGCGTGAACCCCAGAGGCGGAGATTGTAGTGAGCCGAGATTGCGCCACTGCACTCCAGCCTGGGCAACAGCGAGACTCCGTTTCAAAAAAAAACAAAAAACAAAAAAAAACATCAACAATAGAGGCAGAGAAGAAAGGGAATACCATAGTTATACACACCTGACCCAAAGCACGGCTCTATTCCCGTAGACTGGTGGTTCTCAGGTTCCAGGAGAGTCAGAATCACCTGAGGGTTTAAAAAAAAACAATTTCCAGGCTGGGCACGGTGGCTCATGCTTGTAATCCCCGCACTTTGGGAGGCCAAGGCAGGCGGATCACCTGAGGTCAGGAGTTTGAGACCAGCTTGGCCAACATGGCGAAACCCTGTCTCTACTAAAAATACAAAAATTAGCCGGGCATAGGGGTGGGTGCGTGTAATCCCAGCTACTCCGGAGGCTGAGGCAGGAGAATTGCTTGAACCTGGGAGGCGGAGGTTGCAGTGAGCCGAGATCGCACCACTGCACTCCAGCCTGGGTGACAGAGCGAGACTCTGTCTCAAAAAAAAAAAAAAAAAAGAACCCCAGGGTGGAAGAGGGGAAAAGATGTAACCCAGTCTGCAAATGCGGGCTCCTCCCTAGAGACTGGCATAAGGTGAGTGCCAGCCCAGATGTGGCTATCACTGTAGCTACACAAAGCCTCCAAGGTTTCTGCCAGCTCTGGGGGCTCATGTGCTCATGGCTGCTGTCCTGCTTCTGCTGATTCCTTGCAGCTGTCGCCTTTAATTCTGCCCTGGAGTTGACCCAAATGAGGGGCAAGAACTGCAGGACATTTTCCCCTGCTCCCAGAGCAACTGCGGGTATAAGGCTGTTGGGCTGTCGTGTGAGGGGGATTTTCCTAAAGACACAGCACACAGGGAGAATAACAGAAGTCACCTTCCTGAGGCCGCCCCGCACTTGGGTTCTGAGGACCTTCCCTCCCTCCCCTCCTTCTCTTCTCCTCCCTCCTGTCTCCCCTGCGGCAACCTGAACTACTCGGCTCTCTCCCCGCTCCTCCTCCTCCTCTGCAACTCAGCTGTAGTCCTGCCTGAGGCCGAACCCTTGAACAGGAGGCCAGGGCTGGAAAGTTGTGGAAATGCCCCTGTGGGGAGCCCTGCCAAGGATGCTGAGGCTGAGCCCCAGCCTGGGGGGGAGGGGTGTCCTGATCTGAGCAGACCCTGAGGGCAGACAGAAGGCAGCCAAGGTCTGGAGCTGGTGTCTCTAACCACCTCTACCCCAGAGGCTGTGGGATGCATGGGAGCCAGGATAGGGCCGGGCTTTGGGTCTACACTACCTTGGTCCTGAGATGGAGTCTAGGAACATTGGTGGGGGTGCCAAGCATTCTGTAGAAGTAGGATGGGGTGGGTCCCTCTCACTTCTTCAGCCCTCAAGATTGCACACAACCGGCTCCTAAGAAATCACTGAGGCTGGCTGGCACGGTGGCTCACAGGTGGCTGAGGCAGGAGAATCACTTGAACCCGGCAGGCAGAGGTTGCAGTGAGCTGAGACCGCGCCACTGCACTCCAGCCTGGGCGACAGAGCGAGACTCCGTCTCAAAAAAAAAAAAAAAGAAAAAAAGAAAGAAAGAAATCCCTGAGGCTTTTAAGCCTCGGAGGCAGAGCCTGCTGACTCCTTGAGGTGTACAGAGGCACCAGTTTTTAGGAGGACAGTATCTTTCTAAGGCAGTTTGATTTTTACCTTCTCAGGTGCAGGAAAAGTGACCGTTTCCTTCTCTGTGAATTTCCCATGGACTAAGGGGCTCCCGACAGGGGGAGGGCCCTCTTGGCAGTCAGCTTATTCTGAAATTTGAATTTCCAATGCACCTGGAGGAATCCAGAGGGGAAGGGTTGTTATTTATAACCAAAGCTTCCTTCTAAGGAAAGTAGATCCTGCTGCATTAACTAAAAGGCCCTTTTGTTCTTAAAAGGCCCTTACTGGGTTTGGCTTGGCAGCCTGGTTTGGGAAGAGCAGGAGGGGCTAGGGAGAGCTGAAATGCAGGGTCTCCTGTGTGAGAATTGGAAGCCCCTGGGGCATCGAGGTGTCTGTCACGCAGGGGCTGAAGAAGGGAGGCGGGTAGATGGGCATGGGCGCCAGCAGATGGGAGCAGCAGCCCTGCGCGGGCGGGGCTGGAGGATGCCTGAGAAACCAGCTTGTAAGAGCAGAGACGTCCCAGTGCCACTTTCAGTCGTGTGCTGAGCCACTCTATAACTCTTCCAGGGACCCACAAATCTTAGTGAAATTCTGCTTACAGAGCAGTCTGGTATCCACGGTTTCTTGGGAGAAGAAACGGGCTGCATCCTACATTTGAGTCAATTCCAGGGCAGAAATAAAGGGAACAGCTGCTAGAATTCAGCAGAAGCCGGAAATCAGAGGCACACAATTGTAAGCCTGAGAAATTGCAGAAGCCTTGTGGAAAGTAAGGGATGGGGTCTGAGCCAACCTTATTTGAATCCCAGTGGGCTGGCAGACCCCAGCTACCACCCATGGGTTCTGCCTAGGGGCAGATATTTGCCCCCTGCTTCCTTGCTAAAAGAAGCTTGTTTTGTTCTGGTGGGAGGACAATGTACTAATTACCCCCAGGTGGATGGTGACTGGGATATTTACATTTGATCCACTCCCCTCTGCTGGTAATTGGGTTGGGGAGAACCATGGGACCCTGTTCTGGCCAATGAGATAAGAGGGGGAGGCTGCTGGGGGCTTCTGGGAGGAATTTTCCTCCTCTAATAAAAAGAGATGTTTTAGGAGGACCCCTGTCCAAGCCTCCCTTCTTGAGATGCTGCCCGTGGCAAATGCAGCCACACAAAAGTGCAGGCTCCAGGGTCAAACCATCTGGGCTAAAAGCATGGCTCTGCCTCTGATTGGCTGTGTTGTCTTAAGCAGATTACTTGACCTTTCTGTACCTCGTGTTCCTCATCTGCAAAATGAAAATAATTGGACTTTCTTCTCAGGGTGCTGTGAAAATCAAATGAGTGAATACACCTAAAATGCCCAGACAGTTCTAGCACACGATAAGTACTCAATATATAATAGCTGTTATTTAGTTGTTCTCTGTGGATATGATGCTTGGAGCCACGGTAGTCATCTTTCAACCATGAAGGGCTTGACTCAAAAATGGTCTACCCCAAGATATCTTAAGATAAAAGTCCTGTTTTTTTTTTTTTGTGTGTGTGTGTGTGTGTGTGTTTTTTTTTTTTTGAGACACTCTCACTCCATTGCAGAGGCTGGAGGCTGGACTGCAGTGGTGTGATCATGGCTCACTGCAGCCTTGACCTCCCAGGCTCAGACGATCCTCCTGCCTCAGCCTCCTGAGTAGTTGGGACCACAGGCACATACCACCGCACCTGGCTCATTTAAAAAAATTATTCAGAGAAGGCCGGGCACAGTGGCTCACGCCTGTAATCCCAGCACTTTGGGAGGCTGAGGTGGGCAGATCACGAATTCAGGAGTTCAAGACCAGCCTGGCCAACATGAGGAAACCCCATCTCTACTAAAAATACAAAAATTAGCCAGGCGTGGTGGTATGTGCCTGTAGTCCCAGCTACTTGGGAGGCTAAGGCAGAAGAATCACTTGAACCCGGGAGGTGGAGGTTGCAGTGAGCCGAGATCGCACCACTACGCTCCAGCCTGGGCAACAGAGTGAGACTCTGTCTCCAAAAAAAAAAAAAAAAAAAATTATTTGTAAAGATAGAGGTATCCTCTTATGTTGGCTAAGCTAGGAAACTCCCAACTCTTTAGACAACTTTTAGTTTAGTATTCTGTTACTTGCAGCCTAAATCTCCCTAACCAATTCATAGATAAAAACTTGATACTTATGATTGTTTTATGATAAGAAATTAAACCACCTAATCCATGGGATACTCATATTTACTGAGAACACTGCTGAGAACCCTGGAGGCAGATTACACAGCATTGACTGCTAGTCATCCTCAAATGCGTAGTTTCTCCTTCTCTCTTTAATAAATAGAATGGCCATATTTTAGCTGGGCACATGCTGCCTGGCTAGAAAGCACATTTCCCAGGCCGGGCCCGGTGGTTCACACCCGTAATCCCAGCACTTTGGGAGACGGAGGGGGGTGGATCACTTGAGGTCAGGAGTTCAAGACTAGCCTGGCGAACATGATGAAACCCCGTCTCTACTAAAAATACAAAAAATTGGCTGGGTGTGGTAGCCAGTGCCTGTAATCCCAGCTACTTGGGAGGGTGAGGCAGGAGAATTGCTTAAACACAGGAGGCGGAGGTTGCAGTGAGCCGAGATCACACCATTGCACTCCAGTCTGGGTGACAGAGTGAGCGAGACTCTTCATCTCAAAAAAAAGAAGAAGAAGAAGAAAGAAAGTACATTTCCCAGTTTCCCTTGCAACTAGGTGAAGCCATGGGCCCAAGCTTTAGCAAAGAAATATGAATCGAAGTGATATGTGCCAAAGGATTGGGTATTTTCCCACCTCACTCTTCTCTCTCTGTTTTTTTTTTTGAAACAGGGTCTCACTCTGTCACCCAGGCTGGAGTGCAATGGTGTGATCACAGCTCACTGCAACCTCCACCTCCTGGACTCAAGCAATCCTCCTACCTCAGCCTCCAGAGTAGCTGGGACTTGAGGTGTGGGCCACCATACCCAGCTTATTTTATTTTATTTTATTTTATTTTGAGACAGAGTCTCACTCTGTCGCCCAGGCTGGAGTGCAGTGGTGCGATCTCAGCTCACTGCAACCTCCACCTCCCAGGTTCAAGCAATTCTCTGCCTCAGCCTCCAGAATAGCTGGTATTACAGGCCCCCACCACCACACCCAGCTAATTCTTATATTTTTAGTAGAATCGGGGTTTCACCATCGTGGCCAGGCTAGTCTTGAACTCCTGCCCTCGTGATCTACCCACCTTGGCCTCCCAAAGTGCTGGGATTACAGGCGTGAGCCACTGCGCCCAGCCGCCCAGCTTATTTTTTGTATTTTTAGTAGAGACGGGGTCTCACTATGTTGCCCAGACTGGCCTCAAATTCCTGAGCTCAAGTGATATGCCCACTTCTGTCTCCCAAGGTACTGGGATTACAGATGTGAGCCACCATGCCCAGCCAGAAGGGCCATTTTGAAGGTGAGCACAGTTGCCCCACCAGACATGAAGACATGAAGACCTCACTCCGACCTCTTACATACAAGAAAACAAACAATCTTGTTTAAGCCACTGTATTGTTTTATTGCTTCATTGCAACAGATCTACATGAAGCTCCAGAATATCAAGTGGAAATAGTAGCACAGAAATACTGTCCTGTGAGTGTTACTGTGACCCATTGTATCAGTTCGCTGTTGCTGCGTAACAAACCACCCAAGACTTAGGCTTAAAACAGTAATGTTTTTTTATTTCTCATGAAAATGTGGGTTGGCTGCATTCTTCTGCTGATTTTTCCAGGGCTTACTTGTGCAGCTACGTTCAGCTGGAAGAATGGCTGTGGGCTAGGTTCAGCTGGGATGGTGGGGATGGTTAAGCCTCACTCTTCATGAGATCTTTCATCCTCAAGGATGACCATGTAGCCTAGGTTTCCTCACATGGTGGTTCCAGGACAGTGCTAACAGAGTAAGCCCCAAATCACAAGCACTTATCTGGCCTCTGTGTCATAGTCACTGATGTCCCACTAGCCAAAGCAAGTCACGTGGCCAATCCCAGAGTCACCATGGGAGGGGCCTATCCAAGGGCGTAGATACCAGGAGGCTTGATTCATTGGGCCATTTGATTAACAATCAACCTCATTCTATCATGCCTCATGAATTTTAGGAGCTCATTAAGGATAATTAGAAATCCTGGTGCAGTACTCATTAGGCCCATCTGCACAGGGACTAATATAGGATTAGGGGCAATTGAAATTCCTTCCCCTATTTGGTTATTCATCACCTAGCTCCGGAAAAAAGTTTGCGGTTGTTTACATAACTATAAAAGATTTTTAAATGATAAAATTAAAAATGAACATTGGTGAGAATCAGAACAGAAAGAAAAAGAAAGGAGAGGGAAAAAAAAAGATGGTATCAGGAGTAGGGTTAGAGCAAAAATTGCCTATCCCAGGGGCCCAGGCTCCTGCTAGGAGAGGGACTTGAGGTCTAGCTAGACAGTGCTGGGACAAGATCAAGGAGATGGTCAGGGCATGGTGGAGAGGATTGGGGGCGAGGATGTGGCCTTCCAGTGAGCACCAGCACTTTGTGCAATTTGTGGCACTTTGGGAGCTGGGATGAAGCTACATCTGAAACACTCCTCAACCTTTGCTGTGCATCTGGATCGCTTATAGAGCAGGTTTAAATATAGATTCCTAGGCCCGATGTCTAGAACCTGTTTTTTTCTTTGTTTGTTTTGAGACGGAGTTTAGCTCTGTTGCCCAGGCTGGAATGCAGTGGCGTGATCTCGGCTCACTGCAACCTCTGCTTCCTGGGTTCAAGCGATTCTCTTGCCTCAGCCTCCCAAATAGCTGGGATTACAGGCATGCCTGGCTAATTTTTTTTTTTTTTTTTTTTTTTTTTTTTTTTGGGAGACAGGGTCTCAGTCTGTCATCCAGGCTGGAGTGCAGTGGTGCAAACATGGCTCACTGCAGCCCCGACCTCCTGGGCTCAGGTGATCCTCTCGCCTCAGCCCTGCAAGTAGCTGGGATCACAGGCGCTTGCCATCACGCCTGGCTAATTTTTTCGTATTTTTTGTAGCGATAGGGTTTTGCCATGTTGCCCAGGCTGGTCTCGAACTTCTGAGCTCAAGCGATCCACCTGCCTTGGCCTCCCAAAGTGCTGGGATTGCAGGCGTGAGTCATGGCACCGGGCCTGGAACCTGTATTTTTAACATACTTCCCAGGTGATTCTAAAACAAGTGGTCTTTGAACCACATTTTAAGTGACTTTGAAGCCCATAAGTGGGTGCCAGAATCTGGGAAGGATATTCACAGGGGAAGAATAGGTGAGAGGAAAGGTTTTCTTTTTTTTTTTTTCTTTTTGTTTTTTGAGACAGAGTTTCGCTCTTGTTGCCCAGGCTGGAGTGCAATGGCGTGGTCTCGGCTCACCGCAACCTCTGCTTCCCGGGTTCAAGCGATTCTCCTGCCTCAGCCTCCCGAGTAGCTGGGACTACAGGCATGCGCCACCACGCCCGGCTAATTTTGTATTTTTAGTGGAGGCGGAGTTTCACCATGTTGGCCAGGCTGATCTCGAACTCCTGACCTCAGGTGATCCGCCCACCTCGGCCTCCCAAAGTGCTGGGATTACAGGCGTGAGCCAGCACGGCCGGCCGAGAGCTAAGGTTCTTAAATTAGTGAGTGGTTCTCAGAATCTCAGGAAGATCCTAGAAAAGGGAGGGGGGTGTCATGGGCTCTTGGACCTCCCTAATATCTCAGATCCTTTTTTTTCTACACAGAACAAACCTCTTCCTTGAGTAGCTATCCTCCTAGTGAGTTTCTTGGCCCTCAGCTGTGTTAACTTCCCTAGGACCTGCCCCACCCCTGCGCCATCATGGCTGGGAGTCCACCCCTTCCCCGCCATTGCTGATTGGACCAGGGGTGGGCACCTGACACGGCTGAGCCAATTAGATTCTGTCTGCCGGGAAATTGGAGCAGAGACAAGTCTCTGGTACCAAGTCTAGCTGTGCTCCACAGTGAGAGCCCATGAACCCCCGCTGTTAGCATCCACAGGACTGCCCTGGTCCCTGCCCTTCCTGGGTCTTGGCTCTTCAATTTCCCTTTGTACTGTGACGCACTCTGGCACCCTCCCACTAGATTCCACTTTTTTTTTTTTTGGAGGTGGAGTCTCGCTCTGTCGCCCAGGCTGGAGAGCAGTAGGGCAATGTTGGCTCACTGCAAGCTCCGCCTCCCGGGTTCAAGCACTTCTGCCTCAGCCTCCCAAGTAGCTGGGACTACAGGCGAGGCAGCTGGGACTACAGGCGCATGCCGCCACGCCCGGCTAATTTTTTGTATTTTAGTAGAGACGGGTTTTCGCCGTGTTGCTCAGACTGGTCTTGAACTCTTGAGCTCAGGTAATACGCCCACCTCGGCCTCCCAAAGTGCCAGGATTACAGGCGTGAGCCACCGCGCCCGGCCTTGGATTCCACTTTTGGCTGAGTTGGCTTCTGTCACTGGCCTCCAAAAGAACCTTCACTGTAGCAGGCTGGTAGAGTGAGATGAGGATAGAGTTAGTGGGTTCAAGGTTGTCCCTGTGGTCTCAAACTGGGCTGTCCCTAAGAAATGGGCTCATCTAGTCAATTTCCTGAGGAAACCATGAAATGCCAAAGGCTGAGGCTGTTGTTGGAACAGCTGTGGCAGTCGCTGGAGGACCCCTTTTTGCTATGGCCAGAACAGGCTGCTGAAACACAGAAAGTGCCAGTGAGTGAGGGGCAAAGCAGGAAGTGAGCCACTGGGAAGTTGGTGGGGCCTGCACGGGGCATCTTCCTCATCCTTCTTCAGACACAGAGCCCCTCATGGATAGAAGATGCTTAAACCCATTTATGCCTAGTGTTCCATTATTGGAACACTAAGCATGTGGGAGTTACTTATATCCTACTGCTCAAGGGCACCGCCAAGGTCTCATTGCAAAAATTCAAAAAATTGCAACCTCAGGCATAAATGGGTTCTCTTAGATAGTTCTTGGAGGCATGGGAACCACTGAGTATAAAGTTTGAAGATTTACCTGAAGATTAACCCAAAGGCTGGTGAGGTAGCCAGCCTCCAAGATGGCCCCAGCAACCCCTACCTCCTGCTAGTTACAACCTTGTGTGGTCTTCTCTCACATTAAATAGGGTTAGCCTGGGTGACCAAGGGAGTACAGCAGGAGTGATAGCGTGTGATTTTCAAGGCTAGGCCATAAAAGAGATTGGTGGCTTCAACCCTGCCATGTTGGAACGCTTCCTCTTGGGGAGGGCAGCCACCATGTTGTGAGGATGTACAAGCAGCCCTGTGGAGAAGCCCGTGCGTGAGGAACCAAGGCCGCCTGTCATCAATCAGCACTAACTTGCCAACTATGTGAGCTGCCTTGGGAGCAGATCCTCCAGCCCCAGTCAGGCCTTCAGGAGTCGGTCATCCCAGCTGACATCTTTTTTTTTTTTTGAGATGGACTCTTGCTGTGTCACCCAGGCTGGAGTGTAACGGCACGATCTTGGCTCACTGCAACCTCTGCCTCCTGGGTTCAAATAATTCTCCTGCCTCAGCCTCCCGAGTAGCTGGAATTACAGGTGCGTGCCACCATGCCTGGCTAATTTTTGTATTTTTAGTTGAGACGGTGCTTCACCATGTTGTCCAGGCTGGTCTCAAACTCCTGACCTCATATGATCTGCCCACCTCGGCCTCCCAAAGTGCTGGGATTACAGGCGTGAGCCACCACGCCCAGTCCCAGCTGACATCTTGACCACAACTTCAAGAGAGACCCTGAGTTGGGGCCACCCAGCTAAGCTGCTCCTGGATTCCTGACCCTCAGAAGCTCAGTGAGAGGATAAATGTATACAAATGTATATTGGTTTTGGGGTTTTTGTTGTTGTTGTTGTTGTTGTTGTTGAGACGGAGTTTCACTCTTGTTGCCCAGGCTGGCGTGCAAGGGCACAATCTCGGCTCACTGCAACCTCCGCCTCCTGGGTTCAAATGATTCTCCTGTCTCAGCCTCCCGAATAGCTGGAATTACAGGCATGCACCACCACACCCGGCTAATTTTTTGTATTTTTGGTAGAGACGGGGTTTCTCCATGTTGGTCAGGCTGATCTCAAACTCCTGACCTCAGGTGATCCGCCCGCCTTGGCCTCCCAAAGTGGTGGGATTACAGGCGTGAGCCATCATGCCTGGCCAAATGTATATTGTTTTAAGCTGCTAAGTTTGGGGATGATTTGTGCCCTAGGAATAGATCTCTAAAATACCTGAGGATAAGAATGTGCTGGGCTTGGAATATCTCCAGAAATCACTCATAAAGGCGGTAATGGAGTGAGGCTGTGTGGCCCAGATTTGCCTCAGTGGGACTTCAGGCACCAAAGGCAGCTGGGCAGAGCCCTCCACCTTCTCCTGCATCCACCCCTTTGGAAACGGAGGGAGGGAGCCCACGCCATAGGACACGGCTGCTAACATTCCTGGCCCTCTCAGGTGCACCCTGCTTCATCAGCATGACAGCCAAATTAAATCCACAGTTCCTCTGATATTCAGAATACTAGTGTTGTAGGAGTTATTAAGAAATTATTTTAGGCAGATAGAGAGGAAAAGGAGTCCTTGGAAAGTTTTTGTTTTTTAAAGCATCTCCAGAAAAGCCTTTAATATGCAAATGCAGGTCATTAGAAACTGGGTCCACCCAACATGGCAATTCCTGCAGCCTTCTTGCTCTTGCCCCACATGTTCCTGGCAACATGGCTGCCCCCACATATCCCCACGTGTGTAAAACATCCTGGCACCCTGTATTTGCATATTAAAAGGCTAGGGTGGGAGGGCCAGCTTTTTTGCGGGCTAAGTGAATGACATGCCTGGTCAAACCAATCCCCTGAGCCCTATGGAAATCAGACACCGCCTCCTCCAGCCTCTGTAGATATACCCGGCTGGTTTGCACCCCACTTGGGGTTCCCTCTCTCGGCTTTGGAGCCCTCCTCTCTCTGTCTCTGTGTGGGGAAGCTTCTTCTTTCTGCCTTCTCCCTTCTTGCCTATTAAACTCTCCACTCCTTAAAACAACTCTACATGTGTCTGTGTCGTTTTATCTAAACCAGCATGAGAACCAAGGACCCTGGTGTTCCTCCACTCATCAGAGCCATATCACCAGGATTTCTGAGTGCCCTTCCTATCAGTGGTAGAAGGTCCAACTTTTCTTCTCCTGAGGGAGGTCCAAGGATCCCAGAGTGTCTGACAGTCTAAACGAGGCCATCCTGATCCGTTTTTCCCAGCAAAGGAAGAAACCAGAAAATCTCACCTAGACCTCTGAGGGGCTCAGCCTTCCCCAAACCAGAAATTCCAGCAGTTTCTCACAGTACATCTGAGGAAATGAAATACTGCCTTTACAAAACCCCCAGTGACCCATCCTGATGGAATAACTCTGGGATATTGTTGTGGTTGGACTATTTGTCTCCACCAAAACTCATGTTGAAATACTTTTTTCTTTTATATATGTGTGTGTGTGTATATATACATATGTGTGTATATATACATATATGTGTGTATATATATACATATGTGTGTATATATACATATATGTGTGTATATATATACATATGTGTGTATATATACATATATGTGTATATATACATATGTGTGTATATATACATATATGTGTATATATACATACATGTGTGTACATATATATGTGCGTGTGTGTGTGTGTGTATATATATATATATATTTTTTTTTTTTTTTTTTTGAGATGGAGTCTCGCTCTGTCGCCCAGGCTGGAGTGCAGTGGCGCGATCTCGGCTCACTGCAAGCTCCACCTCCTGGGTTCACACCATTCTCCTACCTCAGCCTCCCAAGGAGCTGGGACTACAGGCGCCTGCCACCACGCCCGGCTAATTTTTTTTGTATATTTAGTAGAGACGGGGTTTCACCGTGTTAGCCAGGATGGTCTCGATCTCCTGACCTCGTGATCCGCCCGCCTCAGCCTCCCAGAGTGCTGGGATTACAGGTGTGAGCCACCGCACCCAGCTCTTTTATATGTTTGAGACAGGACCTCGCTCTGTTGCATAGGCTGGAGTGCAGTGGCACAGTCATGGCTCACTGCAGCGTCAACCTCCCTGGGCTCAGGCAATCTTCCCACCTCAGCCCCTGAAGTAGCTAGGACTACACGTGCATACCACCATGCCTGGCTAATTTTTTTATATTTTGTCAAGATGGGGTTTCACCATGTTGCCCAGACTGGTCTGGAACTCCTGGGCTCAAGCAATCAGCCCACCTTGGCCTCTCAAAGTGCTGGGATTGCAGGCATGAGCCAGTGCACCTGCCCAGCCTATGCCGAAATGTAATCCCCAATGTGGCCATATTGAGAGGTAGGACCTCTAAGAGGTGATTGGATCATGAAGGCTCTGCCCTCACGAATGGATTAATCTCGTGGGTTAATGGATTAATGAGTTAATTGGTGATTATAGGAGTGGGACTGAGGACTTTATAAGAAGAGGAAGGGACACTGAGGGACACCACTCAGCCCCTTCACTGTGCGACGTCATGCCCTCCCACAGGAGTCTGCAGAGAGCTCCCACCAGCAAGAAGACTCCCACCAGATGTGGCCCCTCGACCTTGGACTTCCCAGCCTCCAGAACTTTAAAAATACATTCATTTCCTTTAGAAATTACCCAGTTTCAGTATTCTGTTGTAAGCAACAGAAAACAAACTAAGACAGATGTCTGAATCTGTCAGAGCAGAGAAGTCCAGGCCCCAGCACAAGCTGTCATCCTGGAAGCTATCAGACCACATGCTTCCCAGGAAAGGAAGGGAGATGCAAGGTTGTGCAAACTGCAGGAAGCCCGCTGGCCTGTCCGGGCCCTGGGGGTCTGGTGCTGCTTCTCCCCTACCTGCCTTCAAATTTACCCCACCATCCACTTCACTCCCAGCAGATCTCACTGCCTATAGGCCCCAGGTAGCCAGAGACCAGGGACCTTTCTGCTCAGGATCTGCTTCCCAAGGACTCCTACTCTTTTCTCTGATTCTTCTTTTAGGGAATCCCTGAGACGCAGGAGCACTGTGGTGACTTCTTTCCTGCTGCTGTCACAGTCACGGGGTGGAAGGCAGAGACCCTAACCTAGAAGAGGAAGGTTTTCTCCCTGATGCCCCACAATTGTGCACCCAGCATACAGGGAAGAGCCAAGGAGCCAGGGAAACACTGCCCAGCCAGCACCCAGTGGGACAGATGTGTGCTCTGGCCCCGGTGCAGACCTCACTACCATGATGGCCTGCACACCCTGCCTGCCCACCTCCTTCCCCTTGGCCTGCTGCCCCTACCCCAGGGCAGGGTCTCAGCTGAGGAGGGAGCTGTGGTCACCCCAGCACTCCTTGCCTGCTGAGTTGGGATGGGACTGTGCTTGTAGTTATTCCCACTACATTCTGGAGAACTTTCCAGGCCCTTGGGAAGCGCATAGGAGGTGCTTCTTATGCTGCAGTCCTCCATGAATGTGAGTTTATGGGAAGGCCAGGGAAACAGTGAGGCCTGGGGACAGCTCTTCAGCCATCCTCTGGCCTGAGTAAAGCAGAGTATAGCAAAGAGATACAGCCTTCCCCGACGACCAGGACAGACCCAGAGGAGCAGTAGCCACTTTCTCACCTGTAAAATGGGAATGAAGCCGGAAGCAGTGGCTCACACCTGTAATCCCAGCACACTGGGAGGCTGAGGCAGGCGTATCACCTGAGGTCAGGAGTTCGAGACCAGCCTGGCCAGCATGGTGAAACCCCGTCTCTACTAAAAATACAAAAATTAGTTGGGCGTGGTGGTGTGCACCTGTAATTCCAGCTACTCGGGAGGCTGAGGCATGAGAATCACTTGAATCCAGGAGGCAGAGGTTGCAGTGAGCCAAGATCGCACCCCTGCACTCCAGCCTGGGTGACGGAATAAGATTTTGTCTCAAGAAAAAAAGGGGGGAGGGGGAATGAGAGCTTGAAAGGAGAGAAAGAAGTAAAGCTTTTTATTCATCCTCTGCTGAGGTGACTTTTCCAGGTTTCCAGGGGGGTGTGGATACACCCAAAGGCAGGGCAGGGGTGGGGCGGGGGGGAGCAGCATGGGATGGGGCCCTGAGATGGCAGAATTCATCCTCAAAGGTGAGTGAGGCCTTGCTCCTTCTGGGAGCAGCAAAGCCGGACAAGCAGAGACAAGGGCTGCTTCTTGGACACAAAGAATTCCTGGAGAGCCTCAGGAATACGACTTGGGGCCTGGACACTTTGTCAAATCAAAGATTGATTGAATCAGTGAATGGCTGAATTTATGGCTGGAGATGAGCTCACTTGGAAGCAGCCCTGTGATCATGAGAAAACTTGAACCAAAAAAGGGGGAATGTCCCGGCGCGGTGACTCACGCCTGTGATCCCTGCACTTTGGGAGGCCGAGGCGGGTGAATCACTTGAGCCCAGGGGTTCAAGACCAGCTTGGGCAACATAGCGAGACCACGTCTCAAAAAAACTAAACAACAACCACCAAAAAAAAAAGAAGGAAGGAGGAGGAGAAGAAGGAGAAGGAGAAGGAGGAGAAGGTGGGGAGGGGGTGGGGAGAAAGGGTCCCGTGAAATCCTGAAGTCAGGAAACCTGACTCCTGCGGGGCCGCAAGGGTCAAAGAATTCCCCACGTGCGGCTGAGAATTTGCCTCAGCGCCACCTGCTGGCGATTACTGACCCTGGCTGCAGCTAGAAGTTACCGCCTGAATGGGGAAGATTTTGCAAAGAGCAGGACCAAGCTCTAAGATGGCCTGCCTGCTCAGCAATGGCTGCTACCTGATTCATCCTGATCCTTCCAGGAGTCGGCCAAGAAAATATATCAAAGCCTGGGAAAAGGCAAGAGATTTCTGGGTGTGTTCCTTTCAGAGGAGTGCCGGGTGTTGGCTGTGACCCTCTAGTGATGATCTGATTCTTTAGGGGTGTGTGCTTGTGTGCTTTTGATTGTCTTTGATTGGCTTTATAGCTCTGTAGGGATAGAGGCAATCTGAGGAAAACAGATCACAAAGCAAATGATTCCTGCTCATAACCGTGCAAAGGAATTTTGTCCAGTAGAGAATATAAATACCTGTAAGTCAAATTCTCAGTTGAACTTATTTTAACATCTTGCTGATTCCATGTCAATTAATAAGTCAAAGAAAATCTTTTACACATGTTCATTTTAATTTGTATGGGAGTCATGATATTGCCTCTTTGAAAGTTATCCTGGAGCAGGTCCTTTGCGCATAAGAAATCTACAAAGTCTCTCACACATTTCCTCCCTTCCCTCCCACAACCGGTTCAGGTGAGACCAACAACTGCATCCTCTGGGTCCCCAGACCCAGCCTCACCCTCCAGACTGCCAGCTCCCAAGGGCAGGGGCCAAGTCTGATCCTTGCTGGAACTGCGGCGCTCTTGTAGATGCTGTCGAATGAGTCTATGGATATATTTAGATATAACTCACCTTATCACTTATTACTTATCCATTACTGGCGATGGAGCACCAATGGGAAAGGCAATGCATGCACGTGGCCGAACGCTTCTGAGCCTCAGTTTCTGCATCTGCAAAATGAGGATAACCGGTTCAGCCTACAGATGGAGAAGTCTTAAGCCAATCCTGCCTGTTTCCCATTTATCTCTTTTGGTTTCTATTCCTACCTCCTATCCCACCCCCAGGATGCTAAGAACAGGAACCAGGTCATTTCCTCTGGCTCCCCACCCTGCAAGGCCCACAGGAAGTGTTCCGTTAGGTCCTCCTACCTGGTTCATGAATGACAAGGGGAGGAGGGGTTGGTTTAAGAAGCCTGGGCGTGGAGGGAGAGGTGCCTGCTCAGCAGGAGACTTGGGCTCCAGTGCTGGAGGGAAAGGGGTACGTACAGGGAACCCCTAGGAGACAAACCGAAGGGAGAGGCTGAAGTGGCTGGACTTTAAGCAAATCTAGTGCCAAGCCCCACTCCATCCAAGCTTGAGGAGCCTACCTGCTTCTCTGGCCCTTTTTCCCCCCAAACAGCTTCCTCTGCTAAGATGCGCCGCTGAGTCCCTCATAACTGGGATTCAGGCGCCATCTCGTGGCCATTCCTGGAACTGCCAGGGCTGGTGGGA
The DNA here is from genome assembly GCF_029281585.2 of Gorilla gorilla gorilla. Taxonomy (NCBI): domain Eukaryota; kingdom Metazoa; phylum Chordata; class Mammalia; order Primates; family Hominidae; genus Gorilla; species Gorilla gorilla. The sequence goes on from NC_073224.2 coordinate 212,902,772, forward strand.
GCCCTGACGTCCCACGATAGAGGAAACCAGGCCAACACTTCTCCAACTTTCTGGACCTCCATCCTCCTCATCTCCATCTTCTCCTTTCCATTTATTGAGCACTGACTATGCCAGCCTCTGTGCTCAGCCCTTTACAGGCCCTTAGCACATTTATTTCTTGAATAGCCTTAAAAGGAAGTTATATTTAAGGTATGCTTATTATCATTTTACAGCTGGGCGCAGTGGCTCACGCCTGTAATCCCAGCACTTTAGGAGACCCAGGCAGGCGGATCACCTGAGGTCAGTAGTTCGAGACCAGCCTGGCCAACATGGTGAAATCCCGTCTCTACTAAAAATACAAAAATTAGCCGAACGTGGTGGTGGATTCCTGTAATCCCGGCTACTCTGGAGGCTGAGGCAGGAGAATCGCTTGAACCAGGCGGCGGAGGTTGTGGTGGGCCAAGATTATGCCAGTGCGCTCCAGCATGGGCGACAGAGCGAGACTATGTCTCAAAAAAAAATCCAGGTGTGGTGGCTCACGCCTGTAATCCCAGCACTTTGGGAGGCTGAGGCAGGAGGATCACCTGAAGTCAGCAATTCAAGACCAGCCTAGTCAACATGGTGAAACCCCGTCTCTACTGAAAATACAAAAAATTAGCTGGTCATGGTGGCGGGTACCTGTAATCCAGCTACTCAGGAGGCTGAGGCAGGAGAATCACTTGAACTTGGGAGGCGGAGATTGCAGTGAGCTAAGATTGCGCCATTGCACTCCAGCCTTGGCAACAAGAGCAAGATTCTGTCTCAAAAAATAAAAAAATTTTACAGATGAAGAAACTGAGGCACAGAGAGATGAAAGAGTTTTCCCAAAGCCACGCAGCTAGGAATTGGACCAGAATAGCTTTTCTCTGGAAAGGAGAGTGACAGTGAGGCAGCTGGTCCTGCCCCTCAACAGCCATTTGGGCCTGGAGCCCTTCAGCTCTAATTCAAATATGGTTTGGGACTGGGCACAGTGGCTCACACCTGTAATCCCAGCACTTTGGGAGACCAAGTCGGGTGGATCACTTGAGGTCGGAGTTCGAGACCAGCCTGGCCAACACAATGAAACCCCGTCTCTACTAAAAATACAAAAATTAGCCGAGCGTGGTGGCGGGCGCCTGCAATCCCAGCTGCTCGGGAGGCTGAGACAGGAGAATCACTTGAACTGAACCTGAGAGGCAGAGGTTGCAGTGAGCTGAGATGGTGCTACTGTACTCTAGCCTGGGCAACAAAGCAAGACTCCGTCTCAAAAATAAATAAATAAATAAATAATGTAAAAATACAAAAAATTAGCCAGGCATGGTGGCAGACCCCTGTAATCCCAGCTCACAAGCCTGAGCCACTGCATCTAGCCGGTCTCCTGTAATTCTATCTCAGTTCCTGTTAATGCCCTTCACAGCCCCTATCACTGTTTATATGGCCTGATTTACTTAAGTGTCTGTCTCCCACCCAAGACTGTGGGCTTCCCAAGAGCAGAGACCTTGTCTGTTTTCTTCACTGCCATGTCCCCAGAGCAAAACATGAATTCCAGAATACAAAATAGGAGCTCAATAAACATCTGTGAGTAACTGATACATAGATTAATGGAAGATTAACCAAAGACTTGTCCCTGCCCTGTGTCTCAAAAAAAGACACTGTCTCAAAAAAAAAAAAAAAAAAGCCAGAGAGGGGGCCGAGTGTGGGGAGATAACGCGAGGCAGAGGCCAGATGGAGGAAGGTCTCTTGGCCACTGGTATGCCCAAATGAGGATGTAACATGTAGTGACAAAGGGACACAATGGGAGGAACGCAGGAGCTGCTCGCCAGGCCACTGTGCGCTTGCATCTCATTACCCAGCCACACCTCCCACTGTGCACTATGAATTCATATTTTCTATAAATCCTCTAATTATCTTGTGAATAGCACAATTACATGGCATTGCATTGTGTGTGTGTTTTTAAAAAGTTCGTTTGTTAAACATAAACCTTTAAAATGCATGATGTTTTCCGCAGCCTTTTTATTTTTTAATTTAATAACACTGGAAGCCTTAAAATTGGAAGCAGCAGGGGCTTTTCCTTTTTTTTTTTTTTTTTTTTTTGAATCGGAGTTTCTCTCTTGTCACCCAGGCTCGGGTGCAACGGCGCAAACTTGGCTCACTGCAACCTCTGCCTCCCGAGGTTCAAGCAATTCTCCTGCCTCTGCTTCTGAGTAGCTGGGATTACAGGTGCCCACCACCACGCCGGGCTAATATTTGTGTTTTTAGTAGAGACGGGATTTCACCCTGTTGGCCAGGCTGGTCTCGAACTCCTGATCTCAGATGATCCACCCGCCTCAGCCTCCCAAAATGTTGGGATTACAGGCATGAGCCACCATGCCCGGCCTGCAACAGGGGCTTTTCTTGACCTTCAAGAGGTCGGTCCTGGGGTAGTCTACACGCACAGTCACATTCACACAGCCACCCACCCTCACACTCACTTGCCCATGGTGCCCAGCCAGAGGGCAGAGACCTGTTCCCCTACCACCACAGGGTGACCTTGGGCAGGTCACTGCAGCATCTTCACTACCTGGGCTCCACCTCACTCAGCCCTTTTACACAGAACATGTTTACATGTTTTACAAAAAACATTCCCATCCTCGTGGACCTTCATTACAAAACAGTCAGAGATGTGTGTGTCCATTTTACAGACAGGTAAAATGAGGCTCTGAGAGGTGCCTGCTCAAAGCTGCTGGGGAGAGCACAGGGACTCCAGAGAAGACAAGATGGGGACGGGTGGCCTGGCATGGTGGCTCATGCCTGTAATCCCAGCACTTTAGGAGGCTGAGGCGGGCGATCACTTGAGATCAAGAGTTCGAGACCAGCCTGGCCAACATGGTGAAACCCCATCTCTACTAAAAATACACAAATTAGCCAGGTGTGGTGGTGGGCAACTGTAGTCCCATCTACTCTGGAGGCTGAGGCAAAAGAATTGTTTGAACCCAAGAGGCGGAGGTTGCAGTGAACTGAGGTCACACCACTGCACTCCAGCCTGTGTGACAGAGCAAGACTGTCTCAAAAAAAAAAAAAAAAAAAAAAAAGATGGGGATGAAGAGATTGAAAGGTTTAAAGGTGACCAGAGGGGCAGGAGAGTGTCAACATGAACCCTTGGGTGGGCTATGACCTTTGATAGACCTGTGTTTGAATCCCAGCCCCACCATTCATTTATCTTGGGTAAATTACTGAAGCTCCCTGAGCCCCAGTTTCCAAATCTTTACAGTGGGAATAATGATAGCATCACCCCAAGATCCTCTTGTGCAGGTTCAATGAGGCAGTATGGGTGAAATAGCTGTTGTTATTTTCAGACTTACCAAGCTTGTGACCCTGGAGTGTAGGGTGAGGTGCGGTGGGGAAGAGGCCACTCAGGGTACAGCCTGCCCAGCCACAGGCTGGGGAGACTCCTGCTGTGTTGCTGCCTCTGCCTGCTAGATAGTAGTTATTTTACAATTACTATCGTCCATCCTTTCCCATCACTCCTGCTTTAGAGTTTACAGAGTGCTTTCATTCATTCATCCCTCCATTCACTCATTCAGCTTTTACAGAGTGCCTCTTATGTAAGCCAGGCATGGTGCCGGGCTTCCAGTATATCCTGGTGAACGAGGTAGGTACTGTCCTTGCACCCGGACGACTTACAGACATCCCGTAGTTAATCACACGAATAAATATGTAGTTAGAAATTGGATCGCCGGGCGCGGTGGCTCACACCTGTAATCCCAGCACTTTGGGAGGCCAAAGTGGACAGATCACAAGGTCAGGAGATCGAGAATATCCTGGCTAACATGGTGAAACCCCATCTCTACTAAAAATACAAAAAATTAGCCAGGCGTGGTGGCAGGTGCCTATAGTCCCAGCTACTCAGGAGGCTAAGACAGGAGAATGGCGTGACCCGGGAGGCAGAGGTTGCAGTGAGCCGAGATCGCGCCACTGCACTCTAGCCTGGGCGACAGAGGGAGACTCCACCTCGAAAAAAAAAAAAAAAAAGAAGTGGTTTCCCTGAGAAACTGGGAAGGCCCTTCAGAGTGGACCCAAACTGAGGCAAGGTGGCCAGGCCTTTGAGCCTCCCATTAACCAGTAACAGGCTGCCCCTGGGGAGCAGACATGCCCTTGTCCCTGAGGATGGGACATTTGACTGAAATCTGAAGGCTGGAAAGGAGCTGAGGGAAACGGAAAAGAGCCCTGCTACAGAGGGAGGCATGGGGAACAGGGAGGCAGCCTTGAGGCAGCTGCAGCAGCTGAGAGGAGGTGTGCAGAGCTGGGAGGTAACCCCTGGGGTCAGGAGCTCAATTTATCGTCAAAGCAATGGGTAGCCTTGAAGGGCTTAAGCTGGAGATTGGCTGGATCTGCTTGGATCCTTCTGGCTGCCCTGTGGAGAAGGGGTCAGAAGAGGCAAGAGAGGGGAGGGAAACCACTTAAGAAGCTGTGGAGATTTAGACATGCCACGACCTTGGCCTCAGGCGGTGGCTGCCGAAATGGAGAAAGAAGGAGGAGGCAGTAAAGTCTGACCCTCGGGGGGCTGAAGCCAAGCCAGAGCCTCCACTATGGCTGGTTGGTTGTCTCAGGGGCAGTCACCTCTGGGCTCTGGGCTCTGGGACCCTGAAATGGACTCAGAGGAGATCCTCACTCAGCAGCTTACGGGGGGCTGCTCTCAGGGACCACCCCAAAAGGGAGTGAGAAGCAGAAGCTACAGCCAAGGCCTCAGCCTATTCCACAGGGAATTCTGGGGCTGAAAGGGCCCTTTAGAGGCGACCCAAACTGAGGCAAGGCGGCCGCATCTTTGAACCTCCCTGCTGACTGTTAAAAATCTAGACTTATTACAGAGCTCTCCCCCGTCCCTCCCATTTGTGGAACTTCACAGGTGTTTACATACATCCAGGAGCCCACCCTGGGTCAGCCTCAACTCTGGGTGCTGCTCGGCCCAGTACACAGTAGGCGCTCACTGAATGTTAGAAGGCCCAGACAGAGTGGAGGGAGGAAAGAGGCTCAAGTTCTAAGGAGGCTCCCAGCTTTCTTTGTGTTTGGGCCCCAGGCTAAAACAGGCCAAACTGGGGAGAGAAGACCATGCGATGAGTTTGGGACATGTGAGGCTGCGGTGGCCAGCCCCCGGAGAAGCCCCACCATGAAGGAGGAAGAGGAAGAGACCGAGAGGAGAGGACTCAGGGAGGGGGAGCCTGGAAGGTAGAGTTTCAGAACGCATGGAGGTGGCAATGATGACGCCAAGGAAGGAGCAGCAGAGATGAGGACCCAGAAGAGGGGATGCAGAGAATGCGGCAGGGTCTGGTGAGGGCAGGGTCAGTGCAGGAAACAGAAACCCCTCTTGGTGTTTTTAGCAGCAAGGTATTTAATACAGAGCAGTAGGTCCTTGCACAACCATCAGAGAGGCTCAATGAGCCAGGCCTCCAGGAATGATTCCAGACCTTTCCATACTCGACCCACTGAGAAAGTCAACGCCAGAGCTATGAATTCAAGAACTTACCACTGAAGCTTCAATGCAGGGATGAGAAAGCTGGATTTAAGAAGCTGCTACCCCTGCTTTCATCCCTGCGACTACCTCTGAGCAAGCTCGAGGCTAGAGCCTGACATCAGATCACCAGTGCAGAGAAACCTCGTGTTCCTGCGACCTTGCAGGCTGGCAGAAACAGCCAAAAGGGGGCACAAAATAACTTAAAATTAATAAAATGACAATTTAGCAACAACAACCAACACTTACATAGTGCCTATTATGTGCCAGGCACTGTTCTATTATTATTTCTATTTTATTTTTATTTATTTATTTATTTTTATTTTTATTTTTTTGAGACACAGTTTCACTCTTGTCACCCAGGCTGGAGTGCAGTGGTGTGGTATCAGCTCACAGCAATCTCCGCCTCCTGGGTTCAAGCAATTCTCCTGCCTCAGCCTCCCAAGTAGCTGGGATTACAGGTGCCCACCACAACGCCCAGCTAAGTTTTGTATCTTTAGTAGAGATGGGGTTTCACCATGTTGCTCAGACTAGTCTCGAACTCCTGACCTCAGGTGATCCGCCCTCCTCGGCCTCCCAAAGTGCTGGGATTACAGGCGAGAGCCACCGCGCCTGGCCTATTCCTATTTTGTAAATGAGGAAACTGAAGCACAGAGAGGATTGAGCCTCACTTCTGCCTTCCAAACCCTGCTGCAGTGAGTCTCTTGGTGGAGCCTGTCCCCCACGCAGGCACCGCAGGCAAGGGACAGGCAGTGCTTTGCTGTCCAGCTGCCCCAGCTAGGAGGGTGCAGTGGACTTGAGAGAGCCAAGCCACAGCGTCTGCCCCACAAATCGCCACTACCACTGTCACCTCTCCACCAAGACTATGATCTGCCACCACCATTAGCAATCACTTGAACTACCCTCAAGTCATTACCAGCCCCCTCACTTCCTCCGCCAACATCGAGATCTAATAGAGCCATCACCTTTTCGTCACTCAGCATCACCATCAATGTCACTGCCACCGCTGCCATGATTACCCCCATTACTCCCACCCTGGCGGCAGGGTGGTGTCGAGATGGCAGTGAGATCACTTCCTTGCTTTGGTGCTCCCTGTGGTAATTGCTTAATGAGATGTTTGCGGCTCTGAGCATACTACTTACCCTGCACAACTAGGAACCCTCCCCAGGTTCTGACGAGGCCAGAATGGTTTGTGAGCGGAGGGCTCTGCGGCTGTAGTGTGGCTGGGAGGGTCCAAGAGCACCTCTGGAAGGCCCATTTTGTCCGTCCCCCTGCCTCATCAATGCTTTGCCTTTGTGGTGGAGAAAAGCAAGAGTGTGATAATGTAGGGAACTCGAAGAATCCGTCTAGGTCAACTTACACAACTGACTTCCCCTCTCTGGGCCTCAGTTTCCTCATCTGCAGGATAGGAGCAAGAAGAATTATCTTATCGAGTAATGTGGGGATTCAAGGTAATGCAAATAAAGAATCTGGCACAGTGCCCAGCGCCCAGGTGGCTCCCAAATGGAAGCTGCTAATATCTTTATTTTATTAAACATTTATGGCTGGGCACCGTGGCTCACGCCTGTAATCCCAGCGCTCTGGGAGGCCGAGGCAGGCAGATCACCTGCGGTTGGGAGTTGGAGACCACCCTGACCAACATGGAGAAACCCCGTCTCTACTAAAAATACAAAATTAGCCAGACATGGTGATGCACGCCTGTAATCCCAGCTACTCGGGAGGCTGAGGCAGGAGAATCGCTTGAACCTGGGACGCAGAGGTTGCAGTGAGCCGAGATCACGCCATTGCACTCCAGCCTGGGAGACAGAGCGAGACTCCATCTCAAAAAATAAATAAATAAATAAATAAATAATTTATATAATAGTCACTTTGTGCCAGGCACTGCTCTGACACTTTACAAATTTCAACTCACTCATTTAAACCTCCTGAGATAGGTACTACTATTGCTCCCATTTTACAGATTAAAAAAACTGAAGCAGAGTTAAGTAGCTTATCCAAGATGACACAACTAGTTAGTGACAGAGCTGGGATGTAACAAGGGAGTCTGAGCTCTTAATCTTGGTGCTCTTTGGCCCTAAGTGCTTCACCCTGTTCTAAAAACCTTCCCTGCCTGCCCTGGCCAGGCTGAAGAAGACTCTACTCTTTTTGTCTGTCATTTGGAAAAGGGCCTCCAGAAGTCAGTCCCTTGTCTTGGGATAGAAATGCCCCTACTGACCTTGTCCAGGGCCTCCCATCCCCCCCAGTCAGGAAGTCTTTCCTGTTGTCTGACTTGAATCTGGGCTGAGGCAGCAGTTCCCAGGGAAGAACCTCTTCAGCTGGGACACCTGGTGGGAGGGGCCTCAGGAGATACGGTGGAGGAGGGAGGGGGCTCAACCCTGAACTCTCAGAGAGTGGAATTTGGGGGGCAGGTTCTGGGCATCTGAGTGGTGGCAGAGCTCTGGGGCAGGAAACCCTGTTAGCTCCTCTCCAAAGGGATCTTGCTTTCCCCACCCCTCCATAACTGCACCAGCGACTTCTCAAACTACCTCCCAAGCTCAGATAAAAGCAGGAACGAAGGAAGTGACAGCATTGGACAGGCCAAGACTGCTGCAAGACACCTGGATATCACTGTCACCATCAGACACCACATTGGCAACTGCTACCAAAGACCACTTTTCTTTTTTTTTTTTTTTTTGAGACAGAGTCTCCCTCTGTCACCCAGGCTGGAGTGCAGTGGCGCGATCTCAGCTCACTGCAACCTCAGCCTCCCGGGTTCAAGCAATTATCCTGCCTCAGCCTCCCAAGTAGCTGGGATTACAGGCATGCGCCACCACGCCCAGCTAATTTTTTTTTTTTTTTTTTTTTGTATTTTCAGTAGAGACAGGGTTTCACCATATTGGCCGGGCTGGCAAAAGCCTCCTTTCTAAGTGAATTCTCACCCTCCTGTCTTGGCATCACTCACTCCAAGCCCTGGGCTACGCCCCTTGGCCGCCCCAGGTTATGTGCCCATGTCCTCTCTGCCAGGGAGTAGGAAGAGGGGTCTGTGGTCCCCTCCAGCTTCTATAGTGGGCAATAGGGCCCGGATGTCCATCAAGACTCATGTAGTGGGGGCTCCTCCCCAAAGAGAAAGGGGCTTTGAATGTAATGGGAAGATAGGAAGGGCTGTCCTTTGATAAGAGGAGGAGTTCGTCCTCAGGAGTGAGGGAGGAAGGAGGAAATGGGCACAGGGCAGACAGAAAACAATGAAAGTCCTGCTCAGAGAGGAAGCCCGGGGGCCGGGATGCACATAGAAGCTGGAGGAAATGCTGCCCTCTGTACTAAAAGCAAACCAAAGTTGGAGGCGCCCAGACCTCTCAACCCCAGGAGGCTCAAAGCCCCTTGAGCTCATCCAGCAACCTCTGCTGCCCCCACCACAGGAGCACCTGCAGAGCACTAGCCCCTCCTTCATACTCTGGCCCAAATGTCAGGGGGAAGCTTGGCCCATTCCCTTTAGAGCCCAGTGGAGAGAAGAAACCAGGCTTGGACCTGCAAACAAGATGTTAGTAATGGCCCAGGGACAACAAAGGGGAAATAAACACAGACATGTACTTATATATTCCATGTGCATTTATCTGGTACCAGCCAGATTCCAGGTACCACAGACAATGAGCACGCTGCCCTCATGGAGCTTACACTCTAGTGGGGAAGACCCTGAAACAAGTCACACTGCAGTAAACAAGGCGACCCATCAGTGCTGGGCTGACCACAACAAAGGTGAAAAGATGGAGAGTAACTGGGGAGCCCCCTTTAGAGGGAATGGTCAGGGAAGGGCTCTTTGGGCCAAGACTGGGACGATGAGTAACCAGACATGCAGAGACTGGGAGGCAACTGTGGGCTCCAAGTCCCTGAGGTAGGAACAAGCTTGTTGTGCTTGTAGAACAGAAAAGGGGCCAGTCGAAGCTGAAACACAAGGAGCCGGGGGTGGAAGGGGAAGATGAGGCTAAAGTCTTCCCGTAAAGAATCAGCATTTTATTCCAGCCAACGGGAAGCCACTAAGGACTGTCCTTTAGGCTTGGCATGGTAGCTCACGCCTGTAATCCCAGCACTTTGGGAGGCAGAGGCAGGAGGATCACTTGAGGTCAGGAGTTCGAGACTAGCCTGGCCAACATGGTGAAACTCCGTCTTTACTGAAAATACAAAAAGATTAGCTGGGCGTGGTGGTGCACACCTGTAATCCCAGCTACTCAGAAGGCTGAGGCAGGAGAATTGCTCGAATTTGGGAGGCAGAAGTTGCAGTGAGCTGAGATCGCGTCACTGCACTCCAGTCTGAGCTAGAGAGCAAGACTCCGTTTCAAAAAAAAAAAGACTGTCCTTTGATAAGAGGAGGGAGTCAGGAAGGAGAAGAAGACGGGCAAGGTGCAGGTAGGAATACAGATTACACCATGGGAAGGTGAGCGCGTCCCACAGCTGGGCTCCTGTCTCCTCAATGCAGCATGAGGCCCGGTCATCACTGCACAGTGGAGAAAGGGGAGAGTGGCAGGAGATGTGTTCATTAGGTCACATCAGGTTTCCAGTTTCCTGCATAGAGCCACAACACAGCCCTGAGGACCCTGGGCCCTAATTGGCCCTCATACCCCTGGGCACCTGGCCGTGTCCCTTGAGTGACAGAGGCATTTACTTCACTGGCCTCTTCTCCCCGTCACTGAAAAGACACCAGTAACTGAAGCTTCAACCATCACAATCACAATGTCAACTATAGCCACAATCATAATCACAGTCACCTCACACCAACAGGCACAAGGGCAGGACAGGAAGTCCTCAAGGGTACCCTAACTTGGCAAGCCAGCAGGACCCCAGGCCCTTTCTGGGCCCCGTGGAAGGCAACGGGACTGTCCTGGAACAGGTACAGGGGGGTGCTGGAGCCAATTCTGCACATCTCTTCACAACTTCACGTGTAGTGGCGTCATGTGGGTAGCCTGAAATTGACCATGGTGGAGGGATTTGGTTATTCTTTCCAGCTAGCCAGTTTACCAGAATCCATACCTCTGGACAGAGCCCTGAGGACAGTTAGAGAAGCTGTGCCCCCCCCGCCCCCACAAGTCCAGCTGCCACTAGAAAGAGCTGGTTGTGGTACCACTTTCTTGTGTAAGCACCAGGACCTTAAGTAGGAACAGTAGAAGGAGATGGCCAGTCATGTTCACAGAGTCCTGGTGGCTGAGCTGTAAGGTGGGGAATGTGGGTAGAGATGGGGGGTTCATCTGCCCTGAAATCCCACCCAGTGGTGAGTCAGAGACCCTGGGCCTCAGCTCGGGGACATCACCTTCACTCAGAGCCTCTGCTCCAGCCCAAGAGCCTAAGACCTGTAGGCTCCAAGACGCCTGCCTGACTCACCCTCCTAGAACAAGAATCCTGGGCTGGTTCTGTCCTGGGAGAAGCTAAAAGCTGCTTCTCCCTGTTCCCTGATCCCAGGATGGGCCCTGACCTTGGTCATAAACTGAGCCTGTGCCCAGTGACAAAGATCTCCACCCAGGCCCAGAAAGAGCCCCACCTGTTCTGGGCTAGGCCTTGATGGGGTCACTCACAGAAAACGCACTCACCTCTATCTGATCCTGCCACAGGCCCCAGCTTGGCCCTAGACTGGAGGCGGAGCCTGGCCCTTGAGCCCAGACACGCCCAGAGAAGGGCTGGCACAGCCTCTCTCACCTCTGTTGTCAGGGCTTGGGCCTCCTGCCTGGGAAGCAAAATAGTGAAAAACAAAAGCAAGTTAAAACCCACTATCATCTCCTTGCATTAGTGACACATCTCTGTCTTAGGAAATAAAGCCTAAAGGCAAAGTGTATTTTCAGAGGCACTAAATCTTCTCCCCTTCCCTGCTGGGCACGTGCTTTGATTTGGAGGATTCTTGCCCTAACCCCTCCCTCCCACAGTACCCAAACACAGGCCCCAGTTGCTCAAGCAGGAAAGACAGGGAGCTGTGAAAGGCTCAGAAACTTCATCTGAGACCCTAAGGAGTGGGGGTCAGAACCTTATCTGGCTTCTGAGCTTGGGCAAGACCCTTCCCCTCGGTGGGCCTGAGCTTCCCCCTCTGTATAATGGTTTAGACTTCCAGCTCTGGTATTCGAAGTTAAGGATCCTGATGGTGGCCAGGCGGGGTGGCTCATGCCTGTAATCCCAGCACTTTGGGAGGCCGAGGCAGGTGGATCACTTGAGGTCAGTTGTTTGAGACCAGCCTGGCCAACATAGCGAAACCTCGTCTCTATTAAAAACACAAAAGCAGGCCAGGCGCAGTGGCTCACACCTGTAATCCCAGCACTTTGGGAGGCCGAGGCGGGCGGATCACCTGAGGTCAGGAGTTCAAGACCAGCCTGGCCAACATGGTGAAATCCCGTCTCTACTAAAATATACAAAAATTAGCCGGGCGTGGTGGCAGGCGACTTAATCCCAGCTACTTGGGAGGCAGAGGCAGGAGAATCAATAGAACCCGGGAGGCGGAGGTTGCAGTTAGCTGAGATAGAGCCATTGCACTCAAACCTGCGGGATAACAGCGAGACTTCTCTCAAAAAAAAAAAAAAAAAAATACAAAAGCAGCCGGGCGAGGTGGTGCGCACCTGTTATCCCAGCTACTCCAGAGGCTGAGGCAGGAGAATCTCTTAGAACCTGGGAGGCGGAGGTTGCCGTGAGCCGAGATCGCGCCACTGCACTCCAGCCTGGGCAACAAAGGGAGATTGTCTCAAAAAAAAAAAAAAGGATCCTGATGGAAATTTAGAGCCCCACGTTCAAGGGTTGGAATGGTATTCCTGGATAATCCAGGCCCAGAAGACCCAGAAAGCTTCTCCTAAAACATGTATGGCATATCAGGTTCAGGTCCTGGAATGTCCTCTGAGCTCTGGCACCTTGTCCTAGTGACTTGGCCTCTCTGGGCCTCAGTTTTGCCATCTGTCAAATGGCAAGAACACCGAGTTTATGAGGATAAAACATGACAGTGGCAAGAGAAGTGTCCTGTAAACTGCAGAGTGCAGTCCTCCTGGGAGGGAAGGACAGTTGTTGTTGTTGTTGTTAGGGGCTCATGTTTTGCCTTCCAGCAGCGCCGGGAGAGCAGATTAGCCTGGCCTCGTTCTCACGGTGGGAGACCTCCTCCGTCCTCCCCAGGAACCACGGCCCCTGCCCTGCCCAGATCAGCAATAGCCCTCCATAAGCCTCCCACCTGGAGGGAGGTGGCGGGCAGGGAACAGCCGGGTAACCGTGGGCTCCTCACTGCAAGGGCCCAGCTCAGACTGAAGGCAGAGGGAACGAGCGAGCGAGGAGGAAGTGGGGAGAGACGGAAGGAGGGGCAAGCGAATCAAAGCACTAGGGATTTACTCACCCAAGCAGGGACAGGGAAGGAGATGGGGCTAGCAGGGCGGGGGACGCCCATGCCCCGCCCCTTCAGAGGACAATTCCCGGGGCCTCCCTCCCTCCAACTCTCTCCCTCCCCCGCGGCCCATTCCCGGTGCGACTCCTCCCGTGGGAACTGCTGTCGCTGCAGCGGGCGCCCTGCCACGTGGATGCCAGGAATCAGACTGGGCGGCTGCGGCAGGGCGGGCGCTTCCCTGGGCAGCGATCAGGGCAGGCCTGGGAGAGGGCTGACCCTCACTGGGGTCTGGGGAGGGGGCGGCTCTGGGCGGAAGGGCACCTCGGGAACTGGACGCCCTGGGCTTCGCAGCACCTCAGATCTGCAGCCAAGGTCATCTTTTCCCAGCCTGCGGAGCAACAACTGGGCACCACCTGGGAGCAAGTTAGAAATGCAGGCTCTCAGGTCTGGCCCCAGACTTGCTGACTCAGAACCTGCACATTCCAAGGAATGTGCCCCAGGTGGCTCCCGGGCACTTTAAAATTTGAGAAGCCTTTTTTCTACAAGAGTAGGCCTGAGTATTTACAGGTTTAAAAAGACGCGGTGGCTCACGACTGTAATCCCAGCACTTTGGAAGGCCGAGGCCGGCGGATCACGAGGTCAAGAGATGGAGACCACCCTGGCCAACGTGGTGAAACCCCGTCTCTACTAAAAATACAAAAAAAAAAAAAAAAATTAGCTGGGCTTGGTGGCGCGCGCCTGTAGTCCTAGCTACTCGGGAGGCTGAGGCAGGGAGGATCGCTTGAACCCGGGAGACGGAGGTTGCAGTGAGCCGAGATCGCGCCACTGCACTCCAGCCTGGTGACAGAGCAAGACTCCGTCTCAAAAAAAAAAAAAAAAAAAAGACAGACAAGGCCAAGGCCAGGCACGGTGGCTCATGCTTGTAATCCCAGCACTTTGGGAGGCCGGGGAGGGCGGATCACTTGAGCCCAGGAATTCAAGACCAGCCTGGGCAACACTGCGAGACCCAGTCTCTACAACAACAACAACAACAACAACAACAAAAAAAAAAAAAAAAAAAAACATTAGCCAGGTGTGGTGGCGTGCACCTGTAGTCTCAGCTACTGGTGAGGCTGAGGTGGGAGAATAGATTCAGCCCAGGAGGCAGAGGTTGCAGTAACCCTTGATTGAGCCACTAAACTCTAGACTGGGCAACAGAGCGAGGCTCTGTCTCAAAATAAATAAATAAATAGGCTGGGCGCAGTGGCTCACGCCTGTAATCCTAGCACTTTGGGAGGCCGAGGCGCACCTGAGGTCAGGAGTTTAAGACCAGCGTAGCCAACATGGTGAAACCCCGTCTCTACTAAAAATACAAAAATTAGCTGGGCGTGGTGGTGCGTGCCTGTAATCCCAGCTACTCTGGAGGCTGGAGCAGGAGAATCGCTTGAGTCCTGGAGGTGGAGGTTGCAGTGAGCCGAGATCGTGCCACTGCACTCCAGCCTGGGCGACAGAGCAAGACTCCATCTCAAAAAAATAAAATAAAAAATAAAAAAAGAGAGAGACATTATAGATTATTTTTCTTTTCTTTTTCTTTTCTTTTTTTTTTTTTTTTTTTTTGAGACGGAGTCTCAGTCTGTCACCCAGGCTGGAGTGCAGTGGCGCAATCTCGGCTCACTGCAACCTCCATCTCCCAGGTTCAAGCAATTCTCCTGCTTCAGCCTCCAGAGTAGCTGGGATTACAGGCACGCACCACCACGCCCAGCTAATTTTTGTATTTTTAGTAGAGACGGGGTTTCACCATGTTGGTCAGGCTGGTCTCAAACTCCTGACCTTGTGATCTGCCTGCCTCGGCCTCCCAAAGTGCTGGAATTACAGGCATGAGCCACCGTTCCTGGCCTTATTTTACTTTTATTTTCTTACTTTCAGTTAGGACATTGATTTTTTTTTTCTTCAAAATTAGTAGTGTATAAGGCCAGGCATGGTGGCTCACGCCTGTAATCCCAGCACTTTGGGAGGCTGAGACAGGTAGATCACTTGAGGTCAGGAGTTCGAGACCAGCCTGCCCAACATGGTGAAACCCCATCTCTACTAAATATACAAAATTAGCCAGGCGTCGGCCAGGCGCGGTGGCTCACGCCTGTAATCCCAGCACTTTGGGAGGCCAAGGCGGACGGATCACGAGATCAGGAGATCGAGACCATCCTGGCTAACACGGTGAAACCCCGTCTCCTCTACTAAAAATACAAAAAAAATTAGCCGGGCATGGTGGTGGGCGCCTGTAGTCCCAGCTACTCGGGAGGCTGAGGCAGGATAATGGCGTGAACCCAGGAGGCGGAGCTTGCAGTGAGCCGAGATCACGCCACTGCACTCCAGCCTGGGCGAAGAGTGAGACTCCATCTTAAAAAAAAAAAAAAAAAAAAAAAAAAGAAAAAAAATTAGCCAGGCGTGGTGGCACATGCCTGTAATCCTAGCTACTTGGGAGGCTGAGGCAGGAGAATCACTTGAACCCGGGAGGAGGGGGTTGCAGTGAGCCAAGATCACGCCATTGCACACCAGCCTTGACAATAAGAGTGAATAAGAGTGAAACTCCATCTCAAAAAAAAAAAAAATTAGTAGTGTATAAATAGACCACATAATCTATGAATTGTATTCCATTATAGGAAAGGGGCATTGCAAGATACTTGTTACAAAAGGGGGCGTGAGGCCTGCTGGGGCTGGGAACCCACTGAGGAACACTCACTCCTGTTTTCAATCAACAGCATGGCCCTGAGGAAACAGAAGCAGGAACTAAATGGAGCTTGAATCTGAGGAGCTTCTACCCTGGCAGGCAAGATGAGACAGAGACGCAAATCGCCACCTTCCTGAGCCTCAGTTTCTTCACCTGTGAAATGGGCTTTCTCACCACTCACCTCTGCCTGCCTCCCTGCAGGGTCGGATCAGATGGGCTGAACCAGCTTCTAGACAGGGAGGGGCTTCATGAGCCGCTCCACACCTGAGGGAAGGGAGATTGGAACATCTGCCCTGCTCACATCGTGCCAGGGACAGCTCAGGCTTCTGTGCCTATCTTGGTCTTCAGACTCCAGCCTCTGGCCCTGCAGATTCTCTCTCAGGGCCTCGTCTGCTTTCTTTGGTGTCCCTCTCTCTTCCACCTTCCTTCTCCACTCCCCTGTATCCCCGCACCACCGAAATCCACACCTGTCTGAAGCTTGTACCAAATTAGCAAGTTGGCAGTTTCTGAGGAAGGCAAGCCAGCCTTGACCACATACCAGACACTGCTCACACACTGGGTCTTTTATGCTGGCCCTGAGAGGTAGATGGTGATGACCTAATGAATAGAGGAGGACACCAAGGCTCAGTGAAGGGGAGGGGTTCGCACCCAGGTCACCCAGCCAATAAGAGGCCAAGATGGGATAAGAACTGGAGCTTTGGCCGGGCATGGTGGCTCACGCTGGTAATCCCAGCACTTTGGGAGGCCAAGGTGGGTGGATCACCTGAGGTCAGGAGTTCAAGACCAGCCTGACCAACATGGAGAAACCCCATCTCTACCAAAAATACAAAATCAGCCAGGCGTGGTGGCATATGCCTGTAATCCCAGCTACTTGGGAGGCTGAGGCAGGAGAATCGCTTGAACCCTGGAGGCGGAAGTTGCGGTATGCCGAGATCACGCCATTGCACTCCAGCCTGGGCAACAAGAGAGAAACTCTGTTTCAAAAAAAAAGAAAAAAAAGAAAAAGAAGAAGAACTGGAGCTTTGACTGGGCACAGTGGCTTATGTCTGTAATCCCAGATCGCTTGAGCCTAGGAGTTCAAGACCAGCCTGGGCAACATCTCTACAAAAAATACAAAAATTAGCTGGGTGTGGTGGCGAGTGCCTGTAGTCCCAGCTACTCAGGAGGCTGACAGGGTAGGATGGCTTGAGCCCTGGAGGTTGAGGCTGCAGTGAGCTGTGATTGTGCCACTGCACTCCCAGCCTGGGCTACAGAGTGAGACCCTGTCTCAAAAATATTTTAAAAAATGTTTTAAAAGTACACACACGCGAGAGGGGAGTGTGGGTGTACTCAAGAAAGCCACACAAGGGGCTTTGCGGTTTCTTTTTTTTTTTTTTTTTTTTTTTTGAGGCAGAGTTTCACTCTTGTTGCCCAGGCTGGAGTGCAACGGTATGATCTCGGCTCACCACAACCTCCGCCTCCCGGGTTCAAGTGATTCTCCTGTCTCAGCCTTTCAAGTAGCTGGGATTACAGGCACATGCCACCACGCCCGGCTAATTTTTTATTTTTAGTAGAAACGGGGTTTCACCATGTTGGCCAGGCTGGTCTCAAACTCCTGATCTCATGTGATCCGCCCACCTTGGCCTCCTAAAGTGTTGGGATTACAGGCGTGAGCCACCGTGCCCAGCTGTGGTTTCTATTTTTATAGGTTTCTTTAACCAAGGGGTGGAATATTTATGAAAGTTACTGGAAAAAGGTGGAGATTTCTTGGAACTGTGGTGCCACCCATTTTTACACCAAATATGGGAACTATAGTGGTGCTGGTGGGTGTGTGATTTTTAGTATGTTAATGAGCGTATAATGAGGTCCTAGGAGAAACCTGGGTCAAATCCAGCACCATGCCGTGTCCAGTTGGTCTCAGCCAGCTTGCTCCATGCCCTGATTGTTCAGGGTCTTATGAGCCCCTAGCTTCTGCAGTTATTTCAACAGCTTCCTTTTGCTAGTCATGTGAAACTGCTGCCTGGAATTTTCCATTCTTCTGCCACCCATGTTAGTCCTGTCTCACCTTCACTCATCCCATGAATATTTACTGAGCACACACAGGTTTCCAGGTGCTGGATTACATAGAAAACAAAATCCCTGCTCTCCTGGAGCTTTGGTTCCAGGGGCAGGAAATGGGGCAATAAATAGGTAAATACGCAGCATGGTAGGTGGTGTTAGGTGCTTTGGAAATAGAGAAGAGGCTAGCAGGTGTGGGGAGCGAGGGTGCCATTCTAATTGGATAGTCAGAGAAGGCCTCCCTGAGAACAGGAGACATGGAGAAAACGACCTGGAGGAATTGAGAGAGCAGCCATGTGGGGATCAAAGGAGACCGTGCCAGGCAGATGGAAGAGCAGTCACAAGGCCCCGAGGTGGGAGCGTGCCTGGCATGGTTGAGGAACATCAGGGAGGCCAGTGTGGCTGCCCCCGATAAGGGAAGGGGTGTGGGAGGAGATTTCGGCTTTTATTCCAAATGAGAAGGAGGCATTAAAATGACATGATCTGACTTGTGTTTAGAAAGGATCACACTGGCTTGCTGGGATGAAAACACTGTAGGCGACAAGCACAACGGCAGAAAGGCTCCAAAAATCCTGGAGAGTGGGGCGTGGCTTAGACCGCAGAGATGGCAGTAAGCTGGAGGTGGGGCCAAGATGTGGTCAGGCAGGGCCTGTTTGGGTTCTGAAGGCAGAGCCACAGGGCTTGCTGACAAATCAGAAAGTGCAGTGTGAGAGAAAAAGGAGTGGAAAGTGGCTTCAGAGTTTGGGGCCAAGAACTGGAATTTGCCATTTGCTAGGACTTCAGTTCGAGAAGTCAACATTGAACGTGCAAAATTTGAGATGACTACAAACATGAAAGTAGAGATGTTGACTAAAATTAAATAAATGAGCCTGGAGTGCCAGACAGAGCTCTGGACTGGAATATATAAATTTGCGATTTTGGGAGAGAGAGGTTGCAGTGAACCGAGATCACACCACTGTACTCCAGCCCGGGTGACAGAGTGAGTGAGATATCGTCTCAAAAAATAAATAAATAAATAAATAAATCTGGGATTTGCCAGCACAGAGATGCTATTTCAAGCTTGAGACTGGTGAGATCACCAAGGGAATGGGTGTAGACAGAAAAGAGAAGACCAGGGAATAAGTCCTGGGCATTTTATTCTTTAGAGGCTGAGTGGATTCGGAGGAAACCACAGCAGTCAGTGAAACAGAAGGAAAACTAGGACACTGTGGTGTCTTTGAAGGCAAGGGAAGGTCCGCACATGGTGGCTGACACCTGTAATCCCAGCACTTTGGGAGGCTGGGGCGGGTGGATCACTTGAGGCCAAGAGTTTGAGACCAGCCTGGCCAACATGGAGAAACCCACATCTCTACCAAAAAATACAAAAATTAGCTGGGCGTGGTGGCCTGCGTGTGTAGTCCCAGCTATGCCAGAGGCTGAGGCACCAGAATCACTTGAATCTGAGACGGAGGTTGCAGTGAGCAGAGATCACGCCACTGCACTCCAGCCCAGGTGACAGAGCAAGACTCTGTCTCAAAAAAAAAAAAAAAAAAAAAAAGCCAAAGGTAGAAAGTATTACAAGGGGCCAGGCACGTTGGCTCACGACTATAATCCCAGAATTTTGGAAGGCTGAGGTGGGCGGATCACCTGAGGTCAGGAGTTCAAGACCAGCCTGGTCAAGATGGTGAAACCCTGTCTCTACTAAAAATACAACAATTAGCTGGGCGTGGTGGTGGGCACCTGTAATCCCAGCTACTCGGGAGGCTGAGGCAAGAGAATCACTTGAACCTGGGAAGCAGAGGTTGCAGTGAGCAGAGATCGCGCCGCTGCACTCCACCCTGAGTGACAAAGTGAGAATCCATCTCAAAAGAAAGAAAGAAAGTATTACAAAGAAGGAATGATTAGCTGTGTCTTGGGCAATTTAGAGATTAAATAAAATATGAGGATTAATAATGAATAACTAAAATGGGAGAAAATTTTGCAAATCATGCAAGGGACTGTATCTAGAATAAATAAAGAACCCTTACAACTCAATGATAATAAATAGCACAATTTAAAAATGGGCAAAGGAACTGAACTGACATTTCTCCAAAGATACAGATGACCGATAAGCACATGAAAAGATGCTCACCTCATTAGCCATCAGGAAAATGCAGTCAAAACCACAATGAGACACCATTTCACACCCATCAGGATGGCTATAGTCAAAAAGGACAGTAATCAACAAGTGTTGGTGAGGATGTGGAGAAACTGGAGTCCTCAAACACTGCTAGTGAGAATGAAAAATGGTGCAGCTGCTTTGGAAAACAGTCTGGCAGTTCCTCAAAGGGCTAAACAAAAAAATTACCTTATGACCAACATTTCTACTCCTGAGTATATACTGAAGAGAAATGAAAACATATAGGCCAGGCACGGTGGCTCATGCCTGTAATCCCAGCACTTTGGGAGACCGAGACGGGTGGATCCTTTGAGGTCAGGAGTTCGAGACCAGCTGGCCAACATGGCAAAACCCCATCTCTACTAAAAACACAAAAATTAGCCGGGCATCATGGTGCACGCCTGTAATCCCATCTACTTGGGAGGCTGAGGTAGGAGAATCGCTTGAGCCCAGGAGGCAGAGGTTGGAGTGAGCCAAGATCGCACTATTGCACTCCAGCCTGGGTGACAGAACCAGACTCCATCTCAAAATAAATAAATAAATAAATAGTTTTTTTTTTTAAATGGATGAATTATGCCAGGCACGGTGGCTCACGCCTGTAATCCCAGCACTTTGGGAGGCCAAGATGGGCGGATCACAAGGTCAGGAGATCGAGACCATCCTGGCTAACACGGTGAAACCCCATCTCTACTAAAAACACAAAAAATTAGCTGGGCGTGGCGGCGGGCGCCTGTAGTCCCAGCGACTCGGGAGGCTGAGGCAGGAGAATGGCATGAACCCGGGAGGCGGAGCTTGCAGTGAGCCGAGATTGCGCCACTGTACTCCAGCCTGGGCAAAAGAAAGAGCGAGACTCCGTCTCAAAAAAAAAAAAAAAAAAAAAGGATGAATTATATGTTATGTGATTTATGTCTCAGTGAAGTTGTTCTTTTATAAAAATAATTGGCCGGGCACAGTGGCTGACGTCTATAATCCCAGCACTTTGGGAGGCCAAGGTAAGTGGATCACCTGAGGTCAGGAGTTCAAGACCAGCCTGGCCAACATGGTGAAACCCTGTCTCTACTAAAAATACAAAATTAGGCAGTCATGGTGGCATATGCCTGTAATCCCAGTTACTTGGGAGGCTGAGGCGGGAGAATCACTTGAGCCCAGGGGGTGAAGGTTGCAGTGAGCCGAGATCACGCCACTGCACTCTAGCCTGAGCAACAAGAGTGAAACTCCATCTCAATAAATAAATAAATAAATTCAAATAAAAATAAAAAAATAATTAATTAGATTTGGCAATGTGAAGGTCACTGGTGACTTTGACAAAAGCAGTTTGGGTAAAGTGCTGGCAACAGAAGCCTGGCTGAAGTGTATGCAAGAGCGAACAGGAGAGCCCTGAAAGCAGCAAGTGTAGATGCTGTCAAAGAGTTCTGCTATATGGAGAAATGGGGGCCAGGCATGTTGGTTCACGCCTGTAATCCCAACACTTTGGGAGGCTGAGGTAGGCAGATCACCTGAGGCCAGGAGTTCAAGACCAGCCTGGCTAACATGTGAAACCCTGTCTCTACTAAAAATAGAAAAATTAGCCAGGTGTAGTGGCGGGCGCCTGTAATCCTAGCTACTTGGGAGGCTGAGGCAGGAGAATCACTTGAATGGGGAAGGTGGAGTTTGCAGTGAGCCAAGATGGAGCCGCTGCACTTCAGCCTGGTAACAGAGAGAGACTCTGGCTTAAAAAAAAGAAAAAAAAAAGAGAGAGAGAAGTAGGGTAGAAAAGGAGGGAGGTTTGGGGTCAAGAGATGCTCTTGGTTTTGTTGTGGGTTTTCTTTTTTTTTTTCAGATGCAATAAATTATTATTATTATTATTTTATTATTATTATTTTTGAGACGGAGTCTTGCTCTTGTCGCCCAGGCTGGAGTGCAATGGCACGATCTCGGCTCACTGCAACCTCCGCCTCCCAGGTTCAAGTGATTCTCTTGTCTCAGCCTCCTGAGTAGCTGGGATTACAGACGCGCCCACCACGCCGGGCTAAGTTTTGTATTTTTAGTAGAGATGGGGTTTCACCATGTTGGCCAGGCTGGTCTCAAACTCCTGACCTCAGGTGATCCGCCCACCTGCGCCTCCCAAAGTGCTGGGATTATAGGCGTGAGCCACCGCGCCCAGCCTGAAGTTATTATTATTATTATTATTATTATTATTTGAGACAGGGTCTCACCCTCGCCCAGGCTAGAGTACAGTGGTGCAATCATAGCTCATGGCAGCCTTGAACTCTCACGCTCAAGTAATCCTTCTGCCTCAGCCTCCCGAGTAGCTAGGACTACAAGTGCTAGCCATCACACTCGGCTAATTGTTTTTCATTATTTTATTTTAGAGACGGGGTCTTGCTATATTGCCTAGGCTGGTCTTGAACTCCTGGCCTCAAGCAATTCTTCCTGCCTAGGCCTCCCAAAGTGCTAGGAATACAGGTGTGAGCCACTACTCCTGGCCCAAGAGATCATATTTTAATGGTGATTGGAATGATCTAGTCAGGGAGAGAGGGACACTTGCTGGTGTGAAGGCCTTGGGCAGGTGAGAAGGATGGGATGTGGTGTACAAATGAAGGTGTAGCCTTGGAAAGGAGCAAGCAGGGTTCATTCCCAGGGGCAGGAGGGGAGGCTGAAAATAAGGCATAGCCTCAGGTGAATGGATAGAGGTATTCAGTCCAAGAAAATTGTCTTCTTGATACTGGTGGGCTGGGGAAGGTCCCCCAAAGCCAGCGGAAACTCGACCCCAGCCAGTGTCCAGGTTCTTGATGCCATCGCGAGAAGGAATTCATGAATGAGTCAGAAAGTAGTGAAAGTACCGAGATTTATTGCAAAGCAAAAAGTACACACTGAACGGGAGTATGGGCAGACTCAAGAGAGAGTCACACAAGAGGGTCTGGGGCTGCTACCTTTATGGGTTTCTTTTTTTTTTTTTTTTTTTTTGAGATGGAGTCTCACTCCCACCGCACAGGCTGGGGTGCAGTGGTGCAATATTGGCTCACTGCAAACTCCACCTCCCGGGTTCAAGCAATTCTCCTTCTTCAGCCTCCCGAGTAGCTGGGATTACAGGCATGCACCACCACGCCCAGCTAATTTTTGTATTTTTAGTAGAGATGGGGTTTTGCCATGTTGGCCAAGCTGGTCTCGAACTCCTGACCTCAGGTGATCCACATGCCTCGGCCTCCCAAAGTGCTAAAATTACAGGCATGAGCCACTACGCCCAGCCATTTTATGGGTTTCTTTCACCAAGTGGTGGAATATCATGAAAACTCCTGGAGAAAGGTGGAGATTTCTCGGAACTGTGGTGCCACTCATTTTTACACCAAATATGGGTGTTCTCAGAACTGTTGTGGTGCTGGTGGGTGTGTGATTTTTGGTATGTTAATGGGCATGTAATTGTTGTAGGAAAAAACGGGTTCTTCTCACAGGACCAGGAAGAGTTAGGCACGCAGAGACTGAAGGATGAGGGGGGACAGAATTTATTGGGCAAAAAGGAAAAAAAAAAAACTCAGCATAGCAAGAGGGGTTCCTGCTTACAGGCCCCCACCTCACAGATTGAATCCCAGGTCCCCACCCAGGAACAGGAGAGGCCATGCTCCTGCCCCTCGCAAATGGCGTGAACTTCCTGAGTCTCCACCCCATCTTCACAGTGGACAGGGTGGTGGGAAATTATCCGGGGACCCTCCCCCTTATCTTCCTTCTGCATCTATCCTAATGAGGTCCGAGGAAAAACCTATGTCAAATCCAGCACCATGTTGGGTCCAGTCAGTCTCAGCCAGCTTGGTCCACATCCTGTTTTTCAGAGTCTTATCAGCCCCTCGCCTCTAGTCATGTGAAACTGCTGTCTGGAATTTTTATTCTCCTCTGACCACCCCATACTATTCCTCTTACTCTGATTGCCTCTGTTTTTCTTAGTGAAGTAGGAAGCAGGGACACCAGATGAGAAGACGATGGGGGAGGAGCTGTCAGGGACAGAGGAGAGAGGAGAAGTTATATTCTTGTCCTAAAGGACTGCGGGAGGGTGAAAAGCCTGGGTCACATGGTGGGATTGCCCGCCAGCGAGTGCTAAGGGCCCCTGGAGGATAATGGGCACGATGTTTGAAGTAGACCAGTCGGCAGGGCTGTGTCTTTCACTAGCCTCAGTCACCTGTGTGGAATTAACCAGGGTGTGGCCTTGCCAGGTGGATGCAGTTTAATGAGAGCGGGCAAGGGGGTTGAGGGAAGTAATTATAAGGGGTTGCTAGGATGTAATTATAACAATGTTCCATGGAGTCTAGCTGGTAAAAGAGGAAGGTCAAGACATGAGGGAAGCAAGGAACAGTGACCAAAAACAGTTAGTATCAGTGGACTGGAGGTTCTGGAAGGTCAAAGAACTGCTGGACTCCCAGCTGTACAAGGAGTGAGCTGGAAAGATAGGAGGTGGTGTTAGGGGGATAGGATACTTGGTATTCAAATTACCTGGGGTAGGGATACAATTATTGTTAATGACAAGGTCCATTACCTTGGTAGGACCTGAAGTAGGGTGGAGGACAAAAACCATAGAAGGAGGGGATGGGTGATCCCCCCTTCAGTGTGTGTAGCTGAACTCACTGTGTCATCTTCAGAGGCACAGCCCTGGATAGGGAATAGGCCTGGGATTCAGTCAGAGCTGCTATAAACTCCCCGTCTTTCCAACTGTGGAGCCCTGAACAAATTACTTAGCCTCTCTGAGCTTCAGTTTCCACTTCTGCAAAGTAAGAGTTTGCTCCTTTTCATAAGATCATGTTCTGAAAATTAAATGAGGCCAGGTGCGGTGACTCACGCCTGTAATCCCAGCTTTTTGGGAAGCTGACGTGGGCAGATCACTTGAGGTCAGCAGTTCGAGACCAGCCTGGACAACATGGTGAAACCCTGTCTCTACCAAAAAATACAAAAATTAGTTGGGCATGGTAGTGCATGCCTGTAATCCCAGCTACTCGGGAGGCTGAGGTGGGAGAATCGCTTGAACCTGGGAGGCGGAAGTTGCAGTGAGCCAAGGTTGTGCCATTGCACTGCAGCCTGGGAGACAGAGCAAGACTCTGTCTAAAAAAAAAAAACAAAAACAAACAAACAAACAAAAAAAACAGAAGGCCGGGTTCAGTGGCTTACACCTATAATCCCAGCACTTTGGGAGGCTGAGTTGGGTGGATCACGAGGTCAGGGGTTCGAGACCAGCCTGGCCAACACAGTGAAACTCTGCCTCTACTAAAAATACAAAAAATTAGCTGGGTATGGTGGCACGCTCCTATAATCCCAGCTACTTGGGAGGCTAAGGCAGGAGAATCACTTGAACCCGGGAGGCGGGGGTTATAGTGAGCTGAGACTGTGCCATTGCATTCCAGCCCAGGTGACAGTGTGAGACTCCGACTCAAAAAAAAAAAAAAAAGAAAAAGAAAATTAAATGAGAGACTGGAAACACCTAGTGCAGTTCCAGGCACAGAGGGCACTCAGTAACCTGGGCTGATAATATAGCTACACAGCACTTCCCAGAATACTTCTGTCTGGGGTCACAAAGCTGAGGAGGGGCCAATGTATGAAACAAGACTCTCCTCAGGACCCTTTCTCCCTTCCCAAATCATAGAAGATATGAATGGAAGAGCCTGGCTCCTATTTCACTCCCATTTTACAGAATAGGAAACAGGTCCAGATGGGGAAAGTGATTATATCACTAAGACTCAATTATCATACAGAGTAAGTTTCCTTTTAAAATCCATTGAGGACTGGCGTGGTGGATCAAGCCTGTAATCCCAGCACCTTGGGAGGCCTAGGCAGGAGAACTGTTTGAGCCCAGGAGTTCGAGAGCAGACTGAGCAACGTGGTGAGACTCAATCTCTGCAAATAAAAAAATTAGCCCAGCATGGGAGTGCATGCCTGTGGTCCCAGCTACTGTGAAGACCAAGGTGGGAGGATCACTTGAGCCTGGAAGGTCAAGGCTACAGTGAGCCATGATCAAGCTACTGCATTTTAGCCTGGGCAACAGAGCAAGACCCCATCTCAAAAATAATCAGTTGGCCAGGCACGGTGGCTCACACCTGTAATACCAGCACTTTGGGAGGCGGAGGCGGGCAGATCACTTGAGGTCAGGAGTTCGAGACCAGCCTGGCCAACATGATGAAACCTTGTGTCTACTAAAAATACAAAAATTAGCCAGGTTGGTGGTGCACACCTGTAGTCCCCGCTACTTGGGAGGCTGAGGCAGGAGAATCGCTTGAATCCAGGAGGTGGAGGTTGCAGTGAGCCGAGATCATGCCACTGCACTCCAGCCTGGGCAACAGAGTGAGACTCCATCTCAAAAAAAAAAAAAAAAAAAAAGGATCAGTCAGAGTTCAGGTGCGGGGTCTCATGCCTATTATTGAAGTGCTTTGAGAGGCAGAGACAGGGGGATCACTTGAGGTGAGGAGACACCACCCTGAGTAACATAGTAAGACCCCATCTCTGCAAAAAATTTTTAAAAATTAGCTGAGTATAGTCTTAGCTACTCAGGACGCTGAGGTGGAAGGATCACTTGAGCCCAGATGTTTGAGGCTGCAGTTGAGCTATGATCACGCCACTGCATTCCAGTCTGGGTGACAGGAGAAGCAAGACCATGTCTCTAAAAAAATAAGAATAGGCTAGGCCCGGTGGCTTATGCCTGTAATCCAGCACTTTGGGAGACTGAAGTGGACAGATCACCTGAGGTCAGGAGTTTGAGACCAGCCTGGCCAACGTTGCAAAACCCTGTCTCAAAATACAAAAATTAGCTGGGTGTGGTGGCGGGCACCTGTAATCCCAGCTACTCAGGAGGCTGAGGTGGCAGAATTGCTTGAACCCAGGAGGCAGAGGTTGCTTGCAGTGAGCCAAGATCACACCACTGCACTCCGGCCTGATGACAGAGTGAGACTCCATCTCGGAAAAACAAATAAATAAATAGGAATAAAATAATAAAATCAGGTGGAATAATAATTAAGATGGAAAAATTATGTAGAAGGAGGAGGGAAGGCTCATATATAATATCTGAAAGCCAACTGGACTCTTCAGAATGTACCCCAGTCAACGTTCCCCTCCATTCACTGGAACAATTAAAAGCTGGTCTTGGTGAAAATGAAAAATCTTACTGGATATACCCCTTCTCTCTCAGCTTCCTACATCCCCCATCATCTCCAGCCCCATCACAGTGTTGTTCGGGTCATGTTCACATTGGGCAAACATTGAAACAATCAGCTTTGGGAATGAAAGTGTCAACAGAAAGGTGATTCACAAAGCATGAATTTGCTAATTGTTCTTTCTAGCTCAGATGGAAGTAAAGAGGGAGGGAAGAGAGAGGAAAAAGATCTCAGTTTCCTTCCTTAGAAAACTTGATTCTGCCGGGCGCAGTGGCTCAAGCCTGTAATCCCAGCACTTTGGGAGGCCAAGGCGGGTGGATCATGAGGTCAGGAGTTCGAGACAAGCCTGGCCAATATGGTGAAACCCCGTTTCTACTAAAAAATATACAAAAATTATCTGGGCATGGTGGCATGCGCCTGTAGTCCCAGCTACTCAGAAGGCTGAGGCAGGAGAATCACTTGAACCTGGGAGACTGAGTTGTAGTGAGCCGAGATCGCACCACTGCACTCCAGCCTGGGCAACAGAGTGAGACTCAGTCTCAAAAAAAAAAAAAAAGAAAAGAAAACTTGATTCAAGTGTTTAGGATGGGCATAGCACCAGCCAGTCACCACAAGGCCCTGCCCCCTGCCTGGTTTCCAGCATAGCTACTCCCCCTGGGGTAAATCCCTCCTGCTTTCTGTACCCGTTTCCACATCTATAAAGTGAGAAGATTAACGGCCTGGGTGCGGTGGCTCATGCCAGCACTTTGGGAGGCTGAGGCGGGCGGATTGCCTGAGCTCAGCAGTTCAAGACCAGCCTGGCCAACATGGTGAAACCCCTACTCTACTAAAAATACAAAAAAAAAAAAAAAATTAGCCAGGCATGGTGGCGGGCACCTGTAATCCCAGCTACTCAGGAGGCTGAGGCTGGAGAATTGCTTGAAACCAGGAGGTAGAGGTTGCAGTGAACCAAGACTGTGCCGCTACACTCCAGCCTGGGTGACAGAGCAAGACTCTGTCTCAAAAAAAAAAAAAAAGATTGACAAAGGCCCTCCTAGTTTTGGCCTTCAGGGTTCTAGGAATATGTGTCCTGGTAACTTCCCTGTTGCCCTGGCTGTCCAGGCACAGGGAGATGGGGCAGACTTGGATCCAACAGATACAATGGAAATGTCACCTCATTATTGGAGAACTTCCATAACCACATCATCTCATGATATCTCTAGTTCTCGCTCTTGCTGTATCTCTATCTCACACTCACATATGCACGGTTGTTCTCTCTCCCATGACCCTGTTTTATTTTCTTTTTAGCACTATCAGAAATGTCTTCTTTATTTGCTTACTTGATTGCTGTCTTTTGACATTAGAAAGTTCTAGGGCTGAGAGCGGTGGCTCACACCTGTAATCCTAGCACTTTGGGAGGCTATGGCAGGTGGATCACTTGAGGTCAGGAGTTAGACTAGCTGGGGCAACATGGTGAAACCCAATCTCTAAAACAGAAAAAGGGAGAAAGAACGAAAGTTCTAGAAGGGCCGGGCATGGTATCTCATGCCTGTAATCCCAGCACTTTGGGAGGCCAAGGTGGGCAGATCTCTTGAGATTGGGAGTTCGAAACCAGCCTGGACAACATGGTGAAACCCTTTACTAAAAATACAAAAATTAGCCAGGTGTGGGCCTGTAATCCCAGGTACTTGGGAGGCTGAGGCAGGAGAATCATTTGAACCTAGGAGGTGGAGGTTGCAGTGAGCTGAGATTGTGCCACTGTGCTCCAGCCTGGCAACACAGTGAGGCTCTGTCTCAAAAAAAGAAAAAAGTTCTAGAAGGGCAGGGACATTGACTATTATTTCTCAGGGCCCAGCCCAGCACCTGGTACACAGGTAGGTGCTCAGTATGTATGTTGGCTGATGAATGAATGAATGTATAGATCTTGTGGGTGGTGCCAGGACTGTGCCAAGCATGACTGATCTGTGCTGAATCTTCTTAGAGGAGCGGTTGAACAATAGGGCTCTGGGGTCAGGAGACCTGGATTTGAGTTCCAAACTGCCAATTAGTGACTGTATAACTTTGGGCATATCACTTAACCTCTCTAAACCTCAGTGTCTTCATCTGTAAATTGGGGATAATGATCCCACATCTTGCGGTGTATCTTTAGGAATTAGAGCTTATGTATGTAAAATAATCTAGTGCATAGTAGGTGTTCAGTAAATGTTAGTTTCCTTTCCCCACACCTCCTTCCTCTGCTGGGGTATGGAGGTGGGGGTAAGAGATAGTGCTGTGGCTGAGCCTCAAGCTCTTTCATCAGTAGCCTCAGAGAGACTTGGTAGTTCAAGGGTTTGGAGACTCTGGACTCAGCCAAAGGCGATTTCTATCTATTTCTTTTATTTTCTGAGACAGGGTCTCCTTTTGTCACCCAGGCTGGAGTGCAGTGGTGTAAACATGGCTCACTGCTGGCTTGACCTCCCCACCTCAAGCGATTCTCCCACTTCAGCCTCCCAACTAGCTGGGACCACAGGCACGTGCCACCATGCCAGGCTACTTTCTTTTAATTTTTGTAGAGATGAGGTCTCGCTATGAAGGCTGGTCTCAAACTCCTGGTCTCAGATGACTTTCCTACCTCAGTCTCCCAAAGTGCTGGGATTACAGGCATGAGCTACCACTTCCGGCTGCTATCTTTTTTTTTTTTAATTTATTTTTATTTATTTATTTATTTTGAGATGGAGTCTTGCTGTGTCGCCCAGGCTGGAGTGCAGTGGCACGATCTCGGCTTACTGGAACTTCCGCCTCCTGGGTTCAAGCAATTCTCCTGCCTCAGCCTCCCAAGTAGCTGGGACTACAGGCACGTGCCACCACACCCAGCTAATTTTTTTGTATTTTTAGTAGAGACAGGGTTTCACCATGTTGGTCAGGCTGGTCTTGAACTCCTGACCTTATGATCCGCCCACTTCAGCCTCCCAAAGTGGTGAGATTACAGGAGTGAACAACCGCACCTGGCCTTTTTAAAATTTTTATATAGAGATGAGGTCTCCCTATGTTTTTATGTAGAGATGAGGTCTCCCTGGTCTTACAGGCATGAACCACTGGTCCCCTCCATTTCTTAGCTTTCAAGAAAAGGTAAAGCAAAACAAGCACTTGCCTTGAGGATGATGAAAGGGACTTCCCCAAGGTCACGTGGTCAAGCAGTAGCACAAGTAGTGGGTCCCCTCCCTGAGGGCCAGAGGAAGCCCCTAATCCTAGACAAGATGGAGTGAAGCGAGATGGGCAGCCTCTTGCCTGGGCTGGCCTCCAGAAAGAGGAAGTGGCTGCTCTGTTGTGAGAGTCAGTCTCCTGGGTTTTAGTCCCAGGTCTGTCAGAGTCAACCTGATGGCATTGGGATGTAGTTTACTGTTTCTAGGTCATGATTTCTCCCGTAAATTTGGTGTATTACTCCTTCCCAACCTGCCTGACAGGCGAATGGGAGAATATTACAAGAATGAAATTTAATTTAATATATTGTTAGGAGAACTTTTTTTTGAGAGAGAGAGAGTATAACTCTTGTTGCCTAGGCTGGAGTGCAATGGCACAGATCTCGGCTCACTGCAATCTCCGCCTCCCAGGTTCAAGCGATTCTCCTGCCTCAGCCTCCCGAGTAGTTGGGAATACAGGTGCTACAGGTGCTACAGGTGCCTACCACCATGCCCAGCTAATTTTTTGTATTTTTAGTAGAAATGGGGTTTCACCATGTTAGCCAGGCTGGTCTCAAACTCTTGACCTCAGGTGATCTGCCTGCCTCAGCCTCCCAAAGTGCTGGGATTACAGGCGTGAGCCACCGTGCCTGGTCAGGAGAACAATATTTAAGGAAAAAAATTGCAGCAATGAATCAGATAGACTCAATTTCTGAATTTTTGCTACAGCACATATGTTTAAAATCAGAAAAAAAAAATAAAAGCAACAGGTGAGGTTGGGGAAAAATAAAAGTAACAACAGGACAGGCACAGTAGTTGACACCTGTAATCCCTGCACTTCAGGAGGCTGAAGTGGGCAGATCACTTGAGCCCAGGAGTTCAAGACCAGCCTGGGCAACATGGCCGGACCCTTATCTCTACAAAAAAAAAAAAACAAAACAAAACAAAACAAAAAAAACAGAAAAATTAGCTGGGTGCTGTGGCGTGTGCCTGTAGTCCTAGTTACTCAGGAGGCTGGGATTGGGAGGATTGCTTGAGCCAGGGTGGTTGAGGCTGTGGTGAGCCATGATCATGACAGTCAACTCCAGTCCAGGCAACAGAGTGAGACCCTGTCTCAAAAAATAAATAAATAAATAAAAATAAAAAATAAAAGTAACGACAATCATAAGCCTCATCCCCTAGGTCCTGTAAAGTGTGAGAGCAAAACATGTAAACATATATTTTTTTAAATTATGGTTTGTCTAGACCTGCAGAAAAACATGTAAACACATTATTCATTCTCTAGCTCCAGAAAGGTGCTGGGTCTGCATAGGTACAGTGGAAAAAACATGCACCACAGATTCTATAGCCCTGGTTCAGGACCAGGGCCTGACTAGTTTGCTGTGTGACAGTCGGGTAATCAGAAAGCCTCTCTGAGCAGATCTCTCCTTCCCTAAATTGGCTATGCTGTACATCAACGCTCATCATGCTGTGGTTTGCAAGGCCAAGCAACAGTGTCTTAGAAAGCCTTTACTTTAGGGCCGGGTGCAGTGGCTCACACCTGTAATCCCAGCACTTTGGGGGTCGACGTGGGTGGATCACAAGGTCAGGAGTTCAAGACCAGCCTGGCCAATATGGTGAAACCCCCGTGTCTACTAAAAACACAAAAAAATTAGCCAGGCTTGGTGGCGCATGCCTGTAATCCCAGCTAATCGGGAGGCTGAGGCAGGAGAATTGCTTGAACCCGGGAGGCGGAGGTTGCGGTAAGCCAAGATCGTGCCACTACACTCCAGCCTGGGTGACAAAGCGAGACTCTCTGTCTCGAGAAAAAAAAAAAAAAAGCCTCTACCTTGGTATGCAGAGTTTATTATTATTATTAATTTTTTTTTTTTTTTTTTTTGAGACGGAGTCTCGCTCTGTCGCCCAGGCTGGAGTGCAGTGGCGCAATCTCGGCTCACTGCAAGCTCCGCCTCCCGGGTTCACGCCATTCTTCTGCCTCAGCCTCCCGAGTAGCTGGGACTACAGGCGCCCGCCACACACCCAGCTAATTTTTTGTGTTTTTAGTAGAGACGGGGTTTCACCGTGTTAGCCAGGATGGTCTCGATCTCCTGACCTCGTCATCCGCCCACCTCGGCCTCCCAAAGTGCTGGGATTACAGGCGTGAGCCACCGCGCCGGGCCCAGAGTTTATTATTATACCTTTCCTAGGCTCTGGAAAACTGCCAGAGCATGAGCAGTGCTGTGCAGAGTTGATCACGTGGCTCAATCTCTTTGGGCTTCTGAAAATAGCAGGACAAGGCTAGGTGACTTCTCAATTTCTTCCAGCGCTAAAAAACAAAAAACAGAAACCTGGAATTTCTCAGCGGTCTGACTCTGCTACAAACTCCGCAGGTCACTTCCCTCCCTCCTGACCCTGGCGGGGCGGGGTGGGCGCTGTCCCTTTAAGTCCAGGCCCGGGCCAATCACAGTGAACAGAAGTTCTTTAAGGACCAAAGGAGGGAATTCAGCCTGAGAAGGAGGGCGGGGCAGGGGCGTGCCCTCTAGCCAATCGGAATCTCCCTAGAGAACAGTGACTCACATGCAAAGCTCTACAGACCACTGTCCGGAGCGTTCAGAGGCGGGGCGGCTCTGGCTGTTGGCAGCGGCCCGGACCAATGGGCACGTCGCCCGCGGCCTATAAGAGTCCGCTGGGCCGCGGGCTGCAGGCGCTAGGGTCGGTTAGTCGTCGCCGTCTGAGGTGTCCCCTGGCTTTGTCTCGTCGTCGCTGCCGCCCCGTCCCTGCCTTCGTGCCCCCCGCCTTGGCCCCTGCCCAGCCGCTTTCCCTGTCCTCCTCCCCTTAACCACCCCCACGGTTTCTGCCGTCGGGGCCCGGGGGCCGGGCGGATGATGCCGTCGGAGAGCGGAGCTGAGCGCAGGGACCGGGCGGCTGCTCAGGTGGGGACGGCTGCGGCCACGGCGGTGGCCACGGCAGCCCCGGCAGGCGGCGGCCCCGACCCGGAGGCATTATCGGCCTTCCCCGGACGGCACCTGAGTGGGCTGAGCTGGCCACAGGTGAAGCGACTGGACGCTCTTCTGAGCGAGCCGATTCCCATTCACGGGCGCGGCAACTTCCCCACGCTGAGCGTGCAGCCCCGGCAGATCGTGCAGGTGAGAGGACGCCAGGCGAGGGATGTGGGGGAATCCCTTCTGAGGCTCTCGTGGCTGGAAGGCATTTGTAGTCTGTTTGACTTTCTAGACAGCTAGGGAAACTGAGGAACGGGGACATGGCTGTAACAATTGCACAGCATTATGAATGGTAGACCAGACCTCCCCCTACATCTACTAATCCTTCCCCACCTGGCTTTTCCATCTCGACTCCTGGAGAACCCTGATTCCCCACGGATCACTCACCCAGGGCCTGGCTGGGAGAGGGGAGGAGGATGTCGAGGGCATTGGGGGAAGAATTTGTCTCTGCCTGCAAGGACAAAAGACGCCAGGTGGCCCTGGGTGGGTAAGTGTGCATGCTTGAGTCCAAAATAGCTTTTCCTTCCCTATCTGGGCATCCCTGGACCTCACCCTCCTTTCCTCTCTCGAGGTTCTAGGAGCAGCCTCTGCCATTGTGCTCCTACAGCCCTTTGCTGGAGAAACCCCTCCTTCCCCCTCCACCCCGTGGAAAAGCCAAGAAAACTTGTCAGGGACTCCCTCTCTCAGCTGGGGTTGTGGCCCAATATTTATTAAGCCAAAGGTCAGACCTGATACCCCACCCCCAAGGGCAACATTAAGTGACCAATTTAGGTGTTTCTTCTCCTTCCCAAGATTGGAAATGAAGGCCAACCCAGGCCTCAGGCCCCACGTCCTCTCTCTCTCCTGAGGAAAGGGAGAAGAGAATTCTGACAGCCCCTCCCTCCTCCAACTCTTCCCTTTATCTGAACCTC
Organism: Gorilla gorilla gorilla; assembly: GCF_029281585.2. Lineage (NCBI taxonomy): Eukaryota > Metazoa > Chordata > Mammalia > Primates > Hominidae > Gorilla > Gorilla gorilla. Next base: position 212,936,579 of record NC_073224.2, read on the forward strand.
GACGACCCCAAGACTGCTTTTTCATCTGTACAGCCCAGATGCTGTCATGTTCTGAAATACCACAGTGTGGTCATTATTGTACCCATTTTATAGCTGGGGCAGTTTGCCACCCAAGATTACTTAATGAGGTGAAAATCAAACCTAGGGAATTTTGGGTCTTCGCAGGAGCAGATTACAGTAGGTTCAATGTTTTCCCACCCCTTCCCCGGCTCCCAAGGTCAACTTCTAGGTGTTAGGGAGGGTCCTTTGATAAAAGAAACCAAGAAACCCAGCGAGGACTCCTGTGCGTTCCTGCCAACTGATGGCTTCCTTTGGATGAAGCAGGCCTTTCCCCTGCCTCCTACTACCTTGGCTTCCCACAGAGGGGGAGGGTTGCCTGCTAGGGGATTACCTCCCCCACCCTCCCAAGGAACTAGGAACTGGAGGGGGTGGGGGCAGATTCTCCTTGGCTGACTCACACGCGGCCCAGTGGAGTTCGCCGAGGCATTCCTCGGCTGCTCGCTGTCACCTGGGTGATTAGGAAACCAGTCGAGGTTTTTCTCCCCAGGACAGTCAAGTCATTCCTGGGGCCCCAGCTGCTGCACCTCCAGGATTGTGGCCCCAGGCATGGCGGGGAGGGGAAGGTGGAGACCAGTGTGGCAGCCCCCCTCTGCAAGAACAAGGGGTACCCTGGAAGGAGGAGAAGTCCTTACCCTGTCAGTATGGCTCAGATTGCCTCTTGGTGTCTGCTCTGTGCCAAGCCCTGTTTAGGAAACCAAGGGCACAGATGTGACTAGGACTCAGCCTCCATCCCTTCAGGTGCTCCTAGCCAGATGGGGGAGACTCCAGGTCAATAGAAGCTAACTTTACAATGCAATGGTGGTGCCATGTCCTTCTAGACCTGGGTCAGAGATAGCACAGAATAGGGGGCTGTCGGCGATGGTGAAGGGCGGCAGAGACTTCAGAGCTGGGCTGGGAAGTTGGACTTCTGGATTCAGGCCCTGGACTGTTCGTTGTCAATTCTCTTTGCTGTGCTCAGTGTCCCCATCTGTTCAACTGGGATGGATAGATTAGGCTGCTGCTCTCCAACACCCTCTCTGGTTCCAGACTCCAAAGGGGACAGGTGCCTTCACCTGGCCTGTACAGCTGCCTCCACAGGGAAGAAAATTTCTTGGAAGAAATCCACAGCTGGCAGCTTCTAAAGCTGTTGGGATGTGTGCAGGGATGGGGGTGGGGAGAGGAGGAGGGTGGTGTCGGTTGTTGCCTTGGGGCTTTTCACTGCTGCTGAGTTGTCCTATGGCTCAAAAATTGGAACCTTTCTCCCTCTACCCCCCTACAAGGCTTTGCCTGTAGTGGCAATCTGACTGGCTAGAGATTCTGTTCTTGCTTGTACCTGTGCTAAAGGGACTCACCCTACTGTAAGGAGGCTTCCCAGAGCTACAGGCAGGGAGGCCTTTTATTGGTTGTGTAACCTTGGACAAGTCCTTTGCCTTCTCTGGGCCCAGAGGATTGAACTAAACAATCTGATTTCTCCAGCTGCAGCCAGAGGGCCTGCATCAGGCGGCACAGCATGTGAGTTTTGTAAGCCTGCTGGCTGACGGCGTCTGTCAGTCTCCCTGCAGGTCTCAGCAGCAGCCTGGAGCAGAGTGGTTGTGGGGAGGGCCTTGGCATGGGAGAAAGGAGGGTGCAGCCACTGCCCCCTCCATGGCTGGAAAGTCTGATTCAGGAGGCACCAAGCTGCCCTGCAGTACTTGGGTGTGGTGGTATCTGGTGACCGTCTGCCAAACTGGCTGTAGTCACACCTGGGAAGGAGACAACAGCGACTGGCTGGCTGACACAGCTGGCCCCATGGCCCTGACGCAGGGGATTTAACAAGAGTACTGCTACCTACTCACTAGGCCAGATGCCAAGCCCTGGGGTGGGCATCAGCCTGGGAGCAGGAGCTGGCACTGAGTAAGGCTCAGTCAGCCCTAATGGGATCTGAGGAAGGGGCTGGTCTTCTCTGCAGGTTTGGTAGGGTCCTTGGACCAAGGTCTTTGGCCCATGCAGGCACAGCTGCCAGCTGACAGGGTGTGGGTTAGAAGTCCCACAGGCTGGACTGCAGCAACTGGCCTTGTCTGGCCAAGGCATCTCCCAACCCCCACCTTCCTGTTCCCCAACTATTCTGGCTCTGGGCTTCAGTAGCTTGAGGGTTGCCTTTGCTTTGAAATTTAGAAAGGGAAGGTGGATTAGAACACTAGTCTGCTCCTTCTGAACCCTGGGACTGTAATGTGGTAGCAACAGGATAGGCTTTGCAGTTGGCCATCCCTGGGTTTGAAGGCATCTCCACGTGATCTTGTGCAAGTGACATCACTTCTGTGAGCTTCAGTTTCCCAGGAGACCTGTCCTGGGCCAGGCACAGTGTCTCACGCCTGTAATCCCAGCACTTTGGGAGGCTGAGGCAGGGGAATAGCTTGAGTCTGGGAGTTCGAGAGCAGCCTGGGCAATCTGGCAGGATTCCATCACTGCAAACAATAAAAAATTGCTGGGTATGGTGGCATGCACGCACCTGTAGTCCCACCTACTTGGGAGGCTGAGGTTGCAGTGAGCTGAGATCGTGCCACTGCATTCACTGCATTCCACCCTCAGCTACAAAATCAGGACTCTCTCAAAAAAAAAAAAAAAAAAAAAAAAAAAAAAAAAAAAGAAGGATGGAGGAAAGGAAGGTAGAGAAGGGTTTGGAAAGGCAGAAAAAAATTCCATATTAAAAAAAAAAAAAGACTTGGCCTGGCATAGTAGCTCATGCCTGTAATCCCAGTACTTTGGGAAGCTGCGGCAGGTGGGTCACCTGAGGTCAGGAGGTCAAGACCAGCTTGGCCAACATGGTGAAACCCTCTCGCTACTAAAAATACAAAAATTAGCCGAGTGTGGTGATGGGCGCCTGTAATCCCAACTACTTGGGAGGCTGAGGCAGAAGAATCACTTGAACCTGGGAGGCGGAGGTTGCAGTGAGCTGAGACTGCACCACTGCACTCCAGCCTGGATGACAGACTCAGACTCAAAAAAAAAAAAAAAGAGAGAGACACCTGTCCCCATAGATTCTGGCAACAAGGTCCAGTGCTCGGCACTCATTAGATGCCTAGCCTCCTTCTGCCACCCTCTGTGTTCCTGATGGCTGCTTACGCCCCATTCTCCGTGTTCTTATGGCCAGTTGCTTACCCTCCCATTGCCATGACAATATCTTCCCCTGGTAAAGGTGCTCCTCCCGGAAGTCTTCCTGGAGGGTGCCGCCCGCCTCTGATTGCCCCACCACAGCTTGCCTTCTCAGCACTTAGGTGCATTCTTTGTAGTAATTCCCTGGGAGGCAAGGAGAACAGCCTGGTCTGGAGCTGGGTGCTGACTTGGCAGCAAGACAGGGTTGCAGAATCACTCAGGACAGGAATGCTGCCTGGTCACTTTCAGGACAACTTTGGGTTACTGAGAAAACTGAATGTCCCCAACCCCCAGCTTCACTCTTATCCCTACCTGGTACCTCAGCGGAGGGACCACTTATAGGTTTATCTGTCCTGTGCCATCAGGCCTGGGGACTGTCTGCAGGCTGAGAGTTTTCACTGAGCCTTAGCTGTTTCACCACTGTAAGCCTCAGTTTCCTCATCCGAGAGCAAAAAAAGTATATAATATTTGCCTCACTGGGTCCTTGTAAGGATGAGTTAGGATGAGTGCATTGTAGTCAAAAGGACATACGTGAACTTGAGAATCCCAACTAACCTGGGTTCTGGTCTCAGCCTGACCACTCTGTGACCTTGACTTTACCTCTCTGCACCTGAGGTCCTCCATCTATCAGTCAAAATAATACTCAAATGTAGGATTATGGGGAGGGTTAATGTGGTCATGAATGTGAACTGCTAACCATATTCCCAACACATTTGAGCAGTTAGCACAGTGCCTGATACAGAACTGTTTTACTAGCAGTTTGAGAGGTAGAACAGCACGGTTAAGACTTAGACCACCAAGCGCGGTGGCTCACGCCTATAATCCCAGCACTTTGGGAGGTGGGTGGATCACGAGGTCAGGAGTTCAGGACCAGCCTGGCCAAGATGGTGAAACCCTGTCTCTACTAAAAATACAAAAATTAGCCGGGCACAGTGGCAGGCCCCTGTAATCCCAACTACTCGGGAGGCTGAGGCAGGAGAATCACTTGAACTCGGGGGACGGAGGTTGCAGTGAGTCGAGATCACGCCACTGCACTCCAACTTGAGTGGCAAAGTGAGACTCCGTCTCAAAAAAAAAAAAGACTTGGACTCAGAGTTTTATTCCCAGCTCTGCATTCACCAGCTGTTTGCCTTTGAGCTAGTTACTTGGCCCCTCTCTACTTCCATTTTTGCATCTGTAAAGTGTGAATAATAGTATCCACCTCACAGGGTTATTGTGAGGATTAAGTGACCTGCTGTTTAGTAAATTCTATGCAGATGTGTGCTATTATCATTGCTATTCTTCCTGAGTCATTCCTCCAGATGGGCCATTCTCAGATTAGGTTTAAAGAGTTAAATGACTCCCCCCCAACCCCCCCCACCCACCCACCCAATAAAAAAAAAAAAGTTAAATGATTTTCCAAAGGCATAACAGCTGGTTAGGGGCAATAGTGGTTGAAGTTACTGTGATAAGTAAACGGAAGTCCTTGGTGGACCCCTGAGGCCCGCTCCTGACACCTCTCCTTCCTGCTCTCCCCTGCAGGTGGTCCGCAGCAGCCTGGAGGAGCAGGGACTACATGTGCACAGTGTGCGGCTGCATGGTTCAGCTGCCAGCCACGTGCTGCACCCTGAGAGTGGCCTGGGCTACAAGGATCTGGACCTGGTGTTCCGGGTGGACCTGCGCAGTGAGGCATCCTTCCAGCTGACCAAGGCAGTGGTGCTGGCCTGCCTACTAGACTTCCTGCCGGCCGGTGTGAGCCGGGCCAAGATCACGCCACTGACACTCAAGGAGGCATACGTGCAGAAGCTGGTGAAAGTGTGCACAGACTCGGACCGCTGGAGCCTCATCTCACTGTCCAACAAGAGCGGCAAGAACGTGGAGCTCAAGTTTGTGGACTCGGTGAGACGCCAGTTTGAATTCAGCATAGACTCCTTCCAGATCATCCTGGACTCCCTATTGCTCTTTGGCCAGTGCTCGTCCACTCCCATGTCTGAGGCCTTCCACCCAACGGTCACAGGCGAAAGCCTGTACGGGGACTTCACCGAGGCCCTGGAGCACCTGCGGCACCGTGTCATCGCCACGCGCAGTCCCGAGGAGATCCGAGGTGGTGGCCTCCTCAAGTACTGCCACCTCCTGGTGCGGGGCTTCCGGCCCCGGCCCAGCACCGATGTGCGCGCCCTGCAGCGCTACATGTGCTCCCGCTTCTTCATCGACTTTCCAGACCTGGTGGAGCAGCGGCGCACCCTAGAGCGCTACCTGGAGGCCCACTTCGGTGGGGCAGATGCAGCCCGCCGTTACGCCTGCCTGGTGACACTGCACCGGGTGGTCAACGAGAGCACCGTGTGCCTCATGAACCACGAGCGCCGCCAGACGCTGGACCTCATTGCCGCACTGGCACTGCAGGCACTGGCTGAGCAGGGCCCGGCTGCCACTGCCGCCCTGGCCTGGCGCCCTCCAGGCACTGACGGGGTTGTGCCAGCCACTGTCAATTACTACGTGACCCCTGTGCAACCTCTCCTGGCTCGTGCCTATCCCACCTGGCTGCCTTGTAACTGACTCAGACCCTGGCCAGAAGGGAAGGGACTGGGCCTCATGGGGTGGGGTGGGGCCTCCAAGAGTGTGTGGAGGACATGACCAGAGACGCAGAATGTGCCAGGAGGCCCAGCACTGCAGGGTTGGGCCTTTGATTGAACAGACCAGACTTTCCCGAGCACGAGGCCCCTGTGGGCTTAATGCCAGCCTGGGGCTCTCAGCAGGAGGACCCTTTGGTTATTGCATCACACTTTTGGACCAGCATGCCGGTGGTGTGCAGGCGCCATTTGTCTTGGAAGTCAATTTCCTTCAGGAGACAAAGCAAGTTTAGGGTGGTAGCCTTAATGCCCAGCACCTTGGATTGATTCCCATGGTCTAAGAGGGTCTTTTTGACTAAGGCCAGCCTGTGGTGATCCCAGCAGCTTTGGAGGGCCTGCAGCCCACACACTGACTGATACATGGTATGTTACAGGGACTTGTCACTTTGGATCAGGCTGGGCCACTGCAGGGCCTGATGGTCCAACTTGGGTAATCACTGGGAGGAGGGAAACTGAGGCCCGAGGCAGATACCTGGGTTTGGGGAGGGCTGGGTTTAGCCCAGTTCTCTGAACTACATACCCCAAGCTGTGAAGCCTTCCTCTTGAGGGGTTGAGGTGGGCAGTATACAGGAGCCAAGCAGCCCAGGATGGGTCGCAGCCCAGGCCCCTTCCAGGGTGCCACTCCTTTCCCCCTTGTGTTGCAAGGAGCCCTCCTGCCTGGGAGCTTGTTCTTTGGAAGGTGCTGAGCCTGAATTTGCCATAGTCAAGTCAACGTTCCCACCCCACTGGCTTGGTTACAGGGCTCTCACATGGGGTAGGGGAGCCATACTCCCACCCCCTTGCGTATTCCCCTGGGTTTGTTGATATTTTGCACTCTTAACACCTGCCAATAAAGACGGTCTACACTGAACCTTAGTGCCATGCTTTCTCTGGGGAAAGAAGGACCTTCCGTAGCAGTGGGGGTTGCAGCTGCCTCCCCCAGTTGGAGTCTGGCTTGTACTGTGGAAGGGAGCATTTGGTGGGGCGGGGTTTGAAGCCTGGGCTATGGCTGGGGGACTGCCCCTCCTCCCAACCCCAGCCGCAGCCTGACCAGCTGTATATTAAGAGCTGCTGTCTACATGTGTGACCTGCACGTTGCCTTAGCAGGTCTAGGGCTCTTGTTAAGGAGTAAATATTTTTATGTTTTCTACCTGGAATCCAAATAGCTCTGGGCCTAGACTCAGACTCTGGTGCTCAGGGGTACTTGTTCCCAGCTCTGTCTACCCCGTCTCTTCCAAGGGAGCAGCTAGAGAACAGGCTGGGTGAATCTGGACTGGAGGCCCCTCCAGTAAAGGTGGCTGAGACTGGGGAACTTCTAGGGTCCCCCCTAAGCCTGAGCCCAGGTAGGGCCTCTCTTTGGGAGAGGCTCCCTCAGTCCTCCAGCTCCTTCCCTTGCCCTGAGCACTGATGGGTGTGCTCTGGCTCGCTCTAATCAGACCCCCTGGATGGGGAGGGTCTCCCCTTCCCAAACCCACATGTGGCCATGCCAGGCTGTCTAGGAGTGTCAACCGCAAGCTCCTAGCATGCTGCGCCCTCAGGGTGTCAGCCAGTCAGTCATGGGCCTGGACGCTGCCCGCTGTTTGCCCAGACTCTTTGATCCAGGGATTGCAAAGCCCTTAACATATTCAGCCTCATTAGGGGCCTCTGAAGTGGTGACTTTGATGGTTCTGGCCAGGGTGGAAAAAACAATGCTGCAAAGGAGGCCCCAGGTCACCAGGGTGAGTCCAGCCACCTCACCTGCTCTGAGTCCCTTGTGCTGCTGGGCTCAAAATGGCTGGAAAGTGAACAGAAAGGCTTTCTTTGCTTGGTGACTAAAACCAGCTCCCACCCCCATCCCAGCTGTGACCACCCAACTATGGTCATGGGAAGGACTAAGTTTGTCTCACCTCCTGAGTTGGCTATTTCAGCCTTGGCATGAGAGGCTCACAGTGTAAACACAACAGACTTACCTTTTTGGGCTGGGGGGTGGAGTTCACCTGGATGTGCTTGTTCAGTTAAGGGCTGAAAAAGCGAGAAACCCATTTGGTACATGTGTGTATACACTGCATTCAGCCACCATGTGCCAGACACCGTTCTGGGTGCTGGGAATACATCAGCAAACAAAAGACAAAATCCCTGTCCTTGTGAAGACTACATTCTAACGGAGTAGATAGAAAATAAGCTGAACCATACGGTCTTAGATGATCAGTGATATGTAAAAATATAGCAGGGTAAGGGACTGGAAATGCTGGGTTTTGAAAATTGAAAAATAAGTCAGGAGCCTGGCGCAGTGGCTCATGCCTGTAATCCCAGCACTTTGGGAGGCTGAGGTGGGCAGATCACTTGAGGTCAGTAGTTCAAAATCAACCTGGCCAACATGGTGAAACCCCATCTCTACTAAAAATACAAAAATTAGCTGGGTATGGTGGCATGTGCCTGTAATTCCAGCTGGTCGGGAGGCTGACGCAGGAGAATCGCTTGAACCTGGGAGGCAGAGGTTGCAGTGAGCTGAGATCATACCACTGCACTCCAGCCTATACAACAGAGCGAGACTCCATCTCAAAAAAAAAAAAAAAAAAAAGTCAGGTGCAACTCATTGAAAGGTGATATTTGATTGAACAAAGACATAAAGGTGGTGGGAGGTGGGCATGAAGATGTTTACAGAAAGAGCATTCCAGGCAGAGAGCTTGCCTGTGAATGTGCATGCACTGTGGCACATGCACCTGAGGGTGTCTGGCTGGCCTCGTCCAGGTGCTGGTACTGCACACACGCATGGGCCTGAGGCAGTGGGGGCGTGTGAGACAGTTATTCACAGTAGCAGCCACCATTCCTGGTGGGCTTCACTCCAGCAGGCACTATGCTGAGGTCTTCCCAATCATGATCTCCCATATCATCCTTGCAACAACTCCACAAGGGGAAAGAAAGCATTTCCATTTGGCAGACACAGAAACTGAGACCAGAGAGGTCAAAGAGGTTTGTCTGGATCCAGAGCCATTGCTGTTAACCTCTGTTCCATCCTGCTCCTGCACTGTGATTTCACATGATTGTGACAGTTGTCTCCTGTACGTATGTGACAAGGCATAATTTGACATTACTGTGACATTTGTCATTTTATATGTGACCATGGCACAGTGTAGCAGTGTGGCAAGATGTACGTTTTTTTTTTCTTTTTCTGAGACGGAGTCTCGCTCTGTCGCCCAGGCTGGAGTGCAGTGATGCGATCTCAGCTCACTGTAACCTCCGCCTCCCGGGTTCAAGCAATTCTCCTGCCTCAGCCTCCTGAGCAGCTGGGATTACAGGCGCCCACCACCACACCCAGCTAATTTTTGTATTTTTAGTAGAGACGGGGTTTCACCATGTTGGTCAGGCTGGTCTCGAACTCCTGACCTCGTGATCTGCCCACCTCGGCCTCCCAAAGTGCTGGGATTACAGGCGTGAGCCACCACACCTGGCCAAGATGTATGTTTTCTTGATATACATGTGACAGTAATTATGGCTTGTGATGACTGTCCAGGGCTCATGATGGCAGCAGCATGCCTGTGGTTTTGTTTGGGAGTGGTGCAGCATTTCTGAGTGTGAGAAAAACACCGACTCAGTGGCTGACATGGTTCCTCCTGTGGACAGTTCCTGCGGCTACCTAAGACACCAGGACAGGCAGGAATCAGGAACTGGGACTCAGAGCCAGCAAGGCAAAGGCTGAGAGGGAAAAGCCCTGTCCTCTACCTTCCAACCTTACTGTGCTCTCCAAGCAACAGTCCACCCACCCCTTCAGACCCGAGGGTTGTGGGAGCTCCGGATGGGGAAGGAGCGTTGCTGTGGACTTTGAGGAACAAGGCATAGCCTCAGACAGTTACATGATATGCTGCCCTTCCGCTTTCACTCGCCACACTTCTGCTCTGTTCCCTGGGGGCTGGCATCTGTGGACTGCATCAATGGCTCCCTTGTTCCCCGGCTTCCTGTTGGGTTGCCAATGAGACATCCCAGCGTCTTAAGGAGACTTAAGGGAGGAGTAGATATTTATTATCTTTGTTCCCTCTCTACCAGGTTGCCATGGTTGGCCACATCTCTCAACCAAAGGTCACTGTTCTTGTCAGGGGCCCCACTCCACACAGTGACCTCTCCTCACCCTCAGACTCAGGAGTTGCAAAGGCTTCTCACTGTTGCTGGCCCCAGAGAGCTGAACCATCCCATTACATTTTTTTTTTGGGTGGAGGGGGGACAGCACTCACCCAGGCTGGCATGCAGTGACGCAATCTCAGCTCACTGCAACCTTCGCCTGCCAGGTTCAAGCCACTCTTATGCCTCAGCCTCCCAAGGAGCTTGGACTACAGGTGCACACAACGACGCCTGGCTAATTTTTGTATTTTTAATAGGATGGGGTTTCGCCATGTTGGCCACACTGGTCTCAAACTCCTGACCTCAGGTGATCCGCCTGCCTCGGCCTCCCAAAGTACTGGGATTACAAATGTGAGCTACCAAACCCAGCCCCTTGTTAGTTTCTTAAGCCCAGCCCACGCCTTTGGAAATAGTCTTTTTGTTTTATTTCTTGAGATAGGGTCTTGTTCTGTTGCCCAGGCTGGAGCACAGTGGTAGGATCACAGCTCAGTGCAGCCTTGACCTCCTGGGCTCAAGCAATCCTCCCACCTCAGCCTCCTAAGTAGCTGGTACCACAGGCATGTGCCACCCCACCTGGCTAATTTTTTCATTTTTATAGAGCAGGGATCTCCCAGGCTGGTCTCGAACTCCTGAGCTCAAGCAACCCTCCTGCCTCAGCCTCCCAAAGTGCTGGGATTACAGGTGTGATCCACCATGCCAGGCCAGAATAGCCTATGTTTAAAACACTTCCCAGTTTGAGTGTGCCATCTCCTGCTTAGACACCGACTGACAAAACAGGTCCATATGGTCGCCAGCACAGTCACACAACCCCCACAGGCCATTGTGCTGCCACGTTGTCACCAATTCGCACAACCCTCCTCGGTGTCACACAGTCTCACATGTGCATTCTCATCCCTGAGCTCCGTCATCACATCCTTTAATGAGGAAGACTTCCTGAGGAGGGGGGTAAGAGCAGGTGGCTGTGAGTCAGGTCAAGGGAGAATTGGTCTGCAAATCAAAGTCAACAGGGCCAGACTGCCAAACGAAATTAAATACAAGCTGCTCCAGGAACCGTCAACTTAAAGAGCCATAATAGACACAGAGGAAAGGCAGCAAGGACACTTGCAAAGTAAACCTCAGAACCCCATGCATTTGCCTTACATTATGGAAATTTATTCTTCCTGAATGTATAAGGCAGGAGACTAATTCAATATACATTCACTATGCAGAATTCTACAAGTTCTGGACTATGTGTAAATGTGCCCCCCTTCCCTCCATTATCAGGATGTTTAAATGTGTTTCCTTTTTTTCATTTAAAACTTCACTTAGATGTTTTACATTGCCATCACCTCTTCCTGAGAAAAAGGTGTGTCCCCCACCCCAACCCCTAGGAGCCAGCAGACTATCTTTCTGAGGGGCCACAGGCACACTCCCACGTGGAGAACAAGGGCAGTGGATGAAGGGAACGGGGATTTTTCAAACTAATGTTTTCCCTCAAACAGGCCTCCCGGCGCCGTTAGACTTGAAGCAATGACATCTACTAAAATGGGGACCCCAGCTGGGGGTTAAGAATGTTGTTTAAGAATGATGACGATATCTTTAAAAGACATTCTTGGCTGGGGATGGGGTAGGGGGAAAGCGAAAAAAATAAATTATTTTGACTTTCCCATTGGCAATGCTTGCTACGCTTAATCTGATTGCATCTCAGGGACCTGTAGCAACATCTCCAATTGTACAGTGTAAGCCAAAGTCAAATGTGGGGTATATGAAGAAATTCAGAGCATCAGCCAGTTCCCCAGAACCAGCCCCTCGCCACTGTGAAGTGAAAGGCTCCTGTGAGGAGGGCGCTGGGATTGTGTAAGGTCAATTCTCAACGTCTTCCTGAAGGCAGTGCCCAGGGAGAAAGCCGAATCCAGAGGTCCAGATCCATAGAGTGGAGGTTCTGAGAAGTTGGAAGGAGCTGGAAAGAATAATTCCAAGAGCTTTAATGGCCTCTTTCCCACAGCCACCCAGCCCCACCCAAGCCCTTCAACTTGAAATCTGCCTGAAGGGGGCGGGGGCATTGTGGAGAGAAGATGCAGGAGGCAATAGTATGGAATGGGACTCCTGGGGAAGCAGAGGTTCCCTTGGGCCTTTGTCCTTGGCTGGGATCCCCTAGCCTGAGCAGTTAGAATGGAATGTTCCTGGGATGAAAAGCCTGCCCCTCCTCCACTTCTCCCCTTATGGAGTTTCCCAGGGCCCATTCCAGGGATTCCTGATATGGTGATGCTCTAGAGAAGCAGAGGCCCACGCTGCCTGGGGGTTCTGTCCTGGCGGCCTCTCCAGGGCTGGGCAAATTGGTTCCATCATTTACGGATCTCTACTATGTGCCAAGTACTTAGTATGACTTCTCATTTAATACTCAAGTTTTCTTTTTCTTTTTGAGACGAAGTTTTGCTCTTGTTGCCCAGGCTGGAGTACACTGGCGCGATTTCGGCTCACCGCAACCTCCGCCTCCCTGGTTCAAGCGATTCTCCTGTCTCAGCCTTCCGAGTAGCTGGGATTACAGGGGCATGCCACCACGCCCGGCCAATTTTTGTATGTTTAGTAGAGATGGGATTTCACCCTGTTAGCCAGCCCAGATCTACAGGGAGAGGAGGCAGCCCTCCAAGGAAAGCCCTTGGGAGGCTTGAGCCCTGAGCATCCTTGGCCCACCCTCCTCAGAAGCCAGGTTGCTGACTCAGCCTGACTCACCCCCAGGGCCCAGCCAGGTTGGGGTGTGCCCAGACTCTGGGAGGGGCACCTTCTGCCACCCCTCCAGCATCTCATGTCCCTTCCAATACCCAAGGACCAAGGGTCACTATACACAGCCTTGAATGTGGGAGCCCAGATATCCCCCTAAACGGACCTCTCTTTAGCCTGATAAATGAATCACCATATAGCCTAATGTTTAAGAGATCCCTCACTTATAGCTCCTATGTCTTTGGGCAAGTCACCCGCCCTCCCTCTCTGTTTCTTCACCTGTGGAAATGGGAATAATAACCCTTACTTTGCAGAGTGGTTGGGAGGACAGGAACAGATTAATGGGTGTAAAGTGCTCAGGGGCCTGGCATAGAGGAGGTGGTTAAGATATTATTCCAGAACCAAGAGTTCCCTTCCCCCATCGCCCCTGGCCAGGGTGCAGTCAAGGACCAATGGGGGAAGAAGTAGGTTGGGGATCTCCAAGCTTTCCCAAATACCTCCTCCTGCACTGCTCTCATGACAGCAGGCCTCTCCTTCAGCTCTGAGAAGCCTAAGCACCCGAGTTGTTCTTGAAGAACCCACCAACAGGGGAGCGGCTGCAGGCTTGGACCACCTTGGCCATGTTCTGTGGCTCCAGCCTAATCTAAGAGGCAACACTGGCCACCACTGGCAGTGGGACCCTGGGTTCTGATCAATTAGTGTAACAAATCTGTGAATACAAAATGACTCTGGTCTTTTATCCTGATAGTGACCCCAACAAGGGCTACCTGTCTTTTCTGGAAGTCTTTGCTAATGGGTCTTCTCCCTGGGGTTCCAGGCTTAGCCCAACCAAAGGAGCTTCCTTTGCTCCCCCCACCCTTTTTTTTTTCAGTAGAGGCGGGGTTTCACCATGTTAGTCAGGATGGTCTCGATCTCCTGACCTCGTGATCCGCCCGCCTCGGCCTCCCAGTGTTGGGAGTACAGGTGTGAGCCACCGCACCCGGCCTTGCTCCCCTTTCAAAGAGGGTTCCCGCCCCTAGGGAGCCGGTGATGGGCACAGCTCTGGCCTCTAGTCCCACTCCACCCAGGAAGCTATCCCCAGAACTACACTCCCACTCTAGGGCTGCGCCGACCGCGACTACCCTGCTCGTTCTCCCAGGCCCCTGCAGCTCAAGATCTAGGAAGCCCCGGGGACTACCGGGCAAAGGGATGATTGGGGGCAGGAACAATAAAGGACTGAACCTCCTCCAGGCCACACCCCTTCGTCTCGAGAAAGCAGCCCCACACTGCCCTCTGGTGGCAACGTTCACATGGTTATCCAGTTGACGGGCAGGTCCCAGATTAGAACCTTGAACTGATCTCCCAGCCCCAAGCACCAGCCTGAAGAAAGGCTCCTGTTCCCCCCTCATTTCCCTTTGCTGAGATATAAATTCATTGGTGGCCGTCAGTGTCCTCAATGCACAGGTCCCCCAAGATCCCTGTACTCAGTCCTGTCCCCAGAGCTGGGGGCCACCAAGAAAGTGTTCTGAAAGTCATGTGGGGAAAAGGGGTGGGTCAGCCTTCTGTCCGAGGCTACAAACTGCTCAGCCCCCAAGGGATCCCCCGGGATGGTGACAGCCGAAAAGCCTGCCTGGAAAAGAGCCAGGAGACATAAGCCCTTAAAAGTAGAGACCCTCCTCTGATTTGGCTCTGCTTTCTGAGCCCCTATCAATATTTGCTAATTAAGAAGAAAATGGAGGCAGATGGGTGAGCTTTTTTTTTTTTTTTTTTTTTTTTTTTGAGACACAGTCTTGCTCTGTTGCCCAGGCTGGAGTGCGGTGCAACCTCCACCTCCCGGGTTCAAGCAATTCTTTCTCAGCCTCCTGAGTAGCTGGGATTACAGGCACCTGCCACCACGCCCAGCTAATTTTTGTTATTTTTAGTAGAGATGGGGTTTCACTATGTTGGCCAGCCTGGTCTTGAACTCCTGACTTCAAGTGATTGGCCCTCGTGGGCCTCCCAAAGTGCTGGGATTACAGGCATGAGCCACCGCACCCGGCCTGAATAAAGCCAGATGGGTGAGCTTCTAGAGGGGGCCCTGGAGGGTCAGGCAGGTGTGGGAGGTGCCTTTTGTTAGTTGGCTATGTGGTAATGGACATAGCACTAACTAGGAGCTGGGGTTCAAGTCTACATGTGTGTGCCCTGGCCAGGAAGCTTGATGAGGAGCAGTGGGACATCTGGAAGTGGAGGGAGGGGGCAGAGCTGCCTGTGACACCAGGACCAATCTCCATTTACTACCCTCTACTTCACACATACACACTAGCCAGTGTCGTCTCTAATTCTCTACTCACCCACCCCACCCCCAATTCGGGACAAGCTGATTACAAATAAATCCTGGAGAAAGCCAAAACTGTGATGGCACCGAGCACTTTACACCATTAGCTAAAAGCTTCTCCGGACCAAGTGCCCCCTCCCATGCAACCCAGAAAACAAACGGTCCTGGCTGCAGCCCAGCACCAAGGCCTGAGCTGAGCTCTTTCCAAGATGTCCTGTCCTCTCTAAGCCTCTACACCCCAAATGACCCAAGTGGCTTTGGAAGGTGTTTCCTGTCTGGAAAGACCAGAGGATGGCATTGCCCCCTTCATTATTTCCCTGGGGTTCCCTAACTTTGTCAGAGGCTCTGAGACCCCCTCCTGAACCTCCCTTCCCCAGCTAAGAAAGGGTTCAGGAAAGCCTTGCTGTTAGCCGAGAAACCAGCCAAAAAGTTTGGTATCCAGGGAGAAGGGCTGATGAGGGAGGATCTCATAAGGGCCCCAAGCCTCAGCCTATCAGAGCAGTGCACCTGACCCTCCCAGATTCCTGTGGAAGGAAGCATCCTCCCCACTTCACCCCATTCCCAAGCCCTGACTCAAGGAGGGACTGAGGAAAGAGGCCCAGAGAGGGGGCAGAGTTGTTCTAAGTCACAGAGCAGACAGGATCCAGAGGACAACTCTCCCTAGCCCCTGCCCAGGGTACTGTGGGAGGTGCACACACAGGCCAGGGACCTTGATTCTTCCCTCACTGGCATGTGACCTTGAGAAATCCCCTCTCCACTCTGCAAAAGTAGGACTTTAAATTAGCTCATGGCTCTATCAGCAAAAGCAGTGCCTGTTTCCAGGTGTGAGTTAAAATAATACATTATCAGCCAGGTGCAGTGGCTCACGCCTGTAATCCCAACACTTTGGGAGGCCGAAGCGGGCAGATCACTGGAGGTCGGGAGTTCGAGAACAGCCTGACCAACATGGAGAAACCCGGTCTCTACCAAAAATACGAAATGAGATGGGCGTAGTGGCACATGCCTGTAATCCCAGCTACTTGGGAGGCTGAGGCAGGAGAATCGCTTGAATCCGGGAGGCGGAGGTTGCAGTGAGCCAAGATCGCACCACTGCACTCCAGCCTGGGCAACAAGAGCGAAACACTGTCTCAAAACAAACAACAACAACAAAAAAAATTATCTTTCCATGATTTAGTGAGGAAGAAGAAGGACCTCTGCCCTGGGTTAACGTCACCACAGCCCCTCTGGGAGGTTAAGAGATCCACTTCGCAGACTGATAAGTGAGAGTGAAATTAACTCAGCTGGTGAGCAGCAATGCAGTAGCCAGGTCATTCACAGTGGGGACAGAGGAATGGGAGACTGAAGGGCATCTGGACAGGAAGAGAAGCAGATCTCACCTCAGATCTGGCTCTTTAAGGCCCCCCTTTCTGGAAGCTGATGCCACACCTGCCCCCTTGGGGCCTGTTAAAGGGTATCACCTGGTTCCAACCTGGCCGAGCCATCTTAGTAACAGGTTGGGAGTTAAGCCTCTAGGTTCTGCTATGTAAGGATCCCTGGGTGAGCAGGTGCCAGACATCCTGTCCTGGTTATGTGAGTCAGGCTGTAATTTTTGCGAACCTGCATGACGGCATAAGAAAAGCTGTCTCCTAGAAGAAGAAGGGCCTAAGTATGAAGAGAACAAATCCTAAATCTCTCTGGGATTCCGTCTCCCCAAAGGTGAAACAGGCCTAGAGGGGGAATTCAGTGGTACAGCCCTGTGCCAGCCTCCACCCCATCCTGGGGCCTCATTATTCTGTCCTCCCGAAGGCACGGAGCTGGGCGGCACCAGGAAGCAGCATCCTCAAGGGCAAGACTGCTCACAGCTCCGAGGGGCCCGGGAAAGGCCACGCAAGTGGGGGTGAGGATGGGGGGTGCTGCATCCGTGCGGCAGGTTCCAAGTGGTAAAAGTTTGCCGCCAACCCGTTCCTGGGATCTGAGCCCCCTCAAGAGTCCAACTCTTATAATGGAGACTTGATGCTACCACCTCTCACTCTCCAGATGGTCGGGAGAGGCGGCAACAGAAAGTGGCAGCTTTACTAGGGACCCAGCAGACGCCAGAAGCTCCAGGGAAGGGAGTTCCCGGGCCCTGGACCAGCCCCCCACACGCCATGACCGACCCTCGAACGCACCAGCCGCTAAGACCGCACCTCAGCCTCCTCTACTGGGCCCCTGGCCCCCCACTGTCTCTTCCTGCGGATCCGTAGTCCTTCCAGCCGGCGTCCGCGATCAGTCGGTCGGTCGGCACCTCGGCGAAGCTTGTCGGGGTGGCCAGGGGTCCGGGCGTGGAGGTCAGCGCTGCGGGGAGGCGGGGCCGCGGGGCGGGCTGCGGCGGAAGGGCGAGTCGGGCTCGGGGCCGTGGCCGCGCCGCAGTCGCCCGGCACCCCAGGGCACGCAGCCGCCCAGGCCCAGCGCCGAGGCCAGCAGCGCGGGGGGTCGGCCGCGGCGGCCGCGGCGCGGGCCCTTCTTGAGGCGCGACCCGTGAGCCGCCAGGTAGAGCTCGGCCTGCGCCACGCCGCCGCTCAGGCGGCTCAGGCTCTCCGCGCGGTGCGCCAGGCGCAGCTCGGCCGCCAAGAAAACGCGGTGCAGCTGCAGCACGCGGCTCTCCAGCTCCGACACCAGGCGCCGGCGGCCCTCCACCTCCAGCAGCCGCCGCCGTGCTTCGGCCAGCTCCAGCGCGCGGCCCCCCGCCCCCGCCGCCGCGCCAGAGCCCCCTCCGGGGCCGGCGAGCCCCGCGATCCCGCTAGCGTCCTGGCGCCAGCGCTGCAGCTCCTGGCCCTCGGCCGCGCCTGCCGAAGCCCCGGCTGCGTCCGGCAGCGGCGGGGACTGACCCGGGGTCCGGGTAGGGGTCAAGGTCGGAGTTGGGGGCGGGGGCTGAGAGGACGGCATGGGATCCCGGGGCGGCGGCGGCGACCCCGGCTCTGCCGTCCCCTCCTGGGCCCCCGGGCCGCAGGCGCTGATGCGGCAGCCCGGCATCCCCCGCCCCCCCCGGCGGTCTGCGGCTGTAGGTGCGCAGGGAGGATGAGCACAGAGCACCTGAACAGCTAGACACGGCCACAGCCCCCACCCCAGAACCGCGCCCGCCGTCCGCGCATCTTATAGAACACCGGGCGGAGCGACGGGCGGCACAGCCAATCAGAGACAGGCACGCCCTGAATCCGCCCCCCGCCCCCCCCCCCCGCTCTGCACATTCAGGGCATTCCCCAAACCCTTCAGGTCCTGACCTTCGCCGGATTCTGCCACGCTAGGGCATCCGGTCCCCTTTTGCCTCTCCCCAAATTTTGGGTGCAAAGGGAGCCTCATCTTCCCTGGTTTGGCCCCTCAGAGTCATAAGCTCTGGTAGCTGGTGTTTAGAAAATCACGGAATCCGGTCTCCATCCGGGGGAGGGTCTTGCCTAAGGCCTCTGTGCGAAGAGAGCCTGGGCTAGAACGCAGGAGGCTTGACTCCTTGTGCCGTGCTCCTCCCACACCTCATGCTGCCCTTGGCCGAATCAGTTCTGCCCGGTCTCTCCTGGGCCATAGGGCTCTCAAGGACCCCCTTTCCCACCTCACTAGGGCAGTGGAAGGGTTAACGCAGAGGGGCGACTGCCGTCCGGGTGGGACGGGGATCTAGCTGGACTGATTCCACGATAGGTAGAGCCCTTTATTCGCAGAACAAATACCTCAGCGCTGCCGCTGAGCCTGCAAACCTTGGTGGCATCACAGAGGAGCCCCGGACCCCACGGTGTGCAAAGTTCTTTCCCTGCCCCGGCTCGTGTTTACTCCTCCCAGCCGGTGTTCCTACACATTTTAAAGAGGGGGAAACTGGCCGGGCGCGGTGGCTCACGCCTGTAATCCCAGCACTTTGGGAGGTCAAGGCGGGCGGATCACCTGAGGCCAGGAGTTCAAGACCAGCCTGAGCAACATGGCGAAACCCCATCTTTACTAAAAATACAAAAAAATTAGCCGGTCGTCGTGGTAGGCGCCTGTAATCCCAACTACTCGGTAGGCTGAGGAGGAGAATCGCTTGAACCCGCGAGGCGGAGGCTACAGTGAGCCAAGATCGCGCCATTGCACTCCAGCCTGGGCGACAGAGCAAGACTCCGTCTCAAAAAAAAGCCGGGGGCGGGAAGGGGGAAGGGGGGTGTGCGGGGGCGGGGAACTGACTGGCGGGGCGCGGTGGCTCATGCCTGTAATCCCAGCACTTTGCGAGGCCGAGGTGGGTGGATCACCTAAGGTCAGTTCTAGACCAGCCTGGCCAACATGGTGAAACCCCTGTCTCTACTGAAAATACAAAAAAATTAGCCAGGTGTGGTGGCGCACCTCTGTAGTTCCAGCTACTCAGCAGGCTGAGGGAGGAGAATCGCTTGAATTTGGGAGGCAGAGGTTGCAGTGAGCAGAGATTGTGCCACTGTACTCCAGCCTGGGCGACAGAGCAAGACTCAGTCTCAAAAAATAAAAATAAAAAATAAAGAAGGGGAAACTGAGACCCTGAAGGGCAGTAGTGCTTTGCCCAATGTCTTATTGACGACTGGTGGCTAAATCCAGATTTTTGAATCTGGACAGAAATGCACGAGCTCAGCCATTCATGCCCTCTGGGGGCTCAGATACCTGGGTCTAGTCCTCTTGGTGGAGGGACGTTCTTTATGTGGGACTTTATCTGACACTTCTCATCTGGCCCTGACAAAATGATAGAATGGAACCCTGCCCACTTTTCCCCCAAGAGAAATGACCCTGCCATACCAAACACTGGCTCAGACACCATGGGCCTGCCTCAGTTTCCATCTACTTGAAGGTGGCATCAGACATGGGAGGTCTCTGTGGTGGGTGGGGGCAAGGGCCAGGGGTCCAGAAACCAGCTCTGAACCCGATTGGGAAGGACTGCAGCAGACCCTGGGCTCAGGAGGACCTGCGGAAGGTATGGCCAGTGTGACTGCTGAAGCCTGAAGAGGAGGCAGATGGCATGCTTGCATGATGTGCAGGATGATGATAGAGCCTCATCCTCCCCCCATGAACACATGTTCTCTAAGTACTTTCAAGTATCTTAGACTGAGTGAGACTGAGTGATGGGGACTCGTGGGCGAGACAGTTGGGCTCCAAAGAGGCAGCTCAGAAGCGGCTGGGAGAGGAAGGCGGGTGGGTGAGAGGCGCCAGGCTCAGTGAAGAGGAAGGGTGGAGGGGTTGGGGGAGGGAGGAGATCAGAAGCAGGGTGCCCAGTGACCAGGAGTGGTGGAGACTCAGTGAGGGGAAGGGGAGGGCTTGGGAGGATGACTAAGTCAGAGGGGAAGAAGAGCTGTTCAGTGACTGTGCTGGGGCTCAGTAGGGGGAAGGGGCTGAGTGTGTGCAAAGGTGCTGGCGGAGGCTCGCCATGGGAGAAGGGAGGTTCAGTGAGGGGCATGGGAACTCAGAGAGTTGGAGGGGCTCAGTGAAGATGAGGGAGGCTCAGGAGCTACCAGGTTGCCCCCAGCAAGGAGGCTTGTCCTGCTGAACGATGGTGTCCCTTTGAACAGTCTTTTTCGTGTCATGCAATCATAGGTCTTTCTCAGGGCAGAAGCCCCTCATTGCCATGGTGGTGGGGAGATGGACAGGTGTTTTGCCTTCATGAGGCAGATCACTGCTCCCAGCTCCTCAAGGACTGATTCAGGGGAAGAAGACTAGGACTTATCCCCACCCCCAACCACTGGCCAGATCCAGAGAACCAGTCAGACCCGGGTTGAAAACCAACACACACTGCCCATCTGGGTGACCTTGGGCAAGTAATTTATCTGAGTGGGAGAAGATGCACAGTATATATTTATTGAAGGAATGAATGTTCTCTGTCTTGTGATATCATCCCTAAGAAAGGGAGATCGATAGCCTTCTCTTCCTGATGAGAAACCAAAGTCCAGAGAAGTGAAGAGGCTTGCCCAAGTTCACACAGCAGGTAAATGGCCAAGCAAGAATTCAAACACAGATATGACCCACTCCGTGGTCACTCCTTACCTCCCTGTTCTCTGACAATGCTCCCTGTTGCTATCCTCTGTGGTATTTCCTATGAGTCATATATATGTATTTGTTTATTGTTTAATTATTAATAGTCTCTCCCCCTTGACTGGTTTTGCTTATCACTAGAATCCCCTGAAGTCAAGCAGAGTGCCTGGCCCCATAAGGCACTCAATAAACATTTGTCTGAATTGAAAAATTTAGGCCGTGCACAGTGGCTCACGCCTGTAATCCCAGCACTTTGGGAGGCTGAGGCAGATGGATCACCTGAGATCAGGAATTCAAGACCAGCCTGGCCAATGTGGTGAAACCCCATCTCTACTAAAAATACAAAAATATGGCCAGGCACGGTGGCTCACACTTGTAATCCCAGCACTTTGGGAGGCCGAGGTGCGTGGATGATGAGGCCAAGAGATCAAGACCATCCTGGCCAACATGATGAAACCCCACCTCTACTAAAAATACAAAAAATTAGCTGGGCGTGGTGGGGCAAACCTGTAGTCCTGACTTCTCAGGAGGCTGAGGCAGGAGAATCGCTTGAACCTGGGAGGCGGAGGTTGTAGTGAGCTGAGATCATGGCACTGCACTCCAGCCTGGCGACAGAGCGAGACTCCATCTCAATAAATAAATAAATAAATACAAATACAAATACAAAAATTAGCCGGGCGTGGTGGTGCACATCTGTAATCCCAGCTACTCAGGAGGCTGAGGCAGGAGAATTGCTTGAACCTGGGAGGCAGAGGTTGCAGTGAGCTGAGATTGCGCTATTGCACTCCAGCCTGGGCAACAGGAGCAAGACACCGTGTCAAAAAAAAAAGAAAGAGAGAGAGAGAGAGAAAGGAAAAGAAAAGAAAAGAAAAGAAAAGAAAAGAAAAATAACATAGCCGGGCACAGTGGCTCACACCTCTAATCCTAGCACTTTGGGAGGCCGAGCCAGGCTGATCACCTGAGGTCAGGAATTCGAGACCAGCCTGAACAACATGGCGAAACCCCATCTCTACTAAAAATAGAAAAATTAACCGGGTGTAGTGGTGCATGCCCATAATTCCAGCTACTCGGGAGGCTGAAGCAGAATCACTTGAACCCAGGAGGCGGAGATTGCAGTGAACCAAGATCACACCACTGCACTCCAGTTTGGGCAACAGAGCAAGACTCCATTAAAAAAGAAAAGAAGAGAAGAGAGGAGAGGAGAGGAGAGGAGAGGAGACAAGAAAATAAAAAAGAAAAGAAAAGAAAGAAAGAGAAAAATAACACAAGGGTAGGCCGGGTGCGGTGGCTCACTTCTGTATTCCCAGCACTTTGGGAGGCAGAGGCGGGTGGATCACGAGGTCAGGAGTTCAAGACCAGCCTGGCCAAGATGGTGAAACATCTCTACTAAAAATACAAAAAAGTTACCCGGGCATGGTGGCGGGTGCCTGTAATCCCAGCTACTTGGAAGGCTGAGACAGAGAATTGCTTGCACCCAGGAGGGAGAGGTTGCAATGAGCTGAGATTGTGCCACTGCACTCCAGTCTGGGCAACAGAGAGAGACTCCGTCTCAAAAAAAAGAAAGAAAGAAAAGAAAAATAACACAAGGGTAGAGCTTGCTGAGAATGGAGAGTTCCCTTCTCCATTCATTCATTTATTCTTTTTTATTTTATTTATTTATTTATTTATTTATTTTTTCTGAGACGGAGTCTTGCTCTTGTTGCCCAGGCTGGAGGGCAGTGGTGCAATCTCAGCTCATTACAACGTCCACCTCCCAGATTCAAGCGATTCTCCTGCCTCAGCCTCCCGCATAGCTGGGATTACAGGCATGAGCCACCACGCCCGGCTAATTTTGTATTTTTAGTACAGACAGGGTTTCTCCAGGTTGATCAGGCTGGTCTCGAACTCCCAACCTCCAGCGATCCGCCCGCCTCTGCCTCCCAAAGTGCTGGGATTACAGGCGTCAGCCACTGTGCCCAGCTTCTTGTCAGCTTTCTTAACTGGCCTGAGCACCACACTCTCGGAGTGGATAGGAGCCACAGTCTACCACCTATTAGTGCACATCCAGCCCAGCAAACACAACATCTGGAATGAAGAAATCCATCCATAACTGTAATGATTATTGTGTTTTTCTGATCTTTATAAAAGTTATAGAGTACATTCCTTTTGTAGAAAATCTGGAAGACAGATAAAATACTAAAATACTGAAAAAGAATAGGCTGTCAGGCAAGGTGGCTTATGCCTGTAATCCCATCACTTTGGGAGACTGAGGCAGGAGGATCACTTGAGCAACTAGGAGTTCAAGACCAGCCTGGGCAATATGGTGAGACCTCATCTCTATGAAAAATAAAAATAAATTACCTGGGCATGGTGGTGCATACCTGTAGTCCCAGCTATTCAGGAGGTTGAGGTGGGAGGATCGCTTGAGCCCAGGAAGTCGAGGCTGCAGTGACCTGTCTCTTGCCACTGCACTCCAGCCTGGGTGACAGAGCAAGACCTCATCTCAAAAAATAAAAATAAAAATAATAGGCCAAGCACAGTGGCTCATGCCTATAATCCTGTACTTTGGGAGGCCAAGATGGGAGGATTGCTTCAGTCCAGGAGTTTGAGACCAGCCTGGGCAACATAGCAAGACTCTCTGTCTCTATGAAAAATTTAAAAAGTTAGCCAGATTTGGTGGTGCACGCCTGTAGCTACATGGGAGGCTGAGGCAGGAGGACCCCTTGAGCCCAGGAGTTTGAGGCTGCAGTGAGCAGCCTCTGCACCACTGCACTCTGGCCTGGGAGACACAGAAAGACCCTCTCTCCCTCTCTTTTTTTTTTTTTTTTGAGATGGAGTCTCACTGTCACCCAGGCTGGAGTGCAATGGTGCGATCTCAACTCACTGCAACCTCCGCCTCCCAGGTTCAAGCAATTCTCCTGCCTCAGCCTCCTGAGCAGCTGGGATTACAGGCGCCCGCCACCACACCTGGCTAATTTTTGTATTCTTAGTATTCACCCAGCCGATCCTGTATCTTAAAAAAAAGAAAAAAAAAAAGAAAACAAGAAGAAGAAGAAAAGAAAAAGCCTGGGCGTGGTGGCTCATGCCTGTAATCCCAGCACTTTGGGAGGCCGAGGCAGGTGGATCACTTGAGGTCAGGAGGTCAAAACCAGCCTGACCAACATGGTGAAACACCATCTGTACTAAAAATACAAAATTAGCCAGGTGTGGTAGCGCACGCCTGTAATCTCAACTACTTGGGAGGCTAAGGCAGGAGAATTTCTTGAACCCAGGAGGCAGAGGTTGCAGTGAGCTGAAATCACATCATTGCACTCCAGCCTGGGCAACAAGAGCGAAACTCCATCTCAAAAAAATTTAAAAAAGAAAGAATAGAGGAAAGGAGCCTGAAATCAGAAAGACTTATGTTTGAATCGAAGTTCAGTCCTTTTCTAGCTATGCAACCCTGAGAGAGGCACCTTTGTTCTCTGAACTTCAGGGTTTTCATCTGAGAAGTGGAACAGCTAATATCTATGGCATAGACAAGGACATTGACTCATGCAAGGATATGTCCAAGAACTCACATATCTATGGTCATATCTGGTCGTATCTATCTGACTCAAAACCTGTGGCCTGAGTTTGAGACCCTGAAAGAGAAGAGGCAGCTGAGATGGGACCAGGTTCCAGAGTCTGGTCCAGTATGTATCTATTGCCTCCAGGACAGCAGCCAGAAGAGACAGCCTTGTGGAGGGGACAGTGACTGTGGCTGTGGCCCCAAGCAGGATCCCCAATCCCCTCCATTAGCTGAGAGTGGGGTGGGGAAGGGGTCAAGGCCTGAGGAGTATATGTCCATCCCAGCCTAGAATATTTGAGTCCTCTGCTAAGAGATCCAACCTCTCCCTTTCAGCCTCTCCCTGGCAACCTGGCCTGGCACCCTCTAGGAAGTGATCTCAGTTTAATAATTTAGCAGATGCAGACAAAGATAGCAGCTCCGAAAATAACCCAGTCAGGCCCCAGCCTCCACCTTCCCTTTCCTTAACAGACTCCCCTGCCCTCCCCGCAAGGTCTCTGGTTGCCCTACACACCTGTCAGTGTTCCTGCCTGCCAGTGAACACCTGATTCAATGCTTCCTCATTCTTCTCCTCCTCCTTGCTCCTTTCTCTCCCTTGTTATATCAAGAGCTTTTATATGGGTCAGGCATGGTGGCTCACGCCTGTAATCCCAGCACTTTGGGAGGGCGAGGCAGGTGGATCACCTGAGATCAGGAGTTCAAGATCAGCCTGATCAATGTGGTGAAACCCCATCTCTACTAAAAATACAAAAATTAGCCGGGCATGGTGGTGCATGCCTGTAGTCCCAGCTACTTGGGAAGCTGAGGCAGGAGAATCTCTTGAACCTGGGAGGCGGAGATTGCGGTGAGCTGAGATTGCACCACTGCACTCCAGCCTGGATGACAGAGTGAAACTCCATCTCCAAAATAATAATAAATAAATAAATAAATAAATAAATAAAATAAAGAGCTTTTGCCTTTATGCAACCAACATGGAGATTTTGTACCATGTCCTGTTCTTAGTGCTTGAATGTCCTAACCTGAAGCTGAAGAAGCCACCCTGGCTGCACATGCCGTCGGCCATGATTGTATGCTCTGGTGGTGGTGTCTTACTTCCTCATTACTGGAGGAATCATTTATGATGTTATTGTTGAACCTCCAAGTGTTGGCTCTATGACTGATGAACATGGGCATCAGAGGCCAGTAGCTTTCTTTGCCTGTAGAGTAAATGGACAATATATTATGGAAGGACTTGCATCCAGCTTCCTGTTTACAATGGGAGGTTTAGGTTTCATAATCCTGGACCAATTGAATGCACCAAATACCCCAAAACTCAATAGATTTCTTCTTCTATTCATTGGATTCGTCTGTGTTCTATTGAGTATTTTCACGGCTAGAGTATTCATGAGAATGAAACTGCCGAGCTATCTGATGGGTTAGAGTGCCTTTGAGAAGAAATCAGTGGATACTGGATTTTTTCTTGTCAATGAAGTTTTAAAGGCTGTACCAATCCTCTTATATGAAATGTGGAAAAGAATGAAGAGCAGCAGTAAAAGAAACATCTAGTGAAAAAACTGGAAGCATATTGAAGCTTGGATTAGAATTTCTTCTTGGTATTAAAGAGACAAGTTTATCACAGTATTTTTTTTTCCTGCTGACCTATTGCTGTACCAACGATGTTGAGTGGCATTTTCTTCTTAGTTTTTCATTTCTTAAAGAAAATATACTCTATATCTGAACTATAATATCAAGTAAAGTGATTATTTTTTACAACCCCCTTACCATTTTTTAGAGATGACATTTCTGATTTTCAGAAATTAACATAAAATCAAGAAGCAAGATTACATAAACTGAGAACTCTGGACAGCTGATCAGCTTTATCTATGGTGCTTCACTTTAACTAGAGTGTGTGATGGTAGATTATTTCAGAATTGTATGTAAGACTGTTTCCTGAACAATAAGATGTATGAAAGGAGCAGAAATAAATACTTTTTCTAATTAAAAACAAAAAAGCTGGGTGCAAGGGTGCACACCTGTAATCCCAGCTACTCGAGAGGCTGAGGCAGGAGAATCACTTGAACCCGGGAGGTGGAGGTTGCAGTGAGCCGAGATCGCACCACTGCACTCCAGCCTGGGCGACAGAGTGAGACTCTGTCTCAAACAAACAGACAAACAAAAAGCTTTTATATCAATTAGGGCTTAGAGAAATCTTTCCACTGGGCGCGGTGGCTCACACCTGTAATACCAGCACTTTGGGAGGCCGAGGCGGGCAGATCACAAGGTCAGGAGTTCGAGACCAGCCTGACCAACACGATGAAACCCTATCTCTACTAAAAATACAAAAATTAGCTGGGCATGGTGGCACACGCCTAGAGTCCCAGCTACTCGGGAGGCTGAGGCAGGAGAAACGCTTGAACCCGGAAGGCAGAGGTTGTTGTGAGCTGAGATCAAGACTGTGCCACTGCACTCCAGCCTGGGTGACAGAGCAAGACTCCATCTCAAAAAGAAAAGAAAAGAATAAAGAAATCTTTCCTAGAAGCCAGAAGACTTGGGCTTAATTCACTGTGTGGACCTGAGCACTCTCCTTCACCTCTCTGACTCTGTTCCTGCATTTGTAAAATGAGGCATCTGGAAGCGGGGCGCGGTGGCTCGTGCTTGTAATCTCAGCACTTTGGGAGGCTGTGGCAGGAAAATCACTTAAGCCCAGGAATTTGAGGCCAGCGTGGGTAACATAGGGAGACCCCGTCTCTACAAAAACATTTAAGAATTAGCTAGGCATGGTTGCACATGGCTGTAGCCCCAGCTACTCAGGAGGCTGAGGTGGGAGGATCGCTTGAGCTCAGGAGGTCGAGGCTGCAGTGAGCCGAGATTGTGCCACTGCTCTCCAGCCTGGGCAACACAGTAAGACCCTGTTTCGAAAAAATTTTTTTTGAAATGAGGCCTTTGGATTCCTAAATAAGACATGAACAAAATGTTGGTGTGGGTGCCAATTACTTGGATAGGGGACTGGATGTCTTCCTCAGGAAGGCACAACTGCCGTGTCAATGTCATCTCAGTCAACAGCACTATAATCCATCTATGCTGCTGCTCTATACAGGGAGCCCAGATTTCTCTGTGTTTGATTTCTCTTGTGAAGAAAGCTTTGCCCTAGTTATTATTCCTAGAATAAAAGGCTATGACTTGTGTTCACAGTGGCGGTAGCAGGTTCCACGTGCTTTTGATGCTTCATCACATTTTTGGTGTTACTTTTTTTTTTTTTTGCAGTTTTCGTGGTTTTATTTAAACATGAATCAGGCATGCATGCACGTGAGCTGTCTATTCATTTTCTTTGCTGTGCAGCCTGGAATTAGGGTTGGAGACTCTGGGGGCTAGTTATGCTGCTCTTTCCACTCAGGTTTTGTGGTTCTTGGAGGAAACATTGCGAGCAGTCTCAGCACAGTAAGATTTGCTGCACATCAGCAGCACTTCCAGCTCCTTGACATTGTGGACCAGGAGCTTCCAGAACCCACAGTGCAGCATGTGCCTGGTTTTCTTGTTCTGCCTATGCCCAATGCTGGGCATCAAGATTTGGCCCTTGAATCTTCTCTGTACCCTACTGCCAATAACGCTAGGTTTCTGTCAGTTACACTTAATTTTCACTTAACAGTCTGCTCCATCCATCAGACTGTTCACGATGCCACATGAACTTCTTGGTCCTCTTTTTGATGATCTTGGGCTTCCTGAGGGGTGTGAGGGTGACCATGCTGCTGAGAAGATGGCTCCCACTTCTGTAGACAGCCCCGAGGAAGAGAAACTTATCACGTTTCTGATAAGTAGAAATTATACCTTCTCTCCCTTGAAGCATTACTCAAATCACCCCTCCTTTTTTTTTTTTTTTTTCTTTTTTCTTTGAGACAAAGTCTCACTCTGTCGCCAGGCTGGAGTGCAGTGGTGCGACCTCGGCTCACTGCAACCTCCACCTCCCCGGTTCAAGTGATTCTCTGCCTCAGCCTCCCGAGTAGCTAGGATAACAGGTGCCTGCCACCACGCCTGGCTAATTTTTGTATTTTTTTTTTTAAGTAGAGACGGGGTTTCACCCTGTTGGCCAGGCTGGTCTCGAACTCCGGACCTCAAGTGATCCACCCGCTTTGGCCTCCCAAAGTAATTACAGGCGTGAGCCACCGCACCCAGCCAAATCACCCCACCTTTAGGGACTCAGTTTTCACACCTCTAAAATAGCCATACCTTGAAGGGCAAGTAGGGGCAATGTCAGTTCCATAAGGGCTGAGGTCACATTTGTTTTCATGCATTCATTCAATGTCATTAAGCACCTACTATGCACCAGCCACTGTGCAAGGTGCTAGAGGCACAGCAGTAAATACAAGAGGTGCAATGCAATCCCTGTTTCCACAAAGCTTACATATCAGAAATCAAAATAGTTAAATCCCAAGAAATGTACCATGAGGGAATAATAAAATACCTTCTAATATTTATGGCTGGGCACAGTGACTCACACCTATAGTCCTAACTACTTGGGAGTCTGAGGCAGGATTGCTTGAGCCCAGGAGTTTGAGGCTGCGGTGAGCTATGATTGCACCACTGTACTCCAACCTGGGTGACAGAGTGAGACCCTATCTCTAAATAAATAAATAAATATTTTAAAAATATTTAAGGCCAGGCATGGTTGGCTCACGCCTATAATCTTAGCACTTTGGGAAGCTGAGGCAGGAGGATCGCTTGAAGCCAAGAGTTCAAGTTGCAACAAAGCAAGACCCCATGTCTACAAAAATAAAAATAAAAACATTAGCCAGGCATGGTGGTGTGTTCCTGTAGCCCCAGCTACTCAGGTGGCTGAGATGGGAGGATCGCTTGAGCCCAGGATTTTGAGGCTGCGGTGAGCTATGATTGCACCACTCCACTCCAGCCTGGATGACAGAGACCCTGTCTCTAAAAAAATTTTTTTACAGGCATGAGCCATGATGCCTGGCCTAAAATTTATTTTTCATTTTTTATTTTTTATTTTTATTTATTTATTTATTTTATTTTTTTTTTTTTTTTTGAGACGGAGTCTCGCTCTGTCGCCCAGGCTGGAGTGCAGTGGCGCAATCTCAGCTCACTGCAAGCTCCGCCTCCCGGGTTCACGTCATTCTCCTGCCTCAGCCTCCCGAGTAGCTGGGACTACAGGCGCCCGCCACCACGCCCAGCTAATTTTTTGTATTTTTTGTAGAGACGGGGTTTCACCGTGGTCTCGATCTCCTGACCTCGTGATCCACCCGCCTCGGCCTCCCAAAGTGCTGGAATTACAGGTGTGAGCCACCACGCCTGGCCCAAAATTTGTTTTTTAATTAAAATATTTACTTAGTGCTTCCTCTATGCCAGGTACTGATCCTATAGGATACTATATTTTGCAGATGAGGAAACTGAAGGACAGAGAGGCGAATAGCTAAGGTCACATAGTCAAGGAGCAGTGGAAATAGGATTCAACACCCCGGTAGTGTGCCTCCAGAGTTCTTCCCTAGAAATCATGATCAAGGAATAAGCTAGTGACATGATAGAAAAGGGAGTCAGGGAGGTATTAAGTGTTCTCCTTTAGTGACATTTAAGCTGAGACCTGAAAGATGAGCAGGAACCAGGCACGTGGAATTGGGGAGTGAGATCTCCCAGCAGAAGAAATAGGAAGTGCAAAGGCCCTGAGGCAGAAAAATCAGTGTGTGCAGTGCCTGGTGAGCCAGCAGGAAGGTGAGAAGGACTAAGGTAGAGACACAGCTTGGGCCTGAAGGCCAGGGTGAGGATTTCAGATTTTACTCTAATTGCAGGGGAAGCCTTTAAATGGTTTAAGTTGGGGATCAACATGATCTGATTTGTTTTTAAAAGATCATGCTGTTTGCTGTGTAAAATGAATGGACTAAAAGGGAGCAAGAAGGGAATGAAGGAGACCAGTTAGCAGATTACTGCCATAATCCCAGCTGACAGGGAATGGTGCCAGGCATGCTGGCAAGGGCTGGGATGGGGGATGGGTTTGAGTTTTATTTGGAGGTGAACGAAAGGACTTATACATGGATTAGTGTGGGGATGAGAGAATGCCCTCTGGCTTTGTGGATGAAGCAGCAGGGTGGATTAGGGTACCCTTGTCTGAAATGGGGAAAACCAAGAAACAGCAGATCTGGCTGAGAAATCAAGGTCAAGAATTTTTGGGCCCAGGAGCAGTGGCTCACACCTGTAATCTCCATACTTTGGGAGGCCAAGGCAGGAGGATTGCTCGAGCCCAGGAATTCCAGACTAGCCTGGGCAACAAAGTGAGACCCTATCTCTACAAAAATAATTTTTTTTCACCAGTTGTCAAATGATCCTTTATTAAAATATTTTCCTTTGTGCTTTGTAACTAGCTGGGCATTCCACAGCACCACTGTTGATGTCATCTATGATGTCATGAGGGTGGCGGCCATCAACATTACAGCCCACAGACTGGGCAGTCCCTGAGATCTCTTTAATGGTTCCAGGGAACTCTCTGGCTAAGGATTGGTGCTGCAGGGCGGGCGTGGTGGCTCACGCCTGTAATCCCAGCACTTTGGGAGGCCGAGGCGGGTGGATCACGAGTTCAGGAGATCAAGACCATCCTGGCTAACACGGTGAAACCCCATCTCTACTAAAAATATAAAAAATTAGCTGGGCGTGGTGGCGGGTGCCTGTAGTCCCAGCTACTTGGGAGGCTGAGGCAGGAAAATGGCGTGAACCCAGGAGGCAGAGCTTGCAGTGAACGGGAGATCGTGCCACTGCAATCCAGCCTGGGCGACAGAGCGAGACTCCGTCTCAAAAAAACAAAAAAACAAAAAAAAAGATTGGTGCTGCATCTGTCAAGCAATGTTGAAGATTTCATCAAACGTGATATTCCCACTATGTTTAATGTTTTTCTGTTTCTTTCTGTCTCTTGGTGGTTCCTTGAGGGCTTTGATGATCAGGGCAGAGGCAGAAGGCACCACCTCAATCTGGGCCTGTCTGTTCTGACTGGTCAGTTTCACTGTAATCCTCAGGCCCTTCCAGTCATCCGTTGCCTTGGCAATGTCATCACCAACCTTTTTGGGAGACAGACCCAGGGGGCCGATCTTGGGGGCCAGCGCAGAGGTGGCACCGACTTCACTCCTGGTGCACCTCAGGTATATGACTTTGATCTCGTTGGGGTCAAACTTCCGTGGCACTGGGGAGGCGGCTGGTGTCGGATGAACCCGGATTTGGGACGACCAAAGAAAGTTGCACCTTGGCCTCCTCTGAGCCGAAAGGAGAATTTTTTTTTTTTTTGAGACGAAGTCTCACTTTGCTGCCCAGGCTGGGATGCAGTGGCGAAATCTTGGCTCCCTGCAATCTCTGCCTCCTGGGTTCAAGTGATTCCGCCTCAGCCTCCTGAGCACCTGGGATTATAGGTGCATGCTGCCATGCCCGGCTAATTTTTGTATTTTTGTAGAGACGGGGTTTCACCATGTTGGCCAGGCTGGTCTAGAACTCTGGATCTCAAGTAATCTGCCTGCCTTGGCCTCCCAAAGTGCTGGGATTACAGGCGTGAGCCACTGTGCCCGGCCTCTACAAATTTTTTTTTTTTTTTTTTTTTTTTGAGATGGAGAATGGCGTGATCTCAGCTCACTGCAACTTTGCCTCCCCAGTTCAAGTGATTATCCTGCCTCAGCCTCCCAAGTATCTGGGATTACAGGCGCGTGCCACCACGCCAGGCTAATTTTTTGTATTTTTAGTAGAAACAGGGTTTCACCATGTTAGCCAGGCTGGTCTCGAACTCTTGACCTCAGGTGATCCACTGCCTCGGCCTCCCAAAGTGCTGGGGTTACAGGCATGAATCACCGTGCCTGGCCAAAAGAAATTTTTTTTTCTTTTAATTAGCTGGGTGTGGTGGCATGCTCCTGTAGCCCCAGCTATTAGGGAGGCTGAGGGAGGAGGATTGCTTGAGCCTGGGAGGTTGGGACTGCAGTGGGCTATGATGGTGCCACTGCATTTTAGCAGGGTGACAGAGCAAGAACCCCTTCTCCAAAAATAATAATAATAATAATAATAATAATAATAATAATAATAATAATAAAAGAAGTTGAAAGGAAAAGGAAAGCATGAGAGCCTGGCTCTCCAGCAAGTTCATTCGTGCCACAAGCCTTTATTAAGCACTTACTGTGTGCAGACACTGCTCCAAGTGCTGGGGATGTAGCAGTGATCAAGACAGGCAAGAACCCTTCCCTCTGAGCACTCTCAAGCCAGGGCAAGAGAGGAAGGCCATAGAGTCTACACAAATAAGGTCATATGCGCTATGAAGGAAGTGAACAGTGAAGTGTAGGGAATAACCAAGGAAACCTACAGTAGAAAGGGAAGTCGAGGATGATGGAGTAGGCAGCTGTGGCTTTTGCCTTCCAAGCATCCATTTGTCCTACTTTTGGTAACAGTGACTTTATATTTTGTGGGGAACCATCTCTCCTACATGCTCAGTGCATGTTTATTGGGTTTTTTTTGTTGTTGTTGTTGTTTTGTTTTTTTTGAGACAGAGTTTTGCTCTTGTTGCCCAGGCTGGAGTGCTCAATCTCGGCTCACCTCAACCTCCACCTCCTAGGTTCAAGTGATTCTCCTGCCTCAGCCTCCCGAGTAGCTGGGATTACAGGCATGTACCACCACACCCGACTAATTTTGTATTTTTAGTAGAGACAGGGTTTCTCCATGTTGGTCAGGCTGGTCTCGAACTCCTGACCTCAGGTGATCTGCCTGCCTCGGCCTCCCAAAGTGCTGGGATTACAGGCATGAGCCACCGCACCCAGCCTCAGTGCATGTTTTTTGTCTTTAGGAATGGGCCCATCTTTAGGAATGGGCTTGTGACCCTGGCCTGGCCAGTGAAACTCAATACTGGGACGTTTGCTGAAACTGTTGAGAAAGAGAAACTCTTTATTTGAGAATTTTTTTTTTTTTTTTTTTTGAGATGAAGTTCAAGCAACTCCCTGCCTCATCCTCCTGAATAGCTAGGATGACAGGCGCCCGCCACCATGCCCGGATAACTTTTATATTTTTAGTAGAGACGGGGTTTCACCATCTTGGCCAGGCTGGTCTTGAGCTCCTGACCTCATGATCCACCCACCTCGGCCTCCCAAAGTGCTGGGATTACAGGCGTGAGCCACCACACCCGGCCACTTGAGAATTTTTGACCAAATAGATTATAAACATGGAGATGCAGGCAGCCATCTTGCCATCACAAGAAAAGTGCCTGACCGAGGACGCGCCTGCCTGGCAGGAGAGCACAGAAACAAAGAGAAACCAGATGAGTGGTAAAATCACCTGAGCACCTGATGCCAGGAGTACCTGAAGGTAGTTCTACCCTTGGACTTTTTAGTTAAGTGAGCCAATAAATTCTGAAGGATGCAAGGGAGCCAGTCCAGGGAGTGCCATGAAGGAGCAACCCAGAGGGAAGGAACAGAAAGTGCAAAGACTTTGCAGAAGAGAATTTGGCTCATTTGTGGAATGCAGTCAGCACCTAAAGCAGGAACACAACACTCTGTGCTGACAGAATGAGAAGGGATAGAGCCACAGGAAGAGAGTTCCATTTCCAGCAAAATGGAAGAAGAGGGGTGCAGAGAAACCCTTCCTCATATATAGCACTTAAAAATATATAGATATGTTCCAAAATTATCTTTTATAAGGCATTGATGATGTCCTGAAGTCCTGTCCTGGGCAGCCCTATGCAAACCTATCCTCAAAGTCTGAAGAAGCTAAGAGGCTGAAGATAAAGGCTGAGCCGGGCATGGTGGCACAGCACTTTGGGAGGCTGAGGTGGGTGGAACACCTGAGGTCAGGAGTTTGAGACCAGCTTGGCCAACATAGTGAAACCCCATCTCTACTAAAAATACAAAAAATTAGCCGGGCGTGGTGGTGGGCACCTGTAATCCCAGCTACTAGGGAGACTGAGGCAGGAGAATGGCTTGAACCTGGGAGGCGGAGGTTGCAGTGAGCCAAGATTGCGCCATTGCACTCCAGCCTGGGCAACAAGAGCAAAAATCCGTCTCAAAAAAAAAAAAAAAGAAAGAAAAGGAAAGAAAGAAAGAGAGAGAAAGAAAGAAAGAAAGAGGCTGACAGATCCAGTTTTTCAGAAAGAAACATGTAATAGGGACTTACAAACAGAAGCTATTCCTGTTTCTCGGGGGACAGTGATGGTGGATCCCTGTGTCATTACCCCTGACCCAGGGCTTATCTACCACAGGGAAAGAGTAGACATGATTCTGAAGAGATGTATAGGACAACAGAAGTATGAAAACATCAAGGTTGTTTTAAGGTTGACTTAAGGGCAGGATTTATGGTAAGTACCTGTGCTTACACAAAGAACTGGACATCTTAGAGGCCTTCCTGGAACTAGGGTTAATCAGAAGTCAACATGTCAGATTAGCATCCAAGGTGGAGTTGCTTTGGCCTCCACAATGGACTGACTATGCAGTAAGAGAAGAAAATTAACAGAAATAATAAGAAAGGGCCACTCCTCTTCAGTAAATGAGCCTTATAGCTGGCATTTGTCCCAAGGGCACCTGTTGAACCCTGAGGCCTAGATCAGTCAAAAATTTTTTTTACTTCAGCTCATGATTTGGCATTTTACAACAGGACCCAATATATAGACAAAAGTTTCACAAGCCATACTCACCCCAATTATGTGTGGGGCACACTGATATTTCCTTGCCAATCTATTCTATGCCATTCTATTTTCTTTTTGAAATGGAGTCTCACTCTGTTGTCCAGGCTGGAGTGCAGTGGCGCCATCTTGGCTCACTGCAACCTCCACCTCCCGGGTTCCAGGGATTCTCCTGCCTCAGTCTCCCAAGTAGCTGGGACTACAGGCGCATGCCATCATGCCCGGCTAATTTTTGTATTTTTAGTAGAGATGGGGTTTCACCATGTTGGCCAGGCTGATCTTGAACTCCTGACCTCAGGTGATCAGCCCACCTTGGCCTCCCAAAGTGCTGGCATTACAGGTGTGAGTTACCGTGCCTGGCTTCTATTTTCTTTCTTTCTTTCTTTCTTTTTTTTTTTTTTTTTTTTTTTTTTAATGCACCTGGCTGGGCACAGTGGCTCACGCCTATAATCCCAGCACTTTGGGAGGCTGAGGCAGGCGGATCACCTGAGGTCGGGAGTTCGAGACCAGCCTGACCAACATGGAGAAACCACGTCTCCACTAAAAATACAAAATTAGCCGGGTGTGGTGGCACATGTCTGTAATCCCAGCTACTTGGGAGGCTGAGGCAGGAGAATCGCTTGAACCCGGGAGGTGGAGGTTGCGATGAGCCAAGAGATCGTGCCATTGCACTCCAGCTGGGCAACAAGAGCAAAACTCCATCTAAAAAAAAAAAAATACAGGTTGAGTTCCATTGAATGATGCAGTACCAGGAGTTGTATTCTATTTGGGGAGGGGAAGCCAAGTTGCAATCACCATTGCAATCAGAAAGCATTCAGAAGAAAGGGGCCATTTGGGGCTCCAGCATTGTGTTGGATTTCTTTTCTAGGGAGTGCAATTTTAGACATGTTGAGTTTGAAATGCCTTTTAGATATTCAAGCAGAGATTTCAAGTGGGCAGTTGAAATTGTTTCTGGAGCTCAAGGGAGGGGATGGGGCTGTAGATATGAATTTGGAATGATCACATAGCTGGCACTGAACTGGATGAGATGACCGTGAGATGACAGGAGAGGACCAAGGGCTGAGCCTTGGGCTGATATTAAGTGGCCAGTGAGAACAAATAGCCACAACCTTTGCCCTTTTCTCTCTACTTTTCTCCATCTTGCTGTCAGAAACTCAGATTTGGTGAATGCCATCAAGAACCTTAGGAACAAGCAGGGGCCTGGCCCTCGGGATGACAGAACAGTGAGCTGCTGGCCTCGGATTAGATTCCAGCTGAATCCAATTCCTAACTGATAGAGTAACGATACTGAGCAACTCCTGGCAAAATTGATCAAGACAAAGAAAGGGAGGTGGTACAAATAAACAATGTTAGGCTTGAAGAAAGGGACTTAACTATAGTTGTTGCTGAGATTTAAAAGATAATAGGGCCAGGCGTGGGGGTTCATGCCTGTAATCCCAGCACTTTGGGAGGCTGAGGTGGGCAGATCACCTGAGGTCAGGAGTTCTAGACCAGCCTGGCCGACATGGTGAAACTCCGTCTTTACTAAAAATACAAAAAATTAACTGGGCGTGGTGGCACACACCTGTGGTCCCAGCTACTCAGGAGGCTGAGGCATGAGAAGTGCTTGAACCCTGGAGGTGGAGGTTGTGGTGAGCCAAGATGGTGCCACTGCACTCCTGCCTGGGTGACAGAATGAGACCCTGTCTCCAAAAAAAAAAAAAAAGTGACCGGCTCGGTGGCTCATGCCTGTAATCCCAGCACTTTGGGAGGCCGAGGCGGGCAGATCACCAGGTCAGGAGATCAAGACCATCCTGGCTAACAGGGTGAAACCCCATCTCTACTAAAAATACAAAAAATTAGCTAGGCGTGGTACATGCCTGTAGTCCCAGCTTCTCGGGAGGCTGAGGCAGGAGAATCACTTGAACCCGGGAGGCGGAGGTTGCAGCGAGCCAAGATCGTGCCATTGCACTCTAGCCCGGACGACAGAGTGAGACTCCGTCTCAAAAAAAAAAAAAAAAAAAAAAAGTACTGGAAAATCTCATTAAATTCGTGATGGCTACCTGGATGTTCATTACATTTTTTTTTTTTTTTTTTTTTTGGATACTGAGTCTTGCTCTGTCACCCAGGCTGGAGTGCAGTGCAGCAATCTCGGCTCACTGCAAGCTCCATCTCCCAGGTTCACGCCATTCTCCTGCCTCAGCCTCCCGAGTAGCTGGGACTACAGGCACCCGCCACCACCCCCGGCTAATTTTTTGTATTTTTAGTAGAGATGGGGTTTCACCGTTTTAGCCAGGATGGTCTCGATCTCCTGACCTCGTGATCCGCCTGCCTCGGTCTCCCAAAGTGCTGGGATCACAGGCATGAGCCACCGCGCCCAGCCTGTTCATTACATTTTTAATATTTAAATGATACATATACTTTTATCTAGATATATGTACAAACATGTATATTTTATATGTATGTATGTATACACATATACACACATGTATACACACATGTATACATACACACACATACATATATTCTTCTCAATGTATGAGATATTTCACATTACAAAGTTTAAAAACAAATGTGTAAGGGTCAGGTCACATGGTGTCTTGTAGCCCAGGACCCACTGCAGACACATCATAAACATGCACTGAATAGTTTCTCAGCCGTTGAGTTCTGGATCAGGTCCCTCCTGCTCATGCACATTGAAGCTCCAGCTCTGGCTGGCTGCTGTCCCCCCACCACCCAGGGGTGGGGATCCTGGGATCCTCCCACCCCCACCTTAGCAGGCTCTCTGGCTGGGCCTGAGGCTTCCAGGCCCAAGAGGGATTGCTAGGCTGGTCCCAGCTGCTTGGTTGTAGGATGCTGAGGGACAGGTCTCCAGACCCAGGGACCAGAGTGGGAAGCTCCTTCCCCAGCCTCTTAGGCAGGGATGGCAGTTCAGGTTCCCCAGTTCCAGGGAAGGGATCCAGGGTCTGAGTTCAAGGGGATGAGTGCCATTCAGAAGGTGGGATCCCACATGGCTCCCAGATCAGCAAAGATTGCATGTTCCATGCACAGCTGGCATCAAATGGCACAGTCCCTGACCTGATGGGGTAATGCGGGTCAGGTGACCAGAGCAGCCTGGTAACCAGACTGAAGGGCTTTGTTTTTGTTTTTTGTTTTTGAGACAGAGTCTCACTCTGTCACCCAGGCTGGAGTGCAGTGGTGTAAGATCTTGGCTCACTGCAACCTCCACCTCCTGGGTTCAAGCAATTCTCCTGTCTCAGCCTCCTGAGAAGCTGGGACTACAGGCGCATGCCACCACACCCGGCTAATCTTTGTGGTTTTTTTTTTTGGTTTTTTTTTTTTTTGAGACAGAGTCTCGCTGCAACGCTCAGGCTGGAGTGTAATGGTGCAATCTCAGCTCACTGCAACCTCCACCTCCCAGGTTCAAGAGATTCTCCTGCCTCAGCCTCCCGAGCTGAGGGATTACAGGCACCCACCACCATACCCGGCTACTTTTTATATTTTTAGTAGAGATGGGGTTTCACCATATTGGCCAGGCTGGTCTTGAACTCCTAACCTCAAGTGATCTGCCCTCTCTGCCTCCCAAAGTGCTGGGATTATAGGCGTGAGCCATCGGACCCGGCTGAAGGGTCTTGTTCATATCTGGTTCTGTAACATTTCTGGGCCTTGGCCAAACTCTGGGGGCTGTCACAGGTTAAGAGAGCCCAACAATGATGGAGACTGGATTTCACAACAGCCAGGTAGAATGAGGGCTCTAAGTGTGTTTTTAAAAATAGCCCGTTTCTTGCCTACCTAAATGTGTGCACCAGTACTCATCCCCACTACACCTGCTTCTGCCTTTTTTCTCCCTTCTTTCTCTTCTGACTCTCTAGGTCTCTGTCTCCATCCCCTCTCTTTCCCAGATTCTGCCTGCCCTGCCCCCAGTCTCCTCCCCTCCTGAGACCCCAGGCTCTCAGGCTGGCTTCCAGCCCCCTACAGCAGGCTCTAGTTCCAAGGAAAAGAGGCTTTTTGCTGTGAGCGCATCAGATACCAGGACCTCCCCTTCCGCCTCCATCCCTTCTATCCTCCTCCTCCCATTTCTGAGGACATAGCAGCCACCCCCACCCCTGCCCCCAGACATGCTGGGGGGAAGGAACAGCAGGGCTCAGGATGTGGTCGAATGTGGGGCTGCCTTTCCCTTCTGCAGAAGGCCAGAGTTCAGCTGGCTCGTGTATATTTTCCTTTTTTCTACCATTCATATTCCTCTGGGATGGCTTATGTGTCATTGAGCTCCCGTGCTGCAGCTCTGCTTGGCAGAGTCCTGGAGACCCACAGGACCAGCCTAGAAGAGTAGGTGAAACTCAAGGTCACTCAGACCAAGGCTGAGCTAGACCAGGCTCTGAGCTCCCAGCCTCCCTCCTATTCCCTAACCTGAGCCCCAAGGGCTAAACCTGGCAATGACTCTCCTTCCCCACTTGGTAGGGAACCCTGCTCAGACCCAACCTGAGATACTCCATGCTCTCCCTGGCCCTGACCTATGGCTTCTGACCTTCACACAGTTCCCCTTCATCCCTGTAGACTTGGGGTTCCTGAGATCAGACCAATGTTTCCCTGCCCCCTCAGACGGGGAGCCTCTGAGGCCTGGATTCCACAGAGGGGGGCCTGAAGGCAAGGCTGGGGTTCCCTCCTCAGATTGGGGGCTCCTTGGGGACAAGTCTGGGTCTGCCCATTCCCAGTCCATGGCACTAGCTCCCTTGATGTCTCCTCACAGGGTTCTGCCCACAGTAAGAAAAGATGTCCTTAAGGGAGGTAGCACAAGCCTAGGACAGAGGGAGGGGCACTCCCACAGCAGCTCCTCCCCATCCCACACCAGCTCTGCAGAGAGCCCTCCCTTCCCTCACCTTTGCTATGATTTAGGCAAGAATTGGACAGGATGAAAAGAAGCCCAGGATGTGGGGAGACAGGTCTGGGTTGAGTTACTTCTTCACTCAGAGCCTCAGTTTGCTTATCCATAAAATGGGAAGAATCCTATCTTCAGATGGTCTTCTCTTGTGTGTCTGCTTTTACCTATTGCTGCCAGGGATGGAAGGTGGCTGGTATCTCACCCTGCACCACCTTGTCTGACCAACAACTATTTTCTAGCGCCTCCTCAAATTGAGAAGCACTCCTGGAATCCCTCCCCTGGGACCCAACGAGCCCTGGATAACCTTCCACTGCAGCATTAAACTGTCGCCTCTCACGTTGTGTTGGCATCTCCGGGCATAGTCTGTGTCCTGACACACTGTGGGCTCCCCAAGGTCACTCGCTGAGTCCTGTTATCTCAGTGCTTGGCCCAGGGCTAGGCATGGAGTAGGGGCTCAGGGAGACCTCTTGGGTTCCCTACCTCGATTACTGCCCCCTCCCCACCCCCACTCCCACCCCACCCTGCCTCACCATACCTACCAGGGACTTTGTGTCTCCACTGCTGCTGACTCTCCCAAGCCCAGTGTCCTCCTGTGTCTAATCTGGGAGGTCCTGGGCAGGACCCTGCACCATCACCCCATGACCTCTGGCAAACCCCACCCACTCCCCTCTACCCTTGAATTTCATTCATTTCCTTCTACCACAAATGTAGGGGGTGGTGCTAAACTGTTACACTGGTGGCCTCCAATGAACCACGGTCTTGTATGGTCCCCTCCCATGTTGACTCTGGGCTTGGCTGTAGGACTTGTTTTGGCAACGGGACACCAAGAAGCATGAAGCAAGCAGAGGCTTGATAAGTGTTTGCACACTGGGGCTTGTCCTCTTGGAAGCCAGCTGCCACGCTAAAACACGGTCGGCTAGACTCCTGAATGATGAGAGGCCATGGAGGAAGACAAGCCGTTTTGGGCGATCCAGTCCCAGCTAAGCTTCCAGCCACATGCATCAGCCAGGCGGAACCAGAACTGCCCTGCTGAGCCCCAGCCAAGCCACAGAATTTTTAGAAATAATATATCGTTGTTTTATGCCACTGAGTTTTGGGGATAGTTTGTTTCTCAGCAATAAGTAACTGAAATAAGGGATACCCTAAGTCCCCTCTTCCCTTACCCTCTGCATCTAGTCCTGTGGGATCTGCCTCTGGAATATTTCATGGATCTGACCACTTCTCACCATGTCCCCAGGTGCCATCATCTCTCACCTGGACTCCCTGCATGAGCATTGCCTTCCTGCAATCACCATACAGCAACCAGGGCCACTCCCTGGCTCAACACCCTCCAGTCAGTTCCCATATCCCTTAGATTAAAAGAAGTCCCGGCCAGGCATGGTGGCTGACACCTGTAATCCCAGCACTTTGGGAGGCCAAGGCGGGCAGATCACGAGGTCAAGAGTTCGAGACTAGCCTGACCAACATGGTGAACTCCTACTCTACTACAAATACAAAAATTAGCCAGGCATGGCAGTGCGCACCTGTAATTCCAGCTACTCAGGAGGCTGAGGCAAGAGAATCACTTGAACCCAGGAGGTGGAGGTTGCAGTGAGCCAAGATCGCACCACTGCACTCCAGCCTGGGTGACAGCATGAGACTCCGTCTCCAAAAAAAAGATTAAAAGAAGTCCCTCTCCCCCTCGCTCACTGCACTCGGACAACACTGGCTTCCTTCCTGTTCCTCTAACGTGCTGAGCTTATCCCAACCTCAGGGCCTTTGCACCAGCTGTTCACCCTGCCTGGAACACTCTTCCTCTCGGTCTTTCCATCTAGGTCTTTCCATTCTCAGCTTAAATGTCTCCTCCTCAGGAATGCTATCTATAGAAGAGGAAACTAAGGCTCGGAAAAGTGAGGTCATTTCCCAAGTTCACACAGTTAGGAAAAGGCTGGACCAGGATTCCATCCCAGGTCTGTTTGACCCTCTCTCCAGGGCACTTTCTCCCACATCGATGGTTTGGGAGGCAAAGCTGGTGGTCATGGACTCCTGAGAAAGGGGAAGAATTGGAGGGGCCTCCTTCACTTACCCCCTCCATAAACACTCCCAGCCAGAGCCTTTGGGCTCTGCCCTGGCTGGGTGCTGGGGACTCAGGGATGAATCAGAACAGACCTTGCCCACTGGGAGCTTCAGTCTGAAGGCAGGAAAAGCAGCAGGGGAGGTCAAGATCACTCGGGGACCCAGATGGCCTTGACTTAGCATAGGGGACAGCCTTCTAGCTGGGGGCTC
The DNA here is from genome assembly GCF_029281585.2 of Gorilla gorilla gorilla. NCBI lineage: Eukaryota > Metazoa > Chordata > Mammalia > Primates > Hominidae > Gorilla > Gorilla gorilla. The sequence goes on from NC_073224.2 coordinate 212,978,651, forward strand.
TCTAGGAAGGCTTCCAAGAGGCATTGGCTCTTGGAAGTGACATTGGCTGGGGTGGGCAGAAAGTAGGGGGTGGTGTTCGGTGGCCAGAGCTGCAGTGCTCTCTCTGAGTGACCAGGAGCCTCAGCTTGGCCATGTGTAGCCTTGCCTCTGTGTGTGTGTGTGTGGGTGTGTGTGTGTGTGTGTGTGTGTGTGTGTGTGTAACAGTGAGGGAGTAGTATGGTGGGGGATGAGGGTGCAGCCAAGAGAAGGGCTGAATGAATAAATGCATTTCACTGATGTAGAAACTAAAGCCCAGAGAGTCTGAGTCACTTGTCCAGGCTCACAAAGCACCAAGCAGTAAAGGCAGGATCTGAACCCAGGTTTAACCTGACACCACACAGAGGCAGGTGAGGAAGCAGAGGTCCATATTCACCAAGGCCCACCCCTTACTCACTATGTGACCTCAACTAAGCTCATTCCCCTCTTGCACCTCATTTTCTCATTGGCAAATTGAGGGGGTTGGGTGAAGCTTCTTTTGGCACAAGGACTCTGGAAAATACTTTTACTAGGGACTTGGAACCAACCAGCAGATCCTGCCTCAACCTGGCACAAGATAGGGTTCCTCAGCCTGCAGCTCCCTCTAGGCCCAGCCAATGGGGTGCAGCACTGGCTCAAGCCAGAGAACCCCAGGAATCCCTGGGGGCTCCCGTCTAACAGTGCAGCCTGGAGTTCCAGGTGGCTTCCCCTGCACCTCTCTCCACAGCTCTCACACAGTACAGAGCCCTGTTCGCTTGCCCCTCACCCCCTTCACCGCCACCCCCACCCCACAAGCGTAACAGTTTTTTTTGTTTTGTTTTGTTTTTGAGATGGAGTCTCGCTCTTGTTGCCCAGGCTGGAGTGCAATGGTGTGATCTCGGCTCACTGCAACCTCCACCTCCCAGGTTCAAGCGATTCTCCTGCCTCAGCCTCCCAAGTAGCTGGGATTACAGGCATGAGCCACCATGCCCAGCTAATTTTGTATTTGTAGTAGAGATGGAGTTTCTCCATGTTGGTTAGGCTGGTCTTGAACTCGTGACCTCAGGTGATCCGCCCACCTCGGCCTCCCAAAGTGCTAGGATTACAGGTGTGAGCCATTGCAGCCGGCCTCTAAGGACCCAGTTTCTGGGGGGCCCAGAGGAGCCACTGCAAAGAGCTCAGGCTCTGAACCAGAATGAACTTGGGCTCAGCTCTAGGCTCTGCCACTTACTAGCTATGTGACCCTGGGCAAGTGGTTTAAATCTCTGAGCCTCTGTTTTCTTAGCTGTAAAACGGGAGTTTGAGATCCGTTTACTGAGTTATTGTGAGGATTTTTTTTTTTTCGCTTGGGGGACAGGGTCTTGCTCTGTCACCCAGGCTGGAGTGCAATGGCATGATCACTGCTCACTGCAACCTTGACCTCCTAGGCTCAAGTGATCCTCCTGCCTCAGCCTCCTGAGTAGCTGGGACCAAGGGCGTGCATCACCATACTGGCTAATTTCTTTTCTTTCCTTTTTTTTGGCAGAGACAAGGTCTTACCGTTTCCCAGCCTGGTCTGAACTCCTGAGCTCAAACGATCCTCCTGTCTTGGCCACTCAAAGTACTGGGATTGCAGGTGTGAGCCACCCTGCTGGCCTTATTATGGGGATTAAATGGAATAAGGCACATAATAAACCTAACACGTTGTAGGCAGTCGTGGTCAATACCAGTAATTTGCTCAGCTTATTCTCAGAGGCAGTAGTCTTGCCTTTGAGAGTCCCAGCCCCAGAATGGCGGGGCAGGGAGCCAGAGGGTGGGGTGTGGAGGTGAGGAAGGGGGTTAATATAAAATAGCTAACATCTGTTTAGCACTTACCATGTGCTGGTCTCCGTTGTAATCACCACATGAAGCTATCACCCACACTTTACAGATGAGGTGTCTGAGGCACAGAGGTGTTCAATAACTTGGCCAAAGGAACACACAGCAAGTACGTGTATGAGCTGGGGCACGAGTTCAGGTCCTGTGGCTCCAGAACTCACACTCCAAACCACTGTGTTATCTTACCTCATGTTAAAACCATTTTTGGATGAGAAATGCTGAGGTCCAGGCCAGGCATGGTGGCTCACGCCTATAATCCCAGCACTTTAGGAGGCCGAGGTGGGCGGATCACCCGAGGTCAGGAATTCGAGACCAGCCCGGTCACATGGTGAAACCCCATCTCTACTAAAAATACAAAAATTAGCTGCACGTGGTGGCCTGTGCCTGTAATCCCAGCTACTCCAGAGGCTGAGGCAGGAGAATCGCTTGAACCCGGGAGGCAGAAGTTGCAGTGAGCCAAGATCGCACCATTGCACTCCAGCCTGGGCAACAGAGCGAGACTCCGTTTCAAAAAAGAAAAAAAAAAAAAAGGAAATGCTGAGGTCCAAAGAGGCTAAGTTCACACCACAGCTGAGCATCTAGTATTCCAAGTCAGAACCTGTGACCCTGAAGTTCTGGCAATTTCCACTGTTGTGTGCTGTCCCCTAGTGCCCTTATGGGAGAAGCACACCAGAGGCAAGCAGCAGATACCCAGGGAAGGAAGGGAAGCAGGTCCACTGAAGCCGGCTCCACACACCACTGCCCACATTCCCCTGACCCACGGCTCCTCCACAGCCCCAGCACTGTACGTGTTGCAGCTCCTAAACAGCACTCCAAAATGGCATCCATGGATACAATGGTGATATGTCTGGGCTATCTTACAGACCCTCAAATTCAATAGGTCTAACACTACGTTTGCATTCTTACATCCCAAACTGGTCCTCCCCAGTCATCTCCATTCATCCAGTAACACAGCCAGAAGCCCAGAGTCATCCTTGATACTTCCCTCCTCCCACCAAGCTGTCACCACCAGCCTGGGAGCCTAAATGGTGGCTGAGGAGGGTGATCAGAAAAGTAAAAATTGAACAGAGTGGAGCAACCATGGGGAAAGCAGGGGATTGGGACAATGGCCCCAGGTCAAGGCCAAAAGGAAAAACTGAGCTCAAGAGGCTGATGACAGAGGCAGTTGTCCACTCTGCTTAGAAAGAAACCCAGACACGCTGGGTGCGGTAGCTCATGCTTGTAATCCCAGCACTTTGGGAGGCTGAGGTGGGTGGATCACGAGGTCGGGAGATTGAGACCATCCTGGCTAACTCAATGCAACTCCGTCTCTACTAAAAATACAAAAAATTAGCCAGGTGTGGCAGCACACGCCTGTAGTCCTAGCTACTAGGGAGGCTGAAGCAGAAGAATCACTTGAACCTGGGAGACGGAGGTTGCAGTGAGCCAAGATCACGCCACTCCACTCTAGCCTGGGAGACAGAGCAAGACTCTGTCTCAAAAAAAAGAAAGAAACCCAGACACAGCTGTAAGGGCTTGGAGGAGGGCACAGTGAGGAACATTGTATGGGGAGTCAGAAAGATGGGGTTCCCACCCAGCTTTACTACTCATTAGAAGTGTGGCCTTGAGCAAATGGTCTAACCTTGATGGCCTCAGTTTCTCCACTTGTAAAAATGAATATGACATTGCCAACCTCATAGGGCTGTAATATGGATCAAATAAAAAATGTGTTTGTTTTGTAAAGTGTAAAGAAAAGTGCACAGGAGAGGCAGGTTGTGACCTGGAAAACTCACCCCAGTAGACCTCTCTCTCCTTTGTCGGCTGAATGATGGACCTATAAGGTACTCTGTTTTGCTTCAAAGAGTGTCAATTTTTTGTTTGTTTTTTGTTTGTTTGTTTGTTTTGTAGGGAGGGGGTTGGTTTTGTTATTTTTTGTTTGTTTATTTTTATTTACTTATTTATTTTGAGACAGATTTTCGCTCTGGCGTCCAGGCTGGAGTGCAATGGTGCAATCTCACTGCAACCTCCGCCGCCTGGGTTCAAGCTATTCTCCTGCCTCAGCCTCCCGATTAGCTGGGATTACAGGCATGAGCCACCACGCCTGGCTAATTTTTTTGTATTTTTACCAGAGACGGGGTTTCACCATGTCAGTCAAGCTGGTCTCGAACTCCTGGCCTCAGGTGATCCGCCCACCTCGGCCTCCCAAAGTGTTGAGATTACAGGGTGAGCCACCGCGCCTGGCTTGTTTTGTTATTTATTTATTTATTTATTTTAAAAATTTTATTTATTTACTTAAATTGACTAATAAAAATTTATTTACTTAAATTAATAAAATTATTAGTATTTTTATTATTGCTTGGTTTTTAATTGTGGGAAAATAATTCTACATAAAATCTGCCATTTAAACTATTTTAAAATATAAATTCAGTGGCATTAATTACATTCACAGTGTTGTGCAACCATCACAACTATCTATTTCCAAAACTTTTTTTTATCACTCCAAACAGAGACTCTGTACCCATTAAGCAGTAACTCCCCATTCCCCTCTCCCTCCAGCCCCTGATAACGGCTAACCTTTCTGTCTCTATTAATTTGACTATTCTAGATATTTCATGTAAGTGAGAATCATACAATATTTGTCCTTTGTGTCTGGCTTATTTCACTTAGTATAATGTCTTCAAGGTTCATACCTGTTGTTGCATGTGTCAGAACTTCATTGTTTTTATGACTGAATAATATTCCCTTGTACGTATATATCACATTTTGTTCATCCATTCATCTGTTGGGTTGTTTCTACCTTTTGGCTATTGTGAATAACGCTGCAATGAACACTGGCATATAAGTATCTGTTTGAAGCCCTGTTCTGATTATTTTGTGTATGTATCTAGAGTGTCATTGATTTTTTTTGTTTTTTTTTTTTTTGAGACAGAGTTTTGCTCTTGTCACCTAGGCTGGAGTGCAATGGCGTGTTCTTGGCTCATTGCAACCTCCGCCTCCCAGGTTCAAGCGATTCTCCTGCCTCAGCCTCCTGAGTAGCTGCAATTACAGGCGTCTGCCACCATGCCTGTCTAATTTTTGTATATTTAGTAGAGACAGGGTTTCACCATGTTGGCCAGGCTGGTCTCAAACTCCCGCTCTTAGGTGATCTGCCAGCCTCGGCCTCCCAAAGTGCTAGGATTACAGGCGCCCACTACCATGCCTGGCTAATTTTGTATTTTCAGTAGAGACGGGGTTTCACCATGTTGGCCAGGCTGGTCTCGAACTTCTGATCTCAAGTGATCCACCTGCCTCGGCCTCCCAAAGTGCTAGGATTACAGGCATGAGCCACTGTGCCTGGCCCAAGAGTGTCATTGATTTTTGACAGACTTTTTGAATACGCACCGTGGCAATGGGAAGGACCCTTCGGAACAGGGCCCAGTATCTTTGAGTGAGGGAGGGAGACGAGCAGAGAAAAGGGAGGTTTCAGTGTGGCTATAATTAGAATAACAGCTACCTTGTGCCTATTGCAAAACTCTTCACAAAACACTCACCAGAAAGCGTAGGCAGAGGTTCAGAGATCATATTTATTTATTTCCTTCCTTCCTTCCTTCCTTCCTTCCTTTCTTCCTTTATTCTTTCTAGGCAAGGAAAGTAGCTCTGAGCTGCTTCAGTCATCATATTCTTATTAATCTACAGCATTTTAGGTACCACAGAACTAGAATTTTGTAGAGCAATTCTGCACTTCTACAACTAAAGTTCTGGAAAAAGCAAAACTATGGAAACAGAAGAAAGATCAGTGGTTGTTAAGGGCTGGAGTCAAGGGGAGGAACTGACCACAGAGGGGTTCAGGGGAATTTCTGGGGGGTGATGGAACTGATCTATATCTTGATTGCTGTGGCGGTTGTGCCATTGTATGCATTTTTCAAAACTCACAAAACTGTACACTAAAAAGGGTGAATTTTACTATAGGTAAATTATACCTTAATTTTTTCTTTTTAAAAAAAGAATGAATAAATAAATGGGGAGAAAACTAAATAATACTTAATACTCCCAGCTACTCGGGAGGCTGAGGTGGGAAGATTCCTTGAACCCAGGAGGCGGAGGCTACTGTGAGCCAAGATCACATCTCTGCACTTCAGACTGGGTGACAAAGTGAGACCCTGTCTCAAACAACAGCAACAACAATAACAACAACAAAAACTAAATAAGAACCTAGGCCAGGCGCAGTGGCTCACGCCTGTAATCCCAGCACTTTGGGAGGTCGACGCGGGCGGATCATTGAGGTCAAGAGATTGAGACCATCCTGGCCAACATGGTGAAACCCTGTCTCTACTAAAAATACAAAAATTAGCTGGGCATGGTGGTGCACACCTGCAGTCCCAGCTACTTGGGAGGCCGAGGCAGAACTGCTTGAACCCAGGAGGCAGAGGTTGCAGCGAGCCGAGATCGTGCCACTGCACTCCAGCCTGGTGACAAAGCGAGACTCCATCTCAAAAAAATAAAATAAAATAAAATAAAATAAGACCCTAGGCTCTCATGTGTTTGTGTATCTTGAGAACTTTGCAAGTGACACTAACTCTAATTATTTAGCATTAGAGCATAAACTTCCATTTTTTCATTCATTCATTATAAAATGAAAGCCCCTGAATCCACTATTCACAAAAACCAGAACATTGCTAAAAATTAAATCTACCTGTGGGTTTCTCTCCCACAGGTAGATTTAATAGGAGGATCCCTGCATCCTCCCCCAGGTAATTTTGTGTGTGTGTGTGTGTGTGTGTGTGTGTGTGTGTGTGTGTGTGTGTGTGTGTGTGTGTGTGTTCCAGGCTGGAGGGCAGGGCAGTGGTGTTAATATGGTTCACTGCAGCCTTGACCTCCTGGGCTCAAGCAATCCTCCTGCCACAGCCTCCCAAGTAGCTGGGACCACAGATGCATGACCAGCCCTTTTTTTTTTTTTTTTCCTTCCGTAGAGACAGGTCCTTCTATGTTGCCCAGGCTGGTCTTGAAGTCCTGGGCTCAACCAAACCTCCCAAATCCTTGGCTTCCCAAAGTGCTGGGATTATAGGCATGAGCCACCATGCCTAGCCCGCCAGGTATTCATTATTCTGAACTTTGTGTTTCTCATTCCCTTGTTCTTTTCTTTCTTTTATTTTTTGAGATAGGGTCTTGCTATGTTGCCCAGGCTGGTCTCGAACTCCTTGGCTCAAGAGATTCTCTTGCCTCAGCCTCCCAAGTAGCTGGGATTACAGGCCCAGGCCATTGCACCCAACCCCTTGCTCTTTTCTTAGTTTTTTTTCATGTAAAAATTAGGCTGAAGCACATGAATTTGCCATTACTTTTAGATCAAAACAGGTCAAATAACAGCAAATTCATATGGTTCAACCAAATATTATGCTTAGATGTAGTAGTTCTAGTTATTTTTGAATCATATATAAAGGATGTCATTCCATATGTAGTCTTCTGAGATTTGCCTTTTTTCAATCCAATATTATATTACCATGATCCAACCATGTTGCTATTTTTCATTCATTTTCTACTGCTCTATAATTAATTCCTTCGCATGAATATCCCACATTTCTCTATCTCCTGTCAGTAGCATTTCCGTGTTTTTGGTTTGGGGCTACCACAAACAATGTTTCTAGTAACATTCTTGTATACATTCTCTCCTGGTGCATTGCACAAGAGCTTACCGTGGCTGTACCATAGGAATGGACTTGCTAGGTTTTAGAGTACACAGATGTTCAACTGCACAAGATGTGACTGTGAAGTGAGGATGTGACTCATTCTCTGAGCTCCAAATAAGAATACAATGTGCACTTTTCCTCAGGAGGGAATGTGGACAAGATGTGGTGGGAGGCGCTGGGATGGAGGGTCTCTGGTGGAAATTGAACACCTATGCCTAACGCATCCCAGTGATATCTTCCTGTTGCATCCATGATCTCTTTTAATCCTCCCAGTTAAAGAGAGGTACTACTATCTCCAGAGATTAGGTTTAGAGAAGGAAAGTGCCTTGCCAAAAGTCAGTTTGTGCCAACTGCCTGAGCAAACAATGTCCCCTCTCTAAGCTTCAGTTTCCTCTTACTGTAAAATGGATATGATAATACCTGACCCACTTCACAGATTAACGGCTTCGGCATGCATGGCTCCTGGAGATGCTCCCTAAAAGTCACTTGTTTGTTTGTTTGTTTTGTTTATTTGAGACAGTCTCGCTCTGTCGCCCAGGCTGGAGTGCAGTGGCGCGATCTCGGCTCACTGCAACCTCTGCCTGCCGGGTTCAAGCCATTCTCCTGCCTCAGCCTCCCGAGTAGCTGGGATTACAGGCACTTGCCACCACGCCCTGCTAATTTTTTGTATTTTTAGTAGAGACTGGGTTTCACTATGTTGGCCAGGCTGGTCTCAAACTCCCACCTCGTGATCCTCCCGCCTCGGCCTCCCAAAGTGCTGGGATTACAGGCATGAGCCACTGCGCCCGGCCAAGTCACTTGTTTATTAACGCTATTGTTAAGTTATTGAGTTGTTATTAATACTAAGGGGAACAGTAACCCAGAATAGTCTGAGCCTTGCCTTATTGACATTCAATGGTGTTGCCTCTTGCAGAGACCTTTTTGAATGTAGTGACCATGGCCCATTTTGGCCACCACTTCTGATCCTGGATGTATCTTTCAGAGCTGCATATCCTGTCCCCCTCCTCTACCCTACTCGGGGCCTCAGAGCTGAGGTTCCTGTCTTTACCTGCAGATTTCTCTGAACAAAAGAAAAGGTAAACTGATCAGCGGCCCAGGCTCCCAGTTCTGCCTCAGGGCAAAGGGAGAAATTGGGGCCCAGGGCCTCATTCAGTGGAAAATATTTGTTGAACACCTAGTATGTGCCAGGACCTGTGCTGAGCACCAGGAACACAGGGGAACAAGACCAAACCCTGCAAGGTAGGAGGCTAAAGGAGGAGACAGAAGATAAGAAAACGACAATGTGCTGAGTACAGGGACTGTTCTAACCAGCAGAAAAACAGACAGGATCAGGGAAAGCTTCCCAAAGAGAGCTTCCCTTTGAGTTGGAGCTTTATGGCCGGGCAGAAGTTCCACAGGTGCTCAGAGACTGACAGGACCACCAGCCTGTTGAACAGAAGAGGAGACTGAGCCCCAGCGCCTCTCGACCCCTCCCCGCCACACCTCACCTACCCGGACTAGGCCGAACGGGCCGAGCACCCGAGCGGGGACGCGCAGCTCCACAGAGCCCCGGGGCGGGGCCTCGGTCCAGGTGCGCGGCGGCGCTTCGCGGAGGCAGGAAGTGTGTCCCTAGCGGCGGCCCGTGCAGCGCTCCCGCGAGACGCTCACCTGCGCCCCAGGTGAGCGGCGAGGGGGCGGGGGAGGGGCTGAGCCGGAGGCGGCTCACCTGGCGGGACAGGTAAGCCCCGCGCGGGCCCAGGGGGGCGCAAGCCAGGGCGGCGCCGGTGTCGGGAGCCCCCCGAAGCTAAGCCCGGACAAGAGAGGGTCCCGGGCCCGGTTCCTCGGGGGCCACCCTCCTACTTCCGGGGTGCGCAGGCCGGGCTGGGGAGCGGCCTGAGCGGGCGCCCGGGCTGGGCGCGCAGAATGGGGTGAGGGGCCGCGTTCGCCCTCAGCGCTGCACTGGCTGGGTGCGGGGGCCGCACTCACCGGGGGGCAGCGTCGGGATGGGACAAACGCTGGTGCTCACCCCGAGGAACAGCGTCGGGACGGGAGGGAGGCTGGGTCCGCCCGCGGGGTAGGGCCCTTGCAGCTGGAGAGGGTAGTGCTCGCCCCGAGGGCAGAGTTGGTGTAGGGGCTGTGGTAGCCCAGGGGACAGTGCCAGGATCTGGTTCTTCCTTGTCCCCAGGACTAGGTGCCCGCGGATATGGGACTCTCGGGCTGCACCTTTGGGGCAGGAGGCCGAGGGTGCACTGAGCCGACGGCTGTTTCTCGAGCAGGACTTGGGTGGTCCTCCCTGGCCGGGTGTCCGAGGCTTGGCGCTGGGCTGGGGGCAGAGGCTGGTGCGGCCGGGCCTGTCCTGGTGACCCTAGGAGGAGGGAACGGTACATAAACCCTTGAGTGTGTGTGTGTGTGTGTTCGCGGGACTAAGGGGAAAGAGGAAAGCATCAACGAGAAATCCAGGGAGGGCGGGCCGGGACCCTCTGACCCCCGGGAACATCCTTGCGGTGCCTTAGATCGCCTAGTGACCTAGCCCCTCCCATGGGCAAGGCCACTGCGGGAAGCCCCCTGCACTCAATATTTCATTTAAATCTCACGGGATTGGCGGGGCATGAAGATACTAGTCTCTCCTTATTTAAAGATGAGGAAAGTGAGGTTAAGAATCTTGCCTCAAGCCACAATAGGGACAGGGAGCCTCCCCTCACTAAACCAAGTGACCACGTTCCTAGGATTGGGCGGGGTGGTGGCGGGGCGGTGGCAGCAGCAGGGTCGGGGAGATACAGCCTGGAAGAAACTGCCTGAGTTTGACTTCAGGAGGGTTCAATGGCTGTAGGGAAGTGGGGAACTGAGGCAGGCATTGTCCTTATCCCAGGTCTTCTCATCCCACCACCGCTGGAGATGGGTGGCACACACAAAGTACGCAGGCTCCAGAGCCTGGCGGGCCACAGTGCAAATCTTACTCCAGCCCTCTCTTGCTAGGTGTCTCTGGGCCAGTCACTTCACCTTTCTGAGCTTCAGATTCCTGATCTGTGAAATGGAGATATACTACTTATTTACAGAGCAATTGTGAGAGTCAAATAAGGTGAAAGTCCTCTGGCCCATTCACTGCTGTTTTCTCAGCATTTAGCACAACGCTGGGCACCTCGTTGGATTAATTTAATCAATAATAGAGAGTCCTAAAGCTTTGGAGGTTGGGGAGAAGACAATAGCCAATCCATCCTCAGGAGCCCCACGTACTTCCGAGCTCAGCATGGTTAACTGTAGAACTGTCCACTCTCCTGAAGGCTTGAGCCTGGAAGACAGGGCTCCCAACATGGGCTCTCTCTGGGCACACGCTGGTCCATGGAGCTGGCAGCTTTGACTGCCTCTTTTCTCCCAAGTAATAGATGGGATGGGGTAGTGGATAAGAGTCTGGGGCCAGGCCAATTGTGTACAGATAGATGTGTGGCTTTGGACAACTTATTTAACCTGTCTGTGCTTTAGTATAATAATACAGGTAATAATATTACAAAGAGGGTTGTGAAAATTAATTGGTTATTATGTCTGAAGTACTTAGAACAGTGTAAGCCATCAATAATCAACTCTCACTGGATTGTAAACTCCTGAGGCTGAGGGATTTTGTCTGTTTTATCACTTTATCCATAGAATTTAGAACAGCTGGGCCGGGCGCGGTGGCTCACGCCTGTAATCCCAGTACTTTGAGAGGCCGAGGCGGGTGGATCACGAGGTCAGGAGATCAGACCATCCTGACTAACATGGTGAAACCCCATCTCTACTAAAAATACAAAAAATTAGCCAGGCGTGGCACGCGCCTGTAGTCCCAGCCACTCAGGAGGCTGAGGCAGGAGAATCGCTTGCACCCAGGAGGCAGAGGTTGCAGTGAGCCAAGACCACGCCACTGCACTCCACTCCAGCCTGGGCAACAGAGTGAGACTCCATCTCAAAAAAAAAAAAAAAAAAAAAGAATTTAGAACAGCTGGCCGGGCGCGGTGGCTTATGCCTGTAATGTCAGCACTTTGGGAGGCTGAGGCAGGTGGATCACTTGAGGTCAGGAGTTCGAGACCAGCCTGGCCAACATGGTGAAACCCCATCTCTATTAAAAATACAAAAAAATTAGCTGGGTGTGGTGGCACGCACCTGTAATTCCAGCTACTTAGGAGGCTGAGGCATGAGAATTGCCTCCACCTGGGAGGCAGAGGTTGCAGTGAGCCAAGATCGTGCCATGCACTCCAGCATTGGTGACAGAGTAAGACTGTCTCAAATAATAATAATAATAATAATAATAATAATAATAATAAATCCAGCATGTGGCACACAGTGGGCCCTCAGTAAATATCTGTTAATTGCGTGAATGTGTGAATCCATACCCCACATTTCTCAAACTAAAGCAAAGATTTTAAACCACTTACCTCGGATTGCAAGGGAATTTAAAATCACCTGTTACAATTTTAGTTGGGATACCTTTGCAGATGGGATTTCACTCCCTACCTCACCTCCTATCACCCATCCATACTCTGGTCAACGTAGAGCCTAAGTCTTTTTTCCTTTGTACCCAGTGGTCCTGGTTCTACCCTGAGGCAACCTGAAATCTGTCAGTCCCCTGAGGCACCTGGTGTACCAAACCCTGTTCCAGACCCTGAGGCAGAAAAGAATTACACACAGTCCCTGCACTTCAGGGTCATGGTCCTTGGGGACATAGACTTATCCTCAAACAATCAGTACAAGGCTGACCCAGCTGACAGCCCAGCAGAAGGCCATGGGGAGAGGGCCTCCCATCTGACTAGTGGTTCCAGAAGGTCCCTGGAGAAGGAGTGCTGAGTAAGGCCAGGAGAGTAGGTTAAAGAGTTGTAGGAATGGTTAAAGAACTGTATCCTAGGCCAGGCACAGAGGCTCATGCCTGTAATCCCAGCACTTTGGGAGGCCAGGGCAGGAGATCACTTGAGGCCAGGAATTCAAGACCACCTGAGCAACATAGCAAGATCCCATCTCTACCAAAAAACAAAACAAAACAAAAAACTAGTGGGGCAGGGTGGTATGCACCTATAGTCCTAGCTACTCAAGTGGCTGAGGCAGGAGGATCACTTGAGCCCAGTTGTTTGAGGCTTCATTGAGCTAGGGTTGCACCACTGCACTCCAATCTGGGTGACAGAGGGAGACCTTATCTCTAAAAATAAAATAAAATAAATAAAAGAACTGTATCCTTCACATCCCCATTTACCATGGGCAACATTCCCTCTTTCCCTTTCTCTACACACACATAACTTTTGTTCTTTTGTGTTTGAACCATTTGAGATTAGGTTGCAGATAATCCTGCCCCTTTATCCCCAAGTGCTTCAGTGTATGTTTCCTAAGAATAGAACATTATCTTATATAACCACAGTAATCAAATTCAGAAAATGTAACATTGATATAATACTATCAAATAACATATTTCACCAGTTATTCACATTATCCAATTTCCAATTTTTTCCTCCCAATCCAGGATCCTTTCTAGGATCACACTGCATTTAGTTGTCATGTTTCTCAACTTGGGCTTGTCTATTATTTCCTCATTATTACATTCAGGTTATGCATTTTTGACAGGAATACTTCGTGAGTTGTATCCTCCTTAGTACATAGTATCAGGAGGAACTTGATGTCAGTTCATCCCATTATGGTGATATTATCTTTGATCATTTGATTAAAGTGGTGTCTGCCGTGTTCCTCTAAACATTTTAAAGTTTTTACTTGCTACAGCAAGTAAGAGGGAATGGAAGTGGCCAGAATGGGGGCTGTGACAGTATTTGGGTGAGAGATAATGATGGCCCTCTTTAGGGAGGTGGCATTAATTTTCCCAAGTGCCAAATCTGGGGTTAGATTAGGGCCAGAACTGGAACTAAAACACAGATATCCCAATGCCCAGTTCCACGTTCCTCACACACCCCCGGTTTAAGACCCCAGTGCCATTAATTCAGGAATAAAAGGATAAGGGATCAGTGTCTCAGAAAATCCAAGCTAAGGATAGTTACTGCCTGGCAAACCCCTACATGAGATCAAGGACCTTCCCAAATACACTACTGCATAATCTTCCTTGACTCTCTCAGGCAGAGTTATTTACTCCCATGATGCTTCATATATCCTACATGCTCCATCTTACAAACTTTGTTTGTTTGTTTGTTTGTTTGTTTGTTTGTTTGAGATGGAGTCTAACTCTGTTGCATAGGCTGGAGTGCAGTGGTGCCATCTGGGCTCACTGCAACCTCCGCCTCCTAAGTTCAAGCGATTCTCCTGCCTCAGCCTCCTGCGTAGCTGGGATTACAGGCACGCTTCACCACGCCCAGCTAATTTTTGTATTTTTTAGTAGAGACAGGGTTTCACCATGTTGGTCAGGCTGGTCTCGAAATCCTGACCTCGTGATCCACCCGCCTCAGCCTCCCAAAGTGCTGGGATTACCGGCATGAGCCACTGTGCCCGGCCCTCATCTTACAAACTTTTAAGCATCTGTTTTCCCTACAAAACCATACGTGAATCATCAAGAACAGGATCTGTAATTCATTCATCTTTGGTTCTACGGTACCCAGCACAGGGCCAGCCTCAGTGTTTATGAAGTAAAGGAAGTCTTAGCTCTGAGCTTCCTAGCAACCAGGTCAGAATGGGAAAGAAGACATATTTTGTGGCTCAGCTTTTTTATCTAATCAAAGGACACCAACAGTGGTTGGTGTTAAATGTTGCTAGCAGGGCAAATGTGAGTAAGACTGAAATATTGACAGACCTCGTAAATTCCCATATCTGATTTGAAGGACCAGGAGAGGGAAAAAGGTATTAATGATCAGGTTCCATAGCAAGTCTTATGGAAAGGCATTTGTTGAGCAGCCACAGAGGCTCTCAACAAGAAAAACTTACCAACAGCAGGAAGAAACTGGGGGAAACCACTTCACAGAAAGTGAGATCCAGGAGATCTTTCTGTAAAATAGCTATAAAAGTTACCATAGTAGGCTGGGTGCAGTGGCTCATGCCTGTAATCCCAGCACTTTGGGAGGTTGAGGTGGGCAGATCACCTGAGGTCAGGAGTTCGAGACCAGCCTGGCCAACATGGCGAAACCCCATCTCTACTAAAAATGCAAAAATTAGCTGGGCATGGTAGCGGACGCCTGTAATCCCAGCTACTCCGAGGCTGAGGCAAGAGAATCGCTTGAACCTGGGAGGCAGAGGTTGCAGTGAGCCGAGAATGCACCATTGCACTCCAGCCTGGGTGACAGAGCGAGACTCCATCTCAAAAAAAAAAAAGATAACTTATTTACCTTTTTTTTTTTTTTTTTTTGAGACAGAGTCTTGCCACTCTGTCACCCAGGCTGGAGTGCAATGGCGCCATCTCGGCTCACTTCAACTTCTGCCTCCTGAGTTCAAGCGATTCTCCTGCCTCAGCCTCCTCAGTAACTGGGATTACACGTGCCCATCACCATACCTAGCTAATTTTTGTATTTTTAGTAAAGACAGGATTTCACTATGTTGGCCATGCTGGTGTAGAACTCCTGACCTCAAATCATCTGCCCACCTCAGCCTCCCAAAGTGCTGGGATTACAGGCATGAGCCACTGCGCCTGGCCTAACCTTTTTTTAAAGAAACCACATTTGGCCGGGAACAGTGGCTCACGCCTGTAATCTCAGCACTTTGGGAGGCTGAGGTGGGCAGATCACCTGAGGTCAGGAGTTTGAGACCAGCCTAGCCAACATGGCGAAATCCTGTCTCTACTAAAAATACAAAAATTAGCTGGGCGTGGTGGCACGTGCCTGTAATCCCAGCTACTTGGGAGGCTGAGGCAAAAGAATCACTTGAACCCAGGAGGCAGAGGTTGTAGTGAGCCGAGATGGTACCACTGTACTCCAGCCTCAGTAACGGAGTGAGACTCCGTTTCAAAAAAAAAAAAAAAAAACATATTTAAGCATCATTCCCATATTTAAGCATCATTCCTGTGGCATTAAATACATTCACATTGCTGTACAACTATTGCCACCATCCATCTCCAGACGTTTTTCATCTTCCCCAGCTGAAACTCCCTACCCATTCAACACTAACTCCACAGTCCCCTCTGCCCCCAGCACCAGGCAACTACCATTCTACTTTGTGTCTCTATGAATTTGACTATTCTAGAGATGTCATATAAGTGGAATCTTACAATATTTGTCTTTTTTTTTTTTTTTTTGAGACAGGGTCTGGCTTTGTTGCCCAGGCTGGAGTGCAATGGCACGATCTCAGCTCACTGCAACCTCCACCTCCAAGGCTCAAGTGGTCCTCCCACCTCAGTCCCCCAGGTAACTAGGACTACAGGTGTGCACCACCACGCCCAGCTAATTTTTGTATTTTCAGTAGGGATGGGCTTTCACCATGTTGGCCAGGCTGGTCTTGAACTCCTGCGCTCAAGTGATCCACCCATCCTGGCCTCCCAAATTGCTGGGATTACAGGCATGAGCCACCGCACCCGGGCTATTTGTCCTTTTGTGTCTGGCTTATTTCACTTAGCATAAGTTCTTCAAGGTTCATCCATGTTGCAGCATGTATAAGAATTTCCTTTCCTTTTTAAGGCTGAGTAATATTCCATTGTATGTATATACCACATTTTGTTTAGTCATTCATCCATTGGTAGACACTGGGATTGTTTCCACCTTTTGGCTATTGTGAATAATGCTGCTGTGAACATTGTCTAAACATCTGAATCCCTGCTCTCAATTAGATTGGGTATGTACTCAGAAGTGGAATTGCTGGGTCTTGTGGTAATTCGATGTTTAATTTTTGGAGGAACCACCATACTGTTTTCCATAGCAGCTGTACCATTTTACATTCCCATCAGAAATGCACAAGGGTTCCAGTTTTTCCACATTATTGCCAACACTCGTTATTTTCTGGGGGAAGGGAGATTATTTTTAAATACAGATTGAGAGATTGAGTATCCCTAATCCAAAAATCCAAAACACTCCAAAATCTGAAAGTTGAGCACCAGCATGATACTTAAAGGAAATGCTCATTGGAGCATTTCAGATTTTTGGATGAGGAATGCTTAACAGGTAAGTATAATGTATACAATCCACAATTCAGAATCCAAAACATTTCTGGACCCAAGCATTTCAGATAAGATGTTCAACCTTTCTTTTTTTCTTTTTCTTTTCATTTTTTTTGAGACACAGTCTCGCCCTGTTGCCCAGGCTGGAGTGCAATGGCGTGATCTTGGCTCACTGCAACCTCTGCCACCCGGGTTCAAGCGATTCTCCTGCCTCAGCCTCCCAAGTAGCTGGGATTACAGGCACCCACCACTACACCTGGCTAATTTTTTTTGTATTTTTAGTAGAGACAGAGTTTCACCATGTTAGTCAGGTTGGTCTCGAACTCCTGATCTCAGGTGATCTGCCTGCCTCGGCCTCCCAAAGTGCTGGGATTACAGGCATGAGCCACCGTGCCCGGCCAATGTTCAACCTTTCATAGCCATCCCAATAGGTTTAAGTCACAGGGAATTTTGAAATCTGGGTTAGACCACAGAGACTTTCTCTTTGTGGAGGGAGGGCCACAAGAGATAAGGGTTTTTGGGCATACTTGGGTCCATCCACATCCCAGGCCTCTCAGAAACTAGAAATGTGAAGCTGCTCAAGTCAGCCCAGGAGTTTGTCCCTCACCTCTGATCCTGACTCCTTCCTGGCCTCTCCCCCCGCAGGTGCCTGGCTGCTGCAAACCATGCAATGAGCCATGCCCCGCCCTGGACACCCCCGCCCAGCATCTGGGCCTCCACGCTTGGGACCCTGGGAGCGGCCAACAGAGCTATGTCTGGAGACATATGATAAACCACCTCAGCCTCCACCAAGCCGCCGCACCCGTAGACCAGACCCCAAGGACCCTGGCCACCATGGGCCAGAGAGCATTACCTTCATTTCTGGCTCTGCTGAGCCGGCCCCTGAGTCCCCCACCTGCTGCCTGCTCTGGCGACCCTGGGTGTGGGAGTGGTGCCGGGCTGCCTTCTGCTTCCGCCGCTGCCGGGATTGCCTCCAGCGCTGTGGAGCCTGTGTGCGGGGATGCAGCCCCTGCCTGTCTACTGAGGACCCCACTGAGGGGACTGCCGAAGCCAACTGGGCCAAGGAGCACAATGGAGTGCCCCCCAGCCCTGATCGTGCACCCCCCAGCCGGCGGGATGGCCAGCGGCTCAAGTCAACCATGGGCAGCAGCTTCAGCTACCCTGACGTTAAGCTCAAAGGCATCCCTGTGTATCCCTACCCGAGGGCCACCTCCCCAGCCCCTGATGCGGACTCCTGCTGCAAGGAGCCACTGGCCGATCCCCCACCCATGCGACACAGCCTGCCCAGCACCCTTGCCAGTAGTCCTCGTGGCTCCGAGGAGTACTATTCTTTCCATGAGTCGGACCTGGACCTGCCCGAGATGGGCAGTGGCTCCATGTCGAGCCGAGAGATTGATGTGCTCATCTTCAAGAAGCTGACAGAGCTGTTCAGCGTACACCAGATCGATGAGCTGGCCAAGTGCACATCAGACACTGTGTTCCTGGAGAAGACCAGTAAGATCTCGGACCTTATCAGCAGCATCACGCAGGACTACCACCTGGATGAGCAGGATGCTGAGGGCCGCCTGGTACGCGGCATCATTCGCATTAGTACCCGAAAGAGCCGTGCTCGCCCACAGACCTCGGAGGGTCGTTCAACTCGGGCTGCTGCCCCAACCGCTGCTGCCCCTGACAGTGGCCATGAGACCATGGTGGGCTCAGGTCTCAGCCAGGATGGTAGGTGGGGGCCCCATGGGACTGAGGGGCAGAGTAGGGGAGGCTCTGGCCAGGGGAGGGTTGGAATGGGGTCTTTAGTCACTGTGGGTCTACCCCTCAGCCAGTCCCTGCCTTTCCTCCTCCTTTCTGTCAACTCTTGCATCCCCTCTCCCCAGCTCCCACTCTGGCCCTTCCCGGTGAGGTCCGAGCAAGGCTGAGAGAAGCATGCAGACCCTGGGAGAGCTCTCTGGCCATCGCTGCTGTCCCCAGAAAGGACAAGGTTCCCTCTGCATTCAACAAGTTTCCCCAAAAGGCTCCTCTCCTCTGCTGTCTCCTGCCAGAGTAGCTTCTAGGCCTGGTCTGGTTAACAGGACCTAGGGACCCACATGAACTTGGGCCTCTGACCTGTTCTGGGCTAACCAAAACTCCCACTCATCCATCACTCTGCGCATGCACACGTTGTCTATGTCTGTCTTTAAGCATTATTTTTCTAGCCCTGCCCAGGAGTGAGTGGCTCCTCCCTCATCGGGCTGGGAACAGAAGTAGGAAATAGGGTTGAAAGAACGTGCTAATGACCACTGCTTGCCTCACGTTCCCTCCCTAGAGCTGACAGTGCAGATCTCCCAGGAGACGACTGCAGATGCCATCGCCCGGAAGCTGAGGCCTTATGGAGCTCCAGGTGTGGTCTTGACCTAATGAGGGGTGTGGAGGGTGGGGGACTACCCTAGGGGCCCCTCACCTGCTGCTCTCCCAGCTTTCTCTTGGGGTGATGAGGATGATGTCAAAAAGGGACGGGGACCTAAGCAGCCACAGACCTGTCTCCATCTAGCAAGCTGGCTTAAAGTGGGTGCAGGTGCCCAGAATAGGCAAGCTGAAAGTGATCAGACCCCAACCTTCAAGCCCAGATGACTAGGAAAGTAGTGGGTGGGGGGCCATCCAGCATGGTGCTGGAAAGACACCCGTGTGGTTCTGTTGCAGTCTTCTTGCCCTTGACAACAACCCCCTGGGAGTGGAATCATTATCCTTTTACAGAAAGGGAGGCTAGGGCTCAGAGAGGTCAATAAACTGAGTGGGTCATCCAGCCAGGATCAGACTGACCCAGGCTCAAGTCCCACTCTGCTCCTTCTCAGCAGGCTTCTCCCTGGTCGTGGGATCTGGATGAGCTCCTTCCCCTGAGCCTGTTTCCTCCTCTCCTCTCCTTCCTACCAGGGTACCCAGCAAGCCATGACTCATCCTTCCAGGGCACCGACACAGACTCGTCGGGGGCACCCTTGCTCCAGGTGTACTGCTAACCCCTGCCAGGCCCAGCTGCCACACCCTTTCTGGGAGAAGTACGGCCTACAGAATGAAGAGGGGGACCAGGAACCCCTGTGGGAGAGGCTGGGCCTTAGACCTGAAGCAGTGCCCACCCTGGCTCCTCCTGCCTTGGCTGACTGGGTTCCTGGACCATGTGCATTTCACTGGGCCATGGGGTCTACATCTCCTTGCATCCCTAGCTGGTCTGATCCCTGCCTGGGCCCCTTCCTTCCTGCTCATGGTCTTCAGGTGGCCTGATCATGGAAAGTAAGGACTTAGGAATTACCTTCTGGGAGTGAACGCTGACTCCATCCCCCTATTGCCACCCTAACCAATCATGCAAACTTCTCCCTCCCTGGGGTAATTCAACAGTTAAAAGAAGCTTATCTTAAATGTATTGTATTTGGGGGTGGGCAGGGCCCACTCTATGTTATGTTAAGGAGTTGGTTCTGGTTCTTGGCTGATGTTCTGTATCTTAACATGACCATAGTTTGTAAGTACAAAGGTAATTGGTATCTGCCTGCTTATCTTGGCTGTCCTTTCTCTCCCATCTGCCTCACTTAACTGCTGCCCAGAGCAGGAGACAGGATATAGGTGTCCAGCCTGGCTTAGTGCCCTGCAGTTAAAGTAGGAAGGATAAAATGGGAGTAATGCTGCCCCCATTTCAGGTTCACTGTGAGTTCCAGGAGATAAAGAACCAAGCACAGAGTCTGTGCCTGAGAAAGGTTGGATAAATGGTTTCTGACACTGTTTGAGAGGTTCTTGTAGGGAGGCCTGTCCGAACTGCCTCTGCTCTCCCAGTCCACTGCCTGCAGGCTGGCCTGCTTCTGCTCAACCCACAGTTTCCCCAAAGCCCTGATCATTTGTTGGCCCTACCCAGCCTTGGACCTGCTGCTCCCCTTGCGCGCTCTCTGTGGTAATAACAGAGCACTGTGGTTTTTTTTTTTTTTTTTTTTTTTTTTTTTGAGGTGGAGTTTTTGCTCTTGTTGCCCAAGCTGCTGGAGTGCAATGGCGCAATCTTGGCTCACCGCAACCTCCGCCTCTCGGGTTCAAGCGATTCTTCTAACTTAGCCTCCCGAGCAGTTGGGATTACAGGCATGCGCCACCACGCACAGCTAATTTTGTATTTTTTAGTAGAGACAGGGTTTCTCCATGTTGGTCAGGCTGGTCTCGAACTCCTGACCTCAGGTGATCCGCCCGCCTCGGCCTCCCAAAGTGCTGGGATTAGAGGCGTGAGCCACCGCGCCTGGCCAGCACTGTGGTTTTCACCAGTATCTTCTTGGCCTCTCCAATAACCTTGGAGAAAGGACATTATTCTTTCACAGAGAGGAAATGTGGGGCTCACAGTGAGGTCAAGGAACTTAGTGGGACACGCAGTTAGTAACTGTGGCTCTGGCCTTGCTGGGGCAGATGCAGAATCCCTTCATTAGGTAGCAGAGCCCAGATGAGTTCAGAAGGATCCTACTTGGCTGCTCCTCACACACAGGCTTATCTACTGGTCCTCTTTCAGCAGAGAGGCCGGGGCAGGCCCACCAGCCCATTCTTAATTAACAAACAAGCTAGAAAGTGTTGAGGATCCCCCCACTCCAGCTCCCATTTGACCTGCTGCCCCCACCACCCTTTTTATTGTTCCGAAAGGCACTCTTTGGAAAGTAACTACTAGACAAATTGTACTTGTTTGTCCAGTTTCCTAAGGGAAACAGGATGATCTCTCAGGGCTATGAACATAGGGTTCAGTTCTAACTCCAGGCTCTGCTGTCGCATCCGGGTCAAGGCCTCCAAAAGATTAAAATGACCACGGGGCAGAACAGGAGTACAGAGCGGTAGAGTGACACCACGAACCAAGCCTCAGCCCTAGAGCACCATTTTCCAAACCTAGCCTTTTAAACCATTATTTGCATTCCCAGAAAAAAAAAAAGGTTTAGCAAGTTTGGAAAACAGACAAAGCTATGTACTGCATAGCCTCTCTGAAATCTTTAACAAGCTATTCTGAATTTTTTTTTTTCCCCGAGACAGAGTCTCGCTCTATTGCCCAGGCTGGAGTGCAGTGGCACGATCTTGGCTCGCCACAACCTCAGCCTCCCAAGTAGCTGTGATTACAGGCACGTGCCACCACACCCAGCTTTCTTTTTCTTTTTTTCTTTTTGGACACTGCTGCTCAGGCTGGAGTGCAGTGGTGCGATCTCCGCTCACTGCAAGCTCCACCTCCTGGGTTCGCACCATTCTCCTGCCTCAGCCTCCCAAGTAGCTGGGACTACAGGCGCCCGCCACCACACCCGGCTAATTTTTTGTATTTTTAGTAGAGACAGGGTTTCATCGTGTTAGCCAGGATGGTCTTGATCTCCTGACCTTGTGGTCCACCCACCTTCTGCCTCCCAAAGTGCTGGGATTACAGGCCTGGGCCACCGCACCCAGCCAACACCCAGCTAACTTTTTATATTTTTGGCAGAGATGGAGTTTCTCCATTTTGGTCAGGCTGGTTTCGAACTCCTGACGTCAAGTGATCTGCCCGCCTCGGCCTCCCAAAGTGCTGGGATTACAGGCGTGAGCTACTGTGCCCAGCTATTCTTGAATTCTAAAAAAGACATCTGTGTTCCAGAGATTTAGGAGCCAAAGAACTAAGCACTCACAGCAAGTCAACCTAGACATTCTTGCTATAATCTCTGTGGCCCAAGCATTCTGACCTCCACCCTCTAGCCAAAGTGGGGCAGGGGTCAGCTCTGTGGGCTGGATCTGAGCAAAGGGGAGCACCTCTTCAGCCCTGGGAGCTGGCTTTGAGAAGGTCTAGAATCTGCAGAGGTCCAGGTCAGAGATACAAACAATGGAGCCTCATTGGACTTTACTCTGTCCTCCTGGTAAGGTCCCTGTACCACACACACCAGATCTGAGGCCTGGGCTGTCCTCCTGGTACCCCTCCCCTGAGCCAGGCAGTGTCACCTTGGCCCTTGCTGCTCTTCTGCCCTGGGACACAATAGTCTCTAGTTTCAAGAATACTTGATTCACAGCTAGAGGGCAGACCCGCTGCAGTGGGAAGTAAAAATCAGATCAACAAGTCCAGCGGTCTTAAAACTTTGCTGGGTTGTGCACCCCTTTGAGAATCTGACATGTGTTCTGGTCTCTGTAGCCAGAAAAACTCAACCTTTGCTCAGAAACATACATAGACTAAAAGCCTTGTTTTATTTATTTATTTTTTTGAGATGGAGTCTCTGTCACCCAGGCTGGAGTGCAGTAGTGCAATGGGCTCACTGCAACCTCCGCCTCCCGGGTTCAAGCGATTCTCCTGCCTCAGCCTCCCAAGTAGCTGGGATTACAGGTGTGCACCACCACACCCGGCTAATTTTTGTATTTTTAGTAGAGACTGGGTTTCTCCATGTTGGCCAAGCTGGTCTCAAACTCCTGACATCAGGTGATCTGCTCCCCTCAGCCTCCCAAAGTGCTGGGATTACAGGCGTGAACCATCACACCCGGCCAAGCCTTGTTTTAATCTTTAAGTAATGAGAAACTAAGGCCCAGAGAGGGGCAAGGATTTGCCCTAGGTCACATGGCAGAATCTGGGCTAAAAGCCAAACTCCCAGTTCCCAGCAGCAGCCGTTAAGAGGCCTGTGCCCCAGAGAAAGGCCAGAGGCAAGAGAGGACACAGAAGGAGCTGGGCAAATCGTTTTAATGTGTAACAGTAGGCCAACTGGGGAGGACAAGGTCCCAAGCCCCAGCCTTTCTCCTGATGCCCCGGGACCTGTGTGCCTGGGCCAGTCCCATGCCTGCCTCAAGCCCTGAGGCCCACAAGTCCCAGAGAAGAGTGGGAAAGAAAGTTGGGTGGTTGCAGCTCAGCCCCAAGAGTTCAGGGAGGAAAAAACAGGGGCTAGTTGAATTTAGCCTTGGAAAAATCCATCTCCGGATGTTGATCCATGAACCTGGAGAAAGGGAAGCAAGAAGATGAAACAGCTCATCCTTCTCTTCTAAAGCTGTCCCTTCTCCCAGCACCCCCGTGTCAAGTCTAATCTCTTTAGACCTCAGCAACACCAAGCCAGGCTGGGTAGGAGCAGGGCCCAGGGTATCTGAGACCCATTTGAGTCCCGAGGCTGGAAGCTGAGGCGCCAACACTGGCATTGTTTTCCTATAGGTGGCAATGACCGCCTGTTACCCCTTCCCTCCTATCATATGCCATGAGCCGGCCTTGCCCTCAAGATGACCTCAGCAAATGACAAGAGTAGGCAAGCCGAAGCCATAAAGCCATAAACATGGCTGGAAAGGGGGCAGGGCAGCTCCTGAGGCAGCGCAGTGATCCACTCACTGCTGTCACCGAAGTCTAAGCCCCCAGGCACCCACGGTCCCCCAACCCCGTCTCTGAATTGCTCACTTCTTCAGAATCTCCTGTTTCTTCTGTTCATCTGAAGTTGGCAGCCCCATGGACTTCTGTCGCTGGTCATACATCATCTTTTCCACCATGCTGCGAGTCTCACTGTCCAGGTCTGACAGCTGAGGGCAGGCAGTGACAGGAATTGGTGAAGCTCTGGAAACAACGAGGCCCCTCACCTTCCTGCTGAAGCTCCCCCAACCAGCCAGGGCTCACCTTGGAATTCTCAGGGTTAATCTTCTTGGTGTTGATCTCAGGGTCACTGGACACCAAGCGGCTCCACCACTCCATCTTATTGATCTGTGAAGAGAACAACCAGAGGGTGGGAGGTGGCCTGCTCTGTGCACCAGGAATCACCCCTTAACCCTTTCACAACCAAACTCTCTCCCATCCACATCCTGCACTTGAGACCCTTGCAGGCCTACACTGGATCCAGAGGTACAAGACTCTGCCCTTCCTGCAGCTAGGGGAGACACAGAGGCAAAGAGTTACAAATCAGTGTGATAAGGGAAAGAAGAAAGCAGAAAGGGAGATATTCATCCAGGGTGGAGGGAGAAAAGTTTGAAAGTGACACTCGGGCTGAGTCTTAAGACACAAAGCAGTATTCCAGATTTAAAATGGGAAGAAATATATATTTTTTTTGAGATGGAGTTTTGCTCTTCTTGTCCAGGCTGGAGTGCTGTGGCACCATCTTGGCCCACTGCAACCTCTGCCTCCCGGGTTCAAGCAATTCTCCGGCCTCAGCCTCCCGAGTAACTGGGATTATAGGCATGCACCACCACACCTGGCTAATTTTTGTATTTTTAGTAGAGACGGGGCTTCACCATATTGGGCCAGGCTGGTCTCAAACTCCTGACCTCAGGTGATCTGCCTGCCTCAGTCTCCCAAAGTGTTGGGATTACAGGCATGAGCCACCACGTGCAGTGGTGCAGTCAGCTCACTGCAACCTCCACCTCCTGGGTTCAAGTGATTCTCCTGCCTCAGACTCCCAAGTAGCTGGGATTACAGGTGCCCACCACCATGCCCAGCTAATTTTTTTGTATTTTTATTAGAGATGGGGTTTGCCATCTTGGCCAGGCTGGTCTCAAACTCCTGACCTCGTGATCTGCCCTCCTCAGCCTCCCAAAGCGCTAGGATTACAGGCATGAGCTACCACGCCCAGCCAGAAAAAGTTTTTAGGCAGGGAAGTGCCAGGTGCAGTGGCTCCTACCTGTAATCCCAACACTTTGGGAAGCCAAGGCAGGAAGATCCCTTGAGCCCAGGAGTTTCAGACCAGCCTGGGCAACATGAGACCCTGTCTTTACAAAAAACATTTAAAAATTAGCCAGGTAGGGTGGCACTCGCAGTTACTCAGGAAGCTGAGGTGGGAGGGTCGTTTGAGCCCGGGAGGTCAAGGCTGCAGTAAGCCGTGATTGCGCCACTGCATTCCAGCCTGGGTGAGAACAAGACCCTGTCTCAAAAAATAAAAAATAAATTTAAAAGGCAGGGAAAGGGCTGAGCATGGTGGCTCACGCCTGTAATCCCAGCACTTTGGGAGGCCGAGGTGGGCGGATCACAAGGTCAGGAGATCGAGACCATCCTGGCTAACACAGTGAAACCCTGTCTCTACTAAAAACTACAAAACAAAACAGACAAAAAAAAAAAATACAGGCATGGTGGCGGGCGCCTGTAGTCCCAGCTACACTGGAGGCTGAAGCAGGAGATGGCATGAACCCAGGAGGCGGAGCTTGCAGTGAGCTGAGATCGCGCCACTGCACTCCAGCCTGGGCGACAAAGCAAGTGCAGAGGCATGGAGGGGTGAGTGAGTGAGGGCAGCCAGTGCCAGTCGGGCAGGCTGGGACAGGGTCTTATGTGCCCTGGGAAGTTCTCCTCAGACCCTTGGCCCTTTTCAGACCACCTTTATTTACTGATCTCTGTGTCCTACCTCTCTGTAAAGGCAGTGAGGTTGAGAATGAAGGCTTCCTGAGGGCACATATTTTCCTATGTTTTGTTCACTGTTCTCTTTCCAGCACTTAGAACAAGAACAGTACCAGGCACAGAGTAGGTGTTCAAGTATTTGATTAACTGAATGCATGTACAAACCTAGTGAAAAAGAAGTGGCTTTAGAAACTAAGACTTTCAATTCTGACTCCACCCCTTCCCAGAGGTAGGAGCTTGGGTAAATCAATGAGCTCTTTTCCTGACTCAAGCCTGTAATCTCAGCACTTTGGGAGGCCGAGGTGTGAAGATCACTTGAGGCCAGGAGTTCAAGACCAGCCTGGGAAATATAGCGAGACCCCCCGCCCCCGTCTCTACAAAAAAATTTAATAACAAAAATTAGCCGAGTGTGGTGGTGTACACCTGTGGTCTTAGCTACTCAGGAGGATGAGGCGAGAGAATTGCTTGGGCCCAAGAGTTCAAGGCTGCAGTGAGCTAAGAAGGTGTTACTGCACTCCAGCCTGGGCAACAGAGTGAGACCTTGTCTTTAAGAAAATAAAACAGAGACAGATCTACTTTAAAGAGTGTTGTCATGGGGATTAAGATAATCCCACAATGCCCCCAGCATGGCTCCTGAGTAAAATAAGCACACATCCTCCCTTCTACTTCCATCAACACCCCAGGCTAGAAGGGCTGGGCCTCACATACCTTCTCCAGATGCACAGTCACCACCTTGCCGTCCTCAATGAGCCACGAGCTCTCCTCCACCTTCACTTCATTGTAGAGCTCCCCATCGATGATCGCTGGCTGCCCCTTGAGCCCCACCCGGAGGTGCCGCCGCTGGATATCCACCACCACGTCCTTCCCTTTAAGCCGGAAGTTCACACGGAAAGGGACCGCCAGCTGCATAGGGCAGAGACAGTCAGAAGAGGCCACTAAGTGCTGCTGGTACCCCAGGCTGGCCCCCTAAGCTTTACCTCTGGTCCCTGACACTCACGTCCAGCTCCGACAGGGTCTGGGTCCAGCGGTAATTGGGCAGGTCTGCCCCGTTGCCTAGGTTGGGCTTCAGTTTTCCTTTGTCCTTCTCATCTTCCTCCTCCTCATCTTCCTCAGTCTCCTGCTTACAATCAGGGACACTCAGCTACTTACTTGACAGACAAGACACAGATTGAACCCTCACTGGGCCAAGCCCAGGGCTAGCACTGGGCATACAGCCACAAAAGAAAACAGACCTGGTCCCTGCCCACTCCACAGAGGGGCAGACCCCCAAGACTTGGTCCACTGGGAACCAGGTAAAACTTCGTTCTGATCTCAGTCTGAGAGGAGCTCAGACTATTATACCATGTGACAAAGGATATGGCTGGGCCCACAGAACCCAGCCAACCTCAGATGGGACCTGTAATAGGCACTGCCCTCTCTGGCTATTGGGTTTTCTTGCCATAAATGGGTTAAGGTCAGTCGTTTTTTATTTTATTTTTTTGGGACGGAGTCTTGCTCTGTCGCCCAGGCTGGAGTGCAGTGGCGCGATCTCGGCTCATGGCAACCTCCGCCTCCTGGGTTCAAGCAATTCTCTGCCTCAGCCTCCCGAGTAGCTGGGATTACGGGCGCCCGCCATCATGCCTGGCAAATTTTTGTATTTTTAGTAGAGATGGGGTTTCACCATCTTGGCCAAGTTGGTCTTGAACTCCTGACCTCGTGATTTACCCACCTCGGCCTCCCAAAGTGCTGGGATTACAGGTGTGAGCCACCGCGCCTGGCAGGTTTTTATTTTTTTAACCTGGATCCTTTGGTTCAATGTCTCTGAGTGTGATCTTAAAGTATGGGGAAGATTCCCAAAGCCAGGAGGGGAGGGGATAGGATAAGGAAGGGTATTCCAGAGAAAGCAGTAGGCAGGAGATTTCCTGTAAGTTCCAAGCTCCTGGCTCATCCCAAGTCCCTGCAGTCCATCTCACCTGCTTCCCTGGGGAGTCAAGGCTGCCGTTCTTGAGCTGGGCCTCATGATTCTCTGCATCCTTTTTCTGGGGCAAAGAGCACAGCAGTTGGCAACAGGACCCCACTGCTCAGTGCCAGTGGGGATCTGAGGGGTGGAGAAGGGAAGCCCACCCTTCACCTGGTCAATCTCTAGCTGCAGCCTCTCTGCCTCTTCATCAGTTAGCTCCTTGATCTGGGGCCCTGAGGTCTCTGACTTGGCTTCCTTGGCCAGTCTGGCGGCCCGCTCCACCTTCTCCCGCCGCTCGGCCTCCTGCCGGGCTCTCTTCTCCCGCCGGGTCTTCTGTGCCAGCTGATTGTGGTGGCTGAAAGTCTGTGTGATAAGCTGGAGAGGGAAGAAAGGCCATGAGGCATCAGAGCAGGGGACAGTGTCCCATAGCCTGGAGTCCAGCCCCACTCTCTACCTGCTGGGTGCAAGAGCAAAGCACTGCACCCAGAGACTCGGTTTCCTCATCTGCAAAATGAGGAAAATACATCTATCTCATAGGGTTGTAATGACAATACCTGCAAAGCACCTGTCTCAATAAACTGGCTGTTTTAAAAAGTGATGCTTGGCCGGGCGCGCTGGCTCACACCTGTAATCCCAGCACTTTGGGAGGCTGAGGAGGGTGGATAACAAGGTCAAGACCATCCTGGCCAACATGGTGAAACCCTGTCTCTACCAAAAATACAAAAAAAAAAAAAAAAAAAAAAAAAAAAAAATAGCTGGGCATGGTGGCGGGGGCCTGTAATAATCCCAGCTACTTGAGAAGCTGAGGTGGGAGAATTGCTTGAACCTGGGAGGCAGAGGTTGCAGTGAGCAGAGATCGTGCCACTGCACTCCAGCCTGGTGACAGAGCAAGACTCCATCTCAAAAAATAATAATAATAAATAAATAAAGGAATTGGAGACTAGTCTGGCCAACATGGTGAAACCCCGTCTCTACTAACAATACAAAAAAATTAGCCAGGCATGGTGGCGTGCGCCTGTAATCCCAGCTACTCAGGAGGCTGAGGCAGGGGAATGGCTTGAACTAGGGAGGTGGAGGTTGCAATGAGCCGAGATCAGGCCACTGCACTCCAGCATGGGTGACAAAGCGAGACTCTGTCTCAAAAAAACCAAAACAAACAAAGTGGCGCTGTTTAAAGTAAAAACTCAAGCCTCAGTCCCTCACAAGCCTTTCCTGAGTTCTCAGGCCCACTCCTCTGACTAATCACTCTTACTCTTAGTGCATCCTGTCTCCAAGACCACAGTCCAGCTATGCAAGACTTGACACCACACCCAAAAGGCCACGTTAGCAGAAAGCCAGGGAGCTTTCTTTTTTTTTTTTTTTAATTTTTTTTTGAGATGGAGTTTCACTCTTGTTGCCCAGGCTGGAGTGCAGTGGCGTGATCTTGGCTCACTGCAACCTCCGCCTCCCGGGTTCAAGTGATTCTCCTTCCTTAGCCTCCCGAGTAGCTGGGATTATAGGCATGTGCCACCACGCCTGGCTAATTTTGTATTTTTAGTAGAGATGGGGTTTCTCCATGTTGGTCAGGCTGGTCTCGAACTCCCGACCTCCAGTGATCCGCCTTCCTCGGCCTCCCAAAATGCTGGGATTATAGGTGTGAGCCACCGTGCCCAGTCAAAGTGCTGGGATTACAGGTATGAGCTACCGCGCCAGGTCAAAGCCAGGGAGCTTTCTTGAAGGAAGAGCCTGTTCACCCTCTCTCCAGCCAGCAAGCTATCAACTTCAAATCCTTTTTCTCCACTACACCTTCCCAGGAGGTTTCCACTCCAGGATGTGCTAGCCAGCATCCCTGCTACCCAAGGGCAACCCTCCACCCATACTATTGCCACCTGTCATTATTTGGCTCCTGGCCTTAGACAAGTGAACAACTTTGACTCTTTCTAAGCCTGTTTCCTTATCCGTCATGAGGATTGAGTATGACAGCACAAATCAAGAGCCTAGTGAGGTCCACATCACAGGGTTCCCCTGACCTGCAGCATCAGCATCACCTGGAACCTGTTAGAAACGCTAAATCTTAAGCCCCACTCCAGATCTACTGGATCAGAAATTCTGGGGTATGGCCAGGCAATCCGTATTTTTAACAAGCCCTCCTGGCCAATGTCCATGCATACTTCAAAGTCACACCTAGATTTGAGTTCCTGGTCTACTCTTACCTGCGTGACCCTGAGGTCATGTCTCTGTGCCTCTATCTTGTTATTATTATTATTATTTTTGAGGGATGGTCTCACTCACCCAGGCTGGAATGCATTTGACCTCCCGGGGCTAAGGTGATCCTCCCACTTCAGCCTTCCCAGTGGCTGGGACTATAAGTACATGCCACCATGCCTGGCTAATTTTTGTATTTTTTGTAGAGACAAGGTTTTGCCGTGTTGCCCAGGCTGGTCTCAAACTCCTGGGTCAAGTGATCCACCTGCCTCATCTTCCCAAAGTGCTGGGATTACAAGTGTAAGCCATTATGCCTGGTCTATGTTATTATTTCTAAAAGCAGTCTTGGCCAGGTGTGGTGGCTTATGCCCGTAATCCCAGCACTTTGGGAAGATGAGGCAGGTGGATCACTTGAGGCCGAGGCGGGCAGATCACCTGAGGTCAGGAGTTCTTGACCACCCTGGCCAACATGGTAAAACCCTGTCTCTACTAAAAATCCAAAAATGAGCCCGGTGTGGTGGCACACGCCAGTAGTCCCAGCTACCTAGGAGGCTGAGGTGGGAGAATCACTTGAACCCGGGAGGCAGAGGCTGCAGTGAGCAGAGATCGCGCCACCAGCCTGGGCAACAGAGCGAGACCCTGTCTCAAAATAAATAAAAGCAATCTTGGCATGTGTTGTTCTTTGCCTAGAATGTCTCATCCCCATTCTCAGGTCACCTAACAAACCAATTCATCCTCCATGACCAGTCAAGTGTCAAAGTTTCACCTCTGGCCAGGAACATACCCTTAGGACACTCAACTCAATGCCAACCCATACACAGTGTGCATGTGCACACATACGCACATACCCCTAGAGGCCTTGCAGGGCACTTGCCATGTGATCAGTGGTCAATAAACCCTCTTTCAAGCATCTCTAAGGCAGAACTGCAGGGAAAGCTCTGCAGGGGCTCAAGGTCACAGAAGTCACCCACGGGCCCCCAGACCTGGGGTTCTGCTAAATGCCCTGTGGATTCTCACCCATTTGACGCCAAATTCTCCTGCTATGCCCAAACCCCCGTCCCATGCCACATCACAGTAGCTCCACACTCTACAAGGTTAAAGAACACCAAACGTACCCCCTAAACCACGAATTAAACTGGTAGGGGAGGCCATTCTGCTGTCAGTAGAAACAATAGGTCATAATTACACCAGCAGAGGCTGTTCCACCACAGGGCCTTGGTCCTAAGTCCCTAATCAGAGAGACCTTGAACTAAAGGCATTTGCCAACCAGTGGCCAAAGGGAGGTGGGAGCAGGGCCCTCCCCTCTCCCAGCTCCACTGAATCATGTCACATCCCATTTGTACTTCCTTCCTAGCTCCTGGAGGTTAAGCAAGGGCAGAGCTAAACCACCAGGCAGAGTCAAGGCCAATCACAGCAGCCTCTGACCCATCCTCCCATCAGCTTAACCTAGGCCCAGCCTCAGACAGATAACCCCAGGGGTGTGGAAGCTTACCCAGAGGCTGTCACCGACTCAAGCTTCGGTCACTGGACACATCTTTGGGAACCACAGCCAACCAGGGTGGGGAGGGCTGGGCCTGCTCTAAATCCAAGCCTGTCACTCTCCCCCAGAAGAGGCCCAGGACAGTACAGGCATGTGCCACCATGCCAGCCTTCTCAAATACTTTTCAGAAGGCAGAAGAATTTTATGAAATAGCTGTTATTCAAATGCTAATCCAGGTCGGGCACGGGGGCTCCCATCTGTAATCCCAGCACTTTGGGAAGCAGAGGCAGACAGATCACTTGAGCCCAGGAGTCTGAAACCAGCCTGGGCAACATAGGAAGACCCTGTCTCTATAAAAAATACAAAAATTAGCTGAGTGTAGTGGTACGTGCCTGTAGTTCCAGCTACTCGAGAGACTGAGGCAGGGGGATTGCTTGAGCCTGGGAGGTCAAGACTCCAGTGAGCCATGATCACATCACTGCACCCCAGCCTGGGTGACAGAGCAAGACTCTGTCTCAAAAAAACAAACAAATAAATAGAAATAAAAATAAATAAATAAAATGCTAGCGCACTGAGGAACTACATCTGTGCAAATAAATTTAAGTTTACCGGGTACAGTGGCTCATAGCGGTAATCCCAGCACTTTGGAAAGGCCGAGGCGGGCAGATCGCTTGAGCTCAGGAGGTTAAGACCAGCCTGGACAACATGGTGAGACCCCGTCTATACCAAAAATACGAAAATATTAGCCGGACACGGTGGCATATGCCTGCAGTCCCAGCTACTCGGGAGGCTAAGATGGAAGGACTGCTTGAGCCTGGGAGCCGGAGGTTGCTGTGAACTGAAGGTTACAGTGAGCCGAGATTGCGCCGCTGCACTACAACCTGCGTGAGAGTGAGAACCTGTCTCAAAACAAAACCCCCCTAAACAATGGGGTTTGGAGTTTCTAGGGTGGTGAACACATCAAGGTGTCGGGAGGGTGGCACACCCAGAGAGGGTATGGAGGCTCCAGGCCCCACCCCTGTACCTAGCCCTACACAGCTATTTGGCTGTTCCTGAGTTATGTCTTTTATAATAAACCAGTAACAGTAAATGAAGCACTTTCCTGAGTTCTGAATCATTCTAGCAAATTATTAAACCTGAAAAGGTGGTCATGGCAAACCCCAGTTTACAGCTGGTTGGTCAGAAGTACACGAGGCAACTTGGAACTTATAACTGGTGTGTCAAGTGGGCACTGTCTTATGGGACTGAGTCCTTAACCTGTGGAGTCTGCAGTAATTCTGGGTAGTTACAGTCAGAATTCAATTGAATTGTAGGATACCCAGTTGGTGTCCAGAGAACTGGAGAACTGGTCATCGAGTGGTGGAAAAACCCTACACATTTGGTGTCAGAATGGCTGTGAGTAAAAACCATTCTTAGGATGCAATACACAAAATCCAGATTGTGGGAAACTTTGCCAGGACAAACAACCCTTTATTCAAAAAACAAATTGCAAGGAAAAAAGAGGTATCTTTTGTTTTATTTTTTAAATCTTAAAATTTTTTTTTGTAGGCCAGGTAGGGTGACTCACGCCTGTAATCCCAGCGCTTCGGGAGGCCAAGTTGGGTGGATCACCTGAGGTCAGGATTTAGACCACTGGAGTTTGAGACCAGCCTGGCCAACATGGTGAAACCCTGCTTCTACTAAAAATACAAAAATTAGGCCGGGCTCGGTGGCTCACACCTGTAAACCAGGCACTTTGGGAGGCCGAGGCAGGCGGATCACCTGAGGTCGGGAGTTCAAGACCAGCCTGACCAACTTGGAGAAACCCTGTCTCTACTAAAAATACAAAAATTAGCCAGGCGTGGTGGCGCATGCCTGTAATCCCAGCTACTTGGGAAGCTGAGGCAGGAGAATCGCTTGAACCCAGGAGGCAGAGGTTGTGGTGAGCCGAGATCAGGCCATTGTACTCCAGCCTGGGCAACAACAGCAAAACTCCATCTCAAAAAAAAAAAAAAAAATATATATATATATATATATATATATTAGCCGGGTGTGGTGGTGGGTGCCTGTAATCCCAGCTACTTGGGAGGCTGAGGCAGAAGAACTGCTTGAACTCAGGAGGCGGAGGCTGCAGTGAGCCAAGATCATGCCACTGCACTCCCGCCTCAGCACCAGAGACTCCAAGTCAAAAAACAAAACAAAACATTTTTTTTGTAGAGATGGAGTCTCACTGTATTACTCAGGCTGGTCTTCAACTCCTGGGCTCAAGTGATCCTACCACCTCAGCCTCCCAAAGTGCTGTGATTACAGGCCTGAGCCACTGTGCCTGACCCTTAATTTTTTGTTTTTGTCTTTGTTTGAGGTCTCTTAATCTACAGGTTTCTATCACCCAGTGTAATGTGTGAACCTTATTTGAATTAGGAATCAAACAATCGTAATCAAATACCCAATAAAAAAGACAAATGTCTTGACTAGATGATATATGATATCATCTAGTTCTGTGTCCCCACCCAAATCTCATCTTGAATTGTAGTTCCCATAATCCCCACATGTCATGGGAAGGACCTGGTGGGGGGTAATTTGAATCATGGAGCTGGCTACCCCCATGCTGCTTTCTTGATAGTGAGTTATCATGAGATCTGATGATTTTACAAGGGGCTTTTCCCCCTTTGCCTGGCACTTCTCCTTCCTGCCACCTTGTAAAGGTGGTGCCTGCTTCCCCTTCACCTTCCACCCTGACTGTAAGTTTCCTAAGGCTTCCTCAGCCATGCAGAACTATGAGTCAATTAAACCTCTTTCCTGGCCATAGTACATGAGGATTCTGTATTAGTCTGTTCTCATGCTGCTATGAAGGAACACCCTAGACTGGGTAATTTATAAAGAAAAGAGGTTTACGGCTGGGCACAGTGGCTCACGCCTGTAATCCCAACACTTTGGGAGGCCAAGGGGGCACGGAACACCTGACGTCAGGAGTTCGAGACCAGCTTGGCCAACAAAGTGAATCCCTGTCTCTACTAAAAATACAAAAATTAGCCAGGCGTGGTGGCAGGCATCTGTAATCCCAGCTACTCGGGAGGCTGAGGCAGGAGAATCGCTTGAAGCCAGGAGGCAGAGGTTGCAGTGAGCTGAGATTGCCCCACTGCACTCCAGCCTGGTGACAGAGCGAGACTCTGTCTCAAAAGAAAAAAAACAAAAAACAAAAACAAAAAAACCTCTGTCCTGGCCGGGCGCGGTGGTTCACGCCTGTAATCCCAGCATTTTGGGAGGCCAAGGCAAGTGGATCATGAGGCCAGGAGATCGAGACCATCCTGGCTAACACGGTGAAACCCCGTCTTTACTAAAAACACAAAAAATTAGCCGGGCATGGTGGGGGGTGCCTGTAGTCCCAGCTACTGGAGGCTGAGGCAGGAGAATGGCGTGAACCCAGGAGGTGGAGCTTGCAGTGAGCCCAGATTGCGCCACTGCACTCCAGCCCGGGCGACAGAGCGAAACTCCATCTCAAAAAAAAAAAACGACGACAAAAAAACCTCCGTCCTTTATAAATTACCCAGTCTCGGGTATTTCTTCACAGCAGCATGAGAACGAAGTAATACCTTGTCACAGATAAGCTTTGGACTGGGACTTATGGGTTAATGCAGAAATGAATTAAGACTTTGTGGGGCTGTTGGAAGGGCATGATTATGTTTTGAAATGTGAAGACATGAGATTTGGGGGGGGGACCAGGGGCAGAATGATACCATTTGGCTCTGTTTCCCCACCCAAATCTCACCTTGAATTGTAATTCCCACATGTCAAAGGCAGTACCAGGTGGAGGTAACTGAATCACCAGGGTGGTTTCCCCCATGCTGTTCTCATGATACGAGTGAGTTCTCACAAGATCTGATGGTTTTATTAGCATCTGGCATTTCTTCTGCTGGCACTCATTCTCTCTCCTGCCAATCTGTGAAGAAATGCCTTCTTCCATGATTTTAAGTTTCCTGAGGCCTCCCCAGTCATGCAGAACTCTGAGTCAATTAAACCTCTTTTCTTTTTTTTCTTTTTTGAGACAGAGTCTCGCTCTCTCGACAGGCTGGAGTGCCATAGCGCAATCTCGACTCACTGCAACCTCTGCCTCCCGGGTTTAAGCGATTCTCTTGCCTCAGCCTCCTAAGTGGCTGGGAATACAGGCACACTCCACCACACCCAGCTAATTTTTGTATTTTTAGTAGAGCTTGGGTTTCACCATGTTGGCCAGGATGTTCTTGATCTCCTGACCTCGTGATCTGCCCACCTTGGCCACCCAAAGTGGTGGGATTACAGGCGTGAGCCACCGTGCCCAGCCGTAAACCTCTTTTCTTTATGAATTACCCAGTCTAGGGTATTCCTTCATAGCAGCATGAGAACAGACTAATACAGAATCCTCATGTACTATTAGTGGTAGTGTCAAATGGTGCATCTGCTATGGAAAAGATCATGGCATTTCCTCAAAAAACTAAAAACTGGCTGGATGCAGTGGCTCAAACCTGTAATCCCAGCACTTTGGGAGGCCGAGGCGGGTGGATCACCTGAGGTCAGGAGTTTGAGACCAACCTGGCCAACATGGTGAAACCCCGTCTCTACTAGAAATACAAAAATTAGCCAGGTGTGGTGGCAGGTGCCTGTAATCCCAGCTACTCAGGAAGCTGAGGCAGGAGAATCGCTTGAACCCAGGAGGCAGAGGTTGCAGTGAGCCGGGATTGCATCACTGCACTCCAGCCTGGGCAACAAGAATAATACTCTGTCTTAAAAACAAAAACAAAAACAAAAACAAAAACTACCATATGATCCAATAGATTACACTGCCGAGTAACACCTACAAGAATTGAAAATAGAATCTCAAAATATTTGTGCACCTATGTTCACAAAAGTACTATGCACAATAACCAAAGGGTGAAAGCAACCCAAAAGTCCATCAACAGAAGAATAGATTAAAAAAAAAAAAAATTGTGGCCGGGCGCAGTGGTCAAGCCTGTAATCCCAGCTCTTTGGGAGGCCGAGCCAGGCAGATCACGAAGTCAGGAGTTCAAGACCAGCCTGGCCAATATGGTAAAACCCCAACTCTAATAAAAATACAAAAATTAGCCGGGCGTGGTGGCGTGTGCCTGTAGTCCCAGGTACTCGGGAGGCTGAGGTTGCAGTGAGCCAAGATCGTGTCACTGCACTCCAGCCTGGGCAAGAAACAGAGCAAGACTTGTCTCAAAAAGAAAAAAAAAAATTGTGATATATACATATAATGGAATATTATTCAGCCTTAAAGGGGATGGAAATCCTGTCACATGCTACAATGTGGATAAATCTGTGGACATTACATTAAATGAAATAAGCCAGTCACAGTATGATTCCATTTATATGAAGTATCTACAGTAGTCAACCTACACAGAAAATAGAACAGCAGTTACCAGGAGGTAGGGGAGGGAACAAAGCGAAGTTGCTTAATGGGTACAGGGTTTCAGTTCCCTAAGATGCAAAGAGGTCTTAGAAATATGTTTCTTAGTGTAAGTTCACTTAACACTACTGAACTGTACACTTAAAAATGGTTAACATGGGCCAGCACAGTGGCTCACATCTGTTATCCTAGAACTTTGGGAGGCCGAGTCAGGCAGATCACTTGAGCCCTGGAGTTAGAGACCAGCCTGGGAAACATGGTAAAACCTCATCTCTACAAAAAAAATAGAAAAATTAGCTGGGGGCGGATCACAAGGTCAAGAGTTCGAGACCAGCCTGGCCAATGTTAGTGAAACCCTGTCTCTACTAAAAATACAAAAATTAGCCAGGCGTGGTGGTGGGCACCTGTAGTCCCAGCTACTTGGGAGGCTGAGGCAGGAGAAATCTCTTTTTTTTTGAGACTGAGTCTCGTTCTGTCGCCAGGCTGGAGCGCAGTGGCGATCTTGGCTCACTGCAACCTCCGACTCCTGGGTTCAAGCGATTCTCCTCCCTTAGCCTCCCGAGTAGCTGGGATTATAGGAGAGTGCCACCATGCCCGGCTAATTTTTGTATTTTTAGTAGAGACAGGGTTTCACCGCGTTGGCCAGGATAGTCTCGATCTCCTGACCTCATGATTCGCCCACCTCGGCCTCCCAAAGTGCTGGGATTACAGGTGTGAGCCACTGCGCCCAACCGGTACGAGAAATCTCTTGAACCCGGGAGGCACAGGTTGCAGTGAGCCGAAATGGTGCCACTGCACTCCGACCTGGGCGAAAAAGCGAGACTCTACCTCAAAAAAAAAAAAAATAGGCCAGGCGCAGTGGTTCATGCCTGTAATCCCAGCACTTTGGGAGGCTGAGGCAGGCAGATCACCTGAGGTCAGGAGTTCGAGATCAGCCTGGCCAACGTAGTAAAACCCCATCTCTACTAAAAATACAAAAATTAGCCAGGCGTGGTGGCACACGCCTGTAATCCCATGCTACTCGGGAGGCTGAGGTGGGAGAACTGCTGGAACCTGGGAGGCAGAGGTTGCAGTGAGCCAAGATGGCGCCACTGCACTCCAGGCTGGGCAACAGAGCGAGACTCCGTCTCAAACAAACAAACAAACAAACAAAAAAAACCAAAACAAAGGTTAAGAAGGTAAATTTTATGATGTGCTTTTTACCACACTTTTTTTCTGAGACAGAGTCTCGCTCTGTGGCCCAGGCTGGAGTGTAATGGCGTGATCTCGGCTCACTGCAACCTCTGTCTCCCAGGTTCAAGCAATTCTCCCACCTCAGCTTCTCGAGTAGCTGGGATTACAGGCCCCTGCCACCATGCCCAGCTAATTTTTGTATTTTTAGTAGAGACGAGGTTTCACCATTTGGCCAGGCTTGTCTCAAACTCCTGACCTCAGGTGATCTGCCCACCTCGGCCTTCCAAAGTGCTGGGATTACAGGTGTGAGCCACTGTGCCCAGCCCACTATTTTTTTTTTTTTTTTTTTGAGACAGGCTCTAGCTCTGTTGCCCAGGATGGATTACAGTGCTGTTTATCATGGGTCACTGCAGCCTCAAACTCCTGGGCTCCAGAGATCCTCCCACCTTGGTCTGCAGAGTAGCTGGGACTATAGGCTTGTGCCACCACTCTTGGCTATGATTTTCTATTTTTTGTACAGATATGCTCTATGTTGGACCAGACTGGTCTTGAACACCTGGCCTCAAGTGATCCCCCCATCTCAGCCCATATTTTTTAAAAAAACAAAAGAGCTGGGTAAAATGGCGGCCGCAAAGGCGGGTAGGTCGCTTGAGATCAGAATCAGAAATTCAAGACCTGCTTGGGCAAGATGGTGAAACCCCCACTCTACAAAAAATACAAAAATTAGCTGGGTGTGGTGGGGCACGCCTATACTCCCAGTTACTCAGGAGGCTGAGGTGAGAGGATCGCCTGAGCCTAGTGGTCATGGCTGCAGTGAATCATGATTGCACTACTGGACACCATCCAGGCTGGGCAGCAGAGCAAGACCCTGTCTCAAAACAAAACAAAACACAATAGTAAGAGAGCATTGAGGGAAATCAGAACCCTGACTGGATGTGGATCTCTGGTAATATTTAAAGAATTGGTATGCTTTTCTGGAGAAGGTAATACCATTACAGTTATATTTGTTGTGGTCGTTGTTGTTGTTTTTGTTTTTGAGACGGAGTTTCACTCTTGTTGCCCAGGGTAGAGTGCAGTGGTGCGATCTCGACTCACTGCAACCTCCGCCTCCTGGGTTCAAGTGATTCTCCTGCCTCAGCCTCCTCAGTAGCTGGGATTACAGGCGCCTACCACCATGCCCGGCTAATTTTTGTATTTTTAGTAGGGACAGGGTTTCACCATATTGGCCAGGCTGGTCTCTAACTCCTGACCTCAGGTGATCCACCCACCTCAGCTTCCCAAAGTGCTGGGATTACAGGTATGAGCCACTGCGCCTGGCCCTACAGTTATGTTTTTAAATGGTAACTTTTCTTTTAGATAGTCACATAATATTTACTCATCAAAAAATATGCCTTCAATTATATGTAAGTGGAATGCAATAGGGTAGTCCCACCGTACCCACGAAGATTTGTTCCAAGACCACTCCCCAACACTAATTTCCGAGGATGCTCAAGTCCCTTATATAAAATGGCATTTTATTTGCATATAACCTACATGCATCCTCCTGTATACTCTCAATCATCTCTAGATTACCTAATACCTAATACAATGTAACTGCTATGGATGTAAGTAATTAGATTGTATTTTTTTAATTTGTTTTTTGTTTTTGTTTTTTTCAGAAGGGGTCTTGCTATGTTGCCCAGGCTGATCTCAAATTCCTGGGCTCAAGCCATCCTCCCATCTCAGCCACCCAAGTAGCTGGGATTACAGGTGTGCGTCACCACGTCGGGCTTAATTCATATTATTTTTTATTATTGTACTGTCATTTAAAAAGATTTTTTTTCCAAATATTTTCCATCAGTGGTTGGTTAAGCTCATGGATGCCGAGCCCACGGATACAAAGGATCAACTGTATTTGTCCTTCTGTGACCAGCTTATTTCATATAACATGATGTCCTCCAAGGTACATCCATGTAGCAATGGACAGGATTTCTTTCCCTTTTAAGACAGAATAACATCCCAGAGTATGTCTATACCACATTGTTTATCCATTCACCTGCTGGTGGAGCCTTTGGTTCCTTCCACCTTTTGGCTGTTATGAATAAGGCTGCTGTGAACATGGGTGTGCAAATAAATCCTCCTTCTAATTATTTTGGGTATATACCCACAAGCATGACTGCTGGAACATACGATAGTTGTATTCTTTAACTTTTTGAGAAACCGCCATAACGTTTTCCACAGCAGATGCACCATTTGACATTCCCACCAACAGTGTACAAGGGTTCCAGTTTCTCCCTATCTTTGTCAACACTTGTTATTTTGTTTTATCTTTTAACGGATGCTATCCTAACAGATGTGAAATAGTATCTCATTGTGGGTTTTGTTTTGGAAACAAAGTCCTGCTCTGTCACCCAGACTGCAGCGTAGTGACACAATCACGGCTCACTGCAGCCTCAACCTCCCAGGCTCAAGCAATCCTCCTACCTCAGCCTCCTGAGTGGCTGGGACTAGAGGCATGTGCCACAAGGCCTGGCTAATTTTTATTTATGAGTTCCTAAATATGAAATTCACAATTAAATGTTATTTTTCCTCTGCACTGCATATTTTCTCATAATCTGGTGTTCTTCAATTGACTTAAATGTCTTTTACCATTTACAAAGTTTCAGCATCTGAAAAGGCAAACAGCTATCTCTTCTTTTATAGCTTCCAGTTTTCTAATGCTGAAAAGTCTCCCCCACATAAGACTATAGTTTCCTAGCTTTCCTTACAGGATTTTTCTTATCGGTATTTTTATAGAGTATGACAGATGGCAAATTTTGTTTTTTTAACCAAAAAAAATTCATGTAGCAGCATGACTTATTAAATCATGCTTTGCCTAATGAACTGAATTACCACAGTAGACACATTAAATCCTCATAAATGCTAGACTTTATTCCAGGATTTTCTATTCTGCTT
Organism: Gorilla gorilla gorilla; assembly: GCF_029281585.2. Taxonomy (NCBI): domain Eukaryota; kingdom Metazoa; phylum Chordata; class Mammalia; order Primates; family Hominidae; genus Gorilla; species Gorilla gorilla. The sequence goes on from NC_073224.2 coordinate 213,019,512, forward strand.
CACTGGTCCATTTTTCTCTTCTTCTATCAATACCATATTGATTAGATCACTATGGCTGTATTCAAGTTTACAATTCCTAGCCCCAAAAGCTATAAAACTAAAAGTGCTTTTGTATTTTTTTGTAAGTTCGTGGCATGAGGTATTTACAGCCTTCATTTCTTCTACTTGGTATGTATATTGATATATATATCTCTGCAGAAATATTAATGTGTTTTGTTGCAGGATGCAGCTCCTGGCCTGGGATTAGATTATTGTATGTAATGCACATTATATGCACTGTATTGCCTTCTTGAAATCCAAATAATTTTAAATACCAAAACACATGTGGCCCCAAGGGATTCTGAAGTGGATTGTGGTCTTTGCCTTTTTTTAAATCCTCGTAACATCCTTGTAAGGTAAGGACTGCTCCCTCTTACAGTTAAGAAAAATTAGGGGCTGGGCGCGGTGGCTCATGACTGTAATCCCAGCACTTTGAGGGGCCAAAGCGGGCAGATCACGAGCTCAGGAGTTCGAGACCAACCTGACCAACATGGTGAAACCCCGGCTCTACTAAAAATACGAAAATTAGCCAGGCATAGTGGCGGGCGCCTGTAATCCCAGCTACTCAGGAGGCTGAGGCAGAAGAATCGCTTGAACCTGGGAGGCAGGGATTGCAGTGAGCTGAGATCGCTCCACTGCTCTCCTGCCTAGGTCATAGAGCAAGACTCCGTCTCAAAAAAAAAAAAAAAAAAAAAAAGAAAAAGAAAAAGAAAAAGAAAAATTAGGTAGTCCCAGCACTTTGGGAGGCTAAGGCGGCTGGATCACGCCACTGTGCTCCAGCTGGGACAACAGAGCAAGACCTGACACACACACACACACACACACACACACACACACACACACAAAGGGTTCATCTCTCTCCCTTCTTACAGCTATTCATCCTTCATATCTGAAGCATCACTTCCTCACAAAGTCTTCTCTAAGCCCCAACCTAGGTTAGTTTTATGTTCCCAGGGATTCTGCCCCAACACCCACTACTTTTTCACTGCTTGTTTTTTTTATTTTGGCTACACTGTGAGATCCATGAAAACAAAGAACAAATCTGTATTCACCTCTGCAATCCCAAAGGGTTTGATATAGCACCTAACATAATCCAAAGTGTTAAGTGTTCAATAAACATTCATTGAAAAAAGTAGGCCGGGTGCAGTGGCTCACGCCTGTAATCCCAGCACTTTGGGAGGCTGAGGCTGGGGGATCACCTGAGGTCAGGAGTTTGAGAACAGCCTAATCAACATGGTGAAACCCGTCTCTACTAAAAATACAAAATTAGCCAGGCATGGTGGTGCATGCCTGTAATCCCACCTACTTAGGAGGCTGAGGCAGCAGAATCACTTACAACCTGGGAGGCAGAAGTTGCAGTGGGCTGAGATCGCGCCATTGCACTCCAGACTAGGCAACAAGCATGAAACTCCGTGTCAAAAAAAAAAAAAGAAAGAAAAAATAAATGACTAGTCCCAAAAGCTATAAAAACTAAAAGTGCTTTTGTATTTTTTTATAAGTTTGCGGCATGAGGTTTTACAGGTAGTCTGACCCACAGAAAGGCCAGAGGTGTTAGTGACAATACAGAAAAAATATCTGAGCTAGAAGAGGTCTACTTTCTCCCATTTTACAGATGTAAAGATGGAAAGAACCAGAGCATTGCTGGGAACTCGACTAGGTGACAAAGCTAGACCAAGAACCTGGGACTCCTACTCTTAGGTAATGTGTCTATGACAGAGTGGCCTCAGACCTTCAGGACACATTAAAGAGTTTACCAACTTGTTAGAATCCTGAAGCCACAGAAAACGGTTTGCAAAGAACGTCTCCTTATTATGTCTCTTGTTTATGCCTATTATAAAGATAATGGCGCCGGGCGTGGTGGCTCACGCCTGTAATCTCAGCTACTCAGGAGGCTGAGCACAATAATTGCTTGAACCCAAGAGGCAGACATTGCAGTGAGCCAAGATCGCACCATTGCACTCCAGCCTGGATGAAAAGAGCGGGACTCTGTCTCAAAAAAAAAAAAAGAAAAAAAAAAAAAAAAGGCTGGGCGTGGTGGCTCACACCTGTAAATCCCAGCACTTTGGGAGGCCGAGGCAGGCGGATCACCTGAGGTTGGGAGTTCAAGACCAGCCTGGCCAACATGGTGAAACCCCATCTCTACTAAAAATACAAATATTATCCAGGCGTGGTGGTGCATGCCTGTAATCCCAGCTACTCGGGAGGCTGAGGCAGGAGAATTGCTTGAACTTGCAAGGCGGAGGTTGTGGTGAGCCGAGATCGTGCCATTGCACTGCAGCCTGGGCAACAGAGTGAAACTCTGTCTCAAATTAAAAAAAAAAAATTCCTCATGATATAACAATTTTCAAAAGTATAATTACAACCTTAAGGAATCAGAAAGAAGTTCAAGGTCTCAGAATCAATACTACAAAACAGAAATCCTTTAACTCTGAGTCACAGCATCTGAGAAGACATGCCTCTGAGTATTTCTAAATTTCTTTCTTTTTTTTTTTTTTTTTGAGACGGAGTCTCGCTGTTGCCCAGGCTGGAGTGCAGTGTCGCGATCTCGGCTCACTGCAAGCTCCGCCCCCCAGGGTTCACGCCATTCTACTGCCTCAGCCTCCAGAGTAGCCGGGACTACAGGCGCCCGCCACCTCGCCCAGCTAATTTTTTGTGTTTTTAGTAGAGACGGGGTTTCACCGTGTTAGCCAGCATGGTCTCAATCTCCTGACCTTGTGATCTGCCCGCCTCGGCCTCCCAAAGTGCTGGGATTACAGGCGTGAGCCACCGCGCCCGGCCTTCTAAATTTATTTCTAAGCATCAGTTTCTAATATTTGCCCAGTCTCATCTCCTAGGTAATTAGTTAAAACCTCCTCAGGCCGGGTGCAGTGGCTCACACCTGTACTCCCAGCGCTTTAGGAGGCCGAGGTGGGTGGATCACTTGAGGTCAGGGGTTCGAGACCAGCCTGGCCAACATGGTGAAACCTCATCTCTACTAAAAATACAAAAATTAGCCAGGCATAGTGGCGCCTGCCTGTAATCCCAACTACTTGGGAGGCTGAGGCACAAGAATCACTTAAACCCAGGAGGCGGAGGTTGCAGTGAGCCTAGATTATGCCACTGCACTCCAGCCTGCGCAACAGAATGAGACTCCATTTCAAAAAATAAAATAAAATAAAATAAATAAAAGTAAAAATAAAACCTCCTGGCCAGGCACAGTGGCTTATACCTGTAATCCCAGCACTCTGGGAGGCCAAGGCGGGTGGATCATGAGGTCAGGAGTTCGAGACCAGCCTGGCCAATATGGTGAAACCTCGTCTCTATCAAAATACAAAAATTAGCCAGGTGTGGTGGCGGGCGCCTGTAATCCCACTTACTAGGGAGGCTGAGGCAGGAGAACTGCTTGAACCCAGGAGGCGAAAGTTGCAGTGAGCCGATATTGCGCCACTGCGCTTCAGCTTGGGTGACAAAGCAAGACTCTGTCTCAGAAAATAAATAAATAAATAAAACCTCCTCATTGGAAAAGGAACTGAGAGGCACTGTGTCGGGGCAGAGGACAGGTTTACAACAGACTGGTTTCAACCCTGGTTCTCCCACAGCTCAGCTCAAGACTTTGGATAAGGTGCAAAATTCTCTTGAGCCAATTTCCTCAATGGGGATAGTTAACACCTGCCCCTCTTGTAGAACTGCAAAAATCATGGGAAATAAGGTAGATAGAGGGCTGAGCAAGGAGTGGAGCTTGAAGAAATGACAGCTTCCTTCCCTTCCCCAATTCCTCACCTTTGGCATTTCGCTTCTGCTGAAAGTTACTATTATGCCAAAGGAAGGCCAGGTGAGCTTTTCTTCTTTAAGAGACAGAGCCGCCCAAAGGATAGTGGTTTCCAACACTTACTTTCTCTGCCATCCCTTCTTCTCCTCCAATGAAAAAGTCTGTTTTGCGTCGAAGGAAGCTGAAGAAGGTGTTCACAAGCTGAAAGGGGGAGAAGATTAAAGTTGTACAGCTGCATTTGGGAGCCCTTCAACTGCACACAAGTCAACTTGTTTTGTCTAGGAGGGAACTTGGGACTTGACTATTTTTCCTCTGAGCTTCCCAACTGAGGAGATATCTCCCCAGCAGGTTCTCTTAGTCACTTCCACCATGAAGCAGATTTCTCATATCCTCTGTGTGTGTGTGTGCGTGTGTGCGCCTTTCACTTTCCTTGTGATGCTAGAAGCAGCCTAAGCGTATGGAACACTCCTCTGCATCCAGGGCATGAAAAGCCTGGGCCCAGCTTTCCTCTCCAGAAAGTAAAAAGCCCATCAAGACACTGGCTCACACCTGTAATCCCAGTACTTCAGGAGGCTCAGGTGGGCGGGTCACTTGAGGTCAGGAGTTCAAGACCAGCCTGGCCAACATGGTGAAACCCCGTCTCTACTAAAAACACAAAAATTAGCTAGATTACAGGTGGTGGGCACCTGTAATCCCAGCTACTTGGGAGCCTGAGGCAGAGAATCGCTTGAACCCGGGAAGCAAAGGTTGCAGTGAGCCAAGATCGTGCCACCGCACTCCAGCCTGGGTGAGAGTGAGACTCTTGTCTAAACAAAAAAAAGACACTGGCTAAGTTACTGGGTCAAAGCAAGAAGGAGGAGAGCAAATGAAGCCACTTCAAAGGAGGATAAGATGGATTAATTCTGGCTGGAGTACAAGTGTAGCCAACGGTTTGAGTATCAGATGGACATATATTACCTTTTGACTTTGCAGAAGTTTCTTAACTCTGTACAACAGGAATAAGATGCAGTACCTATTTCTAGGGACCTGGTGAGGATCATGAGGTCATGGAGGTGAGGCCTTTAGCAATGTATGGCACAGAGCAAGAGATCCACTGGCAGAGGGTAAACACCTTACAAATAGGAACCATGAACCATGGCTTAGTCTGTCTGCCACCTGCAATGCTGGGCACCAGATATGGCTAAAGGTACATGCTCAGTAAAATTCTTGCTGAATGAAACAATCTAGTGGTGACTCAAGGTCAGCACATACAAGCCCTTTATTTGCCCAAGAGTGGGTCTAAATCTTATTAAATCTGATGCTAGAACATATCTCAATGGTTTCCGTTCTTGCTTCTAGACACTTTCAATTTGCTCAGAAATGAACTCGCTCCCAAATCCAGTTTTGTGCCAACAGTTTAGAGGAATGGAGACAGGAAGGCTTTTCACACTTGCAAATGAGAAACACTCTCCCCACCACAAAGGACTTAGAAGTCCTTGGTCACCAGACATCTAGGTTACATAGGAATAGAAAGTTCAATGGAAACCTACCTCCAGTAAGACACAATCAGCCATGGACTCTGGGAAGCACACTGACCTGTCTAGGTGAGAACCATGTTGCACGATCTAGGCAAATCCCTGCCACTTCTCTGGCTCTGAGAATGAGAATTCTGATCCTGACAGACTTTTCTACCTCTAACTTTGTGTTTGTTCCAAAAAAACCAACTTCAGAATCTGTAACAGTTGGCCCTTATTGTTGAGTGTGGGACACACATCAATCACACGACAAATACTTGTTGAATGAAAAAGCCTTATTACTGAGAACTTACGGTTCTTAACTACTCTCCGGAAACCGGTATTCGCAGCTGTCTCACAGATAAGGAAACTCAGGCTTGGAGAGATGTAAAGGTTCCAAGTTGGTAGGTGGTGGAAACTAATCGTGAACACAGGCCTCCTATTCCCCCATTCAAGGCCTAACAAGACCACGTGCTAACATCACCCCGCTCCCCTACCACACACATTCGACGGCTCGCCCCAAGCCTTGGTGGATCCAAATCACGATATTTGGGACGGTTCTTACTAAGGGATGCTCCTCGGAAGCCGCCATCAAAGTGGAAACGGGGGTGGGGGCATATGTGAAACTAAAGGGGGATCCTAAGCTCAGGGACGCGATAATTTGCTACTACTGAGGGGCGCCGGGGGCCCGGGACTGATGCGAACCGGGTGAGACCTGCTGGCGGGTGGCCAGGCCGGAAGCTGGGCGCAGTGAGAATGTGGGGGCATCCCAGAAGCCCGCGAGCCGCTGGGGTGGGTCTCAGCCCTCGAAGGCAGAGAAAGGCGGAAGGAGCGTGGCCAAGGCCGCCGGGTGGGCCGACGCCGCGCGGGCCGTTACCTCCTGCACGCCGCCCTCGTGCTGCTGAGCCATGGCCAGCAACATGCCATCGAACCGCTCCTCCTCCTGCTCTCCGCCCATCGCGTCGGCTCCGATCCACGTCCCGAGCTCTACACTCTAGTCCCGCGCTCTCTACGCTCCTGCGGGTCGCGCCGGGCCCAACGACTCTAGTGGTCCGCCTTCCGCAGCGGAGCCGGAAACACGCACGCGCGCGGCTGCCCAGGCCCGCCTCCACCTCCTCTCTTCCCGCCTTCCTCCCGGTTTGCGGCCATTGACCGTGCGGCAAGCAACCTGCTTCGCCGACCATTGGTCGACATTCTGAGCCAATCAACAAGCGCGTCCACGAAGCGGTAGGCGGAGCCATGGGCCCGAGAGTTTGGCATGAGTTGCTATGGTCACCCGATGCCGTGGAGACTTCTAGAAAGCCCTGGACTCAAATCTGGCAGGGTTGGAAGTTAAAAAGGGACAAGTTTTGCTCCTCTCCCTTGCTAGTGACCCCTCAGCTTGTAGAGCAGTGAAGCTGAAAGTAGCCTTACTCATCTCTTCCAATCCTAGAAGGGACTTACCACAGGACAGCCTCCTCATCGACCTCATTGCGTACTTGACTAGAGCCAGCTTCGTGGGAGTACAAATTGCAGTCGCACAGCACCCAGGCTTAGAAAGGCTCCACGCTTGATTTCATGCTCTTCTGTTATAGTCTTGAAATTCTTAATAATTTTGGAATAAGGAGACCCACATTTTCATTTTGCACTGGGCCCAGGAAATTATGACAGGTGCTGAAATTGACCTTCACTTCTGTTAATGCGGGGACAGGACCCAGCCATCCAAGCTAATCCCTCCACTTGTGCAATGAATCTCATCATCTTAGTCTTTTCAGGAACTCTATCCCTGTTAATTATCCCTTTTTTTAGCTTCTGCATCACAAATATCTTTCTTCTTCCCTTCAATTTACAAACACGCTTTAATATCTTTTTGCTTGTTTTTAGAGATGGGGTTCTTGCATTGTCACCCAAGCTGGAGTGCAGTGGCGCCATCATGGCTTACGGCAGCCTTGAAGTCCTGGACTCAAGCCATCCTCCCCACTTCAGCCTCCAGAGTAGCTGGGACTACATGCTCACATCACCACGCCCTGCTATTTTTTTTTTTTTTTTTTTTTTTGGTAGAGATGGAGTCTGTGTTGCCCAGGCTAAGTCTCAAACTCCTGGTCTCAAGCACTCCTCCTGCCTCAGCCTCTAAAAGTGCTGGGATTACAGGTGTGAGCCACCATGCCCAGCCCTGTTTTTATATTATTATTCCATGGCCCCACTTTCTTCTGCTGCTACCTCTCCAATTTTCAGCTCCCATTTGCAGCAAACTTGTTTGCTTGTTTTTCTACTCCCTCACCTTCCATCTCTCTACAGTATATTCTAGTCTATCTATTCTTCTTTTTTTTTTTTTTTTTAGACCAAGTCTCACTCTGTTGCCCAGGCTGGAGTGCAGTGACACGATCTCAGCTCACTGCAACCTCTGCCTCCCAGGTTGAAGTGATTCTCAGCCTCCCAAGTAGCTGGGATTACAGGCACCACTACGCCTAACTAATTTTTTTTTGTATTTGTAGTAGAGGGGTTTTCACCATGTTGGCCAGGCTCGTTTCAAACTCCTGACCTCAAGTGATCCACCTGCCTCGGCCTCGCAACGCGCTAGGATTACAGGCATGAGCCACTGCGCCTGGCCTATTCTAGTCTATTTTTTAAAGGCTCTGATATGGTTACAGTGCTACATATTGCCAAAGCTAATGAACCACTATTATCTTACTCAACTTCTCAGGTGCATTTGACACAGTTGACGCCTTCTTCTTTCCTTTTTTCCTTTAGGTTTCTCTTTTGGTTGGAATTGGGTGTTCCCCACTTTAGACTAGAGACTTCTCCCTTTGGATTAGAGATTCCTGGAGTTGATCTGTGTCTTCTCCCTCAGACTGAGGGCTCTTGAGGGCAGGGCCTTGCACTTGCACGGGCCCATCCTAGGCACTGGGGGCAACCCCAGCAATGTCTTCATAGCGTCAAATACATATTTTTTTTCTTTTAACGTGCAAAAGCAAAATTCTAAAATTGCAATTGGTTAAGACTACTATTTCTTCCCACTCTATCTCACTTTCCCTTGAATCAGGTGATATCAGAGATGCCATGAGGATTTGGTGATCCAGCTAAGGTGAAGTCGAGTTGGAAATACACTCAGTTTGGATTGATTTGGTGGGATATAGCTGGGTGGCTGGCAGTCACTTTTGTGTATAGTTAAGTCATTGTGAGCTGTCCTGGTGTGTGGAAAGGGCTTCCAGGAATATTCCTACCATTTGCTGTACCTCATGACCCTTGCTGTACAGGATCAGAAGTCTTATCCCAATATAAATGATTCCCAAGACAACTGGAAGCATGTGAGCAGTGAAAGAAACAAGTTTATGTGTGGAACAAGAAGCAGATCCAGGCCGACTGCAGTGGCTCATGCCTGTAATCCCAACACTTAGCAAAACATAGCAACACAGCAAAACCCTGTCTCTACAAAACAATTTAAAAATCAGCGGAGTTAAATGATGAGTTGATGGGTGCAGCACACCAACATGGCACATGTATACATATGTAACAAACCTGCACGTTGTGCACATGTACCCTAGAACTTAAAGTATTAAAAAAAAATTAGCAGGGCATGGCAGTGGGAGCCTGTAATCCCAGCTACTCAGAAGGCTGAGGTGGGAGAATCACTTGAGCCTGGGAGGTCAAGGCTGCAGTGAGCTGTGATCACGCCACTGCACTTCAGCGTGGGTGACAAAGCCAGACCCTGTCTCAAACAAAGAAAAAAAAAAGTATCTGGATGTGGTATTTCATGCCTGTAATCCCAGCACTTTAGGAGGCCGAGGCAAGTGGATCACTTGAGGCCCAGAGTTCAAGAGCAGCCCGGCCAACATGGTGAAACCCCATCTCTACTAAAAATACAAAGATTAGTTGGGTGTGGTGGTGTGCGCCTGTAATCCCAGCTACATGGGAGGCTGAGGTAGAAGAATCACTTAGGCCGGGTGCAGTGGCTCACGCCCGTAATCTTATCACTTTGGGAGGCTGAGGCAGGTGGATCACCTGAGGTCGGGAGTTCGAGACCAGCCTGCCTAACATGGTGAAACCCCATCTCTACTAAAAATACAAAAACTTAGCCAGGCATGGTGGTGGGAACCTGTAATCCCAGCTACTTGGGAGGCTGAGGCAGGAGAATCTCTTGAATCTGGGAGGTGGAAGTTGTAGTGAGCCGAGATTGTGCCATTGCACACCAGCCTGGGCAAGAAGAGCAAAACTCCATCTCAAAAAAAAAAAAAAAAGCTGGGTGCGGTGGCTCATGCCTGTAATCTCAGCACTTTGGGAGGTTGAGGCGGGCAGATCATGAGGTCAGGAGTTCGAGACCAGCCTGGCCAAAATGGTAAAACCCCATCTCTACTAAAAAATACGAAAAATCAGCTGGGCGTGGTGGCAGGCGCCTGTAGTCCCAGCTACTCAGGAGGCTGAGGCAGGAGAATTGTTTGAACCCGGGAGGCGGAGGTTGCAGTGAGCCGAGATTGGGCCTCTGGGCCTGGGTGACAGTGAGACTCTGTCTCAAAAAAAAAAGAAAAAAAAAGAATCACTTGAACCCTGAGGCAGAGGTTGCAGTGAGTCAAGATCACTCCACTGCACTCCAGCAGCTGGGGGATAGAGCATGACCCTGTCTCAAAAAAAAAAAAAAAGGATAAATCAAGAATAATGGACACCAGATTCCTCGGTGTGAAAGACAGGAAGTATAAATACACAAGGGGCAAAAACTAGAATGAACCCCATGATATGAGCTTGGAATTGGAGATGATAGTCTGAATTCATGTTGTTTAGTATGTATAATTATAGAAATAAATATAATTGTAAATGTGTGTGTGTGTGTGTGTGTGTACACATTCATTAGCTCTAGGAAGGACTGGGAGTAGTGACCCTCATAACAATGAACAGTTCTGGTTTCTTCTTCTTTTTTTTTTTTTTTTTTTGAGACGCAGTCTCACTCTTGTCGCCTAGGCTGGAGTGCAGTGGTGGGATCTTGGCTCACTGCAACTTCCGCTTCCCAGGTTCAAGCGATTCTCCTGCCTCAGCCTCCCGAGTAGCTAGGATTACAGGTATGCACCACCATGTCTGGCTAATTTTTGTATTTTTAGTAGAGACAGCTTTGCCATGTTGGCCAGGCCGGTCTCAAATTCCTGGCCTCTAGTGATCCGGCCGCCTCAGCTTCCCAAAGTGCTGAGATTACAGGCGTGAGCCACCATGCCCAGGTGGTTTCTTTTATTTATTTATTTTTATTTATTATTAGTATTTTTAGAAAGAGTCTCCCTGTGTCTCACCCAGTCTAGGCTGCAGTGGCATGATCTCAGCTCACTGAAACCTCTGCCTCCTGGGTTCAAGCGATTCTCCTACCTCAGCCTCCCAAAAAGCTGGGGCTACAGGCGTGCACCACCATACCCAGCTGATTTTTGTATTTTTAGTAGAGATGGAGTTTTGCCATGTTGGCCAGGCTGGTCTCGAACTCCTGACCTCAGGTGATCCATCCGCCTCGGCCTCCCAAAGTGCTGGGATTACAGGTGTGAACCCCCACATCCAGCCCTATTATTATTATTATTATTATTATTTTGAGACAGGGTCTCACTCCGTTGCCCAGTCTGGAGTGCAGTGGCAGTATCTTGGCTCACTGCAACCTCTGCCTCCCGGGTTCAAGCTATCCTCCCGCTTCAGCCTCTCTAGTAGCTGGGACTACAGGTGCATGCCACCATCTCTGACTCATTTTTGTATTTTTAGAAGAGACAAGATTTCACCATGTTGGCCAGGCTGGTCTCGAACTCCTGACCTCAGGTGATCTGCCTGCCTTGGTCTCCCAAAGTGCTGGGGATTACAGGCGTGAGCCACCACGCCTGGCCCGATTTTTATTTATTTATCTATTTTTAGTCAGGGTCTCACTCTGTTGCCCAGGCTAGAGTGCAGTGGCATGATCACAGCTCACTGCAGCCTTGCCCTCCTGGATTCAAGCAATCCTCCCACCTTAGTCTTTCGAGTAGCTGGAACTACAGGTGTGCACTACCTACCTAGCTAATTTTTGTATTTTTTTTGTAGAGATGGGGTTTCACCATGTTTCCAAGCTGGTCTTGAGCTCCTGGGCTCAAGCAGCTCACCCACTGCAGCCCCCAAAGTCCAGATTACAGGTGTGAGCCACCGTGCCTGGCCAGTTCTTGGTTTTTTAGTATGATTCTAGTGCTTACTTCATGCTTTCTAAATATTATTTTCCACTAAAAGATTGAATCAGAGCTCTTTGGAGTATTGGTTGATTCCAGGGGCTGGAAAAGTTGATATCTTGCTATACCAGAAAGCAAGTGTTCCAGGAATTATGGAAGCAGGCCAAAATGACACGGACACCAGCTTGAAAGGGTTCCCATTGACCACATTGATCAAATAAATATAAATATTCAGGGTCTAGGGGGAGGTTTTGTGTGTGGGGGGGTTTGTTTTGTTTTGTTTTGTTTTTTAGACAGAGTCTTGCTCTGTCTAGAGCAAGGCAGGAGGGCAGTAACACAGTCATAACTCACTGTAGCCTTGAAGTCCTGGGCTCAAACCATCCTCTCGCCTCAGCCTCTCAAGTAGTTGGGACTACAGATATGCCCCACCACACTGGCTAATTTTTTTTTTTTTTTGGTAGAGATGAGGTCTCACTGTGTTGACCAGGCTGCTCTTGAACTCCTGAAGCCTCAAGTGATCCTCCCACCTCAACTTCCCAAAGTGCTGAGATTACAGGCGTGAGCCACCGTAACCGAGTGTGTATTCTATTCTTAAAGAGGGTCCTCCAAATCGTAACCTTCAGGCCCCATAAAACCAATATCCACCTCCAGACATTCTTGTCACCGTTTTAAAAATGAGGAAACTGAGGCACAGAAAGAGAAAGTGATTTGCCCAAGGTCACTCAGCTAAGTGAAGAAGCAGGATTTGAACCCAGCCAGTCTGACTCCAGAGTCTGCTTCAAGGGGACACTGTGAGAATTCAGTGAGATTTAAAGACATGAAAGGGACTTTATAAATTTAAGGATTAAGACTAATAATCAAATGAAAGAGGTGTGCCTGTTTGTCCACTGGTGCTCAGCTCCACAGAGGAAAGGGGCAGAAAAATCCTCCTACCGTATGCCAGAAACCACTTGGAATTTAACAACCAGGACCTCATTTTGTCCCCATGGCAGCCCTACAGCCAGGCATTATTGTCCCAGGGAGGCTTATCGAGGTTCAAGGATCAACCCAAGTCACATAACCAAAAAGTGATGGATTCTGGAGCAGATGCCAGGGCTAGCGATGCCAGAGCCTTTCTTTCCCCTTCCAGGGCACCAGGCTGCCCAACAGCATGCAGCAGAAGGCTTGCCACGCTGGACTGGCCAAGGTCCAGGAACATGACACAACCAAGGGCCTCTCCACCTTCTCTGATCCCCTGTGCTCCACCATCTGAGAAAGATGCCCGGGACAGAGGAGCCACGTGGCAGCAGAGCAACATTTCTGCCCAGATCACAAGTGGGCAACGTCTGCAAAGCAGGCAGCAGCAAGGTGGGGGCAGCTAGCCACAAGCTCTGAGAATCTCAGGCTCTGGCTGTGCAGTTGGGCCAGTGGGTCCAGGGAAACAAACAAGGACTTTGGAGTCAGGCAAGATCTGGGCTTTGTATTCCTGGTGGGATGACCCTGGGCAAGTCACTTTAGCTTTTTTAGTCTCATAAAGTAAGAATCTAGCCTTAGGAAGAGGCTGCCAATATTAGAGTGGGAAGTGCCTGACACATAATAAGTGCTTAGAGAATGGCAACCATATATATATATATATGTGTATGTATATACATATACACATATACATATACATATACATATATATTTTTTTTGAGACAGGGTCTTGCTCTGTTGCCCAGGCTGGAGAGCAGTGGCATGATCTCAGCTCACTGTAACCTCTGCCTCCCAGTTTCGAGTGATTCTTTTGCCTCAGCCTCTAGAGTAGCTGGGACTACAGGCACATGCCACCATGCCCGGCTAATTTTTGTATTTTTAGTAGAGACGGGATTTTGCCATGTTGGCCAGGCTGGTCTCGAACTCCTGACCTCAAATGATCCCCCTTCCTCAGCCTCCCAAAGTGCTGGGATTACAGGCATGAGCCACCGTGCCCGGCCGGCAACTATCTTTTATTATAATTCTGTGAGTTCTTCTCAGCAGACCTGGCCTTTCAGGAGTGGTAGGAATCAGGCTGGGGATAAGGATTCTGAAGGACCTTATTCCTGCAGGGGGCCCAGAACTGGAATCAGAGGAGGAGGCCTCCTTCACTGGACAGTGGGCAAAGTCCTCCCAGCCCCCAGGGTCCTGGCTCCCTTCCCTGTAGCCTGCTTCTGGCTGACAACAGAAGCAGGGCCCCAAGGTTAGGCAAACAAGCTAGTGATAAGGCACTTCCAGGTTGGGCCTTGCATTCAAGGCCCACCCAGCTCTGGGGCTGGCTTCCTGGCTTAGCAAAAGCCCTAGTCTTTTGTGCACACAAGAGCGGGCACCAATGGGGACACCTGCTGATTGTGCACCTGGGGCCTTGGTGCCCTGGTACAGCCTGAGTTAATGACCTTGTTTATCCACTTGAGTCATCCGATAAGGGGCAGCTGAGTGAGCGGCAGGTGGCCCTGTGCCCTGCACCGGCCACTTCATTGACTGAGGTGATATCAGCGCCACGTGGGGTTCCCAATGCCCCCTCCCCCACCACTTCCCCACCATTCCTGCCAGGGGCAATGTCTGTGTGTTTTTTTTCAATGAACATGACTTCTGGAGTCAAGGTTGTTGGGCCATTCCCCCCCTTCCACTCACTGGGAATATAAATAGCACCCACAGCGCAGAACAGAGAGCCAGAGAGCTGGAAGTGAGAGCAGATCCCTAACCATGAGCACCAGCCAACCAGGGGCCTGCCCATGCCAGGGAGCTGCAAGCCGCCCCGCCATTCTCTACGCACTTCTGAGCTCCAGCCTCAGGGCTGTCCCCCGACCCCGTAGCCGCTGCCTATGTAGGCAGCACCGGCCCGTCCAGCTATGTGCACCTCATCGCACCTGCCGGGAGGCCTTGGATGTTCTGGCCAAGACAGTGGCCTTCCTCAGGAACCTGCCATCCTTCTGGCAGCTGCCTCCCCAGGACCAGCGGCGGCTGCTGCAGGGTTGCTGGGGCCCCCTCTTCCTGCTTGGGTTGGCCCAAGATGCTGTGACCTTTGAGGTGGCTGAGGCCCCGGTGCCCAGCATACTCAAGAAGATTCTGCTGGAGGAGCCCAGCAGCAGTGGAGGCAGTGGCCAACTGCCGGACAGACCCCAGCCCTCCCTGGCTTCGGTGCAGTGGCTTCAATGCTGTCTGGAGTCCTTCTGGAGCCTGGAGCTTAGCCCCAAGGAATATGCCTGCCTGAAAGGGACCATCCTCTTCAACCCCGGTGAGCTCCCAGACACTCCTGGGTGGGGGGCAAGGCTGAAGCAGGGGCCAGCCAGGGAAGGTAGCTTCTAAGGGTTTGATATCTGTTATCTCATTGGGTCCTCATTTTCTTTTTATTTTTCTGAGACAGAGTCTCACTCTGTCACCCAATCTGGAGTGCAGTGGTGCGATCTTGGCTCACTGCAACCTCTGCCTCCTGGGTTCAAGCAATTTTCTCTGCCTCAGCCTCCCGAGTAGCTGGGATTACAGGTGGCCACCACCACTCCCGGCTAATTTTTGTACTTTTTAGTAGAGATGGGCTTTCACCATGTTGATCAAGCTGATCTTGAACTCCTAACCCCTCAGGTGATCCACCCACCTTGGCCTCCCAAAGTGCTGGGATTACAGGCGTGAGCCACCGTGCTTAGCCAGTTCCTCATTTTCATCAAATAGCCATCTCACAGAAGAGGCACAGAGAAGCTAAGTGACTAGCTAAAGGTAACACAGCCAGGTAGGGACAGACCAGGATGGCAACTCAGGTCTATTCACTCCAGAGACTGGCCCTTGCCACTCTGCCTGAGAAATTTGCTCTGACCTTTACAGAAGGCTGTGGGGAGGTGGGGTGGGCAGACACAGCTGTGTCTCAGTCACATCCTCAAAGGAAGGCTGCATGGTGAAGCTCTAGAGCTAAAACTCCTCTGTGGGTTCAGAAAGATCACATAGAAGAGATGACTGAAAGGGGTGTAGGGAGGACAGGAAAGGAGTCTTTATGGAATTTGGCCAGGAGAGCGGCAGGTGGAGACAGTGCTGTTTGTAATCTGGAGAGCATATGAGATGAGAGTTCCCCAGGAGTCCCTTGTGGCATGCATAAATTGTAGTAATTAATTGTAATAATAGTAGCAAATACTCATATCACACTTACCATATGTTAGGCCCTATTCTAAGGGTTTTACATATACTAGTTCATTTAAATCTCATAAAAGCCTAGGAGACAGGTCCTATTAATATTATTATTCCCATTTTACAGATAAAGAAACTGAAGCCCAGAGATTAAGTGACTTGCCCAAGGTCACCCAGCTAATAAGTGACAGTGCTGGGATTCATACCCAGGAAGCCTAATTCTTAACCATTACTCCACACTGCCTCTTCATAAATGGATGGATGAATACATTGAAAATTGATAAATAAATTACCTCCTCTAATGGAGGAGGTAGTAATGGGACCTCAAAGGCCGAGCAAAGGAGGCAGAGGGGTGTCTCTGATGGCCCTGATCTTGGGCCAGTCTTGTCCTTTGGTGGCTGGGAGTAGGGTGCTCACCAGCCCTCTTCTCCCTCTCTGCCCACAGATGTGCCAGGCCTCCAAGCCGCCTCCCACATTGGGCACCTGCAGCAGGAGGCTCACTGGGCGCTGTGTGAAGTCCTGGAACCCTGGTGCCCAGCAGCCCAAGGCCGCCTGACCCGTGTCCTCCTCACGGCCTCCACCCTCAAGTCCATTCCGACCAGCCTGCTTGGGGACCTTTTCTTTCGCCCTATCATTGGAGATGTTGACATCGCTAGCCTTCTTGGGGACATGCTTTTGCTCAGGTGACCTGTTCCAGCCCAGGCAGAGATCAGGTGGGCAGAGGCTGGCAGTGCTGATTCAGCCTGGCCATCCCCAGAGGTGACCCAATGTTCCTGGAGGGGGCAAGGCTGTATAGACAGCACTTGGCTCCTTAGGAACAGCCCTTCACTCACCCCACATTGGACTTCCTTGGTTTGGACACAGTGCTCCAGCTGCCTGGCAGGCTTTTGGTGGTCCCCACAGCCTCTGGGCCAAGACTCCTGTCCCTTCTTGGGATGGGAATGAAAGCTTAGGCTGCTGCTTATTGGACCAGAAGTCCTACCGACTTTATACAGAACTGAATTAAGTTATTGATTTTTGTAATAAAAGGTATGAAACACTTGGAGCCTGGTACTGTCATTTGTGCATATGGAAGGGACTGTCTCACCTCCAGGGCCTACCCTGCTGCTATCAGAGGTAGCCCAAGGGAAAAAATCCACAGGGTTGCTGGAGCTAATTTTCCAGGGAACAGTATCAGTTCACAATCCCATCACCTCATTGTCTTTATCCTCAGGGGAAGGAGGTTGCTCTCCCATTCCCAAACCCTTCACTAACCACTCCCCTGGCTCCTACCCACTTCAGGCGCCCTCTTACCACAGTGAAAGCCCAATCACAGCCAATCAGGAAGCAGCCCACTCCCGAATTGAAACAGACAAGTTCACTGCCATTTCTGTAGTTTGAGATCATTCACTTCCCCCATTCCTGCAGATGACAAAAGAGAGTGGTCCATTATTTTCCCAAAGGGAAGGGACAAGGGTACCCAGGGCTGGCCTGGCAACTGCTTGAAGGCCAAGGCAGACCAAGGTTTAGCTGGACCACCAGGATTTGACTACATCAGTTGTTTAAGTCTGAAACCTTTCCATGACACTTGGCTCACAGCCACCGCCCTGAGGCCTCCCCAGTTTCCTTCCCTGCCCCTCTGCCCCAGCCCCTCTCCTGGGATTCTCCTCCCAGACATTCCTACTGTCTAGCAACTAAAGAGGCAACTCTTGGCATAGCCATGACCTCCCTGACTGCTCTATTCAGAATATGACTTGTGTCTATTCTGACTGGTCAATATCTGTGCCTCGCTGTTTGTTAAATATTTTGACCCTGTTGCCATGGGTCAGGGTGAGTGACCTGAAGGGTGGGCAGGAAGGAGTGATAACAACACACATGCCTATAGGATTTTCCGGCCTCCCCCTTTCACCCGCAGTAAGTCCTGCCCTGACCAGTCCCCACCCCCTTCACCATAACAGTTTGGATTCTTCTCACAGGGGCCAAGTTAATGATTGCTCAATAAGAGGCCATTCACTTGGGGATAACAGTCTAGGCGTCATCATTCAGGCCTTTCTCTAAGCCCCCCAGGTTAGGACTATAGCTAATTGGCCTCGTACCCATTATGGTGACCCAGTGCCAGCAGCAAGGGGAACCCTGTCCCTTACCCAGCCTCTCACTCACAAGTCAGACACCAGATAGAGACAAAAACACAGCTGAGATCTCACACAAATACAAACAACACAACTTGGACACCCCCCAACACACACATACTAAGATGTACAACTCAGGCACACCTACACAGACCCATAAAACAGACTCTCCAACCACCCACTTATAGCCCAGAAAAGCACTGCCCAGATACAGTCACTCAGCAATGTACTGCAGACCCCCACACAGTCACACAGCAGAAGCACGCACCCTTGCACCTGAGGGTGGGGCACACAGTGGGGAGACACCCCCATGCCAGAGTGTGCTCATCTTCCCTGCGTCATAGTAAAGGGAAAAGTGGCCCCCTAAGTAGGCAGACCTGTGTCTGTGCATCTTCAGACTCCTCTTGGAGTCTGTGAGCCCAGGACAAACTGCTCTGCCTGGCATTTGGGACCCCAACTAACCATTCATCCTCTTTCCCCCTGGTGACTTCAATGTCCATCCTCCTCTCAGCTCAACAACTGTCCCCACCAGGACCTAATCAAATCCCCAATAAAGGCATCCTTCAGGGCCCAGAAGAAGCCCTGTATCCCCCCACCTCCCACCAGATGCCCCAAACTCAGACCTCAGGCCCCCAGGACTCTCTCTGACCTGCCCTCCCCATCCCTCTGGCACATACCACCCCGTGTAACCTTGTAGACGCATGAGACCACTCTTTCAAGAGCAGAAGCCCTGTTTCCCACATAGGACCCAAATCCAGAAGATTCAGGGATTTAGGGTCATTCTACATATTTTATGCCCTACCAGTTTCTGCCTCTATTAGTTAATTGCCACATCTCTCTGAATCCTCAAGCTGGGTCTTCCCACCTCTTACCCTTCTCCTTCTCCGGCCCTGAACAACCGTTAGGAAGCATTCCTCTCTATGCCCCACCCTAGGCTTTTTCCCCTCAACTTATTTAATTTTTTCCATCATCCAAACAGCTTCCCTTATTAACTCTACCTTGCTAGGCACCACTGATGGCTCATGCCTGTAATCCCAGCACTTTGGGAGGCTGAGGTGATAGGATCGCTTGAGCCCAGGAGTTCAAGATCAGCCTGGGCAACGTAATGAGACTCCTGCCTCTACAAAAAATTATAAAATTAGCTAGGGGCCGGGCTCAGTGGCTCACACCTGTAATCCCAGCACTTTTGGAGGCCAAGCCAGGCGGATCACCTGAGGTTAGGAGTTCAAGACCAGCCTGGCCAACATGGTGAAACCCTGTCTCTACTAAAAATACAAAAATTAGCCAGGCATGGCAGCACTCGCCTGTAATCGCAGCTACTTGGGAGGCTGAGACAGGAGAATCGGTTGAACCCGGGAGGTGGAGGTTGCAGTGAGCCAAGATTGCACCACTGCACTCCAGCCTGGGCGACAGAGTGAGACTCTGTCTCAAAAAAATTAAAAAATAAGGCCAGGCGGATCACGAGGTCGGAGTTCAAGACCAGCCTGGCCAAGATGGTGAAACATCGTCTCTACTAAAACTACAAAAATTAGCCAGGTGCGGTGGCTCCCAGCTACTCGGGAGGCCGAGGCACAAAAATCACTTGAACCCAGGTGGCAGAGGTTGCAGTGAATCGAGATTGCACCACTGCACTCCAGGCTGGGCGACAAAGTGAGACTCCATCTCAAAAAATAAATAAATAAAAGTAAAATAAAATAAAGTAAGCTAGGTATGGTGGCTCATGTCTGTAGTCCCAGCCACTCGAGAGGTTGAAGTGGGAGGATCACTTGAGCTGGGAGTTGGAGGCTGCAGTGAGCATGGTAGCATCACTGCACTCCAGCCTGGGTGACAGAGCAAGACCCTGTCTCAAAACAAATAAAAAAACAACAACAAGAAAAATCTCTACCTTGATCCTTTTCAAATTTCTTCCCTACCAATCCACATGGTTGGGGAGCTACACTTCTGTTTCTTGTCTGCATTTCTTGAGTCATTCCCCGTGCCCTATTTCCTTGCCTTGAGCAAAGAAAATAAACACAAATATGGCAAAACTAAAGAGATAATTACGGTACAATGTGCTAAGGGGAATCGTGCTTTCTCCATGAGACTGTAGGCTTTCCAAAAGTGGTGAAGTATGTCTCCATGATCAGCATCCTGGGTTGGGATCTGTGTCTCATTGCCAGTGAGGGAAGAGGAGGAAACAGGCTCAGATGGCGTATGTAACTTAAGGTCTGGGCTGAACACTGTCTGTGCTGAGACTTTTTTTTTTTTTTTAGATGGAGTTTCACTCTTGCTGCCCAGGCTGGAGTGCAGTGGCGCGATCTCAGCTCACTGCAACCTCCGCCTCCCGGGTTCAAGCAATTCCCCTGCCTCAGCCTCCCGAGTAGCTGGGATTACAGGCACCCACCACCACGCCTGGCTAATTTTTGTATTTTTAGTAGAGACAGGGTTTCACCATGTTGGCCAGGCTAGTCTCAAACTCCTGACCTCAGGTGATCCACCCACCTTGGCCTTCCAAAGTGCTGGGATTACAGGCATGAGCCACCGCACCTGGCCTGTGCTGAGACTCGTACTCAAACCTGTGAAGTTCTGGAGGGTTCTTGTCAGCAGCACAAGCTGGAGTGAGTCATGGCCAGGATCAAGCGGTCTGGAACCAGCTCAGCCACTGTTGACTGACCATCCACCTCTGAGCCATGATTCCTGTCCTCAGGCCCAGCCAGGAATGACTCACTGGAAAGCAGGAGAGTGGCTGTAGCTCTGGGTCAGCCTAGAGTACCATTTTATTGCCATCATTATCTCTATCTTCATTAGCCAAATCATTGACTGCCTATTAAGTAGTCAGACAGCTGACGCATGCTGTGTCCCACATTAACCCCACCCTGTCCTTGGGGCATTCAAATATCCTAGAACCCATGATGCTGGCAAAAAGCCAACACCCACTATCCATCCATTAATTCATTCTATCACTCAATGTCTCTCAACCTCCATTTGTACCAACCCCTGTGCTAGATGCTGGGGTAGGGGGCACAGAATAAATAAGATACATTTCTTACTCTCATGAAACATCTTGTCTGTGGCAGAGGAAGACACGTAAGTAATTGTAATGCAGAGTGATCTGAGCTGTGATAGGGGTACATACAACAGGCAACAGGAGAGATTAAATCTGCCTGAAGGTGGGAAAAATGCTTTACCCAAGTGGTGACTGGTTTGAGCTAAAGAGAATGAACAGGGTTTTGCTAGGCAACCCAACGGATGGGCATTCCAAACAGATATATGCAAAGGCACAGAGATGTCGGAGAGCAAGAGGTGCTTAGTTAACTGCAAGTGATGTATGGGGCCCAGGGTAGCAGGAAATGGGCCTGGAGAGATGACAGGGACCACCTCACAGAACAAGACAGCAAAGAAAGGAAATCCCAATGAAACTGATGGAGGCGACAATGCTAAGATCTCAGGGGAGTCAGAATTAACAAAGGAGACCTCCTCTTCCTGGCAGGGTATGGCCAGAAGAAACCCCAGGCTGTGGGTGCTCACTCTGGGTAGCTACTAAACTATAACCACACTAACATTTATTTATTTATTTATTTATTTATTTTTATTATTATTTTTTTTTTTTTGAGACGGAGTCTTGCTCATTCGCCCAGGCTGGAGTGCAGTGGTGCAATCTCAGCTCACTGCAAGCTCCGCTTCCCAGGTTCACACCATTCTCCTGCCTCAGCCTCCCAAGTAGCTGGGACTACAGGCGCCCGCCACCACGCCTGGCCAATTTTTTGTATTTTTAGTAGAGACAGGGTTTCACCATGTTAGCCAGGATGGTCTTGATCTCCTGACCTCATGATCCGCCTGCCTTGGCCTCCCAAAGTGCTGGGATTACAGGTGTGAGCCACCACGCCCGGCCCACGTAACATTTATTGAGAGCTGTGCTCTAAACACATTTCCTGGATTATGGTATTTCACTCTCACAACTCTGTGCTGGAAGTACTATCATTATCTCCCACCGCTTTATCTTTCTTTTTGAGACACAGTCTCATTCTGTTGCCCAGGGTACAGTGCTGTGGTGCGATCTCGGCTCACTGCAACCTCCTGGGTTCAAGCAGTTCTTGTGCCTCAGCCTCCCGAGTAGCTGGGATTACAGGCATGCGCCACCACACCCAGCTAATGCTTTTTGTATTTTTTCATTTTTTTTGAGACAGAGTCTCACTGTCTTGCCCAGGGTGGAGTTCAGTGGCGCGATCTCAGCTCACTGCAACCTCCACCTCCCAGATTCAAATGATTCTCCTGCCTAACCTCCCAAGTAGCTGGGATTACAGGCATGCGTCACCACGCCCTGCTAATAGTGTATTTTTAGTAGAGACGGGATTTCTACATTTGGTCAGGCTGGTCTCAAGCTCCCAACCTCAGGTGATCCGCCCGCCTCACCCTCCCAAAGTGCTGGGATTACAGGCGTGAGCCACTGCGCTCGGCCTTTTATGTATTTTTTAGTAAAGGCGGGGTTTCACCATGTTAGCCAGGTTGGTCTCAAAGTCCTGACCTCAGGTGATCCACCCACCTCCACCTCCCAAGGTGCTGAGATTACAGGCATGAGCCACTATGCCCGGCCTCCATCCATTTTATAGACAAAGAAACTCAAGGAGTGAAGGATATGCCAACGTGCCAAACTGGTATCTTGATCATTTTGAGTTGAAAATCTTGGAGAAATTGTAGTTTCAGAAAGGGTGAGCTGACCTGCCTCTTCCTGCATGCAGCAAGCCATCAAGATTCCTCTGTGAGGGATACCCTCCCTATACCAGGGCAAAAAATTACCCCCGATTACCAGAGACTGGGAACTCGGGCTGCAATGGACCTGAATAAATATACTTTTCAAAGTAACCCTTATCTTCCACTAGTTTTACACTTCCCCCTCAAATATCTCATCACTCACCTAGAAATTTACTGCCCCTAGCCAGATGTCCCTTGTCCTGTGACTTCTCAAATTTATTGTCGTCTAAAAAGTATAAAAGCATCTTGTGGCTGGGCTCACGCCTGTAATCCCAACACTTTGGGAGGCTGAGGCGGGAGGATCACCTGAGGTCAGGAGTTCGAGATCGGCCTGGCCAACATGGTGAAACCCCATCTCTACTAAAAATACAAAAATTAGCCGGGCGTGGTGGCGCATGCCTGTAATCCCAGCTACTCAGGAGGCTGATGCAGGAGAATCACTTGAACCCAGGAGGCGGAGGTTGTAGTGAGCCAAGATCTGCCTGGGCGACAGAGCAAGACTCTGTCTCAGAAAAAAAAAAAATTATATAATAATAATGTATGATTTTCTCCTGTTAATTTACCATGTGTGAACTTAGTTTCTATATCCAGCAGAAGAATTCCCATAAGAGCTAAGGGGGGTTGGAGGTGATCTCTCACTCTCCTGTAGAGGTACAGAGAGATTAAGTAAAGTGCTTGAGGTTACACAGTTAATAAGTGACAGAATCAGGATTTGAGCTTAGATGATCTGTCTTCAGGGCCCATGCTCTTAAACACTATACTTGTGTCTTTAAAAGTCAGGGGTGAGCCAGGTGCAGTGTTTCAAGTCTGTTATCCCAGCTACTGGGGAGGCTGAGGCAGGGGGATGGCTTGAGGCCAGCAGTTCAAGGCTGCGGTGAGCTATGATTGTGCCAATGGACTCTAGCCTAGGCGACAAATTGAGACACTATCTCTAAAAAATATGTGTGTAATAATGAGTTGGGTGGATCACTTGAGGCCAGGAGTTCAAGATCAGCCTGGTCAACATGATGAAACCCCATCTCTACTAAAAATACAAAAATTAGCTGGGCGTGGTGCTTGCCTGTAGTCCCAGTTACTTAGAATAGGAGGCTGAGGCAGGAGAATGGCCTGAACCCGGCAGGCAGAGGTTGCAGTGAGCCAAGATTGCATCACTGCATGCACTCCAGCCTGGGTGACAAAAAAAAAAAAAAAAGTATGTAATAAAATAAAAAATAAAATCCAGATATGATGTGGGTTTAAACCTAGATATAATGGTCCTATCTACAATTTCTCACTCATTAGAAGACTTTTTTATTTTTATTTTTGTATTTTTATTTATTTTATTTATTTATTTATTTATTTATTTTGAGACGGAGTCTTGCTCTGTCACCCAGGCTGGAGTGCAGTGGCGCGATCTCGGCTCACTGCAAGCTCCGCCTCCTGGGTTCACACCATTCTCCTGACTCAGCCTCCTGAGTAGCTGGGACTACAGGTGCCCGCCACCATGCCCAGCTAATTTTTTTGTATTTTTAGTAGAGATGGGGTTTCACCGTGTTAGCCAGGATGGTCTCAATCTCCTGACCTTGTGATCCGCCCACCTCGGCCTCCCAAAGTGCTGGAATTACAGGTGTGAGCCACCGCGCCCGGCTTATTTTTTATTTTTATTATTTTTTGTAGAGACAGGGACTCACTATGTTGCCCAAGCTGGTCTCCAACTCCTGGCCTCAAGCAATCCTTCTGCCTCGGCCTCTCAAAGCGATGGGATTATAAGCATGAGCCATCATGCCTGGCCATGTTTTTCAATTTTTAAAATTCATCATATAGCTGTATATTTGCTATCACAAGCTAACTATTGCTTTCTGAAATGAGTTATTTTCACTTTTAATATTTTTACATTTTAAACATTGAGTAAAACAAAATAATATTAATAAATATGTGTAAAGTATAAAGAATAACAGAATGAACTCTATTATTGTTTCATAGGTCATTATTACCATTAACTTTGAAGTCCCTTTCTAAATCTATCATTTCCCTCCAAAGGTAACAACTACCCTGGATTTTATGTTAATCATTTATTTGCTTTTCTTCCTGATTTTAAAGCTTATTTATTTATGTAGCCCTAAGAATATTTTTTAGTTTGCATTTTTGGAACTTTGCATAAATAAAACAATTCTGTGTTTTCTGACTGGCTTTACCTGATATTATTAGTACAAAAAGCCAGCTTTTTGCACTTAAAAAGACTGTAGCTATGAATATTTATATATACTGTGAAATAAAAAACAAATCCAGGCTTGGTAAGGAGAGATTTTATTATAATTTTTTTTTTTTTTTTGAGACAGAGTCTCGCTCTGTTGCCCAGGATGGAGTGTGCAGTGGTGTGATCTCGGCTGACTGCAACCTCCGCCTCCTGGGTTCAAGCGATTCTCTTGCCTCAGCTTCCCTGAGGAGCTGAGATTACAGGCGCATACCACCATGAGTGGCTAATTTTTGTATTTTTAGTAAAGACGGGGTTTCACCATGTTGGCCAGGCTGGTCTCGAACTCCGGACCTCAAGTGATCCGCCCACCTCAGCCTCCCAAAGTGCTGGGATTACAGGCATTAGCCACTGGGCCCAGCCATTATAATTTTTTTTTTTTTTTGAGACAGATTCTCATTCTGCTGCCCAGGTGGGAATGCATGGCACAATCATGGCTCACTGCAGCCTTGCTCTCTTGGGCTCAAGTGATCCTCCCACCTCAACCTCCCGACGTGCTAAGATTACAGGTGTGAGTTACCACACCCTGCCAGGAGAGATTTTATTTGAAAGGATTATTGCAAGGGAAGAAAGGAACTATTGCAATAGAAGGAGGAAGAATATTGCAGCAGGGAGGACCCTCTGACCATAATATCTGCAAGTGACTCAAGGGTTAGGCAAAAAGGGTTCTTCTCTCATAGAGAGGAGTAAACAGGGCAGAACTGGGTGGGAGGAAGTGGGATGATCAGGAGTGGCATGATGGAACAGTAGATCAGATAATGCTTTACCTTGAAGCCAGCCTATTCTCAAGAGAGGCTGTTAAGGAGGAGATGTGCGCTGGCTCAAGCTGAGGGTAAACCAAAGTTCGGGAAGCTGGGGGAAGGAGAGAAGTTTTAACCAAAGTTTGTTCCAACTGATCAGTGGGGACAAGAAGTTCCTCAAAGCTTTCATGAGGAGATTTGGAATTTGGAGTCTGTGTCTGGCTTTGTCATTGGTGAACCAGAGGGGCATACACCAGTCTTACCTAACTCACTTGGGGAAGGATGTTTTTTTGCAATATGCTGTGTTCCAGAACACAAAACAGTGAGAAGGCATTTCTTAAGCTTTAGTTTTCCAGGATCACAGGGCTTGGGTAAAAGTCAACATTATCAACAAGTCTTCTGATAAACATGTGCAGTCATTTTTTTTGTTGTTTAGACAAGGGTCTTGCCAACTTGGCCAGGCTGGTCTCAAACTTCTAAGCTCAAGGGATCCTCCTACACCAGCTTGCCAAAGTGCTGGGATTACAGGCGTGAGCCACTGAGCTTGGCCCTTTATTTTTTGCTTTTGTTTGAGGTCTCTCAATCTACAGGTTCCTCCTATCACCCAGTATAATGTGTAGACTTTGTCTGAATTATGAATCAATGAATCAATAGTAATCAACCCAATTAAAAAACGGACAAAGAGGGCCGGGTGCGGTGGCTTACATCTGTAATCTCAGCACTTTGGGAGGCCAAGGCGGGTGGATCACCTGAGGTCAGGAGTTCGAGACCAGCCTGACCAATATGGTGAAACCCCGTCTCTACTAAAAATACAAAAATTAGCCGGGCGTGGTGGCACGCACCTGTAGTCCCAGCTACTCGGGAGGCTGAGACGAGAATTGCTTGAACCCGGGAGGCGGAGGTTGCAGTGAGCCGAGATCGCACCATTGCACTCCAGCCTGGATGACAGAGCGAGGCTCCATCTCAAAAAAAAAAAAAAAAAAAAGACAAAAAAGCAGGGCACCGTGGCTCACACCTGTAATCCTAACACTTTGGGAGGCTGAGGCCAGTGGATCACTTGAGCCCTGGAGTTCAATACCAGCCTGGGCAATGTAGTGAGACCCCATCTCTACAAATAGTTTAAAAAATTAGCCAGGCATAGTGGGTTGCATCTGTGGTCCCAGCACTCCAGCCTGGGCGACAGAGCGAGACCCCAACTCAAAAATAAATAAAATATTACCTACAAGTGCTGAGTCAAATGATGTGTAGCTTTGCTTTTACTAGATAATGCCAATTGTTTCCCAAAGTGGTTGTATCAACTTACATTTCCACCAACACCGTATGAGAGCTCCAGTTCCACCATGTTGTCATCGACTCGAAGGTTTTAAAGTTTGCCAACATAGTGGATGCAAAGTGGGTCTCGCTGCATTTCTTTTATTATTGAGTTGCGCATCTTTTCTTTAACGTAAGCCTCTAGCAACTCATAGCACTTTCATTGTAAATTGGACCTGCGTGTGTCCTCTTTTGCGAAGTATCTGCGGCCCATTTTTCTACCGGGTTATCTTTTTCTTACCGATTTGTGGGAGTTCATCAACACATTTTGGAAAAATAAATGGAAGAACGACTAAAGGTTCAGAACTGAGGAAGGCTGAGATTAGGTGTGCAATATCCACAACTAAATACCTCAAAAATGACCCCTCCCGCAGGCTTCTTATTTGGTCCTCATGAGAGCTTTATGAAAGAATTCTATGACCCCATTTTCCAGGTGAGTTTTTCCATCATCGCCGGCTTCCCTCTGTGTGAAAGGAACACAGAAGACTTCGGATCTTCCAGCTCCAGGTTCCACAACCCCAACCCCAAAGGACTAGTTAGAATTTTTCACAATCTCGCAACGCAGGCGCTGGAGCGTTGCTCGCGGTGTTCTCGCGAGACTTGGTTCCAGCCGATCATGTGACAATCCAAGATGGCGGTGCCCGGCGAGGCGGAGGAGGAGGCGACAGTTTACCTGGTAGTGAGCGGTATCCCCTCCGTGTTGCGCTCGGCCCATTTACGGAGCTACTTTAGCCAGTTCCGAGAAGAGCGCGGCGGTGGCTTCCTCTGTTTCCACTACCGGCATCGGCCTGAGCGGGCCCCTCCGCAGGCCGCTCCTAACTCTGCCCTAATTCCTACCGACCCAGCCGCTGAGGGCCAGCTTCTCTCTCAGACTTCGGCCACCGATGTCCGGCCTCTCTCCACTCGAGACTCTCCTCCAATCCAGACCCGCACCTGCTGCTGCGTCATCTCGGTAAGGGGATTGGCTCAAGCTCAGAGGCTTATTCGCATGTACTCGGGCCGCCGGTGGCTGGATTCTCACGGGACTTGGCTACCGGGTCGCTGTCTCATCCGCAGACTTCGGCTACCTACGGAGGCATCAGGTAAGAGTGAGAAAGTTAATAGACTGGGCCTATGGGCCTGGAACAGAGGCACCTTTTCAGAGGAGTGGTGAGGATAAGTCAGGCCTCTGGTTAGGACTCTATGAGTTTAGTTCATATTCTAGACAGAGCTTCAGGCTCAACTTGCAGGGAGTTAGTTCAATACATGGAGAAAAATAAACCGGAGAGGCTTATTTGGAAGAGCCTTCATTTTGTTAGGTCCCTTTTGAGACCCTTTCTCTATCCAAGGGGTTGATTTTGCACTAACACAGAAAGAAAAAAGGAAATCCAGTCTCTAACCCTCTTACTGTCTTTCTCTCCTGCTCTCTCTGTGCTTCCTACCCAGTCCTTTCAGTAAGATACAAATGAAGAGACAATCTTTTCTCTGGACAGCTCCCACTTTCATGGGAAATCAATTTGATGGGGAAACAGGACAGTGCAGAGCCCTCCAGTTCACACATTCAACAAATGCTTACATTGCTAGACCTAGTGTGACTAGCTGGGTATGCAGAGAACAGTTGGACATAGTGTGTGCTCAGAATCCACAAAGGAAGAGATTTGGAAAAAGGTAATTGCCACAGAGATGTCATTCTAATTGTTAGCATTCACTGAGCACTCTGTATTTAGTGGGCACTGTTCTAAGCCTTTTGTTTTCTTACCCCTCTCAACAGTCCTATGAGATAGGAGCTATTGTTTCTCCCATTTCATAGGTGAAGAAACTGAGGGAAGCCGAAGTTATGTGACTTGCCTGAGGTTACAGAGTTAGTGTCAGAGCTACAACAAACCTAGGCATCTGTTCCAGAGCCTATACTGTTTATCACCAAGTGCTGTGAGATGACAGAGGAGGGAGAAACTAACTTCCTAGACGGATCATGAAATGTGGCTTTCCATCTGGGTCTTGAAAAATAAATAGGAGTTAATAGGAGAGAATGGTGTTTCTGGGTTTCAGGGTAAATGGCGTTTGCAAAGACACAGCTTTGAAAGCTCGTGAAAAACTTTCAGGGCATGTTAAATTGTTCATTGTGGGCTGGGTTGCAATGGCTCGTGCCTGTAATCCCGGTACTTTGGGAGGCACAGGTGGGCGGATCTCTTGAGCTCAGGAGTTCAATACCAGCCTGGGCAACATGGTGAAACCCTGTCTCTACCAAAAATACAAATTAGCCGGTTGTGGTGGCGCATGCCTGTAGTCCCAGCTACTTGTGAGGTTGAGGTGGGGGGATCACTTGAGCCCAGGAGGTGGAGGTTGCAATGAGTCAAGATCGTGCCACTGTACTCCAGCCTGGGTGACAGAACAAGACCCCATCTCAAAAAAAAAAAAAAAAAAAAAGAAGAAGAAAAAAAAAAGAAATTAGGAGAAAAATTGTTTGGTGTGGCTGGAACACATGGTATGAAGACATGCAGGAGGTGGGAGTTGCTGATAGCTGAGAATCAAAAGGTCATCAGGTGGGTAGATACCGCTTGAGGCCAGGACCAGCCTGGACAACATGGCGTAACCCTGTCTGTACTAGAAATACAAAAATCAGCCAGGCATGGTGGCACATGCCTGTAATCCCAGCTACTCGGAAAGCTGAAGTATGAGAATCACTTGAACCCGGGAGGCGGAGG
Organism: Gorilla gorilla gorilla; assembly: GCF_029281585.2. Taxonomy (NCBI): domain Eukaryota; kingdom Metazoa; phylum Chordata; class Mammalia; order Primates; family Hominidae; genus Gorilla; species Gorilla gorilla. The sequence continues at coordinate 213,048,840 of NC_073224.2, forward strand.
TTGCAGTGAGCTGAGATCGCACCACTGCATACGCCAGTCTGGGTGACAGAGTGAGAATCTGTCTCAAAAAAAAAGAAAAAAAAAAGTTCATCAGGAGCCAGAGCTGGAAGAAACTTGTATGCCCAGCCAAGGTGATGAGAAGTGACATGAAACTACTAGGTAGTTATGTAGTTCCGCTTGGGGAGAGATGAAAAGACCTGGAGTTTGAGAGGGAGGAACAGCATGAGGCTAATGGATTTATTTTATTATTTATTTATTTATTTATTTTTGAGACAGGGTACTCTGTCGCCCGAGATGGAGTGCAGTGGTGCAATCTCGGCTCACTACAGCCTCACCTCCCAGGCTCAAGCAATCCTCCTGCCTCAGCCTCCCAAGGAGCTGGGATCACAGGGTGCACTACCACTCCCAGCTAATTTTTTTATATTTTGTAGAGATAAGGGTCTCACTATTTTGCCCAGGCTGGTCTTGAACTCCTGAGCTCAAGCAATCCTCCTGCCTCAGCCTCCCAAAGTGCTGGGATCACAAGCGTGAGCCACTGTGTCGGCCTAGATTTATTTATTTTTATTTTGCCTACATCTGTTTACTAGGGAAAGGCTAACAGATTTAAACATTGGCCAATTTCTGGCTCAAGTGTTGCTGGAGGCTTCTGGGTTTCAAGATCTATTCTCTCTCCTTTCCAAGGTCTGGGCTCCTTTCCCTTCAAGACCCGGAAGGAACTGCAGAGTCAGAAGGCAGAGAATGAAGCCTTCACCCTGGCTGACCTGAAGCAACTGCCGGAGCTGAACCCACCAGTGCTGATGCCCAATGGGAATGTGGGGACTCCCCTGCGGGTCTTTTTGGAGTTGATCCGGGCCTGCCGCCTACCCCCTCGGATCATCACCCAGCTGCAGCTCCAGTTCCCCAAGACAGGTTCCTCCCGGCGCTACGGCAATGTGCCTTTTGAGTATGAGGACTCAGAGACTGTGGAGCAGGAAGAGCTTGTGTATACAGCAGAGGGTGAAGAAATACCCCAAGGAACCTACCTGGCAGATATACCAGCCAGCCCCTGTGGAGAGCCTGAGGAAGAAGCGGGGAAGGAAGAGGAAGAAGAGTCTCACTCAGATGACGTGAGTACAGTGTGCTACCCTGTCCTTGCTGGCAGCTGAAAGAGGCCAAAGGCATTAATAATACCACTCTTCAATTGTCTATTACAAGGGTTCTTAACCTGGGGTCCTCAGGAGGGTTCCAAGGAGTCCAAGAAGGAATGTAAAACTATATTTGCATGTGTGTTTCTGTATTTCTCTAGGGAGATGGTCCAGAGCTTTTACCAGAAGATTCGTAAGTGGGTCTTATTTTTCATTCCCTTGGAAGGGATATATAAGGACGGTTCCTTTTTTTTTTGAGACGGAGTCTTGCTCTGTCGTCCAGGCTGGAGTGCAGTGGCACGATCTCGGCTCACTGCAAGCTCCGCCTCGCGGGTTCACGCCATTCTCCTGCCTCAGCCTCCCAAGTAGCTGGGACTACAGGCGGCCACTACCATACCCGGCTAATTTTTTGTATTTTTAGTAGAGACGGGGTCTCACTGTGTTAGCCAGGATGGTCTCAATCTCCTGACCTCGTGACCCGCCTGCCTCAGCCTCCCAAAGTGCTGGGATTACAGGCGTGAGCCACTGCGCCTGGCCAGGATGGTTCCTCTTTATTCATTTTTTTCTTTTTTTTTTTTTTTGAGACAGAGTCTCACTGTGTCACCCAGGCTGGAGTGAAGTGGTGCGATCTCGGCTCACTGCAACCTCCACCTCCTGGGTTTAAGTGATTCTCCTGCCTCAGCCTCCCGAGTAAGCTGGGACTTCAGGCATGTGCCACCACGCCCGGCTAATTTTTTTTTTTTTTTTTTGTATTTTTAGTAGAGATGGGGTTTCACCATGTTAACCAGGATAGTCTCAATCTCCTGACCTTGTGACCCACCTGCCTCGGCCTGCCAAAGTGCTGGGATTACAGGCGTGACCCACTGTGCCAGGCCCATTTTTTCTTTTTTAAAAATTATTATTTCCAGCCGGGCACAGAATCTCTTGAACCCGGGAGGCAGAGGTTGCAGTGAGCTGAGGAAAAAAAAAAAAAAAATTTCCACATGAAAGACCAGATAAGGAGAATTCATTTTCATAGATGAAAATGTGCTGACCAAGACATGTGCAGTGACTTGTCTAAGATCATCTCAGGAAATAGAGGTAGAGCTGGGATATGAACCCAGTTCTTGCTTCTTCTCTAACCTGTGCTTGCTGTCATAATGTGGTTGAACTGTCATCTCTATTTTCTGACCTAGAGTCAGCAGATTGAACAGTAGCCTCCACTCTCACTTCGTTAGTGACATAGACATTTTTTTGGTTCCTTTCTCCAAACTTGGTTGCACATCCATAAAATCAAGTAAGGTGTGATTTGTTGGGAAAACTTTTTTAAAAATGCGTACTCCGGGTAAAAAGTAATTCACCCATGTTTCAAAGCTTCCAGCCAGCTGGGTGCAGTGGCTCACACCGGTAATCCCAGCACTTTGGGAGGCCAAGATGGGTGGATCATTTGAGGTCAGGAGTTCGAGACCAGCCTGGCCAACATGGTGAAACCCCGCCTTTACTAAAAATACAAAAATTAGCCAGGCATGGTGCCTGTAGTCCTCGCTACTGGGAGGCTGAGGCAGGAGAATCACTTGAAGCCAGGAGGTGGAGGTTGCAGTGAGCTGAGATTGCACCACTGCACTCCAGCCTGGGCGATAGAGTGAGACTCTGTCTCAAAAAAAAAAAGCTCCCAGCCAAGATTGCTAAGACATCTGGACCACATCCTTAGTGTGGTACCATCCTGACTTCCCCTCTCCTCTTCTCTCCCCTTCCTTCCTTCCTTTCCTTTTTTTTTTTTTTTTTTAAGCAGGCTCTGGTTCTATTGTCCTGGCTGGAATGCAGTGGTGCAATCTCGGCTCACTGCAACCTCCAACTCCCTGGGCTCAAGCCATCCGCTCACCTCAGCTTCCCTAGTAGCTAGGACTACACTTACACATCACCACACTTGGCTAATTTTTGTATTTTTTGTAGAGATAGGGTTTTGACTTGTTGCCTAGACTGGTCTTGAACCTCTGAGCTCAAGGGATCCTCCCACCTTGGCCTCCCAAAGTGCTGGGATTACAGGCGTGAGCCACTGCGTCTGGCCCCATCCTGACTTTTCTTCAGCACTTGAAGGCCTGCAGGGTTTCAAGCTAGGAGTCATTCTATCATTCCACAAGTCCCGTCAAGCCAAGGGCTAGTGTAGGATTCCGAAGGCATTCTAAGACCCATTTCCTGCCCTCAAAGAGCCTAAAATCTCCCTGAAGAGAAAGAACCAGCATCTGGAGATGCTGCACCTGGATGTGGCCACCCGGGTTTGCATTGCTGGCTCTGCTGCTCCCTCAGTGTACTCTTTTGGACAAATAACTTTTTACTCCCCTGAACCTAGGTTTTGTCATCTGTAGAATGGGAATAATGGTACTTATCTCACAGGGTTGTTGCAGTGGTTAAAGGAGCTAAGCTATGGGAAGGGCCTGACACACCAGAGACAATAAGCGTTATTGTCCATTCTTTCTTTGTGATATGACATAAAAAGGCCTAACCAGTGTGTACTGATTAGCATTGGGAGTTCAGAGACTGGTGTGAGACCTGTAGGCCTAAATGTGGGGGGCTTCATGTAGGCTGTATGACGTGAGGGATGAGGAGGATTTAATCAAGTGGAGAAGAGAAGGGTGTGGGAGAGGAAAGTGGGTATTTCAGGCAGGGAACAACATGGCCAAACGCGCAGAGGTGAGTCAGGCTTGTGGGGACAGGAGCAAACTGTTGAGAATTATCAGGGGCTGGAGACGTGTTGGTCAGGGGCCAAATATGTGCTGCTTCTTGGAGAAATCTGAAGGAATGGGGCTGAGGCTAGCCACACATGCCTCCTGTGCCCTGAGCTTCCCTCCCTCTGGGCATGAGGTCAGGAAGTTCAGGCAGATCACCTCTCCCTGCCTTTTAGGACGATGACCGGGGTGAGGAATGGGAACGGCATGAAGCGCTGCATGAGGACGTGACCGGGCAGGAGCGGACCACTGAGCAGCTCTTTGAGGAGGAGATTGAGCTCAAGTGGGAGAAGGGTGGCTCTGGCCTGGTGTTTTATACTGATGCCCAGTTCTGGCAGGAGGAAGAAGGAGGTAATGCTGGTACCCAGGCAAAGGCAGGGGTGACCCCTGCTGCATTCTCTTGGGGTTCTCTGTTCCACATGGTAGATTCTGTAGTGGTGAGCCCAAATAAAAGGCTAGGGAACAGGCTGACCTTTAACCAATCATCCTTTTTAAGAGTGGGGATCAGTGAGATGGAGAGAAAATGCCCCCCGCCCCGCCCCCCACAAATTCTGAATAACCCTCCCAGAGGAAGGATCTTAAAATACAAACAAGCTGGGTGCAGTGGCTCATGCCTGTAGTCCGAAGTACTTAAGAGACTGAGGCAGGAGGATCACTTGAGCCCAGGAGTTCAAGGTTGCAGTGAGCTATGATCCCACCACTATACTCCAGCCTGGGGGACAGAGTGAGACCTTCTCTAAAACAAACAAATGCCCCGCTGGGTGCAGTGGCTCACACCTGTAATCCCAGCACTTTGGGAGGCTGAGGCGGGCAGATCACGAGGTCAAGAGATCGAGACCATCCTGGCCAACATGGTGAAACCTCGTCTCTATGAAAAATACAAAAATTAGCCGGGTATGGTGGCACGCACCTGTAGTCCCAGCTACTTGGGAGGCTGAGGCAGGAGAATCACTTGAACCCGGGAGGCAGAGGTTGGAGTGAGCCAAGGTCGTGCCACTGCACTCCAGCCTGGGGAAAGAATGAGATTCTGTCTCAAAAAAGAAAAAAAAAAAAAAGCCAAAAAAACTCTAGGTTTAACTCTTAATAGAACTGAGAGTCCTTAATGCACTCTGTTGGATGCTTTTCTGTCCCTACAGATTTTGATGAACAGACAGCCGATGACTGGGATGTGGACATGAGTGTGTACTATGACAGAGGTACTGGGCAAGGAGTGGCAATATTGGAGGTGAAACAGGTGCCCTGGCCTTGCAGTGACACTTTACCAGAGCTAGCAAAGGCTGAGACAGGGTACCGTTCCCGTTCCCTTGGGGTAGCCCACTGAGAGGGTTCCTCTTAAAACATCTTTGGTTGTGTACATTAAGTGCTAGTTTTGGACAGAGCCTTCATCCTTTCTTGGAGGAGGAGGAGGGATAGATAGCCCTCAGGGGCTCTGGGTCTGATGGTCAGGCCCTGGTAGGGTGGGCTGGTCAGGAGCTCAGGCTCTAGTAAGGGTTTAGATTTTAGAAGAGGAAATGACCTGGGTGGGGGAAATAGCCAAGTAGGGGAGGGAAGACCTGGGTTCTAATCCTCTGTCTGTCATTTGTTGGCTCTGTTACTTTTCTGCACCACAATCTTCTCATCTGTATGATTGGGGAGAGCCATGGTTCCTACTTTTGGGGAGCTCCCAGTCTAATGAGAGAGATACAGAACACTATTAAAATGAATAAGTCAATCTTACGAGGGGGTCCTAGAAACCTGATTCTTCCCCCTTCTTTGAGAGGGACGCTTCCATAAACTAAGCTCTGTTTCCTCAGATGGTGGAGACAAGGATGCCCGAGACTCTGTCCAAATGCGTCTGGAACAGAGACTCCGAGATGGACAGGAAGATGGCTCTGTGATCGAACGCCAGGTGGGCACCTTTGAGCGCCACACCAAGGTGAGTTAGCACTGTGCCCACCCCATGGACCCCTCTCTTTTCCTTCTCTACTTTAATTCCTTCTCCCATCCCCATTCTCCCTGCTACCAGCAGGAGCCCCATTTCTTGAGTCTCGTCCCTTCACTCTGCAGGGCATTGGGCGGAAGGTGATGGAGCGGCAGGGCTGGGCTGAGGGCCAGGGCCTGGGCTGCAGGTGCTCAGGGGTGCCTGAGGCCCTGGATAGTGATGGCCAACACCCCAGATGCAAGCGTGGATTGGGGTAAGTGTGACTGAGGGACTTCCCTGCGGGCCCAAGCCTTTCAGCTATGCCCTGGTTTCCCTCTTCCCACTGGTTTTGGCATGGCTGCTGGGTACTCGTGCGGGATGAAATTCAAAACAGTTAAGAGGAAAAAGTGGATCTGGGCCAGGCACGGTGGCTCAAGCCTGTAATCCTAGTGCTTTGGGAGGCTGAAGTGGTAGGATTCCTTGAGCCCAGTTTGAAACCAGCCGGGCAACATATGAGACTGTCTCTGTTAGAAAAATAAAAAGTCCGGGCGTGGTAGCTCACGCCTGTAATCCCAACACTTTGGGAGGCCCAGGTGGGCAGATCATTTGAGGTCAGGAGTTAGAGACCAGCCTGGCCAACATGGTGAAATCCCCGTCTCTACTAAAAATATAAAAATTAGCCGGGCGCGGTGGCTCACGCCTGTAATCCCAGCACTTTGGGAGGCTGAGGCGGGTGGATCACGAGGTCAGGAGTTTCAGACCAGCCTGATCAAGATGGTAAAACCCTGTGTCTACTAAAAATACAAAAAATTAGCTGGGCACGGTAGTGGGCGCCTGTAATCCCAGCTACTCAGGAGGCTGAGGCAGGAAAATCGCTTGAACCCAGGAGGCGGAGGTTGCAGTGAGCCAAGATGGTGCCACTGCACTCTAGCCTGGGCGACAGAGCAAGACTCTGTCACAAAAAAAAAAAAAATAGCTGGGCATGGTGGCATGCACCTGTAGTCCCAGCTACTCTGGAGGCTGAGGCAGGAGAATCGCTTGAACCCAGGAGGTGGAGGTTGCAGTGAGCCGAGATCACGCCATTACAATCCAGCCTGGGTGACATAGTGAGACCCCATCTCAGAAATAAATAAATAAATAAAGTAAATCTGACTTTTTTTTTTTTTTTTTTTTTTTTTTTAAAGACTAAGCCCTAAGGCTTAACAAGATCATTCATACCCTTTGTTGGAGGAGTTTGGACTTGATGGTTACTATTAGGAAGTCTGTAGTGACAGAATGAAAATTTTATATGAGGCCCCTTCTTGCTGGCACTGTCAATGGATAGATAAGAGGGCTGGAGAACAAAGACCCAGATTTAAAGCCTCTGTCTTTGGACAAACCAGACATGTAGTAACTACTTCCCCGTCCTCTCCCAACCCCTTTAACTGGAGTTTGAGAGCAGCCTTCTCACTGAGAGCCCGTTTTTATCCAGGTACCGTGGAGAGAAGCTACAGCCATTTGGGCAACTGAAGAGGCCCCGTAGAAATGGCTTGGGGCTCATCTCCACCATCTATGATGAGCCTCTACCCCAAGACCAGACGGAGTCACTGCTCCGCCGCCAGCCACCCACCAGCATGAAGTTTCGGACAGACATGGCCTTTGTGAGGGGTTCCAGTTGTGCTTCAGACAGCCCCTCATTGCCTGACTGACCGGGTTGGGGGCTTCCTTTCATGCTACATGATGAAAACCCTCTGCCCTGGCCTCATCTACCACTGAAGCAGAAAGGAGTCTGGGAGCAGCAGTCTTCGTGGCTGGTTCAGGGTGTTTTGCTCCGAGCCTGCCTGCCTGCCGGTTCTCTACCTCAGGGGCATTTTTACAAAAAGCCCCCTCCCGTCCCCTCCCCTTGGATATTAGGGGTAACGACCGCTTGTCTTTGGTCTCTAACCCTAGTCTCTGGGCTTGCCCTATGCCTCCTGCAGAACCTTGAAAAGCTGGGTTGAGTGAGGCTATCAGCACAGCCTTCCTTGGGGACTCTGAAGGTGTCCCCACGAAGGCCAGAAAGGGGTAAAGGGTCCTGGGCGAGGAGAGGATTTGTGGTGCTTGGAAGAGCCGACCTTGGGTGGGCCCTCCACCGCCTCTACCCTCACTGGGTGGAATTACCAGCGGAAAGTCCGCGGGAGGTGGCTTGGGTGTGCGACGTCACGGAAGAATAAAGACGTTTACTACTGGAGCTCCCTTACTTTTCTAATTCGAGTCTGAAGGAAGGTTAGAGAAATTCCGAGAGCGATTTTCCCGCAAAAACGCTACATTCGACCCACTACCCGCGAGAGAAATGCGGCTGCGCCGCCCGCCCCTCGGCGTCTAGCTACGCCCCGCTGTGAGGGCGGGACTTCCTCTCGTTGGCTCGCCGTTTCCGGCGCTGTCCGGAAGTCGAGTTAGTCTAGTTAGTACCGGCCTGTTATCTCCTTTTGCGCGAAGCGGTCCCAGCTGTTCCGCCTGAGGCGAGTGACGCTGGCCGCCAACGAGGTATACGTACTGGGACCCTCGCCCTCAGTCTCGTCTCCGGCGCGGCTACCTGCCCCGTTTTCCCTGTGAGTTGACCTGCTCCGGGCCGCGGGCTGTCAATGGCAGGGGCCGCTCCGACCACGGCCTTCGGGCAGGCGGTAATCGGCCCGCCGGGCTCAGGGAAGACCACGTACTGCCTGGGCATGAGTGAGTTCCTGCGCGCGCTGGGCCGGCGCGTGGCGGTGGTGAACCTGGACCCGGCCAACGAGGGGCTGCCGTACGAGTGTGCCGTGGACGTGGGCGAGCTGGTGGGGCTGGGCGACGTGATGGACGCGCTGCGCCTGGGGCCCAACGGCGGCCTGCTCTACTGCATGGAGTACCTGGAAGCCAACCTGGACTGGCTGCGTGCCAAGCTCGACCCCCTCCGCGGCCACTACTTCCTCTTCGACTGCCCAGGCCAGGTGGAGCTCTGCACGCATCACGGCGCCCTGCGCAGCATCTTCTCCCAAATGGCGCAGTGGGACCTCAGGGTGCGTCTCAGGGTGGGGAGGCCCATTTTGCAGATGGAGTAACTGAGACAGGGAGGACAGACGCCACGCCCCCATGTCACACAGGGAGGTAGGGGCTGAGTCGCTTTGGAGTGAAACAGGCATGAGTTCAGAATCTGGCTCTGCTACTGACTGGCTGTGTGGTGTTGATAAGTCAGTTCATCACTCTGAACCTCAGTTTCCTCACGTGTAAAATGGATGTGTTAGTAGCCAACTTGGCGATTTTGGAAGTATGGAAGGGGTTAATGTCGAAAGTGGCATGGAGATTGTTGTAAATTGGTGGGCAAAAGTAAATGAAAGAGTGGAGTCAGATGCCATGGGATTTAAACCCCTTGCCCACTGGGAGGCTCAGTGCAAGACCTCGTGTAAGAAAAAAAAATGACTCCTATTTCCTGGGAGAAGGAAACCAGGGTGGTTATTAGAAAGAAACAGAGTCAGGAGACTAATGGGGAAAGCTTCCCCTCTGTCCTCAAGCCCTCATTCTCATGGGGGAATGCTGATCCCTGTTTCTCCAGGCCACTCTCACCCTGTCTCTTCCCTCCCAGCTGACTGCCGTCCACCTCGTGGATTCTCACTACTGCACAGACGCTGCCAAGTTCATTTCAGTACTGTGTACCTCCCTGGCCACCATGCTGCACGTGGAACTGCCCCACATCAACCTCCTTTCCAAGATGGACCTCATTGAGCATTATGGGAAGCTGGGTAAGAGCTTCTGTTCCAGGCGAAGAGCAGGGCAGCAGCTGGGCTAGAATGAAGCAGACATCTCAGCTGAAGGTAGCTGCCTCTGGTGCCTTGCGTGGTCTGGTGATAGTAGCCACAGGCAGGTTCTAACTCCTGCCCATTTATTTTGTGCCACTCTGTGCTAGTTACCGTTGTAGATTTTGGAGACGAGAGAGCTACAGATGGTGTTAGGTGTTATGAAGGAATTAAAGTGATACGACAGTGAATATTTGGGAGTGAAGTGAGTGAGCTTTGGAGTAAAACAGGCATGAGTTTAAATTCTGGATCTGCCACTGAATCATCGTGTGGTCTGGGTAAGTCAGTTCATCTCTCTGGACCTCAGTTTCTCACTTCTGCTCTGAGGCAGTGGCATCTGAGCTGAGACATGAATGGTGAGAAGGAGCCAGCAAAGGGAGGACTGTTCTATGCAGAGGCACTAGTAGGAATAAAGGCCTTGTCTTAGTCAGTTTGTGCTGCCATCACAAAAATACCATAGACCAGATGGCTTAGCCAATAAATATTTATTTCTCACAGTTCTGGAGGCTGGTAAGTCCAAGATCAAGACACAAGCCGATCTGGTGTCTGGTGAGAGTCTGCTTCCTGGCTCCTAGACAGCCTCCTTCTGTCCTCACAGAAGGAGGCTATATTCTCACTTGGCAGAGAGAGAGAGAAGGGGTGGGAGGCCAGGGACAAAATAGGGAAGATTGAGGTAGAAGCAGGCTGGTATGAGGCAGGGGAGTTGGCTAGAGTCCCAGTGGCCAGCTTTTTTTTCTTGATAAATTAGTACTCTCGGCTGGGCGCGGTGGCTCACGCCTGTAACCCCAGCACTTTGGGAGGCTGAGGTGGGCGGATCACCTGAGGTCAGGAGTTCGAGACCAGCTTGACCAACATGGAGAAACCACATCTCTACTAAAAATACAAAAAAGTAGCCAGGCATGGTGGTGCATGCCTGTAATCCCAGCTACTCGGGAGGCTGAGGCAGGAGAATCGCTTGAACCTGGGAGGCGGAGGTTGTAGTGAGCCGAGATCTCGCCATTGCACTCCAGCCTGGGCAATAAGAGTGAAACTCCGTCTCAAAAAAAAAAAAAAAAAAAAAATTAGGCCAGGCACAGTGGCTCACGCCTGTAATCCCAGCACTTTGGGAGGCCGAGGCAGGCGGATCACGAGGTCAGGAGATTGAGAACATCCTGGCTAACATGGTGAAAACCCGTCTCTACTAAAAATACAAAAAATTAGCTGGGCATGGTGGCGGGCACCTGTAGTCCCAGCTACTTGGGAGGCTGAGGCAGGAGAATGGCGTGAACCCAGGAGGGGGAGTTTGCAGTGAGCCAAGATCGCGCCACTGCCCTCCAGCCTGGGCGACAGAGCAAGACTCTGTCTCAAAAAAAAAAAAAAAAAATTAGTACTCTCCTGAACTGGGAACATTGTTCCCTAAATAGCATCTCTAGCAACAAAGGAACCTAGAGAAGACAGATAAAATGACCAGCACATGAGCAATAGGGAGGTTCTTGGGAAAGGGAGGTGTTGGGAAAGGGAGGGACCTTGTCCAGGGAGGCCAGTTAGCTTCTAGTCTGGACATGGAGTGATGTAGAGTCCTCAGCTTACTTTAGGATAGAGCTGCCAGGGAGCCCAGATACTTAAGTTTTCTGGGCAGAAACAGGCCACTAGGGGGATGTCCAACTTACTTCTTTTAGTGGGAAATGATTTATAAAACTGAATCAGGGACCTCAGCATCATCTAGTCCTTATTTTACATTAAGAAATAACTGGCTCAGAAAAGGAAAGTGATTTACCCAGGAGGCTACTCTGCTAGAATGTAGCATTTATTCAGTTTAACCATTTACAGAGTCTTTGCAGTGTATGTGCCAGGTCCTGAGGGTATGACCTGACTATGAGCTCTGTGAGGTGAGGACGACCATGCACAGTTCTTGGTACATACTTGTTATCATTATTTGCAACTTTTTTTTTTTTTTTTTGAGACAGAGTTTCGCTCTTGTTGCCCAGGCTGGAGTGCAATGGTGCAATCTCGGCTCACTGCATCCTCCGCCTCCTGGATTGAAGCGATTCTCCTGCCTCAGCCTCCCGTGTAGCTGGGATTACAGGCATGTGCCACCACATCCAGCTAATTTTGTATTTTTTTTTCTTTTTTTTTTGAGACGGAGTCTTGCTGTGTCGCCCAGGCTGGAGTGCAGTGGCGCGATCTCGGCTCACTGCAAGCTCCCCCTCCTGGGTTCACGCCATTCTCCTGCCTCAGCCTCCTGAGTAGCTGGGACTACAGGCACCCGCCACCACGCCCGGCTAATTTTTTATATTTTTAGTAGAAACAGGGTTTCATCGTGTTAGCCAGGATGGTCTCGATCTCCTGACCTTGTGATCCTTCCACCTCCCAAAGTGCTGGGATTACCGGCTTGAGCCACCGCGCCTGGCCTAATTTTGTATTTTTAGGAGAAATGGAGTTTCACCAAGTTGGCTGGTCTTGAACTCCTGACCTCAGGTAATCACCCACTTCGGCTTCCCAAAGTGCTGGGATTACAGGCATGAGCCACCGTGCCCAGCCTGTTTGCAGTTATTGATCAAGCACTTCTCTGTACCAGACACTGGGGTTTATAGCATTTAATCTTCATAACAGTCCTATGAAGTAGGTACCTGCCTATATAGCTAGTAAATAGCAGAGCCAGCAGGTAAAACCTAATGCTTTTTTTCTTAGTAACTTCATTTTACTGTGTCAAGAAATATTTGAGCGCATGAGTGCACAAAGGAAAAAGGAACCTCGTCCTCAGGTCTTTAGCCTGATACTGGTTGCTCCTGAACACTGGTTTCTCTCTTTAGCCTTCAACCTGGACTACTACACAGAGGTTCTGGACCTCTCCTACCTGCTTGACCACCTGGCTTCTGACACTTTCTTCCGCCACTACCGCCAGCTCAATGAGAAGCTAGTGCAGCTCATCGAAGACTATAGCCTGGTCTCCTTTATCCCTCTGAACATCCAGGTACTAGGGGCTAAGACGGGACTCTTGACAGTGCGTGGGATTCACCAAGCCAAAAGCACAGGAAGCTTTGAGGGCTTAAAGAATGGTCTTTGCCCGCTGGGCGCGGTGGCTCAAGCCTGTAATCCTAGCACTTTGGGAGGCCGAGGCGGGCAGATCATGAGGTCAGGAGATCGAGACCATCCTGGCTAACCCAGTGAAACTCCGTCTCTACTAAAAATACAAAAAATTAGCTGGGCGTGGTAGCGGATGCCTGTAGTCCCAGCTACTCAGGAGGCTGAGGCAGGAGAATGGCGTGAACCCGTGAGGCAGAGCTTGCAGTGAGCCGAGACCACGCCATTGCTCTCCAGCCTGGGCGACAGAGTGAGACTCCATCTCAAAAAAAAAAAAGAATGGTCTTTGCCCTGGGTTGAGTATCACTGAGAGTAACCTTAGTTTCAGGACCAGGGGCTGCTGTAGGGGCAGAATTCCAGTAAAGAGAGTGGACCAAACTTTTGCCCTATCTATTTTGTGTTGCTGGATCCTCTCTTCACATATTCTGTCCTCTGTGAAAATGGGTGAGTTCAGAAAGTCATCAGCAAGAAAGTTCACCAGGACCAGGGACAAGTCTCTTAAGCCCATTCAACTGGGCAACTGTCTGTTGACTTTGCGAAGTGGTACCCAACCCCTGTGCCTCTCACCTTTACCCTGCAGAGATAACCTGGGAGACGCAGGTGCATGTTAGATTCCTTTCTGCAGTGGGTGGACTTGAGCTAACTTGTCTCCTCCCTTCTAATGCCACACTTTTCTGATATGAGGAGATGAACTCTATAATACCAATCACAACAATTACCTCTTATTTCTGGCTTTCTGTGCTGGGCACTGTGCTAAAGACTACACATACATAATTCTGCTTTGTTCTTCCCACCATGTGATATATAGACTGTTCTTATCACTGTATGTGGATGAGGAAACACTTATAGTTTTGTTTTGTTTTGTTTTGTTTTTTGTGACGGAGTCTCACTCTGTCACCCAGGCTGGAGTGCAGTGCGTTATCTTGGCTCACTGCAACCTCTGCCTCCTGGGTTCAACCGATTCTCCTGCCTCAGCCTCCCAAGTAACTGGGATTACAGGCATCCGTCACCATGCCCAACTAATTTTTGTATTTTTAGTAGAGACAGGGTTTCACCATGTTGGCCAGGCTGCTCTCGAACTCCTGACCTCAAGTGATCTACCTGCCTTGGCCTCCCAAAGTGCTGGGCTTTACAGGCGTGAACCACCGTGCCTGGCCCAGTTATAGATTTAAAACATGCATACTCATTGGATGTCTACTTAAGAGAAGTACTGTGCCAGGCACTGGGAATACTGCGACAGATGACCTGGCCCTAAGGGGTGTTTAGTTGAGTAGGGGAGGCAGGTGGGTTAATAGGCGTTTATTAAATGGCAGGGATACCATGTACAATAGGTGTAAACCCAGGGGACTGTGGATATGCATAGGGGAGCTTATCTGTTCTAATCTGAGTGAGTTGGTGGTCAGGAAACATGAGATTTATCCAGCCTTTGGGGACATGTAGAACTACTCCAGGCCAAGAAAGCTACAGGTACAGAGACAACATGGAGGAAGGTGTATTTAGAGATTGCAAGCAGTTTTACATACTTCTGTTTCACTCACAGAACTGTTTCTCTCCTCCCTGCTCAGGACAAGGAGAGCATCCAGCGAGTCCTGCAGGCTGTGGATAAAGCCAATGGATACTGTTTCGGAGCCCAAGAGCAGCGAAGCCTGGAAGCCATGATGTCTGCCGCAATGGGAGCCGACTTCCATTTCTCTTCGTATCCTTGCCAGCTTCCTGGCCATAGCAGAGAGGGTGAGACATGGGACTCAAGAATGGCCACAGGAGGTGCAGTCATCAACCTTGTGGATGACCAATTTCTTTTTTTTTTTTTTTTTTTTTTTTTTTTTTGAGATGTAGTCTTGCTCTGTCACCCAGGCTGGAGTGCAGTGGCACGATCTCAGCTCACTGCAAGCTCTGCCTCCCGGGTTCACGCCACTCTCCTGCCCCAGCCTCCTGAGTAGCTGGGACTACAGCCACCCACCACCACGCCCAGCTAATTTTTTGTATTTTTAGTAGAGATGGGGTTTCACTGTGTTGGCCAGGATGGTCTTGATCTCCTGACATTGTGATCCACCCAATTTCTTTTTTCTTTTTTTTTTTTGAAAGGGAGTTTCGCTCTTGTTGCCCAGGCTGGATTGCACAATGGCGCAATCTTGGCTCTGTGTAACCTCTGCCTCCCATATTCAAGCAGTTCTCCTGCCTCAGCCTCCCAAGTAGCTGGGATTACAGGTGTGCGCCACTGTGCCCAGTTAATTTTTGTATTTTTAGTAGAGACGGGGTTTCACCATGTTGGCCAGGCTGGTCTGGAACTCTTGACCTCAGGTGATCCACCTGCCTCAGCCTCCCAAAGTGCTGGGATTACAGGCATGAGCCACTGCGCCTGGCCATGGATGACTGATTTCATATTGATCAGTTGGGCTTCCTGATGACTGTCTCTCATGTGCAAAGGTGGTTCCTTGGTTTCAGAGTTGGTTGTACTGAGGACAAGAGAGGATATTGATCAATAGGAGTAACAAATACAGAGGCCCAGAAATGAGAGGGCATTAGTCATTCGGGAGAGATGCAGGAGTCCAGTTGCCTGGTGTGTTGCATGTGAAGAGGAAAGGGCGTTTCAGGGGTACCGGCAGGGCTGCCAAGGGAGGGGCCTGAGTGCCCTACTAAGGAATGTGGACTTCAGTTCATGGGTGGGCAGTGGGAGCAAGTATTCAAGCAGTACTGTTGAACAGGGTGTGACACGATCAGATGTACATTTTAGAAAAGCCCCTGCAATTGTGGAAAATGCATTTAAGGGACATGATTGGGGGCAAAAGAGTTTTACAGTCTTGCTAGGTGAGAAGGGTTGAAAGATTTGTAGTGAGAATAGAAAGAAAGGTGTAGAATGGAAAAATACTAAGGAGATAGACTGTAAGAGTCAGTGACTGAATGGGATAGATGGAGCTGGAGCAGAACTTAGCTTCCCAGATCTCTGGCTTAGACGGTAGGTGGTTGTTCTAATCACTGAGGCAGGAAAAGGAGGAGGGAGCAGGTTTGTCACATGGATGAAAGGGACAAGAGCTGGCAGATGTGCTGTGTTCAGGGGTCCATGGGACATCCAGAGCTGTCCAAGAGGCAGCCAGACTTTTGGAGCTTGGTTAGTGACTAATGAGGCTGGAGCCAAGGTCATGGGTAGGTGTCCATCAGGTCACAGAGGCCATGCGTGAAGCAGGACAGGAAAGTCCAGGCCCTCTAGGCTGATGCTCTCACAGATTCAGCATCTATGCAGCATGCTGGAGACAAGGGGGACTCAGGAGTCTTAGGGTATAGAGGAAAATAATTTCAGCCAACACTTACTGATGTTTCTCGAGCCATATGTGGGAAACAAAGCTCATGGGGTGGGGGTTGGAGGAATGACTTATAAATGATGGCAGTAGAGTGTGCAGTCCGTGATGAAGGTACTAAGGAGCTGCGTCACACCTGCAGTTAATGTAGGCCAATTGGACTGCATGTGCTCAGCAAAAGAGGGGAGGAGCGATTTTTTTTTTTAATTTAAGATGGACTTTCTTTTGCTGTTGTTGCCCAGGCTGGAGTGCAATCTCCAACTCCAGGGTTCAAGTGATTCTCCTCCCTCAGCCTCCTAAGTAGCTGGGATTACAGGCATGCTCCACCACACCTGGCCCTTTTTTTTTTTTTTTTGAGATGGACTGTCAATCTTGTTGCCCCAGTTGGAGTGCAATGGTGCAATCTCAGCTCACTGCAACCTCCATCTCCCACGTTCAAGCAATTCTCCTGCCTCAGCCTCCCGAGTAAGTGGGATAATAGGTGCCCGCCACCACTCTTAGCTAATTTTTTGTATTTTTAGTAGAGACAGCGTTTTACCATGTTGGCCAGGCTGGTTTCAAACTCCTGAACTCAGGTGATCCACCTGCCTTGGCCTCCCAAAGTGCTGGGATTATAGGTGTGAGCCACCATGCCCGGCCTGCAACTTTTATATTTATTTCTTAGAGGCAGGGTCTTGCTCCTTTGCCCAGGCTGGAGTGCAGTGATGCAATCATAGCTCACTGCGACCTTGAACTCCTGGGCTCGTTACCCTCCCACCTCAGCCTCCCAAAGTGCTGAGATCACAGGCATGAGCCATCGTCCCCAGCTGGGAGGGGCAGTTTATGTTTGTTTATTTTTTGAGGCAGAGTCTCACTCTGTTGCCCAGGCTGGAGTGCAGTGGCGCAGTCTCAGCTCACTGCAGCCTTGACCTCCCTGGGCTCAAGTGATCCTCCCACCTCAGCCTCCTGAATAGCTAGGACTATGGGCATGTGCCACTGTGGCCAGCTAATTTTTGTAGAGATGGGGTTTCACCATGCAGCCTAGGCTGGGAGAAGCAATTTAAATAATGTAGTATTTTGTACACCGTACAGATGGTTCCCAACTTACGATGGCTCAACTTTATGATGGTATGAAAGCTATATGCATTCAGTAGAAATCATACTTTGGGTACCTATCAATCATTCTTTCACTTTCAGTACAGTATTCAATAAATTACATGAGATAGTCAATACTTTATTGTAAAATAGGCTTTGTGTTAGATAATTTTGCCCAAATGCAGCTAACGTAAGTGTTCTAAGAATATTTAAGGTAGGCGAGACTAAGCTATGATGTGTGGTAGGTTATGTGTATTAAATGAATTTTCGACTTAAGATATTTTTGATTTAGGATGGGTTTATCAGGATGTAACCCCATCATAAGTCAAGGAGCATCTGTACGTTACTTTATGTATTCGTATATATAAAGGATTCTATTCACAAAACCATGTATGCTGCATTTAACAAATAATTTGAGGAATTTTAAATAGTATTTTTAACCATATACATTTGTGCTGATTTTAGATTCTGCCCTGACCCTAACCCCCTTAAGATTCAGCAGCTCTCTGTAAGAGAGTAGGGACTGATACAAATAAGGGTGTGGTCAGCTTTGCTGAAGGGTAGGTGGGTAAGGAAAGCTTTATGGAGGCATGGCACGTGAGTTATGTCATTTCAAGGTGAGGGTTAGCCAGTCTAATGAAGAAGAAAAGGGAATTCAAGTTAAAGAGAACAGTATATGCAAAGGCATAGGGGTTCAAAGTTGAGACAGGTTTCAAGGGTTGCAAATAAGATGGCATGGGCCAAGTGTAATGGCTTCATGCCTGTAATTCCAACACTTTGGGAGTTAAAGGTGGGAGGATTGCTCAAGGCCAGGAGTTTGAGACCAGACTGGGCAACATAGTGAGACCCCATCTCTCTCTCTTTTTTTTTTTTTAAGTATAAAAATTTATTTTTGGCCAGGTGTGGTGGCTTGCGCCTGTAATCCCAGCACTTTGGGAGGCCGAGGCGGGCGGATCACGAGGTCAGGAGATCGAGACCATCTGTGTCAACATGGTGAAACCCTGTCTCTACTAAAAATAGAAAAATTAGCTGGGTGTGGTGGCATGTACCTGTAGTCCCAGCTACTCTGGAGGCTGAGGCAGGAGAATTGCTTGAACCAGGGAGTTGGAGGTTGCGGTGAGCCGAGATCGCGCCACTGCACTCCAGCTTGGTGACAGAGTGAGACTCCATCTCAAAAAAAAGAAAAAGAAAGGTCTGTAACTCGAACATCATTTGGTGGGCTAAGTGCTTTACTTGCAGGGTCATTTAATCCTCATTTCAACCCCTTTTATAATTGAGGCAACAGGCCCAAGGTGCCTCTCCCGGGATGTTTTGGAAGAACAGTTCAAACCTTGGTTTTGGTGGATGTAGAATCTGTTTCTTACTTTGGAGCCATTTGGTAGTACAACAGCCATGGTGTCCTAACATAGCCAACCTAGCCATGGCTAACCTCCATGTCCTCATCAGACCCCAGACCCAGACATCATCAGGATTTGAACTCCCTTAGTCTGGCTCCAGAGCATGTGCCATAATGCAAAATTGCAAGGTTAGCACTCTCCAGTCCTTTGATCCGCAGCAGTGTGTGGAAGAGGCAGATAGAGGAGCATTTGAGTCTGGGTGTTTTTGAAGGCTTCTCATACCTGATTGGTCCCTATAATTATGAGGAAGAGAGGGATGGACATGGTTGGAGTGTAGGCATCAGCGGAAGTCAGATCCTGCCCAGACCAGCTCCCCATCCTCTGCCTATGCTATCAGCCTTGACGCACCCTTCCTCAGCACACTGGGCATCCAGGAGAAGTACCTGGCACCCTCGAACCAGTCAGTGGAGCAGGAAGCCATGCAGCTATAGCAACAAGGTGGACCCTGGAGAGCAGGATGCATAATCCAGCACTGGGGAAAGTGGAGGCTCCTGATGCAGGCTGCAGACCCAAGAGCAAGTCCTCCCAGCGAGAGCTGGCGGGCTGGCAAGGGGATATTCAGCTCTGCAAAGGACTTCTGGCCAAAAAGCCAGACATGGTGCCAAGCAGAACACCCCCCATACCGTCAGTGGTGTCCGTGAGCTCTGGGCCCTGCCACCAGAAAGTCAAGCATTGGTCCTAGTCAGGCTGTGATGAAATATGCTACAATACAAGAGTTTATTTTCTACTTTTTGTGACTTCCAAACTTTTCTTCAGTCTTCCGGGCCCAGGGGTTTGGGGAAGAATGAGGGAGTGTCACCTAGCCTTGGAATAATCAGTATTTCCCCAAAGCATATAATTCACATTCAGTCACATAGGATTTACATTCAGTCTCCAGTCATGTGTTTTTATTAATCTTCAGTTTTTGGTTCTGAGGTTTGTTTTTTAAAAGATGGGGTCTTACTATATGGCCCAGGCTAGACTCAAACTCCTGGGCTCAAGCGATCTTCCAGCCTCAGATGCCTGAGTAACTGGGACTACAGGTGTGAGCCACCATGTCCCACAATTTTCAGTTTTAACAGAGCCTCAAGCTTCAGCTTTCACAGGCAACACTTCCTAACTAGAACTTTGTTAATGTTTTATATTCATTGTATTTGTTCTATGGTTTTATTCTATTGTTGACAAGTGTTAACTAGTTTTCCATTTACAGTAGTGGTTAAAAGTTTACTTCAAGGCCGGGTGTGGTGGCTAACGCCTGTAATCCCAGCACTTTGGGAGGCCGAGGCAGGCGGATCCCAAGGTCAAGAGATCGAGACCATCCTGGCCAGCATGGTGAAACCCCATCTCTACCAAAAAATTTTTTTAATTAGCTGGGCATAGGTGGCACGCGCCTGTAGTTCCAGCTACTTGGGAGGCTGAGGCAGGAGAATCGTTTGAACCCAGGAGTCAGAGGTTACAGTGAGCTGAGATTGCACCACTGCACTCCAGCCTGGTGACAGAGCGAGACTTTGTCTCAAAAAAAAGGTGTACTTCAAAAATGAAATAGAAGGCTGGGCGTGTTGACTCATGCCTGTAAGCCCAGCACTTTGGGAGGCTGAGGCGGGCGGATCACCTGAGGTCAGGAGTTCAAGACCAGCCTGGCCAACATGGTGAAACCCCTCTCTACTAAAAACAAAAATTAGCTGGGCATGGTGTTGCACGCCTATAATCCCAGCTATTGGGGAGGCTGAGGCAGAAGAATTGCTTGAACCCAGGAGGCGGAGGTTGCAGTGAGCCAAGATTGTGCCTACATTCCAACCTGGGCGACAGAGCGAGACTCTGTCTCAAAAAAAAATAGTAAGTTGTGTAAAGAAAAATATTAATTATATAATATGGCAGTTCCTATGAGAGTGGCAAAAATCAAGAGGGCTTGAAGTTTTTTCTTTGCTCTTGCAACTGGCTGGATGCAGTTCATATATTTTTCAACCAGTAGGTGGCACCCCAACCTAATTTTTTGCAGTTGTAACCTGGTGGCAGAAGGTGCAGGACTGATGGCCTGGGCAAGACTGTTATGCCAAGTTTTATTTGCATATATTTGGACTTTTTTTTTTTGGAGACAAAGTCTCTCTCTGTCGCCCAGGCTGGAGTCCAGTGGCGCAATCTCGGCTCACTGCAACCTCCGCCTCCCAAGTTCAAGCAATTCTCTGCCTCAGCCTCCCGAGTAGCTGGGATTACAGGCGCCCACCACATGCCCGGCTAATTTTTGTATTTTTAGTAAAGACGGGGTTTCGCCATATTGTCAGGCTGGTCTTGAACTACTGACCTCATGATTTACCCGCCTTGGCCTCCCAAAGTGCTGGGATTACAGGCGTGAGCCACTGCACCCGGCCACATTTGGACTTTTTAACACATGAAGTGCTTGGTATTTTAGAGTGCTTCCACACACACAATCCTCATTAGAGATAGACAAGATGGGGAGAATTAATAAGCCATTGCCTGTGTTACAGTGAGGAAGCAGAAAGATGAGAAGTTTGAACTTTGATCAGTCTGGCTTTCTCATAACCCATTTTGCTGACTAAATTGCGAGTATCCCTCCTTTGGTATATTTATTGGTGAGAAGTCACAGCCCTTGTCCCACAGGTTTTGTAGCCAATCAGGAGAAAGAAATTAGGCACCTGTAAAGTA
This sequence comes from Gorilla gorilla gorilla, assembly GCF_029281585.2. Classification (NCBI taxonomy): domain Eukaryota; kingdom Metazoa; phylum Chordata; class Mammalia; order Primates; family Hominidae; genus Gorilla; species Gorilla gorilla. Next base: position 213,069,830 of record NC_073224.2, read on the forward strand.
TTACTGAATCATAGATAGTTCGCCAGTGGTTTGGGCAGTTGGCAAATTAATTTAGGGACATCTGTTCTGAAACAGCATTGAAATAGGACTGACTGCTTTGCTTTCTGGTTGTGGCAGCCAGAGCCAAAGGCAGATGAATGAGGGGCTATGAGGAGGCTACTCTGGCTGGAACAGTATGAAAGCAACGTCAGCTCCCACGCCTGGCCATAAAGGGGATAATAACTGGGTGCTGCTTCCCAGCCTCTTTCATCTGAGAAGTTCAAAGCACCTCACCCCTATTAACACCCCACAGAGTAGGTAGGAAGTACCAATAGAGCAAGCCAGGAAAACTGAGGCCAGGAGGCACAGCCTGGGGCTAGCTGTGAATCACCTGTGGGGCCTAGAGCCCAGGAATCCTGACGCCCAGGCTACTGGACAAATCCTTTATCAGGGCGTTAGGGTGGGTGCTATGCTTTTGAAAGCAGTGCCAACGGCTGTGGTCGTGGGTTTTGATGCTTGCCACTCACAGAGGCCCCAGCTCTCACCAAAACAAACCAAATGGGGGCTGGAAGGCATCCTTTACAACTTTATGGCCTCGTATGCAAGCACCCTCAGCATTCTCTGCACCCATGGAGTGGAGATGGGTGGGAATAATCCAAGGCCTTTATTTTCAGGCCATGGTTTGACAGCAAGGGTATTTTCTTCCCCAATAAACGTAGCTTCTGTCTACCTTCCACTGGCAGCAAAATGATTTTCTCTTCTCTGCATATACTGAGGGGATCTGCACAGTGCAGAAAGGAAGATGTCCGAGATCCAAGTGAGGCCTGTTCAGTGTGAAATGTCTAGGGTAGAAGAAAGACCATCCTCCATTATGGCTGGCATGTGGCAGTCATCCTTAAGATTATTTTTAAATTTCCTAATAAATATAGGAAAGTAAAACACTTAGAAAATGAAAGAGAAGGCCGAGCACGGTGGCTCAACGCCCGTAATCCCAGCACTTTGGGAGGCCAAGGCGGGCTGATCACCTGAGGTCAGGAGTGTAAGACAAGCCTGACCAACATGGCGAAAACCTGTCTCTGCTAAAAATACAAAAAAATGAGCAGGGCATGGTGGCATGCGCCTGTAATTCCAGCTACTCAGGAGACTGAGGCAGGAGAATCGCTTGAACCTGGGAGGCGGAAGTTTCAGTGAGTGGAGATCGCGCCATTGCACTCCAGCCTGGGTAACAAGATGGAAAGTCCATCTCAAAAAAAAAAAAAACGAAAATGAAAAGAGAAAATGAGTCACCCAGAATCCCATAACGGAAACTTTCTATGGAGTCATCTGTTTAAGAGAAAAATAAATTCTATATTCAAATGTATATTTTGTATATTCTCTTTTTTTCTCATCTCTGTAAATATCTGGAGATATTTTATGTATTCTTTCTGCCTTATTTTTATACCTGGGGTGGATATTGCATTTATGTAAGTGGGATATTTTATAATTGTGTTGTATCCTGCCTTTTTCAGTTAACACCATTCCATGTAATAAAAAAATAGATACAATTCCTGTAATTCCAGGACTCTGGGAGGCTGAAGTGGGAGGATCACTTGAGCCAGGAGGTGGAGGCTGCAGTGAACTATGATTGTGCCACTGCACTCTAGCTTGGGCAACAGAGTGAGACCCTGTCTCAAACAATCAAGTAAATAACCTTTTTAATGTCACTTTGGTAATAGTCCATAGTTTGGCTATAACATTGTTTACCTATCCATACTCCCGTGGTTAGCCTACTACTAGCCTACAAGTCATCACCAACTTTTACTTTTGTAAATAGTGTGATTAATATCCTCGTACCCAAATCATTGTCTGAGTCTCTGATTTTTAACTTGTGAGGTAGTCCTGGAAATGAAATAACTGACATATTCCAGGTTCTGGATTCATGTTGCCAAAATGCTTTCCAAAAAATGTGCCACTTTACATCTCACTGATAGTGTCTGAAATTGCTCGTCTCATCTCCAGACCTCCCTTGACAATTCTCTACAACTTCGGGAGGGAGGAAGCCCTCTCTGAGTGTCTTAGAAGGGACCTTCCTGGTCATCCCTACTAACCACTGACATTAGGTTATATGCATTTCTTGGCTCTGAACTGGGAACCTCAACAATTAGAAGACAGTGTAGAATTGGAAGAACTTAGCAGGGACCACAGGTAATTGGAAAGGTTTCCAGCCTGACAAAGAGGCTTAGGCATGAGGGTGAGGCCCTAAAGCCCACAGAGCTGAAGCACATCCAGTCTGCCTGGATTAGCAAAATGCTCACCCGCTGGTGGCTGAGAATATAGGAAGTATGGTCCCATTAGGATCTGTGGGAAAGAGAAAGGGAAGGCCGATTTGAGGAATTCTCTGTCCGTTTCTCAAGAATCCTGAGGGGGGAGGGGAGTGGCTTCAGACCCACCCAAGCACTATTAAGGCCCTCGCCAATTTTGAAAGCAGTGAAGAGGCCCAATTATCCCGGAATCCTAGAGGGAAATTCTCTAGCAAAACACTAGTCCCCTCCTCTCTTTCTTCTCTTGTCTCTGGCTTTTGAGTCTTTACTTACCCAGCCTGATCTGGGCCATTCACTCTCTTTTCTTGTCCCGTTTAGAAGGAGTTGCAGCACATACCTCCATGGCATCAGGCCTGCTAAAGATGTGGAAACCTGTGTGCCTCATTTCAAGCCCAGTGTGACCTTTTCCAGCCAGGGAGCTAACTCCAGGCAGCTCCAGAAGCTCAGGTGTCCAGATGGGCCAAGACGGGCTGTGACAAGATGGGGTGGGGATTTAGGGGCCAACTGAGGTGGGAAAAAGACAGTAAAAAAAGACAGTATTGGTAAATTGCTCTGGAGGAGAATGCACAGCGAAGGTTGTTTTTTTCTCCTCATTCTAAAACTCTGAAGCAGTTGTGGAGGAGGGACATGAGAGGCCCCTTCACAGCCATGCCAAATAAACGTGAATTTTTTTTTTTTTTTGAGACAGAATCTTGCACTGTTGCCCAAGCTCACTGCAACCTCCACCTTCCAGGCTCAAGCCATCTCCCACCTCAGCCTACTGTGTAGCTGGGACTGTAGGCCCGTGCCACCATGCCTGACTAATTTTTGTATTTTTTGTAGAGATGGGGTTTCGTCATCTTGCCCAGGCTGGTCTCGAACTCTTGAGCTCAAGCTATCCTCCTGCCTCAGCCTCCCAGAGTGCTGGGATTACAGGCATGAGCACCCGGCCAAATGTGAAGTCTAATGCAGTGTGCTTGCCATGTCAATGTAGCTTCCAGGAATGTCCCCTAGTGCCTCCCTTTACACTGAATTGTCACCTCCAAGTTCTTCCTATATTTAATCCTGGAGCCTCCACATTGCTTTGTGGAGTCACAGAAACAGCAAAGAACGGAGACTGGGACATGGGTTAAGATTTCCCTCAACTCATAAATCATATAATCTCAGTAATCTCAGAGGTCACATAATTTCTTTTTAATAGAGACGGGGTCTCGCTATGTTGCCCAGGCTGGTCTCCAATTCCTGGGCTCCAGCAATCTGCCTGCCTCGGCCTCCCAAAGTGCTGGGATTACAGGCATGAGCCACCTCACCTGGTCACATAATCTTTTTTGAGATGAAAGTTTCACATAATTTTTTTTTGAGCTAAAAGTCATTCCTCTCTACAGTCAGACAAGGAAATCTCAGATTAGCTTTACTCTAGAGGAGAAAAGGGAGAGAATGTCTCCCTGCCTTCCTTCTTTCAACAAATATTTCTTTAATACCATAATATGTATTTAATGCTGTATCTAGCCCCACCAATTTGAAGACTTGATGCTTTTCAGAGTCCTGGAATTTTTTTTTTTTTTTTTTTTTTTTTTAGGCCAAGTTGTGCTGTGTCACCCAGGCTGGAGTGCTGTGATGCTATCTATCTCAGCTCACTGCAACCTCTGCATCCCAGATTCAAGCAATTCTCCTGCCTCAGCCTCCCTAGTAGCTGGGATTACAGGCACCTGCCACCACACCTGGCAAATTTTTGTATTTTTAGTAGAGACCAGGTTTCACCATCTTGGCCAGGTTGTTCTTGAACTCCTGACCTCGTGATCCACCTGCCTCGGCCTCCCAAAGTGCTGGGATTACAGGCATGAGCCACTGTGCCCAGCCCAGAGTCCTGGATTTTACTCTCTTATTTCTTTTTTTTTTTTCCAAGACGGAGTCTTGCTCTGTCGCCCAGGCTGGAGTAGTGCAGTGGCAAGATCTCGGCTCACTGCAAGCTCCGTCTCCCAGGTTCATGCCGTTCTCCTGCCTCAGCCTCCCGAGTAGCTGAGACTACAGGCGCCCGCCACCACACCCAGCTACTTTTTTTTTGTATTTTTAGTAGAGACAGGGTTTCACCATGTTGACCAGGATGGTCTCGATCTCCTGACCTCGTGATCCGCCCACCTCGGCCTCCCAAAGTGCTGGGATTACAGGCGTGAGCCACCACGCCGGGCCCTTACTCTTTTATTTCTAGACAAAGGGTTAAATTTCCCAGAGAGCTGTAAGGAGAAGATTGGGTGGAGATGAGAGATGAATCAGCCTCTGACACCCCCAGGGTGACATACCTGTCTGCTGCCCCCACAGACATTCCTGGCTCCTGACTCAGTGGGTAGGTGGGACTAGGGGGATTCTGAGAGGAGGGGGACCTTCCTTGTAGAAACCTGTCTTTTCCACTCCCCACACAGCAGGGATGAGGTGGACCCTGTGAACAGGGTGAAGAATTTAAAGGAACTAAGAGTGGAATCAGGTTAAGAGAACCTAAACTTGGTGAATGAGCCTGGAAATTGGTCCAGTTCACAGCCTTCTCATTTAAGACAATTATTTTCTGCCAGAGACTAGGGTGGAATTAGATTGACAGGAGAGCAAGGCGGCTTTCTTTTAATTTTATTTATTTTTTGGAGACAAGAGTCTTGCTCTGTTGCCCAGGCTGGAGTACAGTGGTGCAATCTCAGCTCACTGCAACCTCTGCCTTCTGGTTCAAGAGATTCTCCTGCTTCAGCTTCCCAAGTAGCTGGCACTACAGGTGCATGCCACCATGCCTAGCTAATTTTTGTATTTTTAGTAGAGATGGGATTTCACCATGTTGGCCACGCTGGTCTCGAACTCCTAACCTTAAGTGATCTGCCCGCCTCAGCCTCCCAAAGTGCTGGGATTACAGGCATGAGCCACCACACCTAGCCAGAAGAAGGCTTTCTTGATTCTTAAAACGTCTAAGATAGGAGCAGGGCACCATAACATAATGTAGTTAGTTTGGGATTTTTTGTTTGTTTTGTTTTGTTTTGAGACAGAGTCTTGCTCTTGTTGCCCAGGCTGGAGTGCAATGGTGCAATCTCGGCTCACTGCAACCTCTGCCTCTCGGGTTCAAGCGACTCTCCTGCCTCAGCCTCCCGAGTAGCTGGGATTACAGGTGCCCACCATCACACTCAGCTAATTTTTTGTATTATTATTATTTTTTTACACGGAGTTTTGCTCTCGTTGCTCAGACTGGAGTGCAATGGCACAATCTCGGCTCACTACAACCTCCGCCTCCTGGGTTCAGGTGATTCTCCTGCCTCAGCCTCCCAAGTAGCTGGGATTGCAGGTGTGAGCCACTGCGCCTGGCCGCCATTTTTTGAATTTTTTAGTAAAGATGGGGTTTCACCATGTTGGCCAGGCTGGTCTCGAACTCCTGACTTCAGGTGATCCACATACCTCGGCCCCCAAAGTGTTGGGATTACAGGTGTGAGCCATAGCACCTGGCCAAATGTAGATATTTTTTAACTGGTGAAACTCTAATATACGAAACTGACATATGTGTGGCTGTTTTGGCCAAAGTATACAGAAACGGGAAACTGACCACTCGGCTCCTGCCCCATGGCAGCTTCTGGGAAACCACCTGAACACAGTTTGAAAACAGCTATTGTAGTTTAAAACTCATGGGACTGGCTGGGCGCGGTCTCATGCCTGTAATCGCAGCACTTTGGGAGGCTGAGGCAGGCGGATCACGTGACGTCGGTAGGTTGAGACCAGCCTGATCAATATGGTGAAACCCCGTCTCTAAAAAAAAAAAAAATTAGCTGGATGTGGTGTTGCGCACCTGTAATCCCAGCTACTCGGGAGGCTGAGACAGGAGAATCACTTAAACCCAGGAGGCAGAGGTTGCAGTGAGCCGAGATGGCGCCACTGAACTCCAGCCTGGGCAACAGAGCGAGACTCCGTCTGAAAAAAAAAAAAAAAATCATGGGACTTGGGCCAGGCATGGTGGCTCACGCCTGTAATCCTAGCACTTTGGGAGTCCGAGGTAGGCGAGTTGCCTGAGCTCAGGAGTTCGAGACCAGCCTGGGCAACACGGTGAAACCCCATCTCTACTAAAATACAAAAAATTAGCCGGGCGTGATGGCATGTGCCTGTAGTCCCAGCTACTCGGGAGGCTGAGGCAGGAGAATTGCTTGAACCCAGGAGGCAGAGGTTGCAGTGAGCCAAGATTGTCTCACTGCACTTCAGCCTGGGTGACAGAGCAAGACTGCGTCTCCAAAAAAAAAAAAATCATGGGGCTTGGAGTCAGACCCTGTTCCACTCCCCAGCACCAGCACATGAGTAGTTGTATAACCTTGGTTATTAGGTTATTTAGCTGCTCTGAGCTTTAGTCTTTTTATTTGCAAAACAAAGGTAATAACATGTATTACTGTGAGGATTAAGGTATGAAACTGCCTGACACACACTTATCATGCCTGCTGCTGCTGCTACCATACTCTGTTCTCTAGGAAGCAGCAGAAATCGGACACTGTTGGTCAGAAGAGCAAGCCTTGATGCAAGCCTCTGGACATCTGGACGTGTGTGTGTGTGTGTGTGTGTGTGTGTGTGTGTGTGTGTGTGTGTGTGTCAGAGAGAGAGAGAGATATGGAGGCAGGGAAGAGTACCTTGCTTTTTCTGGAAGGAGCCACAGTGGCCTTGGCCTTGCTGGGGTGCCTGGCTGGTTGTGAGAAGGCAGTCTTGGCCTCCATCACCTACTCCTGTGGATTCTAAGAGCCATTTGGAAGTAACTATGCATAACAGAGGGAAGAGTAGATATCTTCACTCGGTAATTTTAGGTTGCAGATTTTCTCCATACCATTCGAATTCTTGGGAGGAGAAGATATTTGCAAGCGCTGGGCCTCCATTTTCTGGGGGATAATCTGGCAATATAGAAGAGATAAGGCTGAGGTCCCTTGAATCTGTGTGAGCCCAATCTCTGGACAGCCCTTCCTCATCCCAGGACCGGCTGTATTTCCATTTCCATCATGATTTGGAACTAATCCTGGTTAGCAGGCATTTGGAAGGGTAGTTTTAAATCAAGTTCTGGCCAGGTGCAGTAGCTCACACCTGTAATCCCAACACTTTAGGAGGCTGAGGCTGGAGAATCACCTGAGGCCAGGAGTTCAAGACCAACCTGGACAACATAGCGAGAACCTGTCTCTACAGTAATTTTTTTTTTTTAGACAGAGTCTCACTCTGTCACCAAGGCTGGAGTGCAGTGGCTGCACTCATGGCTCACTGAAAGCTCCGCCTCCTGGGTTCACGCCATTCTCCTGCCTCAGCCTCACGAGTAGCTGGGACTATAGGCTCCCGCCACCACGCCCGGCTAATTTTTTGTATTTTTAGTAGAGATGGGGTTTCACCGTGTTAGCCAGGATAGTGTTGATCTCCTGACCTCGTGATCTGCCCACCTCGGCCTCCCAAAGTGCTGGGATTACAGGCGTGAGCCACCGCACCTGGCCCAAAAAAATTTTTTAGAAAGTTAACTAGGCACAGCTGGGCACGGTGGCTCACACCTGTAATCCCAGCACTTTGAGAGGCCAAGGCAGGCAGATCACCTGAGGCTGGGAGTTCGAGACCAGCCTGACCAACATGGAGAAACCCCATCTCTACAAAAAATACAAAATTAGCTGGGCATGGTGGCGCATGCCTGTAATCCTAGCTACTTGGGAGGCTGAGGCAGGAGAATTGCTTGAACCCAGGAGGCAGAGGTTGTGGTGAGCTGAGATCATGCCATTGCACTCCAGCCTGGGCAACAAGAGCAAAACTCTATCTCAAAAAACAAACAAAACAAAAAATTAGCCAGGCACAATGGCACACATCTATAGTCCTAGCTACTCAGAAACCTGAGGCCAGAGGATTGCTTGAGCACAGTTCAAGGCTGCAGTGAGCTATGATCATGCCACTGCACTCCAGCTTGGGTAACAGAGCGAGACCCTGTCTCAAAAATAAAAATAAAAAATATATCCAAGTTTTGAGCACTTTCCAGTATACAAAACCCTGCGGGAGTCACTGTGGGAAGAAAGGAGGAATAATGGGACAAAGGTACCATTATCCAGGAGCTCTCTGAGGAGATGAGAAATCCAGGATAACTGCAAACCCAGAGGTAGGATCAAGTAGATATGAAATCAGAACTGAACGCATGTACCTACATACATGGAAAGGGTTGGTAAACAGCATATCCAAAGCTCTGTACATGTGTTAATGGGAGTGGCTAACCTAGTTGTGACCTGGAGATGGGCTTTGAAATTTGGAAAAGGTTAAAAGAACATGATCAAGTGGAGGGGACAATGGGAAGGGGAGGTCACCAAGAAATTTCCAGTGGCACTTGGCATTCTTACCTGCTTTTTCTTCTGGGACTTTTTTTTTTTTAATTGAGACAGAGTCTTGCTCAGTCGCCCAGGCTGGCGTGCAGTGGCATGATCTCAGCTCACTGCAAGCTCCGCCTCTCGGGTTCATGACATTCTTCTGTCTCAGCCTCCTGACTAGCTGGGACTACAGGCGCCCATCACCAGGCCCGGCTAATTTTTTTTGTATTTTTAGTAGAGACAGGGGTTTCACCATGTTAGCCAGGATGGTCTCGATCTCCTGACCTCGTGATCCACCCGCCTCGGCCTCCCAAAGTGCTGGGATTACAGGCGTGAGCCACCGCACCCAGCCCTGGGACAGATTTTTAAATTAAGATAAAATTCATGTACCACAAAGTTCACCTTTTTAAAGTGTAAAATTCAGTGGTTTTTAGTATATTCACAAAGTTGTGCAACTATTTATTTAAATCTAGAACATTTCATTACCCCAAAAGAAACTCTGGGCTGGGTGCGGTGGCTCACGCCTGTAATCCCAACCCTTTGGGAGAACGAGGCCAGGCGATCATGAGGTCAAGAGATCGAGACCAGCCTGGCCAACATAGTAAAACCCTATCTCTACTAAAAAATACAAAAATTAGCTAGGCATGGTGGCATGCAGCTGTAATCCCAGCTACTTGGGAGGCTGAGGCAGGAGAATCTCTTGAACCCAGGAGGTAGAGGTTGCGGTGAGCTGAGATGGCACCCCTGCATTCCAGCCTGGCGACAGAGTGAGACTCCATCTCAAAGAAAAAAAGAAAAAGAAAAAGAAACTCTGTACCCATTAGCAGTGGGTCTGAATTTTTTTTTTTTTTTTTTTTTTAGTCAAGAGTCTCACTCTGTCGCCCAGGCTGGAGTGCAGTGGCGTGATCTTGGCTCACTGCAACCTCCACCTCCCGGGTTCAAGTGATTCTCCTGCCTCAGCCTCCCAAGTAGCTGTAGCTGGGATTACAGATGCCCACCACCATGCCCGGCTAATTTTGTATTTTTAGTAGAGATGAGGTTTCACCACGTTGGTCAGGCTGGTCTCGAACTCCTGACCTCAGGTGATCCACCCACCTCGGCTTCCCAAAGTGCTGGGGTTACAGGTGTGAGCCACCGCACCCACTTTTTTTTTTTTTGAGATGGAGTCTCGCTCAGTCGCCCAGGCTGGAGTGCAGTGGCGGGATCTCCACTCACTGCAAGCTCCGCCCCCCCAGGGTTCATGCCATTCTCCTGCCTCAGCCTCCCGAGTAGCTGGGACTACAGGTGCCCACCACCACGCCTGGCTAATTTTTTTGTATTTTTAGTAGAGACGGGGTTTCACCGTGTTCGCCAGGATGGTCTCGATCTCCTGACCTCGTGATCAGCCCGCCTTGGCCTCCCAAAGTGCTGGGATTACAGGCGTGAGCCACCGCCCCTGGCCTTTTTTTTTTTTTTTTTGAGAGAGAGTCTCACTCTGTCACCCAGGCTGGAGTGGCAGTGGCGCAATCTTGGCTCACTGCAACCTCTGCCTCCCGCTTTCAAACGATTCTCCCGCCTCAGCCTCCTGAGTAGCTGGGACTACAGGCGCATGCCGCCACGCCTGGCTAATTTTTGTATTTTTAGTAGAGACGGGGTTTTGCCATATTTGCCAGGATGATCTTGAACTTCAGGCCTCAAGGGATCTGCCTGCCTCGCCCTCCAAAGTGCTGAGATTACAGGCATGAGCCACTGTGCCTGGCCTTGAAATTGTTCAAATATCAAATCTAGGCCAGGAAAAGTTGGCAAGAACTGTTCACCAAGAGATTTAAAAAAAAGTCATGGACAAAAAGGTTTGGGATCCTTGTGGTCAGAACCTGGTGCCTAATATGTACAACTATTATGTACCCATAAAAACTAAACATTAAAAAGTGAAAAGAGCCTGGATGCGGTGGCTCACACCTGTAATCCCAGCAGTTTGGGAGGCTGAGGTGGGTGGATTGCTTGAGCTGAGGCATTCAAGACCCACCTGGGCAACATAGTGAAATTCTGTCTCTACAAAAATTAGCGGGGTGTGGTGGTGCACACCTGTAGTCTCAGCTACTTGAGGGGCTGAGGTGGGAGGATAGCTTGAACCTGGGAGGTCAGCTTCAACCTGGGAGGTCAAGGCTGCAGTGAGCCGAGATCGTGGCACTGCACTCCAGCCTGGGTGACAAAGTGAGACCCTGTCTCAAAAAAAAAAAAAAAAAAGAGAAAAGAAAAGAAGAAAGGAGAGAGACAGAGAAAAGAAAATAAAAGAAGCTGGTGCCTAAGCCAGCTCACATTTAGCCCTAGTAAGCATCTGATTTAGAGATATTCCAATGCACATCATCTGGTTTAAAATCCTTCAACACCGACACACTACCTTAGGGCAGCTCACTTCTCCCCATATGGGGCAACCACGAGTGGTCCAGAGCTAACAGACAAAAGTCAGAGGCTGAGAGAAAAGAAAGAAGCTCCTTTCCCAGGATGTAGCCCATTAAGAGAGAGTCACCAGACCTGTCTGGTGAGAGAAATCAGGTCACCTCTAGAGCTGAGTGGAGTTACTTGCCCTGCCTAGAGTCCCTGGTTTGGAGCCTTGAAATCTGGCACACCTCTAGGAAAGGAAGGGAGAAAACAGGGGACCCAGAAGGCATCAGAGTGGTCCTGCCGGCTTCCCCTGTAGAAGCAGGAGTTCTGACAAAAACCCTTCAGTTTTGAGTCCTATTGGTGTGGCCAAGCTTGGACCCTGGGCTCAGCTCTCTCCATCTTGCCAGGTGGAAGAGTGACCACCTGATGTGAGGGCAGCATTCTCAGGGGGCTCAGCAGGCGTGCAGGTCAGCTTTGGCAATAAGGCTGCCCCTCAGGACTGGGCCTGCCTCATGATTCTGCTTTAGGCATAAAAATGCTGGCCAAATCCTAGACTTATTGAAGCTGGAAGGATTCATTAATAGCTGACATTTGAGGCTGGGTGAGGTGGCACAAGCCTGTAACCCTAGCACTTTGGGAAGCCGAGGTAGGAGGATCGCTTGAGCCCAGGAGTTTGAGACCAGTCTGGCCAACATGGTGAAACCTTGTCTCTACTAAAAATAAAATAAAAAATTAGCTGGGTGCGGTGGCAGGCACCTATAGTCCCAGCTACCAGGAGGCTGAGGTGGGAGGATTGCTTGAGACCAAAAGCCACTGTCACGCCTGGGGTGACAGAGCCAGACCCTGTCTCAAAAATAAAAAATAAAAAAAATAAAAAATAGGCCGGGTGTGGTGGCTCACGCCTGTAATCCCAGCACTTTGGGAGGCCAAGGTGGGTGGATCACGAGGTCAGGAGTTCGAGACCAGCCTGACCAACATGGTGAAACCCCGTCTCTACTAAAAATACAAAAAATTAGCTGGGCATGCTGGTGCGTGCCTATAATCCCAGCTACTAAGGAGGCTGAGGCAGGAGAATCGCTTGAACCCAGGCGGCAGAGGTTGCAGTGAGCCGAGATTGCACCACTGCACTCCAGCCTGGGCAACAGAGCAAGACTCCATATAAAAATAAACAAAATAAAAAATTAGCTGGGTGTGGTGGCAGGCCCCTGTAGTCCCAGCTACTAGGAGGCTGAAGTGGGAGGATCGCTTGAGACCAGAAGCTCAAGTTTGCTGTGAGCTGAGATCACGCCACTGTCGCACCTGGGTGACAGAGCCAGACCCTGTCTCAAAAAAAAAAAAAAAGTCCTGGCGCAGTGGCTCACTCCTGTAATCCCAGCACTTTGGGAGGCCGAGGCAGGCGGATCACCTGAGGTCAGGAGATTGAGACCAGCCTGGTTAATATGGTGAAACCCCGTCTCTACTAAAAATATAAAAAAACTAGCCAGGCTGGTGGCATGCACCTGTAATCGCAGCTACTTGGGAGGCTCAGGCAGGAGAATTGCTTGAACCCGGGAGGTGTAGGTTGCAGTGAGCCGAGATCGTGCCACTGAACTCCAGCCTGGGCGACAGAGCGAGAATCTGTCTTAAAAAAAAAAAAAAAGCTAACATTTGTTGAGTCTGTCCTATGGGTTACTTTACAGCAACTATAAAAGGAAGGTACTGTTTTTCAGTTCCCCTGTTTATAAATGAGGACACAAAGGTAAGCAAGATTAAGAGCCTTGGCTAAGGCAGGCTGGGAGTCAAACCCAGGCTGTCTGAGTCCAAAATCGCAAATTTTCTTTCTTTTTTTTGGGTGGGGGGACGGAGTCTCGCTCTGTCGCCCAGGCTGGAGTGCAGTGGCGCGATCTCGGCTCACTGCAAGCTCCGCCTCCTGGGCTCACGCCATTCTCCTACCTCAGCCTCCCGAGTAGCTGGTACTACAGGTGCCCGCCACCACGCCCGGCTAATTTTTTGTATTTTTAGTAGAGACGGGGTTTCATTGTGTTAGCCAGGATGGCCTCGATCTCCTGACCTCGTGATATGCCCGCCTCGGCCTCCCAAAGTGCTGGGATTACAGGCGTGAGCCACCGCGCCCGGCCAAAACCGCCATTTTCACTCTTGTGTTAGCCTTTAGTCCAAGCCCCTTATGATACAAGAGGGAAACTGAGGCCCGGGGAGGTATAACGGTTTTCCAAGGTCGCACAGCCAGCCAGCCAGGGACACAATCCAAGCCTCTCGGCGACAGGTCCAGGGCTGCTTGGATTCCGGAGTGTGGTGGGGGCATCTTGGCGGCCTTTTTCCAGCCAACCCCCGCGGCCGGCCTGGCCCAGGCGCGGCCGGCCCGGCCCAGGCCCAGCCGGGTGAGCTGATGACTCAACGGGCAGGCACTGCATTTTGCGATCCTGGCTCGTCCCGCTGCTCTAGAGGGTTCCCAGTTCTCGGGACGGACGGGTGGCAACTTGTCTGAGTGAAACCGGGAAAGCTCCGCCCCTCGGCGCTCAGCGGGCGGCGGGGGCGCCTCTCAGTCAGTCAGCGAGTCGTGGTGTGCGCCAGGCCTGGCGGGCGGCGGGAAACTCGCCGCGCGCGTTCCGCCGCTCACTTTCCCATTGGCCAGTCAGGCCCCCGGGGCGGTACCCTGGGGCAGCTCCCTCCTGTGATTGGGTGGTATTGGCCTCGGGCCCGCCTCCAGTCCAGGGCTGTGAAGGCGGGACGGAGCAAGGCGGCTGCAGGTTCCGGCGTGTTGCTGGCTGCAGAGAGCTCAGGCAGCGGGCTCGGCAGGCACAGCTCCCAGCGGCCCTTCCCACCCAGCTCGTCCTTCCTCCCCTTCAGCCCGTTTCCTTTTGTCTCCATCTCCGAACTCTGTGGGACGTGACCCTCTCCTAAGATCTAGGCTTTTATGGCGGCGCTATACCCCTGCCTCAGATCGTACTCCCCTCCGCTGAGATCTGAGCCCCTGATGAAACTGTGACCTGCCTGCAAATCGGGTGCTCAGTGCCGCTCACTTCTGCGGCGCTGTCCTTAGATCTCACGCCGGAGACTTCACTGTTTCCTGCCCCGCTCCACCAGAGCTCGTCAGCCTCCCGCGCCGCGGCTCCCACTCACCTCCCCTCAGCCCGGCAGAGGAGCCACGGCGCCTCCTGTGGGTTCACCCGACCCTCCCGGCCCCGTCCAGTTTGACTGGGGCCGCCGTGATGGAGAGAGCCGGACCCCGGCCTCACCTGGACTCAAAGTCTTGCGTGTGGGCCACTGAGCCACCTAGGTAGTTCAGGGCCCTAACTCAGAGGTCCAAAGTCAGGGTCTCTAAGTCAGATTCCAGTCCCACTCCCAGCCCATCGCCAAGAACTGGAAGAGAGACAGGAGTGTCACAGGGGAACTTTATTGAAAGGAAACATGGTCACACCCAGCAGACATGCTTTCCCTCAATCTCGGTCTTGCACTGGCGCGCGCGCGCACACACTCACACACACACACACACACACACACACACACACACACACCCATCTCCAGCCCCTGCCACTGTCCAGTTCTCAGCCACAAGGCGGGACACTCCTCAATTCCTACGATCAGAGGCAGCAGGGGCAGGAGGGAGGCAAGAGGAGGGGAGAAGTAGCCTGGTCCTGGGGTCGGGAGGAAGCGGGTGCGGAGAGCAGGGGTGGGGGCATGACCAGTGGTTAGGTGCGCTCAACAGCTGCAAGAAGAGTGGGATCCCCAGCCCCAGGTGGCCTCAGCTCTGCCAGTCCCTCTCCACGGAGCCCTTTGGAGCAAGAACAGCGCCTGGGGGAGAAGGGTGGGGCCTCCCACCCCATACTAGTCCTCTCGGCAGGGTGGGGGACTGGAGGGGGCAGGGCGGGGCGGTGGCGGGCAACACTCAGCTCTGGGGCTCCTGGGGAGCCTCGCCCCCCTCTTCCCCGGCGTTGTCGGCCGTCCACAGTGTCAGGTTGTCTCGCAGCAGCTGCATGATGAGGGTGCTGTCTTTGTAGGAGTCCTCGCTGAGGGTGTGCAGATCAGCCATGGCCTCGTCGAAAGTGGTCTTGGCCAGAGAGATGGCCTCCTCGGGGCTGTTGGCGATCTCGTAGTGGAAGACGGAAAAGTTCAGGGCCAGGCCCAGGCGGATGGGGTTGGTGGGCGGCATCTCCTTCTTGCTGATGTCCATGGCCTCCTGGTAGGCTGACCGGGCTGAGTCAATGATGCGCTTCTTGTCGTCACCGGTGGCCACCTCGGCCAGGTAGCGGTAGTAGTCACCCTTCATCTTCAGGTAGAAGACCCGGCTCTCGGCGTCCCCGGCCTCCTTGATGAGGTGGCTGTCCAGCAGGCCCAGCACGGTGTCGCACACGCCCTGGAGCTCAGTCTCCACCTTCTCCCGGTACTCACGCACCTCGGGTCCCTTCTCCTCCGAGCCCTCCTCGTTGCTTTTCTGCTCAATACTGGACAGGACCCTCCAGGCAGCCCTCTGGCCGCCCACCACGTTCTTATAGGCTACTGAGAGCAGGTTTCGCTCTTCGCAGGAGAGCTCCTCGCCCTTCTCCACGGCGCCTTTCATGAAGGCTGCCATGTCCTCATAGCGTTCGGCCTGCTCTGCCAGCTTGGCCTTCTGGATCAGACTGGCTCTCTCCATGGCTCTGGGGACACACAGGCGGGCGGCGGGCTAACTGCTGCCTGGGACCAATGCCGGACTCTGTGTCTCTCCTGCTCTTGGCCTGCCTTTTGGCTGGGTGGCCAGGCCCAGAGAAGGGTGGGGAGGAGCAGGGGGCGGGACCAGGGCCCAAGACCTGCCTCCCTCTCTTCTCCTCCCCACACCCTTTCCGGCTCTGCAGTAAAGGTAAAAAGGCTGGGATGTGGGGGTGAATCATCAGAACAGTCAGCAGGAGAAATCTGGGCGTGGGCCCCACCTGCACTGGCACCTTTCCAGGCTCCAGGCTGTCCCCTCTTGTTCGGGGCTGGCATCACATGGCTGCCCACATCAGGAAACGGCTTCTCAAATCAGATCCACTTTCACAGTGCCCTTCCAGGGGCTAAGGACGGCTTTAGCCCCTGGTGGCTTCAGCCTCGACAGAGCCCATAAAGGTTCAGGAGGATGGGGTTCCTAATCCTGCCAGGTAACCTCCCCGCTTGGTTCAGGTGAGGATAACTCATGTTTAGGTAGGGCCATGGAGTTTCCCAAGCACTTTCATATTCACGATTGAATTTAATCCCCACCATGTCTCTGTGACACACACAGGACCATAGAGATGGGAACACTAAGTCTCAGAGAGGGGTGAGATTTGCTCAAAGTCACATAGCCACCAATTCCCTGAAACTCCTTTCTGCACCCTGCTTCCTTTAGCTTTTCTCCCATTGAGGCCTCTGACCTATGAGCTCCAGACTGTTTGGAAGTGAGATCCACGCTCCTTCTCAGTCTACCTGAAGATGGTTCCATCCTCCAGGCCTCATTCCCCCTCAGGGTCCCCTCTGAGCTCCCCCAATGCGCAGGTGGCAGCTTTCAGAGTACCGCTTAATGAAGTGTTTAACAAGCAGCCTCTGAAGCTCCAGCCCAGCCTTTGTAATTAGTCACCCAGTAGGTTTGTTGGACACATTTCCCATCACTACACAATTTTCCCTTTCAAGTTGGTGGCCTGTTGCCACTTGTTTGAGGATTTACCCTCTGGCCCTCCACGCCAGGTCACCTGCCCTCTCCAAGCCACATGCCATCAGGTACCAGCGGGGCTCACAGAGGGTGGGGTCCAGCTCCCCGGCTGTCCCACTTTCCTGCCTGACTCAGACTGCTCTCTGTCTGAGGCTGGGAAGCAGTCCAGTTTGATCCCCCAGGGGGGACGCTAGCAACCTGGGGAGAGAGAGGACTGAGAAAGGGAGGTGGCAGTGACACATACCATTCTGTTTTATGGGGCAGCAATTCCAGCTACGTGATGCCTCCCCCAGCCTGTCTCTCAGAAGTTTCCTTGTTCCTTCCTTTTTTTTAAAATAGAGAGCAGATCTCACTACATTGCCCAGGCAGGTCTCAAACTCCTGAGCTCAAGCGATCCTCCTGCCTCAACCTCCCAAAGTGCTGGGATTATGGGCATGAGCCACTGTGCCTGGCCTGTTCCTTCCTTTTGACCATTGCCCCACCTCTGACCCCTGGCAGAGTCCTCAGAGATGGAGACCTCTGTTGCCAACGTTCTTTCCCTGCTTGCTGGAGCCCTGGCCTCAAGTTTCATCAAGAGTTTCACCTAAGGGTGTTGGCATTGAGCCTATAGGGATGGATTCCTGCTTATCTGCCCCACCCATAGCCAAAGCTTAGATGGGGCTCAGAGGTAGGGCTCCCTTCACTGGGATTCTGCCGGCCTAATAGTTGAACCAGGATAATTTCACAGGCCTGTGTCTCCCCCAGGTACTCTGAGTGTCTGAACACTCATCTTCCCTCCTGGAGGGAGGCTTAGGCCAGAACTCTGGGGACCAAAGACGAGATCTTTCTCTTTGCCACAAGGAGGAGTAGGGACATGTCTGGGCTAATGCTACAGGGTTTCCAAGGAAGTAAAGGGGGTTTTAAGTTTGACATCCCAAAGATTTTGCTCAAATCGGAGAACTGACACAGAAAACAATAGGAACCACACTAAAATACCAACTTATAGAGGGTATCTTGAGGTAGTGAGAGTGAGTGATTTTGCTTCCCTTTGATTTTCTTTCTTTTCTATTTTCTTTTTTTGAGATAGGGTCTCACTCTGATGTCCAGGCTGAAGTACAGTGGTATGATCACAGCTCACTGCAGTCTCAACCTCCTTGGCCTCAGGTGATCCTCCTGCCTCAGCTTCCTAAGAAGTAGGTGCTCACCACAACGCCCAGCTAATTTTTATATTTTTTTGTAGAGACAGGGTCTCACCACGTTGCCCAGGCTGGTCTCAAACTTCTGGGTTCAAGCAATCCTCCTGCCTTGGCTTCCCAAAGTGCTGGGATTACAGGTGTGAGTCACTACACCTGGCCCTTTTGATTTTCTTATTCTCTCCAATTTATAAATAGTGAATATGGGTCGGGCGCGGTGGCTCACGCCTGTCATCTCAGCACTTTGGGAGGCTGAGGTGGGTGGATCACAAGGTCAGGAGATCGAGACCATTCTGGCTAACACAGGAAAACCCCATCTCTACTAAAAATACAAAAAATTAGCTGGGCATGGTGGCACATGCCTGTAGTCCCAGCTACTCGGGAGGCTGAGGCAGGAGAATTGCTTGAACCCGGGAGGCGGAGGTTGCAGTGATCCGAGATGGCGCCACTGCACTCCAGCCTGGGTGACAGAGCAAGACTCCGTCTCAAAACAAAACAACAACAAAAAAGTGAATATGTATTGTTTGTCTATGAGATACAGAATAGACTAGTATCTTTGGAATCAGACTGCCTAAATGTAATTCTTATAGCTGTTTGTGGCCTTGGCCAAGTGATTTAAGCTCTGTGAGCCTCAGTTCCTGTAACTATAAAATGGGACTTGTGAGGATTACACAAGTTAATGGAAAGCACAGTAGAATGGATGGCAACTATTATTATTATTATTTTCTTTTTTTTGAGACGGAGTTTCGCTCTTGTCACCCAGGCTGGAGTGTAGTGGCACAATCTCGGCTCACTGCAACCTCCACCTCCTGGGTTCAAGTGATTCTCCTGCCTCAGCCTCCCGAGTAGCTGGGATTACAAGGGTGCACCACCACGCCCAGCTAATTTTTGTATTTTTTTTTTTTTTTAAGTAGAGATGTGGTTTCACCATGTTGGCCAGGCTGGTCTCGAACAGCTGACCTCAAGTGATCCACCTGCCTCAGCCTTCCAAAGTGCTGAAATTACAGGCATAAGCCACCATGCCCGGCCAGATGGCAACTGTTATTATCATGTGAAAAAATCCCGTCAACTTTATTATGATCAACATATACTCACAAAGCACTAACATAGACCTAGGTTCTGTGAAATGAGGAAGGACCCCAAGCCAGGACTTAGCCAAAGGCCAGACCTTCCCAGCTGGGTGTCTACAGGGAATAGGAAGCAGTTTGCCCATAGCCTTCTCTCTCCAGATGGATGAATGGCCAGATGTGCTCAGCACTGCCTCCTTCCTCTCCATCTAGGACAGGCGTGTCCAATCTTTTGGCTTCCCTGTGCCACATTGGAAGAAGAATTGTCTTGGTCCACACATAAAATATACCAACACTACCGATAACTGATGAGCTAAAAAAAAAAAAAAAAAAAAAAAAGTTGCAAAAAAATCTCATAATGTTTTAAAAAGTTTACTAATTTGTGTTGGGCTGCATTCAAAGCCATTCTGGGCCACATGCAGCCTGTGGGCCGTGGGTTGGACAAGCTTGATCTAGGACATTCCTGTGACCTCAGCAGGTCCTGGAACCTCAGGGGCCTTCATTTGTACTAGTCATCCAGCCGGGGCTTCCCCAAGTCCTGGGGAAAGCTGGAGATCCCAGGACACTGGGAACCTGGAAGGCAGGCCCAGGAACTTTGGAGCCTGAGTCCAGGGAGGGACCATTTGCTTCCCGCCACTTAAGCCAGAGGACCTGGTGGTGGTTCACGCCCTCCGCATAGCCATGAGCAAGGGCAAGGAAGCCCCTTCATTCCTACTCCTCCCCTGCTGGAGCTCAGGGGTGCATCTGGGAGCCAGGCTGCCTGATACCTCCTGCCCGCTCTGGCCTGTTGATCCTGACTCAGTTCCTGTCTCAGGTACCTCCCTTTGCCTCTGGGCCTCCATTTCCCAAGTTCAGGAGCTCAGACGGGCAGGAGGCAGCAGGCCCTGGCAGGGCACGGAGCTCCACAGTCAGCTGTCTGAGTCAGCAGGACAGGAGCTGGGGTTGCAGCTCAAAGGGGCTTTCCTCATTCTGCCTGCTACCTCCCCACCCTCCTGTACAGCATCCATTCTACCAGCAGGCTCAGGGGCTCTGGCCCCATAGTCAACCAATCCTTCTTAGCTGGTAATAATAGGCTTTGAAGGGTTGTGATGAAGAAAGCAGCAACCATTTGCTCTCTACCTCCACTGAGGACAGAGGACAGGGCTCTGATAGCAGTGGGAGGGACACCAGGTAGATTCTAGAAAGAACTTCCTAAGAAATGTTTCTGTCTTGGAATGATCAAATTAAACAGGTGGCCAGAGGAAGCTCTAGCACCTTTTCCCACTGGCTAGCTGTGAACAAGAGTCCAGTTACCTAGCCAAGAGCTTACTTTACTGGTTACCTTTGGGAAGGGATATTAAATTATTTTTATTATTTTTACGGCTCCTTGTGGAGCAGGGCGACCCCATAGGCAGTGTGCCCAGAGTAGCTTACATTACTTTTAAGTGATTCGTAGTTCTGATTCTTTTTCTCTTGAAGGCACTGCTGTTTAGAGTATCCCACATCTAAACCAGTCCAGTCTAGAGACAGTGCAGAATTTATGGAGAGAGAATGGAATGAGGTCAGAGTGTGGGACTGCATCCCAGCTCTGTTATAAGGCCTTGGGCAGGTCCCTTCCTGCCTCTGGGCTTCAATATCTCCATCAGTAAAACAAGGAGGCTGGCCCAGATCAACTCTAAGCCCTCTACTGGCTATGACATTCTCTAATTTTAGGGTTTCTCCAAGATCTCATCCTCCCACCGCTGTATTCATTCCTTGGGTAGTGCAGATGGCTCAGAGCTCGGGGCAGAGATCAGGTTCCGATCTGGGATTTGCTGCTTTGCCAGCTGGGTGACCTTGGGCAGCTCCTGTTTCTTCCTTGAGTCTCAGTTCCCTCATCTGTAAAAAGGCTGACATCATCCTCCTCACAGGTTAAGATGAGAAAATGGGCCCGGGACTCGGCAAGCCCTTGCTGAACGGTAGCGGTAGCTATTTTTTTAGCCCATAGTACAGTGTATGCACATGTGTGTATCTTGATGTAGCGCAGCAGCTGAGGAGAGAGAAGTTTCCATGAGATCGTTACTCTGGGCTGGGCTCAGTTCATGGGTATGGCAGTCCCAAACTGGAGTTAAACCCTCTGTCTCAGCCTGCGCTGGGACCTATCAGAATCCAGAGGTCAGCTAAGGCTGGGTGGTGTCTGGAATTGAGACCAAGAGTTCTGGAGGGGCAGAGTGAAAAGGATGTCAGCCACTTTTCCTGTGTCCCTCCTGGCTTCGTTGTGCTTGTAAATCTCCAGAGCAGCACTGGCCAGCTGGAAGAAAGCTGGGAGCGAGGGGGAGCCATATGTTCCACACGCCCACTGCAGGTCCCATCCCTGGGCCCCAAAGTAAAGGCGGCACCAGACAGCCAATGGTATGGCAAGAAGAGGGGAATCTTTATTTTGGTTAAAAAAAAAAAAAGGTAAAGGATAGCAGACAAGCAGCCCCCAGCCCTGGGCTCAGCTGATTTTCCTTGGCTCAGCTCTTTCCTTTAGTCCCCTGAAGTGTATGGGGCTGTGCACGGCTAGCTTGGTCCCTCAGTGCCTAGAGCAAAGGAGGCACGCACCCTCCCTACATCCTACCTACTCTGGTGGAGGGTTGGGGGTGGGAGGTGGACAGGCCGTGGGAACAGTATCAAGCCAGTTGTGCTTAGAACAGTCACCAAACTTGTTCAGCAGCGTCATCCACCATCAACACCCCAGACAGCTCCTGAGGAAACCTGCTGGGCTTGACTATGGCTATGCCTGATCTGAGGGGGTGGAGGGGCAGGCTCTAAGGCCAGATTCCTAGAGTCTTGACACCTCACAAATCCGGGAAGGGGAAGTCAGTGGAGGAGAGAGGGAGCATATCAGCGTAGAGTCACATTATTGTGCTGATGGCTGCGTTATGGCTTTCTACACTCTGGCCGGCATGGAGCGGGAATGGGGCAAAGAGGCCAGCCCCTGCCCCCTATGGGGGGTCCTAGAGAGCACACAGGCTGGGCAGGCTTGGGGGCAGACCCTGTAGGCACAGATGGTGGCAGATGGGCCACAGGTTAGGCAGGTGGAGGTGCCGGGTGCCTGGCTCCCCCCAGGCCATTCCTGGAGAGGCAGAGAGCAGCGGTCCTCAGGAGGTCCTTAAGCCCCCGCACACACTGGAGATCCCCGGCAGGACAGCAAAGAAGGAGAAGAGAGAGGGTTAGCAGGACTGGGAGGAGGGAGGCGGCCTGCAGGGGCCCCGGTGGTGGGGAGAGGAGCTGCCACAGCACCTGCCTCTCCCCGAGAGAAGGGCCAAGGCTCAGGCAGCAGGCAACAAAGCAGGAGAGAAAACGGGCGGGTGAGAGAAAGCTCAGCGGGGACAGAAAGCCAGGACATAAGAGTGTTAGTGACCGGTGGCCCCTGCATACCAGGACCCCACCAGCACAGACCCAAGCACCTCAGGGCAGGTTCGCCATCCTCTCCCCAGCCTCACCCTCCACCTCCTCTTCCAGCTGGAGAGCTGCTCTGTGCGAAGCTACTTCCTCAGTCCACAATGGGGCTGGGCTTTTAGCCTTGCCCTATATCCCGATCCTTCTGCTTAGGGGGGAATCCCTGGAGACCCTACCACCACCAGCACACACACGGCACCACACACCAGACAGATGGACGGGCTCCATGGGGTTGGTGAGGCATGCGATGAGGATGAGATGGTGTGTGAGGGGAGCGGGCAGTGCTGGCCGACAGGGGAGAAACGGTCTTACCAGCTAACCCTCTGCAAAGAGGCCTGTTAGCTCCCCTCAGGCTGTGCAGGAGATGGCAAAATCCTGACAGGTGTCCTCCTGAGGGAGATACCAGAGAGGTGGGCCAGTGTTATGAGTTGTCTGGCTGGGCCCTGGTGCCCAGGTTGGAGGTGGTAGCCAGGGAAACTCCGGCTCTCAAACTGGAATCTACTGTCTCAAACGTTTTCTTAGCTGGGCACTCATTGGGGATCGGAGTGGAAAGGCAGTAGGGAAGAAGAATTTGGGGGTCTCCAAGCCCCTGAGGCAGGGGAAGGTGGAGGGGACAAAGAGGGGACAGGATGGCCTCTTTTCACGTGCCCATGGGGGCTCAGCCGCAGCCCTCTCTGCTCTTCCTCCAACGGACAGAGCTCCAGCCAGGTGAGGGAAAATGTAGCCAGATCACTGGGCTGCCTGCCTTCTCACAGTCTCCCCAGGAAAGAACCAAATTTGTCTGAAAGAACAGAGGGCTCCCAGCTGGGGCCTCAGCAAAGGAAAAGCAAACAAAAACCAAACCAAAGCAAAGCAACTCTTATAAACTAAAGTTTTATTACAAGCAGGAACAAAGAATACTGGCTTAAATAAAAGGTAGGTGGGAGCCCCCTCCTCTAGCCAGCTTCTTCCTCACCTCCCAGGGCCACTGCAGTGATGGCCCAGGGCCCTGAGGCTGGGGTGAAGCTGTTTCTCCCAGAGGGGACCCTCTGTGGCTGCCATTCCCAGCTGTCTGTGACCACTAGCCTCTGGAGTGAGAAGGGCAAGATCTGGGGATTTCCTATGTCACTTTCCAAGGGCTTCAGCCCACTTGAAGGGCCAAGGAGGGGGATGGTGGAACAATATCTATTTTGATAAGAAACTACAGCTCCCAGCAGAGGAGAAACATCCTCTGAGTTTCCGGCCCAGACTCAGGCCAAACTTCACTTGCCTCTTGGCCCACCCTGCACCTTCTTCCTTTTCTCTGGATGGAGGTCCCCATTTGGCAGAAACACCTTGTCTTCCAGCTCCTGGCACTGGGTCCCATATTCAGAGCTCAGAGGAGGGGGTGTGGCTTGTAGGATGGCAGCCGCTCCCCAGAGCCATCACCCCACCCACCACGCCCAGGCTCAGCCTGTCTGGGCAGGTCCCAGCTGGAAGCCTCACCTGGGGGCTGGTGGGTAGGGCTGGGGGTAGAGTGGCAGAGTCCCCAGACACTGGCTGTCTGAAGTCCATAGAAGAAGGAAAGATAGGAGGCTTGGCTGAGCCCCAGTGGGAGCCCAGGGTTTTCTCGTGACCAGTGCATGTGCCCCCTGTCCCCTTGGCTCAGAGTGCTTCTGACACTCAAAGGGGATGGGGCAGGGGGCAGCCCAGGGGATATGGGAGCCAGCCACATTCATACAGGGCACACATGAACACACACACACATGCACACACACTCTCACTCATTCCAGCCAGAAGGTCTCTTGGAATAAACTTATTAAAACCAACCAGCCTTCTGATAACCCTTCACCTGGCACTATACAGACAGTAATGTGGCTGACATTTTCTCCTTCCATTTAAAAAAGACTATGTAGAAAAGAGGTCTATAAAATTGTGCAAAATACCCAGCATTAATAAACCCGTTTCAAGTATTGCCAGCATGAGCATAACCCACCCATGCCCGGACCTGGCTTGGGAGAGAGGTGGAGGGGCAGGCTGGGATCCCTTAAAGAGCTCTCCATGGGCAGGGAAGGACCAGGCTCCCACTTCCACTCTGCTGCCCAGGAACTGCACAGGAGCTGAGGCTGTGGGTGCCTGGCTGGCTGATTTACCTTCGTCTGATACAGGCTGCCCCCACCCACCACCAACCCTGCCTTCTCTACTGGAGCCCCAACTCAATCCTATTGGCCAACTCCATAAAAAAGGGGGGAAAACCCCACCAAAAATCCCACAGAAGAAAGGGCAATTATCACCAAGGGAACGAAGGAGCCCACAGACCAAAGCAGCCCATGGAGGCTTCCTCTCCACAGCCTGCTATCCAGAGCTGGCCACTCCTCAGTCCTGCTTCACCCTGAGGACCCTGGCTCAGCAAGGCCCAAGCAGTTCCCCCACCTGGGAGGCCTCACGCTCAGTTTGCAGCCTCACTCACACAGGGCTCGCCCGGCACAGGCAAGGACTTGGTGTGGTCCGCTGGGTAGCCTCCAGAGGCTCTGGTCTCTCCCGGCACTGATCAGCTGGGGTACCTAGGGCCCAAGGCTGTGGGAACCTGGGTTTGGGGAGCAGAGGGCACAGCCACGGAACAGTTCAGGGAAAGCCACGCAGGATGGGAAATAAATATGAAAAGACTTGAGTCTTTGGCAGTTCTGCTTCCCTTGGATGGAATAGGGAGGGTCCCGGCAGGTGAGTGCGGAGGGTCAGACAGGCCAGCAGGTGGCAAGTACTGAGCCGTGGTCAGGGGTGGCCTCCTACCATGCTGGCATCAGGCTTGGCTCTGCAGGCTGGCTCATCGCTTCTGATGGGTGAGGGCAACACGGTGTCGGACTGCACAAATCCCCTCCGGTCAATCAGGCTTCCAAAACACAAGGGGGACACATGAGGGCTCTGCCCAACACTGAGGCTCCAGGCCAGGGGTTGGACGGCAGAGTCTATCTCAGCCAAGGAAAGGCCCAGGCTGAGAAAGGCTGAGGAAAGGAGAGCTGCTGCCCATCTGGGGGCCCAAGACCCTTACCTCTGGCAGGCCTCTCTCTGCCCTCTGGCCACCTGGCTTTTGGCCACAGAATTTATTCACTATTAATTCCAACTGGCCCACCTGTCTGGCTGCCAAGAAGCCAGGCTGCAGGTGAGGGAGGAAAGCAAGGATGAATAGGTATTTGGTGACTATGAAATTCCTATGTTCCTTTCCCCTCTAGGCAGGCTGGGTGACAGGGATACTGGGTGGGGTAGGTGACATGACTGTGTGGGAATGACTTGTCTTAGCAGTACCCACAGCAATGTAATCCCTGTTCTGGAACTCTGGTGCCCCCTGGTGTCAGGATGAACAGGGAGTGACCCAGCAGGGCTGAGTCCCCAGGGTTCCTACTGCCAGGAGAGGATGGAGTCGCCACCCAGTCCAGGCAGTGGGCAACCGGAAGGGCAGTGTCATTCAAACATGGCTGAAACAGTCATGGTGGCTACCCCTGGGGAGTAGAATTACATGTCATATCCAATGCTCCTCTGTTTTACGTTTTGTACTTAATTTTTTTTTTCTACAATGAGCACGTGATTAAATAACAATTCTCCATGGAATTCCGTCACATGACAAATGCCCTTCAGGGGGTAGTGGACGGAGGGCATCTAGGGTGTAGGGGGAGGTCAGCTGATATCCAGGAACACTTTGATCACTGGCCAGGCATGGCCCTGTTACCCCTCTTCCGCACCCCGCTCACTTACCTGGGAGGTAGGGGGCCACAGAGCACAGCGCAGCAGTTGGTGATAATACTTTTATGGCTGTAGGGGTTGACAGAGGCCTCACCGCCCCTCTTGCTGGACCACGAGCCTTTGATCTGCAAGCAGGAAGGAGGCCTGGGTCAAGTACCTCCTTTTGCTTCACTTTTCTAGGAGGCAGGTCTAGAGGCTGGGGACAACTGGACAATTCCGAAACCAATTCTGGTTACAGAAGGCGACATGTCTTTCATGTGGGCCATTCAATGAGGATGTGGGGGACCCCTGGCAGAGATCAGGAGGCCCCAAAGAGGAGATGACAGAGCAGAGCCCAAGAGAAGCGTCCAGAGGAAACGTTTCGGATGACTCCTCCCTTCTCTGGTCAGCCACTTCTGAAGGAGGGTAGTGCAGGGGCACAGGGTGAGGGCTGACCTGCCTGTGAGCCCCGGCCCTGCTACTCACTGGCTACGTTACCTGGACAGATCACCACTTCGCTGAGCCTGAGTCCTCATTTGGAAAATAGGGAAAATAATACTAATTGTCAGATGGCATTGCTAGGGCATTAGATTAATTCTTGCCAGATTCTCTAGCTCTGTGAAGTCAGCTATGGAAGGCACTGGAGAGTTTAGCAATAAAGAATACCTTGACTTTAACCTAGAGTTTTCTACACTTATTTGGCCACACACTCCTTTCTCTTTAACCTCTGGTAATGTGCTGCAGAACTGGCACCCAAGAAGCTACCGCGGGAGATACTGGCTGATGGCATTTCTGTTCTCACTGATCACCAAGCACACAACGCCCTG
Organism: Gorilla gorilla gorilla; assembly: GCF_029281585.2. Lineage (NCBI taxonomy): Eukaryota > Metazoa > Chordata > Mammalia > Primates > Hominidae > Gorilla > Gorilla gorilla. The sequence continues at coordinate 213,096,553 of NC_073224.2, forward strand.
TCATGTGTGTTAAGTTTTGTTTCCCTGAATGAGAGGATGAGGTCTGGGAATGTATCTTCTGTTGGAGGATGGGTTGCTGGTAAGTATCAGATGGTGGGCCCTGAAACAGATGCTCTCATTTACTTTTTAGTGTTTGGAGGATGGGGAGGAGAAGTCAGGTCTGGCCTAGGACTGGGCACATCAAACATGCTTGTTGATGGCAGTCTGCAGGGTGGCAGGTAGGGAAGGTCAGTGGAGCCCACTGGCCTGTGCCCTGTCTCCCCCAGGTGTGCATATTGAGAGGGGCAGCCAGGACAGGCCAGTGCCACCTTGAGAACAGTCACGGCTTTGCTGCTGACAGGGGCAGTGTGGAAGAGGGAGCGCATACCTGTGACTGGGCACCAACCTTGGCTCTGTCCCCTCCCAGCTGTGTGACCTCTCAGACATGGGACATGTCTCTCAGTCATCAAGTGGGGAAAAAACATCCCTGTCCTTTCTGCCTCAGGCTTGGCAAAAGGACCCAAAGAAATGATGGGAACTGAAAGAATTCTGTAAGCGGTCATGTGCCAGCCAAACATCATGCGTGCTGTGGTGTGAGTACTGCCTCCTGCAGGGCTGTGGAGAAAAGCAACCTGGGACCTTGGGAGCCTGCATTGAGAGAATGAAGCATGTGGAGGTCTCAGAAGCCTGCATCGGACCCATCAGGGCCAAGCTGAGATGACTGGGAGGCATCTGGCTGCTTAAAAGGCATTATCCCAGCAGTCCGTGAGTCAGGACTGTGCTTGGCTGCCCCAGGCTCCCTCAGCCCTGCCTCCTCCTGAGGGCGCTGCCCTAGAATGAGGGGTGGCTCCAGGTTTACTCACGTCTTCATTAGTAGTCAGGTTGGAGGCGACGAGATACGTGTGAAACCCTGAGAGGCCCAGAATGGACCAGATGGAGAAGAAGCAGATCACCAACTCCAGCACGGTGAGGGCAGTTAAGGACTTAAACGGGTGGAGGGTGGGGAGCCTCCCAGCCACACCTGGCCTGTCTCACCTATCCTTCCATGGAGCTGTTTCCCCAGAGAGCTGAGAAATTTTGGAACCTTCCTGTGGCCCAGTCCCCACTTCTTAGCAGGATCACCTCCTTGGCCCCTCGGAAGGGTCAGGACCCCACTCAAGAGCCAGACAAGGTCAGGGTGATGGACGGCAGAGAAAACTGAGGGTTCCAATCACAAAGAGCCTTGGGCACGACACAGTCCAAGGAGCTTGGCATCTTAAGGGACATACTCTTTCCCAGGCCCCTGAAGACGGGGAACCCCCGGCCCCACAATGCCCCATTTAGGATCAGCTCTTGCCTGGGTGTGAACAGAGAAGCTGGCATGTTGGATTCTAGAGGACACATGTGAGCTGTGCGCTGTTCCCTTCTGATTAGAGGATGAGGCATGGGACCCACCCAGTGAAGGGACCTCAGTTCCCACTGGAGTGTCCTCTAGCTGACAAAGGATATCTTGCTGGTGTCTCCTTCAGAGTGGAGAGGAAGTTGCTTCCCTGAGCGCCTGGGGAGAAAGAAACAGGAGAGGACAAGCTCAGAGGGACAGTGACTGCTGAAGCTTGCTGACCCTTGAGCTTGCTGGCTGACCCCTTCCACTCCCCACTGCCCTCACCCACAACTCACGCAATGTCAGGTGGGTGACCACACAGGCGAAGATGAAGGCCGTCAGGAATGAGAGGGAGAGAATAAACGCGTAGAAGAAGCGATAGTTCCGTCTCCCCACACAGTTGCCCACCCAGGGGCAGTGATGGTCAAATCGTTCTGGACAAGGGCAAGGGGCGATGGGTTAGTGTGGGCTGGCCTGCAGCCAGCACAGGCATTTGGCGGCCTCACCCATGGCTGGGGCTTTCCTACCCCGTTCACTCTCGCAGCACCAGCTGGCTCCTAGGCCTTGGACACACCTGCCTCTGGTCCTTTGTGTACCAGTTCCCACTGCCTGATACACTCTCTCGTCTCTTTACCTGGTTAACTGGAACTTCTCCTTCGCATCTCAGCTGCAAAGCCACCTCCTTAAGAAAGTCTCTTCCAATCCCAGACTAGGGGAGGGGGCCCCTGTTATCTGCCCCATCACTTCTCTTTTGTCACACTCTGCCCATGTGTGTTTTTATGCTTATTTATAATTACTGGATTGGCCAATCAGCCCTACTTGACTGTAAGCTCCATGGGCGAGGGGGGCTGTGCTGGTCTCACACCATGCTGACTCCCCAGGATCCGGAGCAGTGCCGGCACAAAGACTCACAAAAATACTTGTCACCTGGTCTACCATCCCAACCACATGCTAACAGTCAACAACCCGTCTCCTGCTCTAGGACTAGCGGCCCAGGGAGGGGCTGAGCTGCAATGTGGTTCACAGCCAGCCAGCATCACAGGCCAGGTCAAAGGGCTGAGCTCACCTGCACACTGTCCCTGGGGGTGGAGGCACACCCAGACTGGTAGAGAAAGTCCTTGTGGGAATGTGGGTCACAAGCCCATTGCAGGCCTCATGCCAAGGCCAGTGCCCTTTGCACGGGGTGGGCGGGGCAGCTCCTTGGGGATGAATGGTGCCCACTGAGTCACCCCCTTCACGGCATGCCGTCACGGGGTGTTCCCTGCTGTTCTCTTGCTTAGGGAGTACTGAGCTGGCATGATGAGCTCACTGCCCTGGGAACTATGCACAGTCACTGTGGCTCAGCTCACCTGGCCCCTCTCATGCATTATTTCCCTTACAACACCCTCTCAGGGTGCCCATCAGAACTACACAGCCTCTGGAGAGCAGGGAGAGGGGACAAAACAACCACTGCAGGCAGCTGTAGGGTCAGGAGCCATTTCCAGTGGTGACATCCTCTGCACCTCATCAGCTTAAACGCCTCTGTTGCTAGATGCTTTTCCCTCTCAACTCTGGGAATCAGATCAAAGTTTTTCAGTACAGCTGGCCCTGGGCCACTGGACAGTAACTCATTCTTTCTGGCCCAAACACATCTGGAATGTTATTGTTCCAGTCTGTTTCCTGGGAGCTTGGACCTCTTGAGAACTGGGCTGAAGCTTGGGAGAAGGGTTCAAAGCCTGTCTGTCTGCCCTACACCTCAGAGCTGGGGGAAGGAATCCACCAATCCTGAGCTGAAGCCAAAACATTCCTGGTTATGCTGAGGTCCCCTCCCCTGGGCCCTCCTGAGTCAGGGCAAATCTGGGTGAACCAGACCCCCTGCCCAGCCCTGGGTATTTCAGACCCTGCCCACGCCATCCCCATGCTTGATGCCCCCCATCCCCACGACTCAGTCTCTCTCAGGAATCCCTGCATCCCTCCCTGCTGCCTCCTACTCACCCACACAGTTGTCACAGACACTGCAGTGTGAGGTTCTGGGTGGCCGGAACATCTTGCAGGTGAAGCAGTACTTCAGCTTCACCATCTGCCCGTTGATCAGCACCTCCCGGGTCCGAGGGGGTGGCCGGTATGTAGAACTGCCTGTGTTGTCTGAGGGAAGGAGGAGAGAAAGATGGGGAATGCCCAAGGCAGCCCAGGGCCCGGATCCCCAGCAGGGGAAAGCTACTGCTGCCTGGCCAGTCCAGGAGAAGCCTCATGGTAACAGGTTCCCAGGAACAAACATTGGAGTAAAATGTCCGGCCTAAGGCAGGGACAAATATTAGGAACTGCCACCACGTACTGAGACTGCCTCTGTACCAGGCACTGTGCTAAAACTTTACATACTTGTTCATACACCTGCCGGCCTTACCCACTCTAAGAAGGACTGTCAGAGAAGGAGACTCCCAGAAAGCTTAGTGTTTTTTTTTTTGTTTTTTTTTTCTGAGGCAGAGTCTCACTCTGTTGCCCAGGCTGGAATACAGTGGTGTGAATCTCAGCTCACTGCAACCTCCACCTCGCAGGTTCAAGCGATTCTCATGCCTCAGCCTCCCTAGTAGCTGGGATTACAGGAGTGTGCCACCACGCCCAGCTAATTTTTGTATTTTTAGTAGAGACAGAGTTTCACCACATTGGCCAGGCTGGTCTGAACTCCTGACCTCAGGTGATCTGCCCACCTCGGCTTCCCAAACAGCCAGGATTATAGGAGTGATGCACCGCGCCCGGCCAGTGAGGTTTATCTGCATCTCGTCAAGCCTAGACCTATGTCCCAGTTTACAGGAGGTTCAGGAGATGGAGGAACAAAGTGAGTAACACAATGAGGAAAAAGTCAGATCTAGAATATGAGACATCTACAAGACTGCTGGCCTGATCTCTAACAAAAGTCAATGTCATTTATAAAAAGAGAGAGGAGTTCGGGTGCAGTAGCTCACACCTGTAATCCCAGCACTTTGGGAGGCTGAGGAGTGAGGATCACTTGAGCCCAGGGGGTGAAGGCTGCAGTGAGTCAAGATCATGCCACTGCACTCCAGCCTGGGCAACAAAGCCAGAACCTGTCTTTAAAAAAAAAAAAAAGAGAGAGAAAGAGAGGCAGAGAGGAGATGATTCTAAATTAAAAGCGATTTAAGAGACATAAACAAATGCAATACATCATGGATCTTATTTTGAAAAACAAAACAAAACACAGCAACAAAAGACATTTGGAGGGCAACTGTGGAAATCTGACTACAGATTAAAAACTAGGAAACAGGCCGAATGCAGTGGCTCATGCCTGTAGTCCCAGCACCTTGGGAGGCCAAGATGGGAGGATTGCTTGAGCCCAGGAGTTCAAGACGAGCCTGGGCAAATAGGAAGACCCTATCTCTATAAAAAATAACAAAAATTAGCCGGGTATGATGGCGTGTGCCTATAGTCCCAGCTACTAAGGAGGCTGAAGTTGGAGGATCATTTGAGCCCAGGAGTTCCAGGCTGCAGTGAGCATAAGCCAGGATCACTCCACTGCACTCTAGCCAGGGTGACAGAGTAAGACCCTGTCTCTAAAAACAAACAAAAATTAGGGAACAATTGGCCAGGTGTGGTGGCTCACATCTGTAACCCCAGCATTTTGGGGGGCCGAGGCGGGCGGATCATGAGGTCAGGAGATCGAGACCATCCTGACCAACACAGTGAAACCCCGTCTCTACTAAAAATACAAAAAATTAGCCGGGTGTGGTGGCGTGTGCCTGTAGTCCCAGCTACTCGCGAGGTTGAGGCAGGAGAATCGCTTGAACCCGGGAGGCGGAGCTTGCAGTGAGCCGAGATGGTGCCACTGCACTCCAGCCTAGGCGACAGTGGGAGACTCTGTCTCAAAAAAAAAAAAAAAAATTAGGAACAATTAATTTTCTTAGGTATGATAATGGAATTGTGATTATGTAGAAGACTATCCTTAGATTTTTAAGACATATGTTGAAATATTTAGCCCTCTCCCTCTCCCTCTCCCCACGGTCTCCCTCTCCCCATGGTCTCCCTCTCCCCCACGGTCTCCCTCTGATGCCGAGCCAAAGCTGGACTGTACTGCTGCCATCTCGGCTCACTGCAACCTCCCTGCCTGATTCTCCTGCCTCAGCCTGCCGAGTGCCTGCGATTACAGGCGCGCGCCGCCACGCCTGACTGGTTTTCGTACTTTTTTGGTGGAGACGGGGTTTCGCTGTGTTGGCTGGGCTGGTCTCCAGCTCCTAACCGCGAGTGATCCGCCAGCCTCCGCCTCCCCAGGTGCCGGGATTGCAGACGGAGTCTGGTTCACTCAGTGCTCAATGGTGCCCAGGCTGGAGTGCAGTGGCGTGATCGCGGCTCGCTACAACCTCCACCTCCCAGCCGCCTGCCTTGGCCTCCCAAAGTGCCGAGATTGCAGCCTCTGCCCGGCCGCCACCCCGTCTGGGAAGTGAGGAGCGTCTCTGCCCTGCTGCCCATCGTCTGGGACGTGAGGAGACCCTCTGCCTGGCTGCCCAGTCTGGAAAGTGAGGAGCGTCTCTGCCCAGCCGCCATCCCATCTAGGAAGTGAGGAGCGCCTCTTCCCGGCCGCCATCCCATCTAGGAAGTGAGGAGCGTCTCTGCCGGGCTGCCCATCGTCTGAGATGTGGGGAGCACCTCTGCCCCGCCGCCCCGTCTGGGATGTGAGGAGCGCCTCTGCCCGGCCGCGACCCCGTCTGGGAGGTGAGGAGCGTCTCTGCCCAGCCGCCCCGTCTGAGAAGTGAGGAGACCCTCCACCTGGCAACCGCCCCGTCTGAGACGTGAGGAGCCCCTCCGCCCGGCAGCCACCCCGTCTGGGAAGTGAGGAGCGTCTCCGCCCGGCAGCCACCCCATCGGGAGGGAGGTGGGGGGGTTAGCCCCCCACCTGGCCAGCCGCCCCATCCGGGAGGTGAGGGGCGCCTCTGCCCAGCCGCCCCGTCCGGGAGGGAGGTGGGGGGGTCAGCCCACCCGCCCGGCCAGCCGCCCCGTCCAGGAGGGAGGTGGGGGGGTCAGCCCCCTGCCCGGCCAGCCGCCCCGTCCGGGAGGTGAGGGGCGCCTCTGCCCGGCTGCCCCTACTGGGAAGTGAGGGGCCCCTCTGCCCGGCCAGCCGCCCCGTCCGGGAGGGAGGTGGGGGGGTCAGCCCCCTGCCCGGCCAGCCACCCCGTCCAGGAGGTGAGGGGCGCCTCTGCCCGGCCACCCCTACTGGGATGTGAGGAGCCCCTCTGCCTGGCCACCACCCCGTCTGGGAGGTGTACCCAACAGCTCATTGAGAACAGGCCAGGATGACAATGGCGGTTTTGTGGAATAGAAAGGGGGGAAAGGTGGGGAAAAGATTGAGAAATCGGATGGTTGCCGTGTCTGTGTAGAAAGAAGTAGACATGGGAGACTTTCCATTTTGTTCTGTACTAAGAAAAATTCTTCTGCCTTGGGATCCTGTTGATCGGTGACCTTACCCCCAACCCTGTGCTCTCTGAAACATGTGCTGTGTCCACTCAGGGTTAAATGGATTAAGGGCGGTGCAAGATGTGCTTTGTTAAACAGATGCTTGAAGGCAGCATGCTCCTTAAGAATCATCACCACTCCCTAATCTCAAGTACCCAGGGACACAAACACTGCGGAAGGCCGCAGGGTCCTCTGCCTAGGAAAGCCAGAGACCTTTGTTCACTTGTTTATCTGCTGACCTTCCCTCCACTATTGTCCTATGACCCTGCCAAATCCCCCTCTGCCAGAAACACCCAAGAATGATCAATAAAAAAAAATTAAATTAAAAAAAATATTTATAGGTAAAGTATCTATGATGTCTATAATTTACTATGAAATAGTTTGAGAAGAACAAACATATATATGCAAATAAGACGCACTATCAACAACTATTCAATCTAGATGGTGAATGTACAGGAATTAGTTGTACTATAATCCTTCCTGCTTTTTCTGTGTGTTTGAAATTTTCATAATAAGAAATTTAAGGCTGGGCATGGTGGCTCACGCCTGTAATCCCAGCACTTTGGGAGGCCGAGGCAGGCGGATCACGAGGTCAGGAGACCATCCTGATTAACACAGTGAAACCCCGTCTCTACTAAAAATACAAAAAAATCAGCCGGGCGTGGTGGCGGGCGCCTGTAGTCCCAGCTACTTGGGAGGCTGAGGCAGGAGAATGGCGTGAACCTGGGAGGCAGAGCTTGCAGTGAGCCGAGATTGGGCCACTACACTCCAGCCTGGGCGACAGAGCAAGACTCTGTCTCAAAAAAAAAATATATATATATATGTATATATATATATATATATATATATATATATATATATATATATATACACACATATATATACACGTATATATATATACGTATACACATGTATGTATATATATACATATATACACATGTATATATATACATATATACACATGTATATATATACATATATACACACACATATATATACACACACACAAAAGAAATTTAAGAGAAAAAAAGGCAGAGATATAGCATATTCATGGATTGGAAGACTGAATATTATGAAAGGATTTATTCTCCCTAATCCACAGATTCAACATAATCCTAGTCAAAAATCCCAGTAGGTTGTTTTTGTGAAAATTGACAAACTCATTCCAAAACTCATATGGAGGTGGCTGGGCATGGTTGCTCATGCCTGTGGTCCCAGCTTCTCAGGAGGCTGAGGCAGGAGGATTGCCCGAGCTCAGGAGTTTGGGGCTGCAGCAAGCCATGATTGTGCCACTGCACTCCAGCCTTTGCAACAGAACAAGACCTTGTCTCAAACAAACAAAAGACACAAAGGGGCTAATCAGAAAAGAGCAATTTGATAAACTGCATTATATCAAAATTAATTTTTTTTTTCAATTAAAGGTAATCATTAAAAGAATGAAGAGTTTTTTGGGGCTGGATGATTAAAAAAAAGAATGAGGGCGGGCATGGTGGCTCAAGCCTGTAATCCCAGCAATTTGGGAGGCTAAGGCAGGCAGATCACCTGAGGTTGGGAGTTCGATACCAGCCTGGCCAACATGGTGAAATCCCATCTTTACTAAAAATACAAAAATTAGCTGGGTGTGGTGGTGGGCGCCTGTAATCCCAGCTACTCAAGAGGCTGAGGCATGAAAATCACTTGAACCAGGGAGGTGGGGGTTACAGTGAGCTGAAATGATGCCACTGCACTCCAGCCCGGGTGACAGAGAAAGACTGTCTCAAAAAAAAAAAAAAAAAAAAAAAAAAAGAAATGAAGAAGTAACCTTTAGAGCAGGAATGGATAATTACAAGATGTTTACATCTTGTAAACAAAGACAAAGGACTTGTATCAAGAATATGTAAAGGGCTGGGCGCCGTGGCTTAAGCCTGTAATTCCAGCACTTTGGGAGGCCGAGGCAGGCGGATGACCTCAGGTCAAGAGTTCGAGACCAGCCTGGCCAACCTGGTGAAACCTCGTCTATACTAAAAATACAAAAATTAGCCGGGCATGGTGGCACATGCCTGTAATCCCAGCTACTTGGGAGGGTGAGGCAGGAGAATCACTTGAACTCAGGAGGCGGAGATTGCAGTGAGCCGAGATTGCACCACTGCATTCTAGCCTGGGTGACAGAGCAAGACTCCATCTCAAAAAAAAAAAAAAACATGTAAAGAAATCCTGTAAGTCAGTAAGAAAGTCAGAGAACTGAATACAAATACGGACAAAAGACTTAAGTAGGCATCTCATAAAAGAGGCTGTCCAAACAGCCAATAAACACATGAAAAAGTGCTTATATTCATTAGTCAGCGAAGAAATGCAAATTAAGACCACAATATGCTACTATGACACATGCACTAGAATGGCTAAAATGAAAAAAAATAAAACATACCAAGTGTTGGCAAAAAAGTAGAGCAACTAGAAATCTCATATGACCGCTTTGGACAACTGTTTGGCAACAGCTACCCAAGCTGAACATATGCACGCCTAGAAAACCTGCTCCCAGGCATCTACCCAACAGCAACGTGCATGAGATAATGTGCTCTGAAAGACATGCACAAGGATGTTCACAGCAATAATTCTCATAATAGACAAACTCCAGAACTACCCAAACACCCCAGTAGTAGAATGGATGTTTTTAAAAAGTAGTATATTCACACAGTGGAATTCTATATAGCAGTCAGAATCGAACCATCGTCAACTACACACAATATTAATGAATCTCATAAACATTGTCTGGCCGGGTGCAGTGGCTCACACCTATAATCCCAGAACTTTGGGAGGCCAAGGCGGGCAGATCACTTGAGGTCAGGAGTTCAAGACCAGCCCGGCCAACATGGTGAAACCCCGTCTCTAGAAAAATACAAAAATTAGCTGGGCATGGTGGTGTGCACCTGTAATCCCAGCTACTCGGGAGGCTGAGGCAGGAGAATTGCTTGAACCCAGGAGATGGAGGTTGCAGTGAGCTGAAATTGCACCATCGCACTCCAGTGTGGGTGACAGAGTGAGACTCTATCTCAAAAAAACAAAACAAAACAAATTGTGTAAAGTGAGGAAACCAGACATACAATACAAAATGTTCAAAAATAGGCAAAAGTAATCCATGGTGTTAGAAATTAGGATTGTGTAACCCTTGGAGAGTGACAGTGATTGGAAGGGGGCATGAGGGGGCTCCTGGGATGCCAGTCATATACTGTTTCTTGATCTCAGTGCTGATTACATGTGTGCATTCAGTTTGTGAACATTCATCAGACAGAACACTTAAAATTTTTATACCTTTTTTTTTGAGACGGAATCTTGCTCTGTTGCCCAGGCTGGAGTGCAGTGGCATGATGTCGGCTCACTGCAACCTCCGCCTCCCAGGTTCAAGCAATTTTCCTGCCTCAGCCTCCTGAGTAGTTGGGATTACAGGCATGTGCCACTACGCCCAGATAATTTTTGTATTTTTGGTAGAGATGGGGTTTCACCATGTTGGCCAGGCTGGTCTCGAACTCCTGATCTGAAGTCATCCACCCACCTCAGCCTCCCAAAGTGCTGGTATTACAGGCATGAACCACCGTACACGGCCACAACTTGTATACTTTTGATAAGCCCATTATACTTCCATAAAAAATAAGAAATAGAGAAAAAAGGAGGCCGGGCACGGTGGCTCACGCCTGTAATCCCAGCACTTTCGGAGGCTGAGACGGGTGGATCACCTGAGGTCAGGAGTTCGAGACCAGCCTGGCCAACCTGGTGAAACCCTCTCTACTAAAAACACAAAAGTTAGCCGGGTGTGGTGGCGCGTGCCTATAATTCCAGCTACTCGGGAGGCTAAGGCAGGAGAATTGCTTGAACTCGGGAGGTGGAGGTTGCAGTGAGCTGAACAGTCGCCATTGCATTCCAGCCTGGGCGACAAGAACGAAACTCCGTCTCAAAAAAAGAAAAAAAAAAAAAGAAAGAAAAAAAGAAAGACTTAAGTAAGTTATTTAGGTCCTGCCCTGGTATATCGGCAGAGCAGGACTCTAACCTAGGTGTGTCATACGCAAAGCCCAAAACTTCACCCATTGAGCCTCTGGGTACCCCAGGGCACAGAGGACCTGAACAGTGGCTCCTTCCAGAAAGAAGTCTGAGTCTCCTGGGGCAGCCTATACCCCCAGTCCTCCACCGTGCACCCTGCCATTGCTTCCATTGCATTGTTTGCCAGATAATGTCTCCAGTTTGGCCACTTGCCTCCAATGATTATTTACTGAGTGCCTACCAATGTGCCAGGCACGATTCTAGGCACTTGGCATATATCAGTGAAGCAAACATGCTTCAGTCTCACATTTTCAACTACCAAAGGTTTACTTCGTTAGGTTGTTTCATCACCACCTTGACTACAGCATGTTTAAGATGGAACTAAGCATCTGAGCATTTCTTCCCTAAAATGGGCAGCATGAAAAAGGGTGGGGGATTTAGAGGCCAATGGCCACACTCTGAACCCTGGTTTTGTCATTGACTGGTTGTGTGTAAGGCTGAAGTCAAACGAACTTCTCTGAGCCTCAGTTTTCTCATGTGTAAAACAGGAATAACAGGTAGAATAGCTAATGAATCTAGTTCCACTCCACTTCTGCCCAGCTGGGTTTCTCCTGATGATATCATTTGCTAAAAAATCATAGAAGCTCTTTGTGCCTCAGTTTCTCTAATCACTGAAATAGAAACAATACTAACTCACCTTCATAGGGTTGTTGTGAGAGTTAAATGAATCAATATATGTGAAATGGCACAAAGCAAATGGTTAGCAAGTGTGAGCTATTATTATTAACTCACAGGGCCAAGCATAGTGGCTCATGCCTGTAATCCCAGCACTTTGGGAGGCTGAGGCAGGAAGATTGCTTGAAGCCAGGAGTTTGAGACCTGCCTGGGCAATAAAGGCCGACCCTGTCTCTCTCTCTCTTTTTTTTTTTTTTGAGATGGAGTCTCGCTCTGTTGCCCAGGCTGGAGTGCAGTGGCGCGATCTTGGCTCACTGCAACCTCCACCTTGCAGGTCCAAGCAATTCTCTGCCTCAGCCTCTTGGGTAGCTGGGATTACAGGTGCCCGCAACCATGCCTGGCTAATTTTTTGTATTGTTAGTAGATACAGGGTTTCACTATGTTGGCCAGGCTGGTCTTGAACTCCTGACCTCATGATCCACCCACCTTGGCCTCCCAAAGTGCTGGGATTACAGGCGTGAGCCACCGCGCCTGGCCACCTCAGTTTCTTTATCTGTAAAATAGAGATGGGTCAAGTCATACCTTCATAGGATTGTGGTGAGGGCTGAATGAGATGCTTCCACAGCCCTGAGCACAGTGCTAGCCTCCCAGGAGCCACTGACATTGCTCCTGACCAACTGTTCATGCCATGACGCTCCAGGATGCAGAACCCCCAGCAGCAGCTCTTTCCAAAGCTGGTGATACTACTCCAAACCAAACCCCTAATCCTGTCCCACAGGCCCCAGAGTCCCAGCTTTTGGCTCCCCACTCACTGCTTCCTTGCTGACTTGGACATAGGCTTTGGAGCCAGAAACACATGTAGGTATAAATCTCACTCCAATCACTTACTGGCTGAGTGAGGTGGGTCAAATCACTCAACTTCTCTGTGCCATCATCTGCTAAATAAATAAAATGGAAGGCCAAGCATAGTGGCTCATGCCTGTAATCCCAGCACGTTGGGAGGCTGAAGCAGGAGGATTGCTTGAGGCCAGGAGTTTGAGATCAGCCTGGGCAACATAGTGTGAGACCCCATTTCTATAAAAATAATAATTTTAAAAAATTAGCTGGATGTGGGCTGGGCGTGGTGGCTTACACCTGTAATCCCAACATTTTGGGAGGCCAAGGCGGGTGGGTCACCTGTCTGAGGTCAGGAGTTCAAGACCAGCCTTAAACATGGTGAAACCCCATTTCTACTAAAAATACAAAAATTAGCCAGGTATGGTGGTGTGCACCTGTAATCCCAGCTACTCGGGAGGCTGAGGCAAGAGAATCACTCGAACCCAGGAGGCGGAGGTTGCAGTGAGCTGAGATCGTGCCACGGCACTCCAGCCTGGGTGCCAAGAGCAAAACTCTGTCCCCCCCCCCCAAAAAAAATTAGCTGTATGTGGCATGAACCTGCAATTCTAGCTACACGGGAGACTGAGGCAGGAAGTCAAAGTGGTAATGAAACAACCTAACAAGAGAGATAACTACTACAGTTGAAGGGAAAGTTGCAGGGAAAGTTTAGGAGTTCAAGGTTGCAGTGAGGTATGACTGTGCCACTGCATTCCAGCCTGGGTGACAGAGCGAGGCTGTGTCTCTAAAAAAAATTTAAAAGTTAAAATAAATAGGCTGGACGTGGTGGCTCACGCCTGTAATCCCTGCACTTTGGGAGGCCGAGGCAGGCGGATCACCTGAGGTCAGGAGTTCAAGACCAGCCTGACCAACACACTGAAACCCCATCTCTACTAAAAATACAAAAATTAGCCGGGCATGGTGGCGCATGCCTGTAATCCCAGCTACTCGGGAGGCTGAGGCAGGAAGAATCGCTTGAACCCAGGAGGTGGAGGTTGAAGTGATCCGAAATCACGCCACTGCACTCCAGCCTGGGTGACAGAGCAAGACTGTCTCAAAAAAATAAAATAAAATGGAACATCATTGAGTCCATCTCAGGGGGCTGCTGGAAGGATTAGGTGAGAATTCACCAAGTGGCTTTAGCAAAGTGGCTAACACTTGACAAGGGCTTAATAAATATCAGCCATTATTATGACTTTTGTTTCCACAAAACACTGCATTCCAAACAAACAATGGAGTTATGAAGAAAACTTCAGAACACAGCCCATCTGTGAATGAAGGACAGCCACAGACCCTCTCCAGCACTGACAGAAGTTACTGGAATCCTCAGTGGAATCCCACAGGTCTTCCTCAGGGGAGAGGGGAACCCAAGCCTCTCCCCAGGACAGGGAGGGAACTGCTAAGCATGTTCTGGTCTCCAGCAGCCAGGCTTCTTTCTCTCCAGCACTCTGCAGAAGAGCAAATGAAGCTCTGTACCCCGGCTTCCTGAGGCTGCCAGGAGCCAGGGGAGGTAGAGCGCTGTGTCATGCTGGAGCAAGAGTCCACCTGGTGCTAAATCAAAGTTGCCAGAGTTGGAACAAAGGAGGCTCTGCAGGGGCTGCACCCTTCATGGGGGAAGACAAGCAGCTCTCCCATTGCTGATTCTCAGACCGGACAGCGCTGACCCATCACAGCCCCAGACTCAGCCTCAGCATCCTCCTCAACCTGCTCCTCCTGGCAGCCACTACCGATGGCAGATTGTTAGCACCTGGAGCAAGTCCACTGTCCATTCCTGACCAAAAGACTCAAGTCTCTTCAGTTTCAATAGAGAAAAGTGACTTACAAAGTGTGCTGACATTCCTAGTCTCACTCAATCACAGAGACTGCTCTGGGCTAGGCAAGGGGATCTGTGCCTGTGAGTTACAGATGGGAAAGCGAGTTCACTCCAATAATAGAAGGTGGGGCTGAAACTAGGACCCTTGTCTTCCAGGGCACTCATTTGTTCACTCTTTCACACATGAGCACCTACTATGTGCAAGTTATTGTACAAGGCCTGGGGGTGGCAGGGAAGGTAAGGGGCAAATTCATAGAAATGAGTCAAAGATATTGGTTTTGTTCACCCTGTGCCTGCCTGACATACTGTGGATGTTCAAAAAATATTTGTCGTAGAAAAGAAGAAAGAAGGGAGTGATGATAAGTGATGCTATCCCTGCCCTCAGGGAATCTAAGATCTACTCCAGGGCTGTTTCTGCTATGCCAGGCTCTTCCCAAGTAAAAAGGTGCCCTTATGCTAGCAAGGCCCTCCTGCTGCCTTCCAGGCAGAAACCAAAGCTCTGAGGATGTGAAAATGAGACGAAAAGCAAGGCTACTCATCACTGAATGGCTGTGAGGGCAAAGGAATTTCCCCACCCTAAGACAGCTCTCGGAGAGGAGCAGGCAGGCCTTCTGCGGTCAGAGCCTGAAAGGCTGGGGCTGTGGAAGTTCCCCAGGGCTGGCTGCGGGCTGCTGAGAAGGCCCTGACTGCCCTCTACCCTTCCACTGTTGTCACCTGCAGAGGAAACACCTGCAGGACTGCAGTCTCCCCGCCTCTAAGGCCAGCTCAAGGTCAGCCACAGCTCCCAGGCCTCGAATGCTAGGTCACCATAACCCTCCCAGACCACTTCTGTCCATCTCTGGGGTTCATGGAGCCTTCACCACATACCAGGCTTAGTGCTAGGCCTGTGGATACAGGAAGAGCCCGCCTGAGGGCAGAGTCAGACAGAAGTGGATAATTACAGTCCTCCTACAAGGCAGTGCCTCTGTGTGGTGACTCTGGGCCTGCCTAATCTTATTTTGAACCCTGGCATGGCCAGTTGTTAGCCTGTAAACTTAAGAAGCTGGTCAATCTCTAAGCCTCACTTTCCTCACCTGTAGAATGGGTAATGATGACATCAACCTTGTAAAATTTTACACAAATCAGAAATAACATAATATCAAGATCTGACCTAAATAGCTATTCAATTAATGACATTACTGGTGTCTATACTCAATGCCTCAAGAACACAGAGGGAAATATGTGGGGTGGAGGCAGGAAGCAGCATTCAAGAAAGCAACAGGCCAAGTGCAGTGGCTCATGACTGTAATCCCAACACTTTGGGAGGGTAAGGCTGGAGGACTGCTTGAGTCCAGGAGTTTGAGAGACCAGCCTGGGCAACACAGCAAGACCCTGTTTCTACAAAAAATAATTTAAAAAGAAAGCAAGGGGCCAGGCACAGTGGCTCACACCTGTAATTCCAGCACTTTGGGAGGCCGAGGCGGGCGGATCACCAGAGGTCGGGAGTTTGAGATCAGCCTGACCAACATGGAGAAACCCCGTCTCTACTAAAAATACAAAATTAGGGTGCATGGTGGTGCATGCCCATAATCCCAGCTACTCGGGAGGCTGAGGCAGGAGAATCGCTTGAACCCGAGAGGCAGAGGTTGTGGTGAGCCGAGATCTCACCACTGCACTCCAGCCTGGGCAACAAGAGCAAAACCCTGTCTTAAAAAAAAAAAAAAGCAAGCAACAAAAGAAGTAACAGCAAAGCTGGATCAGAAAGAATGAGCACTCTGGCTCACCACGGCAGGCGGGGACAGCACAAGCACAAACAAATGCACTGAGGCATCCAGTGCACAGCGTGGCTGGGGGTGCCAGGGACCAGTAGGAGAAGAGCGGTGGCTGGAGTAGACTGCAGCTTGCCTTAATCTCATGAGTGAGTTTTCAAGAAGATAGAAGAGGGGCTGGGCACGGTGGATCATGCCTGTAATCCCAGCACTTTGGGAGGCTGAGGCAGGTGGATCACCTGAGGTCAGAAGTTCAAGACCAGCCTGGCCAACATGGTGAAACCCCATCTCTACTAAAGATACAAAAATTAGCCAGGCATGGTGGTGCATGCCTGTAATCGCAGCTACTTGGGAGGCTGAGGCAGGAGAGTCGCTTGAACCCAGGAGGTGGAGGCTGCAGTACGCTGAGATCACACCATTGCACTCCAGCCTGGGTGACAGAGCGAGACTCTGTCTCAAAAAATAAATAAATAAATAAATAATATATATATTAAATATGTTAAATATATTATACATATTAAATATGCTAAATACATAATAAGCATATTAAATATAGATGTAAAATGTATATTATACATATTAAATATGTTAAATATATTATACATATTAAATATGTTATATATTATACATATGTAGTAAATATATAAATGTATATTTTATATATATATATATATATATTTTTTTTTTTTTTTTTTTTTTTTTTGAGACAGAGTCTCACTCTGTCGCCCAGGCTGGAGTGCAGTGGCGCCATCTCGGCTCACTGCAAGCTCCGCCTCCCAGGTTCACACCATTCTCCTGCCTCAGCCTCCTGAGTAGCTGGGACTACAGGCGGCCGCCACCACACTCAGCTAATTTTTTTTGTATTTTTTTTAGTAGAGATGGGGCTTCACCTTGTTAGCCAGGATGGTCTTGATCTCCTGACCTTGTGATCCACCTGCTTCGGCCTCCCAATGTGCTGGGATTACAGGCATGAGCCACTGCGCCCAGCTGCATTTAATATATATTTAATGTATATGAAATATATATATTATACATACATATTTAAAGATGAGCCATTTAGGAGGAAAATACTAAAGAAATGAAGGTACAGCCAGATGCGGTGGCTCATGCCTGTAATCCCAGCACTTTGGGAGGCTGAGACGGGTGGATCACAAGGTCAGGAGATCGAGACCATCCTGGCTAACACAGTGAAACCCCGTCTCTACTAAAAATACGAAAAATTAGCTGGGCGTGGTAGCAGGTGCCTGTAGTCCCAGCTACTCGGGAGGCTGAGGCAGGAGAATGGCGTGAACCCGGGAGGCAGAGGTTGCAGTGAGCTGAGATTGTGCCACTGCACTCCAGCCTGGGCAACGGAGCAAAACTCCGTCTCAAAAAAAAAAAAAAGAAATGAAGGTACAAGGCGGGATGCAGAAGGAAAAATCACAAAGGCTGGACTCGTATCACCGATATGCTGAGGGCACTAGAGAGTCACCCAAATTCTGTGGGGTTTGTGGGGGGACAGGGCAGGGGTGGGGAGAGCAAATTTGGGATCTTGGAGAGATAACTACAATTGAAGGGAAAGGCCCAGTCAGGGCCTGTTCTGCAGAGCCCTGAGCCAGTTCAGGTGGAACACGAGGCAGGTCTGTCCAGGGGAAGCGGGCAGAGACGTCCTGGAGACAAAGGAGATGGGGTCTGGGAGCTGGTGTATGGCAGTGGAGAGAGACGCAGCCTCTGCGTCCGTCATGTGAACTGTAACAGGGTCTAAGTGAGCATCTGTCACTTGTATTTGGATGTCTCTATCACCTCCCATCAGACCAGGAGCTTCTGGGAGCAATATTGCTCTTCCCAACTGCCTAGAACCTGCAGGGTGAGCCAGCTGCACAGCCCACCAGCCGGCAAGACAGGATCTCAGATGAGGGTGACCGAGTGCCCTGATTTTCCTGGGATTGAGTGGTTTCCTAAGACAGGAGACTTTCCAGGTGGTCCTGGGTAAACTGGGAGGAGCTGGTCACTCTACCTCAGACTGTCCCCACAGGGCAGGAGCCCTGGGCCAGACCTGTCGGGCTGGAGTTGCTGGGCTGGGGTGCCAAAGGGAAAAGCCCACACTGTCTACATGAGCCTAGGACCAGGTAATCAGTTCATGCTCACATGAACAGCACCACCTGCCTCAGAGACAGCTCCCAACCTTCTGGAAAAGGTTCAGTGATCTTAGTCCTGATCATTTTCGGGGAAATATGTTTTTTGTTTTTTTTGTTTTTTGAGACGGAGTCTTGCTCTGTCGCCAGGCTGGAGTGCAATGGCGCAATCTTGGCTCACTGCAACCTCCAACTCCCTGGTTCAAGCGATTATCCTGCCTCAGCCTCCTGAGTAGCTGGGATTACAGGCACACGCCACCATGCCCAGCTAATTTTTGTATTTTTACTAGAGACAGGGTTTCACCATGTTGGCCAGGATGGTCTCAATCTCCTGACCTTGTGATCCGCCCACCTCGGCCTCCCAAAGTGTTGGGATTACAGGCGTGAGCCACTGTGCCAGCCCTGGGAAATATGTTTTACTTTAATTAGTTAGAAGTCTCCTGGTCACACCCAAAAATTTGGCTTCTATTCAAGTTTGAGAATTCAAAGGCCTCCAAAATGCCACTTTTGCACTTTGCACCTGTTCGCAAAGAAAAGTCTTAGGGACATTCAGCGCCCTACAAGATTGATTCCACCCCATCCTTCCAACTGGAATATCTCTAATATCCCTAACTATCTGAAGTGCTCCTCATATTCTAGCCAACATGGCCTGCTCAGTGGCCCGTTCCCATCCCTCCTCCTTCCCTCTGCCACTCTCTTCCCTCAGCTTTGTCTGCCTGAAGGGCTGCCTCCGCACAGCTCCTGTGCTTGAATTCCACCCAAACTGAAAGACTTAGCTCAAGCATCACTTCTCCAGGAAGCTTCTCCAGTCCCCCACGCAGAAGATGCTCCTGACTCCTCTGACCCTCTTCTAAAGCCTGATCTCACTGGCAGTGGCTGGTCAGGGCTCCCATCTGGGGCCAACTTGTCTGGAACCCATGAGAGTAAGCTCCTATCAGATTCATTGTTGGCCCCCACCCACCTTCACTCTGCTGTCAGGGGTCAGCATATAGAATTAACACACAAATGAACAAACCCATGATGCCCACTGGGAGATGTCCTGACTGTTTCCTCACCTGTCACCCTGACAGAGCAAGGAGGGCCTTCACAGAAGCTCACCTATTCTTCAGTCATTCATTTACTCATTTAGCCAACATCACTGAGCCTTCTACATGGCGACAAGGTGAACAAGATGCTGGAATTCCATGCCCTCACAGGCCAGCAGAAAGGATAATTTTGTAATGACCACCGTTTCAGCACAGGTTCAGAGAAGGAAGGAGAAGGTGCTCTGGGAATGTGTAATGGAAGGCCTGGCCCAACTGGGGTCAAGAAGGCTTCCCAGAGCACAGGAAACAAGTGGAGACAGAGGATGAAGGAGATGTGTCCCTGCTGCCATCTCAGAAGAGAAAGCAAGGGGTTTGGGAGTGAAAGGCACACACTCTGTCTCTGCTTCTTTATCCTGGCCCTGTGATCACCTGCCTCAGTTTCTCCATCAGTACAACTGGTTAACAGGGTCGCCCTCACTGGGCTGTTGTGAAGATTTGTGGGGATAATAGATGGAAAGCACTCAGCACACGGCCACGCTGTTTCCAAGAAGGGGATTACTGCTGTCACTGTGATCCACGCAGCTCACAGGAGGCCGAGGATTCCAGGCAGCCAGACCTCTGGGTCCGGCTGAGCTGGACAATAATCCTGCCTCATGATTAGCCCTGACCTGAAGGGGAGGAAGAACGGGGCACAGCTGGGCCTCCCCAGCTGCCAGGTGGGCCAGCCCAGGTCAGACCGTGGGATCCTGAAGGAGTGGCCAGGGACCCAGAGTTTGAAGGGGAAGGACGCTGGATGTAGGTGAGAGGAGGTGGCCCTCGCAGGCGTGGCTGAGGATGGGGCTGGGCAGAGGAATGAGACAAAGAGCAGACAGAGCCCAGAGAACATCCTCTCCAGCTGCTCGCCCTCCCTCCCTCCCTGCTGCACAGAGTATTAGTGAAATGATTTCTAGCGATGGATGCAGCAGGGCTCTGACATTTACAGGCCACTAGATGTCTTCAGGGCCAGCTGGGTGTTTAAAAGCCTGTGTGAACACCATGCTGTTAGGGGAAGGAGCTAACCACGGACCGGAAACCCCCGAGGTGTGCAAGTAGCCATGTCACTTCTCAGCAGGAAGGAGCTGGGGTGCAGCAAGCTGAGATTAGGGACCTGGCCCAGTACCCCGCCACCCCGGAACCCACACAGCAGTCTGAAAGGAATCAAGGGCCACCTGGGCTGCCTGGGAGCAGAGGGTCTTTCCAGCCACTGCCGTTCCTCACACACACCCAGGCTGTTTGCCACTCTGGGCTTTGGCCTTACTTTTCCCAGATCCCCGTATTTCTACCACACTCATCTCCAGTGCCGCCTCCTCCTAGAGGTCTCCCCTGACCACCTAACCTAAACTAGCCCACTCCCCAACACCTACTGGGCTCTTCCCTAGATAACCCCACCGTCAAGCCCTCATCTGTTCAGGCCGGTGCTTCTTTGCTCAGATGTCACCTCCTTCACAAGATGTTCCCTGGCCACCCTATGCAAAATCACACACCCTCCCTGTAGCCTTCATCCTCCTTCCCTCCTTTCTTCTCTGTCTGATATCCTAGATATTTAATTATTTGTTATTTATTGTCTCTTTCCTCCTCATCAACTGTCAAGCTCCATGAGGACAGGGATTATTGTCAGTTTTGTTCACTGCTGTATCACATCTAGAAAAGTGCCTGGCACATAGTAGGTGGTCAATAAATGTTTGATGAGTGAATGAATAAGTGTATATGAATGTTTAAGAGCAGGTGCTCTAGACTGAGGTCTCATCTCAGCTCTTCTACTTACTTTGTGATCTTGGACCCTCTTTTGCCTTGATTTAATTAATCAGTAAAAGAAGAATAACAACAGTACCTACCTCATAGGATTACTGGGGGATTAAATAAGATCATGCATATAAAGAGCTTAAAACAGTGCCTAGCCCCCAGGAACTACTCAGCTCCACGCTGGCTGCCATCGGGGCCTTTGCTGGCTGGCCAGCATTTCTTGCTTACTTATTTGCTCACTTGTTGATCATCTGTCTCCCTCTGTGCCAGTGTCAGCTCCAGCCTGCCTTGCTCACAACTGCATCCCCAGTTCCTAGTATAGTTTTGGAAGAGAAAACCAGGCCTCCTCCCAAGTCAGGGAATGTGGAGCTATGGAGACCCAGCTTCAGCTGGGAGTAGAAACCTCACCGATCTGTTTCTCCAGGGCGGCTGCTTCACAGACAGTGGCCCGGGGCAGGATCCCAGGGTCGGTGAAGCTTGTCTGCAGCAGGCAGCTCATGACGAAGAAGAAGAGGATGGCAGCGATGATGGGGATGGCAAGGGTCAGCTTGCGAGCCAGGTAGGGACAGCTAGAACGAGAGATGGAGATCAGCAGACACCCCAAGGGCTCCCTGCGGCACAGGGCTACAGCACCTGGCGGGCGCTGTCATTCCAACAAACACCACCAAAATCTTGAATACAGCCTTGCTCTGATGCAGAGGCACAGCTCCTTGATGAGTGCAGCCACTCCCCAATAAGTACCGGGAACAGATATCACTAATTGATCCTTGTGATATACTTTCCTCCAGAGCACATGGCAGATGTGTCCAATAGATCCCAGCACTCCTAACCTCTGCATCCAGAGAATCCCTCTACACACAGAGCTTCAGGTAGACACTAGTGGACTGTCACCTGAGACAAACCATCCTGCAGTGTTCATTCACTCATTCATTCACTCACTCAGTCCACAAATATTTACTGAGGTCTTCTCTGTGGCAGGCAACACCTTCAATAAGCAGCAGGAATAATGATGACGGATAAGACAAGAGTCCCTCCCCCTTGTGGCTTATGGTCTAGTGGGGAAAACAAGACATGTAAACAGGGAATTGCCACACAGGGTGATGTGTGCTCTAGTCGGGGAGGGGAACGCAGTAGCACAGTCAGGAAAGGCAACCTGAAGGAGACAATCCTAAGCTCTAACCTGAAGAATGAGTAGAGGGCTGGGGGAACTGCATGGTCCAGCCACTGTCACTGTGACCCAAGGGAGGAAGGTATCCCCAAGGCAGTGCTTTCAGGCCCCCTGACCCTGGCTGCCTCAGAGAATAGCCTGTGCCTGCTGAATGGTCATGCCTCTGTCCCCCAGGCAGGCTGCCTACCACAGCCCTCTTCAAGCTCCCTCCTCCATCTTAGGGCTAGAACATTCTAGAAGTTCTGGACACTGGTGGGAGAATGGCTTCATGATAGTGAAGCTATCAGGGCTCTCTCTCTATGGCCAATCTTCTCTGTTGTCACCTCACTGTCCACCCAGAAGCCAGAGCCACTTTTGGAAATGTCAATCAGATCATGTCATTTCCCTGCTTAAAACCTCCCAATTGCTTTCCATATAGTTTGAATACAATCCAAACTCCCTACCATGGCCTTCTAGGCCAGGCATGATCTGGGCCCTACTGAGGACTTCAGCCTCATTCTACAAAACTCTCCTCTTGCTCCTGCTCCTCCCATCACAATAGCCTCATGACAGTTCCTATAACAAGCCTGGCTCTCTCCTACCTCAGGGCCTTTGCACTTGCTGTTCCTTTTCTCAGATTCCTCTTCCCTCCTCAGAAGGACCTACCTTGACAACTCTGTACACAGTGAACTTCAATGCTCTTTCTTTCCTGTATAACATTTAGTATCGATTTCAGCTACTTGTCTATGTGATGGCTATTTTTCTCTCATTAAAACATAAGCTTGGCCAGGCGCAGTGGCTCACGCCTGTAATCCCAGCACTTTGGGAGGCTGAGGTGGGCGGATACCTGAGGTCAGGAGTTCGAGACCAGCCTGACCAATAAGATGAAACCCCATCTCTAATAAAAACAGAAAAATTAGCAGGGTGTGGTAGCATGTGCCTGTAATCCCAGCTACTCAGGAGGCTGAGACAGGAGAATCACTTGAACCCAGGAAGCAGAAGTTGCAGTGAGCCAAGATTGTGCCATTGCACTCCAGCCTAGGCAACAAGAGCAAAACTCTATCTCAACAACAACAACAACAACAACAACAAACAAACATAAAAAAATAAGCTCCTCTGTGGGTATAGACTATGTTTTCCTGTTCAGCTTTATATTTCCAGCACACTGCACAGCACCTGGCACCAAGGACGTACCCGGTAAATAACTGCTGCCAGGGGACAGAAAAATAGCTACCATCTTTTGAAGGCTTACTATGTGCCAGACACTGCCCTAATTAATAAACTACTGTTAGCAACATCCAAAGTACAGATAGTTACTGTACTATGTACAGATAGTTACTGTACTATGTACAGATAGTTACTGTACTATGTACAGATAGTTACTGTACTACTGTACCTGGATGGGCCAGGTACCAGGCTAAGCAGTTCCTGTGTACTTTCTCATCAAATCCTCACTGGGACCCTGTGAAGTTATGCTCCCCACTTTACAGATGAAGAAACTAGAGCTCAGAGAGCTTAAGTAATCTGCCCAAGGTCACGTGGCTCACGAGTGCTAAAGTGGGACCCAAGCCAGGTCTGACTTTGAGGTTCATACTTTTAACCATCACCCCATAGCCAGAGTAGCACCTGATCAGGTAAGGAGATGACGGGGCCCTGGGAGGCCTGAGATCAACCAAGCTTCCAGGAGTGGCACAGTAGGCACACACCTGTGGGCACCTGCATGCTGCTTCTGAAGTCTCCGTCATCAGATGCTCTGGCCTTCAGAGAAGCCCTTCCCCTGAGGAGCAGACTGCCAAGGCCAAGGGCTCCCAGTGGGCCACGCTCTGCTCCATACATCTCAATGGTTTCTGGGTCTGACCCTCAAACAGAACCAGTGGGCGCTCAGTGTCACCCACACGGTAATGAATCCAGTTCATATGCAATCAGACTTGTGTGGGGGGACAGAGAAGACTTGAAATCTAAGACTTGTAGAGCCTGCAGGAACCACCAAGTCCTAGCCTCCTGATTTGCCAGAGGCTAACAGCTCTCCCAGGCCCACAGCTAGGTTCAAGGTCATCTAGCCAGCCAATGACAGAACTAGGGTTTCCAGCCTCCCAGCAAATACACTGTCAATTAATTCAAATACACTGTCAATTCATTCATTCAATAAGTATTGAGCACCTACTGCATACCAGGTGCGAGTTCTAGGCACTAAGGGTGCAACAGAGGAGAATGTCCTGCTCTCATGGGCAAAGACCAGAAACTAACAAGTATACCATAATATGTCAGGTGGTGGCAAATGCTTCAGAGAGCGATAAATGAGGGGAGAAGAGAGGTGCTGGAGGGGAGTGGTTTGCTATGCTGTGCGGATGGACAGGGGAGGCCTAATGTGAGAGAATGAGCCATGAGGCCACCTGCAGGAAGGGGATTCCAAGCACTGGCCCAGAGGTAGGAGTGTGCACGGAGGATGACATGCCTGGAGGGAAGACGGGGGACAGAAGACAGCAGGGCGCAGAGGCCAGGGAGAATTCAGGCCTGAGTTAGAATCAAAAGGGCACTCTGGCCGTTGTGTGGGGGCGAGAAGTAAGGCAGAAGTTGGGAGCCCTGCTGGAGGCCTGTGCAACAATCCACCAAGCCAAACAAAGAAGCAAAGCCATTCATAGCAGGAAAGGCTTAGTGAGCACCTTACCTTTTCCCAGAGCAATGAGGAGCATCCAGTCCAGACCCAGGTGAGCTCTCGGCCCAAACCCAAACTCTTCTGCCAATCTACCAGCCCCCAATGAGGACAAGCAGGGACAAACTGCAACATGGTTCACGAGCTCTCCCCAAACCCAGAAGTCCTTGCTTTCTCCCTCGCTGGGGACAAAACAGTCACCAGTGAAGATACCCGGTCAACCCAGAGAAGGTCCTGCTTCTAGTTCAGAAGTTAGGCCAGATATCACACTGCAGGGTCATGTGGGTCAACCACGGCAAGTACTGCTTCCTCCTGCCTCGGCTGCAGCCCTGGGTGTGGGGACTGAGAGGGCAGCCCAGGGGATACTAGAAAAGGCATTTCCAAAACACTCATGTGGCCAGCCCAGGGAAGTGGATCTGAAACTCAGCCCAGAGCTGAGCTCTGGGCCCCCCAAAGCTTCTGCTTGTAAATCATCCCTGAACTTTTTATCCACCCTACTCAAAAAAAAGGGCAGAGTGTGTGGTTAAAGGGTAAAAGGAGAAGCTAATTTATAGGAAGTCTTCACCTTGCTTCAAGGGGAAACCCAAAGTTGCAGATACATGATCTGGCAGCTAGAAAGGGTACCTGGGGGCGGGTGTCTCTATGATAGCCTTACCATGGCCACATGCCCTTGGGAAGTGTTTTTTGATAAAGACAACACAAGTACTAATAGCAGCCAACATTGTGTGCTTGTTACTGGGCTAAAAGCTTGCATGTGTGACCTCATGCCACCCTCAGGACAACCTTACGGGGTGGGTACTATTATAAATCCCATTTTACTGATGAGGAAACTGGAGCACTGAGGGGGTGAAGTGACTGCCCTGAGGTCACGCAATTAGTGGGTGGTGGAGCTGGGATTTGAACCAGGTCTGTTAGAGTTCTTAACTACACTGTATAATTAAGAGGGACAACCACAAAGGATGGGGAGTTGGGAGGGGACAGCAGGGCTTATGAAGCAAGGGTGGGTGGGTGGGCGTGTGAGTGTGTGTGCAAGGAATCACAGTGCAGGTGGCTCAGAGGTGGGTGGAAAACTTCTAATACAAATATATGACCCTCCATCCATAAAATGGAGATTATGTGTGGGCCAATCCTGGGTCACTGGGGGATATGAAGAGGACAAAAACCTAGGGGGGCAAATATGACCTGTCACGCGAAAGCACTCCGGAGTCTTTCCTGAAAAACAACAAGGCACTGCAGCTGTTGCTGATGTGGAACAGGCCAGAGGGACGTTCCAGAATGTTGAGCAGGGAAAGCAAGCCAGGTGGTCAGGAGGGGGGCCAGGGGCCTGGGAGCCGGCTGGGTGGAGGCGGGCGGGATCTGAGGGAAGGACAGGAAGCTCTGGAGAACCTAAGGAAGGTGCTGGAGAAGGAAAGGGGGCCCGAGAGGCCCAAAGATTTTGAGAAAAGATGCCTTGGGGCCTAGGGTGTGCGTGGCTGAGGGGAAGCAAAAGCGGGGTTGGTGTCTGAGACTAGAGAAAAGGAGGGGACCCTGGAGGGACCCGGAGAGGGCAGCGAGGATGACTAGGATGTTTATGGTGGGTGTGCACAGCCAAAGGACACACAAGATCTAGAAGTGGTCAGGAAGGGATACAAGGGTCAGAAAGAACTTGGGGGGTTGGCAAGAGATGGTCCAGGTATGAGTGAGCAGGAGGGGCCTGTCCAAGAAGCCCTGGGGCAGGTTCTGAGAGGGCAGCGAGGATGGGGGCCGTGGAGGGGCATGGAGGCTGGTGTTCCTGGCAGTGGCAGGCAGACAGGTGCCAGGGTGGGGTCAGGGAGAATGGAGCGGCTGGGAGGGTGGAGGGCACCAGCGCGGATGGGGTACCCAAATGGACCAAGGAGGATGGGGCATCTGGCGGTGATGGGGGTGCGCAGGGGCCAGGGGGGCAGACAAGAGGCCCGAGGAGGATCCCAAAGGGGCGGGGAGGATGAGGACCAGGGAGACGCAGGGGAAGGCACGGAGTGCCCAGCAGGGATTGGGAAGGTGGGGTGCGCGGCAGGGGGCTGGGAGGGGGCGCCGCGGCAGCGGAACTCACTCAAAGACGAAGAAGAGGCCGGTGGTGGTGAGGATAAGCAGCAGCGTGAGCGCGAAGACGCCGCCGTGGCCGGCCAGCATGAGGCGGCCGCCGCAGTAGAAGCGATTGCGACCTGGGAACACCTCCCACTTGCGCCGTGGGCGGCGGCCGAGGCTCCCGCTCCCGCTGCCGCTGCCGCTGCTGCTCCAGCGCGGCGGGGCGGGGGCGGGGGCGGGGGCGGCGGGCGGCGCGGGCCCGGGGCCCGGAGTCGGGGACGCGGCGGGGCCGGGACGGCGCGCCCCCGGGGAGGCGGGCAGCGGGGCGGCCCCGGGGCTGATCTGCTGGTACTCGCAGTCCTTCATGCAGCCGGCCGCGGGCCTCGGCTCCGCGCCCCGCGGGCCGGCCAGGCCGCTCCGGGACCGGGCCGAGCAGCGGAGGTGGCAGCGGCGGCGCGCGCGGCGCTCGCTCGCTCACTCACTGGGGCGGCCCCGCCATTGCTCCGCCCCCGGCCCGCCGCCACGGCCCGCCGCCACCGCCCGCCGCGGCCTCCCGCCGCAGCGCCCCCTCCGCCTGGGCCCGGGATGGCGCTTGGCCGGAGGCCCAGCCCTGACCCGCGGCGGGGCCCCGCAGGTCCCCGGCGCTCCCAGTCTCCCTTTTCCCTTCTGCACAAAGAGGAGGCCAGCAGACGCGCACTCGAGGGCTCTTTCTGTTCTGCAAGCAAGCCGTTTGTTGGGCGTCCACTGTGTACCAGGCACGGTGCCAAACGCCCAGATTCAGGTGGTGGACTTCGTGATCTACTTCTGGCAGTCTGTAATTCCCCAGGCTTCGCCCATCTCTAAGGGCCGAACTGACAGGCATTTGCAGAGGCAGGCAGGCGCGGGGAAGTGGGGCACACGATTTGCTTTGAAAGCCAGGACCTCTTCTACCTTGAAGTCCAGAGTGCCCACTGGAGGTGTGTGGCACACCCTCTGGCCTCGTTCACCAAGTTCTGTGTCCTGGGCCCAGGCCCAGATTTTCCTAGGTAGCACATAATGTAGAGGGGTCATGCCTGAGGGCCCCAGTGTTTTTTCAGGAATTCTGGGAGTATTCATTTTCTACTTCTGTGTAACAAGTTACCACAAATTTAAGGCTTAAAACAAACATTATTGGCCGGGCGCGGTGTCTCACGCCTGTAATCCCAGCACTTTGGGAGGCCGAGGTGGGTGGATCACAAGGTCGAGAGAGACCATCCTGGCCAACATGGTGAAACCCCGTCTCTACTAAAAATAAAAAATTAGCTGGGCATGGTGGCGCGGCATCTATAGTCCCCGCTACTCGGGAGGCTGAGGCAGGAGAATTGCTTGAACCCGGGAGGTGGAGGTTGCAGTGGGCCGAGATTGTGCCATTGCACTCCAGCCTGGTGACAGAGCGAGACTCCGTCTCAAAAAAAAAACAAAAAACAAACGTTATCTAACAGGTTCCAGGTCAGGAGCCAGAGAACAGCTTAGCTGGGTCCTCTGCTTAGTCTCACAAGGCTGCAATCAGGCTGCATTCTCATTTGCAGACTCAGCCGGGGAAGAATCCACTTGCAAGCCCATTTGGGTTATTGGCAGAATTAACTTCCTTGCGACTGTTTAACTGAAGAGGGCCTGGGATTTTTGCTGGGTGACTGTATAACTGAGGAGGGCCTGGGATTTTTGCTGGGTGTCTGCTGGAGGCCTCTCTCAGGATCCAAAAGCCACCTGCAGTTCCTAGAGATTATCACATTTCCTTGCCATGCAGGTTTCTCCTACATAGCCACTTAGTTTCTTGAAACTGACAATGAGGGTCTCTAGCTCCAGACTATGAAGATAGAGTTTTATATAACTTACTATATATGTGACAGAGTGGCATCCCATCATCATTGCCATCTCCTATGGTTAAAAGCAAAGCACAGGAGCCATCTGCACTCAAGAAAAGGGAATCACACAAGGCGTAAATACCAGGAGGCAGGAATCATTGGGGGTCAGCTTAGGGTATGTCTGTCACACTGTGGTTACTGTAAAACCTAAGGAAAAGTGTAAGGAAAAAAAAGAACTGGAGACTAGGAGAAAGTAAAAAAGGAAGTAAAAATATACAATGGGGAGGAGTAGGAAGCCAACAACGGTGACCTTAAGGATCAATAATTGATATATATGCCAAAGGCTGCTCAACTGTGCCTTTGGTGCCACAGGCTCTCAATATGATGAGCCCCACCTTGAGCGAACCACATAGTGAGCTTCCTCCCTTTTTGCTCCTTGGCTGTGGAACAAAGTCACAAAACTAGACATACTGGTTCCAGTACAGATTCCTGTTGTCCCACCTTAACTGGGTCCTCTTGCAACCTGAAACCTTTTCTTTTTTCTCGTCACTTTACAGAAACCAAAGCAATCCTACTTGATTTTCAGTTTACCTCCTCTCTATCTCATAATTTCTCTTTATTTGCATCTGTCCTTTCTTCTTTTCTTAGAAGATGTGGGCCTTCTTCTGTCCATGGCCAACCCTCCACTCATATCCTTTTTTTATTTTATTTTTTATTTTTTTGAGATGGAGTTTCGCTCTTTTCACCCAGGCTGGAGTGCAATGGCATGACCTCGGCTCACTGAAACCTCTGCCTCCTGGGTTCAAGTGATTCTCCTGCCTCAGCCTCCCAAGTAGCTGGGATTACAGGCATGTGCCATCATGCCCGGCTAATTTTTGTATTTTTAATAGAGACGGGGTTTCACTATGTTGGCCAGGTTGGTCTCAAACTCCTGACCTCAGATGATCCGCCTGCCTCGGCCTCCCAAAGGGTTGAGATTACAGGTGTGAGCCACTGCACCTGGCCTCTTTTTTTTTTTTTTAAGTAAGGCTGATGGAACTCCATTTTATTTATTTATTTAAGCCCAGTAGAACTCCAAACTCATGTCCTATCTCTCTTCCTGTTCATTAATACCGCAAACACATGCTCAATTCTATATCAATTAAAAAGCAAGGCTGGGCGCAGTGCTCACATCTATAATGTCAGCATTTTGGGAGGCCAAGGTGGGAGGATTGCTTGAACCCAGGAGTTCAAGACCAGCCTCAGCAACATTGCGAGATGCCATCTCTACAAAAATAATTAAAAATTAGCTGGACATGGTGGCATGCACCTGTAGTTCCAGCTACTTGGAAGGCTGAGGTGGGAGGTTTGCCTGAGTCCAGGAAGTCAAGGCTGCAGTGAGCTGTGATTACGCCACTGCACTCCAGCCTGGTGACAGAGCAAGACCCTGTCTAAAAAAAAAAAGGCCGGGCGTGGTGGCTCACATCCCAGCACTTTGGGAAGCCGAGGCGGGTGGATCACAAGGTCAGAAGTTCGAGAACAGCCTGGCCAACATAGTGAAACCTCATCTCTACTAAAAAAATACAAAAAATTAGCTGGGCATGGTGGCATGCGCCTGTAATCCCAGCTACTCGGGAGGCTGAGGCAGGAGAATTGCTTGAACCTGGGAGGCAGAGGTTGCAGTGACCCGAGATCATGCCTTTGCACTCCAGCCTGGGCGACAGAGCAAGACTTCGTCTTGAGAAAAAAAGAAAAGAAAACCCTAAAAAACCCAATGGAGCTTCCCATGGTTGGCTACCTTCTCACCTTAGTTCAGATTTATCTTTCTCATTATCATTAGGATCATATTAAAGAGTTGCTACCAGGCAGGGCATGGTGGCGCATGCCTGCCATCCCAGCACTTTGGGAAGCTGAGGCAGGCAGCTGGCTTCAGCTCAGGAGTTCGAGATCAGCCTGGGCATCATGGCAAAATCCCTCATCCCCTGTGATTTCCTAACTTTTTACAATTTGGCCCCTGTCTACATCACTCCCCTAAAACTTATCTTAAATGTCACCAATGAGCCATTTAATGTAGTATAAACTTCTTGTTCTCACCAATACCTATAGTTCCTGGCTTCTTTAACAGACAGATGTGGCCATGCGAATGAATTCTAGCTAGTGGAAGTGACAGGTACTACTCCCAGGATGGCCCACAAAACTCTCCGGTGCTGATCCTTGCTCTCCTTCCTATCTGCTAGCAGAATAGAGGAGATTCTGAGAACCTAGAAGAGGGTGGAGCCACAAGATGGAAGGAACTTGGGTCCCTGCATAATTGTGCAGAGCAGACCTTTCCTCTACTATGACTAACATATTAAACACTGAAGTGAGCAAGAAATACAGTTTTGTTATATAAGCCAATGAGTTTGAGAGGTTGTTTACTACAGCAATTAACTGATCCTTATTAATACAGAAAGTTGTATCAGGAGTGGGATGTCGATATAATAAAAACAAAAATATATGGCACTGAATTAATGGCCAGGCAGTGGATTAATGCCTGATCTTTATTCAGTGCCATATACTGGATTAAGTAAACCAGGCTGGATGGCTGGAGATCTCTATTATGCTGTAGCAAAATATTTGGTAAAATTGTCATCTTCAATAATGTAGAAGGTAAATGCTATGCCCACTCACCCTGCAACTATAAGGGAAGGAGTTGGAAAGAATCAGAGTAGGATATGGTTGGCCACTGTTGGGGTCTGAATCAGTCAGACTCTAGTCAGGAGATAGAAACCATCCTAGTTGTTTGAACAGAAATAATTTAATCTAAAGAATTGGCCAGGCACAGTGGTTCACGCTTGTAATCCCAACATTTTTGGGAGGCCAAGGCGGGAGGATCACAAGGTCAGGAGTTCGAGACCAGCCTGGCCAATGTAGTGAAACCCTGTCTCTACTAAAAATACAAAAATTAGCCAGGCATGGTGGCACACACCTGTAGTCCCAGCTACTCGGGAGGCTGAGGCAGGAGAATTGCTTGAACCCTGGAGGCAGAGGTTGTGGTGAGCTGAGATCGCGCCACTGCACTCCAGCCTGGGCAGCAGAGTGAGACTCTGTCTCAAAAAAAAAAAGAATTATTTGCAGCCTGGACAACATGGTGAAATCCTATCTCTATTAAAAAAAATACAAAAAAAATAAATTAGCTGAACATGGTGGTGTATGCCTGTGGTCCCAGTTACTCAGGAGGCTGAGGCAGAGGGACGGCTTGAGCCCAGCGGGGTGGACGTTGCAGTGAGCCATGATCACACCACTGCACTTCTAGCCTTGGCGACAGAGTGAGACCTTGCCTCAAAAAAAAAAAAAGAAAAAAGAAAAAAAGAAAAGAAATACCTGAACTGAGTTCCTTGAGCAAAATAAAATTATAAGTAAATAATTGTCAATTTATATAAAAAGTAAGGGCTGGGCGCGGTGGCTCACGCCTGTAATCCCACCACTTTGGAAGGCCAAGGTGGGAGTATTGCTTGAATCCAGGGGTTCAAGACTAGCCTGGGCAACATAGGGATACTATGTCCCTACAAAAAAATTTAAAAATTATCCAGACCTGGGCTGGGTGTGGTGGCTCACGCCTGTAATCCCAGCACTTTGGGAGGCCGAGACAGGCGGATCGCGAGGTCAGGAAATCAAGACCATCCTGGCTAACATAGTGAAACCCCGTCTCTACTAAAAATACAAAAAAATAGTTGGGCGTGGTGGTGGGCACCTGTAGTCCCAGCTA
The DNA here is from genome assembly GCF_029281585.2 of Gorilla gorilla gorilla. Taxonomy (NCBI): domain Eukaryota; kingdom Metazoa; phylum Chordata; class Mammalia; order Primates; family Hominidae; genus Gorilla; species Gorilla gorilla. The sequence goes on from NC_073224.2 coordinate 213,128,768, forward strand.
CTCGGGAGGCTGAGGCAGGAGAATGGCGTGAACCCAGGAGGCGGAGCTTGCAGTGAGCCAAGATTGTGCCACTGCACTCCAGCCTGGGCGACAGAGCAAGACTCCATCTCAAAAAAAAAAAAAAAATTATCCAGGCCTGGTGGTGTGCATCTGTAGTCCCAGCTGTTCAGGAGGCTGATGTGGGAAGATCACTTGAGCCCAGGATAACTGAAAGGTTACAGTATCGCAGAGGCAGTAACAGCAGGAAGCAGCTATGAACTCCTTGGCTGAGGGAACAAAGAAAATAGGTTGGAATTATTACAAATTAGAAGCTTAGAGCAAAAACTAAGGAAGAGGAAGAGTGCCAACCAGATTATGGTTTTTGTTTATTTTTTAAAGAGGTGGGATCTTGCTATGTTGCCCAACCTAGAGGGCGGTGCCTATTTATAGGCATGACCTTAGCACACTACCAGCTTTGAACTCCTGGGCTCAAGCTATCCTTCCCCCTCAGCTTCCTGAGTGGCTGGTTCTATAGGTGCACACCACCGCATACAGCAATGCTGGTGTCTTTGAGGTGAGGCATGATAAACTTGGTTCTGCAATCAGAAATACCTGCAAACTAAAATCGGCTCTACTGCAGAAAAGTACTACTTCTGTCAGGGATGAAGGAGCACTGTTAGGTTCACTCATAGGAACTGAAAGTAATAGAAGGAGCCAATCTCTTCTTCCCTTCCAGCTCTGCGGTCTCCCTCTAGTGCCCCCTATTAGCAGAGCCAAACATAGATCTAGCTGGTAAAGCAGAAGTGTGTCTTGCAGAGCCCCAGCCTCAGTAACTCAAAGCTGAGTATAGACAGGCTGGTTTGGAGCTCAGGTAATAATATTGGGCACAGTCCACCTCTTTGGCTACTCAGTATCCACATGCACTTGCCTCTACATTATTATTATTATTTTTTTTTGAGACTGAGTCTTGACATATCTCCCAGGCTGGAGTGCAATGGCGCAATCTTGGCTCACTGCAACCTCTGCCTCCTGGGCTCAATCGATTCTCCTGCCTCAGCCTCCCGAGCAGCTGGTACCCACCACCAAGCTCAGCTAATTTTTGTATTTTTAGTAGAGATGGGGTTTCACCATGTTGGCCAGGCTGGTCTCGAACTCCTAACCTCATGATCCGCCCACCTTGGCCTCCCAAAGTACTGGGACTACAGGAGTGAGCCACCGCTTTTGGCCTGCCTCTACATTTTTGAACCTCCATATAACAAGGCAACTCCAGTCTTCCACCTAACAAAGTGCAACTATACAACTATCTTTTGTATAAGTACATTCTCACCCACTCCACCAAAATGAAGAAATGTGGAATCTTTTTTTTGTTTTTTGGAGACAGAGTCTCGCTCTGTCACTCAGGCTTGGAGTGCAGTGGCATGATCTCGGCTCACTGCAACCTCTGCATCCCAGGTTGAAGCGATTCTCCTGCCTCAGCCTCCCAAAAAGCTGGGACTACAAGCACATGCCACCATGCCCGGCTGACTTTTTTTTTTTTTTTTAGACAGAGTCTTGCTCTGTCACCCAGGCTGGAGTGCAGTGGCCTGATCTTGACTCACTGCAACCTCCACCTCCCGGGTTCAAGCGATTCTTCTGCCTCAGCCTCCTGAGTAGCTGGGACTACAGGCACGTGCCACCACACCCAGCTAATTTTTGTATTATTAGTAGAGACGGGGTTTCTCCATGTTGGTCACGTTGGTCTCAAACTCCTGACCTCAAGATCTGCCCGCCTCAGCCTCCAAGTGCTGGGATTACAGGCATGAGCCACCATCTGGCCTTTTTTTTTTGGGGGGGGGATGAGTCTCGCTCTGTTGCCCAGGCTGGAGTGCAGTGGCGCGATCTTGGCTCACTGCAACTTCCACCTCCTGGGCTCAAGCAATTCTCTTCCCTCAGCCTCCCGAGTAGCTGGGATTACAGGCGTCCACCACCATGCCCAGCTAATTTTTGTATTTTTAGTAGAGACGGGGTTTCAGCATGTTGGTCATGCTGGTCTGGAACTCCTGACCTCAACTGATCTGCCCACCTCAGCCTCCCAAAGTGCTAGGATTACAGGAGTGAGCCACCTCGCCCAGCCAATTTTTTGTATATTTAGTAGAGACGGGGTTTTGCCATGTTGCCCAGGCTGGTCATGAACTCCTGAGCTCAGGCAATCTGCCCGCCTCAGCCTCCCAAAGTGCTAGGACTACAGGCATGAGCCACCGCGCCTCGCCAGAAATGCGGACTCTCAACAGTCATTCTATCTGTCTTTGGGATATGTTAATAACTCCTCAAAATCAGTCACTTTCCTGTCTGGAAATGCTATTACTTAAAACTGAATTGTAAAGTTAAACAAAATTTGCATAAAATAATAAAAGGAGAAGAGAAAATTATATACATGTATTTATTTATATATTTATATATGTGTATGTATAACTACAAATTATTTATCAATATATTCATCTTATATTTATTTTATAATTTAAAAAAAAAATTTTTGGTAGAGATGGGGTTTCACCATTGTTGTCCAGGCTGGTCTTGAACTCCTGGGCTCAAGCAACTCACCCACCTTGGCCTCCCAAAGTGCTGGGATTACAGGCATGAACCACCATGCCTGGCCTATAATTATTACTTTTTTTTTTTTTTGGAGGCAGAGTCTTGCTCTGTTGCCAGGCTGGAGAGCAGTGGCGCGATCTCGGCTCACTGCAACCTCTGCCTCCCAGGTTCAAGCAAGAGCCTCAGCCTTCCAAGTAGCTAGGACTACAGGCGTGCACCACCACGCCCAGCTAATTTTTGTATTTTTAGTAGAGACGGAGTTTCACCATGTTGGCCAGGCTGGTCTCTAACTCCCGACCTCAAGTGATCCGCCTGCCTTGGGCTCCCAAAGTGCTGGGATTACAGGTTTGAGCCACCGTGCCCAGCCGATTTACAGAATTTTGGACCACCAGATAGTTCTCTGAAGTACCAGGCCCATGAGTTTTTGTGATATTTCCCTCCCATCCTTTATTTCATGTTTTACTAAGGCATCTAAAAGTACTTTCTACTTCTTTGTTACATGCTAGGTCAAGATAATCAAGGTCTCTGTGGACTACATCATGACAGAGAACCAAGAAGTTGACACAAACTTGAGGCAAGACTGTGCAAGTGTACTTTGGGCTCTAAAATGTAAAAGCAAATGGCTTCTGGTCTTCCCTTCCCTCCGCTTCCCTTCCCTCCCCTTCCCTCCACTTCCCTCTCCTCCCCCCCTTCCTTCCTTTCTTTCCTTTCTCTCTCTCTCCCTCCCTCCCTCTTTCTCTTTCTTCCTTCCTTTCTTTCCTTCCTTCCTTCCCTCTCTCTCTCTCACTCTCTCTCTCTGTGTTTCTTCCTTTTTTTGAGATGGAGTCTCGCCGCACTGTCACCCAGGCTGGAGTGCAGTGGCGCGATCTTGGCTCACTGCAACCTCCACCTCCCGGGTTCAAGCGATTCTCCTGCCTCAGCCTCCTGAGTAGCTAGGATTACAGGCACCTGCCACCACACCCAGCTAATTTTTTTGTATTTTTAGTAGAGACGGCGTTTCACCATGTTGACCAGACTGGTCTCGAACTCCTGACCTTGTGATTCGCCCGCCTCAGCCTCCCAAAGTGCTGGGATTACAGGTGTGAGCCACCGCGCCTGGCCTTCTTTCATTTTTTTTTTTTTTTTGAGATGGAGTTTCACTCTTGTCGCCCAGGCTGGAGTGTAATGGCGCAATCTCGGCTCACCGCAACCTCCGCCTCCCAGGCTCCTGCCTCAGCCTCCTGAGTAGCTGGGATTACAGGCTTGAGCCACCTCTCCTGGCTAATTTTGTATTTTTAGTAGAGACAGGGTTTCTCCATGTTGGTCAGGCTGGTCTCGAACTCCTGACCTCAGGTGATCCGCCCGCCTTGGCCTCCAAAGTGTTGGGATTACAGGCATGAGCCACCATGCCCGGTGGCTCCTGGTATTTCTTACAAACTACATGGAGGAAAAAAATCATGTGCCAGGTCAACAGCTGAACACCAAATGCCAGGTGCACTGCTACAACTGGAACAGCAGCTGTAATTGGAGTTATTATTTGATAAAATTTATTATACTTTTTTTTTTGGAGACAGGGTCTTACTCTGTTGCCCAGGCTGGAGTGCAGTGGTGTGAACATGGATCAATGTAGCCTCGACCTCCGGGGCTCAAACAATCTTCCCACTTTAGCCTCCCAAGTAGCTGGGACCACACGTGTGTACCACCATGCCTGACTACTTTTTAAATTTTTTGTAGAGACAGGATCTCCCTGTGTTGCCCAGAGTGGTCTTGAACTCCTGGGCTAAAGTGATCCTCCTGCCTCAGCCTCCCAAAGTGCTGGATTACAGATGTGAGTCACTGTGCCTGGCCACTTTTTTTTTTTTATGACAAGCACCAGGGTCTTACTGTGCTGCCCAGGCTCAAATGCAGTGGCTATTTACAGGTGCTATCTCAGTATTGATCATCACAGGAGTTTTGACCTGCTCCATTTCTGACTTGGGCTGGTTCACCCCTCCTTAGGCAAACTGGCGGCCCCTCGCTCCCAGGAGATCACCATATTGATGCCAAACTTAGTGCAGACACCCTATCAGAATAGTGCAATATAGCTCAGAACTCCTGAACTCAAGCAATCCTCCTGCCTCAGCCTCCTGAGTACCCGGGACTACTTTCATTCTCCAAGATCCAGTTGCCTTATTTATTGGCCAAACATGTGTGTTAAATAGGAAAATGACAGAATGCATCACCTTAGCATCTTTCAAGTCTTTGATGGTGACACTAATATCTGCAACTTCTCCAACGTATTAGTCAGCTAGGACTGCCAAAACAGAATGCCACAGGCTGGGTGATGTGAAGAACAGAAATTTATCTTGTCACAGTTCTAGAGGCTGGAAGTCCAAGATCAAGGTGCCAGCAGGGTTGGTTTACAGTGAGACCTCTCTATGGCTTGCAGATGACAGCCTTCTTACTCTATTTTCACATGGCCTTTTTTCTGTGCACAAATACTCCAAGTGTTTCTTCCTCTTCTTGTTTTTCTTTCTTTCTTTCTTTCTTTTTTTTTTTGAGACAGAGTTTCGCTCTTGTTGCCCAAGCTGGAGTGCAATGATGCAATCTCAGCTCACTGCAACCTTTGCCTCCTGGGTTCAAGTGATTCTCCTGCCTCAGCCTCCCAAGTAGCTGGGATTACACGCATGTGCCACCATGCCCGGCTATTTATATATATATATATTATATATACATAATTTTTTTTTTTGAGACGGAGACTTGCTCTGTTGCCCAGGCTGGAGTGCAGTGGCGCGATCTTGGTTCACTGCAACCTCTGCCTCCTGGGTTCAAGCGATTCTCCTGCCTCAGCCTCCCGAGTAGTTGGGACTACAGGCGCATGCCACCATGCCCGGCTATTTTTTTGTATTTTTAATAGAGATGGGGTTTCACCCTGTTAGCCAGGATGGTCTCGATCTGCTGACCTCATGATCTGCCCGCCTCGGCCTCCCAAAGTGCTGAGATTACAGGCGTGAGCCACCGCGCCCGGTCTTAATTTTATATTTTTTTAGTAGAGACGGGATTTCACCATGTTGGTCAGGCTGGTCTTGAACTCCTGACCTCAAGTGATCCACCCACCTCGGCCTCTCAAAGGGCTGTGATTACAGGGGTGAGGCACCGTGCCCGGCCTCTTTCTCTTTTTAGAAAGACCCAAGTCCTATCGGATTAGGGTAGGCCCTATCTCTAGATACAGTCACATTGGAGGTTTAGGGCTTCAACATATGGATTTGTAGGGGGTGTGGGGGGCAGTCACAGTTCAATTCACAACACCCAGGTATGCAGTTTACTTCTAGTTTGCTGTCTTCATAGACAGGGAGAAGGCCCAGAGGCATCTACTTGGCCTTTCCCACCATAAGGGCCCTTACTCTATGGGTCAGAGAGCCAACTGAACCCATGTTAGTTGTTAAATATGTCAATTCCACTTATACATTCAGGAACTTGGGAGATAACCCCAAGATATGTCCAAAGAGGCTACCAAGAGCCCCTACTTTAACTGGTAGGCCACAGTGGCATTTTGGGTCCCCAGGAATTAGCATCAGTTCAGAGCCAATATTTAGTAATCCCCTAAAAGTCTGGATGTTTCCTTTTCCCCACCGCACAGTTGCTCTAGTAAAGGGTTATAGATGTTATGAAGAAAATTTGAGGGAAAATTTACCATATATATTTCGGCAGTGTTGCTGGGTCCTTTCTTAAGGGGACTTGGCCTCCCTTTCAATCAAGGGGCTCTAGGTCTGTTAACTGACTTAGGTCTAAAAACTGGATAAGAGGCCATGCCTCCCCATTGTTGGTGATTCAAATCATATTTCTAGCCACTAGATTCTCACAAAGACTCTACTGCTCTTGATGGCAAATGCATCTACCTTGTCTTTGTCGGTTAAGCACTACTACTTGGCCTCTGATACTCTGAGATCCTCTCGTCTCCACTGAAACTAGGGAGCCCATCTCAATGGCAGAATTTCCAACTATCATTCTTGAATCACAGAGGAGAGTCCCCACAGAGCTTTCTGAGAATGCAGATGCTCCCCTCACCAATACATTTCTCAACGCTGTGGTGAACAGAGTGTCCTCTGGGCCCTCTTGGGAGACAGAGAGGACACAAAGTTCACATATGATAAATTTATTACAACATTCTTTTCTCTCTGGTCCTTTGAATTTTGTCCTCTCCAGTGAATTCTTCCCATCTTAGCCTCATTAAACATAGGTACTAGCTGGGCACAGTGGCTCACACCTGTAATCCCAGAACTTTGAGAGGCTGAGGCAGGTGGATCGCCTGAGCCCAGGAGTTTGAGACCAGCCCAGGCAACATGGCAAAATCCCGTCTCTACAGAAACGACAAAAATTAGCTGGGTGTGGCTGGGCGCGGTGGCTCACGCCTGTAATCCAGCACTTTGAGAGGCCAAGGCGGGTGGATCACCAGAGGTCAGGAGTTTGAGACCAGCCTGGCCAACAATGGTGAAACCCCGTCTCTACTAATAATACAAAAATTAGCCAGGTGTGATGGTGCATGCCTGTAATCCTAGCTACTTGGGAGTCTGAGGCAGGAGAATTGCTTAAACCCGGGAGGTGGAGGTTGCAGTGAGCTGAGATTGCGCCATTGCACTCCAGCCTGGGCGACAAGAGCGAAACTACATCCAAAAAAAAAAAAAAAAAATTAGCTGGGTGTGGTGGCACACGCCTGTAGTCTCAACTACTCAGAAGGCTGAGGCAGGAGGCTTGCTTGAGCCTGGGAAGTCGAGGCTGCAGTGAGCTGAAATTGTACCAGCCCGGGCATCAGAGCAAGACCCTATCTCAAAAATAAATACATAAATTAAATAAAATAACAGAAGTAACATTAAGTCAGATTTTCAGTCAACCAACCAAGTAAGCCATTAGAGCCACTTGCAGCTATGTGAAGTAACACTTTAAATTCAGAATCTCTGACAAGTGCATACACATCAATACATTTGGCTCAGTCCTGTGTTATATTTCATCCTTATAGGTCTAACATTCTAAGAATCCACTCCCATGTGTATTCCCCAGATTTCTGTCTATATGTCAGCAAAATCTTGAAATGATTGTGATGTATAAGTTATTTCCTTCTGAGTCAGATTTTCTACTTGCCTCCTTGGAGAATGCTGAGATTGCATCCTAGTTGTGGGTCTGGTGGCAACAAGGGGTGGCTTGGGTGGATCTTGGGGAGAATGGCATATCTTTGCAAGGTATATATCCTGCCCCAGAAGTTATTACAAGATTTTCAAGCAAGGGAAGCCAGGTTTCCTGAGACACAAGTCAACAAGATGCTTCTACTAGCAAGAGAAGCTCAAAGAGAAAGATAAATCTAAGATTTTCACATTTGTCTGAGTCAAATCAGATGTCCTTATTCCAAGTTTCAGGGTCCTACTCCTGAATCACAGGAAAGACTTAGTTAAACTGAATTCAGCTGATGGAATTCTGCAATATGCACAATTTTCATGTTTTATTTGTAGCAAATCAGTCTGGTGGCTACAGGAAATAAGAGATTCTTTTATGGCTATCAGAGAAGCCCTACAGTTCTCTGACCACGAGTTCAGCTGAGAGTTTAAAGACCTGAGCTGGTAATTTTTTTTTCCTGCAAGGCCCATGATGCAACTGGAAGAATCGGTCCCATATCATAGTCCCTATAGTCATTATCACTGCCATAACAGTTAGTGCAACCACCATTTGGGCCCCCGAGACAGACACTTCCTTTGGTTGGCACTTCATCACAAATAACCACAGGCGATGATTTCATTAATTATGAGGCCACAGCATGCTATGGATCACATTCTCATTGGCAAGGAGCTCAGCACATTCAAACCCAATGACACAGCCAAGCTGATTTCCTAATCCCATCTTTTGGGGTCTTTTTCCTGGGGCCACTCCTAGTACCAATTTCTGTATCAGTCAGGGTCCAGGCAATGAGAGAGAAACCACATCAGTCACTGACAGAGAGAATTTAATATAAAGAATGGTTAGAATAGTTAACTAGGAATAAATTGTTAACTAGATAACTCTAAGGGTAAAAAGAAAACTAAGATATCATGGAGGCAGCAATAGACAGCAAGAAGCATCTATAACTCCTCGGGCTAAGAGTACAAAGGCAAGAGTTTGGAATTACTCAAAGTTAAAACCTTAGAGGAGGGCCTCTGCAGAGCTGAAACTCGGACCTCTAAGTCTGATGCTCCATCTAGTCTTTGAGCTTGAAGAACTCAGACCTCTGAAGACAGGATACTACCCAGCTGGTGCTGGTGTCTCTGAGTGGAACACAATGGAACTGGTTTGGCAATATTGGTAAAAACTACAAAGTGGATTCAGCAGCTGCTACAGGAAGGACCTGCTACTGTCTGGGTGAGGGAGTGTTGCCAGAGTGACGCTTACAGGAATAGGAAGCAAAAAGAAGAGTCCCAGCTGGGCACGGTGGCTCACACCTGTAATCCCAGCACTTTGGGAGGCCAAGGCAGGCAGATCACCTGAGATCAGAAGTTCGAGACCAGCCTGGCCAACAAGGCGAAACCCTGTCTCTACCAAAAATACAAAAATTAACCGGGCGTGGTGGCGGGCGCCTGTAGTCCCATCTACTCGGGAGGCTGAGGCAGGAGAATCACTTGAATCCGGGAGGCAGAGGGTTGCAGTGAGCCGAGATTGTGCCACTGCATTCCAGCCTGGGTGACGGGAGGGAAACTCCATCTCAAAAAAAAAAAAAAAAAAGTGTCCCTTCTTCTTCCTCTGGCTTCACTGTCTCCCTCTGGTGGCCCTTATTGGGAAAGCCAAACACAGAGCCTACCGAAGCAAAAACGTGATTTTCAGAGCTTCAGCTCCAGTATCTCATTGTAGCGAATATGTGGGTGGGTTTGGAGCTGAGAGACAGTAACTTAATAACTAGCATTGTTTTTGTTTTGTTTTGTTTTGTTTTGTTTTTTGAGACAGAGTCTGGCTCTGTCTCCCAGGCTGGAATGCAGCGGCCCGATCTCGGCTCACTTCAACCTCCGCCTCCTGGGCTCAAGCAATTCTGCCTCAGCCTCCTGAGTGGCTGGGACTACAGGCGTCTGCCACCACGCCCAGCTAATTTTTGTATTTTTAGTACAGACGGGGTTTCACCATATCGGCCAGGTTGTTCTCGAACTCCTGATCTTGTGATCCGCCCGCCTTGGCCTCCTACAGTGCTGGGATTACAGGCGTGAGCCACCGCGCCCGGCCCTAGCACTGTTGTCTTTATAAAGTATTCCAAGAAAGGGGTGAGTTTAGGTGAGAATATGCTGGATTTCAACAGAAATAGAAAATAGAGAAAGAACAAAGATCATAGGTCTTTCAGGGTTAGAAAAGCTGACTGCTTCTGGACAACAAATAGTACAAAGTAAGATAGAAAAGGTTTTAGGGCAGGGTGCGATGGCTCATGCCTGTAATCCCAGCACTTTAGGAAGTCGAGGCGGAAGATCACTTGAGCCCAGGAGTTCAAGACCAGCCTGGGCAACATAGAGAAGCCCTGTCTCTACAAAAAAAATCAAAAATAAAAATTAGCCAGGCATGTTGGAGCATACCTATACTCCCAGCTACTTGGGAGGCTGAGGCAAGAAGATCACCTGAGCCCAGGGAGGTGGAGGCTGCAGTGAGCTGTGACTGTACCACTGCACTCCAGCCTGGGCAACAGAGTGAGACCCTGGCTCAAAAAAAAAAATAAATAAATAAATAAATAGAAAAGGTCTTGAACAACATGAATTTAAAGATGCAATCTTTTTTTTTTTTTAAAAACCACTGTCTGGCTCTGTTGCCCAGGCTGGAGTGCAGTGGCACAATCTCAGTTCACTGCAACCTCTGCCTCCTGGGTTCAAGTGATTTTCATGCCTCAGCCTCCCAAATAACTGGGATTACAGGCACGTGCCATCACACCCAGCTAATTTTTGTGTTTTTAGTAGAAATGAGGTTTTGCCATGTGGCCCAGGCTGGTCTCAAATTCCTGGACTCAAGTGATCAGCCTGCATTGACCTCCCAAAATGCTGGGATTACAGGCATGAGCCACTGTGCCTGGCCTAAGGATGCAATCTTTCTAAGGTAAATATCAGGTTAAGAGTGTGGCCTGCATGGCCAGGTGCAGTGGTGGCATGTGCCTGTAGTTCCAGCTAATTAGGGGGCTGAAGTAGAAGGATTGCTTGAGCCTGGGAGGTTGAGGCTGCAGTGAGCTGTGATCACACCACTGCACTCCAACCTGGGTGACAGCATGAGACCCTGACTCAAAAAAAAAAAAAAAAAGAGCAAAAACTATAAAACTCTTAGAAGAAAACATAAGGAGAAAACTGCATGACATCAGATTTGGCAATGATTTTGAAAAGGCAACTCACAGAATAGGAGAAAATTTTGCAAATCATGTATCAGATAAGGGATTAATACCTAAAATATATAAAGAACTCCAACAACTCAACAACAATAAAAAAAAAAAAAAACCCAAAACAGGTAAGGTTAGGAATAGATATTTCTCCAAAGACATATAAGTAGCCAATAAGCACATGAAATGATACTCAATACCACTAATCATCAGGAAAATTTAAATCAAAATACCACTTTACACTCACCAAGGTGGCTAGAATTAAAAAACAGAAAATAACAAATGTTTGTGAGGATATACAGAAATTGGAACCCTTTTGCATTGCTGGTGGGAATGTAAAATGCGCAACTGCTGTAGAAAACAGTATGGCCATTCTTCAAAAAAGCAAACATGGAACTACCATATAATCCAGCAATTCTACTTCTGGCTGTATACACAAAAGAATTGAAAGCAGAGATTTGAACAGATATTTTTCTATCTGTTATATAAAATATTCATAACAGCACTATTCATTATAGCCACAAGGCAGAAGCTATCCAAATGACCATTGACAGATGAATGGATAAACAAGATGTACTACAATGGAATATATGCAGCCTTAAAAAGAAATTCTGGTGGCTCGGCTCGGTGGCTCACACCTATAATCCCAGCACTTTGGGAGGCTGAGGTGGGCGGATCACGAGGTCAGGAGATCGAGACCATCCTGGCTAACACAGTGAAACCCCATCTCTACTAAAAATACAAAAAAAAAAAAAAAAATTAGCCAGGCGTGGTGGCGGGCACCTGTAGTCCCAGCTACTCAGGAGGGTGAGGCAGGAGAATAGCATGAACCCGGGAGGTGGAACTTGCAGTGAGCCGAGATCGCGCCAGTGCACTCCAGTCTGGGCGACAGAGCGAGACTCCGTCTCAAAAAAAAAAAAAAAAAAAAAAAAAAACACTTTTCCGGGAGTAGAGGACTCTAAGGAGCTAGAGCAGGACAGTCACAAAATGGACAAGAATGGGTCCCCAATAATTGGGCGGAACAGACCTCCCTTCCTAAACCTGCACTAGACTATGAAGTAAAAAAGAAAGGAACTTTTATTATTAAGCCACTGAGTTTTGGCGGTTGTTTGGTATCGCCGTTAGCCTACGTTGCATAATATCCCTAATCCCTAAATTCAATAGTTTTTCTCATCCTTTCCTTAACAGCATATGACCCTGCTAACCATTTCTTTCTTCTTGAAACTTTTTTCTTGAGACAGGGTCTCACTCTGTCACCCACATTGGAGTGCAGTGGTGTGATCACTGCTCACTGCAGCCTCGACCTCCTGGGATCAGGTGACCCTCCCACCTCAGTCTCCCGAGTAGCTGAGACTACAGACGCCCACCAGGATACCTGGCTAATTTTTGTATTTTTTGTAGAGATGGGGTTTCACCATGTTGCCTAGGCTAGTCTCAAACTCCTGGGCTCAAGCGATCCACCTGCCTCAGCCTCCCAAAGTGCTAGGATTACAGACACGAGCCACTGTGCCTGGCCTTGAAACTCTCTTTTCTGCCAATGATACAATTTGTTTCTGGTCCTTTAATGATAATAATGATAATACAATAGCTACCATTCATGAAGTTCTTGCCATACAGGCACTGTGCTAAGTGCTTTATCTTCATGACTGCCCATGTGGTAGATGCTATCACCCCCACTGTAGATGAGAAAACAGGCTTAGAGAGGTTGAGCCACCTACCCAAACTCTTTTTTTTGTTTTTTTTTTTGAGACAGAGTCTCACTCTGTCGCCCAGGCTGGAGTGCAGTGGCGCAATCTCGGCTCACTGCAAGCTCCGCCTCCTGGGTTCACGTCATTCTCCTGCCTCAGCCTCCCCAGTAGCTGGGACTACAGGCGCCCGCCACCACACCTGGCTAATTTTTTGTATTTTTAGTAGAGACGGGGTTTCACTGTGTTAGCCAGGATGGTCTCGATCTCCTGACCTCGTGATCCGCCTGCCTCTGCCTCCCAAAGTGCTGGGATTACAGGCGTGAGCCACCGCGCCCAGCCAACCTACCCAAACTCTTACAGCCCCTCTCTCTTCTCTCTCCACACTCTTTTTTTGACAATCCCATCCAACAGCATGGCTGCTGTAATTACCGTGTCTGTGTGCATGGTTCCCTGACCACTCTCTTGGTCTCCAGTTCCACATTTCCTGGCACATAAATGTGCTGCTTGGTATCGTAAACCCAACATGTCCAAAATGCAGCTATTGCTTTGTTAGCACTGTTCTCAACACTTTTCATATGGTAACATTTAATTCCCACCACCACCCTATGAGATGTTATTATTCTTTTATCTATGAGCTAGATATTATTATCTACATTTTACAGATGAGTAAACTGAGGCTTAGAGAGTCAGTATCTGGCTCAAGTTTACACAGTTAGTACACAGTAGAGCTGGGCTTGGGGCTGATTTCAAGGCCTAGATTAAGACCTCAGCTCCATTCACACTGGTCTCTCCCTGTCCTATCCTGTTCCATTTCCTGCCTTCTATATTCATTCTGTACCCTGAACTTTCAAATCCTCCCTATCCTTCAAAGTCTAGCTCAACTATCATTTGTCCATGAAGTCTTTTCAGGTATCCCAAGCTGGAAGGGATCTCCATCTCGTGTGAACTTACAGAGTACATGCTCTCTGCCTCACTTACCTTTTTCTAAGCACACAAATAAAACTTGAATTCATTCTAATCATAAAAAGTTCAAGTAGGGCTGGGCACGGTGGCTCACGCCTGTAATCCCAGCACTTTGGGAGCCCAAGGAGGGTGGATCACGAGGTCAGGAGTTCGAGACCAGCCTGGCCAACATGGTGAAACCCCGTCTCTACTAAAAAATACAAAAATTAGCTGGGCGTGGTGGCGGGCACCTGTAATCCCAGCTACTTGGGAGGCTGAGGCAGGATAATTGCTTGAACCTGGGAGGCAGAGGTTGCAGTGAGCCAAGATCGCACCACTGCACTCCAGCCTGGGTGACAGAGCAAGACTCCGTCTCAAAAAAAAAAAAAAAAAAAAAAGTTCAAGTAGTGAGATATAGAGCAAGAAGCTTCAGTGTCCTTTCACTCCCCAGAATTTATTGCTTTCTGCCTTGATTAAAGTTTCTGTGTCTGCTAGCAACTCTTATTAGACAGTTATTTGAGGACAGGAGGCATAGCTGAGTCATCTTTATTCCCTTAAAATAGGCATTAATAAACAATTACTGAAAGAATCAATCAGTTTCAAATCCCTTGAGCCTGCACATATTACATTTTCAGATGACAGTGAGAGGGTCTATTCAATAAAAGTAACATTTTTCCAGGAGGACTGGTAAAGGTATGTCAAACACTCTCCTCCCACCTTCATTAAAGAACAAAAAAAAGCATCTACTTCTAGGTACGTGAGGCTGAGGCGTCTGGTTTCTGTTTTAGCAGGGTCTCAGAAGGAAATGACTTTTCTCTGAAACTGTAGACACCCCACCTAGCTGTGGCATTGTTAGGCCTCAGGGTAAACAGGAAACTTCCTGCCTTGGGCCCTTCATGTCCCTCTCCCAGACTATTAAAGAGACTTAATAGGATGGTAAAAGGACAGCTGCTGGTCATAAAATCAGCCCATTCCTTAGATCCTCAGAGAACAACTAAATCCCTGCAAGGTCAGAGAGAAAACCTTGTCCAGCTCACGCCACGTGCACCCATCTAGCTGGGTTCCTGTTACAAGGTTTCTGGGCATGATGAGATCTAGTGTGAAAGTTAAACTGAGACTGCCAGAGCAGTGACATCACACCTACTCTGTGGGGTCTGAGTCACCTCTTCCAGTAGAGGAATAATCAGTCCTGATTATCCCCCAAAAGGAGGCAAAGAGGAGAGCGAAGAACCCAGTGCTCCTACCTCGGCAATAAAGAGCTGAAACAGGACCCCAACACTTCCTGCACGCAAGGTGGAAGTCTCTGGATTTGCAGCTGTTGGCAAGGAGAAAGGGAACAGTTTCTGCCAACTAACTGGAGGGACACTAGGGCAGGGGTGATCACCGTTTGCCAAGAAGGGCACTTGGTGTCTTGGCAGAAGGCAGAGGGCTGCCCCGATCTGTGTGTACATTTTCAGAAGCATTTGACTCTGAACCAAATTCTCTCAGCTGTCCTAGTGCTGGGGCGATGGATGGGAAATGCTTATTGGCCAGGCTGACCAGAAGCTCCAACAGAGGGTGCTGGGGCTCAGCCAGGAGCTTCCCTTCAGCTGGCAAGTTGAGCTTTCTGTCATGGTCAGAGGGAGTGTGTCAAAATTCCAATTCTCGAGGCTTTCCAGAAGCTGCTTATGATTACCCATCTGTTTTGAAGAGTTTCTGCTTACTGGATGTTTTGGCTTAAATGGGAAATAAAAGAGGTGATGGATGATACAGAGCCAAACTCTCATCTGGCTCAAGGAATGGGCAAAAGTAGCTCAGCAGGGGCCAATGATCTTACTACAATTATAGTGATAGGCTCATGACCAAACGGGGGCCAGGAAGCAGGGCAGATACCATTTCATTCCACCTTGGACTTACGTACAATTTACCAATTCCTGCCGCCGTGTTGGCGCCTCTGACCCATGTCTACTGATCAAGTAAGCAGGTACCTGAGAACGGCAGAACGGCACAACAGGCACCTTATCTGCCAGATGTCACTGCTTTCCCTCATTGAAAGGAAAGACCACCTAAGTTACTCCCAAGAGTTGCACTCGGTGGAGGAGGAGTTTCTTCTAATTGCTGAAAACAGGACAACTGGATATTTTCTCCTAAAATCACACATTTAAGCCTCTACATTAGCGTTTAGACTGGGGTGATTCTGTTGTTTAAGGCAGTTCTTAAGATGTTAGAGCAGAAAGGGACCTACAAGAGACTGCATCGTTCACCACCACCCCCTGAAGAATATCATCATTTCCCATGGTTTCAGAGGTGGTAACTAAGGTTCTGAAAACTCTCCCAAGTCACATGGCTGGTAAATGGGGTTTTACTGAGAGGACTAGAATCCAGGGTTCCTGATGCCTTCTTCTTACCCTTTTTTCCCCCCAACTGATTTATATTATTTTAATTTTTTAAAATTATTTTACTTTTTGCCACATGGAAAGATTTGTATTATTTTTATTTTTTACTTTTTTTGAGACAGAGCCTCACTCTGTTGCCCAGGCTGGAGCGCAGTGGCGCAAACTCAGCTCACTGAAACCTCTGCCTTCCAAGTTCAAGCCATTCTCATGCCTCAGCCTCCCGAGTAGGATTACAGGTGTGTACCATCATGCCCGGCTAATTTTTGTATTTTCAGTAGAGACGGGGTTTTGCCATGTTGGCCAGGCCGGTCTCGAACTCCTGGCCTCAAGTGATCTGCCCACCTCGGCATCACAAAGTGCTGGGATTACAGTGTGAAATGTCATGCCTAGCCTGTATTATTTTTAAAAAGGCAATTCATTGCATGTATAACTGAAAGAAGTTTAATTTGCATATCTTTGTAAGTTTTTTTCATATAAAAATACATGCACAAATCATAAAAAAAACATCAGAAACAATGTCCCATTTGGAAAAAATGGTCCCACTTTATTACTGCCACTATACTGTTCAGGCCTGTACCATCTTATGTGGACTGTTACCAGCCTGTCAGCTAATGCCTTTGATGAAATTTACACTTCAATAAATTGACATTTAAATTTACACACAGGTCAATGGTACGTTTAAGACTGTCTCTGCTATGTTGATTGACTAGACAGATCCAGGTGTATTTTAGACTTGGAATATGACAATCTTCACTTACAGAGAAAATAGTTGTCTAAAATTTGCCCTAGCCAGGATTGGAAGGGGCTCTCTAGTGGCTGACACTTCTCCCATTCCTGACCAGCTTTCAAAGAGAAAGAGAAAGATTATAATGGACACAGTAATGATCCCAGGGCAGCAGAGGCAGTTCCAATGTGTATTTTTACTTTCAGACCCCTGGGTTAAGTTGGCTTCCAACCTGTCCCTGGAGAGTCCAGGTCATGTCCAAGGCAGGAAGTTGCAATGTAGGAGTAGTCCCAGGAGCCAGTAAGTCAGGAAGTAGCCTAGAATGTATCGTGTGACTGGAGAACAGGTTTTCCAGTGATACAAAAGTCCCATGATAGGATTTCTGG
Source organism: Gorilla gorilla gorilla (assembly GCF_029281585.2). NCBI lineage: Eukaryota > Metazoa > Chordata > Mammalia > Primates > Hominidae > Gorilla > Gorilla gorilla. The sequence continues at coordinate 213,145,747 of NC_073224.2, forward strand.
GGACCTTTTGTCCTGGTGGGGAGTCCTCTGCAAGAGGCTTCCAAGGCACAGTCTTTAAGGATCTCAACAGCGGCTCTTGATCCTGAAGCAAGTGAGCTGGAAACCAGTACATAATAGGAGTGGAGGAGCCCAAAAACCTGGTGAGAACCTAGAAATCATGAGAGGGGAATATCCAGACATTTACTGGAATGTCACTGACTCAAACTGGACCAGCCCGGGGACTTCTCTACTGCTGGGTGAACTATGGTCCCGTGACTAGAAATGTATTACACTGGAGAAGAAATTGAACACAGCTTAAGATCTGTCTTAGAAAGATGTATGTACAGCAGACAGGCATCCTCCATATTACAAATAAACATAGCTACAGACTAATTACATTAATTACTATCAAAATAATGGGCCAATTAATACTAGAAACTCTATGGGGTCTAATTTTAGCCCAGGGCCTGGACTCTAAACTCTGTGATATTGATTTGGGGATTGGGAACCTGAGGTGGTTCCCTTATCCCATGGGATGGCAAAGCAGAGGGAAATGGGCAGAAGACCCATTGCTTGAACATTCTCTCTCCTATTGGAGTTCAGACACAAGTTTCCAAATGGCCTCCCTCAGCTAACCTGGAAACTTTAAGCTTTGCTGGCACTCATTCTACGATTTAATCTAGCTAAAAACACAGAATGCTACTTTCTATTTCCTCTGTGTCTCTTATCCATACAGCTTGGAGAATTTTAGAAACAGCCAATGTGCGACTCCAACAGGAAGAAACTGCTAAGAGGTCAGCATGGGGAAAAAAGACATCCCCAGGGTGGGGCCACAGCCAAGAACAGAAAATCAGATATAAGATCAAACCTTTCCCATCCCTCTCTATCACCACCGCCACCACCCAAAACATTGGTTAAAGTTATCTCCTCTGGAAATTGGGGGCCTGCCTGAGTTGAGAATCTCTTGAAGTCAACAGTCAAGAAACCAATATGGATATAACTATAACTGTGTATTAGGGAAAAAGATCTCAGAGATATCCTCCATGCTTATTCCTGTATCTCAGTCCAATCAGGTCCTTTCACAACCCTCGTGTTTTTGCATATGCCCTTCCTTTTACCTAGAATGTTCCTCCTCTGCTTCTTATATGGAAAATCTCATTCTTCAGGACCCAGCTGAAATATGATGCCTTTCTCAAGTACTCCAGTGAGTTACCTACTTCTTCTTTGCCTCCATAATACTTTATCTGAGCTTTAAAAAAAAAAATCTTGCCGGGCGCGGTGGCTCGTGCCTATAATCCCAGCACTTTGGGAGGCCGAGGCGGGTGGATCATGAGGTCAGGAGATCCAGACCATCCTGGCTCACACGGTGAAATCCCGTCTCTACTAAAAATACAAAAAATTAGCCAGGCATGGTGGCAGGTGCCTGTAGTCCCAGCTACTCGGGAGGCTGAGGCAGGAGAATGGCGTGAACCTGGGAGGTGGAGCTTGCAGTGAGCTGAGATCATGCCACTGCATTCCAGCCTGGGTGACAGAGCAAGACTCCGTCTCAAAAAAAAAAAAAAAAAAACTCAGGCTGAGCGTGGTAGCTCACGCCTGTAATCCCAGCACTTTAGGAGGATGAGGCGGGCAGATCACTTGAGGTCAGGATTTCGAGACCAGCCTGGCCAACGTGGTGAAACCCCATCTCTACTAAAAATACAAAAATTAGCTAGGCGGGGGTGGCAGGCGCCTGTAATTCCAGCTACTCGGGAGATTGAGGCAGAAGAGTCGCTTGAACCCAGGAGACACAGGTTGCAGTGAGCTGAGATCGCACCACTGCACTCCAGCCTGGGCAACAGAGCGAGACTCCATCTAAAAAAAATAAAAATAAATAAACAAATAAAGTAAAATAAAATAAATCTCAAAATAGCACTCCCCTTTCTATCCCACTGTACTATAATTTATGTCAAATGTCTGTCCTCCTATTTATACCATGAGACCCCCCAAGGCAGTAATTTTTTTTTTTTTTTTTTTGAGATAGAGTCTCACTCTGTCGCCCAGGCTGGAGTGCAGTGGTGCAATCTCAGCTCACTGCAACCTCCACCTCCCGGGTTCAAGCAATTTTCTGCCTCAGCCTCCTAAGTAGCTGGGATTACAGGTGCCTGCCACCACGCCCGGCTAATTTTTGTATTTTCAGTAGAGACGAGGTTTCACCATCTTGGCCACGCTTGTCTTGAACCCCTGACCTCGTGATCCACCCACCTCAGCCTCCCAAATTGCCGGGATTATGGGTGTGAGCCACCGCGCCTGGCCGCAATTTTGTCTTATTCATGTTTCATCCTTAGAGGTCTGACCCAGAGTCTGGCATAAAGAATAACCCTAAATAGTCATTGAATGAATAAATTCAGTATGGATCACTCAAACGGGAGATGTTAGCTGCCTTCCCTGTCCTTGGCCAAGGGGTTTTGCCTGTATTCACATCCTTATCCCAGTCAGGAATCCACCTCACCTGAACATGCATGCACAGACCTCCAAACAGCAGCAGCACTGCAGCGTGGACCACGTACACAAACACCTGAGGACTGAGGAATCCAAGATCGGGCTTCTCTAGGGTCTTATTGTTCTTGCTCCTTTGCAGCCCAAGTGTAAGGCAGAGCCAAGGGTGGGTGGTCACGTATGTCCAAGTTGCCCAGGCAACCAGTATAGCCACTGGTGCAGCCAGTAGAAAATTGGGCACCTGCTTGAGCTCATAGTATTTCAAAAAGCCAACATTCCAGTAGACATCCTGGATATAGCTGTATATTAGTGGAACATCCCAGAAGCACCAAGGCGGTTCATTTCCCTCTGCAGTCCGGTAGCCCTTGTCTACAGCTAACTGTACCAAAGGCTCAGGAATGGGGCGGGCTGAGCCTGGCAGACAGAATTGGGTGTAGGCATAATACTGAAAGAGGGCAAAGGGAAGGCCAAGTGTGAACACCGACAGAAACAGAGAGGCCATCAGCTTAAAGAGCTGTCTCAGAGGATTCAGCTTCGTTAGAGAAGAGAAAAAGCCTTGGCATTGAGAATGCATGAGGAAGCCAACACTGACCAGCCCGTTGGAGCGTACCCCAGTGGCAATGGCAAAGAGGAGTACACTAGTCCAGACTCGGCCCCTCTCCAGCTGCCCCATGGCACTGAATGTCAGGAGGGCAAACAAAGCTTCTGAGTAACCAGCTGCCAGGAAGACATTGGCAGGGCTGAGACAGAAAAGCAGAGCTGCATAAAAGGACTGGCGGGGACAGTGCAAAACCAGACAACCCAGGTCATGAAGTGCAACTGCAGCCAACATGAAGAACAAGAAATTGAGTGATGCTACCGAAATCAGCAGGCAACTGCGTAGACTCAGTAACCCCCGTAAGGGTCTCAACAGTTCAGTCCCCACCAGCAGGGCCAAGGGGAAACCAGGAAAGAAGGCAAAGTTGTGCTCATACAGGTAGCCATGCTCAGCAATGAACAAGAAGTGTTCAGCATCCCAGTGAGACAGGCCGCCCAGAAGACCTTCCACGAGTTGGTCCACAAAGCCTGAGGGGGCCAGGCGAGGAGGAGAGAAGGCTTCTGCATGGTGATCTGGGACGATGGCATTGAAGAGGGCCTGTGGAGTAAAGAAAAACCAGAATTTTGGTTGAGTAACTGGAAGAAAAGAATTGCCATTTAATAAAATGAGGAAGAAGGCCAGGCTCATGCCTGTAATCCCCACTTTGGCAGGCTGAGATGGGAGGATTACTTGAACCCAGGAGTCCATGACCAGCCTGGGCAACATAGCAAGACCTTGTCTCTATAAAAACTAAAAAAAAAGTCTGAGCACAGTGGCTCACGCCTGTTATCCCGGCACTTTGGGAGGCTGAGGTGGGAGGATCACTTGAGCCGAGGAGTTTAAGACCAGCCTGGGCAACGTAGCAAGACCTTGTCTCTACTAGAAATAAAAAAATAAAAATTAGCTGGGTGTGGTGGCACATGCCTGTAGTCCCAGATACTTGGGCGGCTGAGGTGGGAGGATTGCTTGAGCCCAGGAGGTTGAGGCTGCAGTGAGACATGATTGTGCCACTGTATTCCAGCCTGGGTGACAGAATGAGACCCTGTTTCAAAAACACTCAGAACTCTTCTTGAGGACTGAACCCTGGACATGTTAACATCTGAAGGCTAGAAAGAGGATGAAAATCCAGCAATAAAGTAAAAAAGGAACAGTCAGTGAGGTGGCAGGGAACCCAAGAGAGCATTAGAACCAAGGGAAGAAAAGGAGTGATCAACTCTGTTAAATGCTGCTGGTAGGTCAAGTAAGATGGGGGCTGAAAACTGACCACTGGATTTAACAATGTGAAAGTAACTGGTGACTTTGACAAGGGCTATTTCAATGGAGTGGAAGAGAGAGAAGCCTGCCTAGACTGGGTTCAACAGAGAATGGGAGAAAAGAAACTTTGAGGAGTTTTGCCATAAGGGGAAGCAGAAAAATGGGGCAGTAGGTGAACAACAATGTGGGGTAAAGAGAAAACTTTTTTTAAGGTGGGAGGTAAAGGTTTGTATGCTAGTGGAAATAACCCAGTAAAAGGGTATGCAGGAGAGAGGGGAGAATTGCTGGGTAGGCAAAAAGGGTACAAAGGTAGAGGAGCCAGCCTTAGAGAAGAGGACAGACGGTTCATCCAACCTTCAGTACTGAAAGCACAAAGGTGCAGACATAGGTAGGCTGAAGAATGTGATGGGCGCATATGGAAGGTCTCTTCTAATGCCTTCTATTTTTCTGAGTTGTCATTTAGGAAAACAAGTTGTTACATGTTACATGTTTTTCTCTTTCCTCAAATCTCTAACACCCTTTCCCCAGAACTCACACTCAAGTGATAGACTCTTTTCAGGACACTGCACACATCATCTTCATTAATAATGAAATCACCAGGAAATCAATAGAAGTAGTGCTGGGAAGAGTGACAGTGAACCAGGAGCTAAAACCATCAAGGATTAGCTGTCACTGACAGAGACGACAGCAGCAACGAAGGGTAACTTAGGGATATAATCTGATGGCTTGAGCATTGGAAGTGGGGGGATGATAATTAAATCGCATTTACTGTTAGATGTCTTTTTGCTGGCCGGGCGCGGTGGCTCACGCCTGTAATCCCAGCACTTTGGGAGGCCGAGGCAGGCAGATCACGAGGTCAGGGGTTTGAGACCAGCCTGGCCAACATGGTGAAACCCCGTCTCTACTAAAAATACAAAAATTAGCTGGGTGTGGTGGCGGGCGCCTCAGCTACTTCGGAGCCTGAGGAGGGAGAATCATTTAAACCTGGGAGGCAGAGGTTACAGTGAGCCAAGATCGCGCCTTTGCACTCCAGCCTGGGGGAACAGGGCGAGACTCGGTCTCAAAAAAAAAAAGTCTTTTTGCCCTATTAGATCATCAGCTACTTAAGAGAAAAGAGACCATGTCTTTTTACACTTACCACCTAGCACAGTTCTTAGAACGCAATAGGTACTTTAAAAATTTTTGGTGGTTGAATGAACTGCCTAGAGGAAATATACTGTTTCCAAAATTACCACCTGAATTAGAGCCCAGCTGTCCTGCTTCCCTATCCTGGATGCTGACTTGCAGCATTGCTCCTTTGGTTCTGCCAGTAACCCAGCTGATGCTGGTTGACAGACATCACTGAGTAAGTCTCCCTAGCCTGGCAACAGGAGCATAGCACCATTTTTAAGGCTTTTTAACTTTTTGGTCAGTTTCCTTATCAGGCCACTTCAAACAGTAAAAACAAACAGGATAGGAGTGACAGTCACAGATGAACAGCCCTAGCCTGCAGGTGGACACGTTTAACAAATCTCGAAACCCAGCAGAGTCTGCTATGCCTTATGTAGTGGGGAAGGAGAGAGGAAAGTTTCGACAAAGGGACCAGTTATGAGCCTCAGAGAGAATGGTACAGGGATAAAAGATACACATCATTATGTGAATCTAACATCCCTAGGGTGTTGACATACATTCAACAACATTCATTCATTTATGAACATACTGAGCTAGGCACCAAGCACTGTGCTAGGCAGCAAATAATTCATATATACGTGATATTTTATTAAAATGTGTATCAAGGGGAGCCTCGGAGGGAAAAGGGAGCTGCAAACGGGCAAGTGCACTGAGAGTTGTGTGTGGGTGAGGCAGGAAGGGCAGGCACTCGGGGGAATAGGAGGAACCATTATATATCCAGATGGTTTTAGGACTTGCACATTGCCACGTTTCTCCCACTTAACTGACACAATGCTCAGTCTCCTAGTAAGGGGACACAGAGCAATACTTTGAGCTGTCCCACCCTATAAGCATCTCTGGTTACGGAACATCACAGTCTGTTGGAGAGACCACTAGCTCAGGAGTTAGGAAACATGGGGTCAAACTCCAGCCCTTCTCTATCTTGCTATGTGGCTTTGGGGATGTCACTTAACCTTTCTGGGCCTCTGCTGCTTCATGGGTAAAACAAGATCAACAGACCGTGTTTCTAAGATTCCTGACAACTTTTCAGCTCTAAAGTCTATGTCTCTGTGGTTCCAACCACACGGAGGGGCACACCTGAGAGGTGGAAAGGAGATGGGGACTCTTCTTACTGCCTAGTCCAGTCATGTACCAATGGCACGTTCAGGACAAAGGATGGGAGACTGACCTGCAGCATCAGAGTCAGGATACGGCAGCTGAATGCAAACCTCAGCACCTCCTTCCGGGATGGGTCCTGGGGCCACATCCTCTCACCACCAGGAATTCAGGGGTGTTGCTACCAGGATTGAGCTCCCTCAGGCCTCTAAAACCCAAAGGAGGAAAATGTCACACATCGAGTGAAAGCAAATTCTTGAAAGCATTCGTCACTGGAACCTCCCCTCTCAGAATTACTATGACAAACTTAACCAACCACCTAACTTCCCAGATGAGGGGAAAGCATCTTGACAGCAAATGGGTTCAGTAGGTGTCATTGTGAAGCACTGAACTGTCATTGGTAAAGTTCCATACAGCTAAGCAAGTAGCTGGAAAGCTAAGGTCACAGAAAATCTTTTAAAGCCTATTGGATGCACTTCTGCAGGAACTAAAGATCTGGGTTCAACTCCTGACTCTGTCACTTACAAGTTCTCATTAGTCCCTCTGAGCCTCAGTTCTTTATATAAAAAATGGGAGCAGACTTTTTTTCCTATCTCACAAAATTGTCATGATGGTGAAACAGACCGAAGTGTGAAGTTCTACTCAAATCTGTGTTGTGGTTGCTATTATTTGGTGTGTGCCCTTTTCCTCTTGCCCAGAATAATAAACTAGGTCCCAAACCAGAGTCCCCAAAGTGGGGCATAAAACCATACTGGAAGAACATAATGACTCCACACTCTAGCTTAGCTCTCTGATGTGTGTTCAGCTGGTCTGTTAAATTAAGTGGGGAAGGAAAAGAAAACCACCACTCAGCAGGACCTCAGCCAGCTCACACTGCTGAAACAAACTGAGGGTGAAGACAGAGTAGGCTACCAGGGATGGAGAAAACTGTTATTTGCCATCTCTTTGTTGGGATGGTAGCAACGTATAAACAATCGCAAAGCCACTCCGAGGCAGGGAATGCACCTTAAGGCATCTTTTATAATTCCTTGAGCTAAAAGGAGTCATAAAGGGTCCTCAAGAGCTTTCAAACACCAGCCTGGGAAATTTGAAAGGAAAGCAAAAGCATCAGAGGCAGCTCATCAATTTGGGATGAAGAACTATGCCTAAAAGGAAAAAAAAATTTGAACTGAGAAATTTAAGGAGGAGGGCTGGAAGACTCTTTTTCTTCTCTTATCTGGCGAATACCTAAAAAACCTGTATCACTTTTTTCTGGAATTCTCTGATCTTCACTAGACAGTGTGCTACGCCCTCAATACATTCTGCCCTATTGCCGTTATTGCTATTGCTTATTTAAGTTGCTAAGGGCAGGGGCTTTACATCACAACTATATCCCAGGGCCTAGAACACAAACAGGCATCTTAAACCTGTGTTCTGAATGAATGGAAGTGGTAGGGACAGGATACAGCATCAGCAGTTCGCTGACTCTAGATATGAAATCAGTGCCCCAAGTATTCTTCCCATCATATCTCACGTCAAGAGCAAGACGACAAAGTCACAGAAGCCACAGGAAAATAAAATTTCCCCAGAAAGGGAGCCAAGTTGGCCAATGGCAACAGTACTCTTTCCTTGGCACAAGGGGGCGCCTGCTGCTTACTCCATCGCCAGGAGGCCTGGAGGAAGGGAGGGGCCCCCAATTCCACACCGGTTGGCTCACGAAAATTCGGTTCAAAGGCAAGCTTCTGAAAGCCCCAGACAGTAACGGTAGTTTGTGAATCTAAACGTTTCCAACGTATGACTCGCTGAATCGAGAGAAATCAGGAAATGGGCATACCCAACCTCACGCGGCTACTCCTTCCCTATCCTAGGGCGAATTCACTCTTTTTTCCTCTTCCTTGGCTTCCCACGCGCATGCAGAAGAGAAGCTGGGATCAGAAAAGCACTTAACCCACCTCTGCCACTTGACCATGCTTGCATTCTTCCTTTCCTCTCTCGAGTCAAGCTCTAGCCTCAGCGACTACAGATGTGTGTAGCCCACACTTTGCTTACAGGTAAACCAAGTAAAAACAAAGCTAGTCAATTCTCCCTCTCAGCTAATTGCCCACCTCACTTCCCAATAACCCCTTTGCCAAATCACAGACTCTTAACTGACAGGACACTTACAGATCAACTAGTTTCACTCTTCAAAAATTTTCCCGTGAGATAAATAGGCTCCAGAGATCTCATCAGACACTGTGCGGCTAGTATAATTACCATCGCCATTTTACGGATATGGAAACTGAGGCTCACTGGGGTCAAGTGACGTACCCAGGGCTACTTAAAGAGGCTGTCATGTTTTCTGCTTCTTAAACCTCACGGTACCAGCCCGCATCCCTCGCCAAAGGGTATGCGCCCTTTCCGAGCCAGGATTATGACCCAGGTCACCCAAACGCCTAGCCCAGTACTTCCATGCCGCAGCCTGCCCTAGCTAGGTATGCTTAGGGTAGTTGGGCCCTATCTGAGAATGTGGGACATCCTGTTGAACTGCAGCTCTGGACCCTCTGGGTAAGACTAACACCCCCTGCGCGGGCTGGAGAAGTCGCTCTGACCCAGGGTCCTCAGAGCCAAAGGCCTCGTGGGCCATCCCGAGATGGGGGCTGCCTTCTGTCAGCCCAGCCGTGTCCGCAGCCCGTTTCTGGCCGGCTCCTTTTGGACACAGTCCCTTCTGGGTACTAATCATCCACGCTCACCCCAGAGGGGCCACGGCCCAAGGACCACTCCCGAGGGAGCCTGCAGAGCCCCACCAGGCCACAAGGCCGGAAGCAGGCGAGGGCGGGAGGCTGGAAAGGAAGAGGCGGCACCCGAGGCTGCTATGGCGGAGGGGCGGGGCTCCCCGCTTCTCCGGGCGTCTGTCTCATTTCTACCGGCCTCCACTTGACAGCTTCCCTCCCGCCAGAACTCCAGGGCTCCCAAGCTGACGCAGGGTCCTCAGCCCCTGCCCGTCCCGACCTCCCCGGCGGGGACCGAACCTCAGCTCCTCCATCCGGGGCCCACCCGGCCTGCGCCTGCGCGCTGGCTCCGCCGACGGCGTCCCCGCCCCGCTCCTGCCCGGACTTGGAGCAGCCCCGCCTCCCTCGGCGGCGGCCATGTTGACTCCGGGCGAGCGGGATGGGGGTCGCCGCTCGGCGCCTCGCCTCGTAGCACCTTCCCACCTTGGTGACACCTGAAGAGTTCTCTCGCACTTCGCTCTCCTTCAAGGCCCCCCGCTACCCCGCCTTCAAATAGTGAGCCGAGGCTGCTGTCTCAGAGTCAGTGCTCTTGCCCCAGCTCCCGCTGACGTTCACTGAGTTCCCGGTGTGGGCCGAGGCTCTTGTAGTCGGGGGCTGACCCGCAGCCTCTTCACAGAAACCAGAGCCGCGCTCTTCCTGCTGTCAGGCAACAACAGCTCAGCACAGGGCCTGACACACAATAGATGTCCTCTGAATAGCCAAAGAAAAGCATTCTTGGGGTTTCTGTGGCCGGCAGCGGCACCCTGCGTCCTGGGTGTGAAGAAAGTGGGGGATCCCCCTGATTTTCCCCTCCTCTAGCTACCAGAGACCTTCTGTCCTACTTCAGTCCTCAGCCCCACCTCAGGTGGCTAATGAGGATGGTGAAGAAAACCTCAGAGAACACCCTCCAGGGCTCCTTTCACCTCCCTCACCCAAGCAGTTTCTCTCATAGGAAGTCGGGCCAAAAAAAGAAGAAAAAAAAAGAGGCGCACTCAACAAAACCGTCTATTGGGGGGAGCGGCTAGTTTGTACCCTTGTAACGGAAACTGTTAGAACAACTTTGCACCCTCCTTAAAGGAAACAGATGATAAATCCTTCTCCGTTGGTGGATTTCTTGTTTCTCAGGATTCCAAAGCCTTATGTGGTTTCAGTTATCTGCCCTCCAAACGAAGCCAGGGGCCGGGTTAGCCTCTGGCCACAGCCTGGCTCAGGGAGGGGTTTATCTTCTGCAACAACGGCTACTCATGTGGGTGGGAACAAAGAGATGGTTGCTACCTCTCCAGGCGAAGACCAGCCCACATCAGTCTGTGGGGGCCTGGGACTGTATCTCTTGACTCTTTATAACTCATTTCAGGCCCTGAGACCTAAATTGCCTTCAGATATTTGTTGTGTGCAAGGTGGAGAAAAGGCAAATCATATTTAGTCGTTGTGTGTTGCAGAAAGGGGAAAAAATGGAGTTTCATGGCCCTTCCCCCAGGTTTTTCAGTGCCACGCACTTGTTCTCAGCTCCAGAGGATTGTGAGTAACGTGGCAAAGCCTGGGGGCACACTTGTGACTGGGGCCTACGGCTGTGACTTCAATCTCTAGAAGTCCACCATGAGGCTCCAAGCAGCACTCTCTGCAAAGACAAAACTGAGAAATGAACTGTCCTTGCTCTGTAAATTCACAAGGGGAAAAAAGACATGCATTCTCAGGGTTCCCTCTGTCCACATCAAATTCTCTCAAAAATCTATTTGTAAAAAGGCCAGGGGTCTCTCAAGACAAGTCAGAATGTTTTTTAAAAGCTCAGCTGTCACCCTGTAGAGGTAGAACTTTATCCAGATTTTCAGCTGTACTTTCCTGCAATTTCTCTTTTCCTTCTCTGCTACCCAACCCCCTCCTCTTCCGCTCTGTTTCCTGTTTCATTTTCTGACTTCTGCTCTGACAGGAAAACAAGGAAGCTGAATCTTGTGCTCTCAAAGCCGTGACTCCCTGGTTTCAGATTGGAAGAAGGCTAGGTGGGATAGGAGGGGATTCTGGGGCTCCAAGGCTTTGAGTAGTGACGGAGGCAGCCTCTCAGTGTTCTTGTAGAGTCTGCAGCTAAGATGGAGCCTGCATCTACCCAGGGAGCCAGCTGAGCTACCAGAACTGTGGAAAGCAAGTGAGAAAGAGCCATATCCCAGGCTCCAGAAAGACTCCACACTTCCCAGCCATTTCCATTAAGAAGCACATATCCCACATCACCAAGAAACAATATCACATACAAATCCCTAACCAGAACAATGCAAGCAATGCATTACTATTCTAGAAGCTTAGGATTTAAGAGGGTTACATCATTTCTGTTCTTTGAACTTGACTGCCTCTGCTCTTGCTATTTTCCCTGCTTGAAGCACTCCACTTCCAGACCACCCTTTGGCTAGCCCATTATGTTTGGGTCTCAGGAGAGATGTCACCTCCTTAGAGAGGCTTTCCCTGTACTATCCCATCAGTCTGTTCTTTTTTTTTTTTTTTTTTTTTTAAAGATGAGGTCTCACTATATTGCCAAGGCTAGTCTGGAACTCCTAGGCTCAAAGGATCCACCCACCTTGGCCTCCCAAAATGCTGGGATTACAGGTGTGAGCCACCGCGCCCGGCCTCTGTTTTCTTCATAGCACTTAACACCATCTGCTTGTCCTGTCCATGAATTTTACTTGTTTCAATGTCTGTTTCCCTATTCTAGAATGTAAGCTTCTGAGTGTAATGGAGGAGCAAGGGCTTTGTTCACCAATGTATTTCCAGTGTTAGAACAGTGCCTTGCACACTGTGTGTCTTCAATAAAGATCTGGTCAATAAATCAATTTCTTTAATTCTATACCTATATTTTATGGATGAGGGAGCTAAGGATCACAAAGGGGAAGTGACTGGCAAGAAGTCACATAGCTAGTGGTAGCGATGGGACTTGAATTCAGGTCTCCAGCCTCCCAGGCTGGTTCTCCCACTCCACACTATTTTAATCTTTCACAGATTTACCTCTTTCCCTCTCTTCCTTTTTTCCCATATGACTAAGTCTTTACGGGCTATGCTAAGATGGGCACACCAAGTCTTAACAGCTCTGACCTACTCTTTCCTCCATCAAATTCCTATCTTATCTGTTTGATTTGTTCAACAGTACAGGAATGCCTACTATGTGATGGGATGAAGATGCAACACTGAGCAAGATAGAAACAATCCTTGCCCTGGTGGAGATGATATCTACCTCATAGGATTTATAGTGCTTGGCATACAATGCTCAATAAAGATGGGCTATTACAACTCACTGAACAAAAAAGTGATTTTCCCACTGAAAGTGTAGAGAAGGAAGTTAGGTGGTTCTCACAGAACACTCACTTCCCTGGAGCAACTGACAATTCATTTCTCTCTGTAGCTGCCTTGACTTGCTCCTGCCTCCACTTCTGGAGGTGCCCTTGGCCCCAGGCTGGGCAGAGGACCAGCCCAGTAAGTAGCCCAACTACTCTCAGCAGTTCAGTTTCTAGAAGCTAAACTTTCCATGGCCCCAGTCCTATGGGATTGGAATAGCTGATCCTAACCTGGGATGCTGGCTCTGATGTCATGCCATTGTGGGGCGAAAGTGACCATAGTGGCCTGCTGTACTTTACCAGAACTTCATGCTACTTCTTTTTGCTGTGGATAAAAGGCATTCATTGGCAGTTTTCAAGGATGCTGGGTGACATTTACATCCATCCTGACACTTGGGGTGACACCAGTCAGGTGTCATATACCAAAAGCATCCTTTTTGGCCTCTGCCTGATCACTTGAAGACGCCCATCCACCCAAGGACAAAGACTCTGCCTTGCCTCCAACTGCAGTAGCCAAACAGTCATCATTTAAAGCCCATGGTCACTAGGTATTTTTCACCATTCCTTCTGTGTTTGCCTTTCAGTGGTTAGAAAACCTTGACCCCACTGAGAGGCGTAGTGGGAAGGCCTTAGCCACTTGGGGGTGGCAGTGGCTGCAAGGCAAAAGAGCCAATGAGGTTGAGAGTATTGTTTAGGCTGGACTTGGCTGCTCTCCAGCTATGAAAGAAGGTTAAGGTCATTTGGGGGGTGGGGAGGGAGGAGCCTGGGAAAAGAACTACTGGCCACACCCCTGGGTTCTCTGCTGGCTAGGTTCTATTTACTTCTCAAAAGCAAATTACTCACAGCTCACTGGCCAGCAGTTCTCTTGGCCATGGTAACTCCAGTCAGAAACTGGAGACCAGGCTAGGCTCTCCCTGCATTGCAGGAGAGCAGATGAAAGGAACCCAGGAAACCGAACTCCTAGGTAATGCTCCACACACAGCCCAGATATGCAATTTCTAGACTAGCAAACAGAGCTCGAGGCCTAGAACAAAAATAGCCATTAGCAATATTGCTTACCAAAATTGTAGATATGAAAAGCTTCCCATTTACGTTTTTCTAGAAGAATCCTAGGAAGGCATCTTGGTTGACAAAGGTTTTCCTCTCTCAATTGAGAAATACTAATTATTCAAATCCTGTTCCTGACCCAAATATTATCAGCCACACTTAGTCTGATGAACACTTGATTGAAATTCTGAGGACAATTTTACCTCATGCTAAAGACAATAAAAACAAATCTTGCTTGCTGAGCTCCACAGCTAGATCCCTTACTCCTGGGTTGGGTTCTCATCCAGAAAGGAGGTATTGTGGTATATTAAGAAAAGCATGATCCTTGGAGTCAGGTGGAACTTGCTTGGTGTATGAACTTAAAAAGCCTTTCACTTTTCTTAGCCTCTTTCTTCAACTGTAAAGTGGGAGCCACATACTGACTTCACAGGCACAGGATTGTTGTAGGATTGTGATGTGCTATGTCCAGAATATAAGTAGGTACACAATAGAAAACTGTTGTTTCTTGTTTCAAATTTCACTTCTAAGTGTCCACAATGATAGCATTTTTTCTCTTTCTGCTTCTGATTTCTCCTGAGGAACTTGAGGCTTCTCTATTGTTTCCCTAAGGAAGGGGGTGAACAGAGAAACTATATATTGTGACATTAACCTCATAAAAGCAACTGCATCTAGCCAACATCGACAGTATCATTCAACTACTACTTAAGTAGATGCTATGTGCCAGGCTATGTGTTAGCACAGCGATGCAGCAGTGAACAAAACACCCCTCCCACCACCCTCACAGTTTACATTTCAGTGGAAGGTGACAGGTAAGTACAACACAGAATAGGCCAGACGGTAACAAGTGCCACAGGAAAAATAAGGCAGACAAGGGAAACGTAGTGGGGGGCAGAGATTGCTATTCTAAGTAAGGTGACCACGAAAAGCCTTACTTATATATTTGGACAAAGACTTGAAGCAGTCGAGGACTTGAGCCATGCAGTTATTTGGTGAGAGAGTATAAAGTACAAAGACTCCAAGGCGGAAACATCTCTATACAGTGGAGTGAGCAACGGGCAAGACAGATGGTGCAGGAAAGGTAGAGGTAAGCTAGATAACTCAGGGCCTCGTAGGCCACTTTTTTTAAGAGTCTGGATTTTTACTTACTGAGAGTCAGAAGCACTGAAGGCGTTTGATCTGACTTACCTTTTATAGGGGTCCTTTTGGTTGCTCTGTTGAGAATAGGTTCAACCAAGCAAAGCAGAAGCAGGGAGGCCAATTTGGAGGTATTTCAAGAATCCAAGATATGACAGTATCTTGAACTACAGTAGTGTGGGATTGAGCATTATTTTATGAAGAGTGCTAACAGATTGGATGTGGAAGTGAAAGAAGTCAAGGATTTTTTTGGCCGAGTGATAGAATGGAGTTGCCATTTACTAAAAGGAAAACACAAACAAAAAAACCAAAACTATGGGAGAAGCAGGTTTCTAGTGGGGGAAGACAGGACATTTTAGCTTTGGCATGTTCAAAGTAAACTTCCAAGCAGGGATGACAAGAAGGTGGCTGAATGCTCTAGTCTGGAGTCAGGGAAAAGAGCCAGTCCAGAGATATTATAAGTGATAAGTTGGAGGTTGCCTCCAGATAAATGGTTGTCCTATTTTGGAATATAGTAAATAAATGACAGGGTCCAGGATGCCACTATTTAGGGGAGATCTCACACTAAGGGACGTTTGCAAAAACAGGACTACCCCCCTGCCCTCCCCACAAAAGGTCAAATTTTAGTTTGAAAACAATAAAAAGCTTCACAAAAGTCTTACCAAGATTTAATGTACATTTATTCTTAACACGTGGAACATATAGTATAAAGATTTCATACTGAATAAATGATATTCATTAAGCCAAAAAAGAAAAAAAAGAGGAATTTACATCAAGTTTTAGCTACATTGTTGAAATACAAATATGCAGATTTTATCACTGAAAAAATCTCAATTGTGTTTCTTCATCAGAACTTCAACTGAACCTAGAACTTTTTCACACCTCGATTAGAAAGAAAACAAAACAAAACAAAAACCCAGAAAAAAATAAACTATAAGTTGATTGGCTGCTGAGACAGCAAGGACTTTTTACAGAGACCTGTACAGCATCGCACCAAGAGGGGCGATGTCTGGCAAGAGATTAAATAGCTGTGTCTCGCTTTGTGCAGGTCACCAACTTGTTAACTCGTCATACTATAAAGGGGTAGCTGGGAGGAGGACCAAACTGTGGGGATCCAAGGGTATGTGCAATGTACAACGTCATATATATACACACGTGGCAGCGTAGCCGCTGCAGCTAAAGGTTAAAACCAGTTCTAAGAGGTGATCTCAGGGTTATTCATACAATCAAGGAGGAGAGAAAGAGGTCAGGGTGTTGTAGGTTCACACATGATACTTTGGGGGAAAAGCCTTTTTTTTTTTCTCCTCAACGTTTAACTAAAAACATTTTTAAAAACTACAGCTTGCTGCTGACCCAGCGTTTTCTGTTTCCATGTGAGACATTATTATTACAGTATGTTTACAGTATCAGGTGTACAGTACAGTACATGAAAGGGTCTACACTCTACTGCACAGGCCTCTCCAGTGAACAGGGTCTGTTCACAACTGCGAACTTCTTGGCTCCTGCAAGATTGTGAATGTACAACAATAAACCACACACAGTTCAGCAGTCACCTTTTTTGTCCTTCAGAATTTTTTTTGTATTTTTTTTTTTTTTTTTTACCATTAAAAACAGTTATGAAATGTGGCGTCCCGTTGATGCAAGGACTGGGAAAGCCATTTTTATTTTATTTTTTTTCCCCAAACTCACTGTAAACAACAGTAACTTTGGTTAAAATAAAAAAAGTCTTCTATGTAGGCAGAGCTTTGTCTTTTCAAAGAGGGTGGGGTGGGGTCCTGAGGGGAGTAAGGTGAGGACAAGGAACAGAAAGGCGTGAGGTGATGGAGGGAGGGGAGGTGGAAGGAGGAAAGAGAAACAGGAGAGACTTTTTCCCAAGGGAGAAGCTGGACAGCACAGGGTAAACTGGATTCTGAGGTGGTTTTGCATAAATAAAGGGCAACAGTCAGTTTCTAAGTTCTCCACACACGCACACACACACGGGGGGGGGAGGTGTCCCACGGCTGTCATGACTGGCCAATCAAAAACAGTACATCACAAATGACTTGTGAAACCAATGAGTTCATCAACGGTGATACCGAGATGTCCAACAGCCGTGATTCGTACAGAGTAAACTCTGAGTGGTTCTCGTCCACCTTGGCCAGGGCAAGCAGCGCGCGGGCAGCCCGCCGCATCATGTCCACACTAGTTGGCTCAAAGGGTGGGTTCTGCATGTGGAGGAGGCTGGCCTGGCTCTGCTGGAACTGTGTGGCGGCAAGGCTGTCCTCTAGGAAGCCCAGGAGGTTGCCGATACTGCCCTTCTGCACTGCAATGGCACGAGCTGCCAGGCTGTCCCCCTGAGCCAGGTTGGCCAGCAGTACCACAGCCATCTCCCGGCACACCGGGTTCTTTCGGTCACTGAGGAAGCGCACCATAGTGCTATACAACTTCTCCAGGCGGCTGAAGGGGGGTGTGGCCAGAATCAGGTCCACATTGTTGTCCTGGATGCTGAGTTTGCTGAGGGTTTCCAAGACCAGTCTCTGTGGGGAAAGGACGGCATTGGGGCCCAGGGTGGAAAAGGGGTCCTGGGCTTCAGCTGAAGGGCAAACTGCCCAGTGTAGGAGTCCGTCCAGGACAGGCAGGCAAATGCTCTCGGGGTATGGAGATAGGTCCAACTGCCCCGAGATGTTGGCGAGTGTAACCAAGGTGTTTTCCCGGAGCATCTCCAAGCAGTCCCACCACCACTCCACTTTGTTGCAGCTCACCCCTTGGTCCTGTTCCTCCTCCTTTTCATAAGTTAGTGGTGCCTGCTTCCGTTCTGGGTGCTTGTGGTGCAGCAGGATCAGCTTGCCCAGGATGAGCAGCAGCCCTGGGTGTTTGGACATCTCAAAGTCATTGCCTGGCACAAATGACAGGCTTCGAATGGTATTGGAGACACAGACGCAGCGCTTGGCAAGAGAATCCTGCCAGTCCAGAAGGGTACACAGTGGGGTCTCATCCTTACTGTGGGGTTCGTCCTCTAGGATCTTGATGTTCCGGTGGCTCTGTGCTGGGCTAATGCCAAATGGAAACTTGCTGCTCTCCTTGATGGCCTCTGAACTCTTAGCTCCATCCTCGGTCAAGGTGCTAGACCGAGTAGACAACATGTCATCCATAGTGGCTGTGATCCGTTTTTCTGGAGGTCCATCAGGTGGGGGCCCCTCCTGGTCTGTTGTCCCTAGTGTACCCTCTGCTGTTGTCACATGCTTCCGAGGGGCTGGTGGGCAGGGTGCATGAGGCCGGGAAGGCAGCAGCTCTGTCTTGCTCTCGAAGTGGGTCTGGATATGCTCAGTGGTGTCCCCCCCACCAATCCGCCAGTGCAGCAGGCCACTGTCAAACTCCTGCACACGCCCAAGCTTATCTGAGCAGTCCACCACAAATGGGTCATTCTTCTGTACGATCTTTACTGGAAGCTTGTCAAACTTACTGATCAGCTTCTCCTCACTATTCTCTGAAGCTGGCTTGTCCTTGCCTGAAAAGGCTATCTCCTCATCATTTTCAACTACTTCCTCTTCTTCTTCCTCTTCTAGTTTAGGACCTAGAAGTTCTTCTTCTTCTTCCCCACCCTCCACGGGAGCTGGACTAGACACCTTGCTGAACCTCCCAGGATCCAGTAGCGTTCTCTGTCCTGGGTCACCCACCTCATACTCCTTTAAAATGCCAAAGATCTCAATCAGGCATCGTCGGAAATATTCTACAAGGAGCTCTAGCAACCCTGGGAGCTAAAAAGAGAAAGAACAGGAAATAAATTAAGGGAGAAAAGTGGCCTAAGAACAGAATTATTGACTTGAGAGTCCTCCCCAAGTCTTCTGTATCAGTTGGGAGAGGCAGAGTTGCTCCTTTCCCAAAGGTTCTCCACAGAGCAAACTGTTCATCTTAATCTCTTCTATGCCCAACACAAAGTTCTTTCTTCTGCCCAACCTACCTTCACGTAAGCCTATCTCCAGGAACACTAGCCAACAGCTTTGCACCTCACCCACCAGGGCCAATCATCTCTTAGCCTTCTCTTTTCCCAATCAATCTTCTGCTTTTCTTCACCAGGCCAGTTTTCAACCTGGTGGTCATTGCCATTATCTCTTTTAGGACACTCTCTCCATCTCACTGCCAAGTGGAACCCAAGCTTAGGCATGGTGACTCAAGCTAAGAGAAGAGAATGCAATGTGGGCAGATGTTCATGGCTGTCTTCTCCAAGCTCCCCACAAGTCCAGGGGGCTGAAACTCCATGGATCTTGCAGCATAAGGAGTGGGACGAGGCTTCAGCTCTCCAAACACTGGTCCAAGCTGGTGCTACAGAGACCCAAATTCCACCTTGGATAATATATAGGCCATTTATTTACCTCTAGAAGAAAACACTCCTCTCCAGTCACAATCTTTGGCTGAACAGTAGAGCAGATGGAAAAAAAATAAGGGCTTTCGAATTAGATCTAGGGGCTGGAAGCAGTGGCTCACACCTGTAATCCCAACACTTCTTTTTTTTTTTTTTTTTGAGATGAAGTCTCACTCTGTCATCCAGGCTGGAGTACAGTGGTGTGATCTCAGTTGGCTGCAGCCTCCGCCTCCTGGGTTCAAGCGATTTTTCTCCTGCCTTAGCCTCCCAAGTAGCTGGGATTACAGGCGCCTGCCACCACGTCGGGCTAGTGTGTGAGAGTGTGTGTGTGTGTATTTTTTTTTTTTTTGAGACAGAGTCCCGCTCTGTTGCCCAGGCTGGAGTGCAGTGGCGCGATCTCAGCTCACTGCAACCTCTGCCTCCTGGGTTCAAAGTGATTCTTCTGCCTCTGCCTCCCAAGTAGCTGGGATTAGAGGTGTGTGCCACCAGGCCCGGCTAATTTTTATATTTTTGGTAGAGATGGAGTTTCACCGTATTGGCCAGGATGGTCTTGAACTCCTAACCTCAAGTGATCCACCCACCTCGGCCTCCCAAGTGCTAGGATTACTGGCGTGAGCCACTGCGCCCAGCCTAATTTTTATAGTTTTAGTAGAGATGCAGTTTCACCATGTTGGCCAGCTGGCCTCAAACTCCTGACCTCAAATGATCCTCCTGCCTCGGCCTCCTGAAGTGCTGGGATTACAGGCGTGAGCCACTGCACCCAGCCAGTAATCCCAACACTTTGGAAGGTTGAAGTGGGAGAATCACTTGAGCCTAGGAGTTTGAGACCAGCCTGGGCAACACAGTGAGACCCTGCCTCTACAAAAAATAAAGAAGTTAGCCGGGGCCTGGAACGGTGGCTCGCACCTGTAATCCTAGTACTTTGAGAGGCTGAGGCAGGTCAATCACTTGAGCCCAGGAGTTTGAAATCAGCCTGGGCAACATGGTGAAGCCTCATCTCTCAAAAAAAAAAAAAAAATTAGCTGAGCATGAGCATGTTTGCACGCACCTGTAGTCCCAGCCACTTGGGAAGCTGAGGTGGGAGGATCACCTGAGCCTCGGAAGTTGAGACTGCAGTGAGCTGTGATTGCACCACTGCACTCTAGCTTGAGTAATGGAGACCCTGTCTCAAAATAAATAAATAGCTGGACATGGTGGCATTTGCCTGTAGTCCCAGCTACTCAGGAGACCGAGGCAAGAGGATCGCTTGAGCCCAGGAGTTTGAGGCTGCAGTGAGCCATGAGGGCACTACTACACTCCAGCCTAGGTGCCAGAGTCTCTTAAAAAAAAAATTCTGGCTTTTCCAGGAAGTAGCTGTATAAAATGATAAAAATTCCTAAACTTTACAGGGTTGTTCTGAGGTGTAAATGGGAGATGTCAAATACCTGGCATATGAAAATTGCTCTCTCAAAATTTTTCCTTTCTCATGGTAGGCAATATTATGCAATGGAAATAAAATCAGGCTTAGGAATCAGATAGATTCTACTGACAGCAATGTGAACCTCAACAAGGATAAGACTCTGAGCCTATTTACTCATCCCTAAATGGCCATACCTCCTATCTCTGAGGGCTGTTGCTGGGATGACATGAAACAAAATATTAAGGACCTGGCACAAAATAAGAGCACGATAAATGGTAACTATTAATAAGTCAGCTCCTTGATATACAGGTTGGTAGGTACTAAAGATGATCAAAAGAAAAAGAGTAGGATGATGCAGCACAAACTCTTTCCAGCATCTCCACTAGTGTGCACATCCTATGGAGGGTGGGTCTGAAGAATCAGCTTTGTAAGAATATTGTAGGGCCGGGCGCGGTCGCTCACGCCTGTAATCCCAGCACTTTGGGAGGCTGAGGCGGCTGGATCACGAGGTCAGGAGATCGAGACCAACCTGGCTAACACGGTGAAACCCCGTCTCTACT
Source organism: Gorilla gorilla gorilla (assembly GCF_029281585.2). Lineage (NCBI taxonomy): Eukaryota > Metazoa > Chordata > Mammalia > Primates > Hominidae > Gorilla > Gorilla gorilla. Next base: position 213,166,819 of record NC_073224.2, read on the forward strand.
AAAAACACAAAAAATTAGCTGAGCGTGGTGGTGGGCGCCTGTAGTCCCAGCCACTTGGGAGGCTGAGGCAGGAGAATGGCGTGAACCCAGGAGGCGGAAGTCGCAGTGAGCTGTGATAGCGCCACTGCACTCCAGCCTGGGCGACAGAGAGACTCCGTCAAAAAAAAAAAAAAAAAAAAGAATATTCTTAAACAATCAAATCCCCCATCCAGTCTACATCTAAGGAAACTGGGATCAACAAAGGCCCCTACTGTTCAGAGAGGAAAGGGAAAAATGGAAAAAACATACTCTGCTCACTGATAAAAATTTGACCACAGATTCAGGCTGGGCCTGGTGGCTCATGCCTGTAATCCTAGCCCTTTGGGAGGATCACTTGAACTCAGGAGTTCATGAACCTCGGCAACATAGTGAGACCTCGTCTCTATTAAAAAAACAAAAAAACACAGATTCTTCTAGAAAATGTGGTGTCCCCACTGGCATCGATTGAATCTGCATTCTTACTAATACCACAAAGTGTCTCCCAAATTCCTTTTGAAGTCAATCCTGTGTTAAGGTTATCATGTAAACAAATTATTATTGCTGTCAAAATCCTGGGCCCGTGCCCAGAGGCAAAGGAAGCAAAGTACTGGCATGGAAGATATCTACAAGAGAGAAAGAGAAAGACCAAGGTGGCTAAAGATGAGACATTCCCATTGTCTACACTAAGAAGATCCCAAACCCTCTCAATCTTCCCCAGGCACTGATACTCACCTGACTGAGGTTGAAGGTCATGATGCTGTTGTCATCATACAGCAGAATGTTGATGGTATCTAATGCCCATGTGCTCTCTGCCAGGAGACCAGACTTGAGGGACATCATTACCCGCCATGCCTCCGGGGTTCCTGAAATAAACCTCCATGTCGTCCATCCACCAAACCCAGGTTGGCTGGAGGCACCCCCGGGGCTGCCCCATCAGTGAAGCTACTCTGAAGATAACACAAGGTGGAAGGCAGTTTCTGTCTGGGAGATGAAACACACCAGCCCCTCATGGCTTCTAAGCTGTCTGTCTAGGACTTCATTGCATGGCAATGAAGGAGAACCTTTAGTTAGCTTATTTCTTCCTTTTCCAAAGTTCTTTGGTTCTATTTTAGTCAACACTGGACCAGACTCAACCTCATCCAGAATAGTAAGGTGGAGGGAACGATGGACAAGACGGAAAGGGGCACATTAGACAACCGAATGAGGAAGATCTCCTTACCAATGTCTTTCATTGTGAGCCGCCTCCTCTGCTTCAACACAGGCTGTGTGGCTTCAACAGAGCCAGGTGGGAAGGTGATATCCCGCCGAATCATGGGGGGCTGCACAGGGGCAGGTGCTATGTGCGAGGCAGGTACTGGGGGACCTGCCTTCTGCATTTTCATCCCAGAGTGCAGGAATGGAGACTTGCTAGGAGAGGTGCGGTTCTCCATTGGCCGGGGCAGGGGAGCAGGGCTGGATACCTGAGGAATGTGATTCTGCATGCTTGGCGGGGCCTGGTAGTTAGATGGAGGGGGCCTTGTCATGGGGGGCACAGGGGCAGAGGGACCATATGGGGGCTGGCGTGTGCCATGGGAAGGCCACGGGCCTTCGTGGTTGGCCCTCTGATCTGTGTGCAGCATTTCATCTGTTCGGTTCACGCCATGATAGGCGGGGCCCTGGGGGGCAGAGCCCGTGCTCTGCCTGTTGGCATAATTATAGGTCATGTCATTACGCCCCTGCCACATGGTGCCTTGCTGAGCAACCTCAGCTGATGCCTGTATGGGGCCGCCCATCATTTGTGGTGGCATGTTTTGCTGGGCATTGGTGCCAGGGGGTGCAGAGACACGGTCTCGGCCAAACTGGAATGGAAATTGGTTCTGGGGGCCGCCTGCTGGTCGGCGCTCAGTAGCAGCTGTGGCAGTGGCAGGATAGGCATTGCCATACTGGTTGTATACATCTTGCTGAGGGGAAGGCTGGGCAGCTTGTTGCTGGCTGGCAGGCTGGGGCTGGGCTGGGGGCAACTGCTGCTGCTGAGGCTGCCCCTGCCCAGTGCTGTATGGCACGCTGTACATCTCCCCTTCGTGCCGCTTGGCAGGAGGGCCATATGTGCCATCCATTGGCCGCTTGTAATTCTAAGGCAGAGACAAGCAGAGGGGAAGTTAATACTCTGCACTCAGGGACATAAAGCCCACAGATGCCAAGATGGCTACAACCAGATGCTTGGTGGACACAGACTCCAAGAAAACATGGGAATCACCTTAACAAACTGTCTTTTGAAGTTGTTTCCAAAAGCAACCACCGCTCTTTCTTCCCTTCCCTTGCTTAAGTAGAAAAATATACAAAACCTAAAAATCAAAATAAGGTCTATTTCCAGCCCCTTCCAACTCCAAATAGAGAAGAGATTGAGGACTTGGCTCTTCAGGCAGGACTGGCCAGTCAGGTGAGAGAAGAATGCCAAAATATCTAAAGTGAGCTTCTTAGACTTCAACACGTTAGATTAGTTTACTAACTAGTTTTCAAGGCGAACCTGCATGCCAGTCCATTCCCAGCTACCCTCCTCACCTGCTGCTGCTGTTGATACATTGTAGTCTGCTGGCTGGGGAAGGGGCTGCCAGAAGGGGTGCCTTGGGTGGAGAACTGATTGCCATAGGAATCATGTCTATAGGAGGCAAAGAAACACAGGATCAGGGTGGGCAGTGGCAAAGCCCGATCCACAGCAGCACCGAGACCAGGCTTTACTCACCGTTGCTGCTGCTGCTGCTGCTGCTGCGGGGGGTAGCGGCTAGGAGAATACATCCCCGAGTCTGGGTTGGAAGGCATGAGATTCGGCTGTGGGGCCCCAGTGCTCATGTTTCCCTCAGGCCCTATTCCAGGCTCCGTCCTAAACAAAATTGGAGAGGCAGATTGAGCCCACTATAGCTTCAGGGTGCTGGGGGAGTGGACAGGAGCTGGGGTCATGCTTACCTCACTCTGTCATAAGGACCTCCATAGGGATAGTGCTGTCGTGGTCCCATCGCCACATTTCCTAGCCCAGGGCCGGCAGCACGACTGTAGGGGTCACCCATCCCGCCGTTGGGGCCCTGCCCTGAGGACATGAAGGGATCACTCCCTGGAGCTGAGCGTAGAAAGGCAAGCGGTGAACAAACTGGTAAGTTGGCAAGCCTGGTAATCTACCTTTTGCCTGCTCCAAAGACCCAGGCTCTCTTCAGAGTTCAGGTTTGATCTCATTGTTTTCCAGACAAGTTCAAAACAGAGATCTAAAGAGGCCCCAACCAGCGAAAAGCATGTACTTATTAAGGGATGACAAGGTGAAGCCAAGGAGAAGACAAGAAAGGAGGTAAGGATGAAGAGGGGTAGTTAGGGCAGGAAATGCATTATCTCAGAGGATGGCTCCACAAGAACCCTGAGCCATTCTCAAGATTTCCCCCCATTTCACTGGCCCTGTCTTTACGAGCACAAGTTCAAATAGCAATCAGATCAGTCACCTTTCCTCATGCTGCCATAAGGATCCTTATTTGGCTCATAGGACATGCGCCCCATCATGTCAGAGGTATTCATACTGGGCTGATACCCAGGGTTTGGAGTCATGGAATTCCGCTTCTGGAATGTGGAGTCACTTCCATCATTAAAGGCATCCTGGATCCCAACTGAATTGCTCCTGCTCCAGAGTGAGGAAAACCAAGTAAACCACAAATAAACCAATTCCTCCAATATAACAAAGGACACGCAGGAGTCACTGGCTGGGAAGGCAGAGGCAAGGACCACCTTGGGCTGCAAGGAGTTCCCATGCACTTATCTTCAGCCATCCTCCCAAACATCTGCCCCTGCTCTTGGCCTTACCTCATGCCTGGCAATGGGGGGATCTGACTGTGTGGTGTGGATGCTGGAGTTGGTGGCTTTAAGTCTCCTCCTTCTGCCATGGAACTGCTGGTTGACTGGGGAGTCTGGGGCCCCTGCATAGATCCTGATCCCGCTGTGGACAGAGATACAAGTTGAGTAGTTTGCTTGGCATGACAGTGTTTAACTCTCACACAAACACACGAATGACCCAGAATCTCTTTGGGAAAGTTCTTCCTAAGGCCTTTAAAGCCTGATCACCCTTCTTAGCAGAGGATCTACAAGGCCAGGTCATAAAGACAGGAATCTGAGGGTTTTGTAGCTCTTTGTTTTTGTTTTACATGTAGAAAAGGGGAGTGATGTGGCCATGACATCACCATGCTGGTGATTCCCTGAGTCATTGCCAGCTTCCCTGGCTATTTCTCTTCACTCCGCCAAAGGACCTTGTCTAACCTACTAAACCCTGTAATGCTGGTGCATGAGCTCCAGTCAGAGCCTCCCAAGTCCTGGGTGGGGAGGGGGTCCCAAATCTGGGATGCATTTTAGGAGTCTAGGAGCTCCTGTTCTAAAGCATCCAGCATGGTGTCACTCCTCAACTTCAAATGTTCTTCTAAGCTGATGAGTACAAAACTACTAGTAATTAATGTTTCCAATAGTTACCATTCCCAGCAGTAGATATCCCACTGCTGAGGCCTCCCCAGCTGATGAGTCATCTCAGGCACTCATTACACCCTCAGAGGTCAACACCAGGGCACATGTGTTTACACCCACCTTCCAGGCACCCTGGCCTTCTTCCCTCTCTAGGCTCACCCTAGGCCTCAGCCTCCTCTCAGAAAGGAGGGTGAGCAGAGCCACTCCCATCAGGGAGTTCCATTCATAACCCTTCCCCACTCCCTCCTTCCCATTCATTACCATCTCAGCAAACTGGGGAATTCAGGGCTCTAGTCTGAGCTGCATTCTAAGGTGCTGACATCAATGGGCCAAAGCTCCCAGATGGCCCTGCCTTGCTGCCATTTATAAGTTCCCCCAACTCCTCTTGTGCCCCTCCCATTCACCAGTTTACAAACATTTGGCAAGTTGTCAGCTGCACAACAAAAATTAAAACTTAAGAGCTGCCGCAGAGTACCTCCCAAGGGAGTTTCCACTGCCCACTCTCTAGTCAGCCAACCTGTTAAGCCCTGTGGTAGGGCAAGGCAGAGCACAGATCCTTGGCATATCCTGTTGGATAAGCCTCTTATTCATATCCTGAATAAGAGGCTAGGGCAACAGGCCCTCTCAGCCTTGGTGGGGCCGCTGACCCCATCCTTACCAGGAGAGGGAGGCTGGATCTTGGGCTGGGACTTCTTGGAATCAGCAGCTGCAAAGATGTCTGGGGGAGGGTCTTCTCCCCGTTCAATCTTGCATTCAAAGGCATAGAGACACTGGATATACTGCTTTTTCAAGGAGCTGGCAGCACTGCTTGATGTGCCCACATTGAGGTTGGTTGCAAGTTCCCGCCATTTTTTGTTCTTGTTGACCTGTATAACCAAACCAAAGGAGCTGGGGTATATCTCCTGCCTGGTTTTCCTGCCCATAAGCCCCAAGCCCCATCAGGCTGTAAGGTATTCATCTTTGTAGAATCACAGTTCTTAGGTAATTGAAAAAGTTAATCTTGCTTGGTGGATAGTCCACAAGAAGTGTTAAATCTGCAGCTGGCTTCATTTTACCCTCAGGATGTTCCACTGCAACTATCAGACTGTGCTTATTCACAACAGGGCAAATTTCACATTACTACTGGAACAGAATTCAGAGCCCGGTTTTTTAGTAGGCTGCTAAAAAGTGGTGTACAGATCATCTGGATATCTAAATCCTATTTTATTTATTTTTGAGACAGAAAAAATAAATCTCACTCTGTCGCCTAGGCTGGAGTGCAGTGGCGTGATCTTGGCTCGCTGTAACCTCTGCCTCCCGGGCTCAAGCGATTCTCTTATCTCAGCCTCCCGAGTAGCTGGGATTACAGGCGTGCACCACCACGCCTGGCTAATTTTTGTATTTTTAGTAGAGACGGGGTTTCACCATGTTGATCAGGCTGGTCTCAAACTCCTGGCGTCATCTACCCACCTCAGCCTCCCAAAGTGCTGGGATTACAGGCGTGAGCCACCGCGCCTGGCCCTAAATCCTATTTTAGATGCACTAATAAAAACTAACATTTTATAAAATGGAGACTCATGATAATATCAATGACCACCCTGCTTGACTTGCTTTGTCAAACTTGGGATTTACACCTCTGATATTTTTTTCTTGGGGTGGTGGCTCCCTGCAAATTTGACATTCTTGTGCCACTGCTCCCCTACATATCTCATTGACAAATAACCACAGGTCCCTTTCCCTTACCAGTCACTGTCCTGATGGTCCGGGTGTTCAGGGTCTTATTTATTTAGAGACAGAGTCTCACTCTGTCACCCAGGCTGGAGTGTAGTGGCGCCATTTCGGCTCACTGCAACCTCCGCCTCCCGCGTTCAAGCGATTCTCCTGCCTTAGCCTCCCAAGTAGTGGGACCACAGGTGCCTGTCACCACGCCCCACTGATTTTTATATTTTTAGTAGAGACAAGGTTTGGCCATGTTGGCCAGGCTGGTCTCAAACTCCTGACCTCAGATGATCCGCCCGTCTCGGCCTCCCAAAGTGCTGGGATTACAGGTGTGAGCCACTGTGCCTGGCCCAGGGCCTTATTATGACTTTTGTACCTACAGGCAACCTACAGTTCTGCCTCCTTCCCTCAGCTTCAGGGCACACTGACCAAGCCCATTCCCCAGATGCTCCCTACAATTAGTCTTTCTGCTCTAGCTGGACAGGTCTCCTTCTTCATGTATTCTTATGCTTATTCATCTACCATATGGTAAGCCTGTTCCCCCAAGGCCTGGGAACAAGGGTTTTCAAGTCCCTATACACAAAGGAAGTTCAATAGGTTGTAATGCCTGCTGATATGGTACCCATGATACTAGAAAGAAGAGTTTAAAGAGGCACAGAGGGGGACAACCTAGAGGGGCAGAGGTGACTAGGAATACTTTTTAGAGTGGGTAACACCTGAGCTAAGTCTTCATGGTTGGAGATGGCCTTGGTGGGAAATATCCAGACTCTCTCCCATCTCCGTGGCATCTAGGCCAGTTTACTGGATTGGCCACTCTTCCACCTAAACCCTACTAATCCTTTAGATAAGCTCAAGATTCAGCTTTGCTTTCTTGGAGCCTTCACAAACTAACTTATAAATAGCACTCTTTTGCCCCTGAATTATCACTGCCTTTATAAAAGTTCAGTTACAATCACGGCATTTTAAAGGTTTGCATCCTTTTGCAATCTGGAAGACAGGCTCAGGCATTAGAATTCTCTCTGTACCTCATCCTAGGTTCAGTGAACCCTGAAGCCCACCCAATCAGAAGTGAGCGAAACCTAACCCAATGCTCCCTTTCCCTATAGACAGGGAAGGCTTGACTATGAGATCTGAGTATCAGGGAGAATGGCAGGAATATGCATGGAGTCACCTCAAAAGCCTTCCGTGGCTTTGCTTCTCATGCCAGTTATGTGGCAGTATGCACGTGTCTTGTTTTGTTTTGTTTTCCTTTGTGGGGGAGGGGAATAAAGCCTGAAGGGAGAAGGAATTCATAACTGCCTGTTGGCTGGCTTCATTCCAACCACTTTCTTTTCTGCTGGTGACAGCTGTTTTCCTCTTCTGATTTAGAAGGTTTGGAATAAATCCCTCCCTGCCACGCCTCCCTGAGCTCAGCCACAAACTGATCCAACAGCAGGCTTCTGGTCTGGTGACTACAGAACATACACAGGAGGGAAGTCTGCAAGGCACAGTCTGCTGTCTGTCTATGCTGCCTCACCTGTTTGCTTCCTGGGCTGAGTCTACAAAATTGTAAGGTATCAGAGTAGGCACAAGCTCTGGGTGGTGTCCAATTCAGGTTTTCATTTAAGTTTCCCATACAGAATAACTAAACACATAATTTCCTACTACTTCTTCCTTTATTATAAACTATTTCTACTAAGCAGTTCCTGAAATCCTATCTCTACTGGGAAGCTTCCAGGAATGGGAAGATCTACTTCTACTCTGGCTGCCTCTGTACCATCTTGCAGGCCGATTTATGTGGCAGAAACCTTGCTGAAAGCCAAAGTTATTTCTAACTTTTGACAGTCTAGTGGGTTATATACTGTTACATACTGTTTGTATTTTACAAATAATGAAATTAAGGTTCAGAGTGGTTACACACCTTAAGGTCATATATGTTATAAGTGGCCAAGAAGGGATTCAAAACCAGGTCCATCTCTCCAAATCCTGTCTTTGCTACTATGCCAAATTGCCTCCCATGGAATCAGAATGCCCACAGACTTTCCCTAGCTTTACACCTCAGTGGGACCGTAGATACACGGTAAACTTACTGCTAATACCTCATACTACCAGGGAGGTCTCTGCTTCCTGCCTTATCTTCTGGGAAACCTGTGCTCCCCGGTCTATCAATATTCGACTCAGAAAGCGGGAGAGGATGATGTCCCTGTGGGATGCATGGTACCACGTGAAGCCAGTGAGTACCTAGAAAGGGGTTTGTGGAAACCACAGGGGCAGTCAAGTGTCAGGCGCCCACTCACCTGAGTCAATCCACCAATCTCCTTCACAGACACATAGAGGCGATAGAGGTCCAGAGGTTTCCTACCCACAGCAGGCAGATTTGTCATGCCCATGGCCTTCTCCTCAGTGAAGGCCAGATAACGGTCCACCCACATCTTCCTCTCAGGCTCACCACCCAGCTCATACAACTTGGTGATCTTCTCATTGGTTGTAGTAGAAGAACTGGATTTCTGGAAGGTTCAGGTCAAAATTCACAGGAATGGGTCAGATTCAAAGCCTGTGCTAAGGGTCTCAGAAGTCTCTTGACTGGAGCAGTGTTAAAGCTGCTTACTCTGGGGTGGTCACTAACACCTGCCCTACCTTCATAAGGTTGAAGGGCCAAAAGAGAACCAAATTTTTTTTTCCTATAAAGAAGGAAGCTAACACTAAATATATGTTATGTACTGGGTGCTGTGCTAGATGCCTTTATATATTAGGTGTTATAAAATTATCCCCATTTTTAAAGATAAGGAAGCAGGCACCAGGAGGCAAAGCCTAAGATCTCACAGCTTTTAAGTGGCAGGCTGAGTATCAAATCCTTGTCCACCTGACATCAAAGCCACTACTGCTCCCACACTACTACCCAGGAGCCTGAACATACTTAGGTACTATGTTTTAGAGAAATCGAAAAACTCACAACATGATCTGGAGGCAATGGGATGGACTAAAATGAAAAGAAACTCTTTGCCTCTTCTAAACAAAGAAAGGGTTTCCCACCTGGTTGAAGGGCTTTGGATATTATCCTGTACAAGACAGGAAGGTGGTCAAAAGGGCTGGGAGCCAGAGGTGAAGACTCACAGGAAGTAACAGCTATGATTTTTATTTTCCCTATGTATACAGATAGGGAAAGTGAGGTATGGCCAAGGACAGAAATATTACAAATGACCCAAATGCTGAGTAGGACCCTTTACACCGCACAGCCTAACAGCACACCCATGACCAACCTAAGGGAAGCCAAGGACTCAAGCCTCATCTGCCTTATCTCCTTCTTTACAGAACACAGGATACCATTCCTGCTGCTATGAGTAAGGTTCAGGAAGAGAAGAGCAACTAGTTGCCCATGGCACACCCCATCTATCAATGCTTGAGTATAGGAGGCACGGTTTCACAGAGGGCACCAGCCAAACAGTACAGAGAGTTTGATGCTGCAGGGTCTGGCATTTCCCCCATAACAAACAGCTGTGAGAATATTATGTTATTTACCAGGATCCCTTAGACCAACCCAGACCCAACTCACTGAGCTATTATTCTGGGACCCTTCATGATAAGAGGAGGCAACAGCACCTTTTTCAGAGACTATCTAGTCCGGTGTCATAAAAGTCTGGGATCTTGTCACTCTCTTTTCTTTTTCCTTCCTATCACTGAAAAAGACAGGACACAAAGTTGAAAGGAGTCAAGACAAAAATCACTACCTTGGATTTGGATTCTGTCTTGGGTGTCCCATCTGCCTTGTTGTTCATTTTGGTGGCTGGAGTTAACTTGACATCCCCAAGGCCCATCATCTCTGGGCTGGCTGCCATCCCTGTAAAAGAGAAAAAAATTCTCAAGTCCAGTAAGTTTAGCTGTGATGTGACTCTTGAAGAAATCCCTAGTGAGAATGACTAGCACTTACCTGCAGAATTGTTGGCCATGGTTCCACCCATGGAATATGGGGGTCCCTGAGGGTTGATCATGCCAGCCATACTATTAATCCCTTGTCCATAAGGAGGTCCAGTTCCCATCATGCCCCCTTGATTCATATTGGGGTAGCCTGGCGGCCTAAGGAAGAAGATGGAAAGTGAGAGAGACAAAGGTTAGACTCTGAGCTTTTAGATTTGAACTGGAGCCAAATAGTGCTGTGTGATCATCTAGTAAGGATTAAAAGGAAAACATTTATGGGTCCCCAAAACTAGAACTATGCAACATCCAGATATTATTTTTCTTTAATTTATTTTCTTGAGACAGGGTATTGCTCTGGCACCCTGGCTGGAGTGCAGTGGTGTGATCATAGCTTACTGCAGCCTTAATCTCCTGAGCTCAAACGATCTGCCTTCCTCAGCCTCCTGAGTGCCTAAGACTATGAGGCATGCACCACCATGTCCAGCTAACACCCAGATTTTCTTTCTTTTTTTTTTTTTTTTTTTTTTTGAGACAGAGTTTCACTCTTGTTGCCCAGGCTGGGGTGCAATGGTGAAATCTCAGCTCACTGCAACCTCAGCCTCCCAGGTTCAAGCAATTCTCCTTTCTCAGCCTCCCAAATAGCTGGGATTACAGGCATGTACCACCACACCCCGCCAATGTTGTATTTTTAGTAGAGATGGGCTTTCTCCATGTTGGTCAGGCTGGTCTCGAACTCCTGACCTCAGGTGATCCACCTGCCTCGGCTTCCCAAAGTGCTGAAATCACAGGCATGAGCCACCGAGCCCGGCCAACACCCAGATTTTCTTATCTTCTACCTCCCATGAAAGATACTAAGAGAGTTCAAGCTCTAGATAGCAAACAATAGTTCAATTTTTCTTTTTTTTTTTGAGATGGAGTCTCGCTCGCTCTGTTGCCCAGGCTGGAGAGCAGTGGCACGATCTCAGCTCACTGCAAGCTCCGCCTCCCGGGTTCCCGCCATTCTCCTGCCTCAGCCTCCCAAGTAGCTGGGACTACAGGCACCCGCCACCATGCCCGGCTAATTTTTTGTACTTTATTAGTAGAGACAGGGTTTCACCGTATTAGCCAAGATGGTCTCGATGTCCTGACCTCGTTATCCGCCTGCCTCAGCCTCCCAAAATGCTGGGATTACAGGGGTGAGCCACCGTGCCCAGCCAATTTTTTTTTTGAGATGGAGTTTCACTCGTCTCCCAGGCTGGAGTGCAATGGCATGATCTCGGCTCACTGCAACCTCTGCCTCCCAGGTTCAAACCATTCTGCCTCAGCCTCGTGAGTAGCTGGGATTACAGGCGCCCACCACCATGCCTGGCTATTTTTTTGTATTTTTAGTAGAGATGGGGTTTTGCCATGCTGGGCAGGCTGGTCTTGAACTTCTGACCTCAGGTGATCCACCTGCCTCAGCCTCCCAAAGTGCTAGGATTACAGGAGTGAGCCACCGCACCCGGCCACAATAGCTCAATTTCAAAGGTTGTAATTCTTTGAAGCAGAGCCCTGCTGTGTCCTTTAAGTACTGCCTTCCTCAAAGCCACCTCCAAAGTCAAGTTGTATTTCCATTTAAGGGCCCTGTCTGTGGCAAAAGGCATAGATGAAATGCTGAACTGTACCACTTTTTGTCATGCTAAATCCCAACCAGACTGGAACCCTCAGCATAGCACCCAGAAGTGGCTTTGCATTATTTCTTGAGGGGCCTAATGCAAACTTTGCACTTCCATCATTCTGAAGTTCTACCAAATCCACCTCTTTATAGTCAATCGCCCTATTCTACCTTGGTTCATCAACAACTCAGTAAGATTTAGTGGCTAAAGAAGTCGTTAAACCTAATCACATGAGCCTGCTGCACTCTAGTACCAGAGTCAACACGTAGGACCACATAAAACAGCAGGAGAAATGGCAAACCACAACCTTACCATTTGCTATTTCTAACACCAAAGATCCAAGACATATGTATCATTAAGAATCCTTTTGGAAACCAAAAAGTTGACTGATAGAAGTTAAACCACCTACTCTGAACACTTATTTTGCACATCAAAATAAGCAGTCTTTAGCCCTGGCAACATAGTGAGACCCCATCTCTATTAAAAAAAAAAAAAAAAAAGGCCGGGCATGGTGGATCATGACTGTAATCCCAGCACTTTCGGAGGCCAAGGCAGGCAGCTCACTTGAGGTCAGGATTTTGAGACCAGCCTGGCTAACATGGTGAAACCCACTCTAAAAATATAAAAATTAGCAGGGCATGGTGGCGGGTGCCTGTAACACCAGCTACTTGGGAGGCTGAGGCAGGAGAATTGGTTGAACCTGGAAAGCAGAGGTTGCAGTGAGCTGAAAGTGCGCCATTACACTCCAGCTTGGACAACAGAGTGAGACTGTCTCTAAATAAATAAATAAATAAATATAAAAAATAAAAAAAATTAGCTGGGTGTGGTGGTGTGTGCCTGTAGTCCCAACTACTCAGAAGGCTGAGGTGGGAGGATCACTTGAGCCTGGGAGGTCTAGGCTGCAGTGAACTGTGGTCATGCCACTGCAATTCAGCCTGGGGAACAGAGCAGGATCCTGTCTCAAAAGACCCCAAAACACAACAAAACACCCCACAAAACCCCCCTTTTTTTTTTTCGACAGTCTCGCTCTGTCGCCCAGGCTGGAGTGTAGTGGCGCAATCTTGGCTCACTGCAACCTCCTCCTCCTGGGTTCAAGTGATTCTCCTGCCTCAGCCTCCTGATAGCCAGGATTACAGGCGTGCGCCACCACGCCCAGCTAATTTTTGTATTTTTAGTACAGACGGGGTTTCACCATGTTGGTCAGGCTGGTCTCGATTTCTGACCTCATGATCTGCCCGCCTTGACCTCCCAAAGTGCTAGGATTACAGGCGTGAGCCGCCACGCCCGGCCAAAAACCTGTCTTTTATAAAGCTCTTTACATATGATGTTTAGTCACGTGAAATTTCAGACCCATCTAAGGTATGTAAGAATTAACACTTCATACACACACACCCATTTTTCCCCCCTGGTTTAGGTCCAGAAGCATCTCAATAATCTGAGTGGGTCTATAATACATTTTCTTGCACTGACACCCTCTCTGCTTCCCAGGCCTTACCTGTTTTGGATAGAGTTGGCAGCAACATGCATGGCGACAGCAGTTTCTTGGGTTTTCCGGTTCATGCCCCCTGGTGGGGGACACATCCCTGACCCAACCTGAGGTGGCATATTGGCCATGTTAGGGCCATAAGGCCGGTTGCCCATGGAGGCGTGACTCATCCTCCCTGGAGGGAGTGTGCCATAAGGTGGGATGCCAGGCTGTCCATGCATTTGACCTCCGGCACCCATGGGGTTTATGCCTCCAGCCATGCCTGCACTGGGGTAGTTGGCATTGGGCAAGGCATTATAGTTTGGCTGCCTGGGGTAGCCACCTGGGAGGGTAGGAAGAGAAGACTTGGTTAGTCACTCACTAGCAACTCACTAATATCCCTCAACTCTAGAACACCAAACAATGTCATTCAATATTTTGGTTAGGAAAGAGATCAACTTCATGGTAGCCTTTATCGCCATGAGAAAAAGGGGGGGATTCCAGAAGCATGTAAAGGCGGGTCAGAGCAAGGCTGGCTTTGCTGCCACACAGGCATTTCAACTTCCAGAAGAAGATAACTTCCTTTCTATTTCCATGCTCTGTGTAAGATTCTCAACTTTTGATCAGCCTAGGGCTGCAATTTTGAGCAAAGATCTATTCCATTATGACTTATTCACTAAAAATAATAATAAAAAAATAATAACCAATAGCTACCATGTATAAATTGTCTGTGCTCAATGGTGGAGTAAACACCTAATCTCCATTTTTATAAATGAAACAGAGGCTCAGTGAAATTGAAAGACTTTCTCATGGTGACAGAATAAGTGGAGACAAATGGAATCTTGCCTTGCCCTACTTCAGGGCCTGGGCTGGGTGGATTAAAGGCAAAGGACAGCCCTTCTCTCACAAGGTTACAAGCTAGATGGCAACATATCAGACAAGGAACTGTTTTCTCCTCTCACCCCTATCTACTCCTAACTGGGTAGTATACTGACCTTGTGGGCCATACTGACCCCCCTGGGGACCATAGCTCCCCATGGAGTTCTGCTGGTAGGAGCCCATGCCTGTGTGTATCTGTCCTCCGGAAGGCTGACGCGGAGATAAGGCTGAGCCGGGCTGGGGGGAACTGTACTGGGGCATCTGGGGGTTCCTCTGCATATAACCTATTTGTGGGTAGTATCCATATAGTTATTAGCTTTATACAATGCGAACAAATGCTCTCCATCCTTATCCTGGGACTTTACCATCTACATTTTCTTTAGCAGCCACTTGCATGGAGTCTCTATCTGATTTTCTATATAGTGGTGTGTCATTTTAGGCACCTTCGGAGTGACATGAACCATCAACCAGGGCATGCCAACTGTTTCTACTAAATGGAGGTTTGAAAAGACAAAGAACAATGACAAAAACCAAAATGAATGACTTAATGAGTGAAGACTGAACGTTGAGTCTTCAGCAACTGCCGACCAAATGAGGCAAAATGTAAGGGGGCAACCATCAAAACACAGACAAGTACTGTGAAATGGAGACATTAACATGGCCAAGCCCACTCTAACTTCACAATTTGCTGCTGGGTCTCAGCACAAAGAAGTAATAAGTGTTTGAGATTATATATCTGCTAATTACTCTGATCTGATCACTATACGTTACATCTATTGAAACATCATTATGTACCCCATAAATGAGTACAATTATTATGTCAACTTTTAAAGAATATAAAAACAATTTGCTGCAGGGATTGTCCTAAGCTTCATGGTCAAACAGCTCTCCAAAAGCTACTGCATAGGGCACTCAAATGTCTGCCCTAGCTCCCTGCCCCTCCCCAACACCCAGGCTCTCACCTCGATCTTGGGCAATGCTTGATTGGTTCATGGAAGGATGCATGATGCTGTCCGACTGGCCACTGGGTGGCCGAGGTGGCATCTGGTTGCCTGCTCCAGACAAAGAACAACATAAGCATATCATGGCTAAGCCTGGGAATTCTAACTAGGAAATCAATTCAGAGCTAGAAATGGCTCATGAAGAGGCCAAGTACCTCCCAGTATCACACACAAAGAGATCCAGCCAACAGGTTCCAATCTCCTTCTCCAAATGCTAAGGGGAAACTATGCAGGCATGAGCCAGAGATGCTTTCTCTGCCAGTGGAAGACTAGGGCTCCTTAATATTACTGGGGGCAGTCACCTTTCCCTCTCCCTAAAGCCCAGCACTTGAGGGTACCTGGCACTGCAGCAGGCGAGAGTGGTCCTGAGCGAGACTGAGCAACACTGGCGGGAGAGCCAACAGGGGACGGGGAAGGGCCTCGGATGCCAGGCAGGTGAGGGGAGGTATGAGGAGAGAAGGGAGACTGAGCTGGATTACTCTGCTCTCCTTGGCTGCTGGAAATCCCTGATGTGCTCACTCCAGGACTCAGAGCTCCTTCTGTCCCCATGGGGAGGTCATCTATTGAACCAGATAGATCCTAGAACATATATATAAGAACATGGATTAGTAATATTAGGCAGAAAGATTCTACTTTCAATAATCCTACTACTTGCTTAGCATTTTCCTTAAATAACCAAGAGCAAATACATCACACACGTTCTTTAGTCATGATACTATTTTTATTAAAAAAACATTTTTTTTTTTTTTTTTTGAGACAGAGTTTCACTCTTGTTGCCCAGGCTGGAGTGCAACGGCACGTCTCGGCTCATCGCAACCTCCACCTCCTGGGTTCAAGCAATTCTCCTGCCTCAGCCTCCCGAGTGGCTGGGATTACAGGCAAGCACCACCACGCCCGGCTAAATTTTTGTATTTTTAGTAGAGACGGGTTTTCTCCATGTTGGTCAGGCTGGTCTTGAACTCCTGACCTCAGGTGATCCACCCTCCTTGGCCTCCCAAAGTGCTGGGATTATAGGCGTGAGCCACCGCGCCCGGCCCTAGTCATCATACTATAACTTACATATGGCAAACTCTGTTAAGGACCAGGTGGAATATATATTAGACCTTTGTGGGCCATAAAGCCTCCTTCAAAACTACTCAACTCTGACACTATAGTGCAATAGTAGTCAGACAATATACAAACAATGGTGTGACTGAGTTTTGCTGACTCCTATTCTATCCCCTCAGAAGCAGATCTAGCACTTTCGTCTTCTTTCCCAGTCATAACTTCTACAGTCATAAGAAAGCAACTATTTCAGTGAGGCTTTAGTTCTTTTCTAATAGCAAAACTTTACAAAATGCTGCCAGGATGGCACCAGGAGCTACAAGAGAATGTTAACAAGTTTGGGAAACATTTATAGATCCTCTCTCCTTCTATTATATATTACAATGATGATTATTATTATAGATTATCATAGCCTCCATTTGCCAAGGACTCAATCCAAGTCACCATACTTTGCAACATAAGGGGTAGGAGGTAAGAAAGAGAGACATTGGATGAGAAAGACAATTTCTTAACTGCCAAGAAGGTCTGGGACTACACTCCTAACACCTGGTCTATAACAGTAATCAACAAATGTTTGCCAATTGAACAAATTCTGTTTTTTTCCCAGCTTTTATGTTTTTCAGTGAGAACTTGGTATTTATTTGTAGGCTTTGCTTGTCTTGAGTTAATCAATAAAGAGTTCACTCTAGGTCAACAAACTCCAGTATTAGCAAACAGGAGCTCAATATGAAAAATATTCACCCCAGAAAATGTACCCTAACTCCATCCCCTGCCCCATGTTCATTCTCTAGCAACATTACTTCAGGCTGGGAACTAACTGTAATTGAAGAAAGGATGAAAACCCTGATACTTAAATGGTAAAGAAAAGAGTTCTCTTAAAGAAACACACCGGGCCACGCGCAATGGCTCATGCCTGTAGTCCCAGCCTTTTGGGAGGCCGAGGCGGTCAGATCACTTGAGCCCAGGAGTTCGAGACCAGCCTGGGCAATGTGGCAAAAACCCTGTCTCTACTAAAAATACTCCCAAAAATAAGCCAGGTGTGGTGCTGTGCAGCTGTAGTCCCAGCTACTTGGGAGGCTGAAGTGGGAGAATCACTTAAGCCCAGAAAGAGGAGGCTGTAGTGAGCCGAGATTGTACCACTGCACTCCAGCATAGGTAACGGAGCAAAACACCATCTCAAAAACAAACAAACAAACAAAAACAAAACCGAAAACACCACACATCTCAAGGAGGAGGAGATCCAAGTTGGTTTGATTTGAGTCTATTCCTGCTCACACAAACAAGCTCACCCAGGAAAGATCGGCTGAAAGTGACTTTGACCCTAAGATCTGACAGTAACACTGGAGGTCAGAGGGCAGCTTTTAGGCTCTCCTTCAAGTATCCAAGCTGGGTGGACCTTCCACAAACCACTTGGGTACCTCATTAGGCTGGTAGCATTTCTGCTGAGCTCTTGGAGACAAAGTTTGCTCTGAAGGCAGGTAGGCAGGTGTGCATTTGTGCCTGTGTCCAGCTTTCCATGTTAGCTGAGAAGTCAGAAAATGCTAGCTTTCTTGTTGGTAAGAAGTAGGCCAGGTATGCCATAGCATACTTTAAAAATGCAATGAGAATTCGTTCCAGCATAGAATGATTTCAAGAGGCCAACCACAAGGTAACAGCAAAGGACATCTTCCTTTCTCGAAGGACTAAAGTACTTGGAGCTAGGAAGAGCCCCATGTTAATCCCGAGATAGAGGGATTACATCCTTGGTTCTTCTTTTTTTTTTTTGAGACAGGGTCTCACTCTGTTACCCCAGCCTGCAGTACACTGGCATGATGCCAGCTCCCTACAGCCTCAACCTGCCCAACTCAAGTGATCCTCTTACCTCAGCCTCCTGAGTAGCTGGGACTACAGGCACGCACCACCACATCTGGCTCTGTATGTGTGTGTACAGGCAGGCGCCACCATGTCTGGCTGTGTGTGTGTGTGTAGAGAAGGGATTCTGCCATGTTGCCCAGGGTGGTCTCAAACTCTTGGGCTCAATCCTCCCACATCGGCCTCTCAAACTCCTGATATGATAAGCATGAGTCACTGTGCCCAGCCCCATCCCTGTTTTGATGGCTAAGTTATACCATGGACATCTAGCCTCTGAGCCAAGAACAAACTAAAAGAGGCAGCAAGATGACAAGGAGAGCCACTGTAAGTAGAAAGGGTCTCAAGAAGCACTCGTTAGGCCCTACAGTCTATATCGCAAATTCCACAGCTCAATGCTGTTTTAGGGACCAGAAGGTTCCCTGACCCACTCCTTCCTACAGTCTCCATTCCTTATCAAACTGCCAGCTTCTGGTAATAAGAACTTTCCTGCTTACAGGAAAAAGAAGTGTATTTCAGAACAGAATAGGAATCAGGGATCCATCCATCAGACGAGAACTTGGTTCAGTTCAAATCGCTTTGAAAAATTATATGTTGTCCAGGCGTGGTAGCTCATGTCCGTAATCCCAGCACTTTAGGAGGCCGAGGTAGGCGGATTACGAGGTCAGGAGTTCAAGACCAGCCTGGCCAACATGGCGAAACCCGGGTGTGGTGGTGGGCACCTGTAATCCCAGGTACTCAGGAGGCTGAGGCAGGGAGAATTCCTTGAACCCGGGAGGTGGAGGTTACAGTGTGCCAAGATAGCACCACTGCATTCCAGCCTGGGTGACAGAGTGAGACTCCGTCTCAAGAAAAAAACAAAAAGTTTTGATTATTTTTGTCTTTAGTTATACAAGTAAAACAGGAACATTCTCATGATAAAAACATTTCAGATATTACAGGTGAAGCCAAAGTCCCCGACACCAAAGTTCCCCACAGCTGTCCTTCTGTTGCCCTCAACAGAGAAACCACTGTTCAATTATTTGGTGTGTATCTTTGTGCGTTTTTATTTCCTTTTTCTTTTTTTTTTTTTTTTTTGAGACGGAGTCTCACTCTCTTGCCCAGGCTGGAGTGCAGTGGCGCTATCGTGGCTCACTGTGACTTCCACCTCCTGGGTTCACGCCATTCTTCTGCCTCAGCCTCCTGAGTAGCTGGGACTACAGGGGCCCGCCACCATGCCCAGCTAATTTTTTTTTGTATTTTTAGTAGAGACGGGGTTTCACCATGTTAGCCAGGATTGTCTCGATCTCTTGACCTCGTGATCCACTCACCTCAGCATTTTTTTTTTTTTTTTTAAGAGACAGGGTCTCCGTCTGTCGCCTAGGCTGGAGTGCAGTGGCATGATCTCAGCTCACTGCAACCTCCACCTCCCAGGTTCAAGTGATTCTCCTGCCTCAGCCTCCTGAGTAGCTGGGATTAGAAAAATTAAATGTTTTGTTTTGATCATTTTTGTCTCTTGTTATACAAGTAAAACATAAACATTCTCATGATAAAAACATTTCAGATATTGGGCCGGGCGCAGTGGCTCACACCTGTAATCCCAGCACTTTGGGAGGCCGAGGCGGGCAGATCACAAGGTCAGGAAATCGAGACCATATTGGCTAACACGGTGAAACCCCGTCTTTACTAAAAATACAAAAAATTAGCCTGACGTGGTGACAGGCACCCGTGGTCCCAGCTACTCGGGAGGCTGAGGCAGGAGAATGGCATGAACCTGGAAGGCGCAGCTTGCAGTGAGCCGAGATTGTGCCACTGCACTCCAGCCTGGGCGACAGAGCGAGACTCCGTCTCAAAAAAGAAAAAAAAAAAATTTCAGCTATTATAGGTGAAGCCAAAGTGCCCCATGGCTGTCTTTCTGTTGCCCTCAATAGAGAAACCGCTGTTCAATTTGGTGTGTATCTTTGCGGTTTTGTTTTTTTTTTGTTTTTGTTTTTGTTTTTTTTTTTAAAGAGACAGGGTCTCGGTCTGGGTCTGTCACCCAGGCTGGAGGGCAGCAGTATAATCTTGGCTCACTGCAACTTCCACCTCCTGGGTTCAAGTAATTCTCCTGCCTCAGCCTCCTGAGTAGCTGGGATTACAGGCGTGCACCACCACACCCAGTTAATTTTTGTATTTTTAGTAGAGACGGGGTTTCACCATGTTGGCCAGGCTGGTCTCGAACTCCTGACCTCAGGTGATCCGCCCACCTTGGCCTCCCAAAATGCCGGCATTACAGGCATGAGCCACCACGCCTGGCCCCCCGGCTAATTTTTAAATTTTTTTGTAGAGATGGGGCCTTGCCATGTTGCCCAGGCTTGTCTCGAACTCCTGGGCTCAAGCGATCTGCCCTCCTCAGCCTCCTAACGTTCTGGGATTACAGGCATGAGCCACTGCCCCTGGCCTTGGTGTGTATCTTTGGACATGTACTGAAGCGCTAAGAGAAAAAAACAAAAACAAACAACAAGAAACAAAACAAAAAACCAAAACCCGGCCAGGCGCGGTGGCTCACGTCTGTAATCCCAGCACTTTGGGAGGCCGAGGCAGGAGGATCACGAGGTCAGGAGATTGAGACCATCCTGGCTAACATAGTGAAACCCTGTCTCTACTAAAAACACAAAAAAATAGCCAGGTGTGGTGGCAGGTGCCTGTAGTCCCAGTTACTCGGGAGGCTGAGGCAGGAGAATGGCGTGAACCCGGGAGGCAGAGGTTGCAGAGAGCCGAGATCGCACCACTGCACTCCAGCCTGGGCAACAGAGCAAGACTCCATCTCAAAAAAAAAAAAAACCAAAAAACCAAAACCCACCAACCACTCCTATCAGCTCAGGGCAACAACTGAGGAGGTCCTTTCAGCCACACTTTCAGTTAAAAAACCAGGCTCACCATAGATCCAAAAGGAGAATGCCCCTGGTCCACCTGAGGGATCCTAGGAGCCTAAAGAAAACCTTTGTAGCTCTTGGGGCTGCGGTCTCAGAACTCTGGAGGCATCTGTGGCTGGCAAAGAGGTGGCTTCCCCTTCTTCAGGAGAGCTGTCACTTTTGGTAAAGTGCCCTGAGCTTCTTGGAGAAAAAGTGCTAAATAAACCACTGTCAACAGTAGTCCCACCTGGCTGGGATGCCTGGGTATAGAAAAATACTGGGGAAGGAAGAGCATTAATCTTCTTATCTCTCTGATTTGGTTGGCTTGAGGCCAACCTCTCAAACTGTCATTTTCATTAGATGGCAACTGGTCAGCATCAGATAGTTGGTTTCAAATAATTTTAAGAGCCAAAATGTTAGCATAGAAAGGGGTAAATCATTTACGATTAACTACAGCTACCATTTAAGCATCTACTATATGCCAGACACTTAGCAAAGTTACCCAATTTTCTACAGTTCTTGGTTATAGATACTACTACCATTACCATTTTGGTTTTGGTTTGGTTTTTTTTGAGTCAGGGTCTGGCTGTTACCCAGGCTGGAGTGCAGTGGCACAATCTTGGCTCACTGCAACCTCTGTCTCCTGGGTTCAAGCCATCCTCCCACCTCAACCTCCAGAGTAGCTGCGACTACAGACACCTGGTTAATTTTTTTTGTATTTTTGTAGTGGTGGGGTTTCACCATGTTGCCCAGGCTGGTCTCAAATTCCTGAGCTCAAGCAATCCTCCTACCTTGGCCTCCCAAAGTGCTGGGATCACAGGCGTGAGCCAGACCCACCACATTACCAATTTGAAGATGAGGAAGCTGATGCCTAAAGAGATTGGATTACATGCTTAGGTCATCTGGCAAGTGGTGGAAGCCAGATTTTAAACCCGGGACTGCTGAACCCCATAGGCCATGCTGGCTTTCCTCTCTCCATTATGTTGTGACACTATATGAACTGAGGAGAAAGGTCACGCCTCTGAGTTAGGAAACCAAGGCCCAGCTTTTGGTACTTATCAGTTGTGACCTTAGGCAAACTGGCAACAAGCCAGGCTTCAGTTTTCTCACATATACAATCAGAGGGGGCTGGATAAATCTAAGTCTGTGACACCCCTGGGGCATATGCATGAAACCCCCCTAGCACCATATGGTCAGGGTCAAACGACCAGCAGCAATATTCTGGAATGAGAGATATAACAACATACCAGCAATATAAGTTCTAAGACATACCCACCAGTCCCAGTGGCTAGTCACAGTAAATATCTTTATTGGTAAATGGGAGGGAGTGGTAAGGGCAGAAGTCTCCAAAACATGTCCTGCCCCTCTATCTATATGAACAGATATTGCTCTCAGCTCCACATCCTTTTATTACACAGGACACACTTCTGCTTTCTACTCTACAAAAAGCCAGATGTCCGATTGTTGAGTCAGACCTCAATGTTCCTAACAGTTCAGTTTTCTACAACACATTTATCATTAATAAAAAGTTCAATCGGGCCACGTGTGGTGGCTCATGCCTGTAATCCCAGCACTTTGGGAGGCCGAGGCAGGCAGATCACAAGGTCAGGAGATTGAGACCATCCTGACTAACACAGTGAAACCCCATCTCTACTAAAAAATACAAAAAATTAGCCAGGCGTGGTGGCGTGTGCCTGTAGTCCCAGCTACTTGGGAGGCTGAGGCAGGAGAATGGCATGAATCCAGGAGGTGGAGCTTGCAATGAGCCGAGATCGCGCCACTGCAATCCAAGCCCCTATTCTCCCTGGTGAGGGATGCCCTTGGCATCTCAGGATTCTCAGGTTCTCAATTCTCCCAAAAAAGCCCACCTAACAGGCATCTTCTGGAAGGACTGGGGAAATAACTGTAGCAATGCCCCTTTAATGGGAAGATTTCTTTTCCTGGGTTTGTTCTCCTCCAAGTATAATCCTGCTGAGAGATGGGAGGTGAGGATCAGCCCACTCAGTGCCCTACCAGTTCCAAGGAAGCAGCAGGGCCAGGAGAATTTCCTCACGTGTTTCCAATGTGTTTTGTGCATTTTATTGCTCATCTACCATGCAGATCAAAAGCGCTGGAGCAGATCCAACTATTTCACACAGAATCTCACACTCCAGGCTGGCTACAGCCCTGAAAGCCTTCATTTCTTCACTTGAAATACTGCCCAATGTTATTTTGGGATGTGACCTGATAGAGGAAGCCCATAGGGACTCCATGACGATAACCGTTCCAGCTGTGATTGGTTGCCCAGCCCTAGTGAGTGCCAGCATGAGTTTGTCAGGCTCTGCTGACAAACAGAACTCAGCAGCTAACACCTTCTCTTCACACCACAACAAAACCATGCCTGAAATCACACAGTCCATACCTTATTTTGTGGGGTAGGGACGGTGGGGGTGCTGGTACTCTCACAGGAAGAACTGCAAGTTCTAAGATGAATTGGCTGCCCACTGAAGAATATTTTTAAGCAGGAAGGCACCAGATCAGGGTTAGAGGAGGGAAGTTTAAATTATCTCCCAATAGAGCCACATGAGGATGACATCAGTTCATTTTGCTGAGCAGGTTAAATGGCAACAGGTTAAGTATAAAGAATAGGCTCATGGCAATGCTCAGATTTAGGGTTTCCCCATAAATCTGGCTAAATCCTTGGGGAATCCCAGATGGAGTTCTTGTATCCATTTAGTTGGGAAAAGCTTTTGCTGAGTTGTGCTGATACTGGCAGGTAAACCACCCATCATGAGAACCAGGTAAATCCTACGCACATGCCTGTAGTAAGTGTGTGCACTGGGAACCTTGCAGCTCAGCCATCCCCACTTAAATGCCAATACTTGAATAAAAAATTCCATAATGACCAAATCTACACTAGTAATTTGTCAGTCCCTTATCCCCGCCCCGCCCCTAGGCTGCTCTCATGCTGAAGAATGGGAGGAAATCCTGAAGAACACAGAAGAGACTGGGAAACATAACCCATGAAGAAAAGGAAAAGGTAGGAGAGGAGGCAATAGCCTTAAACTCTAAGGAAGAAAAACTGAGACAAAATTAATTACTTAAGGCAAGTAAGTTTTTGGGAGACTTGGCTTTTCATAAAACCTTCCTTAAGCAACAATTTGTTGAGGGTAGCAGAGGAGAAGAGACTACCTCTACTGAACACTTGTACAATAAAGTTTCAGTCATAAGTTCTTTTTTTCTCCTTAGTCTTTGCTATAAATGTAAGAAAGAGAAATCTGACCCACCCCAGACTGGTAGGGACTCCAAGAGTTACAGAACTGCTGTGACATTATTCCACGGAGTGGTCTCAATCCAACAGATTAACTGCCACCTATGCATAGAGAGCAGGCTTGCCGATGTTAACTGAAATGCCAAGAAAGAATCAACACACAGAATAGGCTGCCTTTCACACCCGGTGGTAATTCCAGGTCAGAAGTTAATTAAGCAGGTACTAAGGAAGGGGAAGAAAAGATGCAGAGGTTGACACTACCCTTTTAGTGTAGGACCAAGCCCTATCACCTACATGGACTACCTCCATGGTTTGGAACAGCAGAAACTACTCCAGGAAAGGTTTAGAAAAATGTGTTTCCTACTTGCCCCCGTCAAGTTTCCAAAAACTTGGTTTGTATCTTAGAAACCATCGCATAGGATTAAATCCCCCACCAAACTCCCTCTTCTCTTTTTCTACATAGGCTATTGTTCTGAAGATAATGATTCATTCTTCCTGATACCTTTTGGCCACCTGATGGGGAAGACACAGGAGAGAAGGGTTAAGACTCTTCTTGTCTCCAAGAATGCTTTTCAGGGGCCCATCTCCAAGAGGAAACCCCCTATATACACATTAGAATTCATAAAGAAAGCTCTGGAGACCAAATCTCCAAATACAAAGGATGTTAGAAAAAGTTAATAAAGTTCCTTTATATCTTCCTTTTCAAAGAAAGCAGAATTGACATGAATATGTGACTATCACATATTTAACCCTAAGGTGAGTGGCTGACTCTCATTTAATTTTCACAATCATCTTCTGATATAGGTATTACCCCCATTTTAACAAAGAAGCAGGTTCAGAAGTGACTTACCCAAGGACAGACAGCTATTAAATAGACCTGAGGTTCAAATCCATTATTACTTTACACTCTTTCCATAAGGTATTAATAGAAGCTTGACATGATCAAAGGCTGGGTTCCATGCTCCAATAGAGGTAAGGCCAACAACCTATATCACCAGACATGCTGCGTGATTAGCTACTTGACTCAACTGGCTAACCTCACGAGGCTCACTTAACTCCTTTATTGAAGGAAAGACTTATACTAGATAATCAAACTCTACAAATCTGTGATGCTATGTGTTCCCCTCTGTCCTTTTTTTTTTTAGACGGAGTTTTGCCCTGTCCTGCAGGCTGGAGTGCAGTGGTGCAATCTCAGCTCACTGCAATCTCCGCCTCCCAGGTTCTAGTGATTCTCCTGCCTCAGCCTCCCGAGTAGCTGGGATTACAGACCCTCGCCACCACGCCCGGCTAATTTTTGTATTTTTAGTAGAGACAGGGTTTCACCATGTTGGTCAGGTTGGTCTCGAACTCTTGACCTCAGGTGATCCACACGCCTCGGCCTCCCAAAGTGCTGGGATTACAGGTGTGAGCCACCATGCCCGGCCCCCCTCTTTCCTAATTACTCTTGCTATAACTTTCAGCGTTTATTTCAAATCAGCCCTTTCACTGATAACCTTCAACTTCAACCTAATTTTTCTATGCTAAATTAAAGGGTACAGTACTTTTTCTCACCCCTGGGTTTTCTGTAGGGTACTTAATGTGTAAGAGGACAGAGGGCTGTGGGGAGGGTGACTTTGAATGTAGGGAAACAAGCAGAAGTCCCATGAAGGTAGAAGTCCCATGAAGGTAGAAGCCTGGTCTCTGCTGGGTATTCAAACTGAATATGTTCTAATGCTTTTATCAATCACAAGGGTGTGGCTCACAGAGAAAAAAAAAATCAAGATATTCCTGGCCTCTAGATGGCCTCCTCTTAGGCCACTTCAAACCCTCACACTCTCCTCCTCACCCAGCACTGCAGCCACCCTTCCAAACTGCAGGATGTTTGGGTTTTGTTTAGGGGCCCCACTCTCCAAGCTACAAGACGGGAAGGCTCCTTTCTAGAGGCTTTAAAAGCCAAGCAAGCTTCAACCCTCTGGCCACAGAGGTGCTCCAACAATAGGGCAACTGAGCTCTCCTTTCACACACATCAGGCTGGCTGGTTTCCCAACCACCAGAGTAGAATTGGCATTATAGGTACAACAACTAAAGGCTAAAATTGTTTTTTAGCCTTGGGAACTTCCAAGATGAAAACAGTTTTGTGGAGGCAGTGAGGAATCAGAAGCCTCCATGCTCCAAGCAGAGATCTGCTAGCCATTCTATTAAACCATCTATTTTGACCCAAGTCACAGGACTAGTTCCCTACTCTCACCCTATAGGCAGGGCACAGAGTTCCTCTGAGGCTCCTCTAGATGCAGTGTTACAGGACTGATGGCACTGTGTTCTATCCGCCCTTTTTCTCCACTAGCCTGTGGGACCAGAGCAAGATCAGGCTATTAGTGACCAGAAAGACGCCAGACACACAAACGACAAGATGCTTGATAAATGTTGCTCAATGAATTATCTACTCAAAAGCATCCTCTTTAGACACAATCTCTATTAGTCCTCTTTGTTTCCCTTAATCTCTATTCCCCCATCCTATACCCCAGTACCTGAATTCTAGGCCTCCACAAGGGAGGGGCTCTTGGGTGCTGGTATCAAGAGAATCGATTCTCCTGTTTAAAACTCAGAAGTACAACCCCGAATGGGTTTTGGCAACTTGGTAAGAGCTGTTGCTAGAACTGCAGCAGTGCAGAAAAGGAATGTCTGGAAAGGAGGCTGCCAGAGGCAGGGCTCTGTGTCACTGGAGAAATTTCAATCTAATTGTGAAAATACAAGAACGTGCTGTTCTAACCCACCTCTGCAAAATCTCTTGAGGCAGGTCTGACCCTCTGGGTGGAGGCTGAGGGCACTGCTGAGGTAAAAAGGTGGGGAGAAGAAAGACTGCTGGGCTGCTTGCATTCCTGTGGTGGTAGCCCCTGCAAACAGCGGCTGGGTCACTGCAGCAGCCATTGATTTTCCAGGGGTCGATATTCTACTCCCACAGATCTGCTCAGCCGGAGGTTTAATCACATCGAGTGCTTCTGCTCAACATTTCCCCTGTCGCTCCCCGCCGCCCCCCAACAAACCAATAAAACAAACACCAAACACAATGAGAACTGGCAAAGGATAGATGAGAAGGTGCTCCTCACAGCTGTCCCCTACCCCTGGAGAAACTCTAGGCACCAGCTCAAAGGGAGTAAATCCAAGAGAGAGCCAAAGCTACACGGGGCAGTCCACAAGACACTGCAGGGACAGACCCACAGACCCCAGAGAATTATTATTATTATTATTTTTTTTTTTTTGAGACGGAGTCTCGCTCTGTCACCGAGGCTGGAGTGCAGTGGCGCGATCTTGGCTCACTGCAAGCTCTGCCTCCCGGGTTCACACCATCCTCCTGCCTCAGCCTCCCGAGTAGCTGGGACTACAGGTGCCCGCCACCACGCCCAGCTAATTTTTTGTATTTTTTAGTAGAGATGGGGTTTCACCGTGTTAGCCAGGATGGTCTCCATCTCCTGACCTCATGATCTGCCTGCCTCAGCCTCCCAAAGTGCTGGGATTACAGGCGTGAGCCACTGCGCCTGGCCGAGAATTTTCCAAAAATAAAAATAAAAAAGATGATGATGATGATGATGATTCTGGAACTCCCATAGGCCACTAACTGGTTGAAACCCTGCTTTTCAGTTTGTCACAGTCCCCATCAGGCCTGTATAATACCATGTTACCTGCCTGACCAGTCACCCTGCCCCCCAAAGGCTTCTGTCTTATCCAGTCAGTAACCACTTTTTGGCCAAAAATGTATGAAGTGTTTTGAGGGTCACTAGTTAATAGACTCAAATCTGACAAAAAAAAAAAAAAAAAAAAGAATCTGGGTCAGAGCTGGGCCTGAGTTACAGCAGCCAAGAGCAGTGCATATTTATGGAATAGGGCTGTTCTAATCCCAGCAGGAAATAAGAGCACTGTAAAGCTGGAGAAGGCAAAGAAGTTAGGAACCCCCTACTTTCTCAAAGCCAAGCATTCCCTGTTAGGAAGGTCAACCAAACAGAGTTTGTTCTATTATGAAGATCATCAGCTATAATCTTAGAACTTGAGTAAAGAGGGCAGGAAAGGGGAGTGAGAGGAAAGGAACACAGAAAGCAAGCAGAGTTCTGGGTATGAGAAGTGTAATAAGGAGGGGGTGTTGCCTTAGGCTTCCACATCATCTGGCTCTCCTCTCTACAGCAAGCCTGGCTGCCCCTCAGAATTACAGCAACCAGAAAGCAAGCAAGGACAGCCAGGGAAGGCAAAGTTGGCACTGTGCTGAACATGGCTTAGAACTAGGGGCTGGATGGCCTCCTTGGTTTTGTAAACTCTTAAATGTATACTTATCAGTGGTCTTCCCTACCTTAGCCTACTGGTCTATATAAAATCCAAATATTTAGGGGGAGAGGGTGGAACAAACAGATCTGAGAGTGAGAAATGGATAGAATCTTAAACCAGAATACAACCTCAAAGGACTTTGAAAAGAACAACTCTGAACACAGGGGAGCTATAATCAAGTTCTAGAAAATAAGAGGGATAAAAATCCAAATATTCTTGATAATGATTCCTCTGAACATTGACCTATATTATTTGTTTGTTTTTCAGATAGAATCTTGCTCTGTCACCCAGGCTGGAGTGCAGTCGTGCAAGCATAGCTCAATGCAGCCTCAAACTCCTGGGCTCAAGCGATCCTCCTGCCTCAGCCTCCCAAGTAGCCAGGACTACAGGCATGCACCACCATGGCCAACTATTTTTTTTTTTTTTGGTAGAGATGGGGATCTTGCTGTGTTGCCCAGGGTGGTGGTCTCCAGCTCCTGGCCTCAAGCAATCCTACTGCCTCAGCCTCCCACACTGCTGGGATTACAAGTGTAAGCCACCACACCTGGCCACTGATCCCTTTCAGTCTAAATTTGGTTTCTCTTACCTTCCCCAAAATGTCAGGAAAAATTACTTTCACCCATCTCCATCTCAGTAAACAATATTCAATATTCTTCCCACATCAAAGCTGGCCTTAAGGGACAGGTTCGCTGACTCTCAAGATTAAGCCTTCAACCCCTAGTTCCCACCTTCAACAAGGCATGGATTCTTAGCTTCTTTGGGAAAGGTCAAATGGGAAGGAAGCTAGCAGCTTGGAGGTAAGCTCTGCCTCAAGGCAATCAGATTATGTCACAATACCAACCAATTCTATGCTGATAACAGGCAGGGAAGATGAAACACTTTCAGGCCATCGAGTAGGGGGATTAGGAGACCAAGTACTGGTCCCCAGAGGGATGGCAACAGAATACATATAGATTTCATCACAGCTTTCTAGTACGTTGTAGACACAAAGAAAAAAACAATAGGGCTAATTCTACGCTTGATTTATCAGGTATGGTGTTGGTTTTTTTTGTTTGTTTGTTTTGTTTTTTTGAGACGGAGTCCTGCTGTGTCACCAGGCTGGAGTGCAGTGGTGCGATCTTGGCTTACTGCAACCTCTGCCTCCCGGGTTCAAGCAATTCTCCCTGCCTCAGCCTCAGCCTCCCAAGTAGCTCGTATTACAGGTGCCTGCCACCACGCCCAGCTTATTTTTATATTATTTAGTAGAGACAGGGTTTTACCATATTGGCCAGCCTTGAACTCCCGACCTCAGGTGATTCGCCCGCCTTGGCCTCCCAAACTGCTGGGATTATAGGCGTGAGCCACCGCACCCAGCCCACACCCAGCTAATTTTTTGTATTTTACTAAAACAGGGTTTCACCATGTTGTCCAGGATGGTCTCAATCTCCTCACCTCGTGATCCACCTACCTCGGCCTCCCAAAGTGCTGGGATTACAGGCGTGAGCCACTGCGCCTGGCCAGGTATGTTGACATAGCGCCACACCTACCGGTCCTCCCTCCCCTCTGGGCCAAGTTTGAAGAAACAGATTCTCACCTTGGCTTAAAGGACCCTAGTGGTTTCTACAAAGATAGTATTTCTGGGTGGACTTGGCTCATTTCCTGTTCAAAAGACCCAAGTCCCCCCAAGGGCAGACATGAAACAGCTGAGCAACCAAACATCTGGGGGCTGGTTTTCTGGATTTTGGTTGATCTTTTTGAACAGAAAAGCACCAACAGCAAAAGAAAAGGCAAGGGGGAATAGGTGAAGGTGAGCCACTGTCACTACAACAACTGAGTTCATCCATGATGACTAAGGAATATCAGGACATTCTAGTTTTTGAGAATTCTTCCTTTCAGAGTAAATGCTTCTTACATCCTTCTGGAGAACAGAACTAAATCCAGAAGCTGTAGTATCATTAACTTTGTCTAGAAATCTAGAAATCTCAACCTCATATCTGTTCATAACTCCTTCCCTTTCTCCAAAGAGAATATGGAAGGCAAAGTCCATTTTCTGAATATGGCATTTTTCCTTTTCTATTTTTTTGAGACAGAGTTTTGCTCTTGTTGCCCAGACTGGAGTGCAGTGGCACAATCTTGACTCACCGCAACCTCCGCCTCCCAGGTTCAAGCGATTTTCCTGCCTCAGCCTCCCAAGTAGCTGGGATTACAAGCACATGTCACCATGCCCGGCTAATTTTGTATTTTTAGTAGAGACAGAGTTTCTTAATGTTGGTCAGGCTGGTCTCGAACTCCCGACCTCAGGTGATCTCACCGCCTCAACCTCCCAAAGTGCTGGGATTACAGGCGTGAGCTACCGCACCCGCGGCCTTTTCTTAAAGGATCTTTTTGCTGGTCTTGTACAGGAGTTGGTCCTAACAGTAAAAGCAACAGTAGAACCACTGGACTAGCAGTCAGAGAATCCAATGTTCTCATTTACTGAATGACCCTGGACAAGTCTCTTGCCCTTTCTGGGCCTTAGGTTCGTCATATGTAAAGTTGGGGGTGGGAGGAGAGACGGGAATGGGGTGTCAGTATTGTAAATATTCTGTTGGGCTAGTTCATGCAGCCTCCATTCTATTCTTTCTCTAATTGTAGAGGTTAAAAAGCTTAAAAACAAAATTTCCAAGAATCCCTTGGTTTTGGATACAATTCAGCTTCTGCTAATGAGAAGCTGACTCATGAGATTAGATCAAAGTAAGCAGAGACCATATTTCTGTCTCCTTTACTTGTTTCTGCAGGAGCATTTTGGTTCCATCCTCCACTTAACTGGGTGCTGGTTCTGGCAGCAGCAGCTACTGCTTCTTGATTCCAGTTTACTGATTCTGGATCACAGGTTTAGGGGTATGATTCAAGAGCAATCAATCTAATAGTAGCTCCGAGATAGACGTTCCCCTGGTAGGTCAAATCTAGGTTAAATCTGGGTCTGGTTTCTTGGAGGCCAAGCCTAGAGCAAGCTCCCTCACTCCTTCCAGTTGTAAGCCCAAATTCCCTATATTAAATCTCTCTCTTTTAAACATAGCTAGACCTAGGGTCCAGTACAGAAATCCTCTGACTCAGTATTATCAAATGATCCCAAAAGAGTGACTGTAAAGGAAGAGAAAAAAGATTTATTCACGAAGCATATTTTTTGTAGGAAATGGGCAAGAGGGGGGAGCCTTAGGCCTTTAAATACATTTGTCCAGGACAACCTCCTTCACTTCTTCCCTTTTTACAGCCTCACTGTACTTTCTCTCTCTCACCCTAAGCTCTGAGGGGGTGGGTGGGGGGTTTGAACTGCTCACACAGGATGGAGGGTTGAGTCAGCACACGCTTTCTTTTCCATCCCTGTTTTCTGCAGCCTGTTATTCTGCTGAGGATGGCATAACCTGCCCAACTCAAAATAAGTATCACCTGGGCTTCAGGGAAGCTTGGGCCAGAGAGGATACCAAGTGTCTTCTTGAAAAGTAGGAAATACATTTAAAAGCTCCAGGTACAAAAGAATCAGGACATACCAGTCCTGATAGCTCTGTGTACTAATAAGTGAGGACAAGTTTGGCCCAACTTAACTTCCTACAGCAGGGCTGACGACAAACTGAAAAACAAGGTAAAATTCAAACGGTGTGCTTAATGGGGAAGAGGTACTTCCAGCCAGACCTCTGTAGGACTAAGTGACTCAAGAGCCATCATACTAGAGGTAAGGCTCAGTTGCTTTTCAAAGATTGAGGCTGTTCCGAAGGAAACAAAAGGTTCCAGCAAGAGGAATCTGTGTGAGACACACAGGCAGGAAGCAGAGCTGAGCCACCAGCGACTAGAATAGAAACAGGAAATGGGCCCAGGAACAAGCATACAGTAATCTGCTGCAAGCAGCACAGGCTCAAGCAGTCAGCAGGCAGTATCAGGGTTGGAGCAGTGTGACTAAGATGGAGAAGCGGATTGGCCAGTCCAGCCCAGAGAACCAGTGTTCTAGAGAAGGGATGGCTACATGCACAGGGTACATGCTGCTCTTAGCAGTCTGGGCAGATATGACAGAGGGGGTGGGGATTTCCTTTTCGAGACTCTGAGAGAGCACCTGGGCTATAATTCAAGGGGAGCAGGCACAGCTACATGGTCAGCTATAAAGAAAACAGGTCACCAACCTCAGAAAGACCCTGCTTCTCTGGTTACCAAAATCGCTAGTGACATTTCTGTTATCTTTTTGAAAATCAACCATCAAAAACCTAGATAAGGACTGTGGGCCCTCTCTCCTTCTATCATGAAATGAACAAAAGGGAACAGAAACTGTGTAAAATTAAAATCCTTCAAATGTTCTAATTTTTTTTTTTTTTTTTTTTGAGATGGAGTACTGCATCCTCTGCCTCCCGGGTTCAAGCGATTCTCTTGCCTCAGCCTCCCAAGTAGCTGGGACTACAGGACCCCGCCACCACACCTGGCTATTTTTGTATTTTTAGTAGAGACAGGGTTTCGCCATGTTGTCCAGGCTGGTCTTGAACTCTTGACCTCATGATGACCCGCCTCAGCCTCCCAAAGTGCTGGGATTACAGGTGTGAGCCACCGTGCCCAGCCAAATGTTCTAATTTTTAAAGCATTTATTGAGAGGATTTGTCACTCCTCTCAATAAACCTGAACAACAAAACGTCAGCTCCCAAAGCTCAACTAGGTAGCAAGAATCTAGGAGGTATTCAACAAAGGTTTACGAATATCTGCCTGTTCTGGGCACAACATGACAGATGTCAGATACAGTTCAAGCAGAGGTACCAGCATAAGGCTATGCCAAAATGAAAATGGGGAAGAAGTCCCAGAGAGGGTATTTCAGCTAGGTTTTGAAGCCAAAGTAGAAGTTTGCTGAGCATGACAGAAAGAGAGAGAAACAGATATACATCCTAATCAAGAGGACCAGGAATTGTGAGGAGCTTAAGGTACAAATGAGTGGCTGGAGATGAAGTTGCAGAGGTATGCTGGGAACTGTGGATGGCTCCACTATGGGCTCTGAACTGGGTAAGGCACTGGGAGCCAGGGTCCCCAAAACATGCACGAAACAACTGGTGGTGGTCTCCCACACTCAGAGATTACTTAAATATTACTGGATACAATCTGTAAAATTTATGACGTTCCAAAGCCCCAGCTTGATATTTTTTATATTTCTGAGACAGTCTTGCTCTGTCACATAGGCTGGAGTGCAGTGGCGCGACCTCAGCCCACTGCAACCTCTGCCTCTTGGGTTCAAGGGATTCTCCTGCCTCAGCTTCCTGAGTAGCTGGGATCACAGGTGCATGCCACCACGCCCAGCTAAATTTTTATATTTTTAGTAGAGATGGGGTTTCACCATATTGGTCAGGCTGCTCTCGAACTCCTGACCTCATGATCCACCCGCCTCAGCCTCCCACAGTGCTGGGATTACAGGTGTGAGCCACCGTGCCTGGCCTACCAGCTTGATATTTCATTTGAAAATTTTACTCTCAGCTCTCAGGGTCTCTGTGCTTCTAAAACCATTAGACATATGAATCACTTAGAGATCTTATTAACAGAGTTAGATCCAATAAATCTAGGATGGGGCCTGAAAATCTACATTTCTAGCAAGCTTCCAGGTGATGTTGGTGCTTCTAGACAATGGACCACACTGAGTAGCAAGGATCTAACTGATTAAAGTTAGCATTGACCAGGACGGTATGTTCTAAGAAGACAGACACAGAACAGGGCTTGCTCTCATTCAACACAGGAACCAAATAACCAAACTCTAGTCAACGGTTCACTGTTTGAGGCGATTCCCTAGTTGGCTAGTTCCTCCAAGCAGGTCCTATAGGTTTGGCTATCTTTCCTACCACTTGCTTTTTCCACAGCTCATCTGTGCCTCCATCACAGGGATGCCTGGGAAAACAGAAGTAAAATGGAAATCCATTGACATTCCTTTTAGGACAAGTCTAGCAAATGCTAAATGGCAAAGAGTTGAGTCTTTTGCCTAAAAATGAAGAGAGGATCAGATTGTCCATGTCTTTCCTCTACTGGTGGGATGCTGGAGGAAATATTTCACCTGAAATATCAGAGCTAGATTCAAATCTTGATTCTGACCCTTGGTTTTTCATATGTAAAACAGGAGTGGGTATTCTGTACCTTCCAATTCTTTTCTTTTCAGAATAACTGATGTTGACTGTAGCTCCTTGCCTGGCCTTAATCCTGCCCTCTAAAGTCTGGATTCTATAGGGACAGCATAGCTCCCTCGCATTTCCTCTTTCTAGACCAATGTAATTCCAAGATCTCAGCATCTGAGAGCATTACAGAAGTAAAAATATGAAGGGTAATAGCTAAGATGTTAAGTGAAATCTAAAGAATGGCTCAGAAACTCAAGGGATAATTTGATAGACATTACAAATCCTAATTCTGTTCTCCACCTCCCTCCTGATATCAATAACATTCACTCCTACCTAACCTGAGGAAATGAGTATGATCCAATCTTCAACAACAGTCTTTAAGATTACCTTTTTTTCAGCCAAGGGTATAGCGTCCCTTAGAAATTAATCCAGTGGATGCCTTTGATTCCTTTTTCTCACAACTCCAGAAAGATGTGCCTGTTTATACCCTCCTAATATTCTGCCAGCACCTTCACTTTTCCCTCTTCCATCTGCCTTATACACATGCGGGTCTTTGGGATGAAGCGGAGGAATTGGACTGATTCAGCCAGACTCTCCTTTTTCTCAGTGCATTTCAAGAGTGCTCTTTCCCTTTCCCTTGCTCATTTCCTTTTCTCAAGCCCTCAGAAATCAGGCCTTTTCCTTATCTAAAAAGGATCCCAATAAAATGCTTTATGACAAACCCAACTACCTATTTTCTTTGAAATATAAATTTGACTTCGTCCCTCCTCCCTTGGCTTCCAGAAATATTACACAATCCTGGTCCTTCTCCGATCTCTCCAACTCTGTTGGCTGCTTCTACCTGATGGCCTCCGGCATCGTCCAGAGCTCCATCTGGCTTCTATCTCTAAACTCCAGTTTAGGAGGCCTGTTTCATTCCATGGTTTAACTATTAACTACCACACAGATAACTCGCAAACTTGTATCCAGACTCAGGTCTTACCCAAGTTTCAGTTTCTTATCTCCAACTAGAAACTGGACATTTGTTTTCAGAAATCTTACTATATTATATTCCACAAAATAAATATGGAATTTAACTTTTCCTCAAAAATGAAGACTCCCCCTGCCCACCAGTCAATCAAAATCTTTAAATATTCCACCACATAGAACCCACTTATTCTCAGTCCTGTATTCTTTCCTGCATGTTCCACATGTGGGAGCAGGTGGCTATGCAAATGAGACAGAAGGACCAGAACTCCATACCTCTTGCCAGAAGCAGTTCTACGGTTTAACTTATTCCACTGCTTTAAGACTCTCCCGTTTTCAAAGCATACTACAAACTAATGGATCATTTTTGTAAAACATTAGTTTTATCACATGATTGCCCCAGTTACCTATCTGCAAGGCCATAAGATCAGATCTAAATGGCTTAAGCTCAGCAGGATCCCTGTGATCTAGCTTTCCTTCCTGTTACTTCCCAACCCTGGAAGCTGACCAGCCCCCAAGTATCTATACTGCACCTCATCCCCATCCCTGCATGGCCTCTGTTCAAGCTGGACTTTCCCTTTGTAACCACTTAAATACATCCACATCTAGCTCATACTGACTGAACTTCAACATGACTTCTTCCTTCAACTATTGAGACATAAATGGATCAGTGACTTCACCAAACTCTGACAGCACTCATTATAACATACAGGCACATGGTCTTCTGTTTTATGTCTATTTTACTAATGAAACACAGGAGGATCCTTTAGGAATCATCGTATCATATTCGGAATCACGGACCCAAGAGTTCAAATGACCTCAGAAGTCACACAAGTTCAACCCTCGTCAAATGTCTGTTTGTCTTCTACATAACACCCACAGCAAAAAGTGTGCCAGGTTTTACTCTAGGGACAGGAAACTTACCTATATCTCTCCTCATCCTCCAGATTCCAAAAAAATTTACTTATATGTCACACTTGGACTTAAATCTACAGACAACACGTAGCCAGGTTTTAAAGCATTAACATAACTTGGCCAGGTGTTTTTTTTTTGTTTGTTTGTTTTTTAGATGATCACTCTGGTGATTATGCTGAGGACAGACTTGGAAAGAAAAGAGGAAGAAAAGAAACAGAACAGTCAGAAGTTTGTGGCAAGACACCAGGTGAGAGATAACAGGGACCCGAAAAAACAAAAGGCAGTGGAGAAAGAGAGGGGAAACCAGATTCAAAAGCAAAAACCATTTCTGTGGTAGACTAAGATTTGGTGACCAACTAAGTTCGGCCCCACTAAAGGAAGGGATCCAGTGATGAGCACCACAGAGCAGAGGAGCTCCCAGGGTGGTACTGGCAGGGCAAGGGCTCCGTTACCCAGGAATAAACTGCACTGAGGCCACAGCTACAGGAAGTCTAGTTTCTTTCAAGTCTCTTTTCTTTCTACCATTCTTAACCCACAGTGTGCCTTCCAAATAATCAAGAGTCAAACTATAGTGTAAATCACCACTATTATTCTAGTTACTGCTGTGGCTTCCTAGTCTAGTACTTCTTTTTCCTTCCCTTTTCAAAAGGTTACTACCTACTTCAGTCTCATTCCAATTGTGGTCTTCTGAACTGGCAGCATCTGTACCACTTCAGAGCTTGTTAGAAATGCAAATTCTTAGGTTCCCAGCCCATACCTACTGAATCAGAATTTCTCAGGTAGAGGCAGTAATTCAGGTGATTCTTAACACTTGCTAAAGTTTGTGAAGCACTAGCTAACCTCTTCAGATCACAGCTTTCAATCCTGTATCCATTTTCCATTACTTTATCCTAGGTATACTTTCAAGACCAAAATGTAAATTTACAAATGTGTCTCAGTAAGAAAAGTTACAGAAGCTGGGCCGGGCGCAGTGGCTCATGCCTGTAATCCCAGCACTTTGGGAGGCCGAGGTGGGTGGATCACAAGGTCAGGAGTTCAAGACCAGCCTGGCCAAGATGGTGAAACCCCATCTCTACTAAAAATACAAAAAAATTAGCCAGGCGTGGTGGTGGGTGCCCGTAATCCCAGCTACTCAGGAGGCTGAGGCAGAGAATTGCTTGAACCCGGGAGGCGGAGCTTGCAGTGAGCCCAGATGGCACCACTGTACTCCAGCACTCCAGCCCGGGCAACAGAGACTCCCGTCTCAAAAAAAAAAACAAAAAACAAAAAAAACAAAAGAAAAGTTACAGAAGCTGGGCACAGTGGCTGACGCCTATAATCCCAGCACTTTGGGAGGCTGAGGTGGGTGGATCACTTGAGGTCAGGAGTTCAAAACCAGCCTGGCCAACGTGGTGAAACCCTGTCTCTACTAAAAATACAAAAACTAGCCGGGAGTGGTGGCGCACACCTGTAATCCCAGCTACTCAAGAGGCTGAGGTAGGAGAATCGCTGGAACCCGGGAGGCGGAGGCTGCAGTGAGCCAAGATCATGCCACTGCCCTCCAGCCTGGGTGACAGAGCAAGACTCTGGTAATACAGTCAAGCTGCTCCTGTCAGATGTATACTTCCTGAATGAGCACTATAATGGACGCTGCTCAGGTTTGTCTATTCAATAAGTTGGAGCCTACTATATGCCAGGCACTATGGCAATAAGCAACCAGATGCCAGGCACTATGGCAATAAGCAAGACAGCAAGTCAGTCCTCAATGAACTTGCATTAAATAAGTAATTTAAATTACACTTGAGATAAGTACTAACAAGAAGTATGGGTGCTGAGAATTTACTATAGGCTGGGCACCGTGGCTCATGCCTGTAATCCCAGCACCTTGGAAGGCCGAGGCGGGTGGATCACCTAGGTCAGGAGTTCGAGACCAGTCTGGCCAACATAGTGAAACCTCGTCTCTATTAAAAATACACAAATTAGCCGGGTGTGGTAGCAGGCGTCTGTAATTCCAGCTACCTGGGAGGCTGAGGCAGGAGAATCATTTGAACCCGGGAGGCAGAAGATGTTGTGAACTGCGATTGTGCCACTGCACTCCAGCCTGGGTGACAGAGTGAGACTCCATCTCAAAAAAAAAAAAAAAAAAAAAAAAGTTTACTATAGCAAAGGAACCTCATACAGTCTGGAATAGATCTCTACCTGCAAAACGGGATTCACCTGGGACAGCTGCTAACCACACCAATGCCCAAACCCCACATCAAACAAATCAGAACTCTGTGAACTCTGGGCATTAATTTTTTCTTTTTTTTTTTTGAGACGGAGTTTCGCTCTTGTAGCCCAGGCTGGAGTGTAATGGCACCATCTTGGCTCACCGCAACCTCTGCCTCCCAGGTTCAAGCGATTCTCCTGCCTCAGCCTCCCTAGTAGCTGGGATTACAGGCATGTGCCACCATGCCCAGCTAATTTTGTATTTTTAGTAGAGATGGTGTTTCTTCATGTTGGTCAGGCTGGTCTCAAACTCTCGACCTCAGGTGATCCGCCCACCTCAGCCTCCCAGAGTGCCGGGATTACAAGCGTGAGGCACCGTGCTCGGGCCTGGGCATTAATTTTTAAAGATAATACACTCCCCCGGGTAATTCTAACATGCAGATACAGTAGAGAACCACTGGTCTTGGGCATCACATGATAGGTACTGGGGGCACAGAGGTCAATAACACAGTGCCTGCCTTCCAGGAGCTTACCATTTAAGTAAGTAGAGTCAGGACAGGCAAGGTGGTGCATGCCTATAATCCCACCACTTTGGGAAGCCAAGGCGGGCAGACTGCTTGAGCTCAGGAATTCAAGACCAGCCTGGGCAACATCGTGAAACCCCATCTCTACTAAAAAGTCCAAAAATTAGCTGGGCATGTTGACTCACACCTGTAGTCCCAGCTACTCAGGAGGCTGAGGTGGGAGGATCACCTGAACCTGGGGAGGTGGAGACTGCAGTGAGCCGAGACTGAACCCCTACACTCCAGCCTGGGTGACAGAGAGACCCCCATCTCAAAACAAACAAACAAAAAAAAGTAAGCACAGGTAGAGGGCATTGGCAAAATGCTCTGTCAAATACAGGATGGTGGCTTACCAAGAGGGATAAGTGATCCCAGAGAGCTATATAAAGTTTTACCTGTGTTAGCAAGGCTTGATTTCTACAGATGGGTACTCAGGTACTGAACTGTTCT
The DNA here is from genome assembly GCF_029281585.2 of Gorilla gorilla gorilla. NCBI lineage: Eukaryota > Metazoa > Chordata > Mammalia > Primates > Hominidae > Gorilla > Gorilla gorilla. Next base: position 213,206,347 of record NC_073224.2, read on the forward strand.
TTATAGTTTTTGTAGGCCTTATATATTGTGCAGGGTTTTTTTTTTTTTTTTTTTTTTTTGAGACAGAGTTTCACTCTTGTTGCCCAGGCTGGAGTGCAATGGCATGATCTTGGCTCACTGCAACCTCTGCCTCCTGGATTGAAGCAATTCTCCTGCCTCAGCCTCCCGAGTAGATGGGATTACAGGTATGCACCACCACGCCTGGCTAATTTTGTATTTTTAGTAGAGACGGGGTTTCTCCATGTTGGTCAGGCTGGTCTCGAACTCCAGACCTCAGGCGATTTGCCCACCTCGGCCTCCCGAGCCACTGTGCCCAGTCTTTTTTTTGAGACAGAGTCTCCCTCTGTCACTCAGGCTGGAATGCAGTGGCACAATCTTGGCTCACTGCAATCTCCGCCTCCCGGGTTCAAGCAATTCTCCTGCCTCAGCCTCCTGAGTATCTGGGACTACAGGTGCCCGCCACCACGCCCAGCTAATTTTTGTATTTTTTAGTAGAGACAGGGTTTCACCATATTGGCCAGGCTGGTCTCGAACTCCTGACCTTGTGATCCGCCAACCTCGGCCTCCCAAAGTGCTGGGATTACAGGTGTGAGCCACCGCGCCCAGCTATACTTTTTTTTTTTTTTTTTTGAGATGGAGTTCACTCTGTCGACCAGACTGGAGTGCACTGGTGTGATCTCCGCTCAATGCAACCTCCGCCTCCCAGGTTCTAAAGTGATTCTCTTGCCTCTGCCTCCCGAATAGCTGGGACTACAGGTACCCGCTGCCATACCTGGCTAATTTTTTATATTTTTAGTAGAGACAGGGTTTCACCATGGTTGCCAGGATGGTCTCGATCTCCTGACCTCGTGATCTGCCCACCTTGGCCTCCCAAAGTGCTGGGATTACAGGCGTGAGCCACCACGCCCAGCCTTTTTTTTAAAGGTAAAATAACAATGGCCTTTAGTCAATGAAGTCATCATAGAAGTTATTTAAGCTGCGTCTTGAAGCTTGATTAGGTAGTAGTTTTCTGAAGGAACAATCTTTAAGATATAGTCTGAAAGATGAACAGGAGGAGTTGAGGGGAAAAGTATGAGGCAAAGGGAAGGGTGTGTGCAAAGGTCTGAAAGCAAAAAATAGCATATGGTGCCTTAGAGAAACTGAAAGAAAGCCAAGAGCAAGGCAGAGAAAAAAGAATAAAGTAGAGGTTCTCAAAGTGCCATCCCTGGTCTAGCAGCAACAGAATCACAGAGGAACTTGTTAGAAATGCACATTCTTGGGCCCCACTCCAGACCTACTGAATGAGAAAGACAGAGGGGATGGGAGCTGAGAGGGAACAGCAATCTGTGTTTCTGATGTCTAACATTAAAGATTCTGGATTTTAGGCCGGGTGAGGTGGCTCACGCCTATAATCCCAGCACCTTGGGAGGCCAAGGCAGGTGGATCACCTGAGATCAGGAGTTTGAGACCAGCCTGGCCAACCTGGTGAAACTCGTCTCTAATAAAAATACAAAAATTACGTGGGCGTGGTAGAGGGCGCCTGTAATCCCAGCTACTCGGCAGGCTGAGGCAGGAGAATCACTTCAACCTGGGAGGCTGAGGTTGCAGTGAGCTGAGATCGTGCCATTGCACTCCAGCCTGGGCAACAGATTGAGACTCAGTATCCAAAAATAAATAAATAAATAAATAAATAAATAAATAAATAAATAAATAAATAAATAAGTTGGGCGTAGTGGCGAGCACCTGTAAACCCAGCTACTCAGGAGACTGAGGCAGAAGAATCACTTGAACCCAGGAGGTGGAGGCTGCAGTGAACCAAGATCGTGCCATTGCACTCCAGCCTGGGCAACAAGAGTGTGAAACTCTCTCTCTCATTAAAAAAAAAAAAAAATCCTGGATTTTATCCTAAGATTAACAAAAAAATAATTGAGAGGTTTAAATATAGGGATAACATGATCAGGATAATAGCACCCAAATGGCTTGGCATCAATAACTGAGCACAGACTCCTCAAAATTTAATTTTTGTAATATTCAAGGGTCACAATCACAATGCCTTTAGGGCCAGGAAGGTAACGTGAATGAGTAAGGAGAGCAATGTGAAATCTGAGGGGCTGCTCTCCAGCCAGCCTGGAATCTGCTCTGGTGCCAATAGGTACCTCATAAACATTTGTTTAGTGAAGCGATGCACTTGCAAACCTAGGGATCCTTTAACACAACTGGTTAAGAAAGGAGAGGGCTCTTGTAGGGAATCCAACTTGTCATTTCTTCAGATGGGGCTGCTTCCTAGCCTGCGTAGGCTAATCTGGCATCAAACCAAAATTTCAAAGAATAACGACTTTTTGATGCCTGCCCAAGTAGCAAAGGGATAAAAAGCAATTCAAAAAACAAGATGCCAATAACCCAGCCAGCTTACCTCCCACATGGAGCTTCTACCACTGAGCAAATGACCCATTTGGATGAATCTTTAGAAAAAGCCCAAACTTGGGAATGTTCCTTGTGATAGCCTTCCCAGGAACAACCATCCCCTGGGCCTAAAAGGCTGCCAACACCTTCACCTTCACTTCAGTGGGTCAGATAAGAAGTTCTTAAGATTCCCAACCCTTACAAGGCATGTAGCATCTCTGGATACGAGCCTTCTCAGGACCAAAAAAAAAAAAAAAAAAAAAAAGCCAAATACAGATCTATCAAAAGGTCACCAGAAGCAAGCAAAAACTTTTTGGAATGAAGCAACTTACAGCACTGACAGAAATCCACCGATTTGGGTTCTTGACACAATAGCACCTCACCCAGATTTAGCCACAGACCACAGATGATGAGGGAGTGGTTACACATTCTGACTGAATCAGGTTAAAAAGCACATTCCAATGAAGTTCAGGATGCAGAAAAGGATTGCAACAGACACTAATGAGAAGGGAACAAAGAGTGATCACTTTATTAAGGCACTTCCTTCCCCCAATTCCTCAGTTGAGAAAGTCAACAGTCTCAGACGTCCTATCTGCATTCTGGCCTCAGAAGCCTGAACACCAGGTACTAAGGGACTCTGCAGACCTTGCCCTATTGAGGTGTCTCAGAGACCTTCAGGGGAATCCATGGGAGGCTTCACGATGAAGAGAGTTCCCGCCTTCTGCCTATTTCTTAGAGATCCTGAAACCATTTCTCTCAGGTCAGAATAAATGAAGACACATGCTTTACATCCAAGTAGAGTCAAAATTCCAAAAGATTCTTATCTGGGTATGTGGCTGAATTTCCATTTCCTAACTGAAGCAGGATTTCTCATGGTGGGTTTGCTACCCACCATCTTACTAGATGACTAGATTTCAGAGTAGCCTATTTTATTTCTGTGCCCAGCAGATTAACTTTCAGAGGCTGAGTAACTTGCCCACAGAGCTAAGACTAACAGTTAAGGTTCCTACAACCACCTAGTATGGTGTTAACTGCCTTTCAGGTATAAAGCACAGTCCCAATGCCCTCTGAGGCGATGATTACAAAGGCTGACATTTATGGAGTGCCTACAATGTGCAGTGCTCGTGTGCACTCTCTAGTAACCTATTTAATGTTCACCACCACCCCTATGAAACAGAGTTGGTGGCAGAAGCTAGAGCCAGGAACTCTGGCTCTAGAGCCCAAGTTCTTAATCACTAGACTATACTGCCTTTCTCAGGATATGGTCAGTCCATCCCATAAATAAGTACCTGATTCCATAACTAAGCACCTGGGCATCAAGTACTCTACCAAAAAAAAAAAAAAAAAGTATTCACACAAAATCACCACCAGAAAAACTGCTTTTGCTCCAGCCACGCTCAATGTGACAATGCATGCGAATTACTCCAGGGTCCTACCTTATAGCTAAACATTAAGCCAAAAACCTAAAAATTAAGCCTGTAAGAGTAAAGTCAAGAAACTGATATTTTTCTCAACTTTGATGGAGAGCAGACAGTGCTTCTGATATCTCCATCTTCTCTGCCCCTCATGTGGGTCCATGTCTAAAAGCACAAGACTTAAAAAGACAAAAACAAACTAAACAGATCACAAACCTATTCCCTGGGCAGGGAGACAGAATAGACATCTACAAGTCAGCCTTTAAGTTCCTTGAATTCAAGAAATAACTTATTCATTTAGGTCAAAATTAGCTAAACTTCAAACCAGAAACTAACTAGTTTGCATTGGTTTCCTCTCTGCCCCTATCACCTTTCAGAAGGTGCAGAAATACTCACAGGCAAGCTGGAGGGTCTTGACTGAAGGCTCAGGTTCATATCTTCTTGCCCTCCCTTACTGGAGGTCATTGAGGGGGCTGAGGATGCCTGAGACCCAAATGAATCTTGAGATAGCTCCTACAACAAGAAAAACAAAAGCTGTGATGGCCTGGTATTGATAAACCAGGCAAGCTTACTTCACTGTGAAAGGGTTATGGGACTGTCTCTCATGAGTGTGAGAGAAAGCCCAGTTGCGAAAAGTATTATGTGAAGGCCAGAAAAATCCAAGCCGTGACTCGTAAGAATGTCAACAGTGGACTCTTTCTGACAGAATTGTCATCCATTTATTGCTGCCTACAGAGGGCTGTTTCTTGGGGTTAAATGCTAATGTCTGGCCAACTTCAAGTTAAATTTATCAAGGAATGAGACCAATGAAACCACAAAAAAATCATGCTAGAACCTCTGCATTAAAATGAGTACTGCTTCATTCAAAGACATCACCTTGGGACGAGATATTTATTCCAACAGTGCCACCAATACATAAACTTTTTAGTGACCTGTCATCACTCAGTCATCTCTCTTCTTTGGGCTCCACAAGAATAAAGCCCCAAATGCTATTTTAGGCTCTATTACCTACATCTTGTTCACCAGACATAACTCCAAATGAATTTTTGCTATTTCCCCAAACAAAATCCACCCACAAAAAATAAGATTTGCCACCACTGAGAGTATTCTAAAGAATGTGGTATCAGCTCTGGTGGCAATTCCAAATGAAAGGATCCAAGTATTTTGAGCGATAGCAGAATGGAATGGCAGTTGGGAGTGAATGTACAGTACTGCCTCTCAAAGTGACTGTTTTGAAAAAAGACCAACTCACTTGGATGCTGAAGTTCTGATGTTGATTTACAAAATAAAATAAAATAAAATAAAATAAAAAAACCAGTCCCATTATCTTTAATTTCTTATCCATCTATGCAACTTTCCATTGCCCTATTTCTTCATCATTAAGGAGAGCTACAGGTCTTTATGCAGTTAAGGAGGTTATGCCTTTATTAGTTCAATCAATCCAGTTAGCATGTTTACCCAGAGTTTAATTGGTCTTTAAGTGCACGTTAGAGAACCACTCTGTACAGCAAAGTTCTCATGACACTAACCCCCAAGCTGTCTGTAGTCACACACAGGGAAGGGCAGGAGGCAGGGATATCTTACCTGCGGTGGAGGGAAGCGCTGCTGGGAATAGGCAGTTTGCTGGGACTGCTGAGACTGGGGCTGAGGATACGCAGCCTGCTGGGAGAGCGTCGAGGGTGCTGGCTGCTGAGGTTGCTGCTGCTGGTAAGGAGACTGAGCCTGTGGCTGTGAGTAGGGGGGCTGGCTCTGGGGGTGCTGCTGTGTCGTGGACTGCTGGGAGGGGTATGGAGCCGGGGACTGCTGATGTGGAGGCTGGGATGGCTGCTGGGAGTATGGAGGCTGAGAGGACTGGAGCTGTGGTGGTTGAGACTGTGGCTGCTGCTGATACGAAGGTTGGGCATGAGGGGTCTGGGACGGTGGTTGCTGGGAGTAGGGTGGCTGCTGCTGCTGAGGGTGAGGACTTTGCTGGTTGTAATATGGAGTCTGGCCCTGTTGACCATACCCGCTGGGGCCTTGTTGTCCATAAGGAGGAATCTGTAGGAAAGGAAAATATACTTTTAGCACTGACTCTCCTGCATGAGGAAAGATGAAGTGTTTTGTGAGAAGCTATGCACTGATGATGAGTATAGAAAGCAAGCATGCAAGGCCTCATACTTAGGAGGCCCAGGGTTTTTCTCTCACCCTGCCTAAACTGAGCCAGGAAGGACAGCCAAGCTGGGTTTTTAGGTGGTTTGTTTACAAGTGGACTACATTTATCCACTGAAAATTTACACTATTTACTATTTGGGCAACATAAGTTTAAGAGCAGCTGTTTCTACCAGTGAGCCTAACTCTTTTTATCATGGCCTAGACTGTTTTTATAAGTGTTAGGAATCTGTACCCTAACCACAATGAATAGTCAATAGCAGCCTGGCTCAACCAACTGAAAACCTAGGGTTTAGTAATTCAGACAGTGTGCAAATCACTAAGCTACTTTGGTTCTCTCTTTCATTTAGTTTTCATTCAAAAAAAAAATTTGACAGCCTACTCAATTACTTGTACCAGGCACTATTTTAGGCACTGGGGATATATTTAGTAAGCAGGCAAAAAAATAAAAAAATAAAATAAAATTACCTCATCTCTCCTCTATTGGAAAAAAGAGACAATTTTCTATATTAAAGGTGTACTTTGCTTTAAAGTCTTAGAAGTAAAATTTGTTTTATATTCTCTCCCTATTTTCAGTATGAGTATCACTCAAAGATAAATGATAGAAAACTTTGTCAATACAAAAATGACAATAAAGAGATAATGATGTGAATGGTTCGACAAAAGGAGATGGATAAGGGGAAATCTTAACATTTGTATCAATGCTGTTAACATCTTTTCTGTTTAATCTTCCCCTTTTCTTCTACTCCCAGTCACATTCATTTTGAACCAGAAGGCAGATATGTTAAAGGTATTCAGAAGCATAAAGGGCCTCTTCCGTCCCCAGGGCACATGATATGAATGGTTTTCCTAATAGTAGCAGTGCCTACGTGTTCAGCCACTGCTTTTCATCCCATCTCATTCAGAGATCACCACTCACTAGGTATAAGCTGGCCAGTCAGGTCAAGAGAAAAAGAGATATGTACCTGTGACCAGGGAGTAAGTAGTTTTCCTTGGAGCACACATGGAACGGTGCCTATAGCTTTGGCTTTGTTAGTAGCACTCTGTAATTAACTGAGCCAACAGGTCTACATTCCTGTCAAGAGGCTTGGAAGCCAAGGATACATTCTGATTCTATAGCTCACAGATCAGATTTTGGACAGCAACAAGGGTCAAGGTAATCACAATCACCATCTACCTGCTGTGTATAAGAGAGGCCGCCCATGGCACTCTGCGCCCGGCCCTGCATGGTCATCGGGTACCGCTGCGGGGTCTGGGACCCATATGGCTGCCCTGGGTACCCATGTCCTTGCTGCGGTCCTGACGGAGGTCCCTGTTGCTGCGAGTATGGGTTAGTCCCGCCATATGGCTGAGGTCTCATCTTGCCCATCTGATCCATTGGACTGGATGGCTACAAAATAAAGAGCATTTCGTTAACCTGAGCTTTGATGGCCTCTGGCCACTGAATATATAACCCAAGTACACAGGTTTTTTTAGTCTGTATGCTACAAAGAAATACAGTTACTTTGAAAGAGCAATGAGACCAACCTAGTAACCTTTAAGTCAACTGACCCGCCTCAGAACCGTAATTTTGTCATTTGAAAAATGAAAATACCACCTATTTGTGAAAACATGTTGTAAGCTAAAAACTACTTTGTAACTGTGGTACTGCTTGAGATCCAAGGGACAGGCCGGGTATAAACAAAGGCCCTTCAGTTGGTAGAGGACGGTGCTGCTATGCACTGCCATCACCTTGTTACACACCAAAATTGATGCTTCAATGCCATGACGGGGAATTCAAATACACAAACATCTAGATGTTTCTATTCTTCCAATAGTGGAAACTCTCCTTACACATCTATAGCCTATTTGCACTATGGCACAGTTAAATTTATGCTTTCTTCCAAATAAGCAAAGAAGCTAAGTGACAGCTGAGGGAATGGGAACTCTGAATTAAGAGCCTTGTGCATCTCAACTGAAAAGCTCATTTCCTTTAATATTCAAGAGCTTGAAGATATAAGAAAAACAGAACTTTTGTCTCTTTGAGAGACAAGAAGATTCAATGGTAGGCTGTCATGGAAGTTAAAAAAAAAAAGAGCAAGAAGACAGAGAGGTACAGCTAGCACCAATAATGAAAGCTCAAAATTCAATTCACAGGTATTTGATGCAACAGCTTTCTTTCCAGCTCTTTGTGGAGCAACAGGTTCAATCAGCTCATTCACTTTTTGATATGCCTTTATCCTACTGGCACTCCAGAGCACACTCTCCCCTGCCAGAAATATCTACCTATATCTATTGGTGGTGTGCGGGGAGGGGGAAGTTTCTCTAAGCACCTTTAAGACACACACAAGATGGAGAGTAGGCATGGGTCTGATATAAAACTTAAAAACTAGCTCTTACATTGGGGGTGAAATAGATACTGATACTCTAGGCCTATCACTAACCGTCACATGAAGGAGTTCAGTGGTTCATTGATTTTAGCATGCATCAGAATCACTTGAAAGGCTTGTTAAAACAGACTGCTAGAACCCACCTCCCAGGACTGATCTAGGTTATCCCTAGGGTTCCTTCCAGTTCTATTATTCAATAATTAATAAGCTATTCTATAATTTAAGCTGTTAAGACCTTAAACAACAACAAAACCTCCAAAATAAAGGAAGGGGACATCCAAACAATTCGTTCTCTGTACGTGTTTATTTTTTAATAATGCTATGAAGTGTTTTATAGTAGAGGAAGTAGAGCTTTCATGAAAGAAAACAGGTAAGACAATAAGCCACAGAGGCTGTTCTTCTTAATATCAAAGGGAAAAAAGAGAAGCAGAGTTATTTCTTAGGCTATATCTGAAATCTCAGCTAAATTGGTGAGTGATGATGGGAATACTCCTCCCCCATGTTTCTAAACTGTACAAAATCATAGTAAAACTGTGTCCCAAATCACTACTACATGTCAATATTATTAAAGTACTGTTGCCAACAATCCTAACTGAACAATTTTTGCCCAAGTCTTTCATCCATATCAGAAGCTCCAATAATGTTCCCTATCATAATTTTAGAGCTACATAGATTTTAGGGTTACTTAGGAAGTTCGAATTTAACAACAATTAATAAATAGCATATGGTTCTCCCCAATACACCTGGCAATGGAGCCAAAACATCACCATTCTCTCCTGTAAAGAGCTTGGGGGCTTACATGGCCATATCATGCCACATATCACACTGAGATCCTCATCTCATCACAGACTGCAGCTGCTGTCCATGTGGCCTCCAACTGGAGAGACTATTTTGTTGAACAAAGAGATCAGCCTGCTCTGGGTATCTCTGTCAGTCTAGGTCTCCCCACAACATGAGGGGCAGTCATTACCATGGTTACTATAGAGCTTCTAGAGCAGTAGCTATTAACCAGGGCTGCAGATTAGAATTTTCTGTGAAGCTTCACAAATGGCTAGGCCTCTCCCTAGAGATTCCAATTTACTGGGTCTGGAAGGGCTTGTGCTCTTCTCCAACCTCCTTAAGATCTTTGAATGAGTCTGGTGTATACTATTAGCTAAGAACCAGTGATCTAGAGAAGCACTGGCCAATAACATTTTCTGTGATGGGTAACTATTCAACACTTGAAATATGACAAAGGAACTAAATTTTTATTTTTATTTACATGTAATTAATTTAAATTCACATAACTACATGTGGCTAGTGGCTTATTATGTTAGAGCAGTTCTAGGACAATGCTGTTCCCAAATCACTTCCACCACTCCCTGGTCAATAATAGTTCCAAACTTCCTAACTACTAAATCCTGCACAGTATTATTACATAGAGCATAGTGTAGTAATTTAATAGACTTGGGTCCAAATCCTACCTCTCTCACCATCCTACCTTGAACACATCAGTTCTTTAAATGCACATAACACACTTCACACAGTGCCTGGTATTTAAATGTCCAATAAATGGTAGCGATTATCAGTAATGATAAAACAGTGCTTTTACTTGGCTCTAAAGCCCTCTACAATGTGAACCAGTTTTCCACATTTTTTCAGTCTCACTCCAAGATTCCCCACATACTGTACATGCCCAGCTCTGTGCAATGGCATCCTGCCCTGCCCTCCTGTCCACAGTGGCTTCTAGTAACAGAAACTTGACCTTTCAAAATGAAGCCACTTCCCCTATCTTCAGTACACTTTGATCTCTAACATTTCTAAATGCTCTACTGTAAATCCAGTTAGCATCCTAAGATTTAACACTTAGTTGCAGCTAACTATTCCAACTAACTGATTGCATTTCTCAAGACTAACTTCTGGGAAGCCAGAGATCAGGTGTTTTATCTTCAAAGCTCTCCCAAATACCAAAGTACAGAGCTTGGGCTCAGTGACTGTTCAATGTGCAATGCTGTCCTATTCCAAAAAAGGGTAGGAGACACTATGGGGACAAAGCCCAAATCAAACTATCTAGCCATAAAGCCAGGGTCATAGCCTAAATCTAACCCTAACACAGGGGTTATGACTTTGAAGGTAGAAAAAAAGTTGGACTCAAGTGAAAGATGAGAAAGAAGGATGAGAATATTCAAGGGAGAACAAGCACACTTTAAGAATAACCTGGCTGGGCGCAGTGTCTCACGCCTGTAATCCCAGCACTTTGGGAGGCCAAGGCAGGTGGATCACTTGAGGCCAGAAATTGGGAGACAAGCCTGCCTAACATAGCAAAACCTCATCTCTACTAAAAACACAAAAGTTAGCTGGGTGTGGCGGCACATGCCTGTAGTCCCAGCTACTCGGGAGGCTGAGGTATGAGAATCACTTGAACCTGGGAGGCGAAGACTGAAGCGAGCCGAGATCAAGCCACTGCACTCCAGCCTGGGCAGCAGAGCAAGAGTCTGTCTCAAAAAAAAAAAAAAAAAAACAAAATACAAAAAACAAACCCAAGGCTGGGCGCAGTGACTCATGCCTGTAAATCCCAGCATTTTGGAAGACTGAGGCAGGTGAATCACTTGAGGTCCGGAGTTCCAGACCAGCCTGGCCAATATGGTGAAACCCCGTCTCTACTAAAATACAAAAATTAGCCGGACGTGGTGGCGCACGCCTGTTAATCCCAGCTACTCAGCAGGCTGAGGCAGGTGAACCACTTAAACCCAGGAGGCAGAAGCTGCAGCGAGTGGAGATTGTGCCACTGCACTCCAGCCTGGGCAACAGAGTGGGACTCTGTCTCAAAAAAAAAAAAAAAAAAAAGTTTATACCAGAGAGAATTTCAGAACTGCAGGGGCATCCTCGTATACACTCCTTAAAAACAAAAGGCTAAGGACAAGTCACCTTTTCCTCTCTCACACGGAGGCCTGCGCTCCCAATTGAGTACAGCTACTTACATGAGGGCTATAAAGGGTTCAAGGAATGTCCCACCTCAACTTTAGGAAATCTTTGTAGACCAAAAGTAAATGTACATCAAAGAAATTTTTATTCTAAAAATAAAATTAATATGCTTCCTTTTTCTGGTCATCAGATTTTTGACTCCCTCCCATCACAAAAGTCTTATGATCAACAGAATATGCAGCTTATTTGGCAAACTAAATATATATTCAGTTCAAACAATCAGATTATTCTGATCTCATGTAAAAGTTAGACATCTGCTCAAATCAGAAGGGGAGGTGGGCAGGGACATAACTCACACTTATGACGTTTAAAACCATCGTGAAATATTTGTGATTTGCAGTTACAGATGAAATGCCATCTCCCAATCTCTCGTAACAGAGAAGGGGACTTAAATCTTCACTAATCAGTTTTATTGGAAAGTAGCAATTTCAGACCAGAAAAATCCCTACATGCAAGATACAAAAGCCAGTATCAGCAGTCTGCAGGCACAAGGCAGGGGATGGAAACTCCAAACCCTAGCTGCAAAAAGCCAGAGATTCCACTCTGGGAAAGACAGAGGAAATCCTTTCAATGGGAAACCACAGGAGTAGATTACTGTGATTACACTTCAAAAGCAAAGGCTCTGCCACAGAGACACATAATTGAGAGGAAAATGCTGCCCCTTGATCAGCAAAGTCGGGCCCCCTGCTATATACTCTCCTGCATTCATAAAAAATAAAAATAAAAAAGGGGGAAACAGCCATAAGAAAACTCCTCATCTCCATCTACCACTTACCACCTCCTTCCAGATCACTGGCCATGTTATAAACTGCCTGCCAAGTGAAATGTACCAAAAGATGCAGTTTAGGGGCATCAAAGGCAAGAACGCCTAGCAGCTTGTCCTTCTGAATATATTCAGAACAAACAGCCAGCAGACAGACCCCTTCCATAGGGAGTTCCCCTGCTCCAAGCCAATAGAATTACAAGACCCTCCAGACTAGTCGGCTACTGGAACCTCTTACTTCTTACTGCATCAAGGAAAACCAAAATGACCCCCAAAAACTGCTGAAATAACAGACTAGACTTTTAAGGTAGACCTGGGCTGAATGTCTTATAACCCAAAGTAACCACTTTGTGAAACTCACAGATTAAAATAGCTGCAAATTCTCCATCTGACCATGACCGAGGAGAGAGCAGAGAAGACAGAGCCAAGAACTCAAAACTTCTAAGCAGAGATATACCATTCACAAAAATGTACCACACCACGTGGCAGTGGCACCAGGAAAGAGAAACTTCATAATTTTATTTAAATAAAAGTCCAACTGAGGAAAGCTCCAGTTCCAATCCAAGGATATAGAAAGAAGTGACCAGGCAGCAACCCTAAGGAGCTAAATTTAGTACTCAACAGTGCCAAGGGCCAGCAAGAATAAGAACAGAGAGGGTTGGGCCAGGAGCTGCCAAAAAGGTGTCCATCAGAGAGGAGAAGTCTTGACCACTACTCATTTTATCATCCTAAATGCTAACTAGCTGGGGCTAGTGTAAACCTAGAGCTATAACCTTGGCTTTTGGACATTTAAGTATTATTACTCCTTGTGCTTTCAATTTATTCCTGGCTAGATTTGTTATATGACTTTTAATAATAACAATAAAAAAAATGCATCCCTGGCTCTTTAACCAAAAGAACCCCCCTAATTGATTCCCACAGTAATTAACCTGCATTTTACCTCAGAGAGCGGTAGTTAAGGAAGTCGGCACTGCTATTTATAACTCATCTCAAATTGAGGGCAGACTGCCTAAAATCTAACACATCCCAGCTGTACTCCTGTTTGAACTGGGGCCAAGGGAATTTTTTAAAGCAATCTTGGCACCGAATGAATGACACCAACAGTATGAGAGCGCGAGTGGTTGTGTTGTGGTGACGTAGCATTGGAGGTGGAATGGAGAGGGGGGCCAGTGTACTGTGATCCCTCTGGTGCATGCCTGCTGCTTGCTGAGTCCCAGTACAGTAAGCTGGGAACCGCCCACTGAGAGCCAAACACAGGAAAAGGCTTTTCCTGTGGAACGCCTTGAAGTGAGAAACACATGGCTAATCTGCATAAACTCGAAGCCACACCGCCCCTGCCAGGAAGGTTAGTGCTCGTAATCTCTGGCCATGAAGCTGGCTGCCTGGGAGGACTTGGACTGGCGCCTGATAACCCAGAAAGAGCCGAGAGAACAGATGGGTAAGGACCCCAGCAGAAAACAGCCCCAGGTCACATGACTCGCCACATGGCCCCGCCAGCACAAACTATTGTCTGGCTTCAGAGCTCCCTATACAAAGGCACCCCGTCCTCCGCTTCCTGTGATTCCAGGGACAGGCGGCAGCTGTTGATCCAGTTCCAGTATGGGACCCTCCCCTGTGATAGGGCATTCCAGGCAGGGGCAAGTGTAAAAATTAAGGCCTCTCCCAACCAACAGCTTTCAGCTTCCTGCCAGCTGCACGTGGCTCACTTAGATCTCAGGAGTAATATCTTAGGACAGACTAGGCTTCCACCAAAAAAATCACCCTATGTACCCTGGTACATAAAATGACCAGCATAAATCATTCTCATTGTCCCTTCTCTCCCCAGCCAGACAACTGTATCTAACGCCCCTTATCCTGTCTTTTCTGTATCCCCTAGTATTTCAGACCTTCTTTGAAGACTAGTCAAGAACCCCTAGCCCCCAATTGAGGAGAAATTGTCCAGAAACATGTTTGTCTTAGTTTTACTCCTAGATCCCGCCTCCTAAAGTAAGGAGACTACCTTCATCTTGGTTTAAATAGTGGGGAAACATGACTTTTTATATGACCTAGGACAATAAGAGATTTCTAACCTCCTATTTGGCCTCAACAGAGACAACACTAAAGATTTCCTGAAGCCAAGCTGATGACAGGAAAATAAAAAAATCTCATTAGATTATACCAACACCTGTCACAGGGAATCAAACCCACTCAGCCTATGATTCTCTTCATTCATAACCTAGGAACCATAACTCAGTTTTCTACTTCACAATTCCTTCATTCTAGTTCATTCAAGTTCTAAACAAACTGACCATCTGCCTTTGGTGAGAGAGGAATCATCAACAACTAGTTTGCAACTACCACTCCCCAAAAAAGTTTTGTTTTTTAAAAATTCTTTCAAACTTCCATAAATTTCCAAGTGGAATAAAAATCGGCCAGACGCGGTGACTCACGCATGTAATCCCAACACGTTGGGTGGCCAAGGGGGCAGATCGCCTGAGGTCAGGAGTTTGAGACCAGGCTGGCCAACATGGCGAAACCCCGTCTCTACTAAAAATACAAAAATTAGCCTGGCATGGTGGCACGTGCCTGTAATCCCAGCTACTCAGGAGGCTGAGGCAGGAGAATCGCCTGAACCTGGGAGGCAGAGGTTGTAGTGAGCAGAGATCACACCACTGCACTCCAGCCTGGGTGACAGAGCGAGGCTCTATCTTGAAAACAAACAAAAAAAACCACCACAAAAATCAGTGAAAAGTTCTATCTACCCCATTCTGCTTACAGAAACCATTCTAGAAGATCAGACACATTCCCCTTTGCAGACTTTGCCCATTCCAATGATATCCCCTGAAGCACTAGCCTGATGAAACCTCCAGGAAGGCGCTTGCAACCAGATGTCAAACCAAGAACATCTAGAAAGTGATGTAAAACAAGACAAAGGCCTCATTCTCTTCTGGGCTTAGAGATATATAGACTACCATCTCTATCCTTCCAGACCAGAAGATAAGAGAAAACTCACTAAGGTTAGAAGAAGGAGACCAAAAGGGGAAGAGTCATTGAATCATGTAGCAAAACTCAATCAGATTATGAGAACCAACCATAATAACCACCTCACAGCTGTCTACCAAAAAGAGGCATGCCAGAAAAACCACAACCAGGTGACTGACGCTTCTTCACTTCTTTGGCACCAGAAAGGGCCCTTCAAATAAAGCAGTTACAGCATCAAACTAATGAATCCCAACAAATGATAAGTCCTTCTCTGTTCATCCAGGGCACTTTCATTAGCCACGTTTTCCATAACAGGTGGCTATCATCATTTCCAGAGAAAATGCTCTTCCTAAAATGATGAAGATCACTTTTTCCTAAGACTAAACTTAACCAATTTCTCCCTATTTCAAACAAATTACAAAAGCCACTAAGGAAACCAAGTAACTTCTCTGGAAAAAATCCTTTCAGGTACTGCTTAAAACCAAGGGTTAGGCCAGGCGTGGTGGCTCACGCCTGTAATCCCAGCACTTTGGGAGGCCAAGGAGGGCGGATCATGAGTTCGAGACCAGCCTGGCCAATATGGTGAAACCCGGTCTCTACTGAAAATACGAATATTAGCCAGGCGTGATGGCACACGCCTGTAGTCCCAGCTACTTGGGAGGCTGAGGCAGGAGAATCACTTGAACCTGGGAGGTGGAGGTCACAGTGAGCCGAGATCGCACCACTGCACTCCAGCCTGGGTGACAGAGTGAGACTCGGTCTCAAAACAAAAACAAAAACAAAAACAAACCAGGGTGACAAAAACAATAGT
This sequence comes from Gorilla gorilla gorilla, assembly GCF_029281585.2. NCBI lineage: Eukaryota > Metazoa > Chordata > Mammalia > Primates > Hominidae > Gorilla > Gorilla gorilla. The sequence continues at coordinate 213,222,160 of NC_073224.2, forward strand.
AAGACCCCAAGAAAACTATGAAACAAGAACCAAAATGTCATCTCATAAAATTAAACGTCCCCTTCTTTACAACTTTTTATCTCAAAAGGCAGCAGTACAACCAGGTGCAAAGAGCAGTAAACTGAGAGGCAGTAAGTACATCTGGGGTCCAATCCCAGTTCTCAGATCAACTTCCTGAGGGAGTGGTCAAGACAATCAACCAGGTTGAACCTCAACCTCCTCAGCTACTCAATCCAATTCTACCCTCCAGATTCTTAATTAGCAGGTCTGGGATGGGGACCGGGCCAGGAATCTTTTTTTTTTTTCTTTTGAGACAGGGTGTCTCAATCCATCACCCCGGCTGGAGTGCAGTGGTGTAATCATGGCCCACTGCAGCCTCAACCTCCTATCCTGGGCTCAGGTGATCCTCCCACCTCAGCCTCCTGAGTAGCTGGGACTATAAGCACATGCCATCATAGCCAGTTTTTGTAGAGATGGGGTTTCACCATGTTCCCAGGCTGTTCTTCAACTCCTAAGCTCAAGTGATCTGCCAGCTTCAGCCTCCCAAAGTGCTGGGATTATAGGCATGAGCCACTGCGCCCAGCCAGGAATCTGTATTTTTAATCTTAAGAGAATCTCGTATCCAGTCTGGGAACATTTGGGCTACGTGGCCAAAGGTTAACTGACAATCAAATAAATTAAGGTTGTACTTTTTTTTTTTTTGAGATGGAGTCTTGTTTGCTCTGTTGCCCATGCTGGAGTGCAATGACGCCATCTCAGCTCACTGCAACCTCCACCTCCCGGGTTCAAGTGATTCTCCTGCCACAGTCACCCTAGCAGTTGGGATTACAGACCTGTGCCACCAGGCCCTGCTAATTTTTTTATTTTTGGTGAAGACAGGATTTCATCATGTTGGCCAATCTGGAAGGTTGTACCTTTTTTTTTTTTTTTTTTGAGACAGAGCCTCGCTCTGTCACCAGGCTGGAGTGCAGTGCGTGACCTCGGCTCACTGCAACTTATGCCTCTCGGGTTCAAGCAATTCTCCTACCTCAACCTCCTGAGTAGCTGGGATTACAGGTGCATGCCACCATGCCCGGCTAATTTTTGTATTTTTAGTAGCAACGGGGTTTCACCATGTTGGTCAGGCTGGTCTCAAACACCTGACCTCGTGATCCACCTGCCTCAGCCTCCCAAAGTGCTGGGATTACAGGTGTGAGCCACTACGCCCAGCCCAGTTGTACCTTTTTTTTTTTTTTTTGAGATGGACTTTCACTTTTGTTGCCCAGGCTAGAGTGCAATGGCGCGATCTCGGCTCATTGCAACCTCTGCCTCCTGGGTTCAAGCAATTCTCCTGTCTCAGCCTCCCAATTAGCTGGGATTACAGGCGCATGTCACTATGCCCGGCTAATTTTTGTATTTTTAGTAGAGACGGGGTTTCATCACATTGGTCAGGCTGGTCTCCAACTCCTGACCTCAGGTGATCTGCCCGCCTCGGCCTCCCGAAGTGCTGGGATTACAGGCGTGAGCCACTGTGCCCGGCCTCAGTTGTACCTTTTTAAAAAGAAAAAAAAAAGTATAGAGTTTCACACCACTTTAAGCAAGTCACTTCATCCCTTGGCACCAGAACCATCTTTAAACAGGGATTAAAAACTGTTTAACAAAAATATGAGACAGTTCAAACGATAAGTATGTGAAATGCTTGTTATAGTGCAAATCCATCTCCAGCACAGAGTGTCTCTAGAATTCAGATGTACATTCGTTTTCCTTAGCCAAACAATGGTCTGAAGAGGGCAGTGCCTGGCCAGTAGAGAAAAGCTAGAAATGCACCTCAGATTCCCAAATGAGCAGCACTTTCAGCCAAAATCAAGCTTCCCCAAATTCCTATACTCAGTCTCAGATTCTTCTGGTTCACCTGGGCAAGTATCGTAACATACTAATGCTTTACTTATTTGTCTTGTTTGCTATCTGTATCCTTGACTAGAATATAAATTTCAGGTAGGCAGAGATAGAGATATGTATACAAAACAAACAAATGCTCCCCTATGCCCAAAAGCAGGAAAGGAAAGGGGAATGTAGAAGAGAAAGCGAAACTCTAGTGGCCTGGCAATTCCTGTCCCCATTAATGCTGAACTGAAATGCTTTGGATCTACAGGAGTCCCCCCATTATCCTTGATTTTGCTTTCCAAGGTTTCAGTTACCCACGGTCAACCACAATCTGAAAACATTACATACAATAAGATATTTTGAAAGAGAGAGACCAAAATCACATAACTGTTGTATTTTATCATTAGTTATTGTTAATCTTACTATGCCTAATAAATTAAACTTTATCATAGGTATGCATGTATAGGAAAAACAAAGTACAGTCAAACCTTTGTATCCATGGCTTCTGCATCCACAGATTCAGCCAGCCTCAGATCAAAAATGTAGTTAGGCCTACGATGGTTGTGCCTGTACTGAATGTGTACACTTTTTTTCTTGTCATTATTCCCTAAACAATATAGCATAACAACTACTTACATAATATCTACATTGTATGAGGTATTATAAGTAATCTAGAGATGATTTAACGTATACAGGAGAATGTACGTATTAATGGTTTATATGCAAATACCATGCAATTTTATATATTCCACAGATTTCAGTATCCTCAGGGAGTCCTGGAACCAACCCCCTAAGGATACCGAGGGGCATTTGTACATATAGGGTCTGGTACTTTCAGGCACCCACTGGGGGTCCTGGAAGATATCGCCGCACAGATAAGGGAGGACTACTGTACATGGCCAGTTCTAGGCAGTGGCTTAAGAGCTCTGCCCCTGCAGTGCCTTCAACTTTTGTCTCTCAGTTTCCTTATCAACAGAACAGATAGTAGTACCACACTTCAGGGTCGAATAAAGTAAATAAAGAACAAAACAACGGCCGGGTGCGGTGGCTCACACCTGTAATCCCAGCACTTTGGGAGGCGGAGGTGGGCGGATCACCTGAGGTCCGGAGTTCGAGACCAGCCTGGCCAACATGGAGAAACCGCGTCTCTACTAAAAATACAAAAATTAGCCGGGCGTGGTGGTGCATGCCTGTAATCCCAGCTACTTAGGAGGCTGAGGCAGGAGAACTGCTTGAACCTGGGAAGCGGAGGTTGCGTTGAGCCAAGATTGCACCTTTGCACTCCAGCCTGAGCAACAGAGCAAACTTCGTCTCAGAAACAACAACAACAAAAATAACAACAAAAACAAACAAAAAAACTGTTCCTCAAATCAGCTGGGCATCCTCTAGCCTCAGAGCCTTTGTATTCATAGATCCTTCTACCTGGAATACTTTCTTCACCCAGATATTAGTATAGCTCACTTTCATGTCAAATATCACTTCAGTGTGGCCTTCCCTGGTGAACTCCTCTAAGATTTTAACCCTGCACACTCCTATACTTGGTTCCTGATTAACTTTTTCTCCCAAGCATGTATCACTAGCATACTATATATATGATTCACTTATTTATCTTGTTCAATCTATATGTCCTGTGTATGTTTAATTCACTGCTGTATCCTCTAGCATCCAGAATGGCAGCTATCATCATCCTACACAAGTGCTAAGTTTCTGGCAGTAGAGCTTGGAAATTTGTAGAACAATTAATGTCTGTCCCATACACTTAAGACCAGAAGTCCACAGTCATCAACTAGAGGTTAACTGACAATCAAATAAATTTAGGCTGTACTTTTTCAGGAAGAAAAAAAAGTATAGTTTCACATCACTTTGAGCAAGTCACTTTATCTCTTAGCACCAGAACCATCTGTAAACAGGGATTAAAAACTGTTTAACAAAGATAAAAAACAGTTCAAATGGTAAGGATGTGAAATGCTTGTTACAGTGCCAGTTCATAAAGCACACACACAATACTTCTCTCTTTTCACCCTCAATAGGAGAAATGGCAAAATAGGGTTGAGAGCAGTTTCAAAATACCTACTTAAAAAACATGAACACACAAGTCAGACACCAAAAGGGTTGGCCAGTCCAAGTCTCAAGCACCACCTACTTTCAGTCTGTTCTCCCAGAGGATTTTGTTCAAAGCTCCTTCCAAGAATCCTGACAGTACAGCCAGTAGTATTCAACCGGGGCAATACCAACCACTGAGAAGTGTTTGGAAATAAATGTATGAAAGTGCCTTTTTTGGTTGTCACAGCAACTCTATAGTACTACTGGCATTTATTACCCGGGGAGCAAGATGCCAATGTCCTGCAATATAGCACCACAAAAAGAAGAGCCTTCCTGGCCAGGCACAGTTGGCTCACCCTGTAATCTCAGCACTTTGGGAGGGCGAGGCAGGCAGATCACCTGAGATCAGGAGTTCAAGACCAGCCTGGCCAACATGGGAAAACCCTGTCTCTACTAAAAATACAAAAATTAGTTGGGTGTGGTGGTGCATGCCTGTAATCTCAGCTACTCGGGAGGCTGAGGCAGGAGAATGGTTTGAACCTGGGAGGCAGTGGCTGCAGTGAGCTGAGACCACTGCACCTCATCCTGGGTGACAGAGTAAGACTCCATCTCCCTGTAAAACAAAAACAAAAACAAAAACAAAACAGAAGAGCCTTGCTGAGGAACAATGAACTCTAGCCCAGCATGCCTCAATGGATAACTTCCTATAAAACTTGACCCTAGAGGGAAAGGGACTCAGAACTGACCAGCACCCATCCTAAGATCTCAAGACTACAAAGCCACACATCAGACAAGGTGAGCATAAATAAAAATTTTAAAAAACAGTTGTGTTGTTCTCCAATGCATTTATTACAACTGTAACTATAGTTATTTGTGCTTATCTGCTTACATATTTTTCCCCACTAGAAAGTACTCCATGGAGGCAGGAATTATGAATCCTATGTTCATAACATACTATCTGATTCACTGTAGAAGCTCAGTAAGTGTTTTTGCATTAATGTAAGCAACTAGCATGTGGCAGATACTCACAGGTTTTTTTCTTTTTCTTTTTTTTTTTTTGAGACGGAATCTCACTGTTACCCAGGTTGGAGTGCAGTGGCGCGATCTTGGCTCACTGCAACCTCTGCCTCCCGGGTTCAAGCGATTCTCCTGCCTCAGCCTCCTGAGTAGCTGGGATTACGGGCACGCACCACCACTCCTGGCTAATTTTTGTTATTTTTAGTAGAGATGCGGTTTCACCATGTTGGTAAGGCTGGTCTCAAACTCCTGACCTCATGATCCGCCTACCTCAGTCTCCCCAAGTACTGGGATTACAGGCGTGAGCCACCGCGCCCAGCCTGATACTCACAGGTTTTTCAAAAAAGATTCTGCCATATGACTTCTTACATTGGCAAGGCCCAACTATTTTATGTTTTTTTTAAAGACGGGTCTCCCTACATTGCCCAGGCTGGCCTGGAACTCCAGGGCTCATGTGATCTTCCTGCCTCAGCCTCTGCAGTAGCTGAGATTATAGGCGTGTGCCACTCTCCCCAGCATATTTTATGCTTTAAATTAAACAACATTTCAACAACAGGACTGAGCAATTAAGTGAACTTTAAAAAGTTCTTATCCTAAAAATTCCTGAGAAATGGAAAATATCAAAGTCTAGGAAATCTTGATGGTACGCAAAGACACACTGGTATACTGCATCCCAATATATGCTCAAAAATTAGAAACTCTGTCCCCATGTGAGGTGATATAGATTGAAATCAGAAAAAGGTACTTCCTCCCACAGACCATCCTCTGGTGCTTCTACTAGGAAAAGGTCCTTGGTATGGATGGACCACATGCCCAAATGAATATTGCTGTCCTTTTGATGTTTTCTGCCCTACTTATCATTACCTACCATTAAGTGATATGGTACACTTAAGGAATACATGGAGGGGCAAGAGTAACCTTACAGAGCTTTACCCAGGTGTGCACATTCCAACTTTTGTTCTAAATGCATCTTCTGATCTAGTTTCTAAAATACTCCTCCCTCTTCCACGTTAAACTGATTTGCAGATAAGTGCTGAAAACAAACAAATAAAGTAAATAAAGATAAAAACTGCCCCTAGCCACAAAACTTCAAAGCCTCATTTTCTTTCTCTAACTTCTCCCATTCTTTTTATTTTATCTACAACTGCAAACTTGGGCTGGTCTTTCAGTTATACAAAAAAGATCCTAAATTTCTCTAATACATAGTTCTATATCCCGCCAAAGAAGATATCTGTGACAGATCACTGAGCTGTAGGAACTTAAGTTACATGCAGTCTGGGATTCTGTTTGTCATCATGCTTGTACATCAATCCAATCAAGTACTGTATGTTGATAAAAACACCAAGAAGCAGCAGCAATGCCACTGTTTATTTCATTAATTCCTAGGGCTGCCTTGGACTACTTCCCCAAAATACCAGTCTTTCACTAGGTCCCCCTAAGTCCACTCTGAACTATAGCAGGCACAATTAAATAAGTTAAAGAACGGCCCAGGGAATAGTCAACCTTATTAAGATTATATATGCGGCGCGGTGGCTCATGCCTGTCATCCCAGCACTTTGGGAGGCAGAGGCAGGTGGATCATGAGGTCAGGAGTTCGAGACCAGCCTGGCCGACATAGTGAAACCCCATCTCTACTAAAAATACAAAAATTAGCCCAGCATGGTGACATACCTGTAGTCTCAGCTACTCAGGAGGCTGGGCTGAGGCAGAAGAATCGCTTGAACCCAGGGGGCGGAGACTATGGTGAGCCGAGATTGCACCACTACACTCCAGCCTGGGCAACCGAACGAGACTCCGTCTCAAAAAACAAAACAAAACAAAACAAACAAACAAAAAAGATTATAGATGCATCCAAATCCTCAGGTTTTAAGGTCAGCAATTCCCTGGATGGAAAACCAGAGTACTACAAATTCTATAGTTCTTCTCAAAGTTCCAAAAGTATGCTGGTACATACCAACCTCATCTACACCACTGTCTATACAAACTATACAAGTATGTACAGGAGACCGTCACTTCATGATTTATCCCAGGAGTATACAAGGCCATACCAGTCACCAGTTGTCTTTTCAGAACCTTATTGTCTCTATTCTTTGCCATCTCTGGCCAGTATAACCAAGTTGGGATGGACACTTGGCATTCTAAACTAGCCAACATTTAACTCTCTTTTTCCCTAACCACTTCACAGTCTATGATGCCTCAAAATTTCCCTTTGGTGAATGTGTTTGGCTGGGTGAGCCCAGCTATCTTAATTTCATTTTAACCCAAAATACCATAATGAGACCACATATTGGTCACTTGAGGTTTTATGTTGGAGTTTTAAAGAAGCCAATTCAAAGTGGCATTGGGAAAGCAGAGGATTGAAATCACAAACTGTAAAGAAAAACAATGTTACAAATCTGTACTGGGTCAACAGAACCCCAAAAACAGATGAAGGAATCTGTCTCCAGACCAAAGACAATAAAGTGGGAAATGAGAAGAGGTAGAGACCATTTAGGAACTTATTAGTTAATCAGACATAGACATTTCCTGCCTCTAGTTAGCCAGGCTTTTCCAAGAAAGGAAAGCAGATACTAAAAATCTTCACCGGCTGGGCGCACGCCTGTAATCCCAGCACTCTGGGAGGCCGAGGCAGGCAGATTACTTGAGGTCAGGAGTTCGAGACCAGCCTGACCAACATGGTGAAACCCTGTCTCTACTAAAAATACAAAAAAATAGCCAGGTGTGGTGGTGGGCGCCTGTAGTCCCAGCTACTCGGGAGGCTGAGGCAAGAGAATTGCTTGAACCCAGGAAGTGGAAGTTGCAGAAAGCCAAGATCACGCCATTGCACTCCAGCCTGCGCAACAAAGCAAGACTCTGCCAAAAAAAAAAAAAAAAAAAAAAAATCAATCTTCACCAAACTAACACCAAAATGATGTTAGTCTGAAACTGGTGTATGTTGTATCTCCATTTTACCAGCTCTGGTGTGGTAAAGTTACTGGAGTTTCCATGTGCTCTGCATTCTACTAATGCAGAGTTAGACATCAAAGGAGAAAATGAAAAAGGAAAAAAGAAAAAGCCAAGAACAGAGAAAATAAAGCTTAAAAGTGATAGAGTTTAAAACACACATGCACACACACACAAACATAAGATTCCTTACTAAAGTATTCATCTGTACATACAAATATGAAATCACAGATCAAGCTGTAGTCTCCTCCTGGAAACTACTGCCTTCATTGCAGCTAGGTCCCAGTGATCACAGCTACGCTTCTCAGGCAGGAGGAAAAAGAGGCCTGGTAGCAGAATACTTGTTTTTAATGGGAAGGACAGAGAAACCACATAAGCTGTTCAGAAAGTCCAAATGAATTAGAACACTGGTTCTTCACTTGGTCTTCAAACTGTTAATATTTATCACCTGACCACTTCTGTAACTCCCACATCTGTGCCAAGCACAATCCTTATTCATTAAGTTATACAACCGGAGACAGGTCTTGGCTCAAATGTCCACCCCTCAGAGAGTCCTCACTCACTGCAGAGATGAGGTGGCTTGTTCAGGAATCTACTTAGAGGGTTTATTTTTATTTGAGACAGGGTCTTGCTCTGTTGCCCAGGCTGTATGTAGTCCAATAGCACAATCAGGTCTCACTGCAGCCTCCAATAAACTACTGGGCTCAAGTGATCCTCCTGCCTCAGCCTCTCAAGTAACTGGGACAATAGGTGCATGCCACCAGGCCCAGCTAATTAAAAAAAAAAAAATTTTAAGAGAGACAAGGTCTTGCTATGTTGCCAAGGCTGGTCTTGAACTCCTGGGCTCAAGCAATCTTCTCATCTCAGCCTCATAAAGCACGGGGATTACAAGTGTGAGCCACTGCTCTCGGCCTACTTACAGGGTTTATTTACTAAAACTTCAGAAGAAGAGACACAAGGAAAGGAATTCACAGCAAAACTCAGACTGACCACTAAGAAGTAGGGGGTGAGGGAGAGAGGTCAATAAAGACTTACTGTGAGAACACCAAATCACCCAACGCCCTGTTCTCAGATCAGACAGCAATCACAGGCAAAAGGGACATCATGGCATTTAATTAGTGCTCCAACACTGACCTTTAAGTGGCATTTTCAAGAATCACTTTCTTGGAAAAGTGTACTGTATTGGCCATACTTGGAGACCACCATAGTCAAGATCCTATTTTTTTTTCTGTATATAGACAGGGTCTTGCTGTGTCACCTAGGCTGGAGTGCAGTGGTGCCATCATGGCTCACTGCAGCCTCAGCCTTCCTTGCTCAAGTGATCCTCCCATCTCAGCCCCCAAGTAGCTGAGACTACAGGTGCACATCACCATGCCTGGCTGATTTTTTTGATTTTGTAGAGATGGGGTTTTGCCATGTTGCTCAGGCTGGTCTCGAACTCCTGGGCTCAAGCAATCCGCCCAGCTCAGCATCCCAAAGTGCTTGGATTACAGGCATGAGCCACCATGCCCTGCCAGTCAAGATCTTAAAATACCTTTCCCATCTTCATCAAAATCCCAGGACCACAGGTCCAGATTATCTTCATGCCATATTGCCAAAGAACTAAGAGAAAGAGAAATGGAAGGCAGGGAGCCCCCAGGTCCTATAAACAAGCAGACATGTTTTGTGACTAGAACTTATCACTGCACCAGTAAAGGTCCATCTCAAAAGTATTTTCTTTCTTCTCCTGTTACTGGCTGAATGTTTATGAAACCCTGAAATTAATGTTGAAGCCCTAACCTCCAACGTTACGGTATTATTAATAGGAGGTGGGGCCTTTGGGAGGTAATTAGGGTTAGATTAAGTCATGAGGGTGTGCCCCCATGATGGGCTTAGTGCCCTTATAAGAGCAAGAGCTGGGGGCGCTGGCTCACGTCTGTAATCCTAACACTTTGGGAGGCTAAGGTGGACAAATGGCTTGAGGTCAGGAGCTTGAGACTAGCATGACCTACATGGTGAAATCTCGTCTCTACTAAAAAATATATATAAATAAATAAATAAAATTAGCCGGGCGTGGTGACGTGGACCTGTAATCCCAGCTACGAGAGGCTGAGGCAGGAAAATTGCTTGAACCCAGGAGGCGTAGGTTGCAATGAGCTGAGATTGCACCACTGCACTCCAGCCTGGGTGACAAAGCGAGACTCTGTCTCAAAAAAAAAAAAAAAGGAGAGCAAGAGACATAAGAGGCTAAGAGGGCACTAATTGGGGTGGTAGACCGGCAAGAAGACAGAAGACAGTTGCCTACATGCCAGGAAGATGACTGTCACCAAGAACCCGATCTGCCAGCATTTTGATCTTGGACTTCTCACACTCCAGGACTTCAAGAAGTAAATGTTTGTTGTTTAAGCCACCTCGTCTATGGTATTTTGTGACAGCAGTCCAAGCAAACTAACACACTCCCCTAGCCTCAAGCATTTTAACCTTTTCTCCATTCAATAATACTTTTTTTCATAGGAGGGCACATAGACATAAAACATCAATCTATGGTATAATTTAGAAGCAGCCCCTCAGGTAATTTGGATATACTCTGCAGCCCAGTTGAGTGTAAATGTATAAATCTAGTACTTCTCAAACTTCAGTGTTCATCAGAATGGCCTAGAGGACTTGTTAGAACATATTGCCAGAGTTCTGGATTCGGTAGGACTGGCCAAGGGTCTGTGCTTCTTAACAGGACCTAGTAATGCTGATGCTGGTGGCTAGGGACCACACTGAGAACCACTGCACTAATCCACTTCTCAAGCTGGAACAACAGGTGCTCTGTGTGTGTGTGTGTGTGTGTGTGTGTGTGTGTTATTATTTTATTTTTTGAGATGGCATCTCGCTCTGTCGCCCAGGCTGGAGTGCAATGGTGTGATCTCGGCTCACTGCAACCTCTGCCTCCCAGGTTCAAGCGATTCTCCTGCCTCAACCTCCCAAGTAGCTGGGACTACAGGCATCCACCACCATGCCTGTAATCCCAGCTACTCGGGAGGCTGAGGCAGGAGAATTGCTTGAGCCCAGGAGGCGGAGGTTGCAGTGAGCTAGATCATGCCACTGCACTTCAGCCTGGCCGACACAGCGAGACTCTGTCTCTCAAAAAAAAAAAAAAAAAAGGCAAGCAAGCTAGCCCTGATAGCTGGCATAGTTACACGTGCTTGTAGCTCAGCTACTTGGGAGGCTGAGGAAGGAAGATTGCTTGAGGTCAGGAGTTTGAGAGTGGGCTATGATTGTGCCTGTGGATAGCCACTGCACTCCAGCCTGGGAAACACAGAAAGACCCTGTCTCTAAACAAATTTTAGTTTAAAAAAAAAAAAAAAAAAAAAAAAGCATTACAGTAACTCAGATGTAGCTAAAAACTAGGGAAAATTTTGAATTCGGTAAAGACCAATACTAGCTTTAACCACTCAATTCTATCTCTCCTGAATTGAGAAGCAGGGCCAGTGGGAACCTGGGGTCCTGGGTGGGGGGTGCTGTTGAGAACTTCCATGGTAGTGCTGCAATCTTCCTACATCACCCTTCTGGCCTCCTGGCTGGAGCAGGGTGGTAGCATTCCAGGGGTGCTGGGTGCAGGGGAGGAGAATGTGAGGTAGATTGGTGGATGCACAGGAGGAAGGTGGGAATAGTGGTATCAACTCTCCTGGAGGCTTGCTTCTGAAAAGGATGGTTGGAGAGTGGGAGAGATAGTTGTGGGATTGACCGACCAATCAGGAGTCATGTTAGAATTGTATTTGATAAACGAATAGTACTTTCACATATCTAATATTTACTATAGCTTCAAGGTAGATATTTTTCCTCATTATATAGTTGAGAATACAGATTCAGAGAAGTGACTTACCTAAAGTCATACCGCCCTAAGAGAACTTTAAACCTAGGTTTTAGAGATGACTCTGCTATGAAACTTTGTATGTGGCACTCAACTTTATGTGTTCATTTCCCCCAAGTGGCAAATTAAGACAATAATCCGCCAGGCACGGTGGCTCACACCTGTAATCCCAGCACTTTGGGAGGCCGAGGCGGGCGGATCACGAGATCAGCAGATCGAGACCATCCTGGCTAACATGGTGAAACCCCATCTCTACTAAAAACACAAAAATATTAGCCAGGCGTGGTGGTGGGCACCTGTAGTCCCAGCTACTCGGGAGGCTGAGGCAGGAGAATGGCATGAACCCAGGAGATGGAGCTTGCAGTGGGCCAAGATCGCGCCACTGCACTCCAGCCTGGGCGACAGAGCAAAGACTCCATCTCAAAAGAAAAAAAAAAGACAATAATCCCTGCCTCTTCAGCAAGTGCTCCAAGTTTCTGGAAAAGTAATATCACTCTGCATATACCTTCATAATTCAAGTCACTTTCACTCAGATCAAAGTGAAAGACTCTGGCTGGGTGCGGTGGCTCGCACCTGTAATCCCAGCACTTTGGGAGGCCAAGGCGGGTGGATCACAAGGTCAGGAGTTCAGGACCAGCCTGACCAACACAGTGAAACCCCATCTCTACTAAAAATACAAAAAATTACCTGGGCGTGGTGGCGGGCACCTGTAATCCCAGCTACTCAGGAGGCTCAGGCAGAAGAATCACTTGAACCCAGGAGGCAGAGGTTACAGTGAGCCGAGATCACGCCACTGCAATCCAGCCTGGGCGACAGTGCAAGACTCCGTCTCAAAAAAAAAAAAAAAAAAAGTGAAGGACTGTATCTTAAAGGCTGAATCTCACTCTCAACCCCAAAGATCCCTCTTCAGAAAGAGAGGAACAGATGCTGCCAGTTCTCACCAATGGTATCACAAGGCAGCTATAAACCAAGTGCCATGGCCATTCATCAGAAATCCAAAACAACAAAACCCTAAATGGAAGGGATGGAAGGGAATGACAGGACAGAGCTCTAGGCACGATGTCAAATTGTTAACTAATGGCTTTTCAGTCTTTCACCCCATTTAAGAGTTTCAGGCTATTGTAAAAATAATGTCCTAAACAATCTTGGTGCCTGAGTAATTTATTTTGGAGAAGCAAAATTAGTATTTTAAATTGTAATACCTTTGAAGAGTCAGACAAACCTTGTCTACCTTGTCAGACAAACCCAACTCTACCTTTTACCAGCTATTTTCCCTAGGGCAAATTTCTTATCTTACTCTATTTCCTCATTTGTAAAAGAGGAAGATTAATAATAGAACCCACCTCCTATACAGTTTTGAAGATTAAATTAGGAAATTCATCAAGAGGACTAAGCATAATGCTTAGCACATAATAAGTACTCAAATGCATGGTGGCCATCATTTGAAAGTCAGGATCCTTGCCAGGCACAGTGGCTCATGCCTGTAATCCCAGCACTTTGGGAGGCCAAAGCCAGCGGATCACCTGAGGTCAGGAGTTCGAGACTAGCCTAGCCAACATGGTGAAACCCCATCTCTACTAAAAACACAAACATTAGGCCGGGCGTGGTGGCTTATGCCTGTAATCCCAGCACTTTGGGAGGCCGAGGCGGGTAGATCACGAGCTCAGGAGTTTCAGACCAGCCTGGCCAACATGGTGAAACCCCTTCTCTACTAAAAATACAAAAATTAGCAGGGCGTGGTGGAAGGCGTCTGTAGTCCCAGCTACTTGGGAGGCTGTGGCAGGAGAATCAATTGAACCTGGGAGACGGAGGTTGCAGTGAACCCAGATCACACCACTGGACTCCAGCCTGGGCGATAGAACAAGACTCCATTTCAAAAAAAAAAAAAATTAGCCAGCCGTGGTGGCGCATGCCTGTAGTCCCAGCTACTCAGGAGGCTGAGGCAGGAAAACTCCTTGAACCCAGGAGGCGGAGATTGCAGTGAGCTGAAATCGCACCACTGCACTGCACTCCAGTCTGGGTGACAGAGCAAGACTCCGTCTTAAAAAAAAAAAAAGTCAGGATCCTGGTGAGGATCTGTGACCCAAGAACATATAAACTACCTACAGAATTGTTCCCCAAAAGCTTTGTAATATGGTTCTCTTTAGAAGCCTAAATTCCTAAACAAGCAAAATGTTAGAAATCTGGAGACTAAAAGCCGGTTATCCAAACCTAAATTACCAAGAGTTTCACATAACGCTAGATCAACCTGTGAACTCCAACACCTTAGGACCAGAACAGAATGTTGTCCAAAGGGCAAGAGAAAAAGACATACATATTTGCCAAAGAGACACAGTAATAAACCAATTCCCAGCATTTCTGCCCTGTTCTCTAAGAACAGAAAGCAACAATGTCTACCCCAGACAGGAGCAATCACTGGGCAAGAAGAGCCCAAAGATATATCTGTTTCTTCCAAAAGGAAGCATCCAACACTATGTGGCCTTTAATCCCTCTACCACGTGGCTGAATTCGCACTTTTCTTAAAGTCAAAGTACACGGCAGTTGAGAGTAAACAGCTGGGCCCAAAGGCACTCATGCCCGGCAAGCACGTTGTGACCTCAAAGAAAACATGAGCAAAATAAAAACACCAAGCACACACCAAATGGGCTTTTAATTGACTGATATCACACCAACCCCCAAGCACCCCTGGTGCTAGATCTTAAGGGGAAAAGAAGGGTTCCTTTTAACAGAGATGCCTATAAACAAGCAAGCTGAAAACGAACGAGTTTAAGAGAGAAAAGCACACAAAAATCTTGGCTGCTAGTGATGAGCCATGGAAAATCATGAATCTGCCAGTGCCAAGGGAGGAGGAAGTCTAATATCTAACTTTGCAGACTTGGGAACATAAAGGCAACAAAGCCATAAGGAAGCCCAAATGCAAAAGAGAGAAAAAAAGGCACATGGCACATTTCCTTTTCATATGGGTAGCAATTCAAGCAGCGCTTTGGGCCTGCAGAGCACTTAGCTCAGTACCCAAAGCCCCTTAGTATTTATATCAACATAACTTCCTGGAGGGTGACAAAAATCTGTCCTGGATTACTGGGTGATTTCTAATATGTACCATAACCAACACTAAGTCAACATTTTAGGGATCAAATTTCCTACTCTGCAGCATGTTGGAATGCATTCTTGGCATTAGACTTCTTCCCATTCCAGTCCACCCTTAGAAAATGCAGAAGCCACTGGGAAATAGACTCAACCTGTCCCAAGATAATATTCCAGCTATGCACAAGTGACTAACAAAAACAAATAGAAGTTCATTCAGATGTCCCTTCACATTCAGTAAAAAACTAATTTCATCCATTTAAATGGAGAGGAGGGGTAATTTCAGGAAGAATACTCAAGGCTACTAAGTCAATATTCACCCGAACTTGGATTCCTTTAAAACCTGGGATTGATCAGAGTCCAAGCCCCTAAATACCTGTAATCCATAGGAGGTTAACTATGGTGCCCAATTCTGAGTAACTGAAAACCCACTTTTGCAAAATGCCAAAATGGCAAGGCAAAAAAAGTGGAAAAGGTATTTCTAAACCAGAATGTTTATCCAAGACTACAGTACTTTCAGCAGGTCATGGACCATTACTTGAGGGGAAAAAAAAAAAAAAAAAAAAGGCTGGGCGCGGTGGCTCACACCTGTAATTCCAGCACTTTGGAAGGCCAAGGTGGGTGGATCACCTGAGGTTGGGAGTTCAAGACCAGCTTGGCCAACATGATGAAACCCCACCTCTACTAAAAATACAAAAATTAGCCGGGCATGGTGGTGGAAGCCTATAATCCCAGCTACTCAGGAGGCTGAGGCATGAGAATCGCTTGAACCTGGGAGGCAGAGGTTGCAGTGAGCCAGATTGCACCACTGTACTCCAGTCTGGGTGACAAAGTGAGACTCCATCTCAAAAAAAAAAAAAAAAAAAAAAGGACTGCAGTACTTCTGTACTGGAGCAGTGTAACCAATCCTTCTCCAGGTAGAAGCATTACAGTGGCCTGGCACTGGACACGCCATGCATCTTCAGCTGTTAAGCATCCACTGATGATCCTTGACCAGTGAAGTGCCAAGGCCCAACCACAGATCGACCAGCAGGTAAAGAAACCAAAATCACTATATTCCAGAGGCTCCACAAGGATTAAGCATTGGTGAGCAGCATTTGTTAGCTGCTTGGCCATAGTAACCTAATAAAAAACAATTTTTTTTTTTTTTTTTTTTTTGAGACAAGGTCTTGGCTCCATTGCCCAGGCTGGAGTGCACTGGCGTAATCATGGCTTACAACAGCCTCAACCTCCTGGGCTCAAGCAATCCTCCTGCCTCAGCTTTCTAAGTAAACTGGGACTACAGGCACGTACCACCACATCCAGCAATTTTTGTGTCTTGTAAAGATGGGGTCTCCCTATGTTAATAGCTTGGTCCCAAGGCTGGTCCTGGGCTTGGGCAATCCTCCCACCTTGGCCTCCCAAAGTGCTGGGATTACAGGTGTGAGCTACCGCGCCCGGCCAAAAACAGTATTAAAGGCCATTTCTATGAATAAATGGGCAGACTGCGTATGTGCAGGCTTACCTAACCCATCAACCTCAATATAAGGTCTAACACAAGCAACTTGACTTGAGCACAGCTCCCAGCTCCTCAGAAATAGCAGCCTAAGAGTCCCAACACGTACTTACTTCGTGGCTCTTGTTTTAAGAAAGGTCAACTAACTCTGCCAAGACAGACTCACCAACAAAGTTGAACCACCGTTACTACAGAGCTGTCCAGGGCACACAACTCTGAAGGTGACATGACCTTCCAAATCCAAATTTACTAGAAAAGTGCCCCTGAACTAGCCAAGAACTTAACAGTCTGTACCAAAGGCTCTACCTGACCACAAGAACCACTAAGACCCTGGAACCACTCTTTCAGGGAGTTTTATGGTTAGAGTCCAAATTCTCAAAGTCATTGGAACACTGAGACAGCTACTGGTCTGGAGATAGAGGTGCAATGTGGATTCTATCAAGCCCATGGAACTTAAGAATAGCATTATGAAAAGGCAAATTAGTATTCTAAGTTTCTTGAACATTTAGCTTCACAAAAAAAGCCTCTGAAAAGCTGTCCCAGGTTAACCCTGCCAAACTGATTGAACCTTTTCCTCTAATTCCTTCAGCTCACATAATTAGTGTGGTCTACATCCATTTATGAAACCTTGCTTTTCAAGTTTTCCAGATGTGTGCACATAAGCATGCTTTCCTAAGAAAACTAAATGCCTCTGAAGGAGATATTGTTTCTACCTTTTAAATCTCTTCCTAGTACCTAGCTGGTGTAATCACACAGGGCTATTTCCCATCCCCATTGGAATTTCCAGATCTCTCTGACTTAGAAACAATGCTCTCAGCAATTAAGTCTGAAGTTCCTAATACCCTCACTACCAACATACTGGGAAAGGACCATGCAATATTAAGCAACCTATGTCAGTGCCAATCCAAGTTTTTGTGTTTTGTATTAAAACAAGCTGAGCCTTTGGTAGTAAGTTAGCTGAACCTAAAAATCATAGTCAGGACCATAATTACATTCATATTCCCTGCTACTATATAAACAGCTAAGTCAAAAGGGCACTTCCAGGACTCTGGTGTAAAAAACACTTCTTATAAAGAAAACTGGTGTCAGAGTCAATGAATCTAGTTAAAAAAGACATTCTGAGAAGGCAAATCTGGTCATCTCACAAGGCTACCACAGAAGAGGACCACAGACAGACAGCTAAAATATTCATAGATTCTTCTTCTTCTTTTTCCATAAAAAGAATGTGTCACTGAAGGAACCCAGATGTGTTTTTAATCCTAAAATGGCAATTTCAAAAACAAAGACTGTATCTACTCACATAATCCTTCAAGTAAGATGTAGTGAGTCCCCAAATATTTGGACTTTATACTGACCCAGGAACAGAGTGTAAAGGCATATTAATTTTATCATAAGTGATACACAGAAGTCCAGTAAAAACTGTATAAATAAACCCAGGCCATTGGGTAGTGGACTTATAATCCCAAGCACAACAGCAAAACTGAGGATAAAGATCACACTCAAGCTGCAGTATCTTTTTTCTCCTTTCTAATATTCCAGAAATGCAAACCCAAGCCAAAAATAATCTCACCAAGCTACCCTTTAAACCTCAAAGTCTCATAAGCCAAGTGTCTGGGGTAATACTTACCTTACTATTGACAGTTAGGATCTTCTTTCCAAACTTCTATTTTCACTATGAAACTGCAATTGACTTTAACAGGATACCACATGCCCTGAACTTAGCATGCAGCCAGGGCCACAGAAGTTTCACTGCCAGGGCAGCATCTTTCCATTTCAATTTTTTTTTAGATCACTTCTTATCTCCACACTCACTGCCCCCCAGCACTACCCTTTTCCTATCCCCAAGTCTTTTTCCCCAATGTTATTTTACTCCACCACATGAGGAAGCTAGCATTATCTTTGCTTGAAAACTGTTTATTAATTTGCCTGTCAAACATTCTATAGAACAGTTTACATCTTACTACAGAAACCTCCTGGGTACATATTGACAGCTCAGCAAGTATTTACACAAAGCTCTGAAACATTTGGTTCCTTCAGAGACGATAGAAGATGCTGTGTCAAGCACAGAATTATCAAACACTGTTCCCTCTATCCTTTTCCCTCCTTTATAAAGGGGAAGCTTCCTTCCTCTAATATACCTAAATTACACTTCTAAACTACTAAGCCAGGAAGAAAAAGAATGGAAATTCAGGTGTGCTGGAGAAGAGAAAGAATAGCATTTCCAGGACCACGTGCAAAGCACACCATGTAGTTTTTTAAACCATAGCTATGAGAAACAACAAATGCACCTATGAAATTGACCCTGAAACACAGCTTTTCCTCTTCCAGTCTCAGGAACATTTGCTTCTCTCTCAGCAAAACTTACAGGGCAAGTCCAGGCACTCAGATTACAACCAACTGCCCAAACCAGACCTAGACCTGCCCAAACACCAGGAGTCTGGAGAGCTTAATGCTCCCTCTCTCTCCCTACCCCTCCCCAAAAGCAGCAGAATATCAACACTGAACTTATGAATATCCATTCCTCACCCCAACCCCAAGTGCAAAAAGTCTCCTGGGGATCCTGAAGCAACTATTTTTCAAGTCTTGCTTTAATGAAATCTACCTAACTTTCCAATGACTATTTAGTGTTTTAAAACCACCAGCCAGGTGGAATGACTAATGACAAACAGATTAACAGTTTCAAGGCAACAGTCTGGTAGAGCTTTTTCTGTAAAAGTCCACAGACCACAATGGCACCCAACTGTTCAGAGCTTGTTCCTGTGAATCCCAGGAGAAAATAGCTTTGAGTTCCTTCAGCCCAGGGGAAGAAAGATGGTCTCAAGACCCCTGATTTATGTACAGAAAGCTGCCTTCATAACAAGCCAGCTATGGAAGCACAGATATGTAGCATCTTAGAGTGAGAAGGCCATGCAGACCAACTTCATTTTATTGATGAGGGAGAAAATGAAAAATAGAGAAAGCAAATGACCTGCCCAGGGTCACACAGCTTAATCTGGAGCTGTATGTGGAACCTAAGCCTCCTCCTTCCTCCTCCTGTTGTGAGTCCTGTGCTCTTTACCACTAATGCAACACACAACTCAAGTATGCATCAGTAATAACAACTTAAGTGTGCGTCAGTAATGATAATGACCAATCTAAACAAGGAAAAACCCAGAGATAAAAGCCACAGGAATCAGGACTCCATTCAAGCCCCAGGTATTACAGCTCACTGGCAGAAAAGAACTACTCGGTGCCAATATATTTGAATACCACATTTTTACCATATTTACAAGCTTCAGTTGCTTCTAGAATTTTGAGAGTTGAAGCCAATCAATACAACCTTTTGAGGGATGGGAACAGGAAAGAGCCCTGCCTATTACTTTGTTAGCCTATTCCCTCATTTTAAAAAAGTTCACTAACCTCTTTGCAAAAGATCTACTGTAGACATTACACCTACAGGAGTCAATCCAACATATTAATGTTTAATGCAATCCAAGACATCCTGTTTCAGCAGGTGCTGCTTGTCATGGTTACTCATGTCACACACAAAGAAAGGAACCTAAAAAGTCCTCACAGGGCCCAATACACAAGAAGCCAAACCTGGTCCTGGCTGCTTTCTCTGTTCTCACACCACCATCTCAATCCTCATCACCCCAGCTCTCTCATGAACAGTAGAGAAACATGAAACCCCCACAACTAAAGTGCCATCTCAGTGTGGTTTTCCTGGTCCCTCCTACTTGAGAGAACTCCAAGAGTCCTGTATTTCAGCCAGCCTAGAATTTCTGCCAGTAGGCATTCCCATAATAAATCTAGGATTCCTGTATCTGTTTCCCAGGAGTCAGAAATATCATTTGATGTTTCCGTAGTAGAAACTAACAACCAAACTTCTACAATAAAATCCAACTTGTTCCTGGACTATTTATTGTATTTTATTTTTTACCTTGGTAAACTGGTATTACTCTTAAAGTATTATTGCTAAAAAGCGTCCCAATAAAAAGCCTTAAATCAACTTCATGTGTGTAAGTAACCTAAAACTATTTCATCAGTACCGGGATTCAACACTTGAGATACACTACTTACGAAAAGGAATAAAGTAAAAGTTTGTCTGAGATCTTCCCAGGTCCTGTGAAAAAGACATAGCCACAATACACACGCTTACCTAAACTTTATTTCATAAGCGCAGAGTCAAATGAAAACGTTATCACCTTAGCTGTGTTAATTAAGTCTCTGCAAAATATTCTTAATCTAAGACTGCGCCAGGAAAAGATGGAGACAGAGCAAGACTTTTTAATTGAAGAATGTTGAAGAGTAGAGCATCATGGTCTGAAAAGAGGTTTATCAAGTAGCAAAGAGAAATTGAGAACAAAGTCTGAACCTACAACCCTCACCTAGACTACTACCACACACCTGAAGCAGTCCACAGAAGTGGAAGCTGCACTGTCTCTTACACAACTGAATGCTCACCAGCCCATTCCCTGGGTCTCTGGGAGTAGACAACTGAGCTGAAATTAATTACGAATCTATGTTGTGTGGGTCTAGTGATAATAAAAGAAATCAGAAAATTCATCCAAAGGCAGCACAGACAGGCATCCAAACAGGGACTGTATCTATTCTCCTATCATCTACACAGAAAGTGTTCCATAATTTAATGACTGAAAAACAAAAATCATTATACCAAAAGAGTTGGCTTTTTCTTTAAAAACTTTGACTAAATATTTCCAAACCAGCAGAATTCAAATCAATTTTGCTTTTAAATGAACTCTGACTTACTACCCCAAATGACTTATTCTAATAGATTTCAGGAAAAGTAAAATTTTCAGCCAAAACCAAACAAAACAAACGGAATGAGGGGAAAGAGGTTCAGATGATAGGATGACCCAGAGACAAGAGGATGCTGTCTTTTAAAACAAAACTTTTCCTCCAGACACTAGAAAAACAATGTAACATTTCCCTATTTCTTGTCCAGATGCAGAACATCATGGAAGATGTAGAATCAAGGCACAGAGCTCCAAGCCCACCATCTAACACAGCTAATTTCAAAATGCCCAGCTCAAAGGAAGAGTAGTAAAGTAGCTCTAGGATGGGCTGGGAATACAGCTAGTAAGTGAACAAAATTTCCTCCTAGCACAAAAGCGCAAGGGCTTTGGGAGGGGATGAATGGAGCTTCCCCCTCTTTGAAAACATGTATGACTCCACAGAATACTCAATATCCCTGACCAAAAGCACTGCTGACAGAGCATGATGAAGATGGAAGAAAAGCAATAAAATAAAACAAGATAGAATAGTGTAACAAGGTACTCAGAAGTTGCAATTTCTAAGCAAATCTTAAGTGTCATTCTAGGTCGTATCTTCATATCTCGGAAGACAAGAAAAAAAGTGGAACGTACATTAAAATGCAAAGGAATAAACTGGCCAGTCTCTATTTCAAAGCTCTAAAATGACTGATGACAAAACAGAAAACTAGACTTTTTGTTATTCCAGGAAAAAACAATTTCACCAAACCAAGCCTTTAGGAGAAAGTCCCTCAAGATCATGAAAGACACCAGCTTCCCTTTAAATTAAGCTGCTATTCCAAAGTTCAATTAACAAAAGAAAGTGTTAACAAGACTCAACATGTAAACAAAGAATGAGGCCAGTCTTCCTTAAAACAGAACGCTTGAACCTAATATAAAATTCCTCAGAAAGCTCCCAGTTCTAAAAAAAATAACAAAAACTGTTTTCTGACCCCCCATAAAGATCCCACATTTGCCACTCAATAAAAAGCCCAGTAAAATCATTTCAATTCTGCAAAGCAACCAGTGTCAAAATTACTCAAGACAAATGCATCTTCAGAGCCATCAAAGAAGTCATTTATACCATCAGGAAAGTCACAAAACCAAAACAAACAGCAAACCCATTGTAGAGAAAAAACTCAGCTACTGTTCTGACAACACAGAATTCATTTCAGGCTGCATAAAACATAACAAGTAAAATAAATCCAAGGTACAAGCAAAATGCCATTGCCTCCTCTTTTGTTTGGGCACAATGTAACAAGGGCAGGCTGTCTGAGGCTTTGCTCCTGCTGATACAGTATTGCTACTTAAACCTCCCTCCTCAAGGTCACAGCCAATTTCAGCTCTGGAATAAAAGGCAGATAGTGGCAGCGATAGTTTGGGTTATCACTGGCAGAAAAGCAGAGTGTAAAAGTTTATGAGCTCATCAGGATTGTTGTACCATTACATCAGAGGCAATTATAAATGGCCAAGAGCAGGAGATGGGGAGCCAATCAGATCACAGATAGGATGTCAACCTAAGACCAACTGTCTCCTGGCTTTGACAGAAGGATTTTACCTCCATAATTCAAATCCCAAACCAAAGCAATCTGCACTTACTACTCCAATCACTCAGCTGTTTACCAGCACTTCCAGGGAGAAGCCCAGGCCACTGGGCCGGCGGAGCCTAAGACAGGAGATGGCCCGGGCTGCACTAGGTGAACCGCAGCCGGCCTCTAGCAGCTCCCAAGCAGTCCCCTGCCCTCCCCTCGAGGTCCCCTCGAGCTCTCAGGGCCCTCTTTGAAAGCACAGATGGGGGGCGGCCCAGAGGAAGGCCGGGGGACGGAGAGGAGCGGCAGGTGAGCAAAGAAACGTTCATTCAACTCCTGGGCTCCTACCACTGCCTACACTCCTAACCTAAGCCCCCAGCACCCCCTCACCCCCGGCCAGGCCCTTCCCCGCACACTCTGCCTCGCACCCCCATCAAGACCCCTGGAGTTCGAAGGGACCAGGGGAGAGGAAAAAGAGGAGCAGACACCTCTGGGAAAACCCAACACAAAGGCTGAAGGAGGGAAGGAAAGGAAGGCAGACAGGCAGCCATTTTAAGAGAGAAGAGCCAGACAATGGCAGCTCCCCAGCAGTGGGGGCCCGGGACTGAGGGGAGCCCAAGGCTGTGGCCCGCTCACCGCAGCCGCCACCCACCCCCAGGACCACGCTCGCCCCAGCCCCCTCCCCACTCAGCTGTGTACCTGAGGGGTCCGGGCGAGCGGCTGCCCCCCGCCGCCGCTGCTCCCGGGGCTCATGGGCGCGTGGTGGCTCCTTTGTTGGGCCCCTCCCGAGGCGGCCGCCGCCGCAGCTGCCGCCGCCGCAGCCCCCCAACACTGCGAGGCCATGTCCGCCGGGCCCTTGCCGGCGCCCCCGTCCTGGGGCCCGCCACTGTAGTCGCCCCCGGGGTAGCCCTGGTAGCCCCGGGCCGAGCTGGGCGACGTGAGCAGTTGGTTGAGGGTGGGGGTGGCGGTGGGCTGGGGAGTTCCCCCGCCGGCCGCGGAGGGGCCGCCTCCCCCCATGGCCCCGAAGCGCTGCTGAGCGAAGGACGAAGACGACGAGGAGGCGGAGGCGCTGGAGGAGGGAGGCGGCTTGGAGCCGGCAGCCGCCGCCGCGCCGGAGCCCGGAGTGCCACCTCTCGGGGAGCTCAGCGCGTAGGCCGGGGCGGGCGGGGGGTAGGCGCTGCGGTTGGGGTAGTAGGAGTTGTACTGGTGGTTGGGGAAGCCGTGGTCGTGAGAGTTCTGCTGGGGCCCCGCGTAGGGCTCCAGGCCCCCGCCGCCGCCGCTCTGCAGCGCTGCCAGGCCAGGGCTTTGTTGTCCGCCATGTTGTTGGTGGAAGACGGCGGCCGCGGCGGCGGCGACGGCAGACGGGCTCCGGCCGTAGGGTTGCCCGAAGCCGTAGGCTGGGGGCGGCAAGGCGGCCGCGGCTGAGTGAGGAGGCGCCCCCACCCCATCGCTGCTGCCGCCACCGCCGCCGCCGGGCGGCTCCGTGAGGTTATTGTTCAGGGCGGGCCTAGGGCCCGCGTTCCCGTTCGAGTTCTTCAGGTCCGGCTCCGCGCCGGGCCCGCCGCCGCTGCCGGCTCCGCCGCCGCCGCCACCCCCATTGCTCTCGGCCCCGTCCTGCAGCTCCTTTCCCAGCGGCTGCGGCGGCCCCACGGCGGGGCCCTCGCTTTCCTGCCCGGCGGCTGCCTTCATTTCCCCGCGCTCGGCCGCTGCCGCCGCCGCCGCCGCCGCCTCGCCCCCCGCCTCCTCCCGCTGCTGCTGCTCGGCTTTCTTCAGCTCCGAGGGCGGCGGCGGCGGCGGGTTGCCCAGGCTGCTGGCGGCGGCGGGGGCGACCTGCGCGGCCATGATCCCCGCTGTCTCGTCCGCGGAGAGACCCGGCCCTGTCTTCGTCTTCTCCCCCCCTCCCACCCCGCCCCGGGGCCGAGTCCCCCGGGCTGCCCTCCCCACCCGCCCGGGCGGGCCTCGCGGGGCTCCGCTGCTGCGCTGCGCTCGCTCCTCTCCCCCCCGCCCCGCCGGCTCAGGCTCCGGGCTGGCGGCGGCGGAGGAGGAGGAGGCGGCGGCGGCCGAGGCGCCGGCGGCTCAGCTGCTCCCGGCTCTGTAGGCTCGGGACCCGGCTCTCCCGGCTCATTCCCCCCAAGCCCTTGCCTGGGAATGAGGGGGGCGGTGGAGGCTCCGCTCCCCAGGGCCTGGCCCCGCTGTGACTCTCCGCTTTCTGCTGCCGGAGAAAGGAGGAGGGAGGGAGGGAGGGAGGCGAGGGGGAGGGGGCGGGGAGGGAGGGAGGGAGCGGGGGGAGGGGGACCCGGGACGGGCGGGCTGGAGGGCGCGCGGCACCAGCCGGGGCGCCGGGAGCCAGAGTCAGAGCGCGGGCCGAGCCCGGCGCCCTGCCTCCCCTCGCCAGCCGCGGCTTGGGTCGAGGTTGCTGCGCGGCAGCGGGCGGGCGAGCAAGCGGTCGGCCGGACTGAGCGGCTAGAGCGCCCCACTCTCCTCCGAGTCCCCCTCACTCCGACACGAGGCTCAGCACTGCCATTTTACCCAGCGCCGTCGCGGCCGCCTGGCAAACCCGGAGTGGAGAGCGGAGCGGGCGCAGGCCGTGGAACGGACTCGCTCCCTTCCCCTCACAAAGGAGGAGGGGAGAGAACAAGCCGCGGCGGCGGCAGGCCCTCAGCCGCTTTCGCTAGGCAGCGCCGCCGCCGAAGGCTTCGGAGAAAACCCGGCCCGGAGCCCGCGCATCTCTGGAGCCTGCGCCGCCTCCCTCCCGGCGTCCCTATCCAGGTCTGTCCCCTCCCGGCCGTACCGAGGGGAGCGGGCAGCGTGAACTTTACCCGCGGCTGCAAAATTGGCCAGAGCCTGAGACCGCGGCCGCCTCGGCCGAGCCCTGACCCCCTGGCAGCGGGCCCGGTCCGTTGGCTGCTGCTTAGCACCTCTACAGCACTTTTCGTCTTCAAAGCCTTCTACGGACCCCGCTAAAGACCCAATCTTTTTTACCCTCTTTGCAAGCCCGAAGGAATGACTGATCATTGTTCAGACGATTCGTTTCCCACTCGCCTGCCCTCATTAGCCGGTCCTTACAAGGCTCTGGGGGCATGAGGTCCGGATTATCCCCATTTTACAGAATTGAAAGAGAGGGGAGGGAACTGCCTGTCACTTAAAGTCAGAGGGCAGAGGAGGGTGACTTTAAAAAGAAGTGGAGTCACCAAAGCTGCCTTCGGTCTACTTGCCTTTAAAAAAAAAAAAAAATCAAGTTGTGAGCACATTCAACAATGGGATCAGAATATCAAAATGGATTTGAAGTCAAAACTGATCATCTCACCACTAACTTAAAATGGAGGCCACTGAAGTTGCTTTAGGAGTATAGAACAGTTACCCAGCAGGAAAACCTAAACACCGTTTCTCACTCCCTCTTAAGAAAACTTAGCCTACCATGACCAGTAGCCCCAGTCTCCAAAGACAGTACCTTCTAATACTGAAAACCCACAGAAGAGGCTCCAGGGACTGCAGGAACCTGAGTGTTCAAACCATTACAGAAGAGAGATGCAGAAAATGGAAACCATTTTCTCCTTGAAGAAAAGGCACAGTCCAACAAGTCACTTAGAAAATGGATGCTTGTCAGATTTGTTTTCTATCCTGTAGCGTAAAGATTGTTTAAAGTTTACCATTACGTTCTAAGAGACACCGATTGAGCTGGAGTTGGGTAGAAGGCCAGGTTTATCTGAAAAGATCGACATACACGGAAAGCTCCAGTGTTCTCCTGATCTACAGGCCCCACCAAATCCCAGCAGCAGCCTTTTCTGCCTCAGGCTGACTTGGAATGTTCTGATATGACAGGCTACAAAAGCCAGAGGGGATTCCAGCTCCTCACCAGACCCAAGGCTGCCTTGGGAAAGGCCCAGGCCAGTGTTCCTAGACACCAGGATCTCTTTTCCCCCTCAGATTTTGTAAAGGGAGACTTCATGGCCACAGGAGCATTATCTTAGATTATGCAGGACCCGGGAATGCTGGCAATGTCCCTGGTCACTATGAATAATTCCAAAGCCTGAACTCATTTCTCTCCCCAAGAAAACTTACTGCATCCTACACCAGAAAGGCAAAATCTTCCTGTTAATCTAAGAGTGATGAGATTTAAAAAAAAAAAAAAATCCCACAGTTTTATTCTTCTCCCCTCCCCCGGCCTCAAGCCAAGAACCAAACCAGCCTACCAAGAAGATCCGACTGACTGGTATGGGCCAGTGCCCTCTTTTCACTCACAGTCCTCAGGGGCAACAACTCTCCCCGGTGCATTAGGTCCTAGAAACCAAATTATAGGCTGCCTCATAAATAGAGCTTGGCTATTTAATCAACTGCCCCTGAGCTGGCAAACAGTCCTGAGTCCTGCACACAAATGAGGATTTTTTTACATGCAATTACTCTGCCATTTTCCTCAGAGCTGGGGTGTAATGGGAAACCTGGAGCCCAGTGAAAATCTGGAAGCTAGAATGGATTTCTCTCCAAAGAAAGCCTTCATCCCCTTTCTTCAATGGCTGCGAAATATGGAAAGCGCCAAAAATCTCCTTCCCTACACGTGGGCAAGCTGTTTTGAAAACAGTCACCATTTTTCTCTAGCAATAAGGTAAAGTGCACAAAAATCTATCCACCTGGGTTGAAGGAGATAATGTGGAATTTCTCTACTTTTTTTTTTTTTTAATTCACTAGGGTTCTCTTCCCACTTTTACCTTTAGAGCCCCACACCACAATCCCAGGAACTGTTGGGCTGAGGGAACTTTTTTAGAAACTGGCCCATCAGCTTTCCCTAGGGGCAGTGGCAACGGGAAAGCGGGGGAGGGGAGGAGCTGGGCACGTGGCTGGCCCGAGCAGCGAGACCCCGGCTGGGGGCAGTGGGTCCTCCCTTCGGTGGAGTTTTTTCCCCCACGGCCCCTGCCTTTTAACCCCACACCCAGGCAGCTCAGGAATCCCGGCGCAGATTGGAGAACTAGGACTAGGACAGCGCTACCCTCGCGAAAGCACCTCGGCCAACAGCCTGATGGCAAATATGGACTGAATCGTTGACATGGAAACCGGACTAAAGTCTCGCTAGCTCTCCCTCACAGGAGAGTTGTTATCGCCGTCCCCGACCTCACGGCACTTAGCAAACGCGGACTGGATTTGAGGCCTGGAGGATCAGGCGGAGTTTCTGGGCGTATTAACTCCAGCGGCAGAGCAGCCAAGGAAGGGGGCAGGGCTGCCAGGACAAACCGGCTGAAAATGGCAGAGGATGTGCTCCCATTTTATCCGGCTGCACAGCGTGCATGGATTGGGCCCGAGGACAAGGGAACAACCTATTAAAATCCAGAGAGTCAACTGCAAAATGTGGAACCAAGGCCTGGAGGGTTTGCTAGGAGAGGGAAACGTTTGCAGGGAAGACAGCCCTTCCTTTCTCGCAATTTGCTTCCCCTAAATGTCTGAAATACAAAACTCAACAAACAAACAGAAGATCGGGCTTGGCTCCTTCCTCCACCCAATCCTTGTGGGAGAAGTCGTCTTAAGCCCAGGGACCCTAGCGAGGGTTTGCTTAGATTCCTAACTAAGGCGTGGAGAATCGCTGGAGCGTCAGGTTGTTGCCCCCACACGTTCCCGCCGCGGCACAGCAGCAGACACCCAGCAGAGCTCTCTCGAGTGCGAACTGGAGCTGCGAGTTTGAGCAAAAGGGCAACTATGTCAGTTGACGGAAGCCAGAAGCAGAGTTCAAAGCCTGGCGTGGATTTCCGTCTGGAGCTGTCTGTTCTTAAAGTTTGTAACTCCGTGTTAAGAAACAGCCCCAGCGGAGGCTTTGGGATCGGTGTGAAAGTCTAGCACTACCATCTGACAGCGAGCTGCAAAACTTTGGGCTGCATATTAAGCGAGGAAAGTGGATTGAAGCGAGAGTCAAGGCAATTCATTATGTTACCGGCTCCCATACGGGAGCTGTAAAATACGAACTGGATCCACACACGGAGAAAAATGGAATGAACTCGGAATGGCATTCAACAGCTCTTCGCGGTAAAACTGTGACTGCCAAGGACCTAGAATCCCAAAGGAGCAAACCAGGAGGCCTCAAACTTGGTGGGCACACAATAAATGCTTTTCTAGATCTTTTCCCCACTCATCTCAAACTCTTAAGCAATTTGGGGTCAT
This sequence comes from Gorilla gorilla gorilla, assembly GCF_029281585.2. Classification (NCBI taxonomy): domain Eukaryota; kingdom Metazoa; phylum Chordata; class Mammalia; order Primates; family Hominidae; genus Gorilla; species Gorilla gorilla. Next base: position 213,250,870 of record NC_073224.2, read on the forward strand.
TTATATTTCAGAATAAGGAACACATTTTGAGAAATGTTGATTTCTGAATGAGACTTTTTTCCCCAAAGTAGCTGTGAAAAAAAGAGCCTCAGGCATAAGTCAACCAGCTTATTTTGTCTCAATATAAATTAAAAATTACCCTCACCACCACCTCCACCAAAACTAAAATAAAAAATAAAATAAGTAAAAGTCCAGGCTGGTCTGGCTTGTGGCAGGTTTCAAACAAAAATAACACCCAGGGCCAGTTTAATATGAGGAAAAAGATACCAAGGCGTTCATATTCTTCTAAGTACAGCCTCACTCACCAGTCTCACTGGTGAGCTTGCTGACCAGTGAGCTTATTTTTGTGGAAAAGACTGAGTAAAGCTACTACTAATATTTTTTAAAAAAACAAAAAACAAAAAAACGGGACTGGGGTTTCATAAAACCACTGGGCAGATCAGGAAATTTGGATTTCTTGTTTCTGCTGAGCTCATTGAAGATTTGTATTCACCAACTAATACAAAAAATACTGTATGAAAAACCTACCTAAAGCTTGAGCCGGGCGTGGTGGCGCACGCCTGTAATCCCAGCACTTTGGGAGGCTGAGGCAGGCAGATCACGAGGTCAGGAGATCGAGACCATCCTTGCTAACACGGTGAAACCCCGTTTCTACTGAAAATACAAAAAATTAGCTGGACGTGGTGGCACCCGCCTGTAATCCCAGCCACTCGGGAGGCTAAAGCAGGAGAATCAGTTGAACCCAGGAGGCGGAGGTTGCAGTGAGCTGAGATGTCGCCACTGCACTCCAGCCTGGGCAACAAAGGGAGACTCCGTCTCAAAAAACAAAAAACAAAACAAAACAAAAAAAAGCTTGATAGCCTCTTCATAGTCAATCAAAAGAGAAACTTAACAATTTTGTGCTTGGTACTTATTACACTAAGCTGTTTTTAGATCTGGAAGGCTAAGCACCAACAATATTACCAAGGTAAGGTCACCAATCTTAGCACAGAAGGCTATTGCCCAGGAACAGGAAAAGTCTGTTATCTAGGACTTCCCATGTTAAACCAATGTAGGCTGCTTTTGTTTTGTTTTGTTCTTTAAAACCAACCTAGGGAAATTTCACACATATAAAATGATTAAAGGGAAGTTTTTGAGAGTTGACAAGAAAATCAGAAGGAAAAATCAAACACTGTATTCTAGGTGGAGATTTCTTTCAGCCCTTGCCTGCATAAAGCTTTCTTACACTGCCATTTTACTGAGTTAGGAAAAAGAGTCAGTGGGGAAGTTTCTCACAGCAACTCTGGAATGGATCTGGAACGGAGTCTTTTGTTCCAACACAAGTTCTGTAGAAGAGTTGGAAAGAGAAGGAAAAAACAGCGTAAGCACAGACAAAATGGAGGGAGGCAGGCATGCACTCCTATGAAATAGGATAGGTGGCTAAAAAAGCAAATGTGCTGTCTGTTCTCTGCAAAGCAACCACCTCAAGAGAATCCTCCAGCATGATGATACTGGGTGTTTTTGTATAAGAATCAAAGAAAATCCAAAGAAATCTATTAGGTATAAGACAGGAATTGAGTGGCCCCTAATGAAAAACATTCTGACTAGTTTTAATAGGGTTTAAACCCATCTATCCCTACAGAAAATGCCTATTCCTAAAGATAAAATGGACCAAACAAAAAAGTCAGGCGTGGGAGTGACTACTATAGTCATAGTAGCAGTGTGGCACTCCACTCCAGTGAAATGCGGAACTTACCAATGACACCAAGGGAAAGCTGCCAGGAAAAATCAGACTGAGTTTTGGCACTTTTCCACATTATCACTTTCTTCCCTGAAATTTAACAATATTGAAACTGGATTCAGAAGTCACCAGAGGGGGTGGGGGTAGGGACCAGTAGGTTGGTTCTTATTGGCCTACTCCTCCAAAGAGACTACTAGAGACCTGTATAGAAGTGTGTTGTTGCTCTTCTAGTCTTGCTGTGGGAGGGAGAGAACAGGAGACAATGGAGGAAATAATCCAGCACACTTCATCAAGCCTATCCAACAAGCCATTTAAAAACAACACGGGAGGCCGAGGCTGGCAGATCACTTGAGGTCAGGAGTTCGAGACCAGCCTGGCCAACATAGTGAAACACCGTCTCTACTAAAAGCACAAAAATTAGCTGCGCATGGTGGCAGGCACCTATAATCCCAGCTACTCAGGAGGCTGAGGCAGGAGAAAATCGCTTGAACTCAGGAGGCAGAGGTTGCAGTGAGCCGAGACTGTGCCACTGCACTCCAGCCTGGGCAACAGAATGAGACTCCGTCTCCAAAAAAAAAAAAAAAAAAAAGCACGGAAACACACACACACCTCTACCACAATGTGTATTCATTAATATAACTCATCCGCAAACTACACTCAAGAGCACACAGTGTTGTGCAACATTAGGCACTATTTTTGCCCCAAACACCAAAACCAGGATGGAGATTACACATTTTTACTAGTCCCTTTCGACTTCAGAACAAAGCCCAAGAGCTCATTGAAGTATTTTTCTCCTAATCACTCACAGCTACTTAAAAATATGGATACTCTAATTAGCTGGGCGTGGTGGCGGCCGCCTGTAGTCCTAGCTACTCAGGAGGCTGAGGCTGGAGAATGGCGTGAACCCGGGAGGCAGAGCTTGCAGTGAGCCGAGATCACGCCGCTGCACTCGAGCCTGGGTGACAGAGCGAGACTCCGTCTCAAAAAATTAAATAAATAAATAAATAAATAAAATATGGATACTCTGTCGAACAAAAACCTGAGTTTGTGGCTAACATGTTTGCTCCTTTAGCCCAGATAAAGTTGGAAGTCCAAAGGGTTTAGAAAAGAGGGATTCTAGTTGACTCCACCACACCTACCTTCCAGTTCTTTATGAAGTAGTAGCCAGTGTTTCCAAGGTAGAATCAAGGAGAGTGGAGGTACCACACAACCTTCGGAAAGAAAATATTCTCTAGGAAAAAGCTTCAAGGTGAAGGAGGTTGCGACCTGATTGGCTACTGAGGGTTTTTAGGAGTCCATCATTATTAGTACAATTTGTCACTGATTGTAGAGAGGGTCGACAGAAACCATTTTATAAGCTTAACCAAGTAATGTAGACCAAGACCGCAGTCTCTACCCTAAATACTCACCTTTCATGATGAAGCAACTTTACCCTATGCACTTGTTCATCCTCAGCAATCCTTGAGTTGCACATGCTCTTCTGACCCACTTTCCACCAAAATCGGTCTTCTCCTAAGGCTTAGAAATTTTTGTGAGCCTGTTATTCTTTCAACTAGAAATTAACAGTATGATGATTGCTAATAATAACCATTCCAAAGCTGTATTTTAAAACTTCATTAAGTACCTTGTTCCTTGATTTAACTACCTCCTGGAATACTTATTAATGCTATAGAAATTACATTTAGCGTGGGGCACTGTGGCTTACGCCTGTAATCTCAGCACTTCGGGAGGCCAAGGCGGGCAGATCACCTGAGGTCAGGAGTTTGAGACCAGCTCAGTCAACATGGTGAAGCCCTGTCTACTAAAAATGGAAAAATTAGCTGGGCGTGGTGGCGGGTGCCTGTAATCCCAGCTGCTTGGGAGGCTGAGGCAGGAGAATTGCTTGAACCCAGGAGGCAGAGGTTGCAGTGAGCTGAGATAGTGCCACTGCACCCAAGGGCAAGACTCTGTCTTGGGTGGGGGGTGGGGGGGAGGGAATTACATTTAGCTACTACTTGGCAGTAGAATTTTATTTTACTTTATTTTATTTATTTTTTGAGACAGGGTCTCACTCTGTTGCCCAGGCTGGAGTTCAGTGGTGTGACCATGGCTTACTGCAGCCTTGACCTCCCTGGACTCAGATGGTTTTCCTGCTTCAGCCTCCCTAATAGCTGGGACTACAGGCATGCGCCACCACACCCAGGTAATTTTTAAAAATTTTTTCGTAGAGACAGGGTTCGCCATATTGCCCAGGCTGGTCTGAATTCCTGGGCTCAAATGATCCTCCCACCTCGGCCTCCCAAAGTGCTGGGATTACAGGCATGAGCCACTGCACCCAACTGGCAGTAGAAATTCCTGAAATTCCACAATAAAATTCATAGGAGAGCCCTGCAATAGCAGTAGTGCTAGGACTAAATGCAGTGTCAAACAGGAGCAGTCATGCTGTGCCATAACCGTTCACTGACATCACCTTTTGACTGCCTGTGAGTGATTCATATTCTCAGTGATCTGCTAATGTGAAGATTAATTAATTTAGTAGATTCTTCACCATTGCACACCGTGCTATAGGACCAAGTCTCCCCCTCACCTCCACCACATACATGCACACACATACACACAAACCTCTGGCATCATATTTTTGTGTGTGATGCCAAAATATGAGAAATATTTAACAGGAACAACAGGAGAAACATTTTCTTTTTTTCTTTTTTCTTTTTTTTTTTGAAATGGAGTTTCACTCTTGTTGCCCAGGCTGGAGTGCAATGGCCCGATCTTGGATCACGACAACCTCCACTTCCCAGGTTCAAGCAATTCTCCTGCCTCAGCCTCCCAAGTAGCTGGGATTACAGGCATGCGCCACCCCACCAGGCTAATTTTTGTATTTTTAGTAGAGACGGGGGTTTCTCCATGTTGGTCAGGCTGGTCTCGAACTCCCAACCTCAGGTAATCCACCCGCCTTGGCCTTCCAAAGTGCTGGGATTACAGGCATGAGCCACCGTGCCCGACCCAGGAGAAACATTTTCTAAACAACTAAAAATATGCAGGGGACCTGGATAATAAGGGAGGTTTGTTTTCTATTTTGTTTAAGGTTTTTACTTCTGTATTTTTAACCCTAGAAAACACACACTCTCGCTCTCTCTCTAAATATATACATATATGTATACTTTTTTTTTAGGGATCAGAGACGCTGGCCAGGATTAAGGTTATACCAAACGTATTCCACACTGCCATTTTCCAAACTAAATGAAATAGCAAAAATGTGGAGAAGGAATTTACAGGAACGGAGTACTACAAAGACAGATGAAAACTCTACAGAGGTGTTCTTCTTGGAAGTGAGTGGGAGTAGGAGATGAGGAAAGGAAAGTTAAAGGCTTATGCCCTACTCAGTATTCAAAGCAAGGAGCATATAGTTTGAGAGCTAGCTCTACTTTTGAGACAAATGTCTAGACTTTCATTCTAAGTCAGGTTTCCAAATGGCTGTATCCATTCATAAACTGTAATAACCAGGATTTCAAATAGACTCACAAAATCCAGTTATAAGGACTATGTCTGCTTAGAAGCATCAGAGCAGAGGGTCCCCTCCAGTAGAATAGCCATCTCTTCACTGTGATATTTTGAAACCAGTTTGCCATTTTCCACTTTTTGGTTTGGGATGTCAATCCTTTCATTCAGTTTACTATAAATGGGAGATCCTTTTATAATTACTCTCCTATGATATACAACATTGAGTATACACTACTGTTGTACCTCCCATAAAGTACATTATAAGCTGATATCTACTTAAAAGGAAAAACATACCTCCAAAATAGTACAAGCCTGTTGGATTCAATATTTGTTTATAAGTTCCTAGCACTCAGATCAAGATCCCTCATTTTGTCAGGTACAGTGGCTACTCGGGAGGCTGAGGTGGGAGTATTTCCTGGGGCCTGGAATCCAAGGCTACAGTTCGCTATAATTGTGCCTGTGAATAGCTACCACACTCCTGGGCAACACATGGAGATGTCATCTTTAAAAACAAAAACAGGCCAGGCCCGGTGGCTCACACCTGTAATCCCAGCATTTTGGGAGGCTGAGGCGGGATGATCACTTGATGTCAGGAGTTCAAGACTAGCCTGGCCAACATGGTGAACCCCCGTCTCTACTAAAAATACAAAAATTAGCTGGGCTTGGTGGCAGGCACCTGTAATCCCAGCTATTTGGGAGGCTGAGGCATGAGAATTGTTGGAACCCGGGAGGAGGAGGTTGCAGTGAGGCAAGATCGCACCACTGCACTCCAGCCAGGGTGACACAGCAAGACTCAGTCTGAAAACAACAAAACAAAACAAAACAAAACCCTCATTTTCCAAGAAAGCCCATGAACAAAGAGAAGAAAAACAAGGAAAAACTGAAGACATGGCAACTCCTATTTTATGGGACCTTAAAGAGGTTTTGGTGAGTACAAGGAAAATAATGAGGTTTTTTTTGTACTTTGAGGTCACTGGTATAATTATCAAAGGTATTAATATCAACATTATTACTACTCTGATACTCAGGTTCACACATTAGTCATTTTTTTCTTGTAGAGGATAAGATAATTAAAGTAACTTATCCTTTTCTTCTGCTCTTCCCTTTCCTTCTCGCTCTTCTCTTTTTTGTTTTTCTTTTTCTTTTTTTGAGAGGGAGTTTTGCTCCGTCGCCCAGGCTGGAGTGCAGTGGCGCGATCTCGGCTCACTGCAACCTCCACCATGCCCGGCTAATTTTTGTATTTTTAGTAGAGATGGGGTTTCACCATGTTGGCCAGGCTGCTCTCAAACTCCTGACCTCGTGATCCGCCTGCCTTAGCCTCCCAAAGTTCTGGGATTACAGGCATGAGCCACTGCACTGGGACTTTTTCCTTTTTTTTTGTCTCAGGGTCACTTAGGCTCTCACACTGGGTGATTATACTTGGACTAA